>NC_140506.1:70792614-72225114 GCF_964339955.1 Pipistrellus hanaki | reverse complement strand
ACCTCGGTGAGGGGGCCTGGGGCTGGGGAGGGGGAGGGGGCAGGGAGGCTGAGGGCCCCACCCATGCCCCTCTCGGCCTCACCACCTCCTCGCCCTCACCTGGGCGGTGAGGCTGGGCTGCCCTCTTACAGAGGAGGTTCGGAAAAGCAGGGTGACCTCTCTGCGGACACAGAGCGGGGCCGGCCCTTCTGGCACCAACCTCTGTGGCCTCTGCCGCGTCTCACTCCTGGCTGGGCCGGACCCAGACAAGCGGCAAAGCCAACAGCTGCCTCAGTGCCCCTCCTCACCTCCGGAACCACAGGGGGTGGGCTCAGCCCTGGGGGGAGGGCGTGAAGACCTGGCTCTTCCCGCAGTCTGGTGCTCCTCAGTTGAGTGGCCTTGGGCAAGTGCCTGATTCCGGGCCTCCGTTTCCCCGTTTGAGGAACGGGTGGGGACTTGGGCAGGAAGTGTTTACATCTGCTATGGCAGGGCCTCCGCCCGGCCCCTGCTGGAAAGGGGTCCCTGCAGGGAACCTAGGGGAGCTGTTGGGCAGGGTCTGCCCTGGGCTGGGTGTGGGAAGCCCACGGAGCCAGCCGCCTGCTTTCCGGGCAGGTTGTGAAGAAATCGTGCTACCCACGCTGGAACGAGACATTCGAGTTCGAGCTGGAGGAGGGGGCGCCAGAGGCACTGTGCGTGGAGGCCTGGGACTGGGACCTGGTCAGCCGCAATGACTTCCTGGGCAAGGTGAGCACCCTGCCCCTCCAGGCTGCACCTGCCACCCATCCCTCCAGCCTCCCCACAGAGGGCACTCAGGAGACCCGGGGCTCCCCAGAACCAGCAACTACCTGTCCCCAACTATCCCCCGTGCTCAGGGACCCTCTGAAAGTACAGAATAGTGTGGCCCCGCCCTGTCTCTGCCCCGCCCCCAGGTGGTGGTCAACGTCCAGAGCCTGCGGGCGGCCCAGCAGGAGGAGGGCTGGTTCCAGCTGCAGCCCGACCTGTCCAAGAGGCGGAGGGAAGCGTGAGTTTCTGGAACTTGGTGGCTGGGGTGGTGGGCTCCAGGCCTGGGGGAGGCTGAGCGTGGGCTCTGGCGGGCAGGCAGGCAGGCAGGCGGGCAGGCGGCCGGTCAGGGGTGGGTGATGCAGCCCCAGGCTTCTTCCAGCTCGTGCCCACCCAGTCCCTCCCTCAGTCCTGCGCTCCGCTCAGTCCTCTGAGCTCTGAGGCAGCACAGGCCTCCTGCTTTCTGCCATCCGAAAGTTTCAGGAACAAGCCTTCAGACCCTTTCCCTTTGAGAGTTCCTCTGCAGACCTCAGACTAGAGTTCAAGTCCTCAGAACCAGAGCTCTGACTTGCCCCCAGATTCTCTGGGCATAAGGCTGCCAGATAAAGTACAAGATGTCCAGTTAGAACCAAACTTCAGATGAGCGGTGAATAATTTCTTAGGTTAGGTATGGCCATGAGATATTTGAAATAAGCTTAAAACTAAACTTTAAGATTTAACTGAGTGCCTTGTACTTTTATTTTGCTAAATCTGGCAGCCCTGCCTGCCCACCCCTCAGCCCAGAAACGGGAGCTCAGCAGTGCCCCCACCTTGGATGGTCGAGCCTTGTCTCTCTGTTTAAGGCCCCAGACCCCCATCCTTACCCTCAACAGGGCGGCTGACCCCAGCGCCCAGGCACTTTGTCTCCCGGCGCCTGCGGCAGGCGAGGCCACGCGGGCAGCATCACTGGACCGCGCTGTGCTGCGCGCAGTGGGGCCTCAGAGACTTAAGCTCTGCTTGTGCCCCCAGGGGGAGGGGAGCTTGGGACTTAGATCTCATGGGGCAGGTTGCTGGCCTGCTGGAGCCCCAGGGCCCTTGGCAGGCTGTGATGCAGGTTGGGGACTTGCTTCCGGTGTGAAGTGTATACACGAAGCAACTGTTCCCCAGGAGTTTACAACAGGGAGCCCAACAAGTCCTGAGGGTCAAGCCAGAGTCCACAGGAGTCTAGAGGGGGCAAGGAGTCAGGCCTTGAGGACAGATGGAGTTCCCATGAGAATAGAGGCAGGAAGGGCTTTCCAAACGGAGCAAACCACTTCGGCAAAGAGTGGGAGGTGGGGCAGGGCAAGGAACAAAGGTGGAGGGGTCCGTGGGGAGACTGGAGGCTGGCCCCAAGCAGGGAAGACGGAGGCATTGGGGAGGGGGCACGGCCCAGGGTCCCTGGTGGAGAGGTCACACGCTGCCCATTCCAGGGGCAACCTGGGCTCCTTGCAGCTGGAGGTGCGGCTGCGGGACGAGACGGTGCTGCCCTCTAGCTGCTACCAGCCCCTGGTGCAGCTGCTGTGCCGAGAGGTGACGCTGGGCACCCAGGTGAGGGGGGCCCCCAGGGAAGGAAGGAGGGTCCAGGGATGGTAGGCCTGGCCCTCCTGTCCATCTAACCCCCCTCTGAGGAGCCAGAACCAGTTCTCAGGATGGTAGGGAACCAGCTGGTGTCCAGGGGCCCTTGCCATCTCCTGAGAAAACTCCCTCACGCTCCCTGTGGCCCTGTGAGGGCCTCAGAGGGAAGGGTTGGGTTCCCTGTGCACCTGCAGCCCCGCCTCTCCTTGCTGCCTCGCGCAGGGCCCCGCACAGCTGATCCCGCTCATCGAGGAGATGACCAGCACCGAGTGCCGCCAGGAAGTAGCCACCAACCTGCTCAAGCTCTTCCTGGGGCAGGGCCTCGCCAAAGGCTTTCTGGACCTGCTCTTCCAGCTGGAGCTGAGCCGCACCAGTGAGGCCCGGGAGGGAGCGGCCTGTCTGAGGCTGCGGGGGAGGGTGGAGCAGGGAGCCAAGGACTCTGGAGATGCTGGGGTGGGAGAAATCTAGGAGGCCCTCCTGTAGGAGGTAGATGGATTCGAGTAGGGGGAAAGGGTCAGGTTCGGAAGCAAGGGGGAAAGCAGAAGGCGATGGGTTGAGACACAGGCAAGGGGGCTCTTTCCTGAAGGGCCCTCTTAGAACACCCGGGGTCCTCTTCCCCAAAGCGTATCCCGCTCCCAGCCCTCCGCCCACTGGAATTTCTCATTGTAGCTGAGGCCAACACCCTGTTCCGGAGCAACTCTCTGGCCACCAAGTCCATGGAGTCTTTTCTGAAGGTGAGGCTGCATGGTATCTTGCTTTTGTTTTGTAGACGAGGAGACGAAGGTTCAGAGAGGCCAAGAGACATAGCTTAAATTCAAGGCTTCTGTTAGTTGTTCCTTCATTGATTAATTGATTCATTGATTCACTTCATTCATTCATTCATTCATTCATTCATGTAGCAACAGTTTGAGCTGCATTCCTTATGTGCCTGGCCAGTCCTGAGTGGAGACAGCAGGCAGATGGTGCACAGGGTGGCTGGGAGGCCAGGGGCGGGGTGATAACCAGGAGACAGGACTAATGCTGCTCTTGGTGGCCCCCAGGTGGCTGGGATGCGGTATCTGCACAGCATTCTGGGCCCCATCATTGACAGGGTATTTGAGGAGAAGAAGTACGTGGAGCTGGACCCCAGTAAAGTAGAGGTCAAGGATGTAGGGTGAGATGGGCGGCGGGGAATCCTTGGGGCGGGGGGGACAAGGGGTTGGAGATGGGGGTCAGCTATGTCTGCAAGTATATGTTTATGGCTCTTTTTGCCTGGATCTACCTTTTGTCTACCTGCTCACCCGTGCGTTGTCTCTGGGTTCCTAACTCAGTTGATGGCCTTTTTGCACCTGTATCTCTGGGAGTCCCTGCCTGTTATGTGTGCAGACGCTGACTGTCCGCATTGGGCCCACGCAGGTGCTCGGGGCTGCACCGCCCACAGACTGAGGCTGAGGTGCTACAGCAGAGCGCACAGACGCTGCGCGCCCACCTAGGGGCGCTGTTGAGCGCGCTCTGTCGCTCCGTCCAAGCCTGCCCCGCCGTGGTCCGCGCCACCTTCCGCCAGCTCTTCCTGCGTGTGCGGGAGCGATTCCCCGGTGCCCAGCACGAGGTGCGCCCCCTGCAGGCAGGGCTGGGAGAGAGAAGAAAGCGGTAGGGACCCGGGAGCAGTGGGACCCCAAGGCCCAGCGGAGGCGGTGGTGGAGTTCGTAGCCAAGGGCAGGAAGAGGGGCAGGGTTCTGGGGAGAGACAGGGACAGCACGGAAGGGAAAGGGGCTCTGAGGAGCTCAGGCTTGGGGGAGTCCAGCCCACGGCCCTTCCGCACCCCTCCAGAACGTGCCATTCATCGCTGTCACCAGCTTCCTGTGCCTGCGCTTCGTCTCTCCCGCCATCATGGCACCCAAGCTCTTCCACCTGCGGGAGCGGCACGCAGACGCCCGCACCAGCCGCACGCTGCTGCTGCTGGCCAAGGTGAGGCTGCAGGCGGATGCCCAGCTGGTGCTGCACAGGGGTCCTCGCCTCCACTGCACTTGTTCCCACCTGGCTCCGGGGAGTCCTTGTGACCAGGCTACTGAGACTCTCACGTGGCACTGCCCAGCTTACAAAGCTTTTCCACGGTTGCCCAACCTCATGGATAAGGAAACAGGCCTGTGAGGGACTTCTGTGTATCCACCTGTGGTGTGCCACCCTCCACTACCTCCCTCCCACCTCCTCAAGGCCTGTTGGTGGTGAATCCTGGGCCTGTCAGCCCCATGTCTGCTTACTCCCAGGCTGTGTGTCCAGCACCGGGCGGGGGCTGGCATACCCCGTGGGGCAGAGTCTGATATAAGTAAGACATGCAAAGGAAGGGTAATATCAATAGGTTGGGGCCTAGGTAGCATCAACGATCAGGCCCTAAATGTCTCAGACTTAGTGGTCTGTTTACCCTTGGTCCCCATGGGGTAGGAGTGGGCCTGTGAGCAGAGCCTATGCTGACTCTGCCTCGTTTCTATTGTGGGAGTAGCACAGACTGGGGGAGGGGGTGTATGTGTCGGTTTGGGCCCCTGAAGCTGCTGTCATCTCCAGGCCATCCAGAATGTGGGCAACATGGACACGCCGGCTTCCAGGGCCAAGGAGGCTTGGATGGAGCCGCTGCAGCCCACTGTGCGCCAGGGCGTGGCCCAGCTGAAGGACTTCATCACCAAGCTGGTGGACATCCAGGAGAAGGAAGGTGAGGCCCCACCCACAGGACCCTGTTTGCATTTGACCACCACCACTCCTGTGGCCCCGTCTACCTCTGGGCCTCTGGCTACTCTGCCCCTGTGGCTCTGCCCCTGCCTGTGCTTCTGGAAGCTCCACCCGCAGCCTGCTGTTGTTGCTAGGGGCCCCACTGAGCTCACTTTTTGCCCTACGTTCCCCACCTGGCAGAACTGGACCTGCAGAGGGCGCTAAGTTTGCAGATGCCGCCAGTGAAGGAGGGGCCGCTCTTCATCCACAGGACCAAGGGCAAGGGCCCCCTCATGTCCTCCTCCTTCAAGAAGCTCCACTTCTCCCTCACCACGGAGGCCCTCAGCTTTGCCAAGACACCCGGCTCCAAGGTGGGTGAGGAGAGAGGCAGGCAGGTGGGGCTCTGAGAGGTATCACCCTGGAGGCACCTGCTCCTTCCTCAGAGCCCGTCCCAGGGTCCACTAGGATCAGAGAAGAAAGCCAGGCAGGACTAGCCTTCTGATGGTAGCTGCAAAATCAGTTAAGACCTGTGAGAGCCTTGGCCGGTTTAGCTCAGTGGATAGAGTGTCGGCCTGCGGACTCAAGGGTCCCGGGTTCGATTCCAGACCGGGGCATGTACCTTGGTTACGGGCACATCCCCAGTTGGGAGTGTGCAGGAGGCAACTGACCAATGTTTCTCTCTCATCGATGTTTCTGGCTCTCTATCCCTCTTCTTTCCTTTCTGTAAAAAATCAATAAAATAAATTTTTTTTTTAAAAAAAAAGGCCTGTGAGAAGAACCCAGCTGGTGTGGCATCAACCCATGAACCAAGAGGTTGCTGGTTTGATTCCCAGTCAGGGCACAGGCCCTGGTTGTGGGCTTGATCCCCAGTAGGGGGCATGCAGGAGGCAGCTGATCAATGGCGAAGATGTTACTATCTCTCTATCCTTCTCCCTTCCCCTCTCTCTAAAATCAATAAAAGCTTATTTTGGGGGGTGGGGTGGAGAGACCCATGAGAAAGAAGCTCCTCAGTGAAGGGGGAAGGGGACAGGTAGCTGAGATGGTGTCCAGTTCTGGCTTCTAGGTCAGGTGGGGTAGGAGGGTGGGAGGCTGAGAGGAGCATCAGTGGGAGAGCAGGGAAGCAGAGAGGGGCTGGGGGAGTCCTGGGTTTCAGCCCTGTGTACCCAGGGGAAGTGTCTCAGCCTCTCGGGGCCTTGGTGTCTTGGCTGTAATTGGAGACAGTGGTCCCTACTTAACAGGTGTTTAAGGATCAGCTGAGATAATCTTTGTCCAGGTGCAGAGCCAGGATCTGGCTTGGAGCAGGACCTAGGTCAGTGGAATTGCTAAGGACACTGTGACCCTGGGCTGGCCTCTGTTGCGCACTTTTCTCCCAAGAAGGGCTTAGTGTACACTTTCTGGGTGGCCCTGTTGACCGCTGCTGGGCCACCCTGACCCCCACTCAGCCAGGCTCGGGACGGCCAGCCAGGGGTGCCCAACCCAGCTCTGAGCAGCCAGGGAATACTGAGGGGAGAAGGAGCTCCCTGGGGTGGCCCCTCAGCTTGGGCCTCCCACTTTCCAGCTTTTTTTTTTTTTTTTTTTTTTTTTTTCCTCTGGGCAACTGCCCAGCCCTGGCTTCCCTCAACATCTTCTATAGCCTCAGCAAAGCCTGGCTCCCTGGCAGGGCCCTCCTCATCCTGCCCTGGGCCCCTTTCTGTTCCCGGGAGCTGCCTTTCTGTGGCGAGTCCTGTGTGTCCCCCGTGCCATGCCGCCCTCCACCACCTCCCTCCCGCCGCCTCTGCAGCAGGCCTGGCCCCACATCCTCTGGGCTGTCCCTTCTGTCCTTTCAGCGGCCCCAACCGCAGACGGCTCAGACATGTGTCCCCAGGGCTCCCCACCACGGCTTCCCACTCCTCCAAGGGATGGCACTGCCTCCCTCTGTCACGGAAGCCAGTGGGGTGGGGGCGGGGGCATTACCCCAAGGACCATGGGAACTGGTCATTTGGGTGGTGTGGGGCCTGGTGATTTCTGATGGGAGGGTGTCCAGAGGCAGGGAGAGCAGGGTCTGGGCCTAGTGGCAGAGACTCAGCTTGAGCAGACTGGAGCTGTCTCAGGGAGTGGACATTCTGCATCCAGAGCTTTTCTCTGTCCCATTTGTGTCTCATTCGATTCTGTGATGGCGGGAGGGGTGGTAGGCGGTGGAATGTGACTTAGAGCTTGGGAAACTAAAGGCCAGCTGGGAAATTAGTGACTGCAAAGGCACAGGCCTGGTCCATGGCAGGCATTACCTTCCAGCCCCGGGGAATGCTGGGTGTCTAGAAACGTTTCCAAAATTCACACCTCCCGGGACGGCAGGGAGCCTCCGAGAGGCTGGGCACTTGGGCCCCATCTGTCTGCATTCTGTCCTGGCTGAGGTCACTCACAGAGCAGGCTCCTGGAGAGATGGGCACTAGGGGTCCCCCACGCCAATGCCTGGTGCTGCAGAAGGGGAAACTGAGGCCCCAGGTTAGGGACTGGAATGGCCTCAACCAAGACCCTGAGCCTCCCTTCCTCTCCCCTTCCCAGAAAAGTGCCCTGATCAAGCTGGCCAACCTCCGGGCGGCAGAAAAGGTGGAGGAGAAGAGCTTTGGCAGCTCACACATCATGCAGGTCATCTACACGGACGACACGGGCAGGCCTCAGACCGCCTACCTGCAATGCAAGGTGTGGCCACGGGGTGGGGGCGCCCTGGGGGAGGGGTGCTGTGGGTGGCCCTGGGTGGGCTGGAATGAATGAGTCTCCCAGCCACATCGGGCACAGCAAGGTATGTGAGAGGTGATGTGAGTGCCGTGTGTGTCTCTGTGTGGGCCTGCCTGGGCACCCCCGTGTAGGCCCGGCTACACATGGCACACATCTGTGGGAAACTGTGCTTCCAGGTGTCTGAGTTGGTTGGTGCCTCTGTGTTTCTGTGTACATGCATATCCACTCATAACCATCATGTTTATGCATGTGTGTGGCTCTGGGTGCATGCTCTCACATCTCCTTCTCTGTCCATGTGTTTTTTTTTTTCTGTTTGTGGATTAACTCATTCATTCATTCATTCATTTTAAAAATACTTATTGAGTACCTGCTAGGTTCCAGGCACTGTTCCAGGTGGGGGGCACACGGCAGCAGACAAAACAGGGCCCTTGCCCTAATGGACCTTATACTCCAGGGAAGAAGATGGGCTGATAAATAATAAATATTTACTATGGCAAACAGTGCCTTGAAGGGAACCAATGGAGACTAAGATAGGGAAGGATCAAGTGGGGTGCCGCAGGGAGGGGTGCTAGTTAGGAGGGCCTCTGATTGGCAGTGGGGAAGGGACGGGTGAAGGATGGAGTATTAGGGGAAGAACACATGGAGGAAGGACACAGCAGGAAGCTGGAGGGGCCTGGCTTTCCCAGGGAGTGACAATCCTGCAGGTGTTAGGTGGTCACAGACCTGTCTCACAGGGCCCTGCCCACTACGGGCTCCCCGGTGGGTCAGAGTGCAGAGCCACAGGGAAAGCGTGGTGACAACAGGGCCACCGCGTATGGCTGGCAGGTTGTGGACTGACTACCCAAGTGCATGGCCGTGGGGCAGTGGCAGCTGAAACTCAGCCCATGCTCGGGCGTGGCTGGGCCCACTGGGAGAGGGCAGTCTTTCCTCATGCACTCGAAGCTGCGGAGTGTGCCGGCGGGGACCGCGTCGTCCTGTGTTGGCACAGGAGCTGCAGCGCGGAGGGCTTCCTGGAGGGGGCAGTCTCTGATCAGCCCCATCCCCCCACCTCTGGTCCCGCAGTGTGTGAATGAGCTGAACCAGTGGCTGTCGGCCCTGCGGAAGGTGAGCATCAACAACACGGGCCTGCTGGGCTCCTACCACCCTGGCGTCTTCCGCGGGGACAAGTGGAGCTGCTGCCACCAGAAGGACAGGACAGGTGGGGTGAGGCCGGGGCCTGCCGGCCGCGTCTGTCCCCGGCGGGCGGCCTGGCCCTGGAGCTGGTGGCGGGACCCTGGGCCTTGGGCACCAGAGGGTGGCACGGAGGAGCTTCTACTAGAATGGTCTGTGATGACGGAAACGGTGTGTATCTGAGCCTCAGGCACAAGCGGCTGGTGAGCACTTGAACTGTGGCTAGTGAAGCCAATGAACTGAATTTTAAGTACTTTTAAATTTTATCTTTAAAAATATATATTTTATTGATTTTTTTTTTTTTACAGAGAGGAAGAGAGAGGGATAGAGAGTTAGAAACACCAATGAGAGAGAGACATCAATCAGCTGCCTCTTGCACAGACCCCCACTAGGGATGTGCCCACAACCAAGGTACATGCCCTTGACCGGAATCGAATCTGGGACCTTTAAGTCCACAGGCCGACGCTCTATCCACTGAGTCAAACTGGTTTTGGCTATTTAATTTTAATTAAATTCAAACAGCTTTACTTTAGTGTGGCTAGAGGCCATTGCAGCCTGACCCACCAGCCCTGGATCTGAGGTTGAACAGGAGGTGGAAACTGGCAGCTCTTTGCAAGGGTGTCTCTTGCTGGTTGGCCTTGCCTGCAGCCTCGGACTATACCCATCCCCGTGAGAACCCTGGTCGTTGGGAAGTGGGCTCCCCAGGGCACTATGAGGCGGAGCCCAGAAGCCCCATTTTATGGAGGAGGAAACTAAGGTACAGTGAGGGCAGGTGCCTCTACCAAGGTTAGCAGCTCATTCCAAGGCACAACCCCTGCTGGTTCCCTCACCATGACATTACCTCCAGGTGCTCTCTGCCTGCTTCCAGGCAGGCTTCTAGAAAGTGGTCCAGCTCCCTGAGTGGTGTCCTGGGCCACTCCCACGCTCTGCAGTCAGGCACCCTGTGGCTCAGGAGCGAACCCGAGAGAGAAGCTACCGCCCTGGGAGTGTGGAAAGCCATGGGGAGGCCTGGGCCAGACTTTCCAGACTGTGCTCCCAGCCCGGCCTGCACGGGGCCCCCTGAGTCTGTCCCTTTCCCTCTCTAGGCCTAGTTCTCCCGTCTGGACCGCCAGGAAGTTGGACAGGAGCACTCACAATGCCCGCCTGAAACTGCCTTCTCCCCGCCCCCAGGTCTGGGCTGTGATAAGACCCGGTCACGGGTGACCCTGCAGGAATGGAATGACCCTCTGGACCATGACCTGGAGGCCCAGCTCATCTACCGGCACCTGCTGGGCATGGAGGCGGCACTGCGGTGAGGCAGTCTGTACAGGGGCAGTGAGCCCCAATGGGAGAGCTGGGGCCACCCCGAAACGTGCCAGGGAGGGGGCAGAGCTGGGGTTCAGGCTCAGGGCAGAGCTGGTCACCTCCCTTCTAATCATGCCAGCACCTTTTGGCTTCGGCAGCCACACCTGGGGAGGGGCCCCCACGACCTGAGGCCAGCTCACGTTAGGAGGAGGGCCCCCAGGGCAGGCTGACCGGACTCCCCACCTGTCCGGCCTTCTCGTGGTGCCCTCCGAGCACAGCATTGTCCTCCGCCAGCTCCTCGTGTTCCGTGGCCATCTCGGTTCATTCAGTGGTTCTCCACCCTGGCTACGGTGTCGGAAAAACAGGATGCTTTTCAGAAACAACTTGAAAACAGGATGCCCTGGCCCTGCCCCGTGACGCAGACTCTCTGGGGGTCCAGCGTGGGGCCGTTTTAAAGGGGCGCAGTGCTTCCTGGTATCACTGCTTCCCTGGGCAGGCGTGTCCCCCGCACCCCTACACCTGGGCCTGGAAGGGGGTGGCTGTTCTTTCCTCCTCTGCTCTTCCAGGATTTGCCTCTTCAGCATCCTTCAAAGCCCACGCTGCCAGACTAGACCCCCTCACCTCCCTGTGAGCTGCAGGTCACTCCTTTCTGGCCCGGCTTTCTCTCCACCGTTCTGGCCCCCTTGCTCCCCAACTTCATCCTCCACCCAAGGACGCAGCCACCACCCTCTCACTCTGATCCCGAGCTCCACACTCCAGAGACCTAACTCTTTCACCTGAACCTTCACTCCTGTGACTACCCCCGACGGCCTCTCCTGCCTCCTCCTCCTCCTCCGCATCACATCATCGTCATCTAGGCTCCACTTGGATTTCACTTTATGTCTAAACACATGCAATATTCACAACCACTGGACCAAGCAGGCACTCTTATTATTATGCCCATTTAGGCCAGGAAGCAGTGGAGCTAACATTTGAACCCAAGACGCCTTGGGTTCAGGTGGGTCCCACCGTAGGACCAGCGCCCATGGTTCTAACCACCACCCTCTGCCTTAGGGGCCTCCCCACCTCCGGGACCACTCGGCCACCCCTCCCCTCATTCCAGCTCACCTTCTCTGGTGTCTTTCCGCCCACCAGGACCTCTGACCCACCGACCCAACCGCCTGCCGTATAAGTCTCCTGTGGCTGCTGTAACAAATTACCACACACTTGGTGGCTTAAAACAACTCAGATTTAGTCTCTCACAGTTCTAGAGATCATAAGTCAGAACTCAGTCTCAATGGCTAACAGCCAAAGGGCCTCTGGCCCCTTCCTCCATCATCAAAGTGCATCCTTCCAGACTCTGCTTCCATCACCACATCGCCACCTCCCTCCTCTGACCTTCTTCCTCCCTCTGAGTACAGTGGGCCCACTTTCCTCACTTTCCCCAGCCCCACACCCAGCCCTTCCGCCAGCCCAGCCCCTTGTCTTTACTGTCAGAATAAGGCCTGACCGGCCCCTTCTTGTGTCTACGCTGTGGCTCTCCCTGTCCGAGCTTCGCACATCTTCCATCCTAGGGAGGACATAGGAACCTTCTACCTGGCCATTCTGCCTTTGCTCCTACCTGGCTAGGATCTCTTCTCCACACGGCCCCCAGAGTGATCCTCTCAAACATAAAACAGGTCACACCACTCCCCCGCTTCACACCCCCACTGGCTTTCTACATCCTTACAATCCAAGCTTTGTCCTGGCTGCAGTGCTCAGGTGCCCTGGCTGACCTGCTTCTAAGCCTCATCCACCATCAGGCCCTCTGGGCTAAGCTTGCTGACGCTGTCCTTGCCGTCTTGCTCGATCTGGGACTCTCCACCACAGGACCTTTGCACGTGCTGTGTCTTTGCCTGAAGGCTCTTCCCCAGCTAATTCACATGGCTTATTCCCTCACCTGATTGGGGCCTCTGCTCAAATGCCACCTGTCGGAGATGCCTTCCCTGAGCACCGTTACTCTAGAACGTAATGGAACTCGTCAGTACGTGTTGTTTACTCATGTCCTGCCTGTCGCAGTTACACTGAGCTTGTTGAGGGCAGCCGGTAGTATTCATTGCTCTAGTGCCAGGACTGAGAACAGAGCCTTTCGCGTTTCAGCCCCACCATACATGTGAATAAGAACACGAGGGGAGGAGCGAGGGAATGACGGCTGAGCTGGTCTGTGAGGCTCGGAGGGTCTGGTAGGGAGTGAAGCAGGGAAGGGCACTCTGGGCAGTGGGGGCAGCGTGGGCCAAGGCCAAGGCGATGCCCTGAGAGGAGCAGGAGAGCAGGTGCCTGAGGAGGAGGAAGCCTGTTAGACCTTGGCAGAGGGGAACGTCTCTCCCAAAATAGACCGGGAGCTGCCACGAGGGCCGGGCCAGAAGAATTCCTAAGTAAGGAACTTCCAGGTATGGGGTCCATGCGGCCGCTCGCCCCCCCTCCGCATAGGCACACAGAGGACCACACCTGACGGGACTGGGGACAAGCGGTTAGGAACGATGCTTACATGTCACGGTCTCCGTGCCAGTTAACTCATTCCATAGCCAGTGAATACTAGAGGGATTTCAGGCGCCAACTGGCTCTTTCCCCACGGGCCCTCCCAATCAGGAGCGACGTGGTGGAACTGGGGCACAGCGGGGAGGCGCAGTGGGGAGGGTGGGGACTAGAGGAGGAGGCTGGAAGAGGGGAGGCAGGAGGTGACCAGGGGCCAAGACCTGGGCCCAGGTTCCTTCCCCTTAGATTGAAAGAGCCGGCCCCTGTGGCTTAGGAGGCCCGCCCTGGGTCCCCCAGCCTCCCCAGCATGGCCAACAAGAGCCCCTCTGCCCTCCCACAGGGAGAAGCACCAGGAGCTGCGTGCAGGCACAGGGGCAGGCTCCACGCTCACGGGCCCCGGGGAAGGTAGGTCCTTCCCATCGGGAACCCCTCCGTGGTGTGAGCCCCATGCGGGGATGCTGTAAGTGGGGCTCCTGAGGCCCACGTCCTTGAGACAAGCCCTGGGAGGCCAGGCTCCGCCTGCTCGGCCCTCAGACTGCGCCTGCCCTCAGCACCAGAGGACGCCCTGGCCCAGCTGCTGCAGGTGCTGCGGGACCTCCGGGAGGCGCACCGCCGCAGCCCCGCCAGCTCCCCGCCCTCGGAGCCCAGCTGCCTCCTGGAGCTGCAGACGTGAGGCCCGGCCTGCATTCCCTCACCGAGCCCGGCCGGTGCCCGACGCCCCTGGTGCACTCTCCACCCTCCGCCTCGGGCCCTCTCCTTGGGGGGCAGGCCCTGGGTCTCTCCTGGGCTGGGTGAGCTTGGTAGCCAGGGACCAGGGGATCCAGAAGTCCAAAGCTGGCGGCGTTGGCCCATCACCACCCACAGGAAGTCTCTAGGGGGACCGGGGGCTCCCGCTCCTCGGAGAGGCCTGGCTGCTTCCCGTGGTCCCTGCAGCTGTCGCCGCCACTAGCCCAGACTCTCCGGGGGCCTCCACCCCTGCCCAGGGCAGACCCTGCCAGGAGCTACTCCGGAGATGGTCCACACCACGTGGACTGGCACTTCCTTACGCAGAGAGATGGGAGGGAACACAGAGCCCAGGAGGGCCGGCCTTGACCTTCGCACCCACTTGGCTCTGGGCCACCACTGCACCTGCTCTCCTCACAGCCGCCGGCCGCGCCCCTGGGAGAGCCGTGCAGAGCTCTGTCGCCAACAATAAACCTGCTGTAACTGTGGCTCTGGGGTCTCCTGTGGGGGCCAGAGGAAGGATGGGGCTTGGGGACCCAAACAGCTGATGGGGTGCTGGACAGGGTGGGGGGAGGTGGTCAAGGACTGGGGCCCCAATGGCCTCTGCCGCCTCACCCCTTCTTTTTTGCTTCCCTCCCTCCCAGGGGGCTCCTTTGTTCTCCCGCTGCTGTCCTCACCAGCCCCTGGGTTCCACACCTCCATCCCCCACATGCCCATAGCCTGCCCTGGCCGCCCGCTGTCCTCTCCCTGAGGCCCCAACAGGCTCCAAGGGTCCTGAAGACTCGTAATGCCAACACACATGGCCTGGCCCTGCCAGCATTCCTTCAGCCAACGCTTTCTTCAAAGCAAGGCTCCCTCGGGCCGTCACCTCCCTGCCCTCATCCCAACCCACCTCTAGGTAGTCAGTAACCTCCAACCTCATTAACAAGATGGGGAAGGGGCCGGAGCTTCCAATACATTCTCTCAAACTCTCATCCAACCAAGCTCGGAGCCTTGCCTGTGGAAAATCTGGGCAAATTCTCACCAACTTCCTTTTGGAAATCCCTGTCAAAGTATAGTTTTCAAGTATATTTTTAAAAAGTGACTCACACAAATACAGAACGAACATGTATCAAAGATTTATTACACGAGGAAATGAGTGTTCGACAAAGATAGCTCATAGAGTAGTTTGAGAAGCTAGGTACGTATTAGTAAGCATTCTGAGAAAAGATGATGTTCTCTGTGGGACAGAAACGTACAAGTTTATATATAACTTCAGTGTCTGGGTTCTAATAGAATGATACCAAAGTCAAACCCGAGTCCATTCCCCAAGATTAGGGATCGGCCAACTTTCTGAGAAGACCCAGGCATGCAAGTTTTGGTCCCAATTATTCTCAGAGCACAAAAGCAGCCACAGACAATGAGTAAACAAAGGGGCTTAGCTTAGTCCAATTAAACTTGACTTATAAAAACAGGTGACAGGCCTGATCTGATCTGCAAGCCCTCCCAGGCTCTATGCCCTAGACATTAAATAACCCTTGGTCAGGCCTGTTCAATTATGCTGCAGTACGACATTGACCGAACACGCCCCCTTCGCCTATTTCTGAGGTTGGATAATGTTTCTTACACCCCTAGTCCCAGCAGCTTCTTTCACGATTGTGCGGACAGGCCTGTCTTATCAGATGGGGATGGTCGCTGGCCTCCTCTTGGGTCACCAAAATTGAGTCTCAGCTTCTGGAGCCTGGGGTCTCGTGCTGATTTGGGAATCAAAGGGCAAGTGTGAGCAGAACTCCCCAACACAGGGCATACTTCCCCAGGGCAAGGAGGGTGAAGCCCCTGCTGGCTGACACTCCTCTCCCCATCAGTTAAGGGCAGCCAGTCTTGACACATCCAGGCCCCTGCAGCCCTGACAAAGGTAGCATCCTTGGCCCAAACTTTGCCAGGATGACTCAGAAGAGAGGGTTACAACCTCAGGGCACCATTACCTTAATTGCTCTCTATTTCTCAGCAGGTACAAAGGTGCCCACCAGCTTGAGCTGGAGAGTCAAGGTGTTGGTGGGGCCTCGCCCCAGGGCTCGAGGCTCAAGTAGGAAATGGCCCTTCACAAAAAAATGGCTGTGGAGGCTCAGATTTCCTCTGGGGCTTCTTGGCTGCTGCCCAGACCTAGAGAAACAGCCGGGAAGCTGTTAGGGCTCTAGTAGCTAACATAGACTCCAGTCCCTGTTGCTTCAAACAGCTCAGGCAGGGCCTTTATACTAAGCTGTAGTCTGCAGAATATCAACCAATCAAAACAGGGACAGATGCACTTATCCCTCCCAGAGCCTCTCATGCCTACATACATACCTGCCTCCTGCTCAGCCCTCACCAACTGTACCCCTAACAAGAAGCTCACTCGGTCACAAGGCCACTTGGCAAACCAGTTACAACATAGCCACGGGTCTTGCAGCAATCTGCCGAGGCAGCGCTGGCAGGGGGCTAATCCATACACAGCCGTCAGGTTCAAGGGATGGACCCTCGCGAGCCCCTGAGGCTTCTTGCGAGCCCCTGAGGCTTCTTCCGCCCCTCCGGCCACACCCACCCATAACCCAGAGCTCCATTCATCCAGAGGCCTCTTGCTGTGTAGTCTGAGGGCACATTTCCAAAGACGGATCAAGGGCTGTGGGGAGCAGAGAGGTCGGGCTCAGGGTTGCCCCTCAGGCTAGACAACGACATCGCCATACGCAGAGTAGCTCCCAGCTCTCCGAACGCGCGAAGAAGCGAACCCAGGCGGGCGCAGAGCCACCAGCCTCCCTCCATCCCGCCCTTGGGTTCCGGCGCCTGCGCAAGGTCCTCCGGTCCGCCAGGGGGCAGTGAGCCGGTCTTCACACGGGCTCGGCGCCGTCGGCCAACTCCGGAAGAGGTAGCAGCCGCTGACCCGGAAGAGGTTGCGTTCAAGTGCTCTGGAGGCTGTGGTGGGGCCGCGGAGGCTTTGGAGGCGGCTGCGACGCTAGGATGAACGCCCCTCCTGCCTTCGAGTCGTTCTTGTTGTTCGAAGGCGAGAAGAAGTGAGTGGGGGGAGGGAGACGGGGCCAGCCGGGGCGTGGAGGGCCGGGCGAGGGCCCTCAGCTGCCTGTGGCCAGCTCCTGCAGATCCGGGGGCTTCCTCTGCCCTCCTCTTAGGGGAGAGATGGGGGCGGGGGGCGGGGTTGGAAAGCAGCTTTTGCTTGGGCGTCCGCTCTCCAAGCATCTCGCACCTGTGTCTGAAAGCCCTTCGAGGCGGCGAGTCTCCCCTGCGCAGATGAGCGCTCCGAGACTCAGAGGAAAGCAGCTGCCGGGCACTCGGGGAGTGGCGGGTCTGTTTTGGACCCAGAGTGCCTGCTCTGGCAGCCTTCTCCCGCGTCTCCTGGGCCGCCACCGTTATCCGCCTTGCTGCAGCCAGAGTGATGTTTCCTAGCCTCCTATCCGATCTCCACCCGCCCGTGGAAAACCTTCAGGCTCCCCATTGCTTGCGGGGCGAAGGGAAACGTAGTGTAGTGGTCACAGAGCTTGGGCTTGGCTCCTGCACCCCCCACTTAAGGCCTGTGTGGTGTGTCTTTGGGCAAGCGGCTCAAGTAACTTAATCGGCCTGAGGCCTACTTTCCTTTTCTGGAAATTGGGCTTATTACGGTATTAAATCACAGTAAGTAAATCCGGGGGGGGGGGGTAGTAAATGAAGTAATTTATGTAAAGTGCTTAGTTCAGGCTAAGAGAAAATTGGCTTTTCAAATTTCTCTTCACCTGGTATGCAGGGCTTTATGGACTAGCCCTTGCCAGCCACTTCATTCTTCCTTTAGAGCAGGTTCTCATCTGGGGATCATTCTGCCCCCCAGGGGACTTTTGGCAATGTCTGCAAACATTTTTGATTGTCACAAAGGGGTACTACTGGCATTTAGTGGGTAGAGGCCGGGAATACTACTAATATCCTAAAATGTCCAGCCTCTGTCTCTTCCTAGGATCACCATTAACAAGGACACCAAAGTACCCAATGCCTGTTTGTTCACCATCAACAAAGAAGATCACACACTAGGAAACATTATTAAATCGTAAGTTCCAAGTCAAGGGCTCTCAGGGGCTAAGTCTCCCCCTCCCGCCCTATGTTTAATGGTGTTCTTTGAGGCAAAGTACAAGTTCCAGAGATTTTTAAATTTTTTTATTAATTTTTTTTTTGTTAATCCTCACCTGATATTTTTTCCTTGATTTTAAATAGAATGGAAGTGGGGTGGGCGGAGGGAGTAAGAGAGAGGGAGAGGGACACATTGATTGGTTGTCTTCTACACATGCCCAGACCTGGCTGGGGATGGAACCTGCAACTGAGGTATGCGCCCTTGACTGGGAATCCAACCCTTGACCTTTCAGTGCACGGGCCAATACTCTAACCACTGCACACAACTGCCAGGGCCAAAAGATTTTCTCGTCTCTCTGAGCTGCATGAGTCCCGGTTGCTTGCTCTGCTAGTTTACTCATTCCAGTGCCTTTTCTTCAAAATGACACTGACTGATACCTGTTCACATAGCCACATTTCTCTGCATTGGCTCATTTACTGACTAAAGTAAGTGAATATGCAGGAAGCCACAGAAAAGTAGGTCTCCTTGTGGTTTTGTGTTAATGAGCACTGAGAAGTAGTGGAGGTTAGCTCCTACCCTCTCTGCCCATTTGTGACAATGACCTCAGTGACACTTGCATCCTAAGATTGTAACTGAGTAAAATAAGATTGTAACTGAGTAAAATAAGATTGCAACCGAGTAAAATAAGGGGAAGAGGTAAGAGAGGGGACCAGTGGTTATCCCGTACCCCTAGTGAGCATCTGGTATTGGTTGATGGGTGTTTGTTTACACCAGTGAAGTCCTGGCCAGATAGGTGGTTAACAGTGTGATTGATGTTCTGGCCCGGGGACTTGTCATTTCACTGAAAAGTACCATCAGTGTAGGAGGCCTTCCCAGGTTTGTGTGTTTGAGACGGGGCTGAGGCCTGCCTGGCCTCCTGGGGGAAGTAGAGGGTGGTGTTGCCTATATTCTGGATGACTCCCACCTGAACCCAGCCAGTGGTGCACCCAGGCTCCTGTGGGGCCTGCTGCTCCTCCGCTGTATGATTGTCCTCAGCTGTGCAAGGGCTCCCCCTGGTGCCCACACTTGGCTGAGCTGCTCTGGAGAAAACCCTGTGTGCCCAGCAAAAACACCACTTCGCTTCACTTCACCACCTCACAGAACAGACCGCAGCGGGGTGGACAGCAGCTGCTAACCTGTTGCCTAAAGGACATCCATTTCCCTAACTGCTCAGAGTCTGGGGCCTTCTCTCCCTGCGCCTTTATTTGCTGTCAGATGCTTTTGAGCTAGGAATGGGGCTTTTTTCCATTGGCTGGAATTTTACTGCCTAAGGAAGTCTCTTTCTGCACATTGCAGGGTCTGACTTCCCCTAAGCCGGGAAAAGGTTATTGGAAACCTTGTTTACCAGCTAAGGTTCTGATCCTCAAGGATACGGGGGATGGTGTGTGTGGGAGGAGTTCCATATGGTATATCTTCTCCAAAATATCTGTTTTACTTGTTTTGGGAAAAAGACATACAACAAAGTTAAGGGCAAGGAACACCTGGTGTCAGCTGCCAGCTGCATTTGCTCAATGAGAAGACCCCGTCTAGAAGCCCGGTAGCTCCAAGGGGCCAGCGCTCCAAGGGCACTATAGGCTCAGCCTCCTCACTCTTCATCCCTGTTTCTCAGACAGCTGTTGAAGGACCCACAGGTGCTGTTTGCTGGCTACAAAGTTCCCCACCCCTTGGAGCACAAGATCATCATCCGTGTGCAGACCACACCAGACTACAGCCCCCAGGAGGCCTTCACCAATGCCATCACAGACCTCATCAGTGAGCTCTCCCTGCTGGAAGAGCGATTCCGGGTGAGGAGCCAGCCGGCCAGGAGTGGGGTGGCTTGGTCTGGACGCTATCCTATATGTACCAGGAATGTGGGTTCTCATGCCCACATTTGACTCAGGATTGACCCCTGAGTTGTTTCCTTTTATCTGGGGGGAAGGGGTGGAGGTGATGACAGAGCATGGCCTCCAGGAAATGTGGATAAGGTTATGGAGTTGAGGCCTGCCTGGGGCCTGCTGTCTGCATTCTGGACTCTATGGAAGCAAGGGGCCGACTGTCCCTTAGTGCTGCTCCTCCAAGTCTGTTCTCTGTGCTGGCAGCTCTGTGGTTGGTAAGGCCTGTCTGTGTCCAGGGTATGTCTATCTAGAGGGCAGCTCATCCTAAGATGGGGTCACAGCTGTTCAGACAGGGAATTTCAAAGTCTAGACAATTTAGGGAAAGATTCAGCTTACATACCAGAAAGCATCTCAGCTCCACCTGACTCCCATCCTAGGCAGCAGGATGAGTGAAGGGGCCGGTGGGCAGGCTCAGAGAGTCCCTAGGGTTACTGGCGGCCCAGCTCCCTGGAGCTGTTCAGGGCCTGGCTTACTGCCTTTTTTTCCCCAGTTTGTGCTGCACTCTGGAGCCATGCAAGCAGTTTCCTGGCAGACCTTGGTTAGAGGTGCTAGGGCTGAATTTCCAACACCCTGACCCGCCATTCCAGCTAAGTGCACTGCCTTTCCTTTCCCTCAGGTGGCCATCAAAGACAAGCAAGAAGGAATTGAATAGTGGATTGGAAGCAGTCTTGCTTGGCCAGTTCCTACCCTGCACCGGGCCCCTTTCCAGGCACTAAATGGAAGAGAGCAGCTTCTCCCAACTGTGGCCTCCTTGGAAATAGCCCAGAGATCCCCTCACCCCCGACACCGCTGTGTCCTGTACATAGATTCTGTTTTATCTTCCTAATAAATGAGGTTGGAGAAGACGCGGTGTGAGCTGAAGCAGAGGTGACTTAACAGCAAATAGATTGTCAGACTCAGTGGAGGTAGATGACCTGTCTCAAGGCTACTCAGGCCACACTGCAGAGTGGATTGGCCCAGAGATCCATATTTCTGTCTGAGGGTGGCAGGAACAAATGCATTCTGAGCCGCCTGGGAACCTGGGGTGCTGTAGGGAGGCAGTCTTGAGTAGAAGGAAACTGCTCAAACCCATGTACTTCTGTAAGTCTCTACTGTAAAAGCCCCAGCTGCCAGGTCAGCCTGTCTTACTCAAAGTAGCAACACCAGAAGGGTCCCACAAACAGTTCTCCCAGGCTTCTCTTAAACAATAGAGTTTAATATAATAAAAATATTAATAGAAGATCTCCGTCCCATTTAGCCCCAAAATTCAAATAAGTTAAGTTGTATCCCTGATACTTTGCAATAGAGGCAGGAGCTCCTGCTGGAAGCTAGGATCTCTCCCAGATGGCTACAATGTTGGAGTCTGTCAGAGCGGTGAGGTAGGTAAAGGTGGGGTTGGCCACCACTGTGTTCACCATGGTCCTGGTCACTGTCTGGCCGAGGGCCCGGGGTTGGGGCCACTTAAGGATCTGGTAGGGGGAGAGAGAGGGGCTGGGTTCCTCCTAGATGCCAGCCCGCAGGCCGCACCATCCCAGCAGGGAGAGAGAGGAGAAAGCTGCATACCTGTGTGGGGGCCTGCGGGGCTGCCGGCAGTGGAGGCTGCTGCATCAGGAGGTGCCTGACATCGTAGATCCACACGCTGCCCTCCTCATCCCCACAGAGCACAATGCCCTTGTCTGCCAGGACACAGAAATGGGAACTAAGGTGGGGCAGAGCTCCGTGGGCGGGAAGCAGGGTGGAGTGTGTGGTGGGCTCACCAGGACAGGTGCTGAGGGAGAAGTAGGCCAGCTCGGTTGGTGACCACTGCAGACGAGCCAGGACCACCACTGCCACTGTGGACTGGCTGCCCCGGCTCACCCAGGTCTGGCTCCAGCTCCACAGGCAGATGGTGCCCAGGCCACCGCTCCCCTTGGAGGCTGTGAGGAATGTGGGAGAACTCTGCCTAGGCGCCCTCTCTAGGCATTTCTTGTTCCACAGTGGGGACCCCTCAGAAGTTCTCAGAACCAAACTCCAACCCAGGGAGAAGCAACCCATGAAGGCCTTATCAGGCCTAGCTGGGTCCCAGGAGGCCAGACTCCCAAGCAGGGCTCTCACCCACGACATCTTCGTTCACAAACGCCAGCCCGTCCACTCTCTGGCCAGATGCCTGGGAGCCCTCAGAGAAGATGAACTCCACTTCACACACCCTGTGGGACCAGAGGAGATGCTGGTAATTTCCTTGCATATACAATTTCTCATGCATTCACTGAGAACCATCCATTGGCCCCTACTCTGGACCCTGCCCAGCGTGGAGGTCAGAAGATGCAACCAGGACTATCTGTTCTGAGTCCTGGAGAGGTTAAGCTTCACCCTGGAAGTGAGTCTACTGAGTCACAGGTGACATGAGGGCCTGGTTCTTCCAGGAGGTGGGTACAGTCAGGGAGAGTTCTGGAGAGAGGCAGTGCCTCTGGGAAGGGAGAGACTGGGGAGGGGTTTGCCGTGACCCAGAGGATGGGGAGTGGCTGAATGTTTCTAAGCTGAGAGTGTGTAGGGTCACATTGCCTAGAAAGGCCACCCAGCAGATGCAGGCTCCTGGAGAGGACACCTGGAAGCAAGAAAGGCAGGCATGTACTAAGGCCAGGCAGATGTGAATGGACAGGGGAGGAGTGAAGAGGCTGGCCTGGGGCTTCACTCCCAGATGTGGCACAGGGCCACCACCCACACTGGCTAAACAACTGCCTCAGTCTACTGAGGCTTCCCCTACTTCACGCCTGCCGCCTAATCCTAAAATTCTTTCCAGGCTATTCATTGCACTTAAAATTAAATTCAAAATCTTATGGCCAACAAACCCAGTGTAGCCTGGCCCAGCAACTGTGCCACCTTATCTCGCACCATTTCCTCTGGTTTTACTGTGACCAGGCCTCCCTACTGAACCAGCTCTCCCTACAACTGGCCCTTTACATTATTCCTCTTGTGTAGGCACTTCCCCTCCTCCTTCCCATCTGAGTCATAGGGCTCATGTGGAGAGGATGAGTCTGAAAACTTACCCATCTGCCACTGGTCACCTCTTCAGAGTCCCCTTGGCCTTCCTATTCCCCTCTCAAAGCACCTGATTCTCTTTCCTTCATAGTTGACATCATACTTCATAGGCTTTTAATTTGCCACCTTTGTTTAATGCATCTCCTAGTAGGCTTATGGGCCCCAAGAGGGCTGGGACTCCATGCTGAGCACTGTCTGGGGCCTTTCAGTTGGCACGGATGAGCCACAAGCCTCAACCTGGCCCTTCTTTCTAGGGCCTCATCTCTGCCCAGACACCGTCTCCCTTGTCCTCCCAATAACCTTGGATGCAAGTTATTGTCCCAACTTTACAGACGAGCAAATTATGCTAGGGCAGGAAGGTCACATTGCTGGGAAGTGGCAGGACGGGTGGCAGTGAGGCTGCAGGTGAAGTGATCCCAGCTCAGAAAGGGAACTAACCCAACCAAGTCCCATAGCCAAACACCAGGGAAGGAAAGAGTCACAAGGACCTTTACTCAAGTGAAGTGGCTGCTCATGGAAACCAGCAGAAGGTGGGGACAGGCCAGCTCTGTGAAGACAGCCTCTGGCTGCCCAGGGGAGCATGCATGGTTTGGGTATCGCCTCTGGCAGATGTGCCTGGGGCCAGACATCTGAACTGACAGCTGCCCCAGCTCTGAGGCTTGGCTTTCAAGGCACCCCATCCAGCTCACCTTCTCTTTTGAGGCTGGTCCAGTCGCACGTCCCAGCAGCAGCAGCCACCCTCACAGCCAGCCAGCAGATAGGCATCTGGGCAGGAGGCAACGGGGCAGAGGCGCAGGGGTATGGAGGTGGTATCCAGTGTGAGCAGCTGGCTGCCGGTGGGCGAGAGGGAAAGCATCAGGCCACTGGTCCAGATGTCCACCAGCCTGGCAGCCAGCCCTCCTCACACCAGCTCTGCCCAGTCATCACCTGGCCTGGAATGTGTAATCTTCATTGGGAACCCCAATGTCCCAGAGGATGATCCGCTTGTCGTAGGAGGCCGCTGAGGAGGGGACAGGGAGAGGTGGCTCTGAGGAGGCCCAGCTTCCTCCTGCTGGCTGCTTCCAAGGCTGAGTATGGTTCCAAGGCCTGCCCCTCTGAAGCTGGGAGGGCGGGCCACGGCCTACAACCCTGTCTTACTCTACCTAACGTGGGCCACACCAGGCGGCCATCTTTTGTAGGCCTCTGCTCACACATTACTCTCACCACAACTGAGCCCAGGTCGGAGTGGCCCGGTTGTCAGAAAGCTTGAAGGCCACTGAACAGGTTGGGGGAAAAGCCAGGACCTGAAGCCCACTCAGTTGTCCACAAAGCCACATTGCTTCTATCATGATTGGAGCCAACCTTGGCAGCCTGGAATGGGACTGCCAGCCACAGGGAGCACTGAGGCACTGGGCTGCAGGGCAGGGGTGATGGGGGGGCCCTGGAGGTATGGGGGGGTCTTACTGAAGAGGTGGGTCTCGTGGGTGGGGCTGAAGCAGAGGGTGGCGATGGCCTTCTTATGGGCCCGGATGACGCCACAGCAGAAGCCAGCTCGCACATGCAGCAGCCGGACCTGGCCCCGGAGGCCTGCAGCCGCCAGCACGTTCCAGCGCTTCTTGTGGCCTGCCTGTGTGACCACCGTCAGGGCTGTCCAGGCCACGGAGAAGAACTCCTGGGGGTGGGGGAGTGGAGCAGTCACCAAGGGGCAGAGCTACATGTGTGCACATGCATGCAGGATCAAATCTGGGGAACAGGCCCAGCATCAAAGAAAAAGTCACCTGGTGAATAGGTGGCACTTCTGCTCCCAGGGCTCTGCCCGCTGCCCTGCAGGAGCAGGGCCCTGGCACTCACCTCGCCAGGTGCCTTGTACTTGTGTAGAACGATGCCCGTCTGACAGTCTATCACACACACAGCTTCTCCGCCACACGTGGCCACAGACTGGGATGTGGACCCTGAATGCCCTGTTTTGAGGGGTCAGGTCAGCCTAGCAAAAACATCTGTGAAGTTATCCCCTGCAGTTCCCTCCTCCTGGCCTTGGCATTTTTGAAGCTCTCTGTCTATCCTAATTCCCCCATGGCCCAGGCAGCCCCACTCCGGGTGGCATTCTCACAGCCCCACCCAGAAAGCTTGTTTTGCTTGTACCCTGTGGCCCTTGCCCTGCCTGCCCACCAAGGATGTACCCTCCTCGCAGGCCGGCTCGAAGGCGCAGGCCCAGAGCTGGGTTTTCAGGTCCTGGGGGCTGTTGTTCTTGCTGTGGCACTGCAGGAAGTGCAGGGGCTCCAGCTTCAGGGCAGGCTGTGGGGGCAGAAGGGGGTTATAGCTGCCCCAATCCTTGCTCCCAGCCACACTCTCCCTGCCACCTTGCTCTAACTTACCTGGCTGCCATCGGAGCCCGTGGGGCGGCCCTCCACCTGGGCCGATGGGGAGGTGCACACCCGCTTGTAGGGAGAAAGGTTGAGTGGGGCATCACCTGGCCGTTTGCAGGCCCCTGGCCTGGCCTGTGTGGGGGAAGGGTGGCTCAGGGCCTGGTGACCATCTACCCAGGTCTTTCTTTCTGTCACAGGCTGGGCCGCACCCTCCCATGGGTGTAGGAGATAAGGAGTGGCCCAGGGTCAGAGGGAATTAGCTGGGGCATTGGAGGCTGTCTCCTGGCTCATGTCCAGAACTCCCTGCTTCCCTGGAGCCTCCCTGGGAAGGAAGGCCACGGCAGGCCCTCATAGCCCGGGGAGCCACAAAGAACCAAACTCACCCTGGGCTCCTGGACAGCTGTGGCTTCTGGGGACTTCTCTGGGATGTTTGCCTCATGGACCTGGGTCCCACCAGAGGCCACCAGCTCCTCAGAGATCATCCGCACCTGGTGGAGCCAGGGCATCGAGAAGCTGGGCTCAGCCCCTCAGCCCTTCCTCAGACACCCCGTCAGAGGGAGCCTGTGCCTCCTGAGCTGGGAAAGGGCCTTTCTAGCCGAGAACGGTGCCTTTCCTGACCTGCCCCGCTGCCCACAGGGCCTCATGGTCAGAGGCCTCCAGGGCAGCCCAGGACAGGGGAGCCAGCAAGGAGCTGGGAGAACAGACTCCGTACAAGGGGGTGAGGACATACCCGCCACCGAGTGAACTCGCTGAGGGACTCGGGCCCGTAGTGCACATCCCTGACGGCAGACCTCACGAAGTCCGCCCGGGCCTTCTCAGCCTCCACTTCAGGGCTCAGTGAGGCCATGAACTTCTCCCAGTGAGCTGTCACCTGGTACAAGAGGGACCAGATCCAGGCCCAGCTCATCCCCGGACCCTCCATGACCCCTCTACCCCCAATCTCAGGGCCTCAGGTATTTCAACCTCACTGCCTCCTGGAAGCCTCCATAAACCACAGGCTTACTAGCTACATGTTACACAATCTAAGCAACACACACAGCCACAGAGGGAGAAAGTGGTCTGCCCAGGGGAAAGTTACTAGGGAAATCTCTCAGCTTCCCCTCCCCCTACTCAACCCCTCCCCCCTGCCCCCGCCGGGCCCTGCCCACCTAGAGGGCAAGACACCACCCAAGGACAAGAGGCCAAGCACCACAACCGGGTTCAGAGTATGTCAGGCTAGGGACTAAGGGCCCCTGTAACCCCCCTCAGTGTCCTACAAATGTCCAAGCCTGTCGCTCGATCCTCAAGGCTGCCAACCGCCCCCAAGCCCCGAGACCCCTCTCAGTCCCCTTACTCTGATGGTCAGCTCCCGGTTCAGGTTCTCCACCTGAGAGGAAGTGGAGGAAGCATCTTTGCCATTGACCTTGCGCAGCTTGGGCAGGAGAAAGGAGACTTTCAGGTTGTCGTTGACCTGGGGAATGAGGGAAGAATGGCTTGAGGGCTGCTGAGCCCAAGCCCAACAACAGGGTGCTGGCCCAGGCTTGGGGCCTCTGGGCGAAGCCACGTACTGTCAGGAAGGGGTTGCCCTCCAGGCTGAGCTCCTCAAGCTGCGGGAACTGGCACAAGGCAGTGACATCCCCCAGCCGGTTGTTGCAGCAGTGGAGGACGCGCAGGTGGGACAGGCCCAGGTTGTCCGGCAGCACCTCCAGTTGGTTGTTGGAGAGGTCCAGCTCCTGCAGCTGCTTCAGGCGGCTCAGGAGCTTGGGGTCCAAGTGCTCTGAGTGCAGCTCCAGTCCTGACAGGCTGGGGTGGAGAGCAGACGGTGTGTGCTCAGGGCAGGCAAGCCTCCAGCCCCGCACCTACGGCAGCCTCTGAAGGCTCTGTCACCTGGCATTTGTTGTGTACACACAGCCTCCCTCCAACAACCTATTTTTTAAAATCTTTTAACTATTTTAAAACTTGGGGCAGCTGGCCCCCTCCAGGATGCTTTTCCTGAGCCTCTGTAGGGGACTCCTCTCTGTTCCCCAGGCCCTCTGTAATTATCTCAACAGGTTCTCAATTCCCTTTCTGCAAGACTGTTCTTAGCGACCCGGACCCTCTTCAGGGGTGAGGCCCCCTCGGGCCCCCCCGGCCCATCTCCTCACGAGAGGATGGCAGCTGGCCCCCGCCCAACCGACATGGTGATAACGGGGCCCGTAAGGGTCCGGGCCTCGCTTCCGAACCCCCCGGCGCCCCCGGCCCGCCTCTTACTCCAGGCTCCGGATCCTCCCCAGTCGGCGGCTCTTGGGTTGCCCCCGGTCCATCAGGAGGCGCGGGTTGAGGGGGCCCATGGCGAGGAGGCGCGGTCGGCGCTGGCAGTATCGGCGGCGGCTGCGTTCAGCGGAGCCCGCGATTCCGGAGGCGGCTGCTGGCGCCCGCAGCTGAGGAGCCCAGGAGGTGGCGCCGCGCGAGCCCCTCACCGGAGATGACCGGAAGGAAGCGGCTCCGCGGGCCTCGTGCCCCGAGTATGGACTACAAGTCCCAGCGGCCCCTGCAACCCCGCGCCTGCGCCCTGGCCGCCGGGACGCTACAATGGCGGCTGCGGTGGTGGCGGCCCCCGAGGTACTTCGGGAATGCGGCTGTAAGGGTATCCGGACCTGTCTAATCTGCGAGCGGCAGCGGGGAGGGGACCCACCCTGGCAGCACTCCCCACAGGTAAAAAGGCTGGGAGAGGAGGCGCCTACAACTTTACTTTATCCTTCATAGGGGGAAACTGAGGCCCCGACTGACCGTCCTGGATCAAACCTTGTTAGGGGTCCTCGCAGTGGGATGTTGGGGCGAGGAGACGCAGGCTTTGAGGAGCGGGGAAGGGATTGGGACGTGGGTGCAGTCCGACCACAGCTCACCTCTGGGACCTGGCGGGAGTCTGACCGCAAACCCCTACCCCTTCCCCACCCCACCCCTCTCTTCGGGGCCTGGGAGTTTCACGGGCCCGCGGGGAAACGATATGGAAAGAGTAGAGGTTGCCGAAAACCAGGGCAAAAGTGTCCATAAGGCCTTGGATGGAAATGAGCAAGGAGGAAATTAATTCCAGTTAATTAACGAAAAAGGACTCAGCTTTTGAACTGGGCCTGGAGGTATTTAAGTTGGTTGATAGGGCTTTCCACCTGGGGAAACTGCTTGATTGACTATGGGCCTGGGGCAGAGGCGTGTGCTTAGAAGGTGGGTGATGCTTCAGGTGGGGAAGGTGAGGTCCGAGGGGCCTGACCACAGAGCGCCCTGTGTGTGGCCGCTGGCCAGGCTGGACTTGTCCTGGGCGCCTTGGAGAGCCCTGAAGGGTTTTAAAGGAAGTTACATGTGAATTGTAGAACAATCCTGGCGATGACCACAAGGGTGAGCTGAGGGTTTTTTCCTGGGGTCCTGTCTCCCCACACAGAAGAATGAGTTCCAGGGGCCAGAAGATTTAAGCAGAAGTGTGGAAAATTTATTACAAGCAGATTCAGACTCCCTGCACGGAGGGGTTTGGGGCGTGGGTAGGGACAATAATGGGCTGCCCCCAGAGCCTTGTAGTCCAGGGTATATATTTGCTACAAGCCTGCTCTATCACTACCCATGTCCTCACCTGATTGATTCCCTCATTGTTCTTGCCCAGCAACGGACCTGAACTTTCCCTGTTTCTATGTGACAGTACACCTTGTTGCTGCAGGCCCTCCCTTGGTTTCCCATGCTTCCCCTCTGTGTCCAGAAATATTCTGTTATTTCAGCGTGGTTGGTTCCTGTGGTTAGGCTTGCTCAAACTGCCGTGCCTGCCCCTGCCAATGTTTTACCTGCCTTTGTTTTCCATTGGACCCCTGCCCCGTCTGCCTGCATTTCAAGCTAATTTCTCTCGCTGGGACCTCATAGGAAGGTATTGAGGCTGGGAAGCCAGTGAAGCAACTGCAGCGTCCCTGGTAAAAATGTGAAAGATCTTGTAGAGAACAGTATGAAGGTTTCTCAGAAAATTAAAAGTTGAATTACCATATGACCCAACAATTTTGGGGATATACCCACAAGAGTTGAAAGCAGGGTATCGAAGAAATATTTGGACGCCCGTGGTGGAAGCAACTGGTGTCATTGCTGGATAAATGGATAAACAAAAAAGAATACACACATACAATAGAATGTTATTCAGCTTTAAAAAGGATGCTGATATATGTTACAATATGGATGAACCGTGAAAACATTATGCTAAGTGAAATAAGTCAGTCACAAAAGGACAAATGCCGTATGATTCCACTTAGTACATTAGTTAGAGTAGTCAAAATCATAGACAGAAACTAAAATGGTGGTAGCCAAGGACTGGGGAAAGGAAAAAGGGGAGCTGTTTAATGTTTACATGATTTTATTTATTTATTTATTTATTTATTTATTTATTTTAAATATATTTTATTGATTTTTCACAGAGAGGAAGAGAGAGGGATAGAGAGTTAGAAACGTCGATGAGAGAGAATCATCCATCAGCTGCCTCTTGCACACCCCCTAATGGGGATGTGCCCGCAACCAAGGTACATGCCCCTGACCAGAATCGAACCCGGGACCTTTCAGTCCGCAGGCCGACGCTCTATCCACTGAGCCAAACCGGTCCCGGCTATTTATTTATTTTTTAAAATACATTTTATTGAGTTTTTACAGAGAGGAAGGGAGAGAGACAGAGAGTTAGAAACATTGATGAGAGAGTGTCATCGATCAGCTGCCTCTTGCACACCCCCTACTGGGGATATGCCCGCAATCAAGATACATGCCCTTGACCAGAATCGAACCTGGGACCTTTCAGTCTGCAGACTAACGCTCTATCCATTGAGCCAAACCGGTTTCAGCTGTTACGTGATTTTAGTTTTGCAAGGTGAAAAAGTTCTGGAGATTGATCGCATGACAGTGAATGTACTTAACACACTGAATTGTACACTTACAATTACAATTAAAATTAATTGTACACTTAAATTTACTATCTTTAATAATTGAAAAAATTATTAAAGATAGTAAATTTTATGTTATTTATATACTAGAGACCCGGTGCACAAAATTCATGCAAGGGGGGGTGTCCCTCAGCCCACCCTGCACCCTCTCCAACCTGGGACCCCTTGAGGGATGTCCAACTACCCGTTTAGGCCCCATCCTTCTCATAATTGAGGACTGCTGGCTCCCAACTTCTGCCTGCCAGCCTGATCACCCCCTAACCACTCCCATGCCAGCCTGATTGATGTCTAACTGCTCCCCTGCCAGCTTGTTTGCCCCTAACTGCCCTCCCCTGCATGCTTAGTCACCCCTAAGTGCTCTCCCCTGCAGGCCTAGTCACTCCTAACTGCCCTCCTTTGCAGGCCTGGTGTCTCCCAATTGCCCTCCCTTGCTTGCCTGATAACCTACAACTGCCCTCCCTTGCAGGCCTGGTCCCTCCCAACTGCTCTCCCCTGCTGGTCATCTTGTGGTGGCCATCCTGTGTCCACATGGGGACAGGATCTTTGACCACATGGGGGCAGCTATCTTGATCTTGTGTTGGAGTGATGGTCAATCTGCATATTACTCTTTTATTAGATAGGATAGAGGCCTGGTGCATGGGTGGGGGCCAGCTGGTTTGCCCTGAAGGGTGTCCCGGATCAGGGTGGGGGTTCCCTTGGGGCATGGGCAGCCTGGGCTAGGGGCCTGTGGTGGTTTGCAGGCCAGCCATGCCCCCTGGCGATCCAAGTGGAGGCCCTGGTATCTGGAATTTATTTACATCTACAATTGAAACTTTGTAGCCTGAAGTGGAGCCAAGCCTTCTGCTTGCTCCATGGCTGCCACCATTTCGGTTTGGATTTGTTTACCTTCTATAACTGAAACTTTGTAGACTTGAGTGGAGGCCTACGCCAGCTAGGGCAGGCGGAAAGCTTGGCTTCCTCCATCACTGGGGAAACCCAAGCCTCCCTCCTGCTCTCTGTGGCCGCAGCCATCTTGGTTAGGGTTAATTTGCATACTTGCTCTGATTGGCTGATGGGCATGGCTGGTGGGTGTAGCAAAGGTATGGCCAATTTGCATATTACTCTTTTATTAGATAAGATTACCACAAAACTTTTTTTAGATAGCACCAAAGGTCTGAACTATGTCTGGGACTGACACTCTGGGGGTAACATCTTCCCAACATGATGACTGGGGGATGAGCAAGATGTCTAGGATGGCTCCCACTTTTTTTTTTTTTTTTTTTTTTTTTAATATATTTTCTTGATTTTTCACAGAGAGGAAGAGAGAGGGATAGAGAGTTAGAAACATCAATGAGAGAGAATCATCGATCAGCCGCCTCCTGCACACTCCCCACTGGGGATGTGCCCGCAGCCAAGGTACATGCCCCTGCCCGGAATCGATCCCGGGACCTTTCAGTCCGCAGGCCGACGCTCTATCCTCTGAGCCAAACCGGTCCCGGCTTTTTTTTTTTTTTTTTTTTTTTTTTATATATATTTTATTGATTTTTCACAGAGAAGAAGAGAGAGGGACAGAGAGTTAGAAACATCGATGAGAGAGAAACATCAATCAGCTGCCTCCTGCACACCCCCCTCTGGGGATGTGCCCCCGACCGGAATCGAACCCGGAACCCTCCAGTCCACAGGCCGACACTCTATCCACTGAGCCAAACCGGTTTCTGCTGATGGCTTCCACTTTTAAAATATATTTTATTGATTTTTTACAGAGAGGAAGAGAGAGGGATAGAGAATTAGAGACATTGATGTGAGAGAATCATTGATCAGCTGCCTCCTGCACACCCCCGACTGGGGATGTGCCCGCAACCAAAGTACATGCCCTTGACCGGAATCGAACTCGAGACCCTTCAGTCCGCAGGCCGACGCTCTATCCACTGAGCCACACCGGTTTCTGCTGATGGCTTCCACTTTTAACATGTCCCATATGAGGCACCAGAGACAGAGGACATGGTGGTTCAAGACGGTGTGGTAGCAATGCCTATGGAACATAAAAGGGGAGGAGGCAGAATTGATTGGTTAGGGAGGACCTCAGACTGCCATGTAAATCTGATAAAATCATGGTCAACTGTAGGGATCCGTTATAGGATTAACTCTCGGACTGACCTGCTGACAAAGCCGCAAACAAGTCCCAGTTTAGAGGGAACAGACCTCTTAGCATAATTAAGTTTGACCTTATACACTCTAGATCCTACCTGGTTAGCTAATGGGCTGTGGGAGATGCAGCAAGTGCTGCCAAAACAAGGTGAAACAACATTGTAACTATGGTGACCACTATCTTGTTTACCTCTGACTATAAAATAAAGGCTCAGCTTGCAGTCTGGATCTATTCTGTGGCCTCAGCCAGGCACAGGAAGACCCACCTAGACCCAGCTTATTCTTTTGGTCTGTCTTTTCCTCATCCTTCGCCGGCCCTCAGGCTCACCGAACCCTTGGCTGTGCTGGCGTGGCACAGTCAACCCTGCCGGGAGCTCCAGAGCAAAGACTGTCCATTAGAGGAAGCCCATGTTGGGCAGAAATGGCCGGGTCCGTGCTGGGTCACTGGCTGGAAGCTGCACAGCATGAAGATGGCCTTCGCTCAAAACCGAGGCAGGTCCCGGAGGTACTACCGCAGGAGATTGTCAGCCCAGCTGTCCTCTCGATGGCTGGCAAGTTCTGTTCTTTTTTGAAGGGAAATTCTGGCAGTGCCTCTGGCGGCCACAAAAGAGGGCAGAGCCCAAAGACATCCCCACCTGGACTGTAGAGGGCTTCTCCCCTCTGGACTTCCAGCATGTGCTGCTCACCCCTGGACAGCCCCAGGACCCCAGCGTTAGGGATAGCATATTTCAAACTCCTGGTCTTTTCACACCATCTTCTCCTTTAATTCTCCACAAGGCTGAGGGCAGAAGATACCCTACAATGACCCAGAAACTGGACTCACAGGCTGATCCCAGCCTCTGGCTAGTTCCTTGGCTTTGCTGAACCTTGGTTACCTCATCTATAAAATGGAGAACAATAACAACAACAAAATGGTTATGCAGATTCTCTTTCCTTTTATGGATGAGGAAAGAGAGAGGGTCTTCCCCAGGAGGCACCCCGAGGCAGGAGTTTGGCCTCCCTCTAGACTCTAGCTGCCTTCCAAAGTGGCTTCAGGGGAGGATGACTCACTGGGCAGGGGCTGCTCCCCAGAGGCCCTTTGGGAGGGCACAGCTCCTGTGGCTCCAAGACCCTGTCTTTCTTTTGTAGAAAACACATCGTTTCGTTTACTATTCGGAAACTGGCTGGGCTGTAGGGGCTGAGGAGTCTGACTTTGAAGGCTGGGCCTTCCCCTTCCCTGGCGTGACACTAATAGAGGACTTCGTGACCCGAGAAGAAGAAGCTGAGATGGTGCGGCTGATGGACCGTGAGCCTTGGAAACTCTCACAGTCCGGACGGAGGAAGCAGGTAGGTTGGCCCCAGAGCTAGGAAGGAGGGTCGGCCTGTCAGAGAGGACAGCCACTTTGCTGGGCCCTTTGACTATCCTCCTGCTCAGTGCCCTCCTTGTAAGCCATACCAGGTATATGCCCAGCTTACTTGGCCTGCCTGCCTTCCCAGGAGAATGCCGTGAGCCAGGACTATAAGGAAGATGGACCCCCGCTCTTTCTGCTCTCAGCCAGCTGGCCTCGTGCTGGTCACTGCTGTCAGGGAGGGTTCCTTGAAAGGTGCCAGTGCTTTCCTGTCTCTAAGTTCTCTTCCCGCCAGTTCATGTATTTTTGGGCCTCCAGGTCCCAGACCTCCTCTTTGGGATCTCAGCCCCCTCTTCCTCAGGCCCACTCTCTGTCTAGGTCACTCCTATTCCTCATCTCCAGTAATCCTTGCCCCCACCAGAACCTGTGAACCATCCAGCCGGCCACCTGTTTGTTTTGTTTTTTAAAACATATTTTTATTGATTTCAGGGAGGAAGGGAGAGGGAGAGAGAGAAACATCAATGATGAGAGAATCATCGATTGCTGCCTTCTGCTCACCTACTGGGGATCAAGCCCCCAATCTGGGCATGTGCCCTGACCAGGAATTGAACCATGATCTCCTTTTCACAGGTTGATTTCAACCACTGAACCACATCAGCCAGGCGTCCAACCACCTTTTCACTTTTCCCCTCCCATCATCTCTCCTTACTCTGTACTACAGCCAGTTATACCCTGTTTCCCCAAAAATAAGACAGTGTCTTATATTAATTTTTTCTCCCAAAGTTGCGCTAGGTCTTATTTTCAGGGGATGTCTTATCTTTCCATGCACTAGGTCTTATTTTTGGAGGATGTCTACTTCCTTGGGTGCCCCTCGACTTTTTGTATTTGCTTCATCATACTCTTTCTGCTCATCTACAGCCCTAGTCAAGTCCAGCTTCCTTCTCCCTCACACCCATGTGCAGCCTGCTGTCAGGTCTCCCCGGCTCTGGCCTTCCTGCTCCTGCAGTCATACGTACCTCCCGCAGGTCATCACTTTGCTGCTGTCCTTCCAAACCTCTTTCCCTCCCATTGATGGCTTTGCCTCTCCGAGAAAACAGAATGTCTGCACACCCGCCTGCCAGCGTGGTGCGGTTCTCTCTCTCCGGTGCCCAGGGCTTCCCCAAGGCCCCTCCAGCTGTGTGCGGGTCCCTCCTCCTCGAAGTCCTTGTTCAGCATTGCTCCCCTCTCTCCCCAAGACGAAGTTTGCCTCAACTGGCTCCCCCCAGCTCCCAGTAAGCTCCACTTCTCTGCAACAGATTTGTTGTTCTCACTGTTTTGTGTGTTTTTTTAAAAATTAAATTATTATCTGTGTACATATTTTACCATTGCGCCCCCCCCCCCCATACATACCCACCCTTCCCAGAGTTTTGTATCCATTGGTTCTCACTGTTTTTTGATTCCTCTCCTCCCATTCCTGCTTAACCCACTCAAAAACTGCTTCCATCCCTCACCTCCATGCTCTGAACCCAGCAACTGGTTCTCAGGGCTCAGTCCTTGGGCCTCTTTTCTTCCTGCTCCCGACATCCCCTTGCTGATCTTAGTGAGTCATGGCCCTACACACCGCCGCTGTGTTTTGGACTCCACGTTCATATCTCCAGCCCAGGCTTCTGTTTGTCAGACCCTAACCTGAGCTTTGGCTGTTTGCCCACACACGGCCCCCTGCAGTGTCCCCGTCATGGCACATTCCATCTTCCACTGTGCAGGCTGGAACCGTGGGTCTCCAGGTTTCTCTTTCTCATTAATTCCTGTCAGTTCATTCTTCCTTCAAAGCCTATCTGAATCTGAGAACACCCTCCCCACCACTGCCAACCCAGGCATCCCAGCCCCCTTCCCTTCCCAGGATTTCTTCAGAGGGTTCCTGGGGCAGCCCTGACCCCTCTTCAGTCAGTTTTCAACAGAGAGGAAAGTAACTCCAGTAACGCCTCATCAGATCCTGCCACCACCTTGATACAAACCCTCTGGGCCTCCCATCTCACACAGAAGTCCTCACAATGCTCTGGAAGTTAGTCAGCCCCTTTGTTTTCACTGCTGCTCTGGGGTGTCAGGCATAGCAGTCGCTCCAGCTTCCTCCGAGGCTCCATCCCCTCCAGCCCTGCCGCTGCACTCCCGTGCCAGGCTCTCTGCCTGCTGCTCCTGGCGATGCCCTACCGGAGCCGCTCACCCGCACTCTGAGGCATGCCAGCCTGGAAGGAGCAGTTCCACCAGGTGGAGCCACCCTCCACTGGAGGGGGACCAAGGAGGGCAGGAGTCAGCAAATAAACGTCCCCCTCTTTCATACTCAAGCAGAAGTCTGAGGCGTATTCTTTTTTCTTTTTTTTTTTTTTTTTATAGAAGCCACATACCATAAAATTCACCCATTTAAAATGTACAGTTCTGCTCTAGCCAGATTGGATCAGTGGATAGAGTGTCGGCCTGTGGACTGAAGGTTACTGAGTTCAATTCTGGTCAAGGGCATATGGCTGGGTTGTGGGCTCAATCCTGTTGGGGTGTGCAGGAGGCAGCTGATCAATGATTCTCATCATTGATGTTTCTGTTTCTCTCTCTCTCCTTATCCTTTCCTCTCTGAAATCAATAAAAACACATAAAAACTAAAATGTACAATTCAGTGGATCTGTTTTTAGTATAGTCACAATGGCAAGGTAGTGTAATCATTACCACTAACTAGCTCTGGAATATTTTTATCTCCCCAAAGGAAACCCATACTCATTAGCAGTCCCTCCCATTCCCCTGTCCCCTGGCAACCACTAATCTACTTTCTCTGTCTCTGTGGGTTTAGCTATTCTGGACATTTCATGTACTAGTAAATGGGATTATACAATATGTGACCTTTAGTGTCTGGAGTCTTCACTTAGCTTAATGTTTTTAGGGTTCATCGTTTTGCAGCGTATACCCATGCTTTACTGCTTCTTATGACTAAACTCTTCCATTGTATGGATATACTCCCATCAGTCTGTCCATTCATCTGCTGGTAAACACTTGGGTTGTTTCTACTTTTGGCCAGTGTGAATAGTGCTGCTGTGCTAGGTTCTGTGTGGACCAGGTAGAACTGCCATGTCACATGATCATTGTTCTTCCTGTGGTTCTGAACACCGGTGTTCCCACCTTAATAATGCTGTCTTGATTAGCCATCCCTCCCCTCTGCTCATTCCTCCCAAGTCTCAACTTCTCGGTATCACATCCTGGACGCACTACCTGCACAGGGGCCTTTTGTCCTGGTTCTGCTTTCTCGGGTATCTGGGCTAAGACATCCCTAACACTTCGTATCCCCCTTCTCTGCATTATTAGTTCCCTTAGCATTTACAGCCACCTGATGTTTCCAGTTCATGTATATCTTTGTGGTGTTGGCCTCTTCCTACTGGGATGTCAGACCCACGAAGTCAGAAATTTTTCTTTTCTTGGCCACTGTGATTGAATTCTTTAGACCTAGTGTGTGATAACATTTCTGTAAACTCAGACATTTCTCTACTTCCTTTTTGTCCTCATACTTTAGGACTATGGTCCCAAAGTCAATTTTCGGAAACAAAAGCTCAAGACCGCTGGCTTCCAAGGCCTCCCCAGCTTCAGCCGGGAGATAGTGCGGAGAATGGGCCTCTACCCCATCCTGGAGGACTTCCGGCCCGTGGAGCAGTGCAACCTGGACTACTGCCCCGAGCGGGGCTCAGCCATCGATCCCCATTTGGATGACACCTGGCTGTGGGGGGAGCGGCTAGTGAGCCTCAACCTCCTGTCCCCCACCGTGCTGTCCATGTCCCGGGAGGCGCCCGGCAGCCTGCTGCTCTGCCTGGCCCCCTCCGGCTTCCCGGAGGCTTTGGAAGGTGTGATGGCCCCTAGTAGGTCCGTCCTGTGCCAGGAGGTGGAGGTGGCCGTCCCCTTGCCCCGCCGCTCTCTGCTTGTGCTCAGCGGAGCCGCACGGCACCAGTGGAAGCATGCCATCCACCGCAGACACATCGAGGCCCGCCGCGTGTGTGCCACCTTCCGGGAGCTGTCGGCCGAATTCCGTCCTGGTGGGAGGCAGCAAGAACTTGGGCGGGAGCTCCTGCACATCTCTCTCTCCTTTCAGGGGAGACCCATGTGAGCCGCCTCCTGGGGACAGGAGCTGGCACTGGGCCTGGCCCAGGACTGAAGGGGAGCCCAGCACAAGGGTCTTCCTTCCCAGCTCATTAGGTTTTCAGAGAAGACTGCGGACACCCTGACGCATGGCAGCGCAAGCCCTGCCGGGAACTGGTTTTGATGGGGACGTGTCTCAGGTCAGTCCCCTTTGAGCTGCACTGTGGCCACTTGTTTGGGTTCATTTGTCACAGTTTGAGGGAAGAGGCGTCATTTGAGTTTTAAAAACTTTGGAATCACTTAAAACCATTTTCTCCTTTATCCATTTGTCTCAGCGAGGTTTCCTGGTGCTCCTCCCTGCAGTCCCTCGTTTGGGTGGCATGCCAGATCACAGAGTGGAATTGGTAGAAGGTCTGAGGCTATTAACCGAATGTCTACTGACATTCAGATTTCAGAGCTGGTGATGGTTTGCTTGACCCAGACTTGGGGTGCAGGATGCAGCAAGGACAGGGAAATCTGAGAGATTTAGCCCACACATAGGAAAGCAGGAACAGCTACCTAAATACAGAGGTGGGCTGGTGTCCAGCTGGACAGCAATAATGCAGAGCCCTCCCTCGGCCTGGTGGCACTTGTAAGGAAGCTCCCAGGTTTTCCTCAGCCCAACCCACCTCCGCCCCATGTAATGATGTTAAAAAGTAGGGGGAAGTTTTCTTCAATCCCAGGATAGATCAGGTGGCTCACTGGCTGGTGCTTGTGCTGTGTGCTCACCTGGATGGGTGGCTGCCCCCGTGGGAGATGGCAGTGTTCCCTGGGTCTGCACGGCCAGCCCTCTCCCCTGTTGCTTATGTGACAAAATAGACACAGCTCACCCTCCACGTGCTGGGAGCCCGCCTTGAAGGACCAGTGCCCCCTCACAGCCTGGAAAGTTTCATGCTGGGCTCTGGTCTTCATGGTCACTCAGGAGCTTTTGAGAGCAGGAAGGGTGGGGGAGGCACTGGCCACCGCACTGCCCATGAAGTGGAGTCATAGCTGCTGGCTTGGACTGGAGAATGCTGTGAAGACCCAGTGGACAGGCTGTATGGGCTCCTAGTGGCTACTAAGTGGGGTCGGTGAGCTTAGGTGCCTTACCTGCTGCTTCCTGGGTCAGCACACTCACTAGGAGGGTGAAGGACAGCTTCTTCCCAGGTCTGTAATCCCCTTGCCAGCCCTTGCAGACCTAACACAGAGTACTTACTAGTAGATACAAGTCCAGCTGGAACCGATCTTGCTGCATCTGAGCCGCCGAGCAGGCCTGCAAGCATGGTGGGCTGCCCCATGGCGCCCAGTGGGAGCCTCTGCCCTGAGAGGCTGGGCCTCAGAGCTTCCCACCCCTGGATGGAGGCTGCGAGGTGCTCTGCCAAGAAGGTGGGAACGGATGTTTGGGAAATGTTGCACTCCCAACACCTGTCAGGCAGAGATCTGTTCAGGCTGGGGAGCCACTCAGTGGAGAAGCCTGTTTCTCCTGCAACCTCCTAATGCTTGTCAGGTGTCTAACATTTGGCCCTCACTCCAATCCCGCAGAGCACGTTAGGGAATGCTTCATCACGTAGTCAAGTCGGTGATTCGAGTTAAGTCTGTCCTTGAAGCTTCCATGTGAAGACCTTCAGGCCACAGGTGCTGTCTCACCTAAGCCGCCCACTGCCCCTGGGGTTGGGCTGGGGTCTGGCCAGGCTGGGGTGTTTCCTCCAGAGCCGCTCCTGGGCACCACTGCACCTGCTGCCCTGTGTTTCTGAAGGGCTGAGCCCAGCGGCCACAGCCTGGGGCACAACGTCTGCTTCACCCCCGTATTTTAGGGAGCTGTTCGTGCTTTCCTTCAGCACCAGATGCTTGTTTGTGCTAACGCTCTTGCAGTCTCAGACTAAAAGGTAAGAGTCTGTGGGAAAATACTAACATGGAAGCATCCAGTCCAAGGGAGGGTAAGTTGGGAGAGGCTACTGACATCCCTTAGCCTGCACTGCTGGGGAAACTTGGTGCTGGTTCCTGTTTGCAGGGTCGGGTAGTGGGGCCCAGGCTGGTCCTAATGGGGCTGAGCTCAGTCTAGCGAGGACCCTCGGTTATTCTGCTGAGACTTGTGCAGAAACTGCCTGTACAAGTCTGCATGTTTTAAATGGGCCTCGAGTGCAATCTAGGCTCAGTCCTATCTCACCTTACCCTGCTGGGCTCTGTCCAGGGCACTGTGGATGCTACCCCTCAACCTTCTGGAAGCATCTGAGTCAAGAATGAGTCTTCTCTCAGCAGATCAGCTGAACGGTAAGTGGGCCTGGCCACGGGCTTGCCAGGCTTGCTGGGGAAATGTCTACTGTCAGTTTGCTGGCCCTGAGCTCTGTCCTGAGCCCAGGCCTTTGGTGCCTCAGGGACTGAGGGGTCCTCCCTCGGGGCTGCAGAGGCAGTCTGGCCCCTGTACTGGCAGAACTTGTCCATATAGTGGTGTCATCTGCTTTGCACACCTAATTCTAGGACTGTCTGGCTTAAACTACCAGAAAATTAATAGGAGACAGAAAATCTTTCCTAGAAGAGCATCTGCCTCATTGGGCAACTATTACAAAACAGAAAATCTGGGAGCTTCCTTGCGAGTGCCACCTGCCACCAGGCCAGGGAGGGCTCTGCGTTACTGCTGCCCAGTGGACACCTGCCTCGGCTCAGAGCCACAGGCGCCTGGGGTTGGAGGAAGCCCAGAGGGACCAGCACTGCAGTGGCTCTTCTGGAGGACTTCAGGCTGACCCTGTCCGGCTGGACAGCAATGATGCAGAGCCCTGCCTCGGCCTGGTGGCACTCATAAGGAAGTTCCCAGGTTTTCCTCATAGCCCAACCCACCCTGCCCCATGTAATGATGTTAAAAAGTAGGGGGAAGTTCTCTTCAACCCCCAGGATAGCACAGGTGGCTCACTGGCTGGTGCTGGCTCAATGGCTCTGCTGGCACTCGGCTGTACTTGGGGCTGCCCCTTGCAGTGTTTCTGGAAAGGGAGGAGAAACACCCAAGCCCCCTGTCTGTCTGTTCCAGAGAAGTCTCTGACCTGGGAAGCCTATTAGGACACTGGCCGGTGATCGCCAAAGGAGGCGGGAGGGGCTTAAGGATCCAGGATGCAGCAGAGGCCAGGGAAGGACCAGCAGCTATCATGGCATTCCGCACAGAACAGTGAGCAGTGTATAACTTGTTTATTCAGTTCAATCCAGGGAAACTTTAAAAAATCCATATCCAGGACTTGGTTTGTACACGGTACATGACCCACACAGTGTCATGCATAATAAACTAATGAGCACAAGACAGAGGAGGACTACAGATGAACCCGTCCGAGGCTTCTGACTTTATCCTCCACAGACCTTCCTAGAAGACACTAAAATGTGTTCTGCCCCCAGTTTCTAAAATAGAAACACTTCCATGTTGATACTTCTGGTCAGGTACTAAATGGAGACTGTGTTCCACTTTGGAACTGGCCTCAAGTATTTGCAGGCATTTGTTTTATGAGCACCAGGAAGGCTCTGCTCAGAGGGAAATGGGGCAAACCCACCCTGGCCCCGGGGCGGCCCATGGCGCCTCACCAAGGAGAGGCCTGTGCTGGAACAGTCCACAATCTCCTTAAACCTCCGGAATCCCAGTTTCTAGCCTGTAATTTGCCAGCCCCTCCCCTACACTGCCCTGCAGAGCGGTTCCTGCCGTTCCAATGAGCAGCTTATCCTCCATCTCCAGACAGCTCCGCAGCTACCCTGAGGGTGTCCTTCCCCACCCCGCCCATCGCCAGTCCCCAGACTCACTGTGCTCTCTGTTCCCACAGAGACTCTGCCTCAGTCTCTGGAAAGGCTGGAGCTGGGAAAGCGCTCTGGATGAGAACAGGAAGTTATAGGAACGTCACCCTCCCACTGTTGTAACGTGGTACGTGGCACCTTTCCCATACATGTGGCACTGTCATTACGCACCTCGTGTCTGACTTTGTGGTCAGACCAAAAGCTCTGCCCATAAGTCAGGCATAATGGGCCCCCCTGGCACTGGGGTGTGCTTTCTAGTCTGGGGAACATGGGACTCGGTGCACCTGGCACACTTGAGGCAGTGGACCAAATGGCCCAGGAAAGTGGCAGCAGGAGCGAGCTCAGCACGACCCCGCGAAAGGCTCAGGCCAGAGTAAGAGCTGCTGCCTGCTCCCAGCTGTGAGGAAAAGCCAGCTAGTTTTGTCACTGCCAGGTCACTAAGTGGCTGTCTTGCAGTGATGCTAACATTCTTTTGCAAAGCAAACACATTAAACCAATTAAGCCTTTTCAACAAGGCTGTGGGAAAGAGGAAACATGCACTAGAGAGCAAGCAAGTCATGACGGATGTCTGCAGGAGGTACAAGGGACACGCCCTTTAGAAGACGCCAGGGCACTTCTCTGGCCTGGAGGGACACCATGTCCAGGCTCCCCGTAAGGGTCACCAGTCAGCATTTCAGAGTTACAGGTTAGGTTTATGTTCTCACCAGGCCACCCAGATCCCACAGAGATATTAGGCTGTTGATAGAAATGCCATCAGAGCATGAAGTCCAATGAGGAAATGGCCTGCTTCTCAGGTGGCTGCCAGCCAATGTGGTAAAGGTGGTTTTTAGAAGCAGCGTGGGGTAGAGCATGCTCACACGTAAGCTGAGCTGCAGCCTGCACGTGAACAGCCAAAGAACACGAGCTAGGGCAACCAGATCCCATGCTGCGCACGGCAGTAAACGGCCGGCTGTGGCTCAGGCCGGGGCCCAGGGGGAGCATATGTGGGGTTGTGCATTCTCTGCATTTGTTCCATCTCTTGAGCAAGACCCACGTTTGGCCTGCAGGGCAGTGTAGGACCCACGCTGGCCCTTGGTGCTACCACCCCTCGACCAGACCAGGCCAACAGCCTTGTCTAGACAGGAAGTCCCCCAAGCGCCCCTCTGCTGCCAGGCACCATGGGCAGCAGGGAGATGGGCAGGTTCTGCCACCTGAGCAAATGCTCCTGGCCTTCTGGTCCAGAGCCTGGAGGGTCAGGCTCGGAGGGCATTCTGCGGCCAAGAGATGTAGGCCTCTGCACTGTGGGCTCTTCCCAACCTGGTAGCCTTGCTGGGTCAGTGCGGCCAGGGCTCTCGGCTGGCTGGGAAGAAAGAACGTGAGCCCAGTGTGCTTTGGAGTACCCCTTAGTTAACAGCCTCCTCGAGGAGGCTGCCCCCAGACATGCTTCCCCAACTCTGCCAGGCCTCCACTCATGGAAGTCTCCCCCGGGCCCTGACAAGTCCTCCTCCTCCTGGAGTACCCAAACCTGCTGGGCTGACATGTGCCCAGGCTCCTGCCTTACCCTCAAGCCAGGCCACCCAGCCCCCTGCAGAGCGGGGGAGGGAAGCACCAGCCCAGCAGTGATCCTGTGCCCATCTAATTGCCACGATTCCCTGCCTACCCTGACTCTCAGGCCTCTGCCAGGCTCCCGGCCCTGCTGGCCCTCCTCCCACGTCTCTGGGATGACCACAGCGCTGGAGCCCTGCCTGAGTCCCCCGGGGCCAAGACTCAGCCTTCCTTTGCCCTAAGCGCTTAGCAACAGAAATCAGTCTCTCCTTTAAGGATTTCCATTTTCTGAGGGGAAATGAGCCAGGTTTTATGGCATTAAGACAGGAGTAAAACTTTGGTGTTGAACTATCTGGCAGTGTCTAGGCAGCCTCGTGGCGATTTCCGTCTTTAAAATTCCCTCAAAAGCAGGCCGTTGCTGCTGGCTCCCGGCCCGGGAGGCGCCCTCACACCACCTGCAGGCTGCGCTCGTGCCCATCCAGCTGCACCTTGAGCTTGTGCAGCTCCTCGATCTCGCGGTTGTGCCGCTCGGTCTTGTGGCGCACCAGCGAGCGGTAGAAGTGGATGGTGAAGACCACGAAGATGAGACCCACGGGCACCATGATGATGGTGGACACGAGGGCGGCCTGCCAGCCGGTGTGGCCTCCGGGGCCGGGTGCGGGGCCCGGCTGGTGGCGTGCATCCACGGGCAGGAACTTGATCCAGCAGAGCAGCACGACCTCGGCCAGGAAGAGCAGGATGCCGAGCACGGTGGAGAAGCCCCAGGCCAGCTCGATGTAGGGGTGCATGCGCTCGTGCGGCGACTCGCTGATGGAGTTGAGGTTGTGGATGTTGCTCACGGCCTCCACGTTGGGCAGGATGCAGGTGCTGATGAGCAGGGCGAAGAGGTGCACGGCCACCAGCACCGTGGTGCAGGCGCTGAAGGCGATGAGCAGGGGTGGGGGGTACTGGTACTGCGTCTCCAGCTGCACCTCCACCATGGCCACCTGCAAGGCAGAGCGGATGCTGCTGGGCTGGGCAGGCACCTGCCAGGCCCTTGCAGAGCACAGGACACCCTCTTCGCTGCTCAGCTATTTTGAATTTGCCTTTTTTTCTGATTAGCTAAAGAGGATCTCACTGAGAGAAAACCTGAAAGTACAGAAGAGACTAAAGAAGCACCATGTGGTGCAAGTCACCCCCCAGGTGCCTTCCCAGACATGGAATGTCCAGTGTATTTCAGGTGCCAAGCTGTGAGCCCGGGCAGAGGCCACACTTCCCTGGGAACATGGGGCTGTGCTATGCTATCGGAGCCAGGCTGCTGATAAAAAAAAAACAAAAACACCCCTGTTGTTTTAAAAAATAAAAACGGACCTTTTAAAAGGTTAAAAAAAACACACACACAGAGGTTCCTGATGGTGCCCAGACTCAGAGCTGCAAACCCAGCCAGCCTCACACAGACCACAGGGTGCATCTCTCAGCTGGCACCAAAAGCCAGAGAGAAACTGCATGTATATCTAACGGCTAGGACATGAGGGCCATGCGAGGAGGGGCAGCTGTGGGGAGGAGGGTGGGCCGGGAGAGTGAGCTGAATCATCATCTAGTCACAGGATGCCAATGGGTAACGTCCAAACGGATAAAGAACAGCAGTCTCCAAATGCCATTTGGAACCGTGAGGACAGAAAGCTGCAGGAGGCGGCCTCGGAGCGGAGAATACGGCAGGTCTGCTGGGATTGTGAGTGACAGTACAGCTGCCCTTGAGCAGCATGAGAGTGCTGGGCGCACCCACCATGTGTAAGTGGACCCCATGTTCAAGTGTCAACTGTATTTAATTTCTAAACTCTATACATGTAATAAATGATAAAAATTATTTAAATGAAAGGGGAAAAAACAGACACAGAGGGAACCAGAAGAAGCCCAGCTTATCTCTGTAGCACAGAATGATTATAGCCACTTAGGTAGTATAGTGGTCGGCAAACTGTGGCTTGTGAGCCACATGCGGCTCTTTGGCCCCTTGAGTGTGGCTCTTCCACAAAATACCATGGCCTGAAAGAGTCTATTTTGAAGAAGTGGCATTAAAAGTTTAAGTTTAAAAAATTTGGCTCTCAAAAAAGAAATTTCAATCATTGTCTGTTGATGTTTGGCTCTGTTGACTAATGAGTTTGCCGACCACTGAGGTAGTACATGCTCACCCCAGGCCCTATGTGGCTTTCAAACTAACAGACTGAGCAACACTCCTGCCTCTGCCTCTGCCAGGTCAGACCCCATCCTTTCAGAATAGCTCCCTCCGAGGCCCAGCACCCTAACACCCCCTCCCAGCACTCAGCACTGGGACCTCCCCAGGGGAGGATTTAGTCCAGGTCCAGGAAGGGCTCTGGGACTCACCAGGGCCTTCTCCCAGGTGCCTGACAATAAGGTATCAAACCAGAAAGGGGGTGGGGTGGGGCAATAAGAGAAGCCAGAGGGAGATTTTTCCACGCGCTGTGTTTGCCTCCTAGATCTGAGTCATCCCTGTTTTTAAAAATTAACAAGAGCCCAGCTGGTGTGGCTCAGCGGTTGAGCATCGACCTATGAACCAGGGGGTCACAATTCAATTCTCAGTCAGGACCCATACCTGACTGGGCTGGGTTATGGGCTCAATCCCCAATAGGTGTACAAGCAGCAGCCCATCAATGATTCTCATCTTTGATGTTTCTATCTTTCCCTCTCCCTCCCTGAAATAAATAAAATCTATGTTAAATTAACAAGAAGGATGTCACAACTTCTAGAAACTACCACCTCTTAGAGTGAGCACTTCATCTTTGCAGTGGAGATGGAACATTTGGTAGATAAAAAGAAGATACGCAGTCCCAGTGGACCATACCTGCACAGGAACCCAGCAATAAATATTGCTCCAAAAAGAGAGTAGCCCATGGCAGAAGTTGAAGGGTGTCTTTTCTCAGTGCCCCTGTGGCCTGGGTAGGCTCTGGCCCAACAAAAGGATGTAAACCACAGAGGGCACCGAGATAAGAAACAAAGGCCTACAAGGAAGCAGTTGCATTCTGCCTCAAGAGGAGAAAAAGCCAAAAGGCCATTTTTCATTTTGTTTATGCAAAGAGGTTTCAGATCACGGGTTCTCTGTGTTTAGAATAAACATGAAGAAATAAGCTTAAGGTTGGGCGTAAGTACTTATTGTTTTGCAATTCTAATTAGGGAATACATAGTATAAAGAGAGGACTCCACCTAGCACACTGCCTATTTTCATTTGTCCATGTCCCTGCCCTTATTTGGCCATGCCAGCATGCTATCTGAGGATCTGTATTGGTCACTTCTTTCTCCCAAGCTGCACCGCAGTCTGAATAGCTATCTGATTTACTGGTCTTTAATCTGCTCTTGACTTGGCTCCATGCTGTGTCACTGCTATGGCGGAATCTCAGTGCATGTTCGGTGGGGCAGCCTCCCTGAGAAGGAATTTCTAAAAGACAAGGCAAGGGCACTGTGTGGCTTCTAAAATGCATCCCCAAGCTGCTTAATGAAGCGCTTGCTGGTGCACAGCAGATACTCCATAAACGCTGAAGAATGAATTACTACTGGGAAGCATGACGGCCGCTGCCAAGCCGTGAGAGCACTCTGGGCCCACCATTCTCATCCTGAGAGCACTTCATACCTTTGAAGGCTGCCAGTGCATCTCAAACTCCTCCTCCAGAAGCCACTCTGTTTGATAACTTTTTCAAGGGCTAGTTTCAAATTCTGAATGAGTGGTTTAACTTGGATGAGCATTTTGTTGGCTGGAAAACAGGATTTCCTAAGTTTGGAAATCCAAATGTTTGGAAGGCCAGGGTCTAAAAAGACAGCTGCAGACAGGAAGTAATTTCCCAGACCCAAGCCCCACACAGAAAGGAAACTCACTCTCTGCATTATGTCGTGCAATACTTCCCAGAGTTCATTTAGCAAAGTTAAATAAGTATAGGTGAGCAAAACGTAATGCAATACTGTACTTCTTCTGTGGTACAACAACAAAAAAAAATAAGTTCTAATTTTAATAGTGATGTTTAAACTTCTCACACACATTCTTTAAAATTAAGCTTGAGAAAATTCCATCTTTATATATATATATTTTAAATTGAATTCAGAGAAAGGAAGAGGGAGGGATAGAAACATCAATAATGAGCCCTACCTGGTTTGGTTCAGTGGCTAGAGTGTCGACCTGTGGACTGAAAGGTCCCGGGTTCGATTCCAGTCAAGGGCACATGCCTGGGTTGCAAGGCTCAATCCCCAGTATGGGGCATACAGGAGTCAGTTGATCAATGATTCTCTCTCATCATTAATGTTTCTATCTCTCTCCCCCTCTCCCTTCCTCTCTGAAATCAATAAAAAATATATATTAAAAAAAAAAATGATGAGAGAAGCAATGACCGGTTGCCTCCTGCACTGCCCCTACTGGGGATCGTGCCCTGACCTGATAGTGCCGTAACCTGGTTCATGGGTCAAGGCTCAATCACTGAGCTACAGTGGCTGGGCAAAATTTGTCTTTTTAATGTGATGGAAACCACAGAAAGAAAATCACTCTGAGCCAAAGTTGTGCACCATGTAATTGCACACTTTTGTAATTATGGTTAAGAAAACATGCCAAAACCGGTTTGGCTCAATGGATAGAGCGTCAGCTTGGGGACTGAAGGGACCCGGGTTCGATTCCGGTCAAGGGCATGTACCTTGGTTGCGGGCATATCCCCAGTGGGGGGAGTGCAAGAGGCAGCTGATCGATGACTCTCTCTCATCGATGTTTCTAGCTCTCTATCTCTCTCCCTTCCTCTCTGTACACAAACAATAAAATATATTTATAAAAAAAAGAAAAGAAAGAAAAGAAAAGAAAAACACAAGACCTAAAGAAGCTTTGCTTTAAAGTAGACCTAAACCCAAATTTACTGCCTCGGTTTGGTGACCTCTGCCTCACCCTGTATGAAGCCAAGCCCTGGCTGTGTAGGGTGTCATTTTTCCAAAGGTGGCCCTGCTGATGACCAAGCATGCCTTCGTCAGAACAATGACCACAGTGGCTCACTCTGACAGCTTTTCATTTCCCGCACTACCAATTTGACAACTGAGGCTCTGGACTACAGAGAAAAAACAACTGTCTTTACATAAAAAATAACCCCCCTGCTTCTGGCCCACTAGGACCTCTGAACATACACCAGAGAGGCTGCCACAGCCCAGCAGTCTGACTCCTACACCTGCATCCTCAGGACAGTTCCCTAAAGGGATGTGGGCTGAGGCTTTGGAGTCAACAGTGCCCTCAGTTTTGCCTGAGATGGACTCTTGTCCTGGTTTGTCTTGGGGATGACTCAGAAGGAAAGCCACAGGAGGGCAGCTGGGAGTGAGGCCAGAGGCTCTGATTAGTCACCCAGGAGGCCACTTTTGGGGGCATCTGCACCGCAGTTGGGCTACACTGCATAAACCCAAACCAGCCCACAGTTCCTGCCCGAGTCCTGGAGATTTCCAAACTCTTGGGTGGTCCCTGCGATGGGCAGATGTGGGCACTTTTCTCCAGGAAATCTGTATTCTAAAGCTATTTTAATTACCACCCTAACTTCCTTGCCAGGCAAATACTATGTGAATGTGAGGGTGGCTCTTCCTGTGGCTGAGGCTTGGGAACTCGCCTGTGTGCCCCAGCAGCCCCTCTGGTTGGCAGAGCAGTCAGTCACCTTGGAGGAGATGGGATGTGGGGGAACTTCCTAATGGTCCACCCTGGCTGCCAGTAGGGCCCAGTGGGAGTGCCAGGGCCCATTTTGCAAGCTACGTTCCCACCACGTGTTTGCACTCACCATGGCAAAGCCTGAGAGGAGAGCAGAGGTGCGGCTGGAGGCTTTCAGCTTGGCCCTGCTCAGGTAGAGCTTCCTCCAGGAGAGGGCCTGCACGGAGTGGTGGTTGGAGGTGACCAGTTCCAGGTAGCTGCGGCGGACCCAGTCCCTGTAATCCATGCCCTTGTGGCCAGGCTCAGGGCAGGCGGGGGTGGAGGGGTCCACAGGCACATTGAGCTCAGCACTCATCATGGGAGCCAGGCTGGGGGCAAAAGAGACACACACTCAGGAATCCCAAAGGGTTCCGGGGCCTGGAACCCCCAGTTTGTCTTCTCTGGGGCCCCTGTACACACCCTGCACTAGCGCCATGGGGGCCAGTGGCGTGTGAGTGGGGGCCCTGGTCTCTGATGCAGTCCCCACAGGTGGACCGTTTATAGGAAAGGCGGCTCAGGAGTGCATTGCCAAGAGCCACGAACTGTCAACATTGTTCCTGCCATCCCGAGCTCAGAAGGGTTCCAGTTGAGTGTGGCTCTGGGTGAATGGAATTCCAAGGTTGGCCAAGAGCACCTAACAACGTCCTCCAAGTTGCACCAATCTTTAGTTTAGGGAGTAAGGAGCTGTAGCATTTAGAATGATCCTAGGACCTCAAGTTACCAAGTCTGGATTTGACCCAGCTGTGTGATATTGAACATAACACCTGACCTTGCTGACTATCATCTTCAAATGAGGACATCCCCACCCTACAGGGCTCTTGACAAGATACAGGACCTGTAGACTCAACTGCTTTTCAATGTCCAGGTGTCAACGTGAACCACACTTTTCCAAGTAGCTGCTATAAATCCAACTTAAATTTTCTTTTTCTTTTTTTATAAACCCTCCTGCGGGGGGCTGACTTTCAATAGATCAAAGCGAAGGAGCAGCTCTGCTATATACAGAACCCATCCAGAGCAGGTCAGGAACGACATCAACTTGCATTGCATGCTGGGCAAGAAGGCAGCCCCCTCTCTGGCTGTGCCCCATTTCACCCGTGGAGGGGTGCTCCCCACAGGACCCCGTCCCACAGCAGCCAGCTGGGTGCCCATGTGGCTGCTGGGGGGCCAGCTGTGGGAGGGCAATGGAGGCTGGAGGAGCTGCCTACCATTCTGCCTGGGCAGGATTCAGAGAGGTTAGTCAACCCCACAGATGGCTCACTGGCTCCTTCGCCAAGCCCATACTCCAAATGTCCAAACTGGCAGTTCCAACGTAATGTTAATTCGCCCCAAAATACTTGGTTTATTTATCTAAAGTACAGACACATCCAGGCTGCAATGGAAACATTTAACAAAACGAAAAATTAAACCCAACTGAATGTATATATATAAAAAGCCAGCGACAGTAATGCCATAACAACCAGTTGCTATGACGCCCACTGTGGCCAGCGAACCAGCCAATGAGATACATACTGTATGTCTCTTTTTTTCCCATTGACCCAAGTGCTCTCTATATGGTTTGCTGAAGCTGATCCCTGGCCAGCATTGCAGCTTTACTTATTCTTCTGCTCAAACCTGCTTTTTCCCATTCTTCCCAGTTACTGTTCTCAAAAATGTCCTTTAATAAGTACTGCCCACTATCGGACTCTCCCAGGGTGGGGCTGGCAGGCCAGACACCCAACCAACTTCCCCCTGGCCGCCCCACTCCTGATTGCAGCCCTCACCTGAACAGGGGGCAGGGCTGGCCACCCAACCCCCTGCAGCCCCTCCCCCTGGTTGGCCCTGCCCCTGATAGGCCCCCACCACCTGATCAGCCTGCAGCCCCTCCCCCTGCCTGGCCCACTCCTGATCCCCACTTACCCAATAGGGAGTTGGTCACCCTGCCAACCTCATGCAGCCCCTCCCCTTGCCTGGCCCCACCCCAGATAGGCCCCCTCACCTGATCAGGGGCAGGGCCCTGCCAGCCAGCCACCCATGACCCCTCCCTATGGCTGGCCACGCCCCTAATTGGTCCCTCAACCCCAATCAGGGATGGCCCCTCTACCCACCCAGCCTGGCCCTGATTGGCCCCAATCAAGGCAGGCCGGCTGGCCAACCTCCCGCCATCTCCTCCTCCTGACAGGTTCAGCCCAATCCACCCTGATTGGGGCCAGGCGGCCAGACCCACCCGTGCAAGAATTCGTGCACTGGGCCTCTAGGGTTTTATAAAGAAACTAGAGGTCCAGTGCATGAATTGGTGCACAGGTGGGGCCCCTGCCCCGTGGTGGAGCTCCCAGTTGAACTCCTTGTCGAACTCCCAGTGGAGGGGACAATTTGCATATTATTATTATATAGGATGGAAAATGGAGACAGACCCCTGGAGTTAACCCAGGAAGAAATCTGGTGTGACAATTACACAGAATGAAGATCAGAAGGACTGATCTGTCAAGATTTGTGAATTTAAACCCAAATCTCCACTAATCCAAATAGGGACTGGTGGTCTCCTGTGGTCCAAGGGGCCGGCCGTTTGGCAGCATGCTGGGATCAGTCTAATTAATCTGCAGGGAGAGTTTCAAGGGCACAGGCGCCTCACAGCTCAGTGAGCATCAGATATTAACTTGGGCATTTAGGCCCTGATAGGCCTCCTGAAAAGCCTTCGTAAGGCGATTAGAAACAGATAAGGGTTTCTGGATCCCAGGGAGCATGGCTGGGGCTGGGGGTGGGGGAGGCAGGGGTGTTACCAAATGTCAGCATCTGAGAAAATGCCCCACACCTGACCCACGCCAATCTCTAAGAGGGTTCCGTGGGAAGGCCCAGGAAGTTGGAAGAGCTGTTTTGGTGTGCCTTCCTCTTTGCTCACTGCCAGGCTGTGGAGACCGCCTTTTCCTGGCCAATAGGAGCCTGGGGAACGGTTCTGTGCTCTTCTATTCCTGCCAGAGATGTCAATACTAGGAATGCCTTCCTGGAAGCATCGAGGCCCCCTTGCCCGCGTCTGCAGCCAGCAGCACTACTTTCAAGTCCTTTAGTAACTGGAAGGTCCCTTCCTTTGGGGGAGAGTTCAGAGGACGCTGCTTACGAACCAATCCCTTGGCTAGCTCCAAATAATTTAGGATGGCATCATCTGGAAATGCACTTTTCCTTCCATTTTTCTACATGTAACAGAAGGGATAAAGGCAGTGTGCTGCATGTGGAGGGGTGGAAGGCACAACCTTTGCCCCCCTCCGAGTATCCGTCTCTCCATCCAACATCCTGCATCGGAGATGTTTACTGGGCCCTAAAGTAAGACAGCACTTGGCATTTAGGCATCAGAGATGAAAAAGGCAAGAACCCTGTGAGTTCCTGTGTCCAGATGGGAACAAGATAAGGGGTGATTCTCAGTGGATGAGCTAAATGCTTCTTCTTTTTTTTTTTTTTTTTTTAAATATATTTTATTGATTTTTTACAGAGAGGAAGGGAGAGAGATAGAGAGCTAGAAACGTCGATGAGAGAGAAACATCTACCAGCTGCCTATTGCACACCCCTACCGGGGATGTGCCCGCAACCAACGTACATGCCCTTGACCGGAATCGAACCTGGGACCTTTCAGTCCACAGACCGACGCTCCACCACTGAGCCAAACCGGTTTCAGCAAGCTAAATGCTTTAGTGGAGGGGGTGAGGGCCTAGGAAGCAGAGGAGGTGCTGGCTGCCTCAGCGTGGGGCAGGGAGAAGGTCCCTTCTAGGGAACAAGGATAGGGGATGAGGACATAGGTAGTGAAGGCAGTGTTGGCAGAGGGACTCTCCCTCAGAGACAAAATGCTACCCACATGGGAGGGCTCTGAGAGGCAGGGAACATGGCAGGAAGATGGCTGCAGAGTGGGGGCAGGGGTGTGTGTGTCAAGGAAATGGGGGAGGGGCAGGATGCAGGAGCACTGGAGCTCGGGGCAGCGCAGGCGGTGTGACTGCTGGGCTTTCTCTGGCAGGGCACAGTGTGGCTCACGGGAGAAGCCAATAAGGGAAACAATCTGGAATCAGCCTGATCTGTGTGCCAAATGGAATGGCAGGAGGGCCCGGCAGCCTCCAAAAACACAGAGGTAAGTGCGGGGTGAAGAAGAGGGAAGTTCTGGGGCCATCCGTGAGCAGGGGCTGGGCTCAAGTTCCAGAGTGGAGGTGGTGGCCTCCTGGGAGCGGTCAGTCCCAGCAGCCCTGGGACCACCCTCCGAGAGGCAGGGGTGGGAAGGAAGGGCTGTCTGCTGGGAGCCTGGGTCCTGAAGATAGAGAAGCCACTTCCTGCAAAGGGAGCAGCCAGACCTGATTCAAATCCACCCTACCCCTGCCAGCCCCACTGTCCTCCTTACACCGGGGTCCCCTGCCCCCCCGCGGGGGGGGGGGGGCGAGGAGACAGAGTTTGGTCCTCACACTCAACTGGGGCAGGGGGTAAGGAGGAGCAGGCTGGAGCCTGACATTTCAGTCAGGTGTCAGGGGCTCCAAAGGATGCTCTCCTGGTGGGACCTGGAAGGGTCTTTATTTCTTTATAAGGGAAGTCAGAAAAGGAGGTTTGGTACATTAACTGGGTCTCTCTCTACATTAGCTATCCTCCTTGGCAGGCCTGTTTGAAACACACCCAGGGGGTGGGTTTGGGGTTTGCCCATCTTAACTTCCTTTCAGCACCTGGGGCGTGAGCAATGATGAGTGAGCGCAGACACATCTGTTTCTCATTCTCTCTGTCTTTGTCACACCTGTGGGGGACGGAGGCCCAGCAGTACCCACAGGGTATCCCAGAAGGGTCCATCTGCATCTGCATCTCCGTCCTGCCCCCAGGGAATCCCCAGACGCCGCCAGACCGGACTCGGCCCGCGCCCCCGACTTCCCTGTCTTTCGGCGCCGCAACCCGCCCGGGGACCCGCGGCGTTAGCGTCACCTGGCCGCCACCCACCCCATGGCGAGCCCGCCCAGAGGAGAACCCGTCCCTCCGCCGGTGCGACCCGGCCCCGCGGACGGGCGAGGACCCGGCTGCCTCCTCCAGACCCCCAGCGACGCGCACTCACCGCGCTGCTCTGCCCGTCCTGCCCGGCGCGGCTCCGGCGCGGCTCCGGCTCAGCCCTGTGGCCCCGTGGCCCGGCAGGGCGCAGAGCGCGGCCCCCGCCTCCTTCCGCCGGCCCCCCGGGGTCCCCTCCGCCCCGCCCCGCCCCGCCCCGCCGGCTGTCCCGCCCCCGCCGGCCGCCGCAGCCGCTGCCCGGGCAACGGCGCGCTGGCGTCACGTGACCCGCCCCCTGGGGAGCGGCGGGCCACGTGACCCTGTGGCCCCCGGAGGGGCGGGGCTCGTGGCCCCTCCTGGGGGTCCCAGGGAGCCCCGCCGGCTCTCCGTTCCCGCCCAGGTCCGAATTCCCTCAGCGGGAGCGCATCTCCCTGGTCCCCGGGCGCGCCCCGGGCAGCAGCGCACAGGGATTGGCGCAGCGGCGGCGAGGCGGGCCGGAAGCCCGGGCATCCTTCGCTCTCCCGCCCGGAGGCCAGCCTCCCTGCGCCCCGGTGACAGGACAGTAAGGCTGCGCTGTCTGAACCTGGGTCTGGCCAGCTGGTCCAGGGCTGGGTGGGGCCTGCCTTGTCCGCGGTGTGTGGGTCTCAGCGCAGAATGGGAGCACATGCTTTCCAGGGTCAGTCCCGGAGGATGCCCAGGACCCATGGTTGGCCGTTGGCCGTAAAGAGGATGCGGAGAGGCCAAAAGGGCGCATCCTGCAAAGAGAGGGACCAGGAATCCCGTTCTGTGACTACAGGGCGGGCAGGGGTGAGGGGAAGAACGTGGGGGAAACGGGTGGAAGGGCAGACTGGGAAGGGCCAGACAGCCACGCGCGAGTTTGCCTGGGTGGACGGTGGCATACGCAGAACGCGGGCTGGAGCTGTCAGGTGGTCACCAAAAGCGCACCCCCACCCCCGCACACCCTCCTCCATCCCGGGTCTCCCAGACCCTGTGAAACCCGCGGGGACCTAGCCCGGGGCCGCACGCTCGGGATTCTAACCCTTGTGACCACGCGCGGAGAGCTAATCTAGTGTTCTCAGATGTAAGGCATCTGGGGTGAAAATGTCTGTGTTGACCCAGCCACTTCCATCCGCTGCTGCAAGGAATCTCTCATCCGAAATGGTGAACTCTCCGATTTCACAATCTAGGTAGATAAGCAAACAGTACTGTTCTTTTCAGGAAATGCACACGAATGATTTACCACCAGGCGAGATGGGTTCATATCCGCCTGCTTTGCCAGAGGCCCCCTCAAAGTCCTTCCTCCATGCCCTACATAGGATTTTTCCATCTGTCACACAGCACAGAACCGTGACACACTTATCCAAAAAATGATATCTTTTGGTCCAGTAGGACACTTACAAAACAAATTAAGCCAGTTCCCCCTCTGGTTATTGCTCTGACAAAGGTTATAGGAAAATCCTGGGGACTGATATACTGCCTTGCCTCCATGACTACAGGAAAGGGGCAAAATCCTAAAAAATACCTTACTGGAGCTTTCAAACCTCAAAGCTCTTCATAAAATGATCTGGAAAAAAACAGGAAGAAAAACACTAAACTACAGTAGTTGTGTCAGCAACAGAGTCATTTGCTTGTTGAGTTCTCAGTGCACATCCTTTGCAGAGATTCCTATGCTAGTCAGTGATGCCTCCACCCCAAGCACATTAATGGAGCAAGACTGGACAGAAGCAAAATGTGTCATAATTACCAGTGTTTTTCAGAGTTAGTTTCCTACCAAACACAGAAAATGGCTTTTCCTTGCTGCCCCCACCCCCAAAGATTGAGGAAGATGAAGGCCATCAGGTTGATTTTAAATATATATATTATCCTATATAATAAAAGGGCATTATGCAAATAGACTGAATGGCAGAACAACCAAACAACCAATCAAAGCATAATATCCTGATGAATGATAAGGCTGCTCAGCTGCTCGCTATGACATGCACTGACTGCCAGGGGACAGATGCTACAACAGGTAGGTTAGCTTGCTGCTGGTGTCAGGCTGATCAGGACTGAGCAAGATGGGCCAGGCATGCCTTCTTGTGGTCCCTTGCCGGCCATTGTGCACTGGTGGGGTCCCTCAGCCTGGCCTGCACTCTTGCAATCCGGGACCCCACGGGGATGTCAGAGAGCCGGTTTCAGTCCGATCCCACAGGCCACTCCCCTTGGTAGGGCTCATGGCTGGCAAGTGCTGCTGCAACAGTATGAGCCTCTCAATCGCAAGGCTCTGCCACTGTGAGAGGGCACAGGCCAGGCCAGGCTGGGCCTCTCAGCCCTGAGTGCATGAATTTTGTGCACTGGCCTCTAGTAATAATAATAAAAGCATACTATGCTAATTAGACAGGACAGCCAAACAACCTTCTGGTGTCGTTCTTGACAAAGCCAAGCCATGGCAGTGGGGGGGGGGGGGACGCGCAGAGGGTTGGGCAGTTAGGGGTGATCAGGTAGGTAGGCAAATAGTTAGGGCAACTAGGCAGGCAAGCAGAGTGGTTAGGTGTGATTAGGCAGGCAGGCAGAGTGGTTAGGGGAGATCAGGCAGATAGGCAGGTGTGCAGTTAGGGCCGATCAGGTAGGCATGCAGAGTGATTAGGGGCGATCAGGCAGGGAGGTGAGTGGTTAGGGTTGATTAGACAGGCATGCAGACATCCCCCCAAGGGGTCCTGGATTATAAGGAAGGTCCCAGATTACATGAAGGCTGAGGGCCCTCTTGCCCCTGTGCATGAATTTCGTGCACCAGGCCTCTAATATAATTTATAGATTTCAGAGAGGGAGAGGGAGAGAAATGAAACATCAATGAGAAAGAATCATCAATTGGTTGCCTCCTGCAGGTACTCACATTGAGGATCTAGTCAGCCACCAGGGCTTGTGCCCTTGACCAGGAATTGGACTATAACCTCCTGGTTCATAGATTACATTTAAGCACTGAACCACACCGCCTGGGATGGAAGGAGATTGATGATCACAGTACTAATCATTCGAGGGCCCCTTAGATGCCCAGGCAGTTGAATGGAGGGGTTAGGAGGTTCAGTTTAAGGTCCACAAGTACCAGTACCCAGCAGATGTTTGGGCCACAGTTTGGGCTATTTTCCTACTTGGTTGACCCTGGCAAGTTGCTTCCTCCCCCAAGGCCCAAGTTATTTTTATTTTTTATTTTTAATATATATTTTATTGATTTTTTACAGAGAGGAAGGGTGAAGGATAGAGAGTTAGAAACATTGATGGGAGAGAAACATCAATCAGCTGCCTCCTGCACACTTCCTACTGGGGATGTGCCCACGACCAAGGTACATGCCCTTGATCGGAATTGAACCTGGGAAACTTCAGTCCACAAGCAGATGCTTTATCCATTGAGCCTAACCAACTAGGGCCCAAAGGCCTAAGTTACCCAAAAAGGCCAATTCTTTGAGGCATACCTCCAGGGTCAACCATATGCTAGTTTTCCTCTTCAATAGATGCCTCTCATTCAGTGAAGACTGTGGTCCCTACTTTCTCCTCCACACCAGATCTTAAAATCAAGCATGGCCACTCAGCTGGTATAAACAATGTATCCCCTGACATATTAGTCATCCCCCCCTTTTTTCCTAAAAATAAAATATATATGTATGTATGTATATATTATTGATTTTTTACAGAGAGGAAGAGAGAGAGGGATAGAGAGTTAGAAACATCGATGAGAGAGAATCATTAATCAGCTGCCTCTTGCACACCTTCTACTGGGGATGTGCCCACAACCAAGGTACTTGCCCTTGATCGGAATCAAACCCAGGACCTTTCAGTCCACAGGCTAACGCTCTATCCACTGAGCCAAACGGATTTCAACATCCCCCTTTTTAAAAAAAAAAAAAAATATATATATATACTTTTGATTTTTTTTACAGACATGAAGGGATAGAAGCATTGAGAGAAACATGGGTCAGCTGCCTTCTGCATGCCCCCTACTGGGGATGTGCCAGAAACCAAGGTATATGACCAGAATCAAACCTGGGACCCTTCAGACTGCAGGCCAATGCTCTAGCCACTGAGCCAAACCGGTTTTGGCCTTTTTTTTTAATGTTTATTGGTTTTTAGAGAGAGAGAGGGAGAGAGATAGAAACATCAATGATGGAAGAGAATCACTGATAGGCTACCTTCCTACACAACCCACACTGGGGACTGAGCCCACAACACGGGCATGTGCCCTTGAGCAGAATCAAACCCAGGACCCTTCAGTCCACAGGCTCTATCCATGAGCCAAACTGGCTAGGGCACCATTCACTCTTATGGCCTATTCCTTGTCATCACCCTCTGTGAAATTTTACATTCAAATACCCTCCTTTCTGACTCTTTGTCACTTAGTTCTCAAACCACTGCCTCTCTTACTTGACCTGCTGGGACCCTCACAGCCCTCTTTCCTCTTCAGCTTGACCCCTTCCTGCCACCATTAAGAGAGCGGTCGTCATCACTTCCTTCATTTCCTCCTCAGCCTTCCGAGGTTCACTGACACTGTACTGCTACATCCAGAGTATTTCAGCCATGCCTTGCCTGTCTTTGGGTACACCCCCACACCCCATCTGGAAACTCTTTTTTTTTTTTTTTTTAAATCTTTCCCTTTTTTTTTTTTTTTTAAATATATTTTATTGATTTTGTACAGAGAGGAAGGGAGAGAGATAGAGAGTTAGAAACATCGATGAGAGAGAGTCATCGATCAGCTGCCTCCTGCACACCCCCCACTGGGGATATGCCCACAACCAAGGTACATGCCCTTGACCGGAATCGAACCCGGGACCCTCAGTCCCCAAGCCGACGCTCTATCCATTGAGCCAAACCGGTCCTGGCCCCATCTGGAAACTCTTTTCCCTCGAGGACCCCACCTGACTTTTCCCCTGTGCAGGATGCTCCTGTCTGTCCCCTAGATTCGGGTGTTTCTGTGTTTTCTGGATCTCCCTTCCTGTATTTCCTGACTGGTCTCTCCCACTGGCCGTTTCAGGAGCCTCAATCATCACCTCTAGCCCTGAGTTTTCCAGCCTGGCAGGGAGTATCCAAACTTCACCAGGCCCAGAGCTGCATTCCTCCTTTCCCTGACAATACTTGCTCTAGTTCCTGGATCACATCACCTGTCTCCAGGGATGTGACCATCCACCCAGCTAGTGATACTATAGATCTGGTGTCTTTCCTGACTCCTCCCCTCCCCATCAAGTGCTGTGAATTCTCCCACCTAAATGTCTCTGGAATTTCCACCACTTCTCCCTGCCCCCACGGCCTTTGTACTAATTCAGGTCATCATTACCTACAGTCTACAGCCTACATTATTCCAAGAACTCCACACCTGTCTCCTCCCTTCCATTACTTGTTTTTTTAAGATTGTTAGCTTTATCTTTTTTTTTCTTTTTAATATCTTTATTGATTTCAGAGAGGAGAGGGATAGAACCATCAATGGTGAGAGATCAGCTGCCTCCTGCATGCAACCCCCCCTCCCATCAAGCCTGCAACCCAGGCACATGCCCAGACCAGGAACCAAAACTGTGATCTCCTTTGCCCTAACTGGTTTGGCTCAGTGGTTAGAGCGTAGGCCTGTGGACTGAAGGGCCCCAAGATCGATTCCGGTCAAGGGCATGTATCTTGGTTGCAGGCACAAATCCTGTAGGGGGTGTGCAGAAGGCAGCTGATCGATGTTTCTCTGACATCAATGTTTCTAACTCTCTGCTCCTCTCTTCCTCTCTGTAAAAAAAAAAAAAATCAAAAAAATATATTTAAAAATAAAACAAAACTGTGACCTCCTGGTTCATAGGTCAATGCTCATCCACTGAACCACACCCAACCTATTGTTGATCAGGAAGTAGAGGGTTGGGTTCCTATGAGCCCCTGAATCAGCTGATCAACTCATAACCTTATGTATGTTTTGTTTTATGACAACTTTATCAATATATATTACTGATTCCTTAACACTGAATCATAGCCAACAGCATTATAACTCATGCCTGAATGAAGGATATCTAAGGCTCTTCACAGCCTTCTTGTACTTGAGAACACTAGCTAGTTTGGCTCAGTGGATATAGAGCATCTGCCCAAAGACTGAAGCATCCCAGATTTTATTCTTGTCAAGGGCATGTCCTAGAGGCAACCAATCAATGTGTTTCTCTCATGTCGATGTTTCTATCTCTCCCCACTCCCTTTCACTCTCTCTAAATATTAATGGAAAAATATCTTTAGGTGAGGGGTAACAAAATAAACAAGAACATCAGACTGCACTTCAGCACCTCATTTGGGGGCCATTTTAAACAGAAACCACCAACAATAAGCAATAAATGTAAAAAACCTGTTAAGTCTGCGCTGAAACAAGAAGACAGAGCACTACCTCAGTTTAACCTCAGTGTGCATTGGGCAACTCAAAATGTTGGCGTTCTGTGAATGTCTGCAAATGACCACAAAAACATGAGTATTAATTTTGGGGTTACAAATAAATTTTGGTGAATTCCTAAACATAGAACTTGTGAAAAAATGAGAATCAATTATATTTAAAACTATGCCATAGTGATATCCTGTATCCTGTATCACTATGCACACAAACGCATCAGGGGGCTTTTTTACAGAGAGGAAGGAAGAGGGAGAAAAGAGTTAGAAACATTGATGAGAGAGAAACAACCTTAAATTTTCTGATTAGAACCCCCTTGACCTCAGGATGAAAACAGCTTTGGGCCATGGATTCCCCCCCCTCCCCCTTAAAGTTTGGCTGGGATTCCCCATGCCCTCTACTCTGATGCAGCCCAGCCTGGATTCTCCACCTGCTTCTTTATTCGTCTCTAATTATTTTTGCTGGTTACATCCCACATCTCCCTTTGCATACGCCCAAGGCTTCCCAAAACACACCTGTGTACTGGGAGCAGCTAGGCAGGAGCACGTGCTCTGAGGTGCAGTCTGACCCTCAGCTGAAGGAAGTGGAGGTCGTGTGCCCTGCAGTGCACATCAGCTCCAGACCAAGGCCATTTCCCTCAATGAGCCTGGGGACAGGCTGGTGTGAGAGGCCTCATCTCTATCACCTAATTTTCAGCCTTCTCTACACTTAGACACTTCACAGGTCCAATCAAAACCTCAAATTTTTGTTCTTTAATAAATAAACATTCCTTTCATAGAGACCAGCCTCCAATTCATCACTGCCCAGGTATGTAGGAACAGGCAGCGGGGGCAGAAGGTTATACATTCCCCCCTTTAGCAGGAACATGAATGAACTCTGCTTGGAATGCCTTGAGTGCCCCGGAGACAGTCCTCTCTGTCTCTCCTGGCAGGGCCACAGCAGTCAGGATGGCTTCCACTTGCTTCTATCCAGCACTTGGGAGAGAAACAGTTGACCTCCTTTCTCCTTGGGTCATGTGGAGGATTTTCTGAGGCCCTGGGCTCCAGAAAGCCACCGTGGCCAACACTGTCATCGCCCCATGATGAAGCTGGGCTCTTCCTCTTTCTCTTCCTCCGTCCCAGATGTCTCCTCAGAACTACTGGATGGCTGCTCTTGGCTCTGACTGGATCCTGTAATCACATGACATTCAGATTAGAGATGTCCAAACTCACTCAGATAACCCAGGATGCTTTAGAAAAAGAAGAGCTGTGGAGACATTAGGAACTGGTCATTCCTGGACAGACAAGTGAGCCAGAAGAGGTTCCCTCATCTGTCAGTCCTCACCTCCACTGCCCAGTATAAAAGGTCCATCACAGAACCGATCTATCATTGCTGGTGGGTAGATCTCATCCTTATTAAAAAGATCCACCTGGTGGAAGGAGGAAAAAATAAGGAACTTTTGTAATAATATGAACAATAAAGATTAATTTAATAAAAAAATTTAAAAAATAAAAATAAATAAATTTTCCCTGAGTGGAGGAGAAAATTTATAAATAAATAAATAGAATAAATAAATAAAAAATAAAAAGATCCAGCAGCATACACAAGAGCCTGATACCTCATGCATCAATTCTCGCTGTTTTTATATGGTCCTCAGCACCACTTTGCCAGGGCAACATCCTCAACCAGCCCTTTAACATTTAGCATTTAATACTGGCAGTACTGCTGTTGATGTCTAAAGCTCTCACACTGCAGTCTGCAAAAGAATTTTTTTTTCTTCCCTGAAGTGGTTGGAGGGTTGCTTTTTAAAAATATGTTTGTTTGTTTTTTAATTGATTTTAGAGAGAGAAGTGGGGGGGGGGGAGGGGGAAGAGAGAAGGGGGAGAGAGAGAGAACATCAACTAGCTGCCTCTTGCAGGCTCTCACTGGGGATGGAGCCGGAAACCATGGCATGTGCCCTGACCAGAAATTGAACCTGTGATCTTTGGTGCAAGGAGGACAGTCAACCACACCAGCCGGGGCAAAAGGACTAAAAAAAACCCTCTGTAGCAGAGGGCTCTGCCCACACAAATATGTTAGCTTTCTGGCTCTTCCCACAGACTTAGAAACCCTCTCTTGATACTCCACTTGCAGCTCTGAATTCGTGTTTTCCCTGGCATGACTGCCAGCACCCACAGTGCCACTGAGCCAACCAAGAGCAGAGCACAAAGACAACGTGTTCCCAACTCCTCCTCCCTCTTTCTGGGAGCAGAGGAGTGGGAGAAAGCCAGAACAAGGCAGAGACAGTTTCAGAGGCAGCACCAGCCCTCCAGCTCAGCCCAGCCCAGCCTAGGTGGCCACTTGGCAGGCACAGTGGGCTCACCCAGGCCCATCAATGGGTCTCCTCGCTGCAGATATGCAGGAATTCCAGCACCCCCAGAGCCCACAGGCACCCAGAGATTTGCTCTTGTTGTCATCACAGGGCCAAAGAGCTTCAAGGAAGAAAACCTTGGGGTTTGCAGGACCTATAAAGATCTTTCCAGACAACAAAAAGCTAATGGAGTTCATTACCATTGAATCATTATTACATGAAATGTTAAAGGTTCTCCTTTAAAAAGAAGAGAATAAAATGACAGTAAATATCTATAAAACAATTGAATCTAAAAAACAATAAACAAGCAAGCAAAACAGAAACAGACTAATAGATACGGAGAACATTTTGATCATTGCCAGATAGGAGGGGGGTTGGGGGAATGGGTGAAAAAGTTAAAGGAGTTAAGTACAAACTGGTTGTTACAGAGTAGTCATGGGGATGTAAAGTACAGCATAGGAAATATAGTCAATAATATTGTAATAGATGGTTACTAGATTTATCAGGGTGATCACTTCGTAAGTTACCTAAATGTCTAATCACAAGGTTATATGTTTGAAACTAAAATAATATTATATGTCAACTGTAACTGAAAAAAAAAAAAAAATGTTTTTTGTTTTCTGTTAAATAATCCATGCTGTAGAAGAAGGCATGTGGGGAAGAGACAGTGGGAAACTGAGAGTAGGTTTTAATATGTAGGTGCATGAGGACATTGGATGAAGCCAGTACCTTTTAATAATAAACTGAGAGGGGAAGTAGCCAGTGAAGCCTGCTGAGGTATTTGCTGAGAACTATGATCTTAGAATTAGATCCATTTACCATCCAGGAAGCTGCAGAAGTATCTCATGTGTACTGTGCTTTAATTTCCCACTTTTGCCAGAAAAAAAGCAAATATATGCCATAAAGTTTCATGTGGAACAAATATTTGAAATTTTTGTGGATAGGTTATGTATAGTAGACTAATTCATTCATTTGTTTTTCTAGCCATATATTACTATTATCCTGGACCAAATCATTACAGTAAGGCACTTCTGATAACATGGAGACAATTATTCAGCACTGTATGAAATGAGCACTAGAGGCCAGTAATGTTGTAGATTCTTTAATTTGCTTCCCCCTCCCCCGTTTTTCTTGATGTGCTTGTCCTTCTATCTAACAAAAGAATAATATGCAAATTGATCCACCACACCCATAAGCCATGCCTACCAGCCAATAAGGAGCAAGTATGCAAATTAACCCAACCAATATGGCTGTGGTCTCGGAGAGAGCAGGAGGGTTGGGGTGCCCCTGGCAATGGAGGAAGTCAAACTTTCCACGGGCCCTGGCAGGCCCAGGCCTCCTCTCAAAGCTACAAAGTTTCAATTGTAGAAGATAAATAAATCCCAGATATCAGGGCCTCTGCTTGGGTCGTCTGGGGAGTGGCTGGCCTGCAAACCATCACAGGCCCCTCGCCCAGGCCGCCCCACACTCCAAGGAAACCCCACCCTGATCCGGGACACCATTCAGGGCAAACCAGCTGGCCCCCACCGGTGCACCAAGCCTCTATCCTATCTAATAAAAGGATAATGTACAAATTGACCATCATTCCAACACACAAGATGGCTGCCCCCATGTGGACACAAGATGGCCAGCAGGGGAGGGCAGTTGGGAGGGACCAGGTCAGCAAGGGAGGGCAGTTGGGGGTGACCAAGCCTGCAGAGGAGGGCAGTTAGGAGTGACCAGACTGGCAGAGGAGGAAAGTTGGAGGTGACCGGGCCTGCAGGGAAGAGCAATTGGGGGGAGAGGAGGGGCGAGAGTACCCAGGCCTGCAGGGGAGAGCAGTTGGGGGGACCAGGCCTGCAGGGGAGGGCAGTTAGGGGGAACCAGGCCTGCTGAGAAGATGGGCTGGACACACAACCTGGAGCTCTCTGCAATCCCTCCCTGGTCAGAACAGCAAGCTTTGTGGTGTTTTAGCTTGTCCTATTCTCCACCTTCTTCATAAAACCAAGGTAGTCACCAAAGGCAAAAGCCTCATAATCACAGTACCTATGAAAAGTACCAGCCTACAAACCACTGGAGGAGGTAAGCTGCATTGGGAGTGCCTCAGAAGTTCCACACACCGAGGTCTGTACTTATTTGACCTGTCTGGCAGCTCCCTAAAAACCTGTATTTGCAAGGATTATCTTCATTCAATCTGACTCAGTAGAAAACAGTCTCTTCCCCAGGCATCATAAAAGAATTTCTTCTAGTAAAAAACCATACCATATATAGTGTGTCTCAGTACATTTATAACTCAGAAGGAAACTGGCCCTTGAAGGGTCCAATCACATTGCAATATGCCAGTGAAAGTCTGACTTTATCATAACTGTCCAATCGGGAAATATGCCTAGTCAATCAGGGAATTGCCACAGATTCAATAATGTTAAGAAGAGCTGCAATTTTTGTTTCTTAGCATCCTTGGTCCTTCCTTCCTATCTGAGACCCCTGTCCGACTCTCAGCTCAGGGGCTCCCAGGGGAGTGGCTGGTGCTTCTGGCCTTGTGATGGCTTCAAAGGTAGGCAAGACTGGCAGCACTGCGGTACGTTGTCACATTACTCACCTCCTGTTTCTCATCAACAAACTCAATTCTGTCTAGGGATGCCATGTATCCAGCTCTCAACGATGGATCATGAGAGGTTAAAGATGGTCATGACAATTCTTTTATCTATTCATCCAGCCTGATGGTAGCAAGAGATGGCAAAGTGATCTAGTAGTGATCAATGACATATAAGATGTCATCGGTTGGGCATTTCTAGGGGATGTTTTGCCTTTCAGTTACAGAAAACACACACACAAAAAACACAGCAGACAAGTAGCACTCTTTTCCCTCTTCTTCCTGCTTTGAACATAGGTATGATGCCAGGAGCTGCAATAGCCGTATCATGCTCATAGGACAAAGGCCAAAAGAACTGCAGGGAAGTTGGGCCTGACGCTATCGAACTGCTGAACCATAAAAGGCTGCCACCTATCACCTGGTTTCCTGTTATGTAAGAAAAAGGAATTCCTCTTTGTTTAACTCCTGCTGGTTGAGCCTGTTTCTTGCAGCCAAAAACATTCTTTTTAAAAAAATATCCTAATCTGAAGCTATATTTCATTGATTTTGTTAGAGAGTGAGGAAGGGAGAGAGAAATATCAGTTGGTTGCCTCTCATAGGCACCTTGTCCGGGCATTTAACTGAAAACCTTTTTTGGTGTACGGGATGACACTAAGCAACTGAGACCCCCAGCCAGGGTGCCAAACTATTCTTTTTTAAAAATATATTTGTATTGATTTCAAAGACGAAGGGGGAGAGAGATAGAAATAGAAACATCAATGATGAGAGAGAATCCTTGATCAGCTGCCTCTGCGCACCCCACATTGGGGATCGAGCCATGCTGGCCAGGTAACAATTTTTACTCTTCTTTTTGTTATTGTTAATCCTTGCCTGAGGATATTTCTCCACTGATTTTTAGAGAGTAGAAGAATGGGGGAAAGACAAAGAAAAAGAAACATCGATGTGTCTCTTATATTGATTGGTTGCCTCCAATACCCCAACTGGGGTCTGAGATGGAGCCTACAACTGAGGTACATGCCCTTGACCAGAATCGAACCTGCGACCAGAGACTGTTGCTCTATCCACTGAGCCAAAGTGGCCAGAGTGGTGCCAAAAGTATTCTTAACTGACTTGCCAAGTGATTCAATCAGACAAAGGAACACAAAAACACTTTTGCTAGGGACATCTCAATCTTTCTTACTGGACAAGAATGAGGCAGGGTACAGCCTCAGGAACCTTACAACCACAGGGGTGACATGAGCCTGCCTGAGGACAGGATGCCAAGAGAAGAGGGAAACAGTGAATGCCAATAACAACTCAAAGCTCTTTTAACTAGTCATGACTGAAGGAAGGTTTGTCCTGGACTTAACATGAGCTAGTATGTTCCTTTTGTGCTTAATCCAGTTTGGCTTTCTGACACTTGCAATTAAATGAGCCCTAATTTCTTCACTGGTCAGCCAATCAGTTCCACTCTAAATCTCATTCTTGGCAGGTCAGCTTCTGTGCAACACCATGAAAGATCACAACAAAGAAAAGTGGGCACTACTCACCTTCTTTTTGTTTCTTCTGTTCAAGTTTCATCTTCTTTGCCAATAATTTCTTCTCTTTTAACTTTTGGCTACAAATGTAATATAAATACATTAATCCCTTACCTATCTTATTGTGTGTTAGAAACACCTACTTATAGGACCTTTAAAAATGTTATACTCACACAAACACTACACTAATAAAATGAAAGAATACTTTATGATTCTGCTACTCCATCATCAACATTATCAAGCAGTTTTTCTTCACGAATCAAGAGAAATCCTCCTGAGGTGATTAAAGCCATCTCAGAAACAATGGAGATGGTTCTTCATCCCAATGTATTAGGGACAACTTTAAAAATCCTGTTCAGCACTCTAAAAGTGGGGTTCTTCAGAAAGAAACCTCATAGGTTGACCTGATCATAAATTCCTAATTGGGCAGGTCATGATGGGCAGCCACGCCCCAGGCATATAACTTTTGTAAAAGGTTTATCTTTGCCTTAAGCAGGCCATGGTTTTAGTGCATTTAGGTTAACAGAACTTTGAAATGTCTTTTCAGAAGTAACCTCCTTCAAGAAAGCACCAATCTGGTCAACTATCCTGTAATCCAGTCTCAGCCTTACTTTCTCTTCTTTCATGTAACCTTCCTTACTTCCCTCCATTTCAAATGCATAAAAGAAGCTGCAAACTGACATTCTGGAGACAACTTAAGATCTTGATTCCCAGCAGCTGTCCTCAGTTTGGCTCAAATAAATTCTTTAAAAATTCCCTACAGGTTTAGACATTTCTTACATTGATAAGGGACTATTTATTAAAACACACACACATGCAACCTGTATACTTATATAGTCTCTTAGGGAGATCACAGGCCCTAATTTAAAGAAGTTAAATGAGAAGTTCACTCACAGCACCTAGTTAAACCTGAAGTTAAAATGCAGAAGTGAAGAAGAGAAATCTCTATGATCACGGAAATGCTGACACCCAAGCTTTGAAGAAGTTGTAGCCAGCTGGGGGAGGGGCACAGTAAATGTCTTGATCTCTCTTGGAGTATTTGAAGAGAAACCATTCCTCTTCTCATTGCTCCATGGTGGGTTAGACACCCGAGACCTCTACAGGTTACACCGCAAACTTGTGACTGCAAGGACTCATTCCCCAACCATGCATCTACTTTCCATTTCCTGCCCTTAAGTCTCATTAGTTATGAAATGCCACAAAGCCCTTACCGTTTTTTTCGACGCTTTGCAGTCTGCTCCTCTGCAGCAATTTTATTCCTTTCCAGTCTCTTCTGAAACTCTATATCCAATTTTTGCTGCAAAAAACCCCCCACATCATTTAGACGCACTGTGAGCTGGATATGAGCTCCAAAAGTCACACCAGTGGGGGTGCCACAAGCCTATCCAGATCTCCAGGGCCACTTTAGCTTTAAGTGGTTGCCCCACAGAGGGGGTGGGAAATCAATACAGGCTCTCTGATGGTGAAGTCACTAAGATACTGAAGCAGGGTAGTAAGAAACTAGGAAAATTCTCCGGAAAGTGGAATGAGGAAACTGAGACAAAGGATGGGGAACAGCTGAGCAATTAACAGCTAGCTAATAAATCACAAGAACCTAACCTCCCTAACTGAAGATGCTTAAGAGCAGATGGTTTAAATCACTATAGTCAGGAAGCCAGAACAAAAACCAATTAGAGCCAGACTAACCCAAGATAAAGGTAAAACTAGCCAGAAAATGACCCCAGATCCCATTGTACACTTATTTTATTTTTCAAAATTATTACCCAAGGATATTTTTTCCATTAATATTTTTTAGAGAGTGGAGGAAGCAGGGGGAGGAAAGGAGGAAAAGGGAGAGGGGAAAAGCGAGGGAGAGGGGGGAAGAGAGAGAGAAAGAGAGAGAGAGAAAGAGAGAGAGAGAGAGAAACATTGACATGAGAGAGAGGACTGGGTCGGGATTGAATCTGCAATCGATGTTAATATGCCCTTGACCAGAATCAAACCCTCAACTCTTCAATCTGTGGACCGAAGGTCTAACCACTGAGAAAACTAGCTAGGGCTAAATCTAACTTTTTATTTATTTATTTATTTATTTATTATTTTTTAAAATATATATTATTGATTTATTCACAGAGAGGAAGAGAGAGGGATAGAGAGTTAGAAACATCGATGACAGAGAATCATCTATCAGCTGCCTCTTGCACACCCCCTACTGGGGATGTGCCCGCAACCAGGTACGTGCCCTTGCCCGGAATCGAACCTGGGACCTTTCAGTCCGCAGGCCGACGCTCTATCCAATGAGCCAAACCGGTCCCGACTAAATCTAACTTTTTAAATCAAATTATTGGAAAATGAAATATTATTGGGTAGTCTCCTCTTTCATAAAAAGCAGACAAATAGTTTTAAAGTATCTGAATCTCTCAAAATGTATAGATGTATTCCATGAAATAATAGCCACTATGAGAAGACTGAGGAAAAGGATTTTTCTAGTGCATGTTCTAAGATTAAGAACAAGGGACAATTTCTCGTGCACAATGTTTTATTTTTTGTTTGTCTCTTTTTATTCCTCACCCAAGGATATTTTTTTTTTTTTTTCAGAGAGAGAGAGAGAGAGAGAGAGAGAGAGAGAGAGAGAGAGAGAGAGAGAGATGGAAAGGGGGAGGGGGAGGAAGAAGAGAGGGCGAGGGGAAGAAAAAGAGGAAATGGGGGAGAGGGAGACACTGATGTGAGAGAGACACGTCGATTGGTTGCCTCCCACATGTGCCCTACCAGGGTTGGGAAACCTGCCTCTGAGGTATGTGCCCTTGACTAGGAATCGAACTGATGACCTGAGACCCTTCGGTCCACAGGCCGATGCTCTAATAATTAAGCAAAATCGGCTAGGGCGTCATGTACAATGTTAAGAGGAGAAATCAGATTTGGAAAACCACAAAGAAACAGCCAAATCTTATTTGATTTTTAAAAAATAGCATTACCATTTGTCCACCATCCAGAACTGAAATATCATTGCTGACATATATACACATAAGGAACTGTTTGACATTGAAATTGGGTCTCAAAAGAACTGTTGGCCCAGAAAGAAAATAAAAAAATAAAAAATAAATAATGGTGGGCAAATTAGGAGCACTATACGAAAGTCAGTATTTTTTTTTTTCTGCATCTCAGTAATATCAAGTAATAAAATAGAGGACCACCTAGCATCACTGCAATAAAAAAACCTTACAATATCTTTGAACAAATGTAGTGAGATATATGCAAAATCTCCACAAATCATCAGAGAAATACAAAAAAATTTTTAAAAATGAAAAATCATAGTTTCTTGAGGGATGACTAACACTATAACATCCATTCTCAATTTAAATTAAGTTACAGATTCAACTCAATTCTAGTGAAAAATCCAGCAAACTTTTGGTGTGGATAAAATAACTCCAAATTTTAATTAAAAAAATAAAACAAGTGACATATTCAAAAGAGTATTTTTTAAATAGGAGAGAAACTTCTGGCCCTTCTAGTCAAGTAATGCTTAATAGTTTTTACAGTATAATTTCTAAAGCAATTCTCAATCCATTATTATTTGACACTTGTCATGTAGAGTTGCCAGCAGCTAAGCTAGAAAACTAAAAGCAGACACATAGAACCACACTAGTATTCACAGAAAACACACCCTAACCGGAATTATAGGTATTCAGCCAAAAAGAGAGAGAAATAATAGCTCAAGTGGTGTGGGAGATCCTGCTTTCTATTAAATTTCATGGCAATGGCCTGAAGGGCTGTGCCCTTCTACTACCGTGTTTCCCCGAAAATAAGACATCCTCCGAAAATAAGACCCAGCGCATGGAAAGATAAGACATCCTCTGAAAATAAGACCTAGCGCAACTCTGGGAGAAAAAAATAAGACACTGCCGAAACTGGTTTGGCTCAGTGGTAGAGCGTCGGTCTGCGGACTGAAGGGTCCGGGGTTCGATTCCGGTCAAGGGCATGTACATTGGTTGCCGGCACATCCCCCATGGAGGGTGTGCAGGAGGCAGCTGGTCGATGTTTCTCTCTCATCGACGTTTCTGGCTCTCTATCTCTCTCCCTTTCTCTCTGTAAAAAATCAATAAAATATATAAATATATATTTTTTTTTTAAAATAAGACAGTCGTATTTCCGGGGAAACAGGGCAGTATACACAGGCTTATTATCTTACGGTGAGAAGTCTGGCCTAGGATTGACGGGGCTCGACCTGATGTCTGTTTCTGGTACTAGCTTTAAAGGTAGTCCTCACAAACCCGGTGTATCTACTCTGTTTCAAATGCTTTTTTCTAGAAGTTATTAAGTGCACCCTGTTCATACCCACGGGCTCAGGCAGCCTGCTTGCTCACTGACCTTCTCAGCCATGGCATCCATGTAGTCCTGTCGCTGATACTCTCTCCGGCGCAGATGCCTATACACATGGAACTCTCCGCTGCCCGCGCCAGCGCTTGAACCTATAGCCAGGATAGTTCAGAGTTCTTGATGAGCTCCAGTTATCAACACAGGCTACCTTTAATTAACAGTGATCAAAGAAAGAAACTCAACAATGGAAGAGACGGCCTGCCCTACTCCCACTATGCTGCAGAATCTAGCACATCCTTCAATAAATAGTTGTTGCATGAATGGCGAATGTGGAATTCACTAAAAAGTCCACTTAATGCAGTATTAAAAGGAGAAATAGAATGCAATTCAGTGACCCGGAAACCTAGAAGAGGGCCTATGACCTTTCCCTCTCCACCAGGTGTTATATTTCTGAGCTAAAAATACATCCATGGTCTATTAAGTGAAAAAAGTTGGTTACCAAATAGTATGTGTAGACCAACCACATTTTTCTAAAAACATTTTTTTCCTTAATCAGCAGTGGTTTTGTCTATAAAGAGTTTGGCAGGCTATATCAGAATGTTACAAGTGGAACGATGAAATCGCAAGGTGGTTCAAACTTTTTAAGTACTTCTTTCTCTTTTTAATTAGTACATGTTAATTTACAACCCAACAAAATAATAAAACTATTCCATGGATAAATAACCAATATGAGGCATTATTAACAACAGTGTATAAGAAAATTCTCTGATGCCAAACCCCTTCGTTGTAAGAGCAAAATATTGGACCAGTGAACATTATTTTTTCCTATTAGAAAGCTAACTAACATATACTAATTGCAGGGTTTTTATATTTATACCTCAAAAATTATACTGACATGCACACACACTCCCCAAAAGACATTACCCATTACATCTCGGACAAATTCTGGGGGAGGTCGAGGTGCCCATTCACTCATTTTTTCTGGAATTGGAACTGCTTTGTCCTGAAATATTTAAACAGGAAAGCATTTATTAAGTATAAACCTGCTGACAAAGTCACATCTCTTATAACCAAAGGATTTTAACTAGAGTAATGAAATAAGACTGCTTTGCTCCTTGGACTTAAAGCTGATTTCTTCCCTCTGTCTTAGCTTTACTTCATCCTGTATATTTTGGGGACTACCACAAGGCTCATCAAGCCTATTCTAAACTTTCCAGAGGAGAACTCAGAAACCTAAGTCACCATGTACGGCTGGAAGCCTCCAACTTTAACCCTACACTGCACAAGAGAGTCAACCCTTTCTAGTCTAAGGCCTCTGAGACCTGCTCATCCAATTGTTTTTATGTCTGAGGGGCCTGAGGCCTGGAGAGGGTGAGCGACTTGCCCCATGCCTCTAACGAGGTAGTTTATTTTTTAAAAAGTTTTTATTGGTTTTAGAGAGAGGAAGGGGAAGGGAGAGAATCATCCACTAGCTGCAGCCCACAACATGGGCAAATGCCCTGACCTGGAATCAATCCGTGACCTCACGGTTCGTAGGTCGACGCTCACCCACTGAACCATACCGGCTTGGCTATCGAGGTATACAGTTTAGAAGAAAATAACCCTTGTGCTAACCCACAGGCTCTATCTTTACAGTCTAACGCTTCTGTTTACAAAAAAGTTAAACGGGAAAAGGTGTGGGAGCACGGAAAGCCGCCCCACAGCGCCCCCGTCGGGCTAGGCTGTAACAAAAGGGCAGAAGGAAGCTCACTATCTCTGAAGCAGCCTACTCCTTCCTAAGGGACGGGCGCTGGGGATCGGGTTATGAATTCCTGAATTTGGAGGCGGGGGGGGGAGTGAGCCCTTGGGCCCCCAGAGGCACCGGAAGGGAAGGGGGTGGGACTCGGAGGGCGGACGAGCCCACGCTCCATCTTACCGGATTCTTCATAAGCCGCTCCAGCTTGAGCTTCTGCTCTTCCGCCGCATTCTTGGGGATGATGAGCGCTTGCGGCTCTTTCTTGGGCCTCGGCGGTCGCACCGAAGACGCGGCTGGACTCGCCATGACAGTTCTCCGGTTTCCCCAGAGAGCGGCGGCGGCGGCGGCGCGTGTATGACGTCAGAGACGCGCGCCAGCGACGCAAGCGCAGTCTCCCAGCGGGGCGGGACTGGGGCGGAGTCGCCGGCTGCTGAATATTCATGAACCCGAGACTCGGCAGGTTGTTTTGATCAAAACCGCTTGATTTCATTTCCTGTTTCTGGGTAGATCCCGGCAGCTGAGTCCCCGTCCCTGGGGAGAGGAGTCCAGCGTGCCCTAGGGTCCTGCCCCTGCTGACCTCTCCAGCCGCGCGCGTCACGGCTCTGCGGGCAGTTCTGCTTGCTAATGGCTCTCAGCCTCTCCTCCCGCCCTGAGCCTTTGTCCTGACTCTTCCTTGGGTCTGGTTCACTCCCCCTACCCATTTCTTTCTTTTATAATTATTTTTTTTCTTTATTGATTAAGGTATTACATATATGTCCTTATCCCCTCATTGGGGCCCCCCCCCCCCTCCCTTTCATGCCCTCACCCTCCTGGTGTCTGTGTCCATCGCTTATGCTTATATGCATGCAAACAATCCTTTGGTTGATCTCTCCCTCTTACCCTCCCCCTCCCCTACCTTCCCTCTGAGATTTGAGCATCTAATCGATGCTTCTCTGTCTCTGGATCTGATTTTGTTCATCAGTTTACCTTGTCCATTATAATCCACAAATGAGTGAGATCATGTGATACTTATATTTCCCTGACTACCCTACCCATTTCTGGCAACCTGTTTAAGATTTCGCTAACAACTTTCTAACGACTGGGACCTACCTCTTTTGCACACCTTGAATTACTCTGCTCCTGGCCCCCAGCAAATATACCTCAGTCGAGTGAATGAGACTATCTTACGAAAAAGAGAAAACTGCCCCTCGCATCTGGAGCTGGCCTGGCACTCACAAGCCAGGCGTTGGCGCTCTCCTGTTGGACATCAATTTTCCAGAGCGCCAACATCACATTAGGCCATCCAGTGACAGAGATGGAGCAAGAATAAACCAGAAAGCTTTGTATTTTTCCAAGATCTAATTGGCTTTATTAAGCAACTCACGAACAGGGCAGTTGTTAGAAGGGATGCTCTTTGTAATCATTTTTGATGGAAAAACATGACTATCTTTGGAACCAGAGAGAGACTGAACACTTGCCATTCTCACTAATATGAGTAACTGCTGCTTCTTTACAGCATTGGCCTCTCAGGTCATTCCTCCCACTTTAAATATTTAAGACATCAATCAGAATTGTCTCTGCTTCCTGAAAACATCTAACCCTTCCCCAAATCATGTAGCCTAAACTTAAATCTTATAAGACCTCTTTACCACCTATTTTTTTGCTGAAGTAAGTGTAGTCTTACTTTTAGAGAGGTAATAAACCCAACTTGTTCCGCTACAGGTATGTTCTTGGTGGTCTTCACAATTGTTGGTTTTCTCATTTATTATTTATTGCCCGCTAGAGAGAAGAAGTTCTGTTTTGTTCACTGCTGTATGCCCAGTGTCTGGGGTAAGGCCTGGCTTACAGTAAGGCACTCAAACATTTGCTGGATGACCATGGGATCTTGGGGGCCAGGTACCTCAGATACTCCCACTGCTGCTGCCTGCTCAGCCTACTCAGCCCAGGATAGTCCACTGAGTGTCCAGGGGTTAGACAGGTGGCTCCTGTGACAGGGCCCTGTATTAACACTATCAGGCCATTCTTAGCTACCTGATAGTGGGTGGTTTTCCAGGTAGTGATGAATTAGGGGAAGTTCTTGAATGGCCCAAGTCTGTCACTGGAACCTAGGGAGGACTTGGCCTGGGTATGGTCAGAGACACTTGGCCCTACATCACACACTCCAGCCATCCAAGCACCTCACTTTTCCCCAGACACACCACACACACACACACACACACACACACACACACACGAGTTTACTGGAGTGTCATTTCCTCCCTGGAGAACTCCCATACACCCTTCTTAGCTTGGCTTAAATGCTACTTCCTCAGTGAAACCTATGACTGCTCCCAGTCCCCTTCCTCCAGGTGGACAGTTGTTTTCTTCTTGGTGCTTCCCCTGCTCTGGTCCCACTGGCTGGCAGGGTAGGTACCACATTATAACCTCACCATCTCACCATTTCTCCACTCACAAGTCTGCGGGGAGAGCTGAGCCAGAATCCTTGCCTAGAGTATAGTGGTGCTTCCAGAATGCTTGCAGAACAGGGGAATGAGGGGACAAAAGGAGGGAGTCACAACTGCCTGAACAAATAAAGAATGAACATGCAAACGAGATGATCAAGTGATGGGTGGGTGGGCAAACGAATAAGGAAGTTAAATGAGTGAAAATATGAGGAAAATGGATGAAAACTCTATAAAATAATATTGAATGTCAATTATAATTGGAAAAAAATGAACACAATAAATGAATGGATATACCTAGTGAGTGAATGAGGAAGGAAGGAAGGAAGGAAAAAAGGAAGGAAGAAAAGGAAGGAAGGAAGAAATGAGACAGTGGAAAATCACAAAGCCAAGAGGGAGCCATATCTCTGGCACCCCCAGCTCAGGGTCTGGCACAAAGCTGGTGCTTGGTAGATAACTGCTGGATGAAAGTGAAGTGAATGAATGAACTGAATGAATGTACAAAGGTGGGAAAGTTAAGGCATGTGGGTGTGAAGGAGCTGGTAATAACCTCAGTCTAAGCCTAGTCTAAGTGTATTGACATGTTTTATCATCCTGATTTATAGATAAGGAACCGAGTAAGGCCCAGAGGGGTGAGTGAGCTCAGGTCACAGAGACTCAAACCCAGCAGTCTGGCCCTGGGTCTGCGGGGCCTTAAATGACCATATACTCATGGATGGCTGGACCAACGCTCCCAGCAGATACTGGTGAGGGCCACCCTTCTGGTCCTACTCCCAGGGAGAAAAGGGTGCCTTACCAGGCTTTCTGCCCCATAAAAGTGGACTCAAACCTAGAGCGCCACCGTATCTGCCACCAGAGGGCAGCAAAGCCCCACCCAGCCATCTGCTGACCTGTACTCCTGAGGCCCAAATCTCAGCACCTAGGGAATGAGGTCTCCTGCTCAGGAAGACACAAGTGCTTTGGCGTCTGGTGGGCCTGTTGCCAATGTCTGGCTCCATCTTCTCTGGAGTGTGGGCTAGAAAGTCGACTTAACCTCCCAAAGGCTGTTTCCTATGCTCAGGATGGGACAAGCAAACCTACCTTTGATACTGACTTGTGGGTAAAATGAGGTGATGGATATACAGTGCCTAGCACAACACCTGTCCCAGTTTAATCCTAGGACTAAGGGTGTCCCAGGACATAAGACTTTCAGTGCTAAAACCTGGAGACTCTTGGGTAAACCAGGACAGTTGGTCCCTATGGAGGGATAGGCACTCCTACCTCAATCCTTAGAGTTGTGGTTGGTACTCAAAGGAACTAAAACAGCAAAAACTTTTTACAACTATTCAATAACTTGGGTTTCTCACTGAATTAGTGGTCTTTCCACAGTGGTCCTGCGGTTGATGATGAGGGAACAGTTCCACCAATGGGAACAAAAACAAAGATGGAGAATACCAACTTTGGTAAAGAGTTTGTGAGTGTCCTATAAAGATAAACACACATGTACCATACAACCCAGCAATCTCACTCCTGGGTACTAACTCTAGAGAAATGAGAATATGTGTCCACTGAAAGACCTGTATGTGAATGCATGAAGCAGCCTGATTCATAATTGTCAAAACTGGAAACAACCCAAATGTCCACCTAATCGTGATATATCCAAACAGTGATACACTACTCAGCAATAAAAAGAAAGGAATTATTGATACTTGCAACCACACAGATGAGTCTCAAAAGCATTATGGTCAGTGAATGAAGCCAGACTCAAAAGGCTACAACCTGAATGACTCCATTACTTGGCATTCTGGGAAAGACAAAATGATAGGGACAGAACACTGATCAGCAGTTTTGGACAGCTGGCCATGCAGGAGGGGTAGGAGGAGAGGTTTGACTTTAAAGGGCCAAGGGAAATTTGGGGGTGACAGATATGTACATCTGGATTGTGGTTTCTTTTCCTATATGGACATACACATTTGCCAAACTCATTGAACTTATATGCTTAAAAAGGGTGGATTTAATTGTATAAAGATGATGTCTCAATACACTTGACATAATAAAGGTTGCCTTGCCAGGTTACAGGGGAGCCAATCCCCATTGTCTGGGTGGTTCTGGGGAGCACTGCCACCCTTTGGCCCATTGTGCCTCCCCGAGGCAGCTTACAACCTGTAAATAGTCCCTGCCCTGTCCTGTGGGCAAGAGGGTGGGGTGGCAGGGAGAGGCTTTCTGAAGCTTAGAGGTTACTGTGGATGAGGTCCCCACACTTCTGCCTCTGGACCCCACACAACAGAGTCCTGGCTGCTCCGGCCAAGGCTGATTAGCACTCACAGGCCAGGGGCCCTTTCTGAACCAGGCCTCACTGAGCAATGGCAGGAGGTGCTTAGAGCTACAACTGGCAGGACCCCATCCTCCAGGCCCTCAGTCTGACTCCCTGAAGTACCTTCCTATCCCTGAATGTGGACTCCCATAGGAGGGGGGCTCCGTGGTCTGCTGGCTGAAAGACCCAGTGGGATATATTCCTAGAAGTGGGATCATTGGGTCAAATGGGAGTTCCATTTTTAATTTTTTGAGGAAACTCCATGCTGTATTCCACAGTGGCTGCATTCCCACCAGCAGTGCACGAGGGTTCCTTTTTCTCCGCATCCTCACCAGCACTTGTCATTTGTTGGTTGTTGATGATAGCCATTCTGACAGGTGTGAGATGGTTCCTCATTGTCGTTTTGATTTGCATCTCTCGGATTATTGGTGACTCTAAGCATGGTTTCATATGTCTCTTGGCCTTCTGTATGTTCACTTTCGGAAAGTGTCTATTTAACGCCTTTGCCCATTTTTTTTTTATTGGATTGTTTAATCTTCCTTTTAAGTTGTCTGAGTTCCCTATAAATTTTGGAGATAAAACCCTTATTGGATATAACATTGGCAAATATGTTCTCCTATGCAGTGGGTTTTCTTGTTTTGTTAATGGGTTCTCTTGCTGTGTAGAAATCAGAAACACCAATGAGAAAGGATATATGCTCCCCTTTGTTCATTGCAGCACAATTTACAATAGCTAAGATTTGGAAACAGCCTAAGTGCCCATAAGCAGAGGAGTGGATTAAAAACCTGTGGTACATCTATACAGAGGCATAGAAGCATGGAACAGAGGGAGGGCAGGGGAGGATGGGGGCGGGGGTAAGAGATCAACCAAAGAACTTGTACGCATGCATATGAGCCTAACCAATGGACACAGACAGTAGGGGGGTGAGGGCATGTGCTGGGGGGGGGGGGGGGGTGTGTGGGAACAGCCAGGGAGAGGTCAATGGGGAAAAAAGACATATGTAATACTTTAAATAATAACAATTTTAAATAAATTTAAAAAAAGACCAAGTAGGAGAAATGCATCGTCCTGTCCAGGCTGGCCCATGATCTCTTAACCCCTGACGTTGCCCACCACACCTGCACCTCACCTTCCAAGGGTGACCTCTTATGAATATGTGGACCACCCACAAATCCTTGGCTGAGTTCCACATGCATGAGCAGGTCACACTCAAGATCCCCCAATCCAATGATAATCAGAGTCCCTCACTTTAGTGGGCCCTTTTGATATGCTACGCTCTTTGCAACTGGATCCTACGTATGATCTCACAAGAATCTTACTAGATACCATTTTAAACTTTTACATCATCAAATAAAATACGCATACAACAATGTACAAAAGCATATAGCTCAATGAATGACCACAAACAAACACCTGTGTAAAACCATTCTGGTCAAGCCATGATACATGGCCAGCCCCCAGAGCCCACTCCTGACTATTCAAATAACTGCTCTGTGCTTTTCCTGCAGAGGGATCTCTCCCTGGCCGGAATGGCGACCGCTCCCTTGCTTTCCTTTATGCTGTTATATGTGTATCGCCTAACCATGCATCTCTAACGCTCGTGTAGCGTAGATTTGAACTCTATATCCAGACGCTTTTTGTCCTCCATTTCTTTCGTTTGTGATCTATTTTGTTGTCGCATTTCGCAGTTACAGATGGGACGGGGTTTCAGGGTGGAGCCTGCAGCTTTGGCTTCCGTCAGCCCCGCCCTATGCGGGTCCTTCAGTGCTCGCTGCCGGCGCCTCTGAGAGAAAGGTGCCCTCGATTTTCGCCTGCTGCCAAACAGTCTATGCTCTCCCCCAATGAGCCCGGTATTGGGGTTCAGTTCAGTTGGAAGTGGAGTTGGAGGTGGCGTTCACAGCAGTCTGGAGCCCCAGTCTCCTTCCCGTCAGGGCAATCCCGCGGCACAGCCGACCGTCCCTTCTCTGGGGGCAGTGTGCGCGCCTCCGGGACCTCCTTTCTCCGCTACCCCGGGGTTCCGACTTACAGCCCAGCTCCCTATGGCTGAGCCTGAGTCCCCGGGGTCTGGCCTAGAACTGGGGTTCAGAGCAGTCAGGGGCCCAGCACAGTCGGAGTTTTCTCTCCTTCCCGCTTGGGAACGCCCGCCAGGCACTCGGCCTCCCTCCTCTCTGGCTCCGTCCTCTCCGCGCGCGCCGCGTGTCTCCGTACCTTAGGCTTTTACAGCTCCTCCGCGCTTCCTTCTGGTTTTCTCCTTGCTTCTTGTTGTAGGATTTCCAGTCAGTCGACTTTCCTGTAGTTCTGGGTAATGTCCATTTTATATTTTAGTTGTATTTTATTAAAATTGTTGTGTGCGGCTGCGGCTAGTTGCCTACCCGAGCAGCCATCTTGGATTCTCCTGTTCTGTTTCTAACGCTCGTGTAGCTTGTCCTGTTTTTGGAACTCTATGTACTTAGACTCAATCACAACACATTTTAAACATTTTCATTTTACTCTGTGGCTCACTTGCTTACTCTCTTACTAGAATCTGTCCTCAATAAGAAGCTCTTCATTTGAATGTAATCAAATGTGTCACTATTTTCTTTGTTTAGGGCTTTTTGTATCTTATTAAAAAAAATACATTTTATGCCCTGGCTGGTTTGGCTCAGTGGATAGAGTGTCAGTCTGTGGACTGAAGGGTCCTGGGCTTGATTACAGCCAAGGGCATGTACCTCGGTTGTAGTCTCTATCCCCAGCCCTGGTTGGGGTACGTGTGGGAGGCAACTAATTGATGTGTCCATGTTTCTTTCTCTGTAAAAATCAATGGAAAAATATCCTTGGGTGAGGATTAACAACAAATATCCTATCTAATAAAGAGGGAATATGCTAATTATCTGCCCCTCCCTCCCTCAAAGATGGCGGCACCCAGTCCTTTCAGCCCTGCCAGGGTGGCAGGTGTGCAGCAAGCCCAGGCCTGCCCTCAGGGAAGCCTCAAATGGGGTGGCTGCCCAGCTGCCCAGGGCCACCCGAGGCTCAGGTAACCAGGGTCAGCCAAGGCTTGCACTGCCAGCAATGGCAGCAGCAGAGGTGTGATGAAGCATTGTCTTCCCCTGATCTCTCTCTCTCTCTCTCTCTCTCTCTCTCTCTCTCTCTCTCTATATATATATATATATATATATATATATATATATATATATATATCTACACACACACATTTCAGAGAAGAAGGGAGAGGGAGAGAGATAGAAACATCAATGATGAGAGAGATCATCTGCCTCCTGCATGCCCCACACTTGGGATCAAGCCCACAACCCAGGCACGTGCCCTGACTGGGAACAGAACCGTGACTTCCTGGTTTATGGGTCAATGCTCAATCACTGAGCCACGCTAGCCGGGCTTCCCTGTTTCAATCTTCCTAGTCCTCTATTTTCTGTTCCCTTGGGATCACTTTCCAAAATAAACTACTCACACTTCTGGAGGGTACCCAGGCTGAGATAGCTGGTATTTGGAAGTGGCTCAAGAAAGTAGTCCCTCAGGATGGGATTATGAGGCTGGATCATTTTCTAGTCAGGCTACAGTAAGGACACCTCTGCTGGGGTGAGTTGGTGATGACTCTTGGAAGCAACAGTAACATGATTACTAATACTCTCTCCTACCATTGGCTGGCTCTTGCACACCCCCTACTGGGGTTTGAGCCAGCAACCTGGGCATGTGCCCTGACCGGGAATTGAACTGTGACCTCCCAGTTCATATGTTGATGCTCAACCACTGAGCCACATCAGCTGGGGTTCTGCATGATTCTTTTTCATATTTGCTATGTCCTTTTAGTAGTATCCAGTTACCTGCTGAAGTTTTTTATTTCATCTTACATAGCATATTAAAATTGTTTGTTAATTCCAATATCTGGAGTTCCCATGCACCTGTTTCTATTATCTGTTGTTTCTTCTGGATTTCTTCCTTGATATTTTATCTCCTAGTATGCCTTGGTATTTTTAAATGGATATTTAGGATTATATTCACTAACTCCAGAGAGGATTTAAATTTGCTTCTGTCAGGATACACATTGCTAGTGCTTGAGAGTTCTAGCAGTCCATGATTATTATAATTCAATTTCAGGAATTAAGATAATTAGAAGCTGGACTATAAATTATTTCTGGTTCACTTTGACTCTGAAGATGTAGCCCTCTGTTGTTTTCACTCCAAAGCACAGAGATATTGTTAACAACCCCTGTCGTGGTGGGCCCTATCCGTATTCAAATAATTGTCCCCTGGACCAACAAGGCTGTCCAGGAGCTCTCAGACACTCATGCTTTGCTTCCAAATTGGCAGACAACTTTAGGGAAATGCTGGGCTTGAAATGCTGGGACCACCTCTGGATTTCTGATGTTTCCCAGACCTTAGGCCCATTATTCTTCCCTACCTCCTCACCACTCTAATGCTTCAAGAAGATTTAAAAAACATTTTGACCAGCATTTCTAACTTCCTTACTGGGTAGGTTGGTTGCAGGAAATATGTCATTACCAGCAATGAAAATCTTAGTAATAAACACTATTTTTTTTTTATCTCCCTTTTTCAGATAAAGAAACCAGATTCAAAGAAGTTAAATATTTTGCCCAAGATCACATTGCAGTACATGATGGGACTGGGATAACAACATAGAGTCTGACCCCAAGTCTCTGTTCCTCATTTTTATGCCAGCTTCCTGATGCATTGGGCTCCACTTCTTCCCTGCAGCTTGCCTCACCTCGCCCTTCTCTAAGGCCCAGGGTTCCCACAGAACCGCCGTGCCTCTTGGGCAATTCCTTTGGCCTCATTTCCTTTCATGCAGGCCTCTACCCAGGGGCAGGGTAGACTTGTGCAGGGGACAGAAGTTCAGGTGCAATGAGACGGGGCAGGCTTAGACCTCGCTTCCCTTGATGAGGCTCTGAGGAGCAGCTGAGTTCGCACGAGCTTTATTTGGAAGCCTTCCACCCTTTGCTGACTCATGTGCAGCTTGGGTCAACTCACATGCCCTGTAATTGCATCTATGTTCTTTTTTTTTTTTTTTTAGAGTGGTAATACATTCATAATTTAATGATGTAATGTTTAGAAATGCGTACATATGAGGTAAAACTGTAAGGGAAATCAAAGATATACTAAACATAATTTTTAAAATAATTCCTTATTGTTGAAAGTATTGCATATGTTGTCTCTTGAAGCTGCTGCAGAGTGGGAGGGGGCAACGTGAGGGACCTGATAGTTCTCTTGGTTGAATTTCCTTGTCAGGAGGACACCTTTCTCACTGGTTGGCTCAGATAATCTTGGACCAGAAAGGTGACTTGCTCCTCTTCAGCTCCCTGGCAGCCCAGTGGGATCAACAGGGCCTGCATCACTGTCTTTAAGAGTCTCCCACCCAACCTCAGAAGGAAAAGAGGCCATCAGTCATGAAGGCTGCTTATGTTTTCCCCTATTTCCCCTCCAATGTGACATTTCATCAGCCCTCTTCTATCCTGTTTCACAACTATGAAGACTACAAGTTTTGAAAATACAGCAACTTTGGTTTAAATACTGGAGCTGCAATTGCCACGTTGTTTGTCCCTGAGTAAATCATCAATCTTTCTGGGCCTTAATTTCTCATCTCTGAAATGGGGATAATGATACTTACCTCATGGAATGGTTGTAAGGGCCAGTTAAGGACAAATGTGTGGCCCTAACCTGTTTTGCTCAGTGAATAGAGTGTTGGCCTGTGGACTGAAGGGTACTGGGCTCGATTCCCATCAAAGGCACATGCCTGGGTTGTGGGCTCGATCCCCAGTCGGGGGCATGCAGGAGGCAGCCGATCAATGATTCTTTCTCATCATTGATGTTTCTGCCTCTCTCTCCCTCTTCCTTCCTCTCTGAAGTTAATAAAAATATATTTAAAAAAAAAAAAAAGAAATGTGTGAGCAGAACACAAGCTGGAATTCAACAGATGGAAGTGGCATATGATTGTCACCTTTGCCATGGCCAAGCCTACCACCTGAACTCTGCATCCTATTTCCCAGGACCCTCCAGGACTGGCCCCACCAACAATATCTCTCTCTCTCTCTCTCTCTCTCTCTCTCTCTCTCTCTCTCTCTCTCTCTCTCTTTCTTTCTTTCTTTCTTTCTTTCTGTATTCTCATTCTCTCCTAGACATGCTCCACCTTCCCAGACTCTACATTCTTCTTCAGGTATTCTCCTTCCCTTTACCATTAATTTTCTGCTTTTGAAAAATTTTCAATTATGGATATAAAAATAATCTTAAGGAGACAGACTACAAAATGATTCCACATACCCATCATCTAACTTTAATAATTATCAATATTTTTCATTCTGCCTCCTGGCCCTGCTCTGTTGGAGTACTGTAAAGTAAATTCCAGATATAGGTTTTCATCTGTAAATACTTCTGGATGTATCCCTAACAAATATGAAGCTTGAGAAATACATAATAACACTTCAAAAATTAACAATAATTACTCAATATCATCCAATACCTAGTCAATGTTGTAATTTTCTCAAAAATTATTTTACATTTGGATTATTACACTTAGTTCCTATGTCTTATCTATATTAGTTCCCCTCCTCTCTGGTTTCTTTTCATGACACTTACTTATTGAAGAAACAGTATTTTTTTTTCCTCTAGAACTCCTCAGTTCTGGATTTGGTCAGATGTAATTTTTAGTTCCTTTGACATGTTCATTTATCCTCTTATTATTATCAATAAGAAGATCTAGAGTTGGTTAAATCCAGGTTTCGTTTTTGTTTGATTCATAAGAGGTGCTGTGTTTTTTTGTTGTTTTTTTTTTCTCACTGGAGGATCCCCATTGTGATGGGCAGTCTTGTTTCAGGCATGGTGTTGAAGGGGTTACAAGTTGGATAATCCATCCATTATAAAGTTCCAAAAACCTTGCCTAATGGGTTTCACAGCCTGTAATGGTTGTTCTTGGATCCATTCATTTCACTGAGTGCTACAAAATGTTAAATTTCTAATTTCATCACTCCTTATTCATTTATTAGCTGGTATTTTCCTCTGAAGGACTTTCCTCACTACCCATTTGGTTACCCTGTGTAAAAGATGCTACTGATGGCACAATCCACATCTCCTTGACCTATTTTTGAGTTCACCACATACACTGAGAGTTGCCTACAAGTTCCCAGGTTTTTCTAATTGCCTGGATATAGCATTTTAGTTACAAAGAATCTTACTTATGTTATAGCCTTAGATCTTGAAAGATACGAGGGTAATGGCAATTATGTGAGTTGTGGAGTTGCCTGGCTTTTCTTAACTTCCCTAGAAAACATGAAGAAAGAGAATAATAACAGGCTCAGGGCAGACAACAAAATCCAGTACCAAAAGAGTGCCTACATGGGAGCACCTAAAAAGACTCTCATCTCCTGGAGCTGGAGGAAAGTCTATGCTGAAAAGCAGACCCAGCTGGAGAGGATAGAGAGAAAGCACCAAAGTAATAGTTGAAGAAATAATGGCTGAGAAATTTCTACAATTGATGAAAGACATGAATCTACATATTCAAGACACTTAGTAAACCTTATGCAAGATAATACAAAAACAACAACAACAACAACAAAAACCCACAACAAACCCATACCTGGCACACCAAAGTCAAAATTCTGAAAGCCAAAAATATAAAGAGAAAATTCTAAAGCAACCAGAGAAAAAAAAAGACACTAAATTCATGGGAACAATAGAATACTAGTGGCTTACTTCTTAAAAGTAATCATAGAATCAAGAAAAAGTGGAATGACACATTTAAAGTGATGAAAGGAGAAAATTCTGTTAACTTAGCCATTTAACAACCCTCATTCTACTTTCTGTCTCTGGATTTGACTATTCTAGTTACCTTACATAAGAATATTCTTCAAAAATTAAGGTAGAAATTATTGCTGAGTGACTTTATTTCCAGCAGATCTGTACTATGAGATACCCAGGGCAAAGGAAAATAATCCCAAATCTTAGCTTGGATCTTCAAGAAGGAAGGAAGAAACCTGGAATGGGTAAATATGTGGGAGCAATTTAAAAAGATGTAGAAAACAGCATGATGGGTTCTCAAAAAAAAAAAAAAATTTAAACAAAATTACTGTATAATCCAGTAATTCAACTTTGGGTTTTTACCTAAAAGAACTGAAAGCAGGACAGACACTTGAACATCAATGTTCATAGCAGCAGCCATTATTCAATATAGTCAAAGGTGGAGACCACCTAAAAGCCAATTGACAGATAAGCGGATAAATAAATATACATACAGTGAAATATTATTCAGCTTTATAAAGGAAGGTTTACCACATGCAACAACGTGGATAAATCTTAAGGACATTATACTAATAAAATGAGGAAGACACAAAAGACAAATGTTGCATGATTCTACTTATGTAAGGTACCTAGCAGAGTCAAATCCAGAGACAGAAAGTAGAGTGGTGGTTGCCAGGGGCTGGGGAAAGGAGGGGGAAGTGGGGAATGGAAAGTTAGTGCTCAATGGGTACAGAGTTCCACTTTGGGAAGATAAAAAATTTTGGAACTTGATGGTGGTGATGGTTGCACAACAATGCCAATGTACTGCATACCTCTGAATTGTACACTTAAGATGGTTAATGTGGTAAGTCTTAGGTTTTGTATATTTTACCACAATAAAAATATTTAAAAGACTATTAACTGTTTAGGGCAGTAATAACAATAGTGTATACTGAGGTTTCTAACATATGTAGAAGTAAATTATATGACAATACAAAGGGCCAGGGGGAAAGGGTGTAAGTGGAATTATTTGTTGTGAAGTCTTTCCTGAAGTGGTAAAAAAAATAATTTAAGGTATATTGTAATAAGTAAAAGGCATATCATAATCTCCAGATTAATCAGGAGAAAAAAATATATAAAATAGTATAACCCAGTGGTGGGCAAACCGCGGCTCGTGAACCATATGCAGCTCTTTGGCCCCTTGAGTGCGGCTCTTCCACAAAACACCACATACAGGCACGCATGTACAGTGCGATTGAAACTTCGTGGCCCATGCGCAGAAGTCGGTTTTTGGCCTGGGAGAGTCTATTTTGAAGAAGTGGTTCTAATGCTAAGCCACACTCAAGGGGCCAAAGAGCTGTATGTGGCTCTCGAGCCGTGGTTTGCTGACCACTGGTATAACCAAAATGCCACAGAGGAGATAAAGTAGGATAACAAAACTAATATTTGGTTAAACCAAAACATTAAAGGAAGGAAAAACAAAAAACTGATGGAACAAACAAAACAGAACAATTAGCAAGATGATAGACAATCACATTAAATTCAGTGTCCTAAACACTCTAATCTCTAAGAGACATTTTTAAAAAATCAACAACAATAGGGAATTTAGTCAATAATATTGTGATAATTATGTATGGTGTCAAATGGAGACTAAACTTATTGGGGTGATCACTTTGTAAGCCATATAAATATCTAATGACTATGTTGTACACATAAATCTAATATAATATTGTATTTCAACTGTAATTGAAAAATAGAAAAGTGCATTAAAAATGAATACTAGAGCCATGGTGAGTTACTTAGTTGGTTAGAACATCATCCCCAGTCAGGGCACATACAGAAACCAACCAATGAATGCATAAAAAGTGGAACAAATTTCTCTCTTTCTCTCTGCAATCAATAAGTAAAAATTCAGAAAATGAATTCTATAAAACTTAAAATGAATAAAAAATGAAAAAACAACAAACCAATTATATGTTTTTTTACAAATGACACATTTTTTAGTATAAAGACTGAGAGATTGAAAATATAACTATACAAAAAGACATACCCAACAAATAGCCATTCTAAGAATACTAGGGCGGTTATAGTAATAACAAAGTTATTAATACAGGCATGTTCTACCCCAGCGATTTTCCACCTGTGAGCTGGCTCCTGTGCTCTTTTGCAAAGACCCTAGTAGTCTTTAACTCCATCTTTGCTTTCTGACATAACACGATCTTTCTAGGCTTATCTTCTACATTTCCTACTGCAAACCTGGAGTCCTTTCTCCAGAGGGCCATAGTTCCTTTCAGTGGGAAATGGTATCTAGAGACCATAGGCAGGTGGATGCTATTGCTACTGAACTATTGTCTTAGTTTCTGAAACTTCTCAGTGGGTGGAGCTGGAAAATAAGTATTTTAGAAAGTGGGAAACAAATCATGGGCATATACTGATATTTTCCATTTGGATATAAAGTCATAAAGTTTTAACATAATTTCTTTGATTTAATATTTGTATCTCCCCTTACCTTGGTTCCTAATAACATTGACACAATTGCTTTTTTTTTGTTCTCTATACTATATGTAAAATAAATTCAAAATTGTAATATCACTATTATTACTAACAATAGGATTTCCTAGTGCTGCTTAAGAGTTTTTAGTTCTTTTATCCCTAGGAAAGAGTCCTCTGGGAATGTGCTAGCAAATTACTGTGTTTAATTAGGCCACTGGCTTGACATATAGTTAGGGTATTTGTTTCTTTCTTGTCCACTTTTAGGAATTGCTCTCTGGCATCTTTCTTTTTCATGGCTTTCCAGGGAGATGGATAACAGACTTAAACAGAGGTGCTTGCTGAAGGAGCCTTTTAATTCTCAGTTTACAAAGGAAGCTCTTTCCAATCAATGTCAATCAAGCTTCCGTGCCCTCCTAAGACTTCCTCTTCCAGAGACAAGGCTCCTCTGAGGTGGGCAGTGAGGGTGGCTGATGGAGTTCTGGAGGAGAATTTAACATCAGCCTAAACACAATTCTGAATCAAAATTACTGTGCCCAATAGAACAAAACAAAACTACTGTGCTTTGTCTGAAAACATACACTTTCTGAAACTTTTAACATTGTTTTTGTTTTCCAAGGAGGGACTCAAGCAGATCTGATAACAGAGACGAATGATAAAAACTTATCTGGTCGGTAATATTTCCCAGGCCACAGGATGAAAACTTAAGCAGGTGCCAGTTTCCTGGTTGCCCCTAAAGGGTCCTCTTGTCCTTATTAGTCACAAAACACAGTCCCAATTTAGAGCAAGTTATGACTCAACCTCAAGCTCACTGAGGGGTATCCAGCAAGATTTGGTTGGTAAAGAAACAACACGACCTTTTTAGATTCAGACAGTTTCTCATTTACATAGAGAGCAAAATTAAGACCAGCGAAGGTATCAGCTTCCTGCATCCCTTGTTCAACAGGATGACACCAAAATAAACCATGACAGTGCAGCAGGAGGGTGAGGCACCCTGTCCCCGAGGAGCCCAACCCATGCTCCAACCCAGCAGTCCCACTGCCTGCAGCTGAACCCAGAGATGGGTGAGGCAGAAGAGCAGCCTCCTCTATCCTGAGCCCACAGGCCCTTTCCGGACATGAGGAGAACAGTCCTCAACTCCAGGGGATGTGGAGAGCACCATCCTCAACACTCAGTCCTGCCTCCGGGGGAGGAACGAGGTGCAGTTATGGCCCCCGTCCTCTTTTCCCCCTCTCAAATCTTTCTTTCTTTCTTTTTTTTTTTTTTTTTAAAGTTTATAAAGCTTTATTAAACATTTCAAACAGCTTTGCAACGAACACACCAGAAATAAAAGCTCCAGAATAGCAGTCCAAATGTTCCATAAGTGTGGCCTCTTGGTCCCATTTCCTAGATGGACTGCCTCCAGTTCTGTCCTTTGCCTGGCCCACCTCCCTTCCTGCTCAGGCAAGAGAAAGATGGCTGGTTTAGACTGGAGGGACAATCATACTGATTGCCAGTGGGCAGGGACCAGGAGAAAGTCTCGTTTGCCAACACTTGTATGAAAGCGCAGAAACAGCAAAAAAAGCAAGTGACAGTCACAGTCTTCCTCTCTGTATTCTTCGTACAGTCTGTGTGTGCAGGACTGAAGGAGCTCCCGGCACGAGGATGTCACTGCTCCCCTCTGTCTTGTTTGAACCACCTTGGAGTCCAGTGTGCTGGTCACTCTGCAATCCCATGCTAAATAAAAACTGTAGCGGCACCTACTATAGTAGCTATTGCTATACCTCAAAATCAGAACACATTCAATAAAGCTTATTTAAAAGGAATATACACATGTATTTGTTCACGTATACACACGGCACACCAAAAAATATCCAAACACCTATCAAGGGATCATGGCTGTTTTGAAACAAGTACTCTCTCATTCACTCGGCTGGGGACTCTAGAACTACATGAACACGCTACACCTCAATCCTGCAGAGCATGCACAGGAGAGACAATGAGGCCAACCCCCAGCCCCCTCTGGACAGCTGAGGAGGACAGGAGGAAGGACAAAGGAGTGATGCTGAGCAATGAGCCCAGACACCCAGGTGAAAGAGCAACATGTTACTTCTTTCTTAAAAATGAAGTGGAAAAAATACTGGAGATTTGTGAACATTAAACAGTCAATACATGTTTCTGTCTAGCCTGCTGATCAGGGAAAGAAGAATGAAAAAGCGAGGCTCTCGGGCATCAGCAATCTCTTTAAATTCGAGATAAGTGCAAAAATGAGCCCTGTCTTAGACAGATGCTCCCAAAAAAGGAAAGGGGTAGAAGAGAACTAAAGGGAAACCAGAAGAGGAACTGAGGATTTGGGAATATTCTGGGAAGGCAAAAGATCCTGACAAGGAGGGAGTCACAGAGGTGACAATGAACTTGGCATTTTATCTGCCCAGGTCATGCTGGGGTAGTTGATCAGGATGGGTGCAGACTCCTCGCAGGAATGAGGCGTTCCCCCTCTCAAATCTTTCAATGGATTCAGGAGACACAGAATCAGCCCATGACCATTTCCTTTGTAAATCCTGTAGTTGACAATCTGCCTCTGGAATTTCACATCTATCACAATTTTGAGTGTCAGTGGAAATTTTTAATATCATGCTACTCACATCCTAAAATATTTTTCTTTTGCTTTTCTTTCTTTCTTTCTTTCTTTCTTTCTTTCTTTCTTTCTTTCTTTCTTTCTTTCTTCTTCTTCTTTTTTTTTTTTTTTAATAAATAAATAGACTCATGGTCTTTTACCATCTCAACTTACTTCATTGACCATAATTTAAATTTTGTGTTTGATCTGCAATTGCCACTCTTTGGCCAGTGGCTGTCCCTTTAAGCTGCCTCTTAGCTCTTTGTGGTGATGTATCCTCAGTTAGCCTTGAATGCATTTTTGCTGTCTGACAGTCAGATGTTTTAGGCCCAGTTTGAGGTGTTCTGCCTCAAACATGGAATCAGCTACTCTTTCCAAGGAACCTTGGCCTTGGATATTCAAACACTATATTTGAGACTTTAGAATCTGGGCCATAGAAATGCTGATTTTTATGGGTTTGTATTAGTACTGGGCGCATTGTAGGATGACAGGACAATAATAAAAAAAACACCACATTTTACTTAAAAATAAAAAAGATAACAAATTTATATAGATATTTTAACTTAATTCTAATTTACTAAGTCCTTTCTTGTGCTGATATGAGTCTTTTAATTTGTGAGTATTTTTCATTATTCTCTTCTGTCTCCTTTCCTGGCTATTAGATATGACTGCTTTGTTATTTTAGTGGTTGTTTTGGGATATAATCTACCACAGTAAGCCTTCTGATATTACATCCCATATATTCTAAGAACTTTACAACAGTGTTCTTCTGTTTTTCACCTCCCAGCCAATGTTCTACATCTGTTATAAACTCCATAATGAATTATTATGTTTGCTCTAAATAGTTGGTGAACTTTTAAAGAGCTTTAAATAATAATGATAAAAAATCTTTGCTTTTACATAATTACCATTTTTTATGTTCTTCATTTCTTTGTGTAGATGTAGATCCAGATTTCCAAGTATCATTTTCCTTCTGCTCAAAGAACATTCTTTAATATTTCATATAGTATAGAGATGCTGATGATGAATTATTTTAGTTTTAATATGTCTGAAAAAAACTTATTTTGCCTTTTAAGAATTGTGGTAGAATATACATAACATAATATCTATCATTTTAACCATTTGTAAGTACAATTCAGTGTCATTAAATATATTCCCAATGTGTGTACCCATCACCACTATATATATATTCAAAACTTGTACATCATCCCCAACATAAACCATTAAACAAAAATTCCCCATTCCCTCTCCACCCCTACCCCCCAGTGCTTGGTATTCTACTGTGTCTCTGTGCCTTTTACCTAATCTAGACACCTTATACAAGCAGAATCATATATTTTTGTGTCTGCCTTATTTCACTTAGCATAACGTTTCAAGGTTCATCCATGTTGCAGCATGTGTCAGGATTTAAAAAGGCTGAACAATATTCCATTGTGTAGATTTTGTTTATCCATTCATCTCTTGATGGACACTTGGGGGTTGTTTCCACTTACTTCTGTGTCTGCATATCTAATGTCTTTTTCCTTATGGCTGCTTTTAAGATTTTCTCTTTGTTAACGACTTCATGCAATTTGATTTTGAAGTGTCTTGATATACTTTTCTTCATGTTTCTTGCACTTAAGATTTGTTGAATTTCTTGAATCTGTAGGTTTACAGTTTGTATCTATGGCCTTTCTATAAACCAATAGTGAACTTACAGAAAGAGAGACTAAAAAAGCAATCCCAATTACCATCACACCAAAAAAAATTAAGATACCAAGGAATAAACTTAACTATGGAGGTAAAAGACCTATACGTGGAAAACTACAGGGCACTGAAAAAAAGAGATAGAGGAAGATGTAAACAGACGGAAGAACATACCATGTTCATGGATTGGTAGAATCAACATCATTAAAATGTCCATACTACCCAAAGCAATCTATAGGTTCAATGCACTCCCCATTAAAATACATAATACAAAATACATAAAATAATGGCATATTTCACAGACCTAGAAATAACTCTCTAAAAATTCATCTGGAATAAAAAAAAGACCCCAAATAGCCACAGCAATCCTGAGAAAGAAGAATAAAGTAGGAGGGATCTCAATACCAGATTTCAAGTTGTATTACAAAGCCACTGTCCTCAAAACAGCCTGGTACTGGCACAAGAACAGACATATAGATCAATGGAATAGAATAGAGAATCCAGATATTGACCCAAACCACTATGCTCAATTAATATTTGTCAAAGGAGGCATGAACATACAATGGAATCAAGATAGTCTCTTCAATAAATGGTGTTGGGAAAATTGGACAGATACATGCAAAAAAATTGAAATTAGATCACCAACTGACAACATATACAAAAATAAACTCAAAATGGATATAGGACGATGGGAAACCATAAAAATACTAGAGGAATCCACAGGCAGCCAAATCTCAGACATATGCCAAAAGAACTTCTTCACTGATACTGCCCCTAAGGCAATGAAAGCTAAAGAGAAAATAAACAAGTGGGACTATATCAAAATAAAAAGCTTTTTTACAGCAAAAGAAACCATCAACAAAACAACAAGAAAGCCCACTGTATGGAGGACATATTTGCAATTGTTATCACTGATAAAAGTTTTATCTCCAACATCTACAGGCAGCTTATACAACTTAATAAAAGGAAGATAAATGACCCAATAAAAAAAATGGGCAATGGACCTAAATAGAATCTTTTCGAAAAAAGACAGAAAGAAAGCTAAGAGACACCTGAAAACATGCTCAAAGTCACTAATTATCCGAGAGAGGCAAATCAAAACAACAATGCGGTACCATCTCACACCTGTCAGAATGGCTATCATCAATAAATCAATACATGACAAGTGTTGGCGAGGATGTGGAGAAAAAGGAACCTTCGTGCACTGCTGGTGGGAATGTAGACTGGTGCAACCACTGTGGAGACCAGAATGGAGTTTCCTTAAAAAATTGAAAATGGAACTCCCATTTGACCCAGTAATCCCACTCCTAGGAATATATCCTAAGAAACTAGAAAAACCAATCAGAAAAGATATATGCACCCCTATGTTCATAGCAGCACAATTTACAATAGCTAAGATTTGGAAACAGCCTAGGTGCTCGTTAGCAGATGAGTGGATCAGAAAACTATGGTACATCTACACAATGGAATACTATGCTGCCATAAAAAAGAAGGAATTCTTATCATTTGCAGCAACCTGGATAGAAATGGAAAACATTATGCTGAGTGAAATAAGCCAGTCAATGAAAGAAAAATACCACATGATCTCACTCATTTATGGATAATAAACAACATTATAAACTGATGAACAAAAAGATAGATACAGAGTCAGTAAAGCAACAAGCAGACTGTCAAATCACAGCGGGAAGGTTAAGGCGATATGGGGGAGATAAGAGATCAACCGAAGGGACTTGTATGCATGCGTATAAGCATAACCAATGGACGCAAAACTCTGGGGGGTGAGGGCATGTATGGAAGTGGAGGGGCAATGGTAAGATATGTACACATATAATACCTTAATTAAAAAAAAAGAAAGAAAAAGAAAGAAATCAATAAAATATATTTTTACCCCCTCCTTCCCAAAAAAGTTACAAAACATCTTTCTAACTGGCAGTCCAAGTTGAAAGTTATAATGCATAAATCCACGTGGGCATAAAAACCTTTAATTTTTTCCCCTTTTGATGAGTTCTCTCCAACTAGTAAAAATAGGGAGAATAAGGTTAGTAATAGAGAATTTTCCAGAACCATGCAACCTTCCTCTAGTCACTAAAAGCTGGGTCCTTGTGCAGTTTAGTTTTCGAGATCAATATTCTTGATCACGTGAAAGTAGTTCAGGAGATTAATTTATGCTGCAAGTTCACTGTCAGTTGGGGACCAGCTGAAGGCAGGCTTTCACACCATTGTCTCTGCCATTTCTGAACATCCTATTCCAAAAACAGGCCACGTGCCCTCGCTCTTTAGAGCAGGCTTGTTAACCTGAGGCAAGCCATTCACTAAGTTCATTAACTTGAGTGGAATCTTTATTTTTAATTAAGCCCTTACTAAAAATGGTATTTCTCTTGTTTAAAGAGAAACCACAGCAGTATTAGAAGTACCTGTCACTTTGCCATGAATAGGAATCAGGGATATTTTCACATCACATCTTGGTTGTTGCAAAAACATGGAAGTGTTATTTACACTCATCATTCTTTGAAATTATGCTAGTTATTAGAGCTGCTGCTAAAGTTGTTATTTCAAGTGTTAATACAGAATGTATCACCACATCGCAAGTTTGAAAATACATTTTAATTGCTTTTATTATACTTTATTATATTTTGATTGACTTACAAAGGTTTCCTTTGCAAGTCTATTATTTTATTTCATGAGGTTTTTTTTTTTTTTAAATCCTTACCTGAGGATATTTTTTCCATTGATTTTCAGAGAATGGAAGAGAGAGGAAAAGAGAGAGAAATATAGATGTGAAGGCCCAAGCTGGGGAGGAGCCTGCAAGTGAAGCATGTGACCTTGACTGGAATAAAAACCGGGACCCTTTGGTCCACAGGCCGATGCTCTATCTACTGAGCCAAACTGGCTAGGGCTTATTTCATGAGTTTTAAAACTTATCCTGAGTGAGGTCCCTCAGCTTCATCAGACTGCCAAGAGGTCTGAGGCACAAAAGAGATTAAGAACTCCTGCCCTGCAGCAACACTCTGCCCCGGCTTGGCCAGATGCATCTTTATTTTCCCCATTTTTAAAATATTGCAGAAGAATGATTGAGATTTATTACTCAAAATTTGTATTTACTGCTGCCTTACTGTCTCTTAATACTAAACATATAAGAACCCCTCTAAGTCCCAGTTTTATTTCTACCCCAAAGGGTCTCAGACTAGCTTGAGTTAGGAGCACCTGCCAGAAGAAACTATTTATTTGAATCATTACTGGAACATCGATTCTATTTCTGGAGGACTGTTCACCATCAGGGCCCTAAAATACGTGGCTTTGCGTTTTGACGGGCAGACACAGGTGTGACACTCCGCCCTCCCCCGCACACATACCTCCATCCCAGGCCAGTGACCTCCTGCGAGCCAGTTCAGCTTCATGACTGGAAGCAGGGCGCTGAGCATATTCCCATTTCTTGGTCTGGCTGGAGGGCTGAGGAAGGGAAACCCATTCATGTGGTCAGGCCCGGGCACCCTCCCAGGGAGACCGTGCACCCCTGGTTTACCCTGCAACCCTCGGAGACCAGGTCACCCTTGGGTCAAGCTCAAGACCTAGCCTCACTGTGGCCCTGGCCACCCCATTCTCTCCCCCTACCCCCCCCCCCCCCAAGCAGGGTGTATCAATGGCAGTGGCTTACCTCTCCATGGCTCTGAGCTCTTCATCTGGAGACTTCCGGATGAAGTCGAAGTCACCCTCTGTGGCTCAGGTAGGGGATACCTAATCCCATCTCTTATTCGAAGAAGGAGCTGGGAGATCTGACAGCAAAGTGTTGGATGGTGTGGTTCTGGGCTAGACAGAGACCGACTGTTCCTGGGAGGTCCTTGCTGGAGACAGCAAGATGTCTATCGCTTCGATTGAATTCCACATTCTCCATAGCCCTTCTCAGGCGGAGCCTCCACCGGGGCCGTGCTGTTCTCCAAGCCTCAGCCAGAGATCCCCCATCTTTCCCTGGTCCTTCCACCAGCCTTGGACGATCTTTCCTCCATCACCATTCTCTTCCTCTTCAGCCCTGGCCCAGCTTTGTCCCTCCTCCAGACTAGCTGCAGACTCCCTGGACCCCTGGCCTCATTTTTCTCCCTTCCCATCTATCCTCCCACCCCTAACCTTGGCCCCAGAATGATCTGTCTCACACACAAACCTGACCCCATTTCAGCTCCCATTTCAAACTAGCTCTGCTCACTAAAGCCCCTGAATTCTGGTCCGGTACTCAGGCCCTTTCAGCCTTGCTGGTCTGGGTCCCTCTCCCTGCCCCTGGCATTTGCAGTCCCCCATCCTCTGTGGCTGCCCGTCACCACGTGATGGACCTGCCTGGCTGCCTGCCCTGCTCCCCATGTGCCTGGCCTGGCACACAGAGCAGGCACCTGAAATGCTTGCAGAGGAGCAAAGGAAGCGCCTGAAAACGCGGCTGCCACCTGTGCCACGGCTGGGGATTCTCCGGGGTCCGACTGGGTCTGGCTTTCTGGGAGCACCACTTTGAGTGACAGGCCTGAGGGCTTCCTTGAGGGACCGCACTGGAGAGAGCCCGCTTCTCACTGACCACCTGCTGCTGGGTTTTAGTGCCACATCCCTTGGGGGGGCCCCAGATGGTGGACGTCATCTCCTCTTTCATTCTCCCCTGAATTCATCTTAACCTGGGACCATCTTAGGAACAGCGCCTGGCTGCCACCCTTAGGGTTGGTGCAGACCCCCTCCAACGTTCTCATTCTCCGGACCCCCAGTTCAGCAAAGTGACAGCTGTCAGCGCCTCGCCTACTTCCATGCCTACATTCCTGCTTTGGCACTTGGCAGGTAGAGTGACCTCACTGTGGCTGTCAGGAGGGAACAGTAGGGCCGGAATGATGACACGCTGTGTTTGACCCCACCTGAGAGGCCACCCTGAACTATTCCAAGGGGCAGATCACCAAGGGAGAAAGGATGAAGCCTTGGGTTTGGGGGTGATGTCTGCAGCTCAGCTGACAGAGGCAGAGGCAGCCAGATAGAGCTCTCACCTGCCCCTGTCCTCTGCCCAGACCTCCTCTCCTCCTATCAGGGTGGGATTGGGGCTTGCACTTGGCCTGGCATAGGCCCCAAACCACCAGGCCACAGGGTCTGCAGTGCGGAGGGGATCCAGCCACACGGATGGAGATGCCGGAAGCCGGGGTACCGGCTGCTCTCCGTGGTGGCAGCAGCAGCACTGCTCAGTCACTTCCCGGTCATTTTGTGAGTCAGGACTGGGTAGCTGCAGCAGCAAAGCCCTGGGAGCCACGGAGGGTGCTATGCCCCCACATGGGGGAAGGGCATGTGGGAACCCAGGTGCTGTCTGGGAGGATCAGCTGTCTGGGGATCTGACGTCGCAGCACAGACGCAGACCCTGCAGGGACCCTCACTCCTGGCCGGGAGCCATGGGTCTGTGCCCGGTGGGGAGGCAGAGTTTGGGCCACGGAGGAGAAGGTGCACTTTGGTTCAGCAGGAACAAGATCCTCCTCCGAGGGAGCACTCCCTGTGGGTTGGAGAGCTGGGACCTGGAGCAGGCTGCGTCTCCAGGGCATGGGGCACCGGAGCTGCAGGGAAGCGGGGGTTGGGGGTAGGGGTGAAGGTGAATGTAGGAGGGCCCTCTAGGCCACTTCCAAGTTTGAGTCTAGGACTAAGTTGGCAAACCAGCCCCCCCCACTGTTCACCCCCCAATGGGCTAACGTGCAAACACCCTGCTTCCCCCTCCTCACCTGCCCAAGGACACTCCTGCCTCCTAGCTAGGGTCCAACTCCTCATCCTGGTAGGCCCAGGATTTGCCCGCTCCTACCCATCCTTGACCCTGTACCGTCATCCAGGGGGCCCCTGCCTCCTTCCCCTACCCTCTTGCATCCTTGCCCCTGCTCAGTCACCTCTCCCCGAATCCCTCTCATAGCTCCACTATAAAGCCCCTTCCCCTCCCCCCCTGAGCCCTGCTCTTTGGTCCGGCGTTTTATCTCTGTGCCTCATGTAGGTACTGCCAGCCTTCTCGCCAGCCAAGTGAGGAGTTGGGTCCCCTAATACAGAGCTGGATGGGGGGGGGGGGGGGGGGGGCCGGGCCTGACAGGCTCCAGGACACGGTGGGCTTAACAGGGGGTCCCGTACGTGGAACCCCCTCCTCCGCTGCAGTCTCAGAAGGAGCGGAACCCCTTGGCCAGGATGGAAGAAAGGACGACAGGAGAGCCAGGTGCAGTCCCTAAAACAGGCTCTTTAATCACATTTATGTCTTCATTGAAGAGCTTCGCTTTTCCCACCCAGCGCTGGGCTGGCTGACGCCTGCAGGAGAGCAGGGTCCGCTGGACGGATGGACACGGGGGCGGTTGCCAGGCGGTCGGGCGGCCCAGGGCGCGGCGCGGGGCTAGTAGAAGGAGTACTGGTTCTCCACCGCGCGCGGCCGGCCGCGGGCCCCCTCGCCGGGCACGGGCGCGGCCTCCGGGGGCTCCTCCGCGCCGCCCGCCTCCAGCAGCCGCTCTGCGCTGTTGCTGCGGCTGCGGGCGCTCAGCAGGCCCTCGGCGGCGGCGGCGCGCGGGGCCGCGGGCAGGGAGGCGGCCGAGGACGAGGAGGCGGAGGAGGACGAGGCGCCGCCGGCCTCGGAGGGGGAGGCGGGCGGGCAGGCGGCGGCGAGGCTGGAGAAGTAGTGCTGGCCGGCCGGCTCGCTCCAGCAGGCGGGGGGCGCGGGCGCGGCGCTGGGCGAGGGCCCCGGCTCTGCAACAGGACCCAGCGCGTCAGTGCCCAGCTCGGTTCCCGCGTCCCCTCCCCAGGCCCAGCGGTCAGAGTCGGGGGGCCTAGGGTCAGAGTCTCACCTGTGTGCTGACCGGTGCTGCCTCTGAGCACCCTTCCCCTTGCAAGGAATCACCCAGGCCGCGCCCATGGGCCTGCCACTCGCCCTCCACCCTAATGGCCCTGATTGCTTACAGCCGCCCCAGTCCTCGCCCTCATCCCACTAGAGCAGTGTTTCCCAAACTTCTCTCATGATGAGAATCACCTGGCGGGGTTGTTAAACTACAGATTCCTGAATCCCAACTAAGGAGTGCTAAACTAGAATTTTTGGAAACATATAGGTAAAATTGTATATTAATTAGTGCTCAATTTTACCTATATGTTCCCAAAAATTCTAGTTTAGCACTCCTTAGTTGGGATTCAGGAATCTGGATTTTAACAACCCCACCAGGTGATTCTCATCATGAGAGAAGTTTGGGAAACACCGCGCTAGAGTTAGCTAAGCTGGGATGCAGCCTACGTGACCCCCTCCTCCCACTGCCCACCTGTCTGTTTCTGGAGCCAGTTACACCTGCCAGGGGGTGCGTCTTACCGGGCGGGGGGCCTTGGACCCGCACGTAGCTGCGGAGGGTGATGTCCGCGGAGCCCCCGGACTCCAGCGGGATAGGGTGGGTGTGGAAGTGACGCAGCATGTCAAGCACCGACTGGAACCACAGGTGCTGGACGTGGCACTGCCCGTGGCCGTTCAGGGACAAGCGCAGGTGCTGTGGGCACAGATCCGCAGGGTCAGCGGTGGGGTCCTGGACTCGCAAATGCCTTTGGGGGTCCCTGGGAGGGCCAAGTCTCATAAAAGCCCCTGGGGTAAGGTGACCAGACGTCCCGATTTTTAACAATTTGTCCCGCGTCAAGATTCTTTAAAAAAAAAAAAAATCGGGACTGTTTTAAAAGGTCGCTTGACGCGGGACAAATTGTTAAAAATCGGGACTGTCCCGCCAAAAGCGGGACGTCTGGTCACCTTACTCTGGGGCTGTGTCAGAACTGGTTTCTACCGCATGAGTCCCACCTGGGAGTGGGGTGGGGGTAGGGAGCCACCTCTGTGGTGGGGGTCGGGATGGGTGGGCAACAGAGCCAGGCTGGGGCCGAAGGGAGCAGACACTTGTCCCTAGGTTGGGAGCACCCACATCATGCCCCTCACCTTCCCTGTCTCAGGTCTCCGAAGCCCTCGCAGGGAGAGATGACAGCCCCCGTTTTAGAGACGGGAGACTGAGGCCCAGCGAAGGAGCGGCTCACCCTGTCACAAGGCACAGACTCCCGTTTGTGTGATTCTCCCACCCCGCTCCCCACAGCCAAAGCCCAGAGGGGAATCACGGGGGGCTGGGGAGGGGCGGGCAGGGAGGGGCTGCGCCTCCCGCTGTGCTGCACTGGCAGCACCTGGAGCCCAGGAGCAGCTGGTGCGGCCCAGGCCCGCGTGGGGCCGTGCCCCGGGGAGAGGAGCCACAGCCTGGGGGCCCTGCAGTGAGCACGTCTCCAGCTTCAGCTCAGCAGGCGTCCCACAGGAGGGAGAGGGCTGTCCCTGGGTGTGTTTGGCAGGAGGGGAGGTGAAAGGAGGGTTTCGGGACATGCACTGGGCCTAGCCACCTACCTGCAGGACAGCCTGGAAGCGGGTGTGTGTGTGTGTGTGTGTGTGTGTATGGTTCCCTGAGTGAATTCTGCCTAGCAGTAGGGCCAGAACAGTGAGCAAACCTGGGAGCAGTAATGGCACCGAGGGCAGGGCCTTGTCCCGGAGGAACTGCCTCAGATCTGCTCTGGGCCTGTGGGGGCCCCCATGCCCCGCACTGCCTGGGCACCATTCTAGCCTCTGGCTTGGGCCTGAGTCAGATCCAGGCCCTTCAGGGAGGCTGCCTGGGGCAGTGCTGGCCAAGGGATACACGCGGGGCTGCCAGGGATGGCGTTAAGTGCCTGGTTGTCAGAGGAACTGGTAAGGGCAGCTGCTTTCCAAGGAGGTGTCCCTGGGGAGAGGCTGCCTCCTCCACATAATTGACAACACTGCCGAGGACAGAGGCCCCGGGAGCCAGGGAGGGCTTGCACCGGGCCGGCTGGGGGTTGGGGCACTGACCACCAAGAGTAGGCCTGGAGCAGGGGTGCTGGGGGAGCCCTCCAGCAGAACTGACAGGAACCATGTCCTGGGAGGGGCCTGGCTGGATCTGATTCCTTATCAGAAACTCAGGATTGGGCGTGGGTGTGTTGGAGGGGAGGGGGGAGAGGGGCAAAGGTTGAGGTTTTTGCCTATTCTGGTCACACTGTAACCCCGCACAGTCATTTGATTTTTTTGACATTATTTTCCTTTGCACCTTAGTTAGGTCCTTATATTAGCACCTCGAGAGTCCACTTTGGGAGCACTGTCACACCCTTGCTGTGCCTGGATCCCCCTTCCCCCTTCACCTCCCTCCCCTGCACATCCCAGGTCAAGGTCTGCTCCTACTCCAGCCCTCCGCACAGCCCTCCTGCTGGGCCCACCTTCTCCTCCAGTTTGGCCCTCTAGATCCACCTGTGTGTGGTTCCCTCCCACGTCCCTCGGCCTGGGGCCCAGGAAGGGGTGGTGAACTGACCTGAGGAGGCCAGAGGCGGGGCTACCTGGGGGTGGGTGGGGCAGGAGGGCCTTGGTTGAACCCAGTCCTGAAACTGAGGTGGCTCTTGGTAGAGACCCTCTGGAGCCCCAGTGCTATGTGATCCCTAATGCACAGGGCCAACGTCCAGTCCTGAGGAGGCCCGGCCTCCTGAGTGCTCAGCCCCAGGAGGGGAATTCCCGCCCGGATAACGGAGAAGCCACATCTGGGGCAGACTTACAACACCCCAGAGAGGTGTGGGAGGGACCCGGGGGTTCCAAGAGCGTGGCGCATGGAAAGTCATGCCACACCTACACCCACCGAGCCGCCTCCTGGGGTACGGGCGCAGGCTCAGGACCCGGCTCACTCGGGCCCCTCGCCCGGGGCTGGCCACTCTGCCCACAGCCCCCTGCACACTTGCCTTGGCCTTGCCTTGGAAGTTGAAAGTCAGCACGTATTCCCCGGGCCGAGTCTCACTCTGGCGGATCACGAAGAGGCCGTGGCTCCGGGCCCCGCCTGCCAGCACCAGCTGGGCTGCCCTGACCCTGGACAGGGTCCCGTGGAACCAGGGGCAGCCAGAGAGCTCCAGCTCAGGGGCCGCCTCGGGCTCTGGCTCTGCTCCCTCTTCCCCTGCAGAGGACGACAGAGGGAGGGGGTGGTAGGGGGCAAATACACGAGAGAAGAGATGCACCGTCTTGTGGAGTGTTCACCTGTAAAACGCTGTTTGGAGAATTTTAGAACAAGGCCAGGGGCTGAGCCCACCCACTGGTTAAGCATCTGAGGTCAACTGAGGCACAGAGAGAAGAAGGACTACCTGGGGCAGTCTCTCAGTCAGCAACAAACGTGGGCACACACCAGATTTCCTGTCCCTTACCCCTGGTTCTGACCCTCCGCACCCCCTCTGAGAGCGTTTTCCATTGAAACCAGGGCCTGTGGGAGGTTGTGATCTGGGCTGGCCTACAAATGCTAGCTGCTCTGAGCTGCTGAGCAGAGGACGAGGTGGGATAAAGTGCTACAACTTCTGAGGCTCAGGAAGGCTGCGGAGGGAGCCTGGGCCTTAGGCTGGCAGTGGAGGAGGGAGGGGCTGGGAGAGCAGGCTGCCCCACTGCACCTGTGAGATTGCTGTCACCCCCGCTGCCGCCTGAGGACTCCAGAGCCTCCAGGAAGGTCTCCAGTGGGACATGGACCAGGGACTCACTGACGGCATCCCGAGCTCGGCTGTGTGGGGCGGTCACCACGGCTGCGGCTGTCTCTGGGAGCCGGGGCAGGTCCACTGCGGGAGAAGTGCAGGTGAGAAGCACATCTGTCCGGCCATCTCGGAGTGACCACGCCCCCCCCCCCAACCCCGCCATCCACTCCTCCAGCCAGCTCTGCCCCGCCTACCCTCCGCGAGGAGCTCACAGCTGCAGGAGGCCACGCGGCTGGCCAGACAGCCTCCCCGGGCGCAGGACAGCTCTGCGTCTTCCTCGCTGTCCCTGTGAGGGCAAGAACGCACAGCCCTGTTCTCGCGTGGGATCCGGACCCTGGCCTGCTCACCGAACCAGGCAGTGGCTCACCCGAGGTTCCTGTGCCTCCATGTCCCTCTGCCACACTCTCAGCTTGCTCTTTGGCTACTGTGTGTGACTGGGGCGTATGAGAGAGGTCCCCAGGTGGGGACAGCCCTCCTTGAGGTCACAGGACCCCTGCCTACGAACCCACAAAGGGCTGGCCTCCTCCTGGGGCCCCATGGAGTCCCGCAAATGGAGGCAGGACCTGGCAGTGGGCGGGGCCTGGGCAGCCTCAGGCCTTAGTCTTCCCATTTGTGGCCCTGCCGGCTATAAAACACCTACTGCAAGGTTCACCTTCACAGGGTCTGAGGAAAGAGCTTGCAGGACAGATGGTTGGAAGGGTGGCAGGAGATGGGTTATAACCACTTTGGGGACTGGGGCCCTGGGTAGCTCTCAGGACTTTAATTGTGCTTCTTTAAACGAAGCTGTTAATTAGAAAGCAGCAGCCCCTCCCCTCGGGGGTTTGGCTCACCCCATTAGCCAGAAGAGCTGCTGCCAAATGCTCTGCTGCTGGTCTGCCTGCCCCGCCCACTCCCGCCTCAGGATCTCTCCCGGAGGATGCAGCCGAACTCCCTGTTGCTCTCCCTGAGCACAGCTGACAGCAGCTGCCCCCCCCCCCCCCCCCGTTTACCACCGCCCATGGCTCCCCACTGGCCCTGACTTAGCAGCTTCTCGGCTCTCATCAAAGCCCCCTCCTCATCAGCTCCAATTCTAACCACCTGGCCTCAATGTTCCCTGCAAGTTCTGGCTCACACACACCTCCACACCTTTTCCCGGGTTGTTCTCTCCACCCTCCCCTACCCCCGCCCCCTCTGCCTGGCTCAGGTCCACTCTTTCTTTAAGCCTCTGAGATGGTGAGCACCTCTGCCAGCATGCCTTATCTGAGCCCCAGGCTGGGTTAGGCACCTGTACCTTTGGGCTGCGTGCCCCCTCCCATCACTACTACTGCCCTTCTCCTAGTGGTCTCAGGCCCCCCAGGGGCGAGAACAAGACTTGATCCAACTTCTTCCTAGGTCCTCAGTCCTGCCCCGGCAGAGCAGGCCTCAAAAAGCCTCAAAAAGCCTGCTGGGTATAGGGGTGGGGGTACGGATGAACGGCCGGCACCAACCTGGAGAGAACTGCCATGAGAAAAGTCCACTTCTGGAGCTCAGCACCAGATAGCTACCTGCAACCTGCCCACCTGTCCCAGGGCCACGTGGGCACTCACCCAGGGTCCACGCAGCCCTGGATGTCAGCCACCCACGAGTGCTTCTGCAGGGAGTCGATGGTCTCCAGGATGTACTCTGCTCCGTTCTCCACCTGGGGAAGGAGTGCAGACAGCAGTCAGTACCCAAACCTCCGCCATTCTCAGCAGGGAGCTCCGGACCACAGGACAAATGGCTTACCCTCCCCTTCTCCATAGTGGCTCACTGGTGTGAGCATCAGGGAAGAAGGTGGGGTCACCATCAAGCACCACCCCAAACCCGGGCCAAGGTCCTGGGGTGGAGCCTCCTCCCGCACTCTCAGCAGCCCTCAGGGATGATGCGCAGGCACCTGAGATGAAGCCTGGGCAAGGCTGGGCTGGCACCCTGGAGATGAGGTGAAAGGACCCACAACCCTCAAGTCAGCCAAGGGGCCAGCTGGCTCAGCACCAAGGGCTGAGGACCTCACCTGCCTCAGGGGCTGGACCTCTACCTCTGAGGTCACCCCTGGGATAAGCAGCCTCCACAGGAGGAAGGGGGGGCGGGAAGCCCTTGCTGTGGGCCAGGCCCAGAGTGCCATCCTGCACATTTATTATGTGGTGAGCTCTTCCCAACAGCCCTGGGAGGGAGGCAATGCGCTTCCCCCATCGTACAGGTGAGAAGCTGAGGTTCAGAGAGGCCAGGTCACTTGCGTAAAGCCCCACCAGTACTCTGGTAGTGCTGGGACGTGAACCCAGGCCTCTGATGCCGAGGATCCGTGCTCTCTGCTTCCTATGTGTCTCAGTGTCAGTGCAGTTGCTGGACTCCCAGCATCCCAGAGCTGGGAGGGTCCTTTTCTGACTAGATGTGGAAATCGAGGCTGGGGGGGCGGGCTTAGCCTCAGGGCTCCTGAGCCAGTCAGCAGCTCAGTGGCCGCTTGCTGCTGGGAGTGACGCTTGGACCTGTCTCACCCAGCAGATGGGAATGCCACGCAGGGCGGGGCTGTGTCCTCAGCCTCCAGCCGAGGTGGCTCAGGCTAGGGGGTGGGCACATGTTTGCTGAGTGAAAAAGGGAGGTTGTGACTGAACAAGCAGGGGAGAACAAAAGCATGAGCCCAACCAGGAGCCTGGAGAAGAGGGTGGGGGCTCCATGCAGCTTGGGGGTGGGGTGGGGTGGGACCAGGTCTCCAAACATCCTGTATTCCTCTGAGGAGGCACAGGGCACAGCCCTGGCAGCCCACAGCCCTGTCCTCAGACCCCGAGCCGGCTACCCCAGTGACATGGGCCCTAGAAAAAGGACGAACTGCACCCCGCCTACCTTGCGTGCCTGTGCCCTCTGTGGGACCATGTGGGTTCCCACACTCCAGTGCTCTGCGACAGGGGCACTTGTGTAACTGCTGCAGCCTGGCTACCAGTTTGCCTGCCCTTATGTGCTGGCTCCAGTGTGTGTGTGTGTGTGTGTGTGTGTGGTGGTGGTGGTGGGGGTGGGGGTGGAGGGTGGAGGTGGGGTGGGGAGTGTGGGAAGGGAGGAAGTGAAACTCAGGAGCTTCATGGGGCCCAGGAGGAAATAAGAACAGGGGGCCCCAGATGGAGGGTGACACCCAAGGCATTTGGTTCTAAAGCCCAGGCCTAGATTTGTCATTGTGAGGTGCCTGACATCTGTGTAGGGTGCTAAGACCCACCCAACTGGGACCCTCCCCCTGCAGTGGTCACCAGCCGAGCCGCCCACGAGGGAGGTAGTCTGGGGCAGCCAGAGGACCCATAGGGCTGAGGGCGAGACTCACCTTGAGCACGAACGTGTTGTCCTTCTCGGGCATCTCCAGGGGCATGGTGGTACGGACCTCGATAATGGCGGAGAGAGGGATGCTGACCTTGGGCCTGGAGGCCTGGGACGCCAGAGGGAGGGGCAGTGAGAGTCACCACAGGGCCTTCGGAACACTCTCTACGCTCCCCACTTCCCAGATGTCAGAGCAGCCCCCAGCTTAGGACGCCATAGCAGCAGGGGCACAAAGGTGTTCCAATCCCCATTTCACAGACGGGTAAGCTGAGGGAGTCTCTGGGAAACAAAGGGACTGCCCCCTCCTATAGTCACACAGCATGTGAGGGACAGGGCTGGTGGCATCGGAGTCTCCCGCCTTTGAGCCCTGCAGGGTGAACTGTGCCAGGGCGGCCCTTCTGCCCGTTGCACCACCAGGTCTGTGGGTTTCACATTTTTTTTTACCTTGACTCGTAGTAAGCAATACATTTGATGCTGTGACCCAGTACACACACAGGTAAAAATACCTCTGAAATAAACGTTTCAGCATACACTATCTACCCTGACGGTGTGACGGAGTGTGATATTTTCTGTTTTATTCTAGTCCGTTTAAAAATAATGCAGGTCTCCCCCTCAAATTAGACTTCCCAGAGCACAGCCCTGGAGCCCGCCTGAGCCAGGGTTCCTGGAACTGGGCAGGGCCGTACCTTCCGGTGGAGGAAAAGGGGCCAGTGGGGGGTTCAACCAAGGTGAGCTGGCAGGACTCCCAGGGAGGGCTACTCGGTGCCTGGCCCTCCCTACTTTGCCCCAAAGCTCCCGGCCGTGACCCGAAAGCCCCCTGGGGTGGCTTGAGACAGATTCCTGGCAGGGCTTGGGCTCTGGGACAGGGACTTTCTCAGGAGGAAAGGGAAGGACCACGTGTGTGTGTGGGTGTGTTGTGGGGGGGGGGGGGGGAGGAGAGGGTGTGAGGCAGGCAAATGGGAATTCCTGGCAGCACTGGCTACTATCCAGCGGGTGCAGGGCTGGCTGGGCTTGGAGTGCTGATGGAGGGGCTCGGCTGACCATGGCAGGCCACTGTGCCAGCCACTGGGGTAGGGGCCACCGGAGCGCATGGGACAGACAGAGGTCCGCAGTGAAGGCCTGGACTCCCGCGGGCAGGAGGCACTCATTCCTCCACTGACATTTGAGGCCTCTGTCCTGGCCCAGAGGCCTTGCCCTGATCCAGCCACACCTCACTGTGCTCTGGACAGAGCCATAGGCTGTTGCAGGACTCCAGGCCACCACTTATTTATAGCTGTGCCTCTGGGAAATGCCTGACCTGGGGCCCTGCTGCTTGGGGAGCACTTACACAGCCTTGGGGCCCCTGGAGCACCCAGTGCTCACCCCATTGAGGTTTACCATCCAGTCCTGCAAATACCGGGCTCCCGGTGGCTCCACAGTGGCAGGGGGCCAGCCTTGCGCCGGGCTCTGAGGGGAGGGAGGCCACAGGCCTGATCCATGGGGCTGTGTGAGAGGAAAGTCGTAGGGTCCCGGGAAACAGCCCCCCAGCATGAGCTCCTGTCTGCTCCAGGGTGCAGCTAGGTCTCCAGGACTAGAAGACAGTGGGGCATAGCAGCAGGGCCTCCCTGGCGCATACATTTGGGAAGCCAGACTTGAACTCTTACCATGGTGTGATCCATCTTCCTATCAGCTGAATTCCCAGACATTTGCATGAAAAACAAAGGGTTGGCCTGGCTGGCATGGCTCAGCGGTTGAGCATCGACCTATGAACCAGGAGGTCACAGTTCGATTCCTGGTCAGGGCACATGCCCTGGTTGGGGACTTAATCCCCACTGGGGGCGTGTAGGAGGCAGCTGATCAATGAGACTCATCATTGATGTTTCTATCTCTCTCTCCCTCTCGGAAGTAAAAATAAATAAAAATATAAATTTAAAAAATATATACACACCTCTCCCCACAAAACGAAGGGCTGGGGGAGGGGAGGAAACCGCCTGCCTTCCTCAGAGGCGGGGAAGTGACCTGCCTGCTGCCAGTGGTGGGTAGTGGGCTTAGTGGGGCAGCCAAGGCACCAGCTGCTGCAGCCCCACCCGAAGGCGGCAGTCACTGCCATTGACAGACAGCAGGGCAGCTGTGCCTGCCACTCAGCGCCTGGAGCGGGGCCTCTGCCTCTGCCCTTTGGGTGACCCTGAGCAAGCCCCACCTCACTCCCCACCCTCACTGGGCTTGGCCTCGCGTCTCACAAGGGGGATGGAGGGGAGGGGAGTGGGGCTTCTTTGTCTATGATTTTTCTCTGGGAAGGCACCTTGGTGAGCACACAGCCCTGGGGGAGTCGGTGTGTGTGTGTGTGTGTGTGTGTGTGTGTGTGTGTCCCAGGACTTGGGAACAAAGCTCTCAGACAGAGAGGATGCCCCTGGGTAGTCAGTCCATCCCCTGCCCCTCCAATGGAACCCACGGCTCCAACAACCATGGGGACAGAGGCGAGACGCAGGGTGACTACAGCCACTGAGGACAGAGGGGGCGAGGTCAGTGGCAGCCCTGGGTGGCTCTTGGGGTGCCGCCAGCTGCTGCACCAGCATGACCGCCACCTTCCTGAACCTCCCAGTGCACCCGGCGCTCCCTCCTCCCAGCTCCGTTCATTGCCGGGACCACCAGGGTGGCGGGCATAGGTCGCCCAGCGCTGCCACCCACAAACTACGTGCTTTGGGCAGGCCCCCTCCGCCCCCTGACCCCAACTTTGTTTTCTCTTGTGTGACCTTGAGGCCATGGGGCCCACCTAGTGGAGTGCAGGGAGGCGGGACTGCCCACTGGCTGGGCACAGGGCAGGCTCTCAGGAATGGGCACGATTGTTACCCTCCTCCCCCTTTCCAAACACTGCAGGTCTGCCACCCTGGAGGAGACCCACGGCTGTGGCCAGGGCGCCTTTGGTGAGCACCCACGAGGGTACAGGGGGCAGCGCACTCAGCTGAGCAGCAGCTGGCGCTGAGCCTTTGAAACCCGAGGCCACAAAAGGGCCACCTGGGCAGGGGCTGGGCGGCAGCCTGGCGACCTCACTGGGGCCCACAGATTCCCACCAGGACAGAGCAGCCCTTCCCGGGCCTCAGAGGGTGCCGGCCGCTGCCTGCCCTCATCCCGCAGGCCTCCCCTCGGCGGCTCCAGCCACCCAGGGCCCCAGGGAAGGAAGAGGGCAGGGCGCCTGGCATCCCAGCGGCACGAAGCACAGCACCCGGCGCCTGTCCTGCATCGGGAGCCCCTCTTACACCTCACAGGCGCTGAGGCCTTGGGGGTTGGGTGACCTGTGGGCGAGGAGCGCGGACTACTCCCAGGACCCAGACCCTGAGCCCGGGCCAGGCCCGGCACCCACCCTCGCTCGGGCGGGCGGGCAGGGCGCTCACCTTGGGCGGCACGAAGAACTCGAGGCGGAAGCGCTCGCCGGCCACGGCCCGGCGCAGGAGCAGGCGGCACTTCTGCCACTGGGCGGCGCCCGGGCCCGCGGCCGCGTCGTCCGCCACCATGAAGCGCAGCGCGCCCTCGCGCTGGATGTCCACCAGCTCCACCTTGGCCGCCAGCGTCCGCGACAGCCGCCAGCGCCGCGTCCACCGATCGCGCGCTGCCTCGGCGGGGGGCTCGGGGACGCGCGGGGCGGCGTCGGGCTCGGGGGCGCGCCGGTGCCACAGGTCGCGCACGCCGTCCGCCACGCACAGGCTCACGTTGCGCAGCGAGAAGCCCTTGCGGGCGCCGCGGGCCCGGGCCGCCGCCGCCGCCGCGGACACGTCCTCGTTGCTCCGCGAGTGGCCGCACGCTGCCGCCGGGAGCGCGGCCGGCGGGGCCTCCATGGCCGCCGGGGGCGAGGCGCCCAGCACGCGGCGCACCGCCTCGCCGAAGGCGTCCAGGAAGTGGGCGGCGAAGTGGCGGGAGAAGGAGGCCCCGGCGTCCGGCGTGTCGTAGGCCGGGTGGTCCCGCAGGAAGCGGCAGAACTTGTGCGCGAAGTCCGCGGCGGCCGCCTGCGCGTGCAGCTCGCAGAACTGCCGCCAGTCCGGGGCGGCGGGGTCCGGGGCGGCGGGGCCGGGGCCGGCGGCGGCACCATTCATGGCTTCCGTCCCATCGCAGCCATCTGTCTGCAGCTGCGGGCGAGATGAGCGAGAAGAGCGAGAAGAGCTCCGGTGACTGTGCGGCCTCCGCCCGAGGCCCGCCTGTCCCCGCTCTGCCTGCTCCCCCAAGGCTCAGGCTGGGGGTGGGAGGTGGGGGTGTCTGGGAGAGTGAACCAGCATCTTTTCTGGCAAAGAAAAGAGATACGCCTCTTAGGGTCCCCATTTTGCTATGACCTTTAGATTGGGGGGGAAAGGGGGTGCGCCATCCCTTCCTCTGAATTAGCCAATCGCACAATAATGTGAACCCAAGCCGAAACCGGTTTGGCTCAGTGGATAGAGCATCAGCCTGTGGACTGAAAGGTCCCAGGTTGGATTCCGGTCAAGGGCATGTACCTTGGTTGCGGGCACATCCCCAGCAGGGGGTGAGCAGGAGGTGGCTGATCGATGTTTCTCTCTCATCGATGTTTCTAGCTCTCTATCTCTCTCCCTTCCTCTCTGTAAAAAAAAAAAAAATCAATAAAATATTCATAAAATAATAATAATAATAATAATAATAATATGAACCCGAGCTCAGAGCACTGACCAATCAAGTCAGCGTCGGAGTGAGGGGCAGGGCAGATGGGGAGTGGGGGTTGAGGGAGAAAGAAATAAACCAAAGGGACTTCCCATTTGGTGTGCTTTGGCCATGATTTTCAGCCGCAGCTGCACCCTCTGCAGAAGTGAACCGGCCTTGCCCATCCAGTTTTGAGTGTTTGTCTCATCCCCCCAACCCCGCTGAGCGTTTCTCACAGCCTGAGTGTGCTGGGTGGGTGAGGGGCGGCTCTACAACAGGCATCCCCACCAGGGAGGTGCAAGGCAGTGTCTGCAGGAGGGAGACCCCATTTACTGTCTCTTCAAACAGCAGCCTCAGTCAGGGACCCCAATTCATTGCTGGGGCAGCAAAAGGAGGCTGGGATAACAGGTGCCCATGAGCCTCAGTGACCTCACTTCCCCAGATAAGCTCTCCCAAGGGCTCCCCAAGCCCCGTGGACAAGAAGTCATGTGCAATCCTTTGGGCTATATGTTTGAAATATGCGGAACCCAGCCTCCCCTCCCCTCACTGCCGTCCAGGTTATGTGTCCCCAGACATCATTTCTAAAACATAAGGCAGATCAGGTCCCTCCTCTGCTCAAAATCTGCAACGGCTCCCATTCCACTCAGAGTAAGACCTCACACCATCCTGCCAGTCTTCCTGCCCATTCTGCTCTGGCCACACCTGCCTCCCGTCATTGCGGAAGCATGGCAGTCGTATTTCTACCTCAGGCCCTTTGCACTTCCCTGGAATGCTCTTTCCTCCGCATTCCCTCACCGCCTGCAGGTTTCTGCTCCAACACCCTCTTGTCTGATAACCTTCCCTGACCACCACTCTACTGAGAACCAGAAAAGCCCCCACTCCACCCAGCACTGGCATCTCCTGCCCTTTGCCTGCTTACTTTTCTCCATAACGTGTACCCTCGTCCGACATACCACTTATTCACTCGCTTGGTGCATGCCAGCTCCACGAGGCAGGTATTCTAAGTCTTATAAGCGGCTGTGTCCCCAGTGCTTGGCTCATGATAGGTACCCTGCAAACAACGAATGAATGATTAAGTGAACGTGTTTGGCTACTGGGCATGTCACCACCATCACCACCTACACTGTCCCATGGGGCCTGGGGACACACAGCTTGTTAGTGAGAGGCCTGGGATTCTCACCCGACTCCAGGGCTTGGGGGCCACCTCCTAGGGTGGGTTAAGTGTGATGAATTGTTCATGCTGGCATTGAGGGCACTGCCTCCTCAGACTTCTTTCCACCACAGTGGCCTGCACGCTGTACTTGTGCTCCCACCTCCTGGAGACCCATGGCCTCCAGGGTGCCCATCCACAGCCAACCTCTTGAAGAGGCTCCAATCCGGGAATCCCAGCTGTCTCTTCACCCAGCTCCCTCCTCCTTACTCCCAGGCCCCCCATCCCTCATCATTCTGGTTTGCCAAATTACTTGGTATTCGGGGGCTTTGCCTCCTTGTGTCCCAATGTGGCCACCAGCCCTGGGACACAGGCACAGCCCGTTGTGTTTATGTAACCCCCTCCCTGGGAAGGGCTAGGGTGAATTTACCAGTGGGGAAGAGGGTGAGCCTCGGGGAGCCCATCCGAGGGGGCCAGCCCAGTGTTAGGGGAACTAAGACAGAGGGTCATGCCCTCAGCTGCCCTCCCCAGGATCCCACATCTCCTGGCATAGCCGTTGAAGCTCTTAGGAGTACCATCTCATCTCCTCTCTGGGATCCAAACTCTGTAATTAAAGCCAGGTAAAAATAGCTGCCCCACTTCTGTGAGGTCACGTGCAGGGCCTCTGGGCCACAGGGCACTGTGGGAATTCCCTCTGACCTCGGGGCACCTCTGGCCATCGATCTGCCGTCAATAACCACAGGACGGTCCCAGGGAGAAAAAAGGCCATTTGATGATACCACTTAGCATAGAGGTCCGCTTTCTAAACCAGCAGCTCTCCTGCCCTCGTATTGGGGGAGAGGCGACAGGAGCTAGAAGATTTTCTGGAGGCGGCGGGCCTACTTTGGGCTTCCTGGCTGGAAGAGAAGGAAGGCAGCCCTCCCTGAAGGCCTGAGCAATACCTGGGAGGCAGGGGACCACGGCACCCATGAGCTTGGCTCATGCTGAGCCTTTTTAATACCCTGCTCTTCCACCTTTATCTGGCTAAATCCCACTCACCCTTCAATAATCAATCCAGGGACACTTCCTCCAGGAAGCCTTCCCTGACCTCTCCCTGCCAGGTGGCATGAGTGTCTCCTCTGAGCTCCCACAATCCCCTCCTGTACATTCCTCTAGCAAGGTGTAAATTGCAGGGCGCTCCAGATGTGCGTCCATGTCTCTCCTTCTCAGTGGCTCAGGCACTCCTTGGGGGCAGAAGCCAGGCCTGAGTCATGTCAGTAATGGAAGTAGAGGCAGAAACGCACCTGCTACCACCACCAAGGCCTCCAGAGGAGGAGGAGAGCTGAGGCCCCAGCCTGCCCTGCGGAGAGGGGTGTTTTGGGGGGTGGGGAGATAGCCCTGCAGCTAAGACCATGAGGGCCTGTCCCCGTGCTCCAAGCCCATCCATTCTACCCAGCAGGGCAGTTCCCCAAAGTGACCACCTCCCCGCTGTACCACCGAGACCGCCAGGACGGCCGGGCTGGATGACACGGCGCCTGGAAGGGCCAGCACTGGAGCCACACCAAGTGTGGATGCCCCTGTTTGACAGAGTTTTGCTCCCACCTCCCACCCGGGGCAGGTGGGCAGGGAGGAAGTCAGTCCCCGGTCCCCATCCTCTGGCATTAATCCCTGCTCCTCCTGCTCTTCCTGCTGGCTGACAGCATGCTTGGCAAGAGGGGGCAGAGTAGAGACAGATCCCTGGGGACAGGCTCTCACAGGGGGGCCCCAGCGTGCCCTCACTGGAGGTAGGGGTGGCCCTCGGAGAGGAATCTGCTGTGGCCGCTCCTCAGGAAGGTCCTAGCTTGACCTCCCCCACCCGCCTTGCTGCTGGCCAGCTGGCAATAGGCCTGATGCCCGGCACAGCAGCCCTCCGTGTCCCCGGGGTCCAGCCGGGCTACACAGAAGTGGCAGGGGTTGAGCAGCCAAAGATAAAAGTCACAAGCAGCAGGGCCAGCAGGAAGCCCCGGACTTACAGACGGGGAGACTGGGGCCCAGGCATGCCTCTCTGCGAAGGGGAGGCTGCAAGTCACACGCAAGAGGACTCGGACCCAGCAAGGGCAAGGGTGTGCTGTGGGCCAGACCTGGGGTGAGACCACGTGCAGGGCCTCGGCTGGCCTGGGCGCAAGGCCTGACCAGACTGCTCTCCGGGTGAGTGGCTCCTCCTAGGGCCCCGGGGGGCCAGAAGAGACCCGTGAGTCAGGGTAAGACAATCAGGATGGGGCTCCCCGGGCCTCAGCTTCCCATCGATAAAATGGGGTGCTGGCGCAGTGGCTCTAGAGGCCCCTGACTCGGACGGCTCTTGGACATTTTTTACTGGGGCCCTTCTATCACTCCACTGGGACCGGGGCAGGCGGGGGCCCTCTCACCGCACAGGCCTCTCTGAGGACTGGGGCTGGAGACAAAGGAGCCCTGGGCTCTGGGCATCAGGTGCTGGCTCTCCAGGGGCTCGGGCGGCCAGACCACCCTCCCTCGATCCTCACCAGGGCTTTGTGTTTCTTTTTTCCAGGCTCAGCTGGGCTTCCTGGCTTCTCCTCCTGGATAAATGTTTTTTGTTCCCATCTCGCCAGGGCGGGAGCAGGATGGGATGGGGCTTCAGGGAGGCGGGGCAGGGGAAGCCTAAGAATCTCTGCTTTCCAGGCGCAGACTCTCCTAACCCCTCCGACAGGAACCAGACGGGAGACCATCCCCCACCCCTGCGAGCAGAGGCCTGGGAGAGGGGGCGGCTGGCCTTCCGGTGGTAAAAATAGTGCTGACAATTGGAAAAGAAAAAGAAGACCAGTTGTCAGCCCCCGCAGCACGCAGTTCCGGATCCCACGGCCAGGTCATTCCTTAAAATATTGATGAGGCATCTGAGCCGCCCCCGCTAATGCACAGAGGACCAATCCATCCACCACACAGGATGGTTGCCTGGGGGCCAGGGGTGGGGGTGGGGGGGAGGGACAGCCGGGGCCACCGAAGGCTTCCCCTCTCCCCACCCCTCTGCAGCTGGGACTGGCTTCCCTACCACAGGGGATAACTGACCCCTCACCCCTTCCCGGGAAGGAAGGAGGCCCAGCAGTGCAACTGGCAGCACTCAGAAAGGCTGCCTCCACAGGCCACACCTAGGCAGGACCTGGGCAGCATCCTGCACCACCAAGTCCCCCCCCCCTCCCCCCCCAGGTGCAGGAAGGGATGGTAAGGGTCAGAGCTAAGGGTGGGGTCAGAACTAAGAGTGCCCACCCCCATAAAGCATTCATGATATGGAGACTGAGGCTTCTTCTTGGGGTCCCCCAGTACAAGAAGAGGAGACAAGCCTCACTTGGCTCTTCCCTGGGAAGCTGGCCCTAGCGATGTCCACTGATGTCCTCTCCTCTGGGCCTGGTCTGGCCGGTCCAGCCCAGCACTCAGAAGGCTCCTTCGGTCCTCCATCCTACTGTTCTTGCAGCTGCCCTCCTGGCCTCTGTGGGACAGGCCCCGCCAGCCCCCCGCAGGACAGACAACCTTTGGGCAGGTTGTTCCATCTGCCAGGAGTGCTTTCTGCCTGCCGCCGCCTGACTCCCCCCTGCAGATGGAGGCACAGAACAGACAGGGCAGGCACATTCTCTGACTCACGGTTGGCTACTTGGGTGTCAGTTCTCAAGTCTACTCCCCACCTTATCCTGACCCCCCTCCCCCTGAAGTGTCCCCATGGGGCAGGTTCTGAACCAAGGCTTCCTGTGAGAGTGAGGCGTGGCCGGAATTCCCCAACCTTCCCTACCCAGAACATCTGTGCTCACCCCATGACCCTGCCTGAAGGCAGAAGTAGGTATGATTTTGGTCTTAACACCCTTGAACCTGCTGGGACTTTGATGCAGAGCGTGTGTGGGAGGACAGTGGCTGGGACAGGTTGAGAGCCCTTGGGACTTTGCCTTGGGCGAGTGGGAGGGGGGCACTCAGGGAGCCCCAGCTTTTCTGAGCATCAGTTTCCCTGGCTGTGAAGGAGGACCATCCTGCTCGCCCACACAGATTATTCCCGGGCCAGGGCCATGCTGAGGAGCATGATGAGCATCGTGAGGAGGCAGCTGTTCAAAGCTGGGAGCGCAGCTCACACCCTTCACAGGACCCCAGCCTTTGTCACTGGGGGCGTGGAAGACCTCTAGCTTTCACTGACCTCTCGAACCTTGACAGGCCCTGCAAACTTCCAATCCCAGGGGGCCCCACTGCTGCATCCAACAGATGTTCCCATCAGAGGGGCCTCTGCCTGCTGAATCCCTATCTCTGCTTCTGGTCACTTGACTCATGGGACAGTGGAGTGGTTACAAGCCTGAAATCTAGAGCCAGACCTCCTGGGTTTGAATCCCGGCTCCTCTGCTTCCTAGCTGTGTCACTGAGGGTACGTGACTCAGGGTCCCGGGGCCCCCGTTTCCTCATCTGTTAAAACAGAGGGTGATCCAGCACTGACTGTTATCAAAGGGCCATCATGAAGATCAAATAAGTAGTTTGTTTAAAAGTAAAGTTCTTCTGCTTCTAGTTCCTAAGTTTCTTGCATTCATTCCCTCTTTTCTCCCACTGCTCTGGGCAGAGGGTCACAGAGGCCTCACTTCTGCCTCTACTCCCCCCACCCCCCGCCCCCCGCCCCCCACCCCCCACCCCGACACATCCAGGCTCCACAGAGCAGCCAAGGCCATCTTGCGGAAACCCACACCTACCAGTAATTGGCTATGCCCCTGTTTAAAGCTCCTTTCCTCTCACATCTTCCACGCCAGGAAGAGAGGGTTCTGGCAGGGGAGGTGACTGGCCCATCTTTCCCCGGATTTACACCGGGCCCCCCTGTGTGTCAGGAGCCATGCCGGCAGGTCCAGGGTCACAGGCAGATGAGCGGGGAGTGTGGAGCCAGGTTCAGATCTGCCCCTTACGTAGCAGACGCTAGCCCAAACAAAGCCCCGGAGAGCTCTCCCTCTGAGGACACAATTGGGTTACCAAGCCCCTGACTCAGGAATAGAGATGCCGGGGCTCGGAGGAGAGGGCACTCTGACAGGCAGGACAATCCAGAGGTGGGCCCTGCAGGAATTAGATGCCACGTAAGCACGAGTGGGGTCCAGGACAATAAACTGCACCAGGGCCTGCGGGCTTAGGAGGGAATCCCATCTTCCTTCAGGAGCACCTGGTGCTGGACAGTTCCTGGGCAGGCTCTGCCGATGGAGCAAGGCTGGCACGGCTCTGGCTGCACTCGCCTTGCCCTCCTGGGGCTGCAGAGCAGAGCCACCCCCTCTCCAGCTTCTCCCTCTCTCCCAGGGTCGTGGACCTCACTTTGGCCTTGATTTATACTCCTCCCAGACCTCCCTAGCCCCTGACTCAGCCCCCACAAACTTGCAGAACACCTCCCTCAACCCCTACCACTCAGCCCACCAGCCTGCCTTCTGACTTTTTCATGACACACGTACCATGCCTCCCCTGGATTCTGAAGATCCCAGAACTCTGGAATTGTGGGTGATTGTAAAGGTTCCCTGGGCCTTCCTCTGAGCAACCAAACTCCCAGCACCTCAAACTCTCCACATCCAGGTTCTAACATCCTCTTCCTCCAGCCCCTGCTTGTCCTCAGCTTGGAGTCTTTTAGTACCCATTGCCCCACCTGCTCCACTTCTCGGCCCGAACAGTTGGCAGGCTCCAAATTCACAGAGGCCTTGGGAACACCCCCTTTATACTGTCCCTACCTCCACTCCCCCAACCCCTCCACAATGCCACAATGCTGCGGCCTGTCTTCACCAGACCACGAGTCTCCAGATGAGTGTTATACCCACCATAGGACCCAGGTGGGCCCTACACACAGAGGATTGGCGGTATCTGGCGAATGGAGCCCAAACCCTGCTTCACCCAGTGGAGCCGAGAAAGGCTGTACTCCCACAGCCCTGTCTACCTGTGCCCAAACAGGTTCAAGCTGTGATCGCCTCCAAATGCTGAGAAGTCTTATCTGCTCTCCCCTGGGACAGAGTACAGCCAGAAAAACTTCCCCAGACTCCAAAGCTGCCACCACCCTTCCCAGTCCCATGTGGACAGCAAGGCACAGGACGTGAGCCAGGCTTCAAGATGGACCAGCAGCCAAGAGACACCTACGCCTCCAATTCCCTACAATCCAGGAGAGGCAGACAGGGCAAGAGGCAAGAACCAGGCTCTTGTCAGAGAGAAGTGGTTTGGAGGCCTGGCTTGTTGGTTGAGTGACTTTGGGCAAGTCATTTCACCTCCTTGAATCTCTTTCTTTTTCTGTAAAACGGGGATAATAATACCAAAATGGGGATAATAGTACCAAACCCACAGGGTTGTGGAGATTACATGAGAAACAGCATGATGCCCTTAGCCTGGCAGGCGTCATCTTGAAACCAAATGTTCAGCCTTGGGGGGTGCCCAGGTTCCACCTGGCAAGGGGGGTATCTTCCCTCCAACACTCCCTAGAAAAGCCCACCCTTGGGTGTGAGTGCAAGGGAGACCCACTAAAAAGGGAGGAGGGTTTAGAAAGTGTAGACAGGTTTTTCACCATAAGGATAAGAAGAAATTAACTCTCCGTTCCTTAGAGCTATTCAACTAACCGGCTCCAGAACTCTTGCCCACCATCATTCACACCCCGGGGTGAGAGGAGCAGAAGAAAGCAGCCTTTGAGACCCTAACAAATGCTCTGACCCACCCCAGCTTCAACGCACTGCCTGGCCGTTCTCAAAGTTCCTAGAGCAGAAAGGTTCTAGGTCAGTCCCCGACCAACGGCCTTCTGGATGGAGCATGGTGGCGGGGAGGAAAGAGATTTGTTCAAAGTGGGGGCAGAGGAGGAGGGGGTTCATATCACACCCCCAACAGAGTCAGACAAAGCCTCTTGGGATCACCACCCCTGCTCCTCCTGCCCTGGCAGAGGTGCTCATTCCCCTCATGCTCAGTGACCTGTGTTGCAGGGGGCAATTCTCGCTGGCCACCCAGCCAGGATGCAGGCAGCACCGTTCCCATTTCACAGAGTAGATAATAAAGGCTCCAAGGACAGGGGTAGGCTTCAACCCAGATTTGACTCCAGACCTAGGGGCTCTCCCCTGCACCAGCTCAGTGTGAACACAGATTCTGGTTTAACATGTTCACAGTCACTCCTAAGGCTGCCCGGTCCCCCCCGGCCCCCCGCCCCCCCCCGCTCCCCCCCCTCCCCGCCGCGCAGCTCCCCAGGGGCCAGTCCCTGTGCACTTCTCCCCCTGAAGACCCCACTTCGTGGGCTGCCGGTGCCGGCCGGGTCCCTGCCTCTGCTGCCTTGGCCGAGGGGCTGGCGCGGCTCCGGGCCCGCGCAGCCCGCAGGTTCATCAATGGCCAAGGCCGAGAGGCCTGAATGGAGGGCACGAACCGCCCCTTCTTAAAGGCGCCGGCCTCGGGCACCCTCCGCGGTCCTCCCCGCTGTCCCGGGCGGCCGAGAGCTCTCGGGGTGGGCGGGTCGAGAATGGGACCAGGAAAAAGAAGGCCTGGGCTTCTTTCTCCTGGTCCAGGAGAAATGGAGGGCGTGCCGGCCGCCGCTGGGGTCGGGAAGGTGTCCCTCCGGTGGGACACCCTTGTTCCAGGCTGGCCCTCCCCGCTGCCGCCACAGCCCGGGGAAGAGGCCGGGCGCCCTCCACCCCAGCTAGGGACCCTCCTCCTGGGGCCGCTGCCCTCACCCTCCTCCCGCTGGCCCGGGCCCTGGGAGGGGGCGGAGGCACAGCTGCTCCGGAGGCGGCTCGGCCCCTCCCGTCACTCCCGCTCCTCCCGGGATGGGGGTCGGGAGCCGATCCCCGCAGGGGGCGCATCTCCTCCGCCCAGCTCCCTCCCACCCGCGCACACAAAGGCTACGTACACACGCGGACCGGGGCGCGTGCGGCCGCGCTCCTGGGGCAGCGGCGCTCACACACATACACGCGCGCCCTCAGGGACCCCTGGGGTTCGGGGTGACGCACGGGGGGCGAGGGACCTGGGGACGCGCAGGCCGTACCTACAGGCGCGCAGCTGCGGCCGGGCGGGCCGGGGCGCCGGCGGAGCGCTGCCCGGACGGCGGTCGGGCTCCCGGGGCCCCGCGGCTCATGGCCCGCAGCGGGCGTGTGCTCCCTCCGGGCGGCGACCGGCGCCGGCGGTGGCTCCTCTCTCACCCGTCCACCGCCTCCGCGGCTCGTGCGCTCCTCTCGGGCCGGCGCGGCCTCGGCTCGGATCTCCCGGCGGCCAAGCCCCGCGCACTCGGAGCCCCGCTCCGCGCCGCGCGCCCCGCCCGCTCCCCCTCGGGCCCCCCGCCCACTCCCGGCCCCGCCTCCTATCCCCGGCCCCGCCCCCTCTCCCCCTGCCCCTGGCGGCGCCGGAGCGGTGCCGTGGTCGGTGGGCACGGACTTCAGGCAGCAGCAGGGCGGAGGGGTCAGGAAAGGGGCGAGAGTCCGCGACCGCCGTGTCTCACGGAGCCGTCCCAGGCCAGGCGTCGGGACCTCCCCTGTGTGGAGGCGTCCCCCGGAGCCTGGAGTGGGGGCCCCGGGAGCGTGGCCGGTGGGGGCCGGTGGGTGGCCTGCCTGGGGGGGCCTCTGGGACGTGGACGCCCTTTGGTGACAGTCTACCGGCAGAGGTTGCTATTGCCCTAACCTCAGCCTTCAGGACAATGGGAGCCTCGAGGAGGCCAGATGTCGCCACCGGGGAAGTGGACGTCTACTTCTCATAAATCCCGAGGGCGACGCCACGCCCCTCCCTCCAGCCCTCCGGCTCCGGAAATCGCCGGAGGCTGGGGCCGGGGAGGCGCGAGCGGGTCCTCACCTCTCCCGGTCCCCGCCCCACCCCGCCGAGCCTCGTCGTCCGGGGCTGATAGGGCTGACAGCTCCCGAACCAGGGCTAAGGCTAGGGCAGAGGCCAGCCGGGCTAAGAAAACAAAGACTCCTGCTAGCCTTTGCGGGCTGACCCTTGGGGGCCTCGGGAGACCTCCCAGAAGAGACGGAGACTCTAGCAGGGCTGGAAGGGGTCTGAGAAGAGAGGGGAGGCATCGATCCATGTAAACATTAGTATGGAAGTGAAGCGCTGGCTCCTGGGGCGGGTGGGGGTGGGGGGGCAGCCCCTTCTCTCCTCTTCTCCCTCCTGCTCTCAGCCTCAGCCTCGACAGGCCTATCAGCTTTCCCCGGCCCTCACTGCAGCCTACCCCTCTGTGGCCTTCCAGGGAGGGCCTCCATATGTTGCACTCTCCCACTCTTAGGGACCTCTGACTCCTGTAGCGGGCCCTTAACCTTTCCCAAAGCCATTTCACACCTAATTTCCCAGGAAACAGGACAGGCAGGGAAGGGTTCTTCTTCTTTTTTAAATCTCAGTCTTGTGGATGGAAAGCAGGGGGCCTAGAGAGGAACAGTGGGTTGGTGGAGACTAGCCTGGAGCCCTGCCTGGACCGCCTGTCCACCAGCCCCGGGCTGCCCTCCACATGGGCTCTGAAGCAAGGCAGGTCTTGTCTGAGGCCCTGGGACCTAGTCCCTTCCCTTCCACACACATACCAGCTGCTCTCTCTGCAGGATACGGACAGAAAATATTTAATGGAAGCTTAGGCGTGGGCCAGCCGTGCACTGTAGCTGCACACTGGCCCGGAGGCCTGGCTGGGAACCCGGAGGCCTAGGAATGAGGCTGGGAGGGGGTGGGAATGGGAAGGGAGGGAGGATGACTGTCTGTCAAAGGGTAAGTGGGTGATGGGGCTGTGGACACTCCCCCCCCCCCCCCTCCTGGGAGATGGGAGAACCTGGCTCCCAGTGGACTAACCTGGTTCTGAGTAGTGGGCTGAGATCCACTGATGGGCTGTCCTTGGCCAGAGAGGGTCCTGGGGTATGGAACCCTGGGCAGGACAATAAATCTGATCCCAGGGAGGAGGAAGTGAGGAGGAGCCAGCCGTTTAGTGGCTCTGACGTACAAGGAGGAACTAGTGGGGAATGTGGAAGTGGCTGGGGAAGGAGGAGGGGAGGAGGGGAGAGGCTGACTGGTTGAGAGCATCTTTGTCCTGGGATAGGGATCGGGGTTAGGCAGGATAGGTCGATCTGGGGTCCCTGAGGGCAGGAGGCTGTGGGGTCTTGGAGGAAGTTGTGATGGGGCAGATGATGAGGGGTTCGGGGTAGGATCCCAAAGTGGGGGCTCTGGATGGACAAGTTCTACTATTCAGGACTGAGACAGGGAGGGCGCCGGGGACTCTGCCCACGGGGGCTGCAGAGCTGGGGATGGAGCCAGCATTTCAGGCCACCTGGCCAGGGAGTGAATGCCAATCACCACAGACTAAGAGGAAGCTCCTCGGGTGGGTGGGTGGGGCTGGACCAGGGGCCTGGCATCCCAGAACCTATGGCTCAGAGGTGTCCCTATGCAAGGCTGGCACTCGGGGGGCTTGGTGGGCATGGGCTCCACAATTGCATGGGAAAGGGACAGGGAGAGACATGAAGTGACAGGAGAGCAGGACTCTGGGACACACAGAGGAAGCAGCGGTTCCCCAGGAGCTGATGTCACATATCCAACTCACGTCACACATTCAACCACAGTCTGACTTTTTGTTTTTTGTTAATCCTCACCAGAAGATATTTTTCCATTGCTTTTTTTTTTTAGAGAGAGTGGAAGGGAGGGAAGGAGGAAGGAAGGGAGAGAGAGAGAGAAAAAGAGAGAGGGGGGGGGAGTGGGAGAGAGATATCAATTGGTTGCCTCTGACAGGGGCTAGGGATTGGGGGTTGAACCTGCAACCCAGTTACATGCCCTTGACCGGGAATGGAACTCGCGACTCTTCAGTGTGGGAGCTGACATTCTAATTGCTGGACCACACCCACCAATGAGCTGTGGTTTTTTGTGGGTTTTTTTTGCTTGTTTTTTTGTTTTTTTTTAAACGAATGGATTTCTCTTTTTGATTGGGTTACTGGTCTGCTCAAGAGAACTCAGACACTGTGGGTCTGGGTTTCAGCAAAGCTCTGAACCCAACCATGGAATTCCTGGACAGAAAAGGGGGGAGAGACCTTCTGTGTGTCAGGAGCAGTGCCAGGCTCCCACCAGACTCTCCCATCCCCAGGCACAGGGCACGGGCACCAGTGTGGCTGCAACCATATGTTTATTCGAAGCTGAACACGCAAATCTAACGCAGGAAGAGCTGTCAGTGGCCCGGGGTGGCCATGCTAGGGTGTCTGCTTGGCCAAGAAGCCCCTGGGCCCCTCAGACCAGCCCTTGGGCCTGAAGAGCCCCTGGCATGGGGTGTGCTCACTGCAGACTCCTCACCTAGAAGCCAGAATACCTTGCTAAATAATAAAGCAAAAATCACGGTGGGTCTGGGGTGGGGTAGAGTGACAAAGGTAGGCGGGGTGGGGGGTGGGGGGATGGACTCAAAGACTCCTGGTCTGTGAGGAAGGGTCCCCTACATCTTGGGAGGTGGTGATGGGTCCCAGGGGATCCCAACTGGTTTAGCCACGGCCAGAAACAGTGGAACGCGGTGTCACAGCATCCCTGCTACCAGGGCTAGAGGTCAGGCTGTGGGCAGGGCCCAGGCCAGATCACCAGCCCGAGACGGGGCTGAGAGACCACGTGGCTCAGCCTGGCTGGGCCGTGGGACTCTCCGGACCTAGGAGGCCTGAAGGGGCTGAGACATCCTCTGAAGGGAGCCCAAGGGGACTTGGGACCTGGGTACTGTTGGGCGGAGGGCGGGGGCAGTTTCCATGGGGGGATTTCTAGGGGAGCCTAAGTGGTCAGAAGCAGCTGAATAAGCAGGGTGGGGAGTGCAGTCGTCGCTGTTGTGAGCGGGGCGGCTCCGAGACATCACTGCCACAGGTCCCCGGCCGCGGCCCCGTTGTCGTTCTCGTGGAACTTGTGCAGGTGGTCAGCAAACCTGTGGGACACAGAAACCTCTGCTGTGGCCGCGTGCAAAAAGGAGAGAAGTGTGTGTGTGCGGTGGGGGAGGGAGAGGTGGAGGCACAGGAATCTCCAGGGTCGAGCACCACGTGATGGGGTGGGGGCGGAGGGCAGCAGGCATGTTGGGGGGCTGTGAGGTGAACCAGAGTGGGGGCAATGGTGGAAGGCTGGGGGGGCAGGGAACAGAGGAGGAGCTCAGCGGTGCTGCGGGGCTCAGTGTGGGGCCATGGCCGGGGAGGTGGGGGGGAGGGGTTGGGGGGAGGGGGGTGGGGCCCTCAGGGCGTCCTCACTTCTTGGCGCAGAAGGTGGTGCAGTCCCGCTCCATGCTCTCGCTCCACGCCAGTTTGTAGAGAACCTGGCCAGGCGGAGGCACCGTGAGCCGCCCGTCCCGCCGCACAGGCACGCCTGGCTCCCCGCCAGCCCTGGGCGGTGCTCAGCGCCCAGACCCCAGGCTGGTGGGCCTTAGAGATGCTCCTGTGCCCACCTGTTTCCAAGGTGGCCAGACAGGCCTGGGCATGGAAGCATCACCCTAACATGCTGGGTGTACCACCGGCAAGGCTAGGACCTGCCGGGCCCTGGGTCAGAGCGGACTTCAGATAGAGGCCATTTGGACTGTGGCCTCAATGGGGGTGGGGTCTGAGGCCGGGCCCTCCATAGGCACACCCCACACTCTCCTCTCCCCGACCCAGTGGACATGCAGGCGGCATGAGGCCTGTGTGCTGTGCACTAACAGGATGTCCCTCCGGGGTGCAGCCACCTGGCTGACCCTTAGGAGAGTCGGTAAGACCCTCTTTCCTGCCTTCCCCAGACTCCTCAGCAGCCCTCCCTTCACCAAGCCCGCCAGGACCAGACGGAGCCGCCAGGCCGCTCCCAGAGGGCCCGTGGGTGGGCTTGTCATCCCTGGGCCGGGCTGAAGCCCTCCAAGGGGAGAGAAGTGGCCACGAGCAGATGGTGGGGCTTGGGGGCGGCCTGGGTCCTTCTGCCCTGGAGGTGAGGGGAGCTTGATGAACGCAGCCCTGACCACCAACGAGGCACCCACCAGGAAGACCAGGCAATGCAGGAACAGGGTGTAGAAGAAGCCGATGGTGCGCGCCATCTTGTTGGAGAGAACCAGCCGCCCCTGAGGAGAAAGCGGGGTGTGGAGCGGGAGTGGGACAGACCCCCGCACCCCCGGGCTGCCCCGGCTCCTGCAGGGTAGGCCCCAGGGCAGCAGGGGGAGGGAGGGGCAGGTACAGGCCAGGAACCGGGGCCACAGGGACCCCAAAGAATGGCATCCCCGGCAGCAGAATTCCAGAATGTACCGCGAGAAGAGCTGCCCCACAGGGGCAGGGACCTGTTCTGGGTCACACAGCCGCTCTTGGAAGGGCCTGTGAGGGGTCGGGGGTCCTGGGAGGCTCTCCAGACGGGATGGCAGGTGGTGAGGTGGCCGTCAGGGTTGGTGTCGCTGATGGCCCAGAGCAGGTGGGCACCCAGGGGCACTCACCATGCTGAGCGTAGCCTTGTCCCAGGGGCTCAGGCTCTGGTACTTCCGCTGCCGCTCCTGAGGTGGGAGGGGTAATGAGAGGGCCCCAGGACCCCACCGCCCGGCCACGCTCGCTGCAGAAAGGGACGCTGCCCCGCTGTTCCTGCAGAGTGGCGGGGGCCGCCCCATGCCCAGTCCTAGTCTGTGACGCCCCAGGCTCCTCCCAGGGGGAGCTGCCTCCTGCTTTCTGTGGCGGCCCATCCTGCCTATGGGAGTCTTTATGGGCAGGACTTCTGTGGCCTGGGAGGTGGGGGAGGGAGTTACACCGATGGGCCGGGGGGGGGGGTACTACAGGTCACCTGACACTGGGAGCTCATTGCGTGTCTGTCTGCCCCCACCCCAAGTGTGCACGTGGTTAATCCATTCACTGTCACTCTCACAGAGCCATCAGACCTGGGCCTCCATGGCACCCAAGTGGGGTGCAGGGGGCCCTGGTGGCCTGGTGGGGTGGGGAGTAAGGGAGGGCTGAGGCCAGGTGAGGGGGTGGGTTCTCCAGATGTCCCTGCCCTGCCTGGCCTGAGGCCGGCCACACACCCGCTTGCTGAAGGAGGAGAAGGGGTCCAGGCGCTCCTCATACTGGGACGAGTACCGCTGCTCCGTGTCATCGCTGCCACCGCCCTGTGTGGGGAGAACGGAGACCCGGTCACGGGGGCCCAACAGGAAGCCTGGGCCCAGGGAAGGCTGGCAGGATCACCAGGGAGCCTCAGCCGCACAGCGGAGGTGGGGAAGGGCCCACAGCGACGGTGAGAATGTGGCTGGTGCCCAGGACCCAGGGGCGCTGGCCAAGGTCCGAGGTCTCCCAGGAGGTCAGGGCCTCTGTGCCTCAGGGCAGGAATGGGGAACGAAGGCCCAGACACGGGCTGGAATGAATAGACAGACAGGGCTGGGCCCCATGCAAGGAGGTGGACTTCGAAGGCATTTGCTGGGAGTGTGTGGGGTGGCTGTGGGGAGCAGGCAGAGACACCCCAGCCAGCCACCAGGTGTGTGCTCCAAGTTTGCAGAGTCTGGGCGCCCTCTGGTGGCCCAAGAACAGCTCCAATGGTGGGATGGGCGGCTAGTGGCTAAGGGTCATGCCTCAGGGAAGCCCCATCAGAAGTGTCCCGCCCATTCTGTTTCTCCACAGTCACACAAGGGTTTCCTCGCATGAGGTGGTCCCCTGTGAAGCCTGAGGGTTGAGAGAAGCCAGCAGCAGCCCTCCGAGTGAGTAGGTTTCCACTCTGTTCTTTCTCTTTTTGTTAATCCTCACTGAGGGTATTTTTTCCATTGATTTTTAGAGAGTGGAAGGACAGGAAGAGAGGGAACAGAGAAAGAATGAGAGACAGATACAGAGAGAGACAGTCGCACATCGATTGGATGCCTCCTGCATACATCCAACCAGGCTGGGCATCGAACCTGCAGCCCAGGTATGTTCCCTTGACCAGAACCTTTGGTGCCGGGCTGACACTGTGACCACTTAGAACACTGCCAGGGCCCTCTCTGTTCTCTGGATTGTTTTGGGGGGGATGTTGGACCAAATTCTGGTACGATTTTAAACAAATGTAAGTTTGTGTTTCCTGCCTCTTGCTGTACCTCACCACCTCCTGGGTGGATCTGATGCATGAGCCTCCTCTAGGGCCCTGTGGGGCGCTCTCCCAGCTCAGGGAGCACAGCTGGCAGGCAGAGGGGGCCAGAGAGCCCAGTGCTGCCCAGCAGGCCACTGCCCTGCCCCCCTGCCTCGGAGTGCCCGCACTACCTCTCTCCTGCCTGGTACACCGGGGGTAGAAATGGGGGAGGGCACTCACCCGGCCAGAGTAGTTCTGCAGGAACTTGATTTTCTCGAAGAGCTTGATGTTGTCGGCGCGCAGGCTGTCCAGCTCGCTCTGCAGGGCTTGGATGGTGTGCTGGGCCATGCGGTGCTCCTGTGGGCAGGCGGTGGTGGGTGGGCTGAGGGCCAGCGGGGAAGGGGGGGAGAGGCCGCCCTGCTGGCACAGCTACTGCTCCGCGACCTGCAGCCTCTCGGACCCACTAAGACCCTTCTCCGGCTCCGGGAAAGGCCCTTTCCTCCTGAGACCTCGCCTCAGGCACAGGTCACGGTTCGTGGGTCAGGTTTCATCACGTTTTATTTGTTTATGGTATTGTCAGCCTTTTAAAATCATTATCGAGACATAATTCATATATTATAGCATACACGTCACCATTTTAAAGTTTGCAATTCAGTTTTTTTTAAAAAAAATCTTCACAATTCTATCCCCACTAGTTCCAGAGCATCTAATCACCCCAGTAACCTGTCCATAGTCACTCCCATTCCCTTTTCCCTTATCCCCCTGACAAGCACTAATCTACTTTCTATCTCAATGCATTTGCCTCTTCTGGACATTTCATGTAAGTGGAATCCTACACCAGGTGATTTAATGTCTGCCAACCTAGGGGCAAGGTGAAATGGGACCTCGTTTTTCAATTTTATTCAAATGCTTAAGTAGGTGTTTTCTTCACATTGTTAACAATTCAAACTGCACTAAAAAGGACATGGTAGTAAACACAGAATTACCAAAGGATCCAGCAATTCCACTTCTGGGGATACACCCCAAAGACCTGAAAGCAGAGGCTCGGAGCTGCCGGCACACCCACATTCCTGGCAGCGTTAGTCACAGTAGCCAAAGACGGGTAACCCAAGTGTCCATCAACAGGTGAACGGATAAACAACTGTGGTCTATCCATACAACGGAGTACGATCCAGCCATAAAAAAGAAGAAAACTCTGGCACATGCTACCACACGGAGGAAGCTTGAGGACATCATGCTAAGTGAAATAAGCCAGTCACAGAGGACAAACACTGGATGATCCTGCTCACATGAGGTCCTCAGAATAGCCATTCACAGAAACAGAGAGTAGAGTGGGGCTGGGGGCGGGGGGAGGGGAAGGAATGGAAGTTAGTGTGTAATGAGCATAGAGCTTCTGTTTGGGAAGATGAGGAGTCTTAGAGATGGATGGCGGTGAGTGTAGTTAATGCCACTAAACTGTACAGTTAAAAATGGTTAAGATGGTAAATTTCATGTTGTGTGTGTGTGTTTGCCATAAGTTTTAAAAAGCACATGATAAAAAGTCTAGATTTTCAAAGCAAAGGATAGGCTACTTAACACTTGGTCTCTCCCCTGTAATTTATTCCCAAGGCCTTCTTCTGAGGGCTGCCTCGCATTCCACAGGGCGGCTGCCCAGGCCCTGGCGGGCGTGTGGGTGTTCCCAGGCCTCTGCCCGTGCGGGGAGCCCCCTAACATCCCTCCTTCGAAGCCTCATGAGCCTGGATCAGAGGGTCCCATGGGATCTGGCCCACTCTTGTCATTGGACCAGACTGGGCCTGGCCCGCAGGGGGTGCTCAGTCACTGTCTGCCTTCCCTGGTCTGAGCCTGGAACCCTCGGGGGACTGTGTTTGGAGAGGAGGAGTGCAGACATCCCATCACCGGCTCAGGCAGAGGCTCTCTGAAAAGGACGGGAACTTCCTGGCTCCTATTCTTCCTCGGAAAGCGATCGGGGTGGGGCTTGGCTCTACGGGATGACGGTGTGTGTGTGTGTGTGTGTGTGTGTGTGTGTGTGTGTGTCTGCAGAGTCCCCAGAGGCAGATGGTGCCACCCTGGGTGCTCCCCTGGTCTGTCACTGGGTCCTCTGCACTCGGGATGCAGTATCTACATCCAGGGGACACCTGGAGGCTTTACAAGAAACTGCGTGCTCCTGCTTCTTTCACTCCGTCCTTACTCTCTTGGGTCCTGCTCCCTACTCTCCCAAGACCACAGCCCTCCTGTGGACACTACTATCACCATCCATATATCACCAGTGCCCACGTGGAGGCACCTCACATCCAAGGCCCAGACGCACCTGGACCAGCCACCTTCCTCACGCTGCTCCTCCAGGAAGGCCCAGCCTGGTGCTTCAGCCAGCGGCTCTCTCACCTCACAAAGCACCCACATCCCTGGACCATGCGTCTCTATCGTCTCAAAGACCCTCCTCCCTCCACCTGCCCTGCTTCTCCAACCTCCCACCTCATTTACGTTTCCGCCTGGATGAGGGTGACCACTCCCAGCCTCCTGTCCTCAATTAGCTGCCCCAGTGACCCTTCTTGCCCCCCAGCCTGGCAGTGTTGCTCCCCTGCTGAAATCCTTTGCTGGTCCCAACCCGGCTGTGGGCACTCGCCTGACAGCGCTGTGCTCTGATGGTAGCCCTGGACTGACCTGCACTCCCTTTTGGTGTATTGTCCCCGTGTCTCCGCTCATGTAGTCTCCTCTACCCTGGGTGTCTGATTCCTCTTTCAAAGCCCAGCGTGGCCCGGCCTCCTCTAGGAAGCCCTCCTTGACTGCACAGAGCAAATCGAATCCCTCTGCGATTCTGGGTCTGTGACGCGTCTTTCTCCCCCAAGCCTGAGTGTCCCCCACTGTGCCCTCAGGTCCAAGGAGTGTAGGGGAGGGACGCATGTGACTCACAGCCTCCAGCTCCTGGTTCCGGGTCCGGAAACGCTCCCTCTGGCTGGAGATGATGGACAGCAGTGAGTCTACCTGGCCCTCAGGGAGGGTGCTGCTGGCCGGTGCCATGGGTCCTAGGAAGGAGGGGCGAGTGGCTTGGGGTGGAAGGAGTCAGAGCCTAGCAGTGGGCCCTCAGGTTGGGTGGTCCCAGCCCCAAGGGAGCTCTGGCCAAGTGGCACGGGTGGAAGGCACTGGGTATCTAAGCACAAGGTGACGAGAGGTCGGGGGAGGGTGGCCTGGGGAAAGGGGGGGTGGGGGATGACATGAGAACAGGGGCCCAGGGAGGGGAGGCCCTGCCACAGTGTGAGGGCCAGGCCCCACCCCATCACTCTGAACTTGGATCCTAGATCTCTGCATCTGTTGGACTCTAGCTCTGGGGGAAGTGAAGGACCACGGACCCAGCTGGAAGCCACGAGTATCCCTGCCCTGGTTCTGGCCTCCAGCCTGGAGGGGCCACCTCTCCATCAGCGCAGGGGGCTCTCTGGCTGCATTTCCATGCCAAGGCGTCCCGGGGAGCTGACCACCACCCACCTAGCCTTCTACAGGCCACTGGCAGGGCCACGGGGGTCAAGACCTCAGGGTGCATTACAGACGAAGGCCTGCAAGGGCAAGTGGGGAGCTCACCCCTCCTTATCGTGGCTGCTGCACGGCTGGGATGGGGGCCCTGACTTTCTCTGGGAGAGGGGCGTGCTCTTTGGAACCCGGGCTCTGGCTGCATCACCTCTCCTCCCTTCCCTGCTCCCCACTGGCCCACGGCTGCCCTGGGGGTCAGGTCGGCCCCTCCTCACCATAGAACAGGGCGGTGGCCTCCTTGATGGGCTCTGGGATCTTCTCCAGGCCGAGCTCGGCTGCACCCTGCAGGGGAGAGGAGAGGTGGGAGGCTCTTCACATGCGGCATGGAGCAGTCTCTCAGGAGCCACGCAGATGGGGGCAAGGAGCAGCCGGAGCGGACTGGCGGCAGGGCAGGTCCGCAGTGGCCACAGGAGGGCCTGGAGAGGCCACCCCTCACGGCAGGGCCACCGAGTGTGCCCCAGAAGCTGGAGCAGGGCAGGGCCCTCACCTGGCCACACAGCCCTGCTGGCCCACATCCTGCCAGCCAGCCTGCTGTGTGCCCTGGGCCGGCCCAGCTCCTCCTGAGCCCCATTTCTTCAGTTATAAAGTGAGGGGATACCAGTGATCAAGGTCAATAGGGGGGTGGGGTCATGAGTGGTGGTGGGGAATTGGAATGGGGGTTGAGGACAAATATGTGATACCTTAATCAATAAAGAAATTAAAAAAATAATAAAATGAGGGGGTCATGTGATGACCTCTAAGGGCCCTTGGGCTCCAGCCTCCCATGCTCTTTGGGCCTCAGGTCCTCTTGTTGTGAGATGGGTGGGTGAATCCTGGCCTTGCTCCTGCCCAGAGCCCCCAGGGCAGGGGCCACACCAGGGCCTGAGGGTGCTTGTGCCAGGCGGAGGCGGCACGCCTCTGTCTGAATTGGGCCTCGAGGTGCAGTGAGCAGGCAAATCCCAGAGAGAGATAGAGCTGTTAGTGGGTGGTGAGGGGGGCGGGATTAGAGGGGACTCACCTCGGCATCTGGCCGCTGGATGGACTGGATGGTGCTGAGGTCCTGCTCCAGGCGGGCAATCAGCTCCCTCTGCTCAGTCACCATGGCCATGGCCTCGGTGACGTGGGCCTGCAGCTCTGCACAGCGCCCTGCAGCCAAAGAAGACACGGCCATCAGAGGGAGCCTGGGGGGACCCAGGGTGCCTGTCCCCGCCCTGCCTCCAGCCACCAGGCCGTAAGCAGGACTTCCTGGGGCCACAGCGGAGTGCCGGTTGCTCCCTCCCCACCTTCTTCTGCCCGAAGGACTGCCGTCGGAGCAGCCGGCAGGACCAGGGGCAGTCCTGGCCCCAAGAACTCTCTGTGCTCAGGAAACCCCGGGTCAGGAAAGGAGTCCAGGCCCAGGACTTAGGAAACACAGTCTGCCCTGGCCCTGCTATGACCAGCCGGGTGAGCCTGGCCACCCTTTGCCTGTTAAGCAGGGTAAGGAGGCTGAACACAGGAGCCCCAAGCTTCTTCCAGGGCTGCTGCCTGGGCCAGTGACCAGAAGAGCCTCGGGGGGAGCAGTGGTGGAGAAAGGTACTGAGGTGTAGGGCGGGGTGGGCAGGCCTCCTTCAGACCAAGAAAGGGCTGGGGGAGTGAGGGGCCCCAACTCTGGAGCTGACACCCGAAGCCCCTCACCCAACAGGCTCCAGCACCGTGGTGGGCATGGGGGGACCCAGACACCCCCTGTCCCTTTCTCCTCCATCCAAGTGCTCAGTGTCTTTCCCAACAGGCAAACCCCCGTCCCTGCTCTTGGAAGGGGGGCGGTGTGGGGTGTTCTCCCAGCCCAGGCCCCGTGGGAACCCTCTGAAGCCTCCGCAGGGCGGACAGCGGTGGCTGGCAGCCAGGCAGTCCCACGTTTGAGTTCTGGCCCTACTTCTGGCTGGCTGTGTGACTCTGGGCAGCGGAACCACCTGGTCTGGGCCTCCTCTGTAAAGTGGTGACAACAAACCTCCCCAGAGAGGGAGGCTCAAGCCCTGAGGCACACAGTGCTGCCCTTGGAAGGACTGCATGGCCACTAGGGGGCACTGTGGTCTCAGAAATGCCCAAAGGCTCCAGGCTTTGCAATACCAGCAGGGCCCTTGTGCCTCCCAGGTGATTCCTTTACTGTGTGTGAGTCCTGCTGCACCCTCACCTGCTCCATCTCCTAGGTGACCGCTGTATGCCAAACCCTTTACACACCTCACCCCAGGCCAGTCAGCCAGAACCGAACAGAGGCTTCCAGGGTGTCCACCGGGCTATGTCTAAGCCCTTCCCCACACGGGGGAAGGCCCAAATGGTTCAGATCTTGAATAGATTTCCTCCTTTAGACATAACTGATACCTCTTTGTACCTGGCAGGTAAGTAGTGGTGGTGGAAGTGAGGGTCCAAGGTGGGGCTGGGGGAAGAGACTGACCTTGAGGGCAGGGCCAAGGTAAAGAGGGAGGCCTGTGGGTGCAGGGTTGGGATCCTGTAGGCCCTGGATGGCCCACGAGAGCTTTAAGCAGACCCCATGGGCAACAGGCCCAGAGAGACCCCCAATGCCATGACCCGCTGGCCTGGAGGTGGGTCCTGTGGTCTCGGTCCTGCAGGATGGGACTGAAGAGCAGTGTCACCTTGCTGCACCACATGTTTAGGAGGTGAGGGGGACAGAGGTGTGGTGAGGTGGGGAGAGGAGCTGTGAGAGGGAATGCTCTGGCCACGGGCATCCATAAGGACAGCCACATCAGGAGCACATCCAAAAACGGTGTGTGACTGACCGTGGGGGTGGGTAGACAGAGCCCGCCACGCATGGAGGTGTGGAGCCCGAGAAGGCTAGGCGAGGAGCATCCCATTTTCAGGGAAGAGGCCCGGGGGACAGAAGAGACAGGGCAGAGGTGGGGGAACCTGTGGAGCAGAGGACTGCTGCCCAGCAGAGCGAGCTCGTGTCCCTGGAGGTGTGCGTGCAGCAGGGCGCAGAGGGGAGCATGGCAGGAGGGCCGGATAAAACGCCAGTGAGATGATTCTGTGGGCTGCATATTTTCTGTCACCAGCCTGTGGCCATCCAGCCTGGTTTCAGCCAGGACCCTGGGGTAGGAGTGACTTGCAGCTTCTGGAGCCACCTGTGTGCACGGGGGAGAGGTGGGGACCCTAGGCGGGTGTTCCTGTGTGTCTGTGTCTGTGCCTGCTGCAGGTCCCTGCCCGAGCACACACGTGACACCGTGAATGTGTGAGGGCCCTGACAGCAGCCCTTCATCCCAGGCAGCCCAGCCTGCGGCGCCAGGGCGCTTTGTTAAACTGGCCTGGACAGCCCGCCTCTGCTGCTGCTGCCGCTAACGCACCCTGACACTGGGTTAGCCGCTAAGTTGGTCTCTGGGGGTGCAAGGCTGAGTGAAGAGGTGGCTGTGCGTGAAACTGAGGGCTGGCTGCATGCTCACCGCAGACATGGAGGATGGCTGCCCGGGAGCTCCAGGGAAGAGGCCGGGCAGTGGAGGTGATGGGACCAGACTGAATGATGGCCCTTCAGGGCACAGACCTGAGGCTGCAGTGGCAGGACCTGGACATTGTCTGGGAGCCCCACGGATGGCCTGTCACTCTGCACCGGAGGGAGGATAAGGCCAGGAGACTGACCACTGCGTGTGCCTCCTCCATGCCTGGAACTGGCCCCGGCACGGGGAACGGGTGAGCAGCAGCGTGGTTTGGCTCCACTGCCCGTGACGTGCCAGTGAACAGCTAAGGGGACCTGTGTGTGGGGAGCTGGACCCTGGGCCTGAGGTGGGAGAAGCAGGCTGGCGAGAGCTCAGGGCCCGGGGCTGGCTGAGCCCCCGGCAGCAGGTGTGGGAGCCCAGAGGGCACTGCGGGGAGAGTGGCAGGGCCTCCCGGGGCGCTGACATTTTCAGAGGAGCCCCGGGGAAAGACCGGAGGAGAGGAAGCAGGAGGCAGGGTGGACATAGAGAAAGCGCGATAAGGCGCCAAGCTGAAGAGGGGGCATCAGCGGGTAAGGCGGGATCATTGGTGTCGCAAGGAAGGCTGCGGGGTGAGGGCGGAGTGAACCGCTGGGAGCGCTGGTCAAACAGCAGTGTAGCGCGGAGCAGCATGGTGTGGTGGGGGGACCTGGGCACCACTCTGGACAGATGCCAGAGGGGGCAGCACGGTGGGCAGACACTGTGTGAGGGGATGTGCTCACGAGAGGGTGTTCAGAAGTATGGAGCATGCAAAACAGAGTGTCTGCAGCTGGGGGAGGTGCCTGCATCTAGGACAGAGGCCGGTAGGCAGAGCAGTGTGCGGGGAGCGGGAGGGAGCAGGGAGAGAACTCCTGCCTCTGCAAGGTGGCAGAAGCCCCTGTGAGACGGCCCAAGGCAGCCTCCTGCCCTCAGGAAAGTTCTGGGCGAATTTGAGAAGCTTCCTAGAGCAGCGGTCGCCAACTGTTCGGACCTCGAGGACCACCAGAGGGGAGAAACAGCAAAGCAAGGCCAAGGTAAAAACTTAAGGAGGCTGTAGTAAGTATGACTTAAGGTCAAGAATGACTTCTGACTGCACACTGATTAAATGCAGAACCTTTTCACAGCTGGAGTCCGATGGCAAGGCCAGGGATGCTGTGGGGCGTGGGGGGACTCTGTGATATTCAGTCAGCCACCTGCAAGCCAGGCAGGCGCTCGGGGGCTGCTGAGGGCACACGGCTCTCTGAGTGGGAGCTCTGAGGGAGCCGAGCAGCTCACACACCCACCCTCTCGCCTCTGTGCCGTCCGTCCCCCGGCGGCCGGGATGAGTGTGGAGCACTCCTGTGCGGCAGGTGCCGGCCCCTCACTCCTGCGCCAGGGCTCCCACCCCGGCTAGTGTCCTCCCTCTCCTGCAGCACCAGCTCTGGCTTCTCCTTCCCACAGCATGTTCCCCATCTGATTCTCTCTCTCCTCTCCACTCCCCCCCAACTCTCTCTCTCCTCTTGACTTCACTGCCCCCTCCAGCTAGAAGTCTTCTATTCCAAGTGTCCACGTTCCTAAACCTTTCCCATCAGACTCAGAGACTCACTATCAACTGTCCTCACCAAGGACACACATCGCTATGTGCTCAGCCCTCGTCTTACTGACCCACCCGCACCTGGTTCCCAGGTCACTGTACCCTCCCGGGCTTCCTGTCCCGCTGGCCGCTCCACCTCAGGCTCCCGGGCTGGCTCTGCCCCTCGCTGAGCTGGGAACGTGCTGCACCTGGCACTGCCCCTGCACACCTTCCCCTTTCCGCGCGCTCACTCCGGCCGCCTGGAGTCCATTGGTGAGCTGAGGATGCCCGATGGACCAGGACAGGGGTCCTCAAACTTTTTAAAGTGGGGGCCAGATCACGGTCCCTCAGAGAGCTGGAGGGCCGGACTATATGAACTACTAATCCCTACTGTAACACCTCGGCTGCGCTCACTGCCCAAAAAACCTGGCGGGCAGGATCGGACTCCTCTGTGGGCCGCATGTGGCCCGCGGGCCGTAGTTTGAAGACCCCTGGACCAGGATATCTCCAGGACACCCCGATGAGCAACTCAAACTTAACGAGTACCAACTGGCCCTGGCATTGGAGCTGCACATGTGCCAGTACACAGCCCCAGGGTGACCCCGCACCTTGCTAATGTGTGCACACTTGGTGGAGGGGATGGGGACACTTTCTCCCCAGCGGGGACCCCTGCACCCCAGCAAGGCTGCAGAGGCTCCCAGCGGCACCCGAGTCCTCCAGATGTCGGTGGAGAGAACAGCCTCACCTAGAGCCGGCTCACGGCCGGACCGGCTCTGTGTTCATCCCCGCGGTCACCCCTCCCGCCCCCCCACCTTCCCCGGCACAGCGCTGCTGTCCCTCTGACACCGGCGCCTGTGCACTGCCGCCCCTGCAGGCCGTGTACTTCCGGGCCCGCTCACCACAGTGCCTCCTCCTGTTCAAGGCCGCTCCCTGGGAAATCCGCCCTTTCCCAAGCTGCCCCTCAGAGGCCCCTCAGTACCAACGACAAGACCAGCCTAGGCTGTGGGTCAGCACCTGGTCCGTCGCCCCTGTGGGCTGTGAGCGACTTGAGGCCACTGGACACCCGGCCTGGAGCACATCGCTGGCGCAGAGTCCTCAGTGCATCGGAGAGGAGCTCTGCCATGCGGGGGCTCAGCACCATGGATGCTCGGGGCCAGGCCACTGTTTATGGGTGAGGGAGGACTGCTCTATGCATCGTAGGATGTTTATCAGCATGTTTGGCATCCTCTAGAGCAGCAATTTTCAATTTTTTAAAAATCTCATGGCACACATAAACTAATTACTGAAATTCTGTGGCGCACACACACACACACACACAATATATATATATATATACTTTGCCAATCTGACAGAAAAAAACAACAGTACAATTTTGATTCAGTCACACCGGATGGCTATTGTGTTGGCTGTTGTCATATTTTTTTTTTTTAAATTGCCAATCTAAGGGAAAAGTGGTCAGTGCCCCTGAGATTTTAAAAATTCTTTCAGTTCACCGGTTGAAAATCACGGCTGTAGTTCCCAGTAGCATCCCCACCCACTGTGACAGCCCCAACCGTCTCCAGGCATTGCCAGGAGTCCCAGGGATACAGGCTCCTTCTGCTGGGAACCAGGGCCCCAGAGGATAGCTGTCTCAAACATGGGAGGCTTCTGGGTTTGGTTCTAACTGGATGGGCGTCACCTTTGACAGATGCTTAAGTTAGGGGGGTCTCTGTGGAGGGCGCAGCCCCCTTTCCACAAGAGTGGGAGCAGGGAGGGTCCTCCTTCCTGTTTGTGACTGAGTCCAGTGGCCTCTGACATTCAAGGACACTGAGACTAGTTTTCATCGGGCGCTGGAGGTGCCGATTGGCACATCACCGGCATTGGTACATCACCGGCAAGCTGAGGCTGGCAGCTGCTGGCGCTCTGGCTAACCTGAGCAGGGGCCCCTCCTGCTCTGGCCCAAGGAAGAAACAACTCTGACTGCAGGTAGCTCTCTAGCAACCAAACAATGTGCCGTATTGGATGCCCCGTCTATCACCCTGGTCGACAGCCCCGAACATGCACTGGGCGCCTGCTGTGGGCCCAGGCGCCGCGCTGAGCAGGGTGGGGTACACTCAGTCGTCTCAGCAGCCCTGTGAGTCTGGCATTGTTATATCCCCTTGCTAGAGGTGGAAAGAGAAGCTCAAAGAAGTTACATTCATTGATTCTTTCAGAAAAGATTTCCTGAGGATGACCTAAGACTTGCCCGATGGCACCCCAGCGGGTAAGAGAAGATGCTGGGTCTCCAGCTCCCACACAGTGCCCCCTGACCGCGAGGAATGGCCCGATGCCCCCGTAGAGTGAGCGGGGTCCTCAAATCTAACTCCCTGGAGCACCCCGCCCCGCGCCCCGAACAGAGCAGCTCTGCTTTACCCGTCCACAAACCATTCTGCTCGGGGGGGAGGGGGAGGGAGGCGCATTCTACCGACATTCTGAGAACCCGAGCTTCTTGGAAGAGGCAGGAACTTATGAATGTCTCCCCAGACTGGGCTTGGGCTGTATCCCCCGCTTCCATGAACGCAGCTCATTCCACGTTGGGTGGGTCAGACTCCCATCAAGAACTTGAAGACCAGCCTCACCGCGCCCCAGCGTCACAGCCCGGTCTCACCGCCTACAGGACCCGATGCTGTGCCTGCGCGGAAGCAGTGACCCTTGAGCCGCCATGCAAGAGCCACGGAGGAAGAAGAACCAGGTCCCAAGACAGCCACTTGGAGGCCCCGTTTTTAAAACCCTCACCCGTTAATTGATTTTATTTTATTTTTATTTATTTTAAAATATATTTTATTGATTTTTTATAGAGACGAATAGAGAGGGATAGAAAGTTAGAAACATCGATAAGAGAGAAACATCGATTAGCTGCCTCTTGCACACCTCCTACTGGGGATGTGCCTGCAACCAAGGTACATGCCTTTGACCGGAATGGAACCTGGGACCCTCCAGTCCACAGGCCAACGCTCTATCCACTGAGCCAAACTGGTTTTGGCCTGTTTGTTGATTTTAAAGAAGGAAGGGAAAGAGAAACATCAATGTGAGAGAGAAACATTGATTGGTTGCCTAGGGTAAGTGCCCTGACCAGGAATTGAACCTGCGATCTCTTGGTGCACGGGACAATGCTATAAACAACGGAGCCAAGGGGCCAGGGCTTGAGGGCCTTTTAAACACACAGACAGGATCATGGCAGACGCCCCCCTCCCACCAATAATCATATCATCTTGTTGCCATTCCCTGTACATCTGCAATTGTGTTTCCTCGGGGCATCAAATAAGGCACATTATGTCATTCAGACCCACTTAACTACAGGGCGGGAGAAAGGCCACACACACCGCCCACTTGCAGCCACAACGTGAAATCTTGCTTCCCCTGCTGCCTCTGGAACTGGCCGTTTCACAAGCAGAGCCAGGCCCGCAAAACCTTGTGCAACTGCCATTTTGCTTAGTTAAACCTCACTTTAAAGGCACGTGGGGAGACTTTAGGGGTAGAAGGACTTTGTTCTGTTCTGTTTTTTACATTTTAATTTAGCTAGTGCAGTGGTCAGCAAACTCATTAGTCCACAGAGCCAAATATCAACAGTACAACTATTGAAATTTCCTTTGAGAGCCACATTTTTTTAAACTTAAACTTCTTCTAACGCCACTTCTTCAAAATAGACTTGCCCAGGCCGTGGTATTTTGTGGAAGAGCCACACTCAAGGGGCCAAAGAGCTGCAGGTGGTTCGAGAGCTGCAGTTTGCGGGACATTGCCGAAACCGGTTTGGCTCAGTGGATAGAGTGTCGACCTGCGGACTGAAAGGTCCCAGGTTCGATTCCGGTCAAGGGCACGTACCTTGGTTGCAGGCACATCCCCAGTAGGGGGTGTGCAGGAGGCAGCTGATCGATGTTTCTCTCTCATCAATGTTTCTAACTCTCTGTCCCTCTCTCTTCCTCTCTGTAAAAAATCAATAAAATATATTTAAAAACAATAAAAATTGGGGCATATTTAAACTAGCAAACAAAAATAGCAGAATGTTAGCTGAGCTAGACTTGACTTTGTCAGACTGGTAGAGCTCTAGTGGTTTTATGCTAATTCTCCCATCTGAGGGGAGGGGGCAGAGATTTGGGGGCAGCTTTAGACACACCCTTGTTCTTGGGTGACCAGATGAAACTGGGGCTGCCGGAGCACCTGGCACTGATGAGAGACTGTCCCAGGCTCCGGGGTCTCCCACTGGAGGTTCGAGTCCCGTTTTACTCATGTTTCTGTGTCACAGGAGCTTCACATTCTGAAAACTACAGCTTAACGCACAACCAACAAACACCTCCCTATCAGTCCTACGTCAGTAAGGATGGCGACTCTCTCCCAACCCTGTAGAACTCAAGAGGAGAAGCAGCTGCCACAAGCATGTGGACCATCTAGCAGCCCACTCTCAGAGCTCTCCCACCTCCAGCCCGAAACTTGCTGGAGACACAGGCCCCTTCTCAGGAGCCGGATCCTTCCGGAGTCCACACGACACCGCTCCCTTTTTCCCGAGTGGGAACTCCCTGGCTCGCACTAACAGGTGGCCTCGGCTGCCCCTTCTTCACACCAGGGGCCAAGGACGCAGCGCGAGGCCCCGCAGCATGAGCGGCGGCCAGGCAGGGGTGCCCGACCGCGGCCTCGGACAGCCAAGCTGCCGCCAGCCCCGTGCCGGACCCAGCACGGCGGGCCGCCTCTTCACAGACAATAGAGTGGATGCTGGGAAGGCCAGTGCGTCAAGGGCATCCAAACAACACAGGTGACAACAGCGAGCGGGGACAAAGGCCATGATGGAGCAGGTACCCTGTCTGCATGGGAAACTGGACAGCGGGGCCTTGGCATCCTGCCCAGGCCCAGGCTTCTGCCGACACCTGTCAGGAGGCCACACGCCACACAGGAAGGTGGTGGAGGAAGGGCTGCCTCGGCCGGCAGTTCTCCAGGTGCCTTCCAACCCAGAACGACAGTGTTTGCTGCTTCTCAGGACAGAGCCCTTCAAATAAAAACGACCCACACATTCTTGTGTTTGTATAAAAGATATTTACTTCAATTATCACACCTAGGGTGCTAGTGAATAATAATACATGGTGTGAGTTTCATACAGTGATATTGCTTCTCCATATCATATAGGGACCGTTGTACAGTGCTGAGAACAAACATCGTATGGCTAACCAAAGACAGAAGGGACAAGGCCGAGGGTCTGACGGGTGCCTCCCCCACCCCCATGCCAGCCGGAGCAACTTTTGACTCTTAATGTTGAAAACAAATAGCAAGAAATAAAATGTTACCAGAGGTGGGTCACAGCAACACAGCAGAGGCTTCTCAAAGCTATTTGTACAAATAAATGATGCCTTTTTGAAAGTTTTCTTTTTGGTCAATTGGGTCTCGGTGAGGATCTTTTTAAAAAAGTCTGTGATTGTGAGTATTAACAAACAAGCTCTAAAAACATCTAAGACTTAGTGCGTTACAGAAAATATAAAATACTGCTAAAATGTAAGACACCACGATACACTGGGTGGGGAGGGGGGGGAATGGGAGCTGAGCTTATTAAGAATTCTCCGGAAGAAGTCGCCACTCCATGAGCGCGCCTGGCTTGTGCTGTGTTAGTAGTCTGGACAGGAGCGTGGCTACCCGCTCGCAGGCAAGTAGTTATTGCACAATTGCAAAGAGCTAGGTCTGACTCAGTGGAAAGGGACGTGGGAAAGCCTTTTCTTGTCCCACTTTCATTTTATAACAAGCTATTCTCAAATGCTTTAAGAATTTTGAACGCATCCTCACATCTCCAAAATGCACAGCATTTTCTGAGGGTCTCAGATGGTGGGACATGAGATGCCCGTTTTCTCAAGAGGCAGAAAACGGCTCCAGAGAGAGACATGCATAGACTGATGAGAGAGAAGTGGAAACCCTTTGGGGAGGGGATGAGGACAGCTGTTTCACTGGAGGGGTTTCTTTGAGAGATGAGAACAAAACCAGGGCCTCCAAATGACTTCAGAGAAGGGGAAAAGTCATGGCGTGGAGAGGGAGTCGGGGGTTGGTGGATGGAGCAGAGACCGCGGGCTGGCGCCAGCCGGGGTCAGCAGTTCTCGAGGTGCCTTTCACCCCCTGCTTTGGCCTGGGGGAGCTTCCTTCTCCTGTGCCCACGAGGGTGAGCCCACAGGCCCGAGGCCAGACCCACCTCGCCCTCACTCCCCTCTGCAAGCAACTGGGTGTCTTGCTGGCTGTGCTTCTTCCTCAGAGAGCTCTGCCCACATCTAACTTCCCTGCACACGTAACCACAGTAAGGGGGCAGGGGCTCCCCCATGACCTCCTTGGTGTGGGCCCCCAAGCCACAGCCAAGCTAAGAACACTGTTGCTTCAACAGATGGTTTTGACCAAATTCGTATGCAAGAAAAACAACAACAATAACAGCAACAACAACAGCAACAGCAACAACAGCCAACTGAACCATGTCAACCCCCGTGAGCCTTACAAGAAACCGCCCTCTCCCTCGGAAGTCATAGCCTTGGCCAGGCCGCCGCGCCCTCTGACCAGGGCTCCTCGCTGAAGCTTCATGAACCCGGAAGTCGCACAGAGGCTCTAGGAGGCTTTGGGGAACTCAACCTTGCTTCTCTAAGTCTCCTCTGCAGCTCCTCACACCAGTGTTCTTCAACTCGGCATTTCCTCGCACGGGTAGGTTTTTGTTCGTCAACTCTTATTTACAAAGACACGTGAGGTCCACCAGCTTCTGAGTGGCTGCCCTGGAGACAGTCGCCTAATTCTGCTGGAGAGACTCCCTCTGCCCCCCGTCAACCCCAGGCCCTTCGGTTCTTTTTTTGGGGTGGGATGGGGAGGCAGGAGGCAGAAGACAGTAACCATTGGAGTGATAGCAAAAAGCATTTATAACAACAACACACAACAACAACAACGTAAAACAACAATATACTCCTGATAAGTACTTAAATGATTAACCTAATAATAAATAGAAGAGGATAGAAATAATTTTTTTTTTTTCCCCTCAAGGAAACATCCTTTTATAATTATCCTCACGCACGCTGGCAGGTCAGTAGCAGTCAATCCATCTCAACAAGAAAAGGTTAAGTGCTGGAAGGGAGGTTCTCAGCTGCTGAGTCACAAACACCCCCACGCTGCCGCCTGCCCAGCCAGCGGCTCTGGCCCAGCGCCCCGCAGGCCCAGCGTGGTGGTCAGCAATGGGCAGGCCGGGAGCGGGGGCAGGGAAGCCTGTTTCCCTTCGGTTCATGAATAAACGGAACTACAGTGAACATACTCATCCACAACCTGAATCGTCTTGGTCTAAAGCTTACTTTGAGTTCATTTGGTGTGCAATACATTATCTCTTAAAAATGAAGAAAAGTGATTTCTATTGCACAGAGCTTTTACATATAGTCATCTATTTAAGTGCTTTCTGTTTAAAGCAAACTAAAAATAAAAAAAAAAGGAAAAAAGAAAAAAAGACAGAAGGAAAATGAAAAAGGGGAAAAAGGAACTATAGAACAAAAGCAGCCCCGCGCCACTTCCATGTGTCTGGCTGATGGGAGTCTGGTTTCACCAACGGAAGTCCCAACGCTTCCATTCGCACTGTGCTTCTGATTCTTTTCCATGGGGATGGAGCCGTGACATTGGGATATAAGGCACCTTTCCTTTCTGACCACAGAAAGCTTGATACATAGCAAATAGCATATTTTGTGATTAGAAACTAAAGCCTAAACACTACAGAAATTACAGTAACACAGGCCACACTTCTTAACAGTACTGGATAAAATGACCATAAAAGCAACTCAAAGGTGTCTGGAAAGTTTAGGGACGGGGGCGGGGAAAGCGCACATTTACGGATAGCCTAATGTCTCTCATTAACCTTTTTTAGGGTTCTTTGTCTACGATGCCCAACTTTTAAAGTCAGCATTTTTGAGGAGACTAGGCGCTTTGGAAATGTCTTGTTAAAGCTAAATGTCACTTCATCCAAAAACGAAAGTGGAGATGATGCCACTGTCAGCGTGGACACAGATCTTTGGAGGGAGGAGGTGGTGGAAAGGCGGCAGCCCGGCCTGGGCAGTGGGCAGTTCCTGCCAAGTGGGACTGATGAGGGGGGACTGCATTTCCCTTCATTCCCTGGCCAGGCAGGAGGCTCACAGGCCGCTGCGACTGCTGGGCAGGAGCTCTGGGTCGGGCCCATTTCGCTCAGCTGGCTGCTCCCCGCACCCTGTCCTCTGGCCTCAGCTTCAGCACCCCTCACGGACCACTAGCTGACGACCATTACTCTAAGGTCTTAGAGCTGGATCTTTTTGGAACTTTATTTGGGAACTTGTTTCTTCCTTTCTTCCCCCAGTAGGTTTCATCTATGGAAAGGCAGAAACTGATGGGAATGGGAATGGTATTGTCAAACTGGACCAATCTCTTAGCAAGCAAGCAAGCGAGCTGGCCAGACTGCCATGCAATGGACTGGGAAATGGAACTACATCACGTTGGAGTCCCAGGCCACCACCTTGCCGCTCAGGGCAGGAGCTCTGCCTTGTGGGTCGTGAAGGCTCACCTGACACCAAGGCCCAAATGAAACTGCAGAGGGACTGGGGGCATTTATTACACGTGAGCTTTTACCGGTAAGTGCTCACGCACAGGATGACGGCACAGATCTCACGCTCCCACTTCCAAATCCTTTCCATCAGGAGAACACTTTGGCCACCAGGGAGGATGGATCCACATCCAAAAAGCAGCCCTGGGGGCTGGTTTCCTTTAGCACTGGGTGGAGGCTGGCATATTCTTGGGAAGAAAAGAGCCACGTGACTGAAGACGGGGTGACTGGGCTGGAGAATGCTATATTTGAGGTGTTTCCAAAGGAGTGTGACAGTGGAGCTGAAGTCCTGACCTCCCAGAGCCAGAGAGAATAAAGACAGAGTTCCCCAAGGCCAGGTAGGAACCCCAGGGAAGTGTCCTCATGTGGCCATTTAGGGGCAGCCCAGGGCAAGGAGAATGACTGTGATGGATCGTAACAGCTGAGCAGAAATGGGCAGAAAGGAAAGGCAGGCCAAAGACAAGGCCCTTTGAGGCCTGAGACTGTCCCTGCCTGCCAAGGAAACAGCTGACAGATCTTTAAGAACAGGTGGAAGTCAAGAGGAAAATCCATGTGCCTCACAGAGCACAGCTGCCTACATGTTGTGCTCACAAGAGAGAGAAGATGCTTGCCCTCCAGGCCTAGATCCTGGATGCCACCCTCCTAGCCTTTTTCTCTCCCCCCAGCCCTCTTGCTGCATGGTTCCGAGGGGTGTGGGTGAGGAGTGGTGTCAAACGGGAGCACAGGCTAGTGAGGTAGACGGGGGTACGTGAGGGCTGTGACAAGGGAGGGCGTCCAGGGAAGGAGCCAAACCTGCGGCCAACAGCCCACCCCATGCCAGGACCTCGCCTGGTTACACCTCCCCTCACAGCTGGCTTTCTGGCCTCCAAAAGCAGGGGCTTGGGAGAGCCACAAGCAGACTCTTGTTTTTCCAGGCCTGCTGAGAGGCGGCCGTCATAGTGCATTTAAGGTAAAGGCTGTGGTCCCCCAGCTCCTGCTCCCGAGTCACTGTCACTGTTCCACGTTGTGCTCACCCAGGATGTGCACATACTCCCCTGCTCCTCTGCTATTTCAGTAAGGTCTGTTTCTCTAAAATCAGAGGAATGAAAACCATTGCATAGAACGTCCGTAGAGCTCACCGATTACTCCTGCACGAAAGAACATGAGTTCAGGAAAGAGAAACAGCAGCCGGGAAGGCACCCTCTGGCAGCCCGAGATGCCGGGTGGTTCTTACTCTAGTCTCTCAGAGCGTGACTGCTGCCTGATCTTAGGGGAGTCAGCGGCACTGGGCGCTCCCCTGGATTAAAGCACAACCTGCCTGCTGCGAGGTTTGCTCTTGACCGATGTGCCTGGCTGAGGAGGCAGGCGGGGCGCTGCCTTCCTCCTGGAGCTCGCCAGCAGGGCCCGGGGCGGGGGACGCTCGTGCACAGAGGAAATTAACCCAGAGCTCCGTAGCCCTCTGGGTCTGGACCACCAACCAGGAGACCTGGACGTCCACATGGGACAGGATGGATTTTAAACGGGGAGAAAGCAAAGATGCCATCAGGAAGGAATCCGGGCAGAGAGGCATTTGTGCACCGGAAGTACAGGGAGGCCATCAATGGTTACCTTCTTGCTTCAGCCACCTTCCCAGATACAATGCCCAGGGTCTGAGAGTAGTCATACGAGTCAAGATCCTGGCATTTCCTGGAGACTTCTCCTAAGCCTGCATCCCGGGGCAGTGTGCCGACCACGAGCCACCTCGGGGTGCGATGCTCCTCAGGCAGGTCAGCTCGGAGAATAATTTGAGCTAATGGCTGTGGTTATTCTTTCTCAAGAAAAGCAGTCTGGTGGACAGAAATCATAGACATCCTGACTGATCTGGGGGTTCAAGGGAAGTCACTTGGGAGCTGGGCGGTGGAAGAGTCCAGGCCAGAACGCACACACCCTGCACCTCAGACACCACGGGAGAGCACGGGCAGGAGCCAGGGGGCAAGAGGCTGACGCGAACACCGATTTTACGCTGAGCCTCCACTTAGCCAGCTAAGTAATGGCAAAAACCTTAAGTTATGAACACTGCCTCCAATTAACAAAAAGAAGCCATTTAAAATGGTATAATGGAGCTTGTAATGAAGTGTTAGTGTTTTGCATGGAACCGTTTTCCCCAGGGGAGAGGTACAAATCAGCTTTTTAAACTGATGGAGCGTAAAGAGGAGGTCAGCTGCCTGTGGGAGCCACTGCTTGGAACGCCAGCCAGCTGAAGGTGAAACCCCACAGAGAAGATGCTGTTCAAGGCACTTGAATATTGCTTATCAAGATGAAAGATCAATCCTTAGACTCAAAATGAGGGGCGCTGTGAGGAGGGGGACACTTCCTGTGCTGACAGGTTTCTGTTACTTAGTGGCAGTTCTTAGAAGAATTACAGGCGGTGATAGCTTAAACACAAAAGAGCATAGGGTTGGGATGGCAATGGAAACAATAAATAAAGGAAAAAAAAATACAAATACAGAACTGCAAGCAAAATTTAACCAACTGATTGTATCAAGCACCCAGATGTAAGTCTGGCAAAAAAGACAGAATGGAAATAAACAATAACCTACTTTAAAAAAAAAACCAAAAACCACAAAAAACACAACAGCAAAAATGACTAAATTGCTTGGAAGAGCCAAAATGGCTGTTTTAGACTGTTACTTTTTGGCCACAAGAATGAACAAATTTACAATTTTTCAATTTCTTCAGATTTAATACCTCCATATTTAACAGTCATGCCTTTAAAATTAACTCTACCCTAATATTTCCTGTTAGCTCCCTGCTTTTGATTCTGATGAAAATCAGATATTTAGTGATTCATCACACATCACATGATGACAAAATTCCCTCAAGGTTTTTGTGGAGAGGACACCACAGTACTGTCAGGGGCTCTGCTACTCACTGTTCTAAGGGTCACTAATGCAAATGTGCTCTTCTTAATGCACCTGAATTGAGCCAGATGTTAATCTATTTCCCCTTAAGCTCCTCCATTTTGAATTCTCTTCTCACTGAACCAGATTTCAAGTTCAGAGATGATGCAACTATCAAAAGACAAATGGCCTGCCTCACAGCCTCCTAGAGCCTTCTGAAAACTTCTTATTCATGAAAAGGCATTGTCTTTAGTGTAGTGACTCTTAAATTTGTGAAAACTTGAACTAAGTGCTGCAGCTGCAGGTTAAAAGACTGTAAATGAAATATATAATTTCTAAAACATCATGCAAGAAATGTGGTTTCACATCTTACAGTCAAAGTCCTACAAGTTAATTAATACAAGCACACTGAGGTGTAATAGCGGGAGCATACCTCTAAAATTATAACTCCCTCCCACCCCCAAATCAAAAAAAGATAATATTAATTAAACTTAAGAAATAATGAATGCACCATTAAAATGTCATCCAAAGATGTTGACCTAAGACAAAGGTTTCAATGATACACAATACGGTCAAAAAGTTTTCAATCAGTAATATACAGTATGACAACTACATCTTGTAAATTATACCCAATACTGCCGGCAGTCTATCCCTCTAAAGAATATTTGCCCCTTTCATCCCTTCCTAACAATCAGATAATAAAATACAGCACCTATAAATAAGCAAAAAAAATATATATATACCGAAATCATCTATTGTTAGTTTAAAGATATGGCAATAAAGGAGTCTAAATTAGCAAACTTGTAGAAGCCATAACTGATAAAACAGCTTATTGAAAAAAGGTGGCAGTAATGCACTCTATGTGTGCACAGGTACTTAAGAAAATACACAGACGTATAAAATTGCACACACGCACACACGCACACTCTCATCCACCTCTATTCTCACGCATATACACATAGACAACAGGAGGAATCAGAGACAAGTTAGACTTTTGATTTGTACTTAGACTGCCCTAGAAGACTAAGTAAAAGACTGCGTAAAAGAACGCTCCAAGAGGCAAAATGAATGGAGGGTCAACGGTCTGGTCTGGAAGTGAAGAGCATCTACGTTTTGGTGTCAGTTTCGGCCATCTCTACGGGGTTGGGAGCAGAGCCCAGATTGCTACGTTCTCTCTTCTGCAGGGAAGGAAGCTTCCCACGACTTCAACAGTCATCAGTGCTTGTGGTGGGAAGGAAGGGAGAGAGAGAGAGAGAGTGCGCGAGAGCCCTGCCCAGGCCCAGGCCCAGGGAGCGGCGTCCCCTGGTGGGGCTCAGTCCATCAGGCGCCTGGGAGAGTGGTGTGAGGTGTGGTGCCTTCTGTGCCAAGGAAAGACTGCTGTCTACGAGGGGTGGGCCGTTCGGCCCCAGAACCTTAGTGGCCTACTCTTTCCTCCTTTTTTTAAATGCTCACATATGTGCAGACGCACTAACACAGACGTAGACACCATAAATTAAACGAAATGAACGGGTACATGCTACAGTTCTAACTTGTCTCCTAAACCTCCGAGATATGAGGTCTGATCAGCGTGCTCTGCGGTTAGAGGTTAAAAAGCAGATTATAAAATACCTAGATTCGGATCTTTTCTTTTTGTCCTGATTTGGCCTAGAATGGAGTGTATTAAACAGACCCTGGCCAGCAAAAGCCCAGAGTCAGTTAAAGCTATGGATCAATGTGCACTACATGTCAGGATTCTATTCACGTACAAGAAAACACTATATCAGCTACCACAAAATCAGTTATTTTCCTGATGTGACTTTTCTTTTTGTTAAAAAATATGGAGTAAATGTGTTTTATTTTAATTCAAAGTTTCAAACGAGAAGATTCTTTACTTGAAAATATTTAGGAATCCAAACTAGTGTGTTTAGAGTCGGTTTGACTGTGCAATCTCTTAGTGGCAACTGAACAGCTACAAAAACTTTCTTTTTTAATTTTTCTGAAAAATCCCCCCTCCCCCTTTCCTGGTTTAAGAAGATAATAGTGTATTATCGCTCTGAAGCCATTAGATGGCAGATAAAAAGCCCCCTTTTAATATGTGGGTTTGATTTTTTTTTTTTTTTTAAAGCCCACACGAAAGAGGAGGGCGCAAGGCAAAGCTGTAAGAGTTATTCCAGAACCTGTGGAAATCACTTAGGGCAATAAAAAAAACACTTCAGGGTACAAAAAAGCTCGACTACACATTTCCGTTTTCTTCCTTGAAAACACGACAAAGATTGGGCTTAATGCTCCTTTGTTTTCTATATGCACCTTGGCCTATGGCGATTTTGCCCTGTGGCCCGCAGGGCAGTAAGTGCGCTACACGGTCCGGGCCGCGGGGTGGCGCTGCCTCAGTACCCGCCCCGCCCGCCCGCCCCGGCTCCCAGCGGCGGCCGCCAGGGGGCGGCGGGCGGCGGGCGGCAGCGCCTCAGAACTCCCATTCGATGGGCTCCTCGCGGCTGGCGGCCTTCTCCAGGCGGTGGATGATGCTGTTCAAGTTCGCGGCCTTCTTCTTCCTCAAGGGGTTGTCTCGCGAGTCCCTGCCCGCCGCCTCGGGGAGGCCGAAGAGGCTCTGCAGCGAGCTGGGCCTGCGGGCGGCCGGCGCGCTGGTGCTTGGCAAAGCGGAACTGGGGGCGGCGTCCCGGGCCCGGGCGGGGCGCTCCCCCGGGGCGGCTGAGGTAGCGGCGTCCTCCCCGGCGGCGGCCGCGGGGTTTGGCACGGGCCGCGGGCCGTCCGCGGGGCCTTCGGGCGGCGGTGGTGCCCGGGGGCGGCCCTCGTCGGTGTCCTGCGAGGCCGGGGTCCCCGAGGGCGGCGGCTCCGGCTTCTCCACGGGCCGCGGCGCCTCCTCTCCGCGCTCCTCCGGGGCGGCGGCCTCGGCGGGCCCTCCCTGAGACTTGGTGGCGGCCGCGGGGCCGCCCGACTCCTCCGCGTCCGCGGCGCCCCGGCCCTCGGCGGCCTCCACGCCGTCACAGCTGTCGCCCTCGGAGCTGGGCGCCGGCCGGCTGCTGCGGGCCGACGGGGAGTCGCTGGCCCCGGCCTGGCCCTGGCTCCCGGCCTGGATCTCCTCAATGAACAGTTCTCTGCGGATCCGAGACCTACGAGACACAAGCAGGGAGGGCGCCGTGAGCTGCTGTGCACAGGCGGACACGGCCCTCCGGGAGTCCGGGGCTCCGGCCCTCCGCCCGCCCCCCTGCTCTCCGCATCCCCACACGTCACCCTGCGGCCCCAAAGGCCCTCCACGCGCAGGGCAGAGCCTGGGCTCCTCAGCTGCCCGGTGGCCAGTCACTGCCGACCCCTGGCCTGGCCTGGAGCCTGAGCAGAGCCCTCACTTGTTTCCCAAACTCTGTGCCTGGCATAAGCTGTCCTGCTCCGTGGTGGCATTGCCAGTCTGGAGCGCCAATGTAACTTATCTAATGGCATCTCCAGCTCCATCCCACCCCAACCCTAACTCGGCGGGGAATGGCCAGTTCCCATTTACTCTGCACACCTAGGCCTAGCATGGTGCCTACTGGTCTACAGGAATAAATGGACATACAGGACTTCAGGGCTGAGAGAGAGAGAGAGAGAGAGAGAGAGAGAGAGAGAGCGCGAGAGCGCGAGCGCGAGCGCGCCAATTAAGGGACAATGCCCAGAGTGAAACCGTCAGCATCCATAACCTTTCTCTGAGCCACACGTCAGGGGCTCTGGTCAAGGCTTAAGTGGGATTCCATCAAATTATGTTTCAACTAATTTCCTCCTCTGAAAGGAGAAGACCAGGGAAGGGTCACTTCGATCAAGCAGGAAGGAGCCCAAAGATGTGCCTCAAGCATGTTTTAATGGTGCAGCTGACAGTGGGGAATGTGCTCCAGCACGTTGTTGAGTCTGAAGGAAATAACGGCCCTGGTCTTCTCTGTTTCCAAGGCCTTGGAGACACCATGAAGGGCTCTTAGTAAGCCTTTTTGTGCCAGATGTTCTCCCATCATGCTGATGGCACTGGGCTCAATCAGAAGTCTCTCTAGGAGTGTATTCCAAAGAGCTGAAAAAGCCAGCGTTAGTGGAAAAGGATCTTCAGGTAAATGACTAAGTCCAGTGTCCTGCAGAAAGCCCTTGGATGAGGAATGCAGGAAAATATTTTCTGCAGTAAACATAATTCAATAAAGGTAATGTTTCTGAGACCTCAGTATATGTCAGGTCCTGTGTTGGATGTGGGAAGTGTTGGAGCCAAGGAGAATCTGGCTGTAGTTCAGTCCAGTGAGTCAGCGCTATCTGCTACGTAATTATTTGTTCCCAGCAGAGGGTGAGCTCTGACTCTTGTTCTGAAGACGATTTCTGAGCCTGAGGTGTAGGGTGAGGTCCTGAAGTCTTCCCAGGGGTCACAGAAGACTTTGCTTCTTCTCTGGGGCTTCCGTGGGAGCCTGAGAAATGGCAGTTCCTATCAACAGGTTCCTGGGCACTGTGCTGGGAGGGCAAACCGCCCTGCTGGCTTTAAAGCCTGTTGGCAGCTGAAAATGCTAGTTGGGGTGAACACCTAATCCTACCCTCCCTGTTGGGGAGGTGGGAGGCTAGGAGGGCAGCTAAAGGTTTAGTCTAGCCAGGTCACAGGCCCAAATGCTAACTCTGAGTCTCAGGGGCAGGCTGGCCCAGCACAGGGCAAAGGCTTTTTAGAACTGACAATCCTAGGTTTAAAATCTGGCTTTGTCACGTCCTATCCGTGTAACTTGGATAATTTCCTTAACCTTTTTGAGCTTGATGTGAAGATGTGAACGTGCTAAGGCTAAGGTAGATGGGCTAGGGGAGGGCAGGGGCAGCTTCATGCCTGGGGGCATGGGTTCCAGGCTGCCATCCTCACCAGCTCAGTGTGTATAACCTTTCTCTGTAAAACGGGGCTGGCAGCACTACACTCAACTGCTGATTGGAGGGTCTAATAAGATAACACTTATAAAGCTTTTGGCTCAGTGTTTGGCATATACAGGGTGGGGCAAAAGTAGGTTTACAATTGTGAATACATGAAACAAAGTTTATATTTGTATTATTTATTAATTACTGTATTATTTCCCACAAACAACTGTAAACTTATCATTGCCCCACCCTATATTCTGTGCTCAACAGATATAAGACATCATCCTTCTTGGCCTAGAATAGTCTCCATGTCTAAGAGGAAGATTGTCTTCTGGTCTAGCAAGACCAGGCCCCAGGAACAGATCTGGCTGTCAGGTGTGTCATGCAAGGTTCACAGGCCACCGTGGCTTTTAGGTTTGAAAGAGTTTTTACTGGGCGGACCTGCTCTTCCAGGAGACCAGGCACTCTGGGGTACGCTGTTCTGGCAATCCTGGTCGCATTCCTAGGTAAATGGCCACTCTAAGATACTTCTAATTTCCTTAGGGTGAAAGGGTAAGAGGAAGTAAAGTTTTATTTTTTGGATGGGGGCAAAAACTGATCCAAGCAGTATTCCCTGAAGGTTCCAGGGGGGGCAGCAGAAAATAAAATCAATGCTGCTATCTAACTCCCACAGAAAGAATGTAAGAAACTGCTTTCTCGCTTAGGAATTAAACACATTCAGTGATGTGTGCTGAGTACTTCTGTGCGCAAGTCCTTGTGTGAAGCTCTGTGGTAAGGTGGCCTATTTTATAGCTTATAACATTCTTGTTCTTCTTTCATGACCCTGTATACCTCAGACCTCCCAGATATTTTTCCAGATCTCTGGAGCTAAAGCTAATCTCTGCCCTTTGCTCTTCCATAGCTCTGCCTGTTTTGATATGGAGTTATTTTTGAAAGAAAGCATTTATGAAGCATCTACTTTAGATCCAGAACTGAGCTCATTTATTAAGTCATGAGGTGTTATTGCTATTCTTCCTCTCTCTTTCTTCTCTGTTTTTATCCAGGGTGTATAATTGAATTTGCATCTCCACAATGACCAGTTGACCACCATGGAGGTCAGGAGACCAGAAAGTTGAGTGATGACAGCTGAGAAAGCTGGAGAGTGTGTGCTCTGTCCAGGAGGCAGTGACTGACACTTAGCTGAGGCCTGAACAAGATCTGGAGAAAAGGTGGCCCCAATAGGACCAGGGAAAATGGTTTTGAAGATATTCTGTGTCATTAGTAGCACCTTTAACTAGATACTCAGTAATCTATAGCTTCATGCACTGCTGTCCAGAGTTATAATACTTGCATTAAAATGGACCTAACTTGAAGACTTGAAAGTGCATATTCAAATGCTCCTTTGTGGCTAGAAAGTGAAATGGGATGACATAACACCTGGCAAGGAGAGGCTCCAGTGAACCTCTGCCCATATTTTGAATCATTCTCTCCCCATCACTTATTTACTACTGTCAAAGTTTCCTTCCATGTAGAGGGATCTCCATTATTGAGGTAGAATATGGGAGGAGGCCTCATGTTACCTGTTTTTATCTGATTGGTAAATTAGGATGATTAAGCTGTTTGTATTCACTTCCTATAAATTCTTTGTCCTCGTTGGAGCTAGCCTGGATCCAGTGTTGCCATGAGTACTACTGTGTGCCAGTCCTTGTATGAATCTCTGTGGATAAGGTTCTAGGGGTCAGGTAGCACAGTGGTCGGCAAACTGTGGCTCGAGAGCCACATGTGGCTAGCGAGCCGTAGTTTGCCACTTTGTTGTCTAATGAGTTTGCCGATCACTGCCTTAGGGAAAAACACTTAAAAAGCATTTTAATAATGTACTAATGTCTTTAACCTGAAGTCAAAATTTCTGGGTAAGGGTAATGCCTTATGCAGTGGTCAGCAAACTCATTAGGCAACAGAGCGGCAAACTGCAGCTTGCGAGCCACAGTTTGCCGACCACTGCGGTAGCAGGTCTATTCAGCTTTCACACTAAGCTACATCTGTTAACTTAGCCTTTATCAGCAATAAAGATGCTATTTTGGCTCCCATCTTAAATTTAAAAAATTTCCAATTTATTCAGAAGCTGGGAGGTTTATTAGGCTCCTTCGGAATCTCCAGCAGAACCTATCAGACACAGGGCTCAGTTAGAGAGACAACTCCTCCCTCTAGCCCTTGACTGGCTATGATCTCTTGCCTGCCACTTGTTTGAGATAACTGTGAGAGCCCTGCCCACAGTAGCTGCATAGGAGTACTGGCCCTAGTTTTATTGAGCCCTATAGAAAATGAAGTTCTGATGGGAACTTACAATTGAGATGGCCCCTTATAAGAAATGAAAAAAGCGGAGTTTCCACCAGGCCACTGGAAACTCTTGGTTTCCAGCAGGAGGAAGTCTTCGTTACAGCTATGACCAACAACTCGTATCTTTCAGTGAATTTCCACTATCTAATCAAACGGCACCTCAGTCTACTTTGCTCTTAAAGGAGATCACTCAGCCTTTTCTTGCTCTGGTTTTATATTTTTCATCTGTAGAATGCAGATAATACTATATCCATCATATAGTTATGAGGATGGAGTGATACAGTGTTGGCTCAGTGTCTGGAAGTCTAGTAGATGCTCAGTGAATCTTCATTAACTCATGAACTTTCTCCCCAAAAAGGGTTTTACACAACTGAATTTAATTACAAAACCAATCAAACTGATTTGGAAAACAATACCATAAATGACCCAGAGAAAGCATGCAAAAATCACTTAAGAACATTCATTACTATCGAACCATGAATGACTACGCTTTCCCGTATTAAGTGATACATATTAGAGGAAATTTTTTCCTTGTCATGGGTGTGGACTGTTTGTAACTATATGACCCTATATCTTTGGAGTTAAGAATGCCAATAAACATAAAAAACCACCTAACTGGCCAAATCACTGAGAACTAACCAAGTTCTGAGACCCCAGTAGGCTAGGGGGCACACTGAAGATCCTCCTTGTGTGCCATTAATGGCCACGCTGTGGGACAGATCAACCTCTGCCCAAGGGCTGGAAGCGTGTTCTCCCAGAGCCATGATTTCCTGGGCGGAGAGCCGGATCGTACCTGTAATTGTGGAACCAGTTGATGACAGTGCTGGTTTTCAAGTTGAGCTGGGTGGCGAGTTCTTCGATGGTTTTTGGTGACGGGTATGGCTTTTGCTGATATGCTCGTTTCAGAGCTTCTTTCTCTTCAGGAGCCAGCACCACACGGGGTTTCTTCAGCTGGTGCTGGGGCTGGGGGCTTGCGCCTTGGCTATAGTCAATGCCAACGGAGGGTGGCTCGCAGGGCTGGCTGTCGCTGACTGAGCTGTGCCGCCGCTTCATGTACGCTGGGGAAGGGAGAGAAGTCAGAATGAGGGCAGGCCCAGATGTGACATCTGCCCAAGCCCCTGACCCTCATAGTACAGTACATGGTATACAATTGGATTGAGATCACTTTTTAAAAATCCTTACTAGAGAATATGTTTTTATTGATTTTAGAGAAGAAGGGGGAGAGAGTGAGAGAGAAACATTGACATGAGAGAGAAACATGGATCAGTTGCCTCTCCTATGTGTCCCAACTGGGAATCAAACCTGCAACCTACATATGTGCCCTGACCAGGAATAGAACCTGCCACCCTTTGGTGTACAGGATGACATTCCAACCAACTGAGCCACCTGGCCAGGGTTGATAGATATTACTTTTGTGTGGGTTGTGGCATCAGGTTGATCTGCTCTCCTCTCACAAGAACATCTTAAAACACTTGAACTAGAACCATTCTGAAACCTAACACATTCATCAAGGACCTGCTCTGTTATAACAGGTTCCTGTCAGTCCCTGTATGACTAGTTTAGTGGAAGGCACCGAGGGAACTTAACTCAGGACAGCCTGAGGAGAGGTCAGGGAAGGCTTCCCTGGAGATGATGTTTAACTGAATCTTGAAGGACAAAGAAGGATTAAGTAGGAGTCTGCTCATAAAGTGGGAAGAACATGAGCAGAGACACAGAGCTACACAACAGCATGGTTAAAGTGTGTTGTGTGTGTGTGTGCACACAAAAGGGGCAGTCATGTAGGAGGAGCTGTCAGACATAAGGCTGGAGAGATGGGCAGAGGATGTCTGGGGGCCATCTTGGGTAAGGTGGAATGAACAGAGAAACATGGAAAGATGGAAGGAAGGTAGCATGTGGTCAGTGAGTGGGATACCTGAATTTAGATTTTGAGAGAGAGAGTAATGGGTGATAACAAAATTTGAGAAACAGTCAAGGGTTGAGGAGGTCAAAAAACATCAGGGCCAAGTGATGTATGGGTCCGATGGGTCAGAAAATCTCCCTGGGCGAGGTAGGATGTGAACATGGAGGAAGACAGTGATCCCGGGCCACAGTCTTGAGGAAGCGTAGTGAGTGAGCAGGAAGCTGGCAGATGATGATGAGAAGGGGACTTAAAGCCTGCTGGAATGAGCTTTGAGGAGTGAGGAGCCAACCCAGGAGTGGAGAAGTGGCTGGCATAGGCTCAGAGCTTGGGGAGATGTGGCCTGCCCTGGAAGAGAGGAGAATGGCACAGGAGCTGGAAATGAGGGGAGTACATATGCAGATGTTTGTTTTGCTGTGGGATACGGCTTAGGAGAAGCAGTGGGGAGTGGGCTGGCTGCAAGGTTCAGGGACTTAAGAGTGTGACTGTCACTTGGGGATGTGCCAAATGGACTGTGAGATAAGTGGAAGGCGATCCCTGGTTTTTAGGTTCTCAGAGTTTTATTAGTGCTGTCTGTGCTTCATTCTCTGATTGTTATTCGTCACTAACTATAAGCTTCTTGAGCAAATGAATCCTCCATAGTGATCTTTCTAGTGAACTAGTTTGAAATACGGTCTGAAAAGTCTTTGAAGCTTCTTAAAACTGATGGAAGATGAGAAATATTTAATTCAAATGGCACATAGTATTTGTTGTGGCAGTATCATCATCATCAGCTAACATTTATCATTAATACTCAGTCTCACAAGGAGAGATACTATCATCACCCCTTTGTACAGAAGAAGAAACTGAAGCTTAGAGAGGCTGAGGTCACACAGGTAGGAAGTGACAGAACTGATGACTGTTCTGGGCAGCACTGGCTGCCCTGCCCAATGGTGGCTGCGTCTGGCCACAGCATGGGAGCAGGGTCCGAGGCTGTGTCCATGGGAGCCACAGAAGTAGAGTATGGACTGTCACGGTGCATCTGTGGCCTCCAGGGAGAGGAGCCTCGCCCATGAGCTGGCAGAGGCTGCATATATGTGTGTGTCTAGGTGCTGTGACTGTGTTGGGAGAAGGGCCATCTCATGAAGGTAACAAAAAGCAGAAGGCAGACTGGGGTAGAGAAAGGTTTAGAAGGAAGAAAGAGCAATAAAGGATTTGTGTAAAGGGAGAAGGGCTTTATGAAAGAGAAGGAAGCATAGTGTCCATGTTAATCCTAGTGTGGTTACCTGGTGCAGACTTTTTACCTAGGCTAGCCTGGTAGCACAACTTATTTTCATTGATTTTGAAGGAATACTTAGTAACTATCACTTACTGAGCACTTATGTGTGCTGCTTATTATACTGGGTACATTCTGTTTTAATCCTCACACCTGAAAAGGTTAACATTATTACCCTTATTTAACAGATGCCGAGAAACTTAGGCTACTTAACTTGCCATTGATGATTAGAATTAGGAAACAACTGAGAAGGCCAATCTCTTTTCCTCACTTCCTCACCCCCGTTAATATGACAGAGTTAAGAGGCCAGAAAGAAATGAGCCGGATCTGTCCCACCAGCCCCATTCTGTTGGGTGGGTGACAAGCAGTCTATGGAAATCACAGGAAGTACTGATGGAACGGGTGCCTTGGTCTCCCACTGGGGCTGGTGAAGGTTTATCTAGTGAACATCTCTACTAGGGAGAGCAGACAGTGGGGCTGCAGCGCTCAGGGATCTTGGGATGTGAGGAGGGGCCCCACTGAAACAGAAACTCTTTTGTAACACAAGATGGCGCCCAGAGCCCATGTTGAAAGAAGTTGAAGGACCCTCCCTCCGCCCCCCATATTTATTTCCGGGGCTAAGGCCCTCTTCCACTGGCCCAGGAGGAGAAATACATCAGGGAGTGTTAGAACCAGGGCTCGCCTCTCTGCTGATGTCTGCAAGACTGGCCCGGACCTTCAAACCTGCCCCTGGATGAGGGAGCTCCTGCACTTAGCAAGCACAGGGAGGGAGGACACTGCCTTTTGACAGAGGGCAGGAAATTTTAAATTGCTTGGGTGAGCACTGATAATTGCTGAAACTTGGTAATGGATATATTGGATTCATGGTATCATTCTCTGTTTTTGTATTTGAAATTTCCTGTAATTTAAATAAATTTTAAAAACTTGGGTGGTGATGTGGCACCAGGCTTCTGGAGGTTGTAGCACTCTCTAGAGCAGTGGTTGTAAACTGGTGTCTGCGGACCGCTGGTGGTCCTTGAGGTCTGAAAGGTTGACAACCCTGGTCTAGAGCTGCCTGAGAGGATGTGGCCTGAGTCAGAGCCTTGGTCTATACACCCGAGGGTGGGCAGGAGCCCACTGGAGGGCCCTTTGGGGGTTGGAGGGCCGCCTGGGCACACAGTCCCAGTGTGGCAGGCACTCAGCTCAAGGCAGAGAGCATACAGCTGAAAGCAGCAGCTTTGAATGAGTTTGGATTCCTGCTCCTTACTTATACCAGCTCTTGAAATCATGTAAGTTTCATGATTCCAGAGACTCATCTTTCTGGATGACACCATCTATATGGAAGGGAGCTGTGTGAATTAAGTGCTCAGGAACTGAAGAGTCTATGTGATACAACAGCCAGCCCCACGAGCTCCTGGGGGAGGCATCCATCAGAGACTCTCGCTCCTCTCTGGAGCTCCAGTCCTTCCCTGGAGGGATGGGACGGTGATGCTGGGCTGGTGGTGAACAGCAGCCTCCCTTGGTGAATTCATAGGATATAAACCTGGGCTCAGATGAGCTGGGGTTGGGGCCAGGGACAGCCACATTGGTGGTTGTCATGCCTACTCTCTGGATGAGCTTCTCAGCAAAGGCTGACTTAAGGAGGGCGGTCACAGCTTCTTATGGCCAGGCCAGCAGCTGCACCGGATCTCCACATCTAAGGGATTTGAATTCAGCCACCGAGGGAGCTCACACTGCAGGTCAGTGACCAGGACTGTCCCCTCTGAAGGGAGGACTCACTGATGAGAAGCAGCATGTAGGAGTGCAGACCATGAGATGGAATAGGCATAACTTTCCATCACCAAGGAAATCCTTTAGGATGTATCCCACGGTGTAGCCTCCAGCGAACAAGGAGAATGTGAACACTGAGCTGGAGGAAGTGCTGCACAGAGCCCTTAGGAGGCCGCGGCCTCCACAGGCCCCTCGGCCCTCAGAGCAGGAGCGCTGTCTGGCAGGAATTTGCTCTGCCATTTTCCAGGCACCTAACTTCTTTGAACCTGAGTGTATTTATCTACAAAAGCATGGATTAATGCTCTCTCCATTAAGATAATATATGGAAGTCCCTGGCATGTGGTGCATGTGCAATAAATGTAATACTCACCAAACAAAAGACAACAAACACAAGCCACCACGAAGCGCTGTGGCACACATTTCTTGGTGGCCTTACTCTCCCGAAGGAAGAAAAAGGATACACTGACCACCAGGGCGGCCATCAGGAATGGTCAAAATGCTCCCTGGTGCTAAAATGCCCTTGAGTTTAGGCTGTCATGTAGAAAATGACACAAATCTTCCCATCCTTGGTGGATGACGGTAAAAAATCCTTTGCCCTGCCTCATAGCCCCTTGGTTATAGATCCATGTTCCTCATCAGCTCTGCTTAAGGCTTTAAAAGAAACAGCACGCTTAGAAATGCGAAAGCAACTTACCTTTCTTTTCCATCCGTTTCATGTCCATCAGCTTCTCCACATTGTTGGGGTCATTCAGCCAGAGCTGCATGCGGACAAAGGGCTCCCGGCCCTTCAGGCTGAGCTTGTGCCAGGGCTTCGGGCGAGCGAGGAGGTCGGAGACAGAGCCTTGGGTGAGCCCTAAGATGGTCTCCCCAAATAAGCGCTGACCTAAAGAGAAAATAGAACCAAGAGAGATGTCATCATTGAGACCTCGGGTCTTGGAAGTACGTGTCGAGGTTGTAATCAGACATGGGGTTTAAAGGCCCAGAGTCTGGTCAGCTGGGTCCCGGCTCGGAGCAAGCACTCTGTAATGCATTTCTTCAGCCTGGCTTCTGACAAACTCCCCTGGAGACAGTTTTACTCCTGCATTCTGCTTATACAACAAAGTTTCTGTCAAGCCTTCAGGCTCTGGATGAACTGAGGCCTGGATAGTAACACCTGCTGCATTTATCTGAGGTGGTTAGTCCCGAACCTGAGCTCAGGAGGTTAAGTAGCACACAGGGAGCTCTCTCTTGTACAACCTCAAACCATAGGGCCGCCTGCACCAGCTCCTTTCATGATTTTCAAGGTTATCAGGTCTTGCTGAGAAATCGGGCCACTTGACCCAAAGTCACAGCAGGAAAGAGAAGGAGAAAGAGCTCCTCAGCTATGCTTTTCTGAAAAGCAGGCCGTTTCCAATCCGAAAGCCCATTCCTGCAGTCTAAGCTGCCTCTGCCCACTGGAGCTCAAGGCGCCTTTTCGTGATGCCTCTTCCCCGGGGCCGTGGTGGGCAGCCTGCTCCCAGGCTTCTCAGAGGGCACATCGCTCTGGAGAACGCTGTGAGGGCCATTAAGCTGCAGGTTAAGAGGGGCCACCACTTTTAAAGGTTCAGGCACATCCTGAACAACTTCAATGAACAGGACTTATGAGGAAGAAGTGGAGACTGGGCTCAGAGAGGCCAGTGTGTTTGGTACCATGAAGTGCACGGAACACAATTCCTGGGGATGACTGTGGATGCCTGGCTACTGCTCCCGTCCCTCATGCCCTCCATCTGTGACAGGGAAGCACTGTCACTGTGCTCATGGGGCAGCTATGAGAAATGGCAGAGGCATTTATTGACTCTGTAAACTTGTGGCTTCTCTGCTTTTCAAATTCTTAGTTTAGCCTACCAAGTTTTTAGCCATTTTTTGTTGTGGTTGTTTAAGTTTTACCTCATTCTAATTTGGCAAATGGATCTTATTTCGTTCTAAGAAACTTACTATGTTCAGGAAAGTGACATACATAAACAGCTATTTGCTAGTTGCTGATCCACCTAGTTGTATGGGAGGAAAATCAAGCGACGAGTCTGAGAAAATCGTCTGTATTACCTCTAGAGGTTTCACAGTAGTGACTCCCAATCATTTTGGGTCCCAGATCTATTTGAGAACCTGAAGAAAGCTACAGACCTTCACCTGAGGAAATGTGCACATACCTATTCTGCATATGATTTCAAGAGATTGATGCACAAATACCCCAAGATCCCAAAGATTAAGACCAAAGATTAAGACACTGCCTTAGTTGAGTCTCAATTAAGGGCCATCTGTGCTGTCTAATTCCGCTGGAATTTGGCCCCCTCTGTGTTCATTAATCCACTGAGAGATGCCCATAGCTGAGGCAGCACCTTTCCTGGAGAAGCTGAGACCTTTGAGAGCAGGGTGACACTGCTATGGAGCCTTTTGGCGGTTCCTGCTCAGAGGCATAAGTTATCTGTCTGGAGTCAAAAGTCTCACCGCTCAGAGCACTGATTCGTGCTTCATGGTATTTGAAACAAAGTTCCAGAAACCAGTGGGTTTCTGCTATGTCTGCACATGAACATCATCGCTACGACTCCATCGCCGATGGGGACATGAATGGTAAGGCTTAGGATGAGATTTTAAGGATCAAAATCTCAAAACTGTGATCTTGCAACTTATCAGTTTAGAAAAGGAGAGTTTTCTTCAGCTGATTTTCAACATTTATATAAAACGATACTTCCTATAAGGGAAGGAACAGCAATACCATATCAGGTCTACTTCCTTGGATGTGTCATAAGACTGTAAGGTAGGGGATGACAAGTCTAGGGATCCCTGCACATTTTACTAATTGATGGTCATAGGGGAATTAGCCATTTTAAAGTCAACAGCTAAGTCTTTATATAATGAATTAATTAAAAATGTTCTCAGCGGATATTGCTTTTCTCTTGTGCTGTTTTGCACAAGCAGTTAAGTGGAAGGCTTCAAGCAGACAAGCTGGCCTCATCCCCAGGCTGTGAGGTCACCGTGCAAACTTTCCTGGAACGCACTTCACTGCTACTCCCTTCTTCTCCTGTCCCCTGGGGAAAACAGACACACAGGTCCCTCCTGAAGGAACTGGGCGAATTCCAAAAACTCTCTGGTGTCATTTTAACATGCACGGAAGAGAACAAGGCTTTTTTTTTAACCTCATAATTTAATTATAAGTAAATCTTGGTTAAAAACATTTAAAAATTAAAGGGTATTAATTTTCATATACGACATAGGAACCGGAAATTTTGTCTGAAAACAATGCTCTTTTAATTGACTTTACTCCCGGGTAATAAGGCTATGTGTTTGGGAGTGGCCGATTCCATTCTCTGGATGCCTAAACTAGAAGCCCACTTGGTCCAATACTATCCTGCAGGAGCACAGTGTTTTGAAACGACTGAACACCTAATATTCTAGCTGCAGCCATTTGATGAGTGGTGCCATAAGCCCTCAGTGAGAGCCCCCTCAAACAGAGCACAAGAGGTGTGGGGGAAGGGGCTGCGGAATGGAAGCAGCTTCATGAGGCAGAGGAATGCCAGGCAGTCCTAGCAAGGCACTCACAGCCCATGGCAGGCAGTGTTGTTCCAGTTTTATTGAGGAGCCTCAGAGAGTAGCTTGCTCAGTAACACAGACAGTAAGGAGAGTTGGGGTTTGAATCCAGTCTGTCAGACCCTTCCACTGTGCCATCCGGATGCTGCTGGGCTGATGCTGATCCTGCCCAGCTCTGTGCCCACAGGGTTTGGAGCCCTACTGGGCACGCTACAGTCAGGGTGGTTGGAGTGGACGGTCTGAGTAGCCTGCAACCCTAAATGCATATCTTTTAAGAGGTCCCAGAGTGGGCACAGCTGGGATCGACCTGGAGACCTCTAGCACCCTTATGAGCCTCTTAAGTGTTCACAACAGAGGGACGTTTTGTAAACAGTTAAAACCTCTGGCTGGCTCAGCCAGAGGCCCCTGGAACCTAAGAACTCCACAGGAAGCGACCTGCCACCTCTGGAACAGCAGCTCCGGAGAGAACTTACCAAGGTTGTTGTCAGTCAGCACCTCCTTGACCCTCTTGGTTATACCGTAGGTGTCCAGCTCTGGAGACATGGCTACCAACTCTTGAATGCTGAGGGCCGAGTGTCCAGAGAGAGGCAGTGGGGTGGTGGGCTGGGAGTCGGAAGCAGGCGGGTCGCTGGGTTCTGGCGGTTTGCCATCCTTGCTTGTTTCAATGGGGGGACAGGGCTGCTGGACCAGTTCAGTCAAACTCTTCACCGATTCACTCGAGCTCATTGGTGATTCTGGTGCAGGGCTGCAGCTGGCAGACGTCTTTGGTGTGCTTTCTGTAATTAAAGCACACAGAAATTTGAGGCTGAAACTTCCATCTTTCACCATGTACATCTACTTTCCTTACCTAGGACAGTAAGTAAATGCCTTGTATAAGAAGGATACAGCATGGCAGTCTATGAATCTATTTTACTTATCTTATAATTTTTTTTGACTGAGAGTAACCACTCATTTTTGGTATTAAAAAAAAAAAAATTAGCCCGGTCAGTATGGCTCAGTTGGTTGAGCTTCATCTCTGCACCAAGAGGTTGCCAGTTCAGTTCCTGGCCAGGGCACATGCCTGGGTTGCAGGCTCAATACCCAGTAAGGGTTGTGCAGGAAGAGGCTAATTGATGTTTCTCTCTCATGGATATTTCTTTCTCTCTCCCTCTTCTTTCTCCCATCTCTCTAAAATCAATAAACACATATTTAAAAAGAATAATAGCAATAGAAGAACAGCGGTAGGTTTAAATAAAAGGTTTCTGATGACTCAGTACAAAGGCCAATCTGTTAAAAAAAAAAAAAAGTCATATTGCCCCACTGGTGCGGCTCAGTGGTTGAGCGTCGATCTGTGAACCAGGAGGTTATGGTTTGATTCCTAGTCAGGGCACATGCCTCTAGTAATTCTGTAATTCAGAAGTACTTTACCTAGATTGTGATTCACATACTAATTTTGTCCATAATTTCCAGAACAAATCAAATAGATGTATTATTTTAAATAAGGGCTGCCATGATATGTGGCCACCACAGTGATGACCCTCGATAAGGAGACCTAAAACCCTAGCTGGCACTTGGCAGCCCTGAGTCTCAGGAACCAAGGCTGTTCTCACTATAATCCCAGAAGGCTCCAGGCACCCAGACTGGAGAGAAATGACAGAAGAGGAGCACTCTCCCCTGCCATTTCCTGTCAAACCATCGGAGGTATTTCTGAAAACCAAGCTTTGTGCCACATTGACAACGGATACCAGGAAAGATGGGGTCATGCGTTCCTTTCTTGAAGAGGACTCTATCTTGTTTTTGCATGTGCCCAATAGGGTGTGTCAACTCATGCTCTGTGGAGGGTGGTCCCTCTGGCTTCTCTGTTAGAATCACCCATTAAACCAGGCGTCTATTCTCGATGTCTGGAATAAAAGGTTTGGCCATTTCCTAATCCTATCTAATAAAGAGGGGATATGCTAAGTAACCATCATGCCCTCACTAAGATGGTGGTGCCCATAGCCAATAAGGAGGGAATATGCTAATTGACTGCCACATCCTTAAAGATGGTGGCGCCTAGTCCCCTCAGCCCCACCAGAGTGGCAGACTTGTGGCATAGCTGGGCCCGCCCCCAGACAGGTCTGGCAGCTCCATGTGCCTACCTCTGGTGCCCTCCAATCCCCTCACCCCCCCAGGGCCAGCCCGAAGTGCAGGCAAGCCATGGATGGCGGCTGCGCAGCCAACGCCTGAGGTGCAGGCAAGCCGAGGCTCAGGTAACCAGGGCAGGCTGAGGCTTGTGCTGCTGGCAATGGCAGCAGCAGAGGTGTGATGGGGGCATTGCCTTCCCCTGATCACAGGGTTGCCTCCCATCCCTGAGGGCTCCTGGATTGTGAGAGGGGGCTGGCTGGGCTGAGCCATTCCCCCCACCCCCCTGCCATCCAGTGGATGAGTTTTTATGCACTGGGCCTCTAGTTTTCAAATATAGAAAAAGACTGTGTCCAGGTGGCAAATACAAAGCAACATTGCATTGCTGTCTTATCCACAAGGTAAATCTGCCTTTAGCTTGACGCTCAACCACTGAACCACACTGGCCAGGCCACCGTGTTTCTTAACATGTCCCTCCATCCCTTGTGTGTTCTATAAAGTACAGGAAGACCTAGAGATGCGGTTTGATTCAGGTTCCTTTCTCTTTAGCCAGAGCACTTCACCGTGGTGCTGTGTGTTTCCTTTGCAGTCACACGTGGAGGCATGTGGTGATGTTAGAATTGACCAGGGCTGAGGTCTCAGCCCGATGTATCCCTCCTAAAGCACGCTCCTGGTTTTAGCAGCATCGATGATTGTGGCTTAGATCTGTGATTCCCACAGGGGTTACAAATGGTGGTTTTCTGATTGTTATGATTTTTGCTCTTATTATAACCATAATTCTTTCATAAAGATACCCTTTTCCCCATTGACTATTGGATAACTCTGAAATATAGTCCATCTGGTAAAGACAGAAAAAAAAAAAAATCTGCCGTTAGCTCCATGTTCTGGCGCTCTCTCTTCCCCCACCCCACGGAGCACGGCACATGGTGAGCCCCCACGGAGCCATGTTGGATGGGGAAGGCCGGGCATTGTCATGTGGGTGCTATGGCCTCAGGGAGACGAACATCAGCACTCAGTGAACGTCAGCACATATAGGTGCCCCCAAATACTCGCTACCTCGCTAAACAAAATGTAACACTAAGCAATAAATAAATTACAGTTGATCATATAACTGGAGAATCCTTTGATAGACATACTATATACAGGATAACAACCTAGTTCGAACCCAAGAAAATAGTAAATGTATTCTAAATACAAGGGATATTTTGTATAAATACTTAGAAAGATAAAATCCCAAATAAAACAACTGCAATTCAACCAACAAACCCGTTTATTGTCCTAGAATGGTACAGAATTCCACCAGCGCATAAACCTATGTCCTCAGCCTGGAAAATCAGGTTAAAAAACAACAACACTGGCTTATGAAAGATGTAAAAGAGGCAGACATAACGGCAGAAATGGTCCATATAAATCTTTAAGGCAATATGAATCCTACAAATCGGATTTCTTCTCTCTGCTCACCTCCAGGTCATCAGACAACTCGATATAAAACCCAGCAAATGTTATTTTTGTATCTGAAGCAGCAAAGGAATTGTACTGTAAATTTGCCCCGATTCACCCATGCGAGGGACCAATTTGGCAGATCATCCATCTTGCTCACTGTATACTGTCAAGGATGGCATGAATTCCCCACATGATAAACAGATTTCTTCTCAGGTTTGTGTCCTTTAACCCACAGCAAGGTCAAAACCATGGCTGCCTGGCTAACAAACAGCATGGTGCCACTGCCCTAGTGCTCTCCCCCGTTTTGTTCTGAGCGTGGGCTGAGGCAGAGCTCCCTGAATAACTCAAGCGGCGGTGCATTCCCCTCTCCGAGGCTTCTCTGCAAGCTGTTCACATGCATTTTTTGCCATAAAGAACCCTTAAGAGAACAGAGCACTCACCACATGTGACCGGCTCGTGGCTACAGACAAAGGCAAACGCCCAAGATCAAAACCTCAGGTGGGCCTTGAAATGTACCGGGCCATCTTGTGTCTGCACCTCCATTCTGAGTCTGTGTCTAAAATGTAACAGACAACTTGAAGCCGAGTGAGCTTTCTAGGGGACAATTACTCACCGGCAGATACACGTGCCCACAGACGCCGGTGCAGGTCACAGAAAGCAGAGTCTGGGCCGCATTTTTGGATAGGCACAGACAGATTAAAACAGCAAACATCCATTGGAGATACCAAGGAATCCACACGCCCAGAGCATCACGGGAAGGAAGAGTCATTCTTTAGAAAGCTATTTCTAGTAAGCACACAGCTCCTGAGGCAGGATGGCACTACAAAACCAAACCCATTAATGAGCTCCCACAGCCCCTGGCAAGGTGGCCAGGCTCCTGGGTCTGGGGAGACTGGTGTTTGCTCGTCTGACTCACCATCACCACAGACAAGAAACCTAACTTAACAGAAAAGAAGAAATTCTACTTTTTTTCTTTTCAAAACAATTATTTTATTTTATTTTATTTTTTTTAAGAATAAGGCTTTACTTTCCAACATGTGCTTAAAAATAATTAGGAAGAAAAACGAGGAATCCTGGGCTTGGCATTAACACACTGAACTTGGGGATGGAAGCTACCTCTACGAGCCAGCTAGGTTAACTTGAATTGGATTCTTCACTTCTTGGAACACCCAGGTTTTCGTGACTGAAAAATGCAGACAGCATTGTATTGAGGAACTAGCCTGCCACAGAGTTGTTGCTATGAAACACAATCTAAATTTGATGTTAAGAAAAAGAGCAGTTATTAAATGTATTTGTTTATATAAAGGTCCCTTACATTCAACACAAATCACCTCATGACTTATTACTATTTGTTCCACAATACCTGGCCCAAGACTGAGATGCTGGTGGTAGACTCAAAGGCTATATCATATATGATACCACTGAGATGACATTCTGGAAAAGGTAAAACTATAGGGACAGAAAACAGATCAGTGGTTGTTAGGGGTGAGGGGCAGGACTTGACTACAAAGGGGCATGAGGGGATTCTGGGGGAAGATGGAATTATTCTATATCTTGGTTGCCAAAATTCTTGTAAGTTATACTTCAATATAAAGTTAGAAAAAAAGTGCTGATGGAAAGAAGAAATGAAGATGTGTCATTCCATCCATTCTTTCACTCATTCCCTAAGTCTATTGAGTTAGGCCTTTGGGGATATGGCAGAGAATGGGCAAAGGTGGCCCTGCCTTGTTGGAGCTCACACCCATAGAGAAGATGGTCATTAAATAGAAGTAACTACAGGGCATGAATGTCTTGATGGGAGACAGATGGGGGAAGCATACAGCTGTGGCCTTGGGATCAGAGAGACCTCCTGGTAGATAACATTTCAGGTAGACACCAGGCATGAACAGGAAACATCCAGGTAAGTAGGGAAGAGTAAGAGTGGCAAAGAAAGAGGTAGACTGTTCCAGACATGTGATTGGTTTGATGCATGAGTTTGGTGCAGCAAGAACACAACTCTTGCAGCTCTTGCCATGTGAGAACACAGGGAGGAGAAGGCCATCTATGAACCAGGAAGCTGACTCATCGGACACAGAACCTACTGGCATTGTGATCTTAGACTTCTCAGTTTGCAGAACTTGGAGGAAAAAAAAGAACAACAACAAAAAGAACACAAGGCAAAGAGATACTCCAGGGGCAGAGCCTTTGATTTAGGGTCCTGCATTGGGGAGCCAGGGAAAGGTCCTTCACCCTGGCAATGCTTTGCTTCTGGGGAAACAAACGGGCACTAGAATATGTACTGAGGCCTTGTCTGAGGGAGCAAAAAACTGGAAATAGTGTCTATCACCAGAAGACTCGGTCTCCAGATTGTGGCATACTTATATAATACACTGTGTGCTATAAACAGCAGTGAGAATGTCAGGACTGGGGCCACATGCATCCAAAGCACAGCAGTGAGCCCACAGAGCAAGGTGTGGAACAAAACAGAGCAGAACGTTAGCACGCAGGCTGGCCGTTTGCCTGCTCTGTATGTTGTGGTGTGTGCCTGGAACATACAAGGCTGTAAAGTCATGCACAGGAATGATAAAGAGCAATGAGGATGGACCGTAGCTGACTTCCAGGAGGGATGAACTTTGGGAGGGGGCTTCGGCTCCACTTTTAATGTTTTACTTCTTTTAAAAACATAGGATTGAATTAGAACCAAAAGGTAAGGTTAAATAAAGTTGGGTGATGATGGGTACATGGGCATTCATTACATTATTCTGGAATTTTATGTTTCAAATATTATAGACCTAACGTCAAAAAGTCAAAGCAAATAAGCTCACTGTCACTTCAGTAGAGAATGAACCTGCCAATACCAAGGTTGGGGCAGGAGTCCTGAGGAGGCTGACACAGTGGTTGGCGGCCTGGAGGAGGGCAGGGAGTGGAATGGGGAGAGGTATATCGGTTCAAGAGAGGTTAAGGAGGTAGCTTCATCAGGATGTGGGGGCTGAGTGTCTGCAGGGAGAGGGCTGAGGAAGGAGGAGAAAATTGGTGCTTTCTATTGTACATTGGGGCCTGCAAAACTGGGTATGTGGGGTGCCATTCTGGGAGAGGCTGCATGCAGCAGGGGTGTCTTGGGAAGGAAGATATCATTTGTAACAGCAGCTAGTACGTAAGCTAACATTTCCTGTGCACGCACTGTGTGCCAGGCACTGTGCGAAGGCTCATGGGAACGAACTAATTCAATCCTCACAACGACCTCACTGTGTGAGGCAGGCATATCTACTTCCCTCTTTTGACAGGCAGAAGATATTGTGCCCAGAGCTGCACAGCCAGAAACTAGTCAGATGTTCTATTTTCTAAGCATCCCACCTGTACAGTTGGATGGTGCCTGCGCCTGTGTGGCCGTGTGACTGGACATGGTTTCTCTATACTCCACATATCAATGTGCATGAGCCTAAAAAACATGATGATGAGCCACAAAAAGCCAATCCATTACTGGGGTGAGGAAAGGGAAACAAATGCACTTACATACTGTTTCATTCAATTCTCGTGTCAGTCCTGAGGCAGAAATATAAACCCTGCACTCCATGTGAGGAGCCTGAGGTTCGGAGAGGTAACAGGACTTGGTCCAGGTCACATGGGCGTAGCCAGATCTGCACTCGGCTGGGAAGTATTCAGCCTGGTGGTTACCCTGTTGTGGTCTTTGAAGGATCTGAACCAGATCAGGAGGGGAAAGCCTCCATGCTCCTATCCATCCTCTGTCTGCCACTCACTGCAGCACCATGATAGCCTCCTGCCTTCTCTTCGCTCACTCACTCACTCAAACCTTTTTAAAGTACCTACTCTGTGTCATGGACTCTGCTAGGCAGTGAAGATAAATTAGACACAAACCTTGCTTTCAAAGAGTCTGCAGCCTGCAGGACTGGAACAACTGAAAACGGGTAATTTGCATTTTGAAAAGCCCAGCTAATGGTCCACCTATCCAATTTTGACAGCAATAGCAAAGTGTTACATTTAAAATGATCTGTGTGGATTAATTTCTTTTGCAAGGTTTCAAATCTTCCTAAGAGTCGCTTGGTTAGTAGGACGCAGAAAGTAGAGACAGTGACTCAAGCCCTCTGAAACACACAAGCCATTCAGAAACTATAAAAGGATTATGAAAAATATTATATTCCAAAAACAGCAGGCAAACAACAGCTGCCTTAAGTTTTCAATAGAAGCCAACTGAAAACACACACCCACCATAATTTTCAGAGGCAAATCTCTCTGCAGTTTATCCGACCCACTGTTTAAATTTCCATACTCAGTCCTCTATCTGCAGTAATAATAACCCAAATTCCATTTAGTGTTCATTTGAGCAGTCAGGATAAAGTCATTTCTTATTATCTCCCCACTGTGTAAAAAACAGCTTGAAGGTAGGAAGTCAGCAAGCATTTTCACCAAAAAAGTAATTATTGTAAGTGACATTTTTACTGCTGGCATGCCATAAGGCGAACTGTGCATTCAGAAGGACAAGTTGCTGAAACAAAATGACAGGGTACTCTGTGACATTCTGACAAGAACCCAAACATTATTTAACTGGCGGCTGGTCTGATGCACCACTTTTCATTATGTCCATAGTTTAGGCTTTGAGCCTGTGCCAAACCAGGAAATTCCAAGTGTCTATAAAGACAGACAAGGATGGAAAGATGGGAGAAAGGATGAAGGCTGGGGCCAGCGAGGGGTTAGAGAACAGAGAGGGGAAGCAGCATGGTCCCAGCCGGGCACATGTAAATGTGAATGAGGGAGGAAATTAAGGACAAGAGGAAAGGGAGTGCAGGGAGAGGCAGAGAGAAAGGTGGAGCCAGAAGGGACAGGAGACTTGGCAGCTGCAAGTGGCACGACAGTGCCAGGAAGTGCAGAAGGTTCTGAGTGCCCGGTGCTGGCGTCCTCTGTCCAATAGGAGCCCCGGTGGCCTGGAAGGACCTTGCCCAGCGTGAGGGCCTTTCCAGCTGACAGTGCTGACAGCTTCAAAGGCCACAACAGGGTAACCACCAGGCTGGAATGCTTCCCAGCCGAGTTCAGATGTAGAGACTGAGATGGAGACACTAGCCCTGTGCCGAAAGGCGGGGACTTGATCGCAGCCTCCTATGGTTCTTCTCCGAAGAGACCCACCACCAGAGGGGTTTTAGCTAAACAGTCTCTTTAAAATAAGGAGGTTCTCTGCTTTAAAGGTGAAAAGCCACCTAAGTTAGTCACAAACAGGCCAGGCCGGTGCCACCCAGGATTGTAAGACCCTCTCACTGACAAGTTCCAACATCTCCGAACACCAGACCTTTCGTTGGTGGCAGTGGCAGCCTGAACCCCGCTTCTGGAGCTCTCAGCTGACACTCATCGCCACCCCACTTCTACAGTCACATATCTTTGTAAGACATAGCCAATATAAAAACACGGAGGTTTCTGCTTTTGCATATGAGTGGTATTTCGACTGACTAGCAGGAATTTGAAACAAAATACCTGGATACTTTAATAGATGTCACAGACATACAGGAGAGAGAAACGAAGTAATCTGACCACAGAGTGAGGTCTCTCAGAAGCCCCCAGAGTGCCGCGGCAACACGGCCTCCTCCCAGGCCTGCACCTGATGCCTCGGGGAGAGGAGGGAGGGAGGGGCCTCCCTGCCTCAGGTCCCACTCCTGAGAGTGGGCTCCTCAACCTCAGGGCAAGGTCCATTTCCCAACGACACCGAACATCAGGGCACACCCCTCCCCACACCCAGCCTGGAGCCCCCCCCTCTTGCCGCCTGGGGTTGGCAATACTCTTGGCCTTCGGCCAGCCTGGGCATTGCTGTAAATCACCAAAATTCTCAGCAATGCTACCAAATCACTCTCCGCCCCCAATAGCAGAAAAGAGTAACCTAAGAAAGGCCTGGAGGGAAGGCCTGGGAGGAGCCAGAGGGGCTGGTGGGGCCCTCTATTGTCCCAGGAAGGGTAGCCCGTCTCTTCTACTTCCTTCTATAAAATGGAAGAGCAATGATTTCTCTCCTGCACACGCCCTAGCCCCCTGCAGGCCAGGTGAGATGAGATGAAGCCCTTGGCACACAGGTGCTGATGTGTGTGAACAACACGTTTTTAAAAGTCTGCCTAAGGAACTCTTCTTCGGAAAAGACAATCCTGCTGGGAAAATGGAAGGCAGCGGGAAGGAAGGAAGACCAAATATGAGATGGACTGACTTCACAAAAGCAGCCCTGGGCATGTGTCTCCTGGAGCTGAGGGGCTGCTCAGGACAGGACACTGCACATCACTCACTCACAGTGTCGCCCGGAGTCGGAGCCATCTCAACGGCACGTAACACACAAGGAACTCTTACAGTGACCCAAAAGCCAACATATTTTACTAACAGAAAACCTGTTTAATAAAAGCAAGGTTTCTATTTAACTCATGCCATTTATATTGTAGCTTATCCCCCTAATCTTGACTTCTAAGCTGCTTGAAGATAGGGCCTGTGTCTTTCATTAAAAAGGGGCCCTCTAAGTGCTGGGGGTCAGACAGTGGTGGGCCAGACAGATATCATCAAGCAAGTCACTGTTACAAAGACCCTGTGACAGGGCTAGGCCACGGATGTGCAGGGGCAGTGTGTGCTCACACACTGTGGCATCGAGGATGGGGCTAGGGTTGGGCATGGAGGTGTGCCAGGGCCTGAGGTGGGGAAAGAAGAGACGGAGGCTGGCCACGCACTAAGGAGGTGGGACTTAGCCCTCGGGAACGGGCTGTGGTAGGGGAGTGGCTCAGCTGGACATGCCTCCTGGAAGTAGGGTTTTACCTGTAGTACTGTAGATAAAAAAGTGACTCGAGGCTTGAGCTAGGGCTGAGGCTATGGAAACTGAAAAAAGAAAAACCTGACAGTGTGTGTGTATTTTGGGGGGCGGGTGTAAGAGGGAAAGAAAAATGGAGGTGGGCTGCTTGGGGACAGGGGAGTTTGCATGAGTCTAGGAATGCCAGAGGGAGAGCTGTTCTGGAGAGACAGGCTGAACTCAATTTTTGGGTATTTCATTGGAGGGAATGAGGATACATGGGTCTTGCGGGAGGTCTGGACACCAAGGGAGGATCCCGGACCAGCTGTCCTTGGCTGGTCACCTTGGCCTGGTGTGCAGAACAGGGCTGCAGGAGATGCTGGCTGCTGAGTGTTGCTACAAAGTCACTCAGAGATCTACAGACACTTGGCAACTGCCGTCATAAACCATGTGTGCCACCTGGTTCTTCTCTCACTCAGGATTACTGTCCATTTACCCGTTTTCTCCCCAAACTGGCAAAGTACACGGGGGAGAAAATGATCTTAGCAAATCTGTGCTGACTTGAGAGACACCTAGCAATGCAGGGATTCAGGATGTAAATTTGCCCCCCAACCCCCGGCTTTGTTATTTTTCTTGTGTATCTTTTATAGGCTTTTATGGAAATACCCATGTCAAAAGGAGAGTTTGGGAACATTCAAAATTAAGTTACAGTTCAACTCCCGCCGTGAACGGAGTCTGCAAGGCCGCAGAAGTGACCCGGGGTGACAGAGGCAGTCCAGCTTCAGGCACACATAGCTCACCCTGTCCCAAGCTTTCTACAGATCCGTAGTGATTTAGAAATAATACTTCCAAATTACTTTCGATAGCCTTATTACCGAACCAGCTGTGTGTATGAACACTTAGCAATGCGTCCCTGTGCATTCAGAGACAATGTGTGTCATACAAAGTCTAAATACATATTACCGAGATGGGAAAAAAAAAACCCTCTGGTTAAATTGCTTTGCTGTAATCAAAGATTAATCACTGTGTGAGTGTGCGTCTGTGTGCGGGCTCGTGGATGTGTCCTCTCTTTTCTCCAGGGTTCCTTTCTGGCTTTGGGCAAACCTGCCTATCCTTCACCAATAGTTACACTCTCTGGCACTTCCATTCTAATGGCAGAATAAGTCTTCCCAGATTTCTAAGAGTTGGAGGAGCTAAGGGGTGGATTTCTTTCTGAGCCTTCTAGGTCTGTCGCTCAGAAACCCTCAAAAACATGGCAGACAGCAGGCTTCAAAGTGCCATCTGTGCAGAGGCTCCAGCACCGGCCCCTAGAGCAGCCCATTCCCTCTCAGTAACACGGCCAGGCAGCCCGGCGTGCGGGCGATGATTCTGGGCTGTGATGGAATGTTCCTTAGAGAATCCATGGCTGCCTGCAGCTGAGGTGGGCTGCTTCCCGGAGTCCCGACAGCAGGCAGGTGAGGGAACTTATCTGGCCCCTCAAGGGCCCAGGCCGTGCAGAGCAGAACCAAGTGACGTTCTGTCGTCTGCGATGGTATTAGAAAAGCTATTAAGGTACATTATTTTACACATCCTCCCAGTCTCTCCATACTGCTTTACTTAATTTGTGATGAAATTGTTGAGAAAGGGTACTTAATGTAGGACAGTCAGTAAAAGTAATTTATCATCTTCCCGCTTCAGTGCTCACGTTATCAGCGAACTCATTTTCTGCATTCATCATGCAATCAGCCTATTATTTGCATATTAATCAGGCAGTGGACCATGAAAGAACTGCATCCCAGCCAAATGCTGCACTATCTCAGGAGAAACACTCAGTAATTATCATACATCAGTGTTATGATGTGGTAATTGATTATAACATCTTTCTGCTGCCCCTGGGGAGCCCCTCTGCTACCCCAGCTCCAGGCACTCTGGACAGACTGTTCTTTTCCTCCCCAAGTAGAGGAGCCACTGCTGCTCTGTGTGCCATTTCTGAGGAGTTCTGATCCTCTCCCAATTTTGTGAGGTATTTAAACCATGGGGAACAAAACTGAGTAACGCAGGAATGAGAGGGCCTAGCCGGAGGAAGGCATGTCCCTCTGGACTCTGAGTGTCCTCTGTCCTCGGCCCTTTGGGTCTGGAGGTGCTGCTCTGGCTTCTGGTAAGTTCCCTTAGGGAATGAGATGCTACAACTTCAGTCTCTCCTTATGAAGTTGGTACAAAGGCAGTTTGGCTGCTTTATTTAGGTGCCAACTGACAGGCTAATTCTGGCCCTCTTATAAAGGACAAACGCAACATCTGCCAATTCAGACTCTGGCTATATTTAGGAATCCAGTTCCAAAGGGAAGAACAAAACAAAAATCAAGATGAAGTCAGCGAGGGCCCCTCCTCACTCCGCAAGAAGAGTCTGAGTGTGGCCCCAGGGCCAGTCGGTAAGGGGTTGAAGCCACAGAGAGGGGGAGGCCATGACAGCTCAAGGGCAAGGCAATCCTTTGGTAGAGAAAGGCCCTCAGGCCACTGTGTATTTTTTCTTGAATTTAGGTGGGAAGGGGTTTGAAGCAGCATGGCCCTGCATCACAGGCCACATGAATTAAATACTCTCTGCTGCAAAACTTGATAGTCTGACTCCGCCAGTGATTTGTGCTAGGTTCTCTCCCCTTCTCCTGCTGAATCCCCAGAAGACACCTTACCCAGGATGCATCCCAGGGTAACTGAGGTATCTGACTTGCTATTTATTTTTGATTTTGTCTTAGATTTGACTTTTTGATATCTGTCCATTTGTAATTTAAACCCAGTGTTGTTCCTGTTTGGCAGCACGGTCTTGACTTCTGAGTATAGCTCCCATCGTGGAGGGATCAGTCCTCAGGGCTGAGTGACAGCCTGCCTGAACTGGCGCCTGCGACATCTCTAAGGTAGAGAGGCCGTTGGTCTGAGGGCCACGTGCGCTTCTTCCACCTCCTTCTTGGCTGGGGGCAGGACACCTCTCATCCCTGAGCCCTGGCCAGAGCCTAGGCTTTCTCAATCCAGAAGACAGGGGAAATCATGTCCATGATTGAGGATTAAAGGCATTAGCATTGTGCAGGGCACACAAATGATGCAAATATGCCAGTTTCCCCATTTTATTCCAGTTACTTTTCTAAAGTTACCTGAGGATTTTTAGGCATTTAAGCTTCTTCATCCTTCCCTAGAATCAAACCACTGAAAACTGAAGTCCTCATTTGCTCCTATGACCTATTTTTGCCTCTTGCACGCAATGAGCAATGTACCGTAAACTTGATTTTCCAAAGAGTGTCTACAAGGGAGAGAAAGGAGATGCGTCTAGAGACCTGTGATGAGGGCCTGCTGGGGCTTCCTCCAAAAAGGCAGTTAGGACATGCCAGCATGGAAGATTCAGGCAAAGCAACTGAGAGAACTTGATGGAGAAGGTTCTGCCACTCACCCCTGCTGAGTCACCCTACGTCCAGACAAGAAGGCCTGGTTCAGCACTGGTTTGCCCCAAATGGCTGTGTGATGACCTGCAGTCTTACTCTGAAAGCTCAAGATTTTGGGCCAACTTCAAGGAATGGCAGACGGAGGGACAATGTCGAAAGATGGATGGTACTTCAGAGAAACCACGAATCGAAGAGCTGCACGTAGGTCCTCCTTCAGTGGGCCCTGGTGCTGGTTGCCACCCAGCAATGTTTACACTTGATAATTCCCACCCAAGGAATGAGTGGCTGGACTTCTTTTCTGTTTCAAAGTCAGAGGCCTGACATTTCATGTGTGCAGATATATTATTCTACAGCTATCCGTGCACACAGACAACATATAATGGCAGTGGCTGCAGTGGCAGCTGCTGTTCTGGAGGCTTTTATACACAAACTCACTTAAATCTCCCAACAGTCTCAGGCATAGGTACTTTATTTTCCCAATTTTACAAGCCACTTGCAAAAAGCCACACAGTCATCAGTGGCAGAGGCAGGGTGAGCCTTCGGGCGTGTGCTCTGAGCCTGCTGGCATACTGCTGCTTATGTGTGCCGGCTACTGCAAGTTTATGTTTTGCTGTAGAAATCAATCTAAACACCTCTCACTAGTAATTGGCTAAATAAAATATGATATATCCTGATATAGAAATTCCCTACAGCTGTAAAAAGAGGGAACTTTATGTACTAACCTAGTAGTCTCCACCAAGTATTGCTAGATGAGAAAGCAAAGTCCAGTGCCTGAGCCCTGCCCTTCTGAGGGGAAGATATGCCCAATGCATGGGTTCTCTGCAGGGAAGATCACGTCTGGGGAGGGCATCTGGGGCTGGGGGATGAGGGAGGGTGACTCAGCTTTTAAAAAGGTGGAAGCCCTTTTAAATCTTAAATTTTATAAAAATGGTGCACTTTACTTATTCACCTCCCCTCCCCCCAATAATAGGAAAGGCATTGAAATAAATCTCTTACTTGAACTCTCTCCTTCTTTTTTTGGAGAGGCACAGCGACAAATCCCACTCTTGGAGCAGATAACTCTGGGTCTAATTTATGCTGGAGCAGCCTTTCCCAGGGACGCGTGCTGCTTTGAGGTGAGACAGAGTTGCCATCTCGCTCAGAGGCCCCTGGGCATGCCTGTGCAGGGTGTGCAGGTGCATGTGCTCAGTGGCCCCCGGGCATGCCTGTGCAGGGTGTGCAGGTGCATGTGCCCGCACAGGCTGGCAGGTGGCTCGGCTGGTCCCGCCCCTGTGTTACAGGCCTGGAAGGGCCTCCACAGTCCCCCTGTCCTCCTGTGTTAATGTGCAGGGCGGCTGTTTCAGGATCACATGACCAGTCCCCACTGTGAATCCACCAAATGCTGGGATGGCTGGGAGAGCTGACAAAGCAGCGTCACATACAGGGAATACAGAGAGGTCATCACGACCAATCACCTCTCAAAGGAAGCGTGAGAAGTGCATCCTCCTCTCCTGCAGCTAGCAGGCGGGTAGGGGCTGCCTCTGTGCTGCCTCACCCTCCTCTGAGCTGCTTGTAGGGGCGCTGAGCTACACAGCCTGCTTCTCATTGCTCTTGAAGAGTTAGCGGCAGACAACCAAACCCCTTCTTACTTTAGCTCAGTCGAGATAAGGTCAAAAATCACCTAAAAGGCAATGGTGAGAAATAAATACACAGAGTACAGTTTCCTAGACCATTTGGCAGGCCTGGGGGTGACGCCTCCCTGATGACAGAGTAAGACATCACACGGCACCCAAGGTGAGTAAGGACCTCCTAGACCCAGAGGGATGTGCTCTAACCCCTGCCTCAGCCGAAGGTTCCAGGGCACATTCTCCTGACCGAGTGACAGCCTCCACATCCCCCCCCCACCTTTGAACAGGGTCTTTCTCTCCACGGGGCTGAAGGGGCTGCCCTGTGCGCGCTGGGCCATCATAGCGCACTGACTGGTATGCGTCTTTCCCATGTGGTATCTTTGCTTCTCTATGAAGGTTTTCTGAGCCTCACAAGCCCTCCCCTGCAGCACTAGACAGTTTCTCTTTGAACTGTCCAGCTTGCCTGGGGCATATTGAGCAGCTGTTGGTACCAGCTCAGGTGTCAGGCAGGGCTCACACTCCACACGGAGGCCATGCTGCTGCTGTTGACTTCAGACACTTGCCTGCCTGATTGTGGAGATCAGGCAGAGGAGGCTCTTTCCCTGGACACAAATCTGGCCCTTGGTGGTCCACCTGCTAAGGTCTTAGGCAAGGGGTCTCACCTCTGAACTCCAAACACCCTCTTCAGCCTCTAGCTTCTGTCCTGTCTTCTTTAGAATGGGAATGGTGAGACCCCTGGTGAGCTGTGCCACCAATCACTGGCCAAAGCTCACCTCCTCTCAAGAAAGAGCCACCACAGGGGAAAGGAGCCACCACTGGGGCGATAAGTGGTTTTGGGTGAGCCAATGCCACCGAAGGGCAGGCCACAAGGGTTACCTTCAAAGAACAAAGACCCTCCCTTCTATCCCGAGATGTACACCTTTTTTTATCATATAAGCGTTAGGGCAGCAATAGCAACAGTATTCTACATCAAGAAAAGACAAATTCACCCACAAACTATTTTTCTACTGTCACTTTAAAAGAAAAATATAGGGCCTCTGAATTAGGGGCTTCTAATGCTTTCATCTTTTTCAAAAGTTCCCTTTTCGATGCACAGAGCTCTCCACCTAGAATGTTCTCCTCCCTGACTCCTTCCCCCTTCAGGACCCACTGCCCTCCTCTGGGCTCCCTCAGCACCACGGGCCCACCGCACACCCGCAGCTATAAATAACCGATAACAGACAACAGGAAGGCAGGTTGTATCTGAATCCAGAAACCTGTCATTCTGACCTCAGAGTAGAAAATTCCCTTATTATGGCACTCTTGCTGGAAGAAGAAGAAGAAGAAAGAAGAAAGAAGAAAGAAGAAAGAAGAAAGAAGAAAGAAGAAAGAAAGAAGAAAGAAGAAAGAAGAAAGAAGAAAGAAGAAAGAAGAAAGAAGAAGAAAGAAGAAAGAAGAAAGAAGAAAGAAGAAGAAGAAGAAGAAGAAGAAGAAGAAGAAGAAGAAAAAAATCCTAATGCAGGCTACAACCAAGAAAGAAATGAATGGGACACTCAGTTCTCTTGGCCGCCATACCCAGTGGGCGTAGAAGGCTGGACCCCCCGCCAGATGACACATAGTGGCCACCTGCGTCGGGAGGGGCTCTTTCTAGTTACGTGCACTTTCCAGAATTTTTTCTGTTTTTTGTTCTGTTGTCTATGCTTATGTTTAAGGTAGTTATAGTCAAGCCTTTTCTGCTATTCAAAATAAACAAGGGTCAGAATAATTCTTTTTGGAGAGAACCAACTGATACTTTCACTGATTCTGATGAAAAAGAAGAGAGAAAAAAATCAAATCAAATCCAGTCTAAGGCAGTGAATGGGGTTCTGCCTGCTTGAGAAAGTGCCATGGATTTTCTGGGGGTGCAACTAGCCCCTCCTCTTCCTGTTACTGCCTTCAAATGGCCCACCCTGATTTAGTCATTAAAACGGAGGAACTGATTGCTTATTCAAGGAAGCTGCATCAAATCCTACTGCTGAGTTCAAAGCACTAAAATCCTGGGCATATTTTCCTGGTCATCTCATGGGCACAAAGCAAGAGACAGTGCATAGTAAAAGGACCTGTCTCTAACAAGGGGTTGTGGCCAGTAAATCTCCTGGCCGTGGTCATCATGTCAGGGAGGGGTACACACGGGACCACCCACGTTAGAGATGGACCGCAGCAGCTGTCTTCTCGAGAGGCAACTGATATTCTGCTGATAGAAAACAACAACAGGAGCCACGGGATTCGCCACGGGTGGGGGAGACTTGGAACCCGCAGTTCCTGACTGACACGCTGGGAAAAAGCCGGAAATTTTGTGATTAATCTGAGGAGAACGGGCCATCCTTTTGCTTGTACAGCTTGCAATAATCCATCTGAAGCCGGGGTGGATGATTGTTAGCTACAACGCGGAAACACTCCCATATTAAAAAGTTACAAAGCCAAATACACTGGGCAACAATCCTCTATCAGATCTCTGTATGTAATGACTAAGGTGGCAGCCAGGAAAATCCGTTCCTCCTCCCCACCCCTCCTCCCCTTTAGAGTTGTCTTCTTTCTTCTTCTTCCCTAGGGGCAAAAAGATTAATCACACCAAGAGATTGTGACTATGAAGAGCTTTAAGGAATAAAAAAGAAAAAAAAAAATCCAACGGTTTACTACATCATATCTACCTATCTATGTACCTACCTCCCCCCACACCCTTCATTATAGCCCAAGGCTTTCTTCCCTTTAAATGCACTGCTAACTGGTAAGCAATAACTGCTCGCCACAAGCAGAGAGCACGGTCTTGCTAGGCCCCTCTCTCTCCTTCTACATTAGTGTTCCTCCCTTCTGCCCTGCCCCCTGCATTGCTATTGCTAAAGACTTAGACAATCAATTCCAAAGGACTACTTACAATGCTACCTTCAAATAGGTTTACCATATTAAATCAGAATCCCTGTATATAACCACTGCCCCACCTTTCCATGACACTGGACGTGGAGGATTTGAAAGAAAACAATACAAAAATGTTTGTAGAAAACTAGGCTACCAGGAAATATATGAACAGGTAACTCATACGATTGGCATAGAACCCTCTGCTCTCTTTACTCTTCAAGGCCTCAACAGCTTCAACAAAAAGCACAGGTTACTGCTGAAAACGGCACACCAGCTTCCCTCACCGCCCAAAGCTATCACCCCGCCACTCAGATCATCAAAGGAGCGTTCAGAAATGGTTACAACCACCAAGAGGGAAAAAAGTGATGTAATCATGGTTTCTCTCTACTTATCATAAAACTGATGAGCAAGTCTGACATACAAATCATTAAGGAAAATAGAGGTGCTGAGAGGCAACAGAGTTGGGCAGAAAGAGGCAGACAGGAGTTCTTTAGTGAGGAAAACAGATTCCTGTGTCAGCAGTTTCCTATTTAGATGGGTAAGGCCATTCCACTCCTGGGGCACCCTATTGCCATGGTAACTAAGCACAGAGCCATGCATTAGGTCCACACCATCTTGGCAATAAAACTACAGCTCTCACTGAAGGGCTATGAACAGAAGGCAAGTCTTCCAGTCTTGCACCTGGGAGGCTAACCTGACCTCCACGCTAGTTTGGCAGCCTGAATTCTCACCACTGTTCAGGTGTAAACCAACTCAGGGTTGGAATTACCTTCCTGGAGCCAAGCTGCCCTGGGGTAGAGACCTCATGGAGCCACCACCAAGGCAGAGCATCCTTCTGGGTCTGGAGTCTCTTGGAAGGATTCTGAGGTAGCCATGGTGAGAACAGGGACTCAGAATGCTGGAGAAATCCTAGGATCTGAGGCCTCACTCCTCTGTTCTGGGGGAGCAATGTTGAATGTTTCCTCAGAGACACGGCTCTTTTAAGCTGTCAAGAAGATTCTGGAGTCTCCTATAGGCATTCATCCCAATGATTTCCATCACTGTAATTCTGTTTTTTGAATCTAAATGCCACATACTGAAAAGCACAACCACTTTAATTCTTTGAAACAATCTTAAAGAATAACACTGATAGTAAAGAAATTTCAAACAAGGAAAACTACCAGCCACAGTCCTGCCACTGTGCAAAGACCTTTCTTCCCATTTTGAAGCACTTTCTAGCTTTCTTGATCTAGAAAAGTATTTTTGCATAGCTACCATAATCAGACCTGAAAGTTTGTATTTTCCTAGGATATGAGAAATATTTTTCCATGTTTCTCCAGTCATCACCATCACTGTTTGTATGGATGGCTGGCTTCCCTACTGCTGACGGACCATGGGTGTGCTGGGTAAGTCCTCTGCATCCATTTCCTGTCGTACTGAGATGACACCGGGAGAGGCCCGCCTGCCACTTCTTTACAGAAGCCACTGGGAAGTTTCTATGATGCTTACTTTTATCAAGAGGCTCGCTGCCTCCCCCTTCCTCCCTCTTCCAATCTGGAGACTCCTCAAGAGTTTTATATCACTTTATTTCATAAAGTAATTTGATAGCTTACAAATATCATTTACATTCCTCTTAGGAGCCCTGTGTGTTTTCCTACGTTGGAAATGTGACTGCTGTATGAATGATCCAGCACGCTAGGGATTACCTGCTATACAGCAAAAAGCAAAAAGCCATTCTTCCAAGATTTGTTCGGACACAGAGAAGGTTTTGGCATCGATCATAACCGACTTGGAACGGCAGGAGATTTCCTGTTTTATTTAGGAACAGGGGGTTTTGATCTACAAAATGTTAGTCACATTCTGCCAAGTTCAGTCCTGACACTGATGAGGTAGCAAAGGCTCTGGAGAGTTTAAGAGGAGGCCAACTTTCTGTAAGAGCAAGGGGCAAGGCTGATTTTCCATGCAAACGTCCGCAAACTCCAGCACAAACAACTGTGCCCATTATTTTCCCTGATGGATGCTGAATGTGAGCCAGTACCGCCTAAGTTCTCCCGTACTGGGCCAGCCCAGAAATGAAGGGAGAGGAAGGTCCACCTGATCCTTCTTCAGATGGACAACCACTCCATGTAGATAACCAGCCAAGAAGCCTACAGCTCGGGCAAGATGTAGCCTTCCAACCTCCATTTTGGTCAGAATCAGATGGGATGCCTAAAACTAACAAAAACCCCACCGGGAACTTCGCTGCAACCTACGCGCCCGGGCTGCATCTGTGTGTGGGTTTGGCATCTTGTAGTGGTAGCGGCCGCCGCCGCCGCCCAGCTGTTCCCTCACTACACATGTTTTCCCTCGTAAAACTTCCAGCAGGCTGGCGGGCTTCACGCTCCTCACTTAGCTTTGTTTGTGTTTTCAATGAATCAATGGGATATGGAGACTAATCAAGATGTTTAGAAAAATAAAGAAAGGAAAAAAGAACAGCTCGTGATGCTGGCTGCTCCTGAAAGCTGGGTGAGAAAAGCTGCGCAGGAAGGACCCGGAAGGGGGTCTAGGAGCATGGGCACGCGGGCCAGCCCTGGGTGCACAGCAAAGGTGCCATCTCAGGGACCTTACAGATCTCAGATGCCATCTCTGCCCGTATCCCAGGCCCTCCATCACCTGCTCCCAGGCTGGATCTCTGGCCTCAGCCCCACTCTGCTCTGCCCCTGGCTCTATCCAGTCACACGCTGAACTGCGAATCTTCCTGCCTTCATTTTCCTTTTGCTTGAAGGCAGCCTCGAATCTTCCAGAGGAACTTGACTGCTCCTTACCATGACCCCACTGGGAGCGATACAGGCCTATTCCTTGTGCCTGCCTAACAATGGAAGTCTCAAGCACAGAATCTGTCCTGACTTGAACCACAGCCCCCAGCCATGAACACAAGGCTTTACACCTAAGAAACAGACAGACTGATGAGAGAATGCGGAGAGGAGCAAGAAAAGGCTGCAGGAACTCTGCACTCAGCTGCCGACCCTCTCCCCATCAGAAACTACAACCACGAGGACACAGTTTGCCAACAGCCTCCCATGTTTTCAGCTCCCAAATCCAGAATGAGGGGCCCTTTGAGTCTCCCTGTTCCAGACCAGAGGACAGGAAAACATGTGGCAGGGAAATATTTCACACACAACAAGAGGAATCAGCTGGTTACCTGAGCTCACACAGCCCTGCTGCAGAGGGTCCTGTAGTGACGTCACAGAATGGAGGACTAAATAAGAAAAAGGAATACAATTAAATGAGGAAAAAAGTCCAGGGGTTTGAAGCTTTCTAATGAACTGAGTTTAGCAGAGGGGAGACCGCATTAAGTCCCAAAGGCCTAAGGGAAGGTTTCCCCACTCCTAATGGGGGGAGGCCAGAAGGCAGGGTCCGCCAAGTGCTGCCGGGAGAAGGCAGGACCTGCCTGGGGAACAGGTGGAGGCTGTCGCCCATCACAGCTTTCACCTCCGTGCCTTTGGCTGATCTTTCCTGATTCCCTGATTTAGCTACTTGACTTTTACCTTTATTTATGTATAAACAGCATTTCCTTAATTGGTAACTCATTTTCTGCTGCTTATAAAATTAGCTAGCATAATCTTCTCTCTCCTAAAAAGTGAAGTGAGTCCATGGCAACAGGTAGTGCAGGAAGGGGGCCAGTTCTCTGCCTGCAGTGCCATGTGGCTGGCCGCCTTGTGCCCAGATGCCCCTTGTCCCTCCCTGCAGCAGCCCAGGGCTGCCCTCACCTGGCCCCTGCTGCTGTCCTTGGACTGGCAGGACGCCCTGGCCCAGCTCGCCGTTTAGCCAGAGCTGCATCCGGATGAAGGGTTCGCGGCCTTTCTGGGTCAGCTTGCTCCATGGCTTCGGCCGGGACAGCATGTCACTGACACTGCCCTGGGACAGGCCCAGCACCTGGAGTGGCAGACAATGACCATTGCATCAGCACTCAGGGGTGAGCGTGAGACCGCAAAACGCTGTCGTGATATGCACGGACGCTGGGAGGTGACAGACACAGAGGATGCACAGGGAGTGCTTCAGGGAGGAGCAGAAAACCAGTGCCTGGAGGAGGGGGATAGCCTGGAGTGGGGAATACTTTGCAAGGTCACCGGTGTGCTGATGCCCTGGCATGAGAAGCCATAGGTATAGTCACAGCTTTTAGCTCCCAGGGAGAGGCAGGCTGGGAAAGGGAGGAGTGGGGTCTCCATTTTGCCAAGGCTGCAGGGTCGTTGTCTTGACAACCCAAGAGGAAACACTGAAATCATCTTGCTCTTTGCATGGTGGCGCCAGGAAAGGCTGAGGTGCTGAAGCCAAGGACCCCTTTAGAGGCAGAAGCAGCAGATACTGGTGGGATGTTGGAAGCCAGTCTGCTTTGCTGGTGCTGGGCCAAGTTGGCATTTAGAAAGATCTGCTCTCTCTGATCCCATCCTGCTCTACGGTAGGGGCCCAGAGGTGAGCTGGTGGCAACGGGGGAGCCAGTCTGGGAGGAAAATGCATGAGTTGCACATACATTCCCGGGTTTTCTTATGCTCACATATGGCCATACATATGTATGGGCACAAACACCCCCCACAGGACACAGATGCAGCCCAGGGATATTTAGGGGCTGCATCCGATCAGTCTTTTGAAAAGTTCTCAAGTTTCAGAATAAACTGCACTCGTGGGCCAAACAAGTTCAACACTATTAAGTTTGCTAAATTTAAGGCATGAGCACAAATGTCTATTTAAATGTTCTCAAATGATATTTTTACAACACTGAACTAGAAATTTCAAGGGACTTTAAATTTTCATCCTCATTTCTATCCCCCCATCACCTTTTAAAAAATCAGGACAAAGACATCGCAATCAGATATTGCAAGCATTCATAGCACCACACTGCGACTGCTGAAGCGAAGCAGGACAGTGTGGGGGTAGGGGTGGGTGGGTAGGCCCCTTGAAGGCCACAGTTGACCCAGCTACACACCCCTCAGGGAGGCTGCCTTTAGGGGAATGGAGCACTTCTCATTATGCTCAGCATTCGTTACTTAATCTAAAATGATCCTAGGGTATTATGTTCCTCTTATCCCGGTGGGGGGATGGGAGGGGGTTCCTCAGCCTGGCCTGTGCCCTCCTGCAGTCCGGGAGCCCTCAGGGGATGTCTGCAGGGAGCGGGCCTAAGCCGTCGGTCGGACATCCTCCTTAGCACTGCCTGCAGAGGTGGAAGAGGCTCCCGCCACCATCGCTGTGCTCGCCAGCCATGAGCCCAGCTTTGGCTGAGTGGCACTCCCCCTGTGGGAGCGCACTGATCAACGGGGCAACTCCTGCATTTAGTGTTTGCCCCCTGATGGTCAGTGCACATCACAGCGACCAGTCCTTCTGCCGTTCAGTCAATTTGCATATTAGCCTTTTATTATAAAGGAGGATTTACAGGCCTGGTAGGTCCTCATTATCCAGACTCTGGTTACCAGGAAGTGCCAAGAAGAGAAAGGGTCTGGGAGCTCATCCACAGCCACTGTGAGCCAGCGAAGGACATTATGGAAACAAGGGCTTCCAGGACCCTGGGCAGCCCTGCCCAGGCCACCTCCAGCCATGCATTCCTGGGCAAGTCACTTAATCTCTGCTGGACAGTACCTCAGTGCCCTCTGAATCATGAGAAAGGTGCAATTATGCTTTACACAGCCTAGGTGTTCTCTGCACACTGGCCGTCTCTCTTTGTTGTCAGATCCCTTTTGGCCAAAGAAGCCTGCAGAGGTGCCTCTGGGCTGCACTTGGCAGCAGAGGCAGGACTTTGATTCAATCACCTGTCAGCTTGGGGTATGTAGTCAATTAACTTCCCTGAGCCTCGGTTTCCTTGGCTGTCCAATGGCAATGTTACCGTCCCCCTCACAGTGTGACTAAGTCGTCTAAAGGAGCACAGTTGGTGAGAGGGTCTAGCTCAGATCCTGGTCCCCAATGGATGCAGCAAAGGGAACATTCACCAGCCAACATTCCCAGAAGTTTGGGAGTGGACAACCCATTATATTCATTGGTTAATGCAATGGGTGACAACAATGTCCTCTAGATACTTAGTTCTAAGCAATGAAAACAGATGGGAAAACCCAAGCCCCCAAATCGAATTCCTTACCTTTTCCCCGAAGATCCGCTGACAGATGCCGTTCTTGGCCAGCTTCTCTTTCACCTGCCGGGTGAGCTCGATGGTGTCCACCTCCTGGTACATGTAGATCTCATACTGCTCAGGCGTCAGTGGAGGGACAGAGGGCTTGGTGGGCTTGGACAGGGGTACGATGGGGGAGGAAGGCAGGGGGCTGTTCTGGGGTGTCTCGCTGCGGCTGGCTCCGGTCATGCTCAGCTCTGAGCTCTGGGAGTACGGTGACTCGGCGCTGGGCCATTCTTTCCAGTATTCGGAGGAGGAGGAGGAGGGTCCCTGGAGCTGGCTGCGTTCGGCCCTCGCCTGACTGCTGCCACCTTTTTCTTTCCCGCTGCTGGGTTCTTCGGCCTTGGTTTCCTCGGGGGGAGGGTTGTTCTTCCTCTCCGGCTGTACGGTGCTCCACCAGTGGTCCTTCCACCCGCCGCTGCGGCCCAGCTCGTTCTTCACGTGCCGCAGGACCCCCGGGGTGGAGTCGGTGGCTCCTTGGAGGTCCAGTCCAGGTGCATCCTGGGATTCCTTTTTGAGGGCTGGGGGGTTGGGCAGAGCGGGGGTGCTGGAATCGGGGGCGGAGGCGGGCTTTTTCAAGGAGATGGCTAGAGGAGGGTAGCTGGACACTGAGGTGGATATTAACTTGGGGGTCAGGATGGCAATGTCAGTCTGGGCCAGTGGTGTTGGTTTTAAGGCGGGGTCGAGGGCAGCTTGCTGGGCCTCCATTTCTCGGCGGGCTTGCTGCAGGATCGAGCGGATGGCGTCGTCGGAGTTCCCGCTGCCAGATGTGGAAGAAGGCTGGGCGGGCTCTGCTGCACGGAACAAACACAGAGGAGATCAGATGGTGGCCCAGCAGCCACCTCTCCAGGGGAGCATGCTGCTTCCACTCCACTTCTTCCTGACTTGACCTGCCACAACGTGCGGATTACTGGGGAGCTGCATGGCTCTATCTGTCCAGCACGTGCCCCATCAGGGAGACATTCATGCATCTTGTGTGATAAGAGAGAGGGAGTCCGAAAGCAGTCAGTCACACCCACCCTGGACTTTCTTTCCCTGATGATGTAAAACAATTCTTGTGGTTTTTCTATATTCTAAAATTCTAGTGGTTTTGTTAAACTTTAGTAACAGTGTTAACAGTATTGATGAGAGACCAGTCTCCCAGTGTAAGGGACCGTATTTGGGTTAGCCCAGATCTCTCCTGGGTGGGTGACTGCCGTGTGGCCAGCAACCCGAGCCCCACAACGAGGGGCAATGGGCAGGGATCCCGGGCTGTGATCTGGGGGAATCACAAGGCAACACTGGGTTTCAGGATTTCCATCTGTAAATTTGGGATGGGTAATGGACTAGATCAGGGGTCTTCAAACTACGGCCCGTGGGCCACATGCGGCCCGCAGAGGTGTCTGATCCGGCCCGCCAGGTTTTTTGGGCAGTGAGCGCAGCCGAGGTGTTACAGTAGGAATTAGTAGTTCATATAGTCCGGCCCTCCAGCTCTCTGAGGGACAATGATCTGGCCCCCACTTTAAAAAGTTTGAGGACCCCTGGATCAAGGATTCTTAACCCGAGCTGTGCACCAGAATCACCAGCTGCGCTTAAGATGCACACACCCAGGCCCCAGCCCGCAGTGTGTGATTGAGAAGCAAGTGTGGGACTGCGAAGGGAGGCCCTGGTTGAGAGGTGCTGGGCTGAATGCTCCCTCTGGCTGAGCCAGCTCTGTAATGTGCCTTCATATCTGGGGGAGGAAGTCATACAAAGGGGCTCTTCTCCTTTAAATGACACTGGAAAATGCCTCGAACAATAGTGACAACCTTTAATGCCTCTTAAGGACTCAACTTTCCTGGTTAACAGAGGGCCCTCCCTTTTCCAACTCACATGACCCTCACAGCGTCCTCCGGGTGAGGAGAGAAGATGATACACCTCGAGGTGGGCCTTTCGCTCTCAGTTCGGGGGTATCTCCTATGCTGCCCGGGGTGCCCTGCCAAGCTTTCTGTTTGTTCTGCCATCCAGAGGAGGGACTGGCTTAAACCTCAACTCTAGCCTTGAGGGTGAGAACATACTAAGTTGAAAGTACTATCCATTGGCAGGCTTGATCCCACAGGAGTCATTTCCTACTACTCTGGGATATCTGGAAGGAGGCAAGTGGCACCAGAGGGCAAAGTGCTGGGACAGGAATTGAGAGATCAGGGTTTCCATCCGGAGTCTACCAGTTAATGAATTTGGGCAAATTATTCTAACTTTCAGCGTATTAACCAGGAATAATAGGATAATAAAATCTCTTTTCCAGGGTTGTGATTTGAAGACCTAGGCTAAGGTAGCTAAAAATGCCCAGCCCAGGCCTGCTTCCCAGAGGGAGCACTGAGCTCACCCATTGAACAAGCAATGTGGGAGCGGGCAGCCGAGGAGAGGACCCCCTGACCATGGGGGTGGCCCGTCCTCAGTTGCCACAGCTGCCTGAAGCCAGGCCTAGCAGGAGCAGGAGGGCTCTGCAGAGCAGGGCTTCCTGCCTGAGATAACTCCGGCACCCAGTTTCCTCTCCAGCGGTGTGAGCTGAATCTATGGCGTGGCGCGCTTCTGGTTCAAAACTCGAGCAGAGAAACGCTGAAGTGTGGGAGGTCTTTCCTCTGAGAGGAGGCAGCTCTCAGGAAGCTCGGGGCCAGTCCTGAGGCAGACTAGGTCTGGACCACAGAAGAGGACATCCATCTACTAAACCCCCTGCTCTTCCTAGCAGCATTCATTCCAAAAAGCAGCTGTTAAGAATTGATTTTTCACACATCCTTTTTTGGTAGTGTTTGGTTAAATATATATCCAAATAATAAAAAGGCTATATTGCTTTTACAAAAGAACTATGAAAGCAAGTCAACAAGATCCTGGAACATGGGTACCTTATTGACTCAATGTTCAAGAATGACAGAAAAAGAATGTTAACTATTAGCAAAAGACCTACAGCACTTGCCTAAATACATGAACACATACATTCTGCCTTTTTTTTAAATTGAAAAGTTAACTACTGCTGACCAGAATGCCCAAGACAATATTCTAATTAAGTTTGGAAAAACAGTGGGACCCATACCAGTTTTTTGCACTTGCAGTTCCCTTTTGGCTTGTTCCAGGATAGACTTGATTGCTTCATCGGACCCCGTCTCTGAGGCTCGGATCCGGGTGGTGATGTTACCTGCAAGGAGAAGCCACACCAATGACATCAAACCCACACCTGGAACAAGAACCAGTGCTGCACAAAGATGTCATTCTGATCAACAGATCTCACAGGAGTTGAGGCTGGAGATGGTAAGGAGGCAGATATGGCCTCCCATTTACCTGTACCTGCTGTGCATGCAACTTCACAGCAGGTACCGTGACCCCATGCAGGAAGGGCTTCGTGCTGAATCTACCTGACGTTGAATGCTATTCGGCCAGTGGGATAAGCTCTCACATTTACTCAAGCGGGACACCCATGTGTTGGGACCAGGGAGAGAAAATCTTTAAAAGCAACTCCAATAACTGCTTTGACATGGGGCTATGTTCAAGGCTCTGTATGTGTATTTGAGGATGGTATACCAAAAGGAAAAATGGAAAAGAAGGATAAAAGGTTGAGGCTGATTACCTATTAATCATTTTGATGTACAAAGTAAAGAGGCTAAAGGCTTAATTTAAAATTTTCAATCTATTATCACATGCTGTCTTTTAAAAATTTATGAATGAGCCCAGTCTGTGTGGCTCAGTGGACTGAGCATCGTCCCATGCACCAAGAGGTCACTGGTTCGATTCCTGGTCAGGGTGCATGTCTGGGTTGTGGGCTTGGTCCCCAGTAGACGGTGTGCAGGAGGCAGCTGATCGATGTTTCTATCAATCTTTCCCTCTCCCTTCCTCTCTCTAAGATGAGTAAATTTTTTTTTTTTTTTTTTTTTTTAAATTTATGAATGAGGAGAGGAGCCTACAGAAATCCCTAAAGGACAAGAATTCAGTCTTTTGGTTACACAGTGATGCTTTGCAGAGTAGCCACAATACAGATGTACTGAAGCTACTACGGCCCGGGGGCTGGCCCCAGTTCTTTCTGGAAGCCATCCACATTTTTAATTTTTCACTACCTTACTAAATATAAAGTGCCACACCAAATCATTTAAAACCCACATGTCACTGGGACCAAGCCCCATTAAAGATGCCACTCCAAGGAGTGTGGTCGGGGTTGGCTAGCCAGGACCCACAGGAAAACTGATTATGATTGGAATTTGTCCACTCCATAGCACCTTCAATGTATTTCAGAATTAAAAGACAGTACAAGGAAGCAGCAATATCTCATTTGACTTAGTCACCTGAGTCAGAGCAACAACTTTTCTCAGAGCAACAACTGTTATCCTTTCACCTGCTTCTGAGAAAATGGAAAAGTTATAATTTGAATCTAATGGGATTTGGGATTCTTACTTAGAGACTAAATCTTAGTGGTGGAGGCCACCTCTTCCGCACTCGGTAGAGTGCAAGCAGCTCAGAAGGAAGGGGCCTTGTGTACTTGAACCCGTGCTTTGTTTTATACTTACTATCTGTTTTTCCATCAGGTTCCAGGCCAGAATCACACTGCACAGTTTTAACCCAAATACACAGCTAAGGACATGCTGCTTCCTAGGTTACTAACTGCAAAGAAAAACACCTGCCTGCAACATACCTTCAGACCCATTTCTTCGTTTCGGTACTTCCTGAAATAGTCTGTTCAGGCTCTGGCCTGGATTCTCTGTTGAAAAACAAGTGTGGTAAGAACAAAACAATCAGGGGGATGGTGGTGTTGACGATATGGGCTGCGTGACATGAAATCTGAGTCACCTGTGACTACCGAGAGGGCTCGGGGTTTCCTGTGCAATTTGGGAGCTACTAGAAACGTCTGAGAGGCCCTTCCCTGGCTGATGGGCCTCAGAGGCCGTGATTCTGCTGCAAAAGGAGATCAGACGGGCCTGCGGCCTGTGGCACCGATGCCACCAGGGCAAACAGAGGGAGCGCTGCCTCCAAGTGACTCGCCCACCAGCCCCCGGGACAAAGCTCACATGAATCATCCAAAGACAGTTACCATCGCCATAAAAACCTCGATGTGCTTTGTGAAAATTTGACGTTGTTTGAATTCTCCCTTTAATTTGTTTTGAGCCTAAATTTCAATGTTTTTCAAATGTGTCTAAGATTATCTCTCTATCTCTGTTGGTTTAGCAGAATGATCCCCTGCTGTTAGAGAGGGAAGGAATTCTTTCAACGTAGGGACCACTCTGACTTTTTATCTTTTTATGGAGGGCGGGGTAGGAAGGGTGCTTTAATGAAAGTTTCATGTATTGAACTCAAGGCAGGCGTGTCTGGCTTATAATGGTAAAGAAATCACTTAATCGAACATAAGCCCTGGGAGCGAGTTGGCCACAGGACACACCCCCTTCTGTGTGGCGGGAGAGAGGACACACTCTCTCCACGGGAGCAGCTCTGTGTGAGGAGGGACCCCAGCTGCTGCTGCTGCTCTAGGGCTGGTTGGCACCTCAAGGACTCCTCCTCATGTGAGGCCAGCACCCAAGGCCAATCGATCACTGGACTCTAAACACGTCGAGATATTGTACGTAAAGTAATTCTACCGATTCAAGGCACAGTACTGAAATACTGAGTTTACTACATGTGAAGTGATGAGTGGGTTTCAAGAGGCTGGATCTCCCAAATCTAACAACTTTTACTCTTGCCAGTTGACCCTTGAACTCTGGAAATTGCAGAGCCGAAGAGAATTTTACGTGATGTGATGCACAAATGTTTCATCACGGACACACAGACAGCACTCTGTGACAGGCTCACACGCTGGTGCCAACCCATGAAAGTCTCTCACCTCTTTGTCTGCCTTGGATGCTGCGAAGAGCCAGGATGTTCTGCTCATCCGAGAGGAACTGCTTCATCTTGTGGAAAGGCTCCTTGCCGCGAACGGTCAGTTTATTCCATGGTTTGGGCCGGGCCAGAATCTCGCTCACGGACCCTTGAGACAGTCCCAAGACATAATGTCCAAAAATGCGCTGTCCAATATTGTGCTTGATCAACTGCTCTTTCACCTGCCGGGCGATTTCTGCAGTGTCTATCTCCTCGCCCTCGGAGACGCTCCCAGCACTTTCTGACTGGCTGGGAGACGGGGCCATGCCATTTACATCTGGGCTTTGTTGTAATGGACTTGGGGAAGATATGGAGTTTGTGCTGTATGGACCTGTTGAAAAAATCATGCTTGTGCTTCCTGCTTCCTGCATGGCCTTGGAGTAGAAGGACTGCATTAGCTGTCGTTGGAGGAGAGAGTTTAGTGCAAATTTTCCCGTAGAAGCCAGGGGTAGGCTGGGGCTTGCCAGGGATGAGCTGAAAAAGTCTTGAGTTAACCCCGCTGGTGAGAACTGGTGTGTACCATTAGTATTGGAAGCCTGCTCCCCCGTGTTGCGGGGCAACTGAGGAGGGGGCGCCGGCAAAGGTCCAGGACGCCGACTCTCAGGCTGGTCTTTCCCTTTTCTCCTGGCTGACCCTACAAGGAAGGGCAAACATAATGCATTATGGGGGATTCAAAAGGGAAAAAAAACCAAGACCAAAATGCAAAGTTTGCCCCACATAGGGAAAAAAAGTGCATATTTTACAAGGGCCAATGAGCAGTGTTGGTTTGTTTTTCAATTGAATTTTTAAATCAGCCAAACAAGGCCCCCCGGAAACAAGCAACATGCATTTCATGTTTGCACCTTTCTTGTACGTTGCAGCCTGGAGAGTCCCCTTGACATAGATTCAAACTCCTGAAGTGACAAGGAGCCGGTACCACACACAGTAAAGAGTTGACAAGTCGCGGGCCTCTGGCATTCGAGCTATTACCAGGAGAGCCCCACCTGAGGAGCAGCAAACACTGACATTTTGGGACCAACAGATTCGCTCACACCACTTGCTCGGAGGCGAATGCACTGCACCGAGTCCACTCGATCGAAGGCACGCACATTTTAAGAGTGAAATATCATCGGAGCCCGAGACACTTTTAAATGGTTTACCAGCTGCCAAAACCAGAGCAGTCAGTGACGCCACCATTTTGGGATGAGCACAGAAAGGCTAAGGAGGGGGGACGTGTTCCCAAGAAAAACCTGACGAAGGAAGAAAGGCTCCACGGAGCCTGGGCGGGCAGGGCTGACCTTGCCCGCAGGCCCCAGAACACCACGAGAGAGAGGCCACACAACTAGGCAAAGATCAGAAAGCCAACATCCTTCCAGTGTCCCTCCTGTGATCTGCCACACTGGCCCTAACCGACCTCCGCAGACACTCTGCAGCCACATGTCTCACCTTGACCGACTTTAAGCAGGCGGGGGTGGGGGAGGAGAGGAGCAGTGAGGAGGACGAGGAGACCAAACACTTATTAGTCACGGTTCTCATCAACTGGTGATGTTCCCGTCATGCATCGGCCCAGACTCACGGTTCACCTTCCTCTTCCTCGATCCCCGGAAGGGACCGAGCAGGGCTCGTGAGAGCCTGTCAACCTACCGCTCAGGTCGCTGTTGGAGATGCGCAGAGAGGCGTTCTCGGACTGCAGCGAGCGGTTCTTCTCCAGCAGCAGCACCTCCAGGGGCTTGGATGCGTCCTAGACAGGGCAGAGTGGGGCTCACTGCGGGCGGCCACCCCCCACTCCTCAGGCCTCAGACCCTGCGCCCACACTGCTCCGCGGCTTCCCACCCAACATGTTACGGAAATCTGACTTCTCCCGATGGTGACTGACACACGCATGGAAAACACTCAGGTTCCTTCCCAAAATAATTCATTCCAGTTGAAATAATTTTTCTTCTTCTAGACAATTATTCTCTATTTTGTCCCCAAATTCAAGTGGTCTAAACCTACGTCTCATCTGGCAATAGTATTGGCTGCAGAGCCATACACCTGTCAGAAAGTCATTGTAAAGGTGCCAGCCACAAAGAGTCAGCTGTTTTATAGGCATCAGGAGCAGGATTCCATGAGATTACTTAAATTTTAATTGGCTACCAGATTATCAAGTGCTATTGTCACCTTGCCTCTGTAGATAATAAAAGCACCCAAGCCAGCCGTTCTAGGCTGATCTTTAACACAATCTGAAATTGTTTTTATTCAAGTTCTTAGTACCAAGTTAAATCACAATTTCACTGAAAATGAGTTACCAGTTTGGAAAACACTAACTTTTCTTTTTAAATAAAGACAAATTGCTTTAACTTGGTTAAGTGTTCATGAGGCATTATTGGCCAGCTAAGGGCGAGAGGTCTCACAGAAATATCGAGATAATGAAGCTCGCCTAGAGACAAAAGTGACATGGCCATGCTGACACTCATACACACTAAAAGCAAAGTGAGACCATGTACCTGTGTCCCAGCTCCCTCGGACGGTGCAAACTCCATGGACTTCAGAATACTGCGAAGAGCAAGACAGGGCGGTTATTTCCTGCTCTGACCTTTGTTCACAGCCATACTAACGAGCATCAACATCACAGTTTCCTGTTCTCTGGGACCAAAGGATCTGACAACTTTAACAACTTCCCTGGCAGCATTATAATCTGATAATGTCTCTAGAATAACTACTCAACTAGCAGTTGGCCAGCAAAAGTTTCTTGCCCGGCATGTAAATCATTCCATATGGAATCACACCAGGTCTGTTCCTAGTATAATTTTAAAGTTGAACACAGGCATAACATTGATGCAAGTGGAATGTATTTGTAAAGCTTAGTGGGAATGAAAGCGTTGGTACAAGGAAGTCAGAGAGAGAGAGAGAGAGAGAGAGAGAGAGAGAGAGAGAGAGAGAGAGAGAGAGAGAGAGAGGAGAAATCTCAACACCGTATAGGGCTGTCACCCTATATGCTCAATTGGTAGTTAGCACCTGGGCACAGGGAAATGGGCAAAGAGCATGGCCCCACACAAAAGCTGGCACAGACCTTCTCTGCAGCCCTGGGCTGGGGAAGGAGAATCATTGCAAAGATGTGGGAGAGTAGGTTTATTTCTCCTTATCATTGAAATCACACCAGTCTCTAGCCTGTTTCAACAAGCCCGAGAGCTGAGTGAGGTCAGGTGCCCAGAACTGCTGTTTCCAGTATCTCTTTAACATGAACATTGTTTTCTTTCTGTGAGTCTATTGGGGAAGAAAGGGCAAATGAGTAGGTGCTCCCCTCACACACCCACTTCCCCAAGGAGGGAAGGCGGTAATGAGGGCGGGCTGTGCATCTCAGGCAGGGGCCACCCGAGTTCTGCCAGCATTCTCAAAGCCACGACGTCAGTCTCTGCCCTCTTTAAGCTCCACGGAGGTGTCACTAGAAGAGCAGTGTGCAAAAATGCCAAGGGTCCTGGAAGACCACTTTCTGCCAAGCCACCACGAGGATCAGCAAGCAGCCGACTGCTCTCAGTTTCCCTCTGGTTGTGCCTTCGCGGTGGCCCTTGTCATGTAAGCTGATGAACAGCACTAGAGGAGCTGGTGTGGGCAGGCCGTGTAGCTGTAGTTCACAGAGTGCTGTAGGAAACACTAAAGGACTTGGCCTCACCCACCAGACAGATGCCTGGAACCTGCTCTTTCTCGGCAGCCATCAGGTTGCTCACAACTCTATGCTTGCCTGAGAGCTTCCTCAGGACCACGTAAGAGAAGATGGAGTCTCTAAGTTCATAGTGAAACACCGGTGTCTCTTCATGGAGTTAACATATTTACCGAGGACCTATGTGCCCAACACTGGAGAATCAGAACCACTCCTCTCCTCATCCTCACGGACATTATGGGCTTTCAGGGAAGACAAAACCCAAAGAGCACGGGAAAGAGAAAACTGTGGGGCCTTGGCAGGAGAGGCCTCATCAGGCTGGAGGCAAGGTCTGTCCGTTGAGGAGTTAAGAGTCTGAGTTGGGCCTTGAAGGAACAGGATGCTTTAGAGGCCACGGCAGGGTGTGGAAACACCGGCATAGATGGGAAGAAAACGTGAGCATGTTTCTGAAAAAGCACTGAAATCACTAGGAAGTGGGAGGCCAAGGACACATTTTATCAGAAAGCCACCGAGTGGGGTGGCTGTCGGATGCTGATGTGTTGGTGGGGGCTGTGGTGTGCAGATGCGACAAGAGGGCTGGCAGGAAGGTGGAAGGGTGCTCTGGGAGGAGTGAGGGCCAGTGAGCAGGTGGGCAGACAGGAGGAACAGACCAGGGAGAGCTACAGGCTGGAGTCAGGGAGCCTTGGTTCCTGGGAACAGAGGCAGTCGGAGTGGGGGTATGGGACTGATCTCAGCCTGGGAGGATGGGGTCTTGGGTGAAGGCCTTCACATCAGTTCCTCTGATTCAACACTAGTGGATGGAGCACATTTTATTTTGAGGAGGGAAGAAGACGGAAAGGAAGGGAAGGTTGGATAGGAAGGCAGGTACAGAAGGTCAACCTGGTAAAAAAAATATACATCCCTGAGTTGGAAATGGGGTGAGGGAGAGTACAGGGTTTGAAGAAGCCAGAGCTATAGAGAGGGTTAGGGGTTGGCCAAGAAGGTCCTGGCAGAGGCTGTGTGGCAGAGGGAGTGAGGCTGCACAGGGCTGAGCAAAGCACGTGGAGGTACCTCACCAGGGAGGCTGGGGTCATGGCTGAGGGACGGCTCCTGGACGTGGCGACGAGAAGGTCGAAGAGGCCTAATGGGCTTTCCTAACAGACCCGAGGAGCGGGATTAAGAACACAAAGAACAGCAGGCGAGTTATATGTACTTATTTTAAATGAAGAAACTGAAAAAGTCAGCAAGAGAAAGGAGCTGATAGAATAGCAGGAAGGAGTAGGAAGGAAGGGAGTCAGGGTCCAGGTGGAGGGGTCAGCCTGGAGAGTTAGGAGAAGCTGGGACAGGAGTATTTCAAGGCAAAGGGGGAAGATGCAGGATGTCTGTCTCCCCTACAGGGCAGAGCACCAGGGTGTCAGCTGAAGGTTCAGGTGCGGACAAACCAGGATCCCTGGGCGGCGCAGAGGCAGAGCCAAGGCAGCAGTGGAGAGAACACAGCCTGCAGGGACTGGCTCACACATCACAGTGACTTCCTACCAGGATTTGATGACCTGGCCATGGAGGCGGGGGAAGCCCAGGGCAGACTCCGTGAGGCCAGGCAGGAGGATAAGGGGGCTGTGTGCTCTCTGAGGAGGCTGCCCATGAGCTGCAGGCGAGGGGAGGAGGTTGTGAGCTTGGAGGGTACTAGAATTGGGGGACAGGTTAGGGCCAGAGCCTGGGAGCCGCAAGAAGGCCAAGAATAGGCCGTGGGGAAGGAGTCTGAAGCAGGAGGGCCAGGCTGGGTGGCGGGCCCTGAGGAGGGAATGTCTGAGCTCGAGAATGTAGCGCTAGCACAGAGGGGACAACACTCTCAGATGCTGCCTCTCGTGGGAACCTGGAGGCTGGGAGATGAAAGCCTGGAGTCTAGGCAGCCAGGGAGGTGGGAGGCCAGGGGTACTCTTTCGGTTGGAAAAGTTTCCCTGTTCTGCTTCTGCATGGGGGATTTATAACTGAAAAACAAGCTCTTATTTTATAATGTCTAAAATGGCAATAGCTCCCAATTCTGTGCATACTGGTCTACTTAAAATGCACAGTTTTATAAAAAGCCCAATAATTCAGGCACAGGCCTCAGGGCAAACACCCAGGGCGGCCCAGAACACGGCCCTGTGGTGCAGCGTCTGCTGATGCCGCAACCAAGGATCTGAGGCTGCCTGCTCACTGCCACGGTGCTTTTAGCAAGTGTCCCCAGCGAGCTCTGGCTCATGAGTGGCTGAGCAGGCGTCTCATACTTACTTGAGTTCTTTCTTCACCTCTTCATAGTCAGCCTGTCCTTTGAGTTTTTCTTCCAGTTGCTGAAAACAGAGAGGGTTTTATTAGTTGCCATGTCTGAAATAGGTCAATGGACTCTGCTATAAACTGTTGTGTCCTTCTGCCACACACACACAGACACACTTCCTGGCAATGCATATATGTTGAGATCCTAACTTCCACTGTAATGGATCTGGAGATGGTGATTAGGCCATGAGGATGGAGCCCTCATGAGTGGGATTAGTGGCCTTATAAAAGTGGATCAGAGAGGTCCCTCGCCTATTCTATTCTGCAGACACAGAGAGAAGCAAGCAGTCAGGAGGGAGCTCTCACTAGACACCAAATTCGCCAGTGCCTTGATCTTGGATTTCCCAGCCTCCAGGACTGAGAGAAATAAGTGTTTATTGTTTATAAGTCCCCCAGTATATGGTATCCTGTTCTGGCAGCCCAAATAATTTCACTGACTACATTCTCTGTAAAGCATCCAGCGATCCCTGAGAGGCAATGCAAAAATGTACAAATGAAAGTTGATAACGTGTGGTGTTGTCTTTTTTTCTTCACTCTGTGGTCTGGTGTGAGCACATATGTTAGTGGACACAGGCATTCACGAATTCACACACATACACACACACACACACACACCCTCACACAGTCAATATAAGGCTGCAACATAAGATTTGGAAAACAATAAGGAAAAGGCCATTTTGTACCAATACCATGAAATGACAAACAGAATGAAGAGATGCTCTCCTAGTATTGTAAAAACAGCAAGTGGCTTTTCACAAGCCACGTTTGGCTAGCTGATACATACAGTCAGTTGCCAACACCCTTGTGGGGCCCTGCAAACCAAAGATACAGCCCCTCTGTTGCTGAGGCTGCCATCAGACAGGCACCAGGAGAAAGCACTTGCAGGAGCAGCAGCCTGTTCATCTGGGTGGTCAGTGTTTCCGTGACAGCTCTGAACCCTGTGGGGAGGGCCTCCGAGGGTGCCCTGGCCAGCAGGGCCCCAGCAGATCCCGATGGCCCCGCAGAGGAAGGCGAGGCTCTGCCCAGGGGTGCAGGGGAGGGAGCACATTTCTCAAGCAGGCGCTGCTCTAATAGGCTCCGGTGGAGTCTGTGTGCTCGCTGGGCATTCACTGATGGCTTCAGCACAGAGCTAGACAGGCTTTCCTGCCAGGACGGCCTTTGGCACAGGGAGGTCAGCAACGGCGCTTCCCTCTGTGAAGGCGTTTTGGACTAGTCTGCTTTTTTGTCCCCACTAGGGAGCTCTGTAGGGGAAATAAGCAGCTTAATAAAAACACAAAGACCCAGGTTGAGGGGAAGGGTTCTAGTTACTTAGTGTGTTTCCAAACCTGGGTGAACAAATTCCTGGGCCTGAATCAGAGCACCTCCCCATCTCCAGGCTTCCAGGCACCTTTGGCTTGACCAGCCACAACTACACTCTCTGTTCAGAGCCAACGGGGAACATGCTGGAGCTGAGGGAGGAGATGCTCATGTGGCCATCAGCTTGGACATTTGCCTGAATCCCACCCTGCTCGCTGTTTCAAGAATTCAGGTGTTCTGTAAACAAAAGTCATTTAGTCCATTTTTCTACTGCATTTACTGGCAGTTTGGTGTATTTTCCATTGCGTAAAATTGTGCTGCCCTAGTTCCTTTATAAGACCTCTTGCCAACGTTATGTTTATAATGGTTTCTCAGCCATAATCAAGCAGGGGGTAGCATGCACTCATTTTCTGACAAAAGATTCTCAGAAGGTGCTCATGAAAAAATGATTACTTCATTCTTCTCTTTATGGTGGAATAGCAGGAAGCACTAATGTGCCAACCCTCCCAAACAAAAGATTATCCGGTGCTGCTGGGATACAGAAACACTTTTCAGATTGAGGAATTCACTGACGCTGGATATGATACACATAAAACTTGGTCATGTTCAGAGATCAGGAGAAAGAAAGGAAGCGAGAGGGGAAAACATGGAGCACCTCAGAACCCAGCATGTCAGTGAACCTGGAGCCAGTTCTGCCTCTTGCAATTTCGGTGACCTTGACATGTTAATAAACTTCTGGTCTGTAGAATGGGATAGCAGCAATGACCTTAAAGGGTTTAGCTAAGGGGTGCAAAGGCAAGGACCTGGTGCAAATGTTGGCACGGTGGGCCTTGGATGTGGGACCATTACCATTGCCAAGTCCCAGTCTATTTTTTCTGAGAGCACAACTGCAGGTCTTTTTTTGCAGACCTGAGGTTGGCCCCGATCAGAAGACTCTAGGACTGGAGTCTGTAATTTGGTTGGGTATAAGCATTCACTGAGAACTAAACAGCTTCCACTGAAATTTCTGCCACCACTTTAATTAGGAACCCAAGACCACGCCTATAAAACTGACGATGTCTCTGCTCGTTGGGCAAATGGATGGAGGTCTGACCAAGCTTGTCCGGACCTGTGAGAACTTCAGCCTATCCTCACAGAATTCTCCACAGAGTGCCAGAAAGCATAGGTTGGGGCTGAGCACGGGCCTCTGACACTGTAAATGCCCATCATGGAAAAAAAGACAAAATGTCCTCATCTCAGTTCTTTGACCAGAAACTCCTTGTTGAGTACCTGGAAAGTCTACTTCCAAGACTCAATTTGGAAAGGGCAACACGTGCTTTAGTCTGCCGTTCTCGTTGGACAAAGATTCCTCTCTCAGAATCGCTAATGCTCACCAGGTAGGCCCAATTCTATGCTTGGTTCTGCATCTACTTAATTGTTGCAACACCCTGCAGAGGCATCTGTCTGTCTGACCGAAGGAAGAGAAATAATGACTGAGTTCTACAATCAGTCCTCATCAGAGCGGAGGCCGCCCTGTTCGCTTGTAGCAACTCGGGGAGGAAGTGAAAGGCTGGTGTGCTGAGGCCAGGCAGTGCCGGCTGCAAAGCCGTGCTGAGCCTCACAGGCTGGGCGGCACCTCGCAGATGCAGGGAGACCTTCACAAGACACTTAACTTCTCTAGACTTCAGTTTGTTCATAAATGGGGGCAGTGATGCACACAGCACCGTGCTTCTGTGAGGCTTCAATGAAATAATGCGTATTAAGTGCTTAGTGCAGTGCTTGGCACATGGAAAAGCACTTGGCAATGGCAGTTATTGTTACCCTAGCTATTATTACTTTACCCTTGAATGTGACTAAATTGTTTCTGAAGAGGCTGTGTGGTTCTGAATCCAGGAGCTCTGTTTATGACGTCCTCCACATCCCAGTGTCATCTCTCAATGTCCCCATTGTTCTGTGGCAGACCCATGGGGGAGGAACACAGGTGCCCGGAGCAGTTCTGGCTCCTAAATGCTGATGGCAGGAAAGGCAGCCCACATCCAGTTCCATGAATGCAGACTTTGGAAGCCAGATTATCTTCCTGAAAAGGTACTTATCTGAGCAACACACACGGGCTTTATACAGACAGGCGAGAAATGGCCACATGACAGAAACAGGTTGCTAGCTCAGTTCCAGCCTGGCTGAGCTGTGACTGTACTGGCCGCAGCGAACACACTTGGGACAGTGAAATGAAGAAGGACACAGAAGTAACAGGAGAGCCTAGGCTGGGTTGCTTTGGTTCAATGGGAAGTCAGAGAAAGGGGTTTAGGGGCCAGGATGAGCAGTGCTGCTCATTGCTCCCCTGGTTGCAAATCTTGTGGGTTTCCTTCGAGTTTAGGAGATGAAGGCCTGTGGGGGAAGGAAAAGGGGAGACAATGGCATGGGCTTCCTGTAGGGGAGAGGGCGCTCTAGAAAGTTCTTAAATTCCTGGCTAAGACTCAAATATAAGACAATTTAATTAAAATGCAAAGTATTTTGGTGTGTAGCAAATTAGGCACTTATAAACGGTATCTGTCTTAGTTGTACCACAAGGCTTTCCACACTCTGGGCTACCAACTTAAGAGGCCCCTGGCACGGGACACAAATACAAAGAACCTGGGGAAGGCCTCATCTTCCAGGCTGCACAGCGAGGGGTCAAGACAGCAACCCCTCTTTGCAATGAAATAGACTGTGGGCCAGAGAGGTGACTATGGTGTAGTCTGCAGACAGCTCCACCTTCTTCCTCCAGGATGATCGGAGCCAGGCTCTTAGCAGTGCTGTTTGAAGACTGGCAGTTCAGGTGATATGCCTGGTACTCACTCACCTGGAACCCTGGGCTGAGGGGCCACCGGTCAGAGGTGATCAAGTGTGACTGGGTTCCCTGGCCCAGGGCAGGAGTTTGAGGCAGAGCTCCTGGGGTTGATCAGATTTTCTGGGGTCCAGGACTAGGTAGTGTGTGTCTCCTTTTCACCTAAACGGGGACCCCCTCCAGTCCCCACTGTTCTTTGGTGAGAGGTAGGATCTACAGATGCTGGGCAAGGGGGAGAAGCCCAGGGATGGCTGGGTGGGTGCTGTGCACACATGGATGCTGAGAATTCGAGACGAAAAGAGGAGACTGTAGCCAGAAAGGGGGTTGGCGGGGAGAGTGACAGTTATGCTGGAGCGCCTGCTGCAGGCGGGAGAAGGGTGGCTCTGGATAAAAGAGGAGTCCTTCTATGGTAACCCGGTCACAGGTCACCTCCAACTTCCTCAAGCTGTGACCGAGGTGTGACCCAGGTACAGGGCGGAATGGTGTCATCACACAGCAGGACGGGCCTGGCACTATACAGGCCATCTGGACATTGTAGTCATGGTCAGCTAAGGGTGCTGCAAGCTGGGGACTATGCAAGTGAAACATCTGGATTTACTCACCAAGTGACGAGAGCACATGCATCTTTGTAAGAGGATTCATTGTAGATTCCCACCATGAGCTCCCTGATGCATCTCCAGTAACACCCTCTGGCTCACAGCGATTTACAGGACACCACTGAAACCTCCAGCCCATGTCGATCCTAGCACAGCCCTTCTGGTTTCTGGAGACTGCTTCCCCCGGGCCTCACCACTGCTCTCTCTGAGTGGTGCCATCTTTGCCTTCCTCCTCCCCATGGAAAGCTCACTGACTTTTCCTCCAATCTGCTCACAGTGCCTTCAAGACCCAACCAGGGCAAGGCTCTGGGAGGTCGGTCCTAGGCTCCTCTGCTTTCAGGATGCAGATGCTCCTGCCGCCCAGGGCAAGTCTCTCTATGGTGGTGGGTGGGTGCAGTGGAGGCACAAGTGGGTCTCCCATATACAGAGCCGGGCTAGAAACTGCAGGGCCTGGCCTCTCCTAACCCTAGTGACCTCCACAAAGCAGCGATCATCATGACCGCTTGCCTGTGAGTGTCAAATGGGATGTGGAAGTTAGAGCTTTATACACTGCACTGTTGCTAAGATGCTTGTTAAAACATAGAGGGCAGCCTTTATGCAGAGTCAACACACTGCCTGGTGAGGAAACTTATGTAACCAAAGAGGCAGCGTTCAGAATTAAAGGCATAGAATGACTGTAGAGAAGTAGTCTTTTGTTCCCATCCCAACCTCCTAAGGGACACAGCATGCTCTACAGTGGCTCAAGAGGACCACCAGCACGTCAGGAGGTGGGGTGAGGGGCCCAGAGGGTTGGGGAGGTATGCACAGCTTAGAGACAGTCCTGCAGGTCACTGTAATACACCTGCCCAAAGATGTAATTTCTCCCTATGGGAGAATGGCATCCTTTTAGCTATCTTTTCTTATAAATGTAATTTTAAATGGAAGCTTTTGGTAGCAATGTTTTCGGTGCTATAGTGAGAATAATGTAGGTGACTGCCTAATTATATTGCCTCTACTTAAAAAAATTATTTTATTTTTGTCTTCACCCAAGGAGTGAGAATATTTTTTCTACCGATCCTCTACAGAGTGGAAGGGAGAGGCACATTAACCGTTGCTTCCCGCACATGCCCTGGGGACGGGGAATGAACCTGCAACCTCGGTATGTGCCCTTGATCTGAATTGAACCCTTGACCCTCTGGTGTGCACACATTCTGATGCTCTTACCATGGAGCACACCGTCCAGGGCTATACTGACTCTGTTTTAAAGTATCCCAACAGAAGACCACAGAATAGAATTATCAAAAATTAATGGGTTATTTCATTAATTACGAAAACAGAATTGTATGTTACAAGTAGCACTGTACTTGAGCACTGGTAGGCAAGGCAGAAGGAAACATCTCCTGCTTCTGAGTCCATTTCCATGTCTATTTGAAGGCTGGAGGACGCACCACTGTATATGGAGAGTGATACGTTTATGGTGAACTTGGCTTGAAAAGGCAAAACACGGGGAGGGAGAGACTGGTAAACATCCAACTGTCAAGTGAGCCTCAACACATGACAAATCAGTTGTCTAAGTGAAGGGAAGAAATCTCATTCATAGAGATTGTGAGCTTCAAGGTGCTAGAGCAGGTGACCAATTAGCCCCCAGAACCATTCCATTACAGAGAGCACCACAGAGTGTGCCGGCAGAGAGACGACTCTCATAATCTCAGTAGTCTAAAGATTCTGCCCTTATGCCGTCTGCCCTTGTGAGACCAACCTCCCCCATCCCACCCGTGACTGTCATTAGCATTTGCCTCAAAGGCCATTGTTAATGTTCATGGCAAAGCACCCACAACTCCAAGATGCTGAGGTGGCTGGAAGCTGCCGCATCCTCAAACTGATCCCAATTTGAGCGCCACACAGTGTCCCCAAAGCTGGACAACATGGACCAAGAAAGAAAGGGCTGGGGGGTGGGGAGGGGGAAAGGAAGGGTGTGGGGAGGAGTAAGAGAGGAGAGCCCCAGGAAGTTCAGGACAGCTTGCTGCTGCTTCTTGAGGCCGCCACCGCGGGGGTCACAGACCCCTGTTGCAAAAGCATCAGACTGTCAATTTGATAGGCCTCATTCATAAAATATTTTCCTAATAATTGTACCACTGCTTAGACCCTGCAGTTTAGATTTGAGACTATAAATTATACACATTAGGGGGGGAAAGAGCCCTGGGAAGGTATCTCATTCAATTAACCTTACTCCTTAGGGGAAGGCTAATGCCTTTTGTGTGCAGTTCGATACTGGGGAGGCCTTCACTCCTGGCGAGAAGGGGTTAAGATAATTAAAACCAGAGAGGTCTTGTTACTAGAGGATATGCTTTGATTATTAGATCAGATGAAGATAAGGGAGCAATAATTTTGGAAGAAGTATTGCCGAATTGTTTCATTAACTGCACAGTATTAAAGATTTCCCCCAAGATATGGATAAAGAACATTCATTTGTGAAAACTGTGTTTCATTTTTTGTGAAGGCAAACATTAAACCTTAACTGGTTTAGAAGAAATTGCTCTAGAATAAAAAATGCGAGGTCTACAGCCTCCCTCTTACGAAGCCCAATGCAGAATGCATTTGAATCAAACCCTTTAATGGTAACAGAGGAGAGAAAGGCAAATTATCTAATAATAATGCCAATGCTAGGGATAGAAATGGCTGTAACGAGAAAATTAGATTTAATCTAGAAATAAAAAATGAGCACTAGTACTCACTGAGCAGGCCGATGAGAGAAAAAGACACAACGAAGAAATAAACGCCAAGGTTGATGACAAATGTGACTAGGTCTCAGACATCTTCCCAGTCACAGGGTTATCTACTCCAAGGAGCCCAGGCACCTGGCAGTTTCTTGGCTGTGGGCTCTGCCAGTACCAGCGAGTTGCCATGAGGATAGACTTGTTGGGAACTTAACTCTGGGTCAGAAACATGGTCATGAGTCAAGAAGAAAACTTTCAATGGAAAAAAATCAAGATGGCCATGACTACATTCCAGAATTACTCTATATAAGAAAAAGTTGTCCTGACATTTTTATAATTAAAGCTTGATCCACCATATTTAGCATACAACGATTATACTTGGTATTCATTCATTCATTCATTCATTCATTCATTCATTCATTTGATCATGCATCCCACAAACGGATGCTGAGTGGGGACAGGAGGAGGCCCAAGTGGGCCCCGTGGAGGGACAGCAGAGTGGGGAGGAGGAATGTCTGGCCTGGGAGCAGGGGCTGAGCCTGTGCTGGTAAGATACTCTGAGGAGGCTCTCTGGCTCTGACATGCAAGGAATCTAGGGTTCCTGGACCATCTTCAAATTACACTAAGTAACTTCAAATGATAGGAAATAGCTTACGGAAAGTATATATATTTCAATATAATGAAAAAGATTCCAGGTTCTGCATTTGGGACACAAAGTTATGAGAAATCCCATGAGGATCTAGCTTTTGTCTGGGCTGCTGGGATTCTGCCTGGGAGGAAAGAGGCCAACTGTGTGAGCTGCACTGGAGTAACACATTTTGGGCTGCTGTGGTACAGCCCAGGCCTGAGGGATAGAAAATGATTTTGCAGCTTGAGAGTATGGCCCAAGGGGCTCAGGAAACCCCTTGCTTTCATTTCATCTGGGCACAGGCAGAGCTCACATTTCAGTGTGCCTGGGCAGCCCAGCGGAGCTGACTAACGGCATGTTTATGCAGACGGCCTGTGAACTTGACAGCCACTCTTATCCCCCCCAAGAAGCACGCAGAGCCTCCAGGTGCAGCACTGCCAGCTGCAGCCCTCAGGTGGAGAAGTGGTGCCGTGGGTGGGAGGGCACTGAGGATGGGGTTTCTACCAAGTGCTGAAGGTGCTGCCCAGGCTGGAGCTGGCAGAGGGGGTTCAAAGCCCACAGAGGTTCAAGGTTGCCATATTTGTTGGCAATTCCGATGTGATGCTTTCCAAAAAAGAACTCTGATGGAATTTAGACACCCATGCTTCTGACTGAGGTGCCCCAGGGCGCCTCATGCCTTGTCATTCTGTTCTGACTGGAGGAAAAAGCTTGTTGATGGTTGGAGCTCAGACTAAGAAATATCCACGCAGTCACTTTTGCTTTTAAAAGAGATAGAATTTTAACCATTGCCTTTGCAGACCATTAAAATAAGAATACCTGTGTGATCAAGGCAGGGCCAAGAAGGCAGCTTCTGAGACAAGGCCTCCTGCCATGGTCACTAAACCCATTGGGTGTCCCAGATGCTGGGCAGAAGCATCCATGAAGAGCTCTCAGGTGGTGGGAAGCCAGAACCACCGTGCAGGCCAATCCCAAGCTGCCTCCAGGGCCGTGTGCGGAGGAAGGCAAAGGGTACGAACGTGCACACCCAGCCCTCCCTTGCCCGCAAGCCCCCATGGTGCCCTTACTTTGAGTGTGCTGTTCTTGGCACTCAGCTGCTGCTCGAGCTGGGAGATCTGGCTGGCGGAGTTCTCCCGCAGCTTGGTGAGGCTAGCCTGCAGTCTCTGCACGTCCTCCACTAGCTGGGCGATTTCCCGCTCTTTGGCGGCCAACTCAACTTCGAGGCTGGAGCGGGTCAGCACCTCTATGGCCTGCTCCTGGGAAGGAGAAAGGAAATGACAAAACTGCACCAGCTCAGGCTGGTGCGGGGTTAGCTGTGCTGGCAACGGCGGCAAACAGGCAGATGAGAGGATGTGGACGGTGAGCTCATGGTAAGACGTTACCTCTTGCCCCTGCTTGGAAGGACCTACTGACTGCTTTTCCCACACCACCCTTCCATCCTCATGATGAGCTGCCATCCATCGGGTTTGTCCATTCAACAGCATTTATGAGTATCAGGCACAGAGCAGTGGACAAACGGTGGACATCCCTTTCTTCACGGGGCTTCTAGTCGGTGGGTGGGTGGGTGGGGTGAGTGCACTAAATGAATTTATTAGCAGCATAAAGCGCCAAAGAAAAGCTGAAGCAAAAAGAGGCCATAGGGTCAGACTTGAGAGAGGCCGCTGGGATTTTATTAAGATGGTCAGTAAAAGCCTTATGAGATGGTGATACCTGTGCAAAGATCTAAAGGAGGCAACAGGAAGGGCCCTGCTGGTGGCTGGGGATGAGTGCTTCAGCCAGGGGAATGACAATGGGGAGGCTCTGGAATGCTCCAAAACATTCAGATCTTCTCCCCCCAGACGGACTCAATGTCTTTCGGTTCCTCACAGAGCTATCTAGATGCTATGCTGTTTGACAAATTGAATTTTAGAGTCAGCATTTTAATAAGACTTAAGAGATGTGGAAGATGCACATTTGGGGCTCCTTTGCTTATAAATTCTTATGATGATTGATTTTTTTTTTTTAATCCTCACCTGAGGATATTTTTTCATTGATTTTTTAAAGAAGAAGTAGAAGAGAGAGAGAGAAAGACAGAGAAATATTGATATGAGAGAAACACATCAACTGGTTGCCTCCTGCACAAGCACCGACAAGGGCCGGGGCCAGGGAGGAGCCTGCAACTAAGGTATGTGCCCTTCTGGAACTGAACTCAGGACCCTTTGGTCTGCATGCTGACATTCTATCCACTGAGCCAAACTGGCTAGGGTATGATGATTTATTTTTTTTTTTAAAAACTTACCTCCTTCTCCAATTTGTTCATTGTGAAAAATATGTAAAACAGGGAAAAGATATTAAAAAAAAGAAAAAATTAAATCTGTACTTCCACTTCCTAAGGACCAAAGTAATGATGGCTCCTGAATGATTCTGGAAGCTTTTTTGCAGGGTGGATATACTTTGGGGCATGGCCACGGGAATGGGGAGGATAAATCTGTATGTGACAGCAGAGACTCAGGGCAGCTCACACTGCAGTGTAGAATGAATGCCATCATCCTTGCTGTCATCTGCTACATGTCCCTGACTAGGGACTGAACCTGCAACCTGGGCATATTGAGACAGAGCTCTAACCAACCGAGATACCAGGCCTGGGCTCACTTCACTCCTTGATCCTGCCTATACTGGAGTAGAAAACAGCAGCTGCGCCCTAGCCTGTTTGGCTCAGTGGATAGAGTGTCGGCCTGTGGTCCGAAGGTTCCCAGATTCAATTCCGAGCAAGGGCATATACCTCAGTTGAAGGCCAGGGCCCTGGTCAGGGCTCATGCAGGAGATAACCAATTGATGTGTTTCTCTCACATCAATATTTCTCTGTCTTTCCTGCTCTCTAAGAAAAATCAATAGAAAAATATCCTCGGGTGAGGATTAAAAAAAGAAAAAAAAAAGAAAAAAGAAAAGGAACGGCAGCTGCAGCCCCAGGTGGCAGGGACAGCCATGCCACTCTATGCACGATGTGCTTGTTACAGGGTTTTCACATTTGGGGACAGTGAGTCACCCCGGGGAAATAATTTTGTACATCTCCCTCCTGGCAAACTAAGGCCCCTACCATTTAAGAATGTAAAGTTTTATGTGCAAAGAAAAGATTCTTTCCTGTTTCTTTGATTTGCATACTATCAATTGGAAATTAAAAAATAAAAACAAAACTCTCCTTTACCACAGAGCTAGGGGAGCACCACCCTTGATCACACTGGACAGGTCAAGGTCAGAGGCCTAAGATGAGTCCTCTGGCAGTGCCAGGGGTTAGTAAGCACCTAGAACAGTGAAAGAAGCATGCGGAGGTGAACCCCAAGGAGGGAGAGAAGGGCACAGTGGGAAAGGGCTGGTGGATCTCATCAGAAGGAAGAGGGGCTCCATTCCAGAGGAGATGCCACAGGTGGGCACAGAGGTTGGAAAGGGCATGAAGCTGGCACAAGGAGGGACTGATGCTTAGAGGCCAGTTCAGAAAAGGGCATGCTGGTGATTCTGCCTGGGAGAATCAGCGGGTGCCAGAGCTGCCTGGACTGGTGAGGGGAGTGACATTCAGGGAGGTTGGCCTCAGGGTGGGTAGAATGAACCGTGTTATCTAATTTAACTTATTTATCAATTTTCTAACCTGAGGGATGCCAGCATAAAAACTGTTTAAATGCTCTTAGGAGAAGAGTCTGTAAAACAAGCCAAAAGGTGATCTGGGCTTTCCAACAGGCAAGTTACTATATTAGGGGCAAGAGGTTCAAACAATACAGGGTGGGCAAAAGTAGGTTTACAGTTGTGAATGTATGAAACACGGAGTTTATACTCATTATTTTCCACATGAACAACTGTAAACCTACTTTTGCCCCAGCCTGTATCTGTAAAAAAAACGGTGTTGAACGTGGGTGCAGGATGGGAACCTGGCATAAACAGTCCCAGAGGACCATCTGCTAAACTCCGGAGGCCCAGTGTGGCCTGGCCACAAGCTGACTGTGTGACTCTGTGAACTAACTCAGGAACCTGGGCCACAGATTCCTCATTTATAACAGCAAAAACCATTGTGTCTTGCATAAACTAAATGAGATGAGGTGATATGCTCTAAAGCAGTAAGGCCTTGGAAATCAGATAGAAAAGATCACCCTATTCCAAGCCCAAATGTGGCTCACTCTCCTCTCACATACTAGGACATCCTTATTGTCTCACTGTGAAGACACATGGGAAACTAAGAAAGAAATCAACAAGGTTGCGGGAAATGATCCACAGCTGCAGGTGGAGAGGCCTGTGCCTGATGACAGAGCTGGGGCCTCTCAGTCTGAGGACGGAGCTAGAAAGGAGGTTGTATGACGGGGTGAAGGGGGCTGAGAGGAGGGTGCCTTTTCAGCCATAGAGAGGTTGGTGCCAGGCGGCTCGGATGCTGCTGAGATAATTACTGAGAGGATTTGAGGAGGCCCAGGACCACAGGTCCCCTCATGTCCATATAGGCCTCTAACCAGCTGCACCTGAACCACTTGGGGGCTTTAGAAAACATATGGATTCTGGGCCCCACCCTGGAAACCATGGTTCAGAGGGTCTGAGGTAGGGCCTGGGACTCCCTGGTGATTCTGGTAGGGTTTGGGGTCAGAACGCTGGCTTGGACTGTAGCCTCTAAAGGACCTGTGTGTGACAAGAGTGACAAGAGGTCCCTGTGGGCACCAGAGTGAAGTCATGAGAGTCTGTCCCTGCAGAGGTAGTCCCATGACCCCAGGCTTCCAAGACCTGTGAGGGCCCCTACATTCCTCATGGGGGCTGGGTCTCAGGTATGGAGGGCACTGATGGCTCAGGAGCCATGAGAGAATATGTGGGAATACTCTGTAGAGTCTAAGGACATTATAAAAAAAGGAAGGGCTTAAGATGATGATAGTGTGTGTGTGTGGGTAGGTGGGGTGGAGTGGTATTTCCAAAGGGAAAAATTAACAAGAAAACAGAAGTTACTGACGCACTAGTCCATTAAGTTTTATCCCTTTGAACCCATTTGCCTCCTCTCCCCCAACCTGCTTGTGTGAAATATCACAAGTTGTGCAACTGTCTAGTGAGTCCTCCTACTGAGATTAGAACATCGAGGTTGAAATAAGCTAGATAATCATCTTTTATCTTGCAGCCGTTTTCATATTAAACGTGAATGAGATGCAGGAGCGCTACTCAATTGAGGAAAACCGAATTGTGAAATGATGGTGCACCTAGGACCCTAGCCTGCGAGACAGATCCTTGGAGTTGAGGCTGATCATAGCTCTATTTGCTCCAGCAGGAAAGATGAGAGAAGGCTGCTTCTCTCTCACTGCCACCTCCATTCCTGCCAACACCAAGCCGCTGAAGTAGGCTGGGTCTATGCAGTGTGTGTCTCTCACCTGAGAGACAGACAGGTATACTTCCTAATATTATGGTTTGCTTAGGTTTAAGAAGGTGAACAAATAATATCTGTCTTGTAACTACCCGACAAAGGACCTGCAAGTATACTGGGATACTGTATGTAGGGAAAAGAGTAGTCTTTGGAGGACAAACTTATGATCAAATGCCAGTTTGATCATTTTCTAGCTGGGTGATCTTTGGCAAATGACTTAACTCCTCTGAGCCTCTCAGTTCCCATCCCTGTGGTATGAGGACACTAAAACCTGCCTCAAAAGACCCGTGTCACGAGGTAGCAATGAAGCAACCGCACAAAGCCCCAGCAGGGCCCCTCACGCAGAGCAGGTACTCTGAGTGGTGGCTCACCTTCACAAACTGGCAATTCCGGTACGACACCCAGCAGATCGGTTTGGGCCTTTGCTAGATCTATAGACTCTACTGTTTCTCTTCTGAGTCCTGCCAGCCAAGCCCAACAGACATTCCCCCACTGGCCCAGTTTCCGGTGCCTGCTCCCTGGCTGGCTAAGCTGACTGTGGGAATGCACACCCGAGGGAGCCTGGCAGGGCCGCTCCTGGAAGACTGAACCTGTGCCATGTAAACACGGCACTTAGCCGATGATGAAGTGTTTAAGCACCCCTAGGATCCACAACTTACTCTACCTGCAAAAACATCCATTCCCTTCTGAAATGTTTTGGTTGCTACAGCCCAGAATGGTGCCAGAAAAGCTTTCAATCAAGGCACTGAGCTCAGGAGCCCTGTGTGGACACATTGGGACGGACGGCATTCTCCTGAGGACCAGCATTCACTATGCAGGCCAGAAGAAGCCACACTGACTCCGTCTTCCAGGGCTTCCTCTCTGTGACACTGGGGCCAGTCCACGTAAACATGGAGGAGGGGATGTTAACAAGCCGAGGGCCATTTCAGGTAAAATTAGAAACAGAATCCATGAAGCATGAAGGATGTAATGGTCCCTAAATTGAAGAACTTTTCTCCCTACTCTGAGATACTTAAATCATGTTTTATTGAATGTTCAAGAAAGAAAACAAAAATCCATTCTGAAAAGAGGTCCTGCACTAAAACTCTGCTTTAGATTCATTCCTGAGGAATAACACTGAGGGCTAGGAAGTTTAACTCCCCAGGTGTGTACAAAAGTGACACAACTGAGCTTCAAGACCAGGGCTCCTGAATCACAGATAATGATGCCAACCACATAAAAGTAATTGCTAAGGTTTACTGAGGACTTATTATGTGCCAGTTTGTGCTTTGCTCAGGTTTCTGAAACCCTTGTAAAACCCATTTTACAGATGATGAAATTGAGACTCATGGAGGTAAATGAATTGTCCAGAGTCACAGAGGTGGGGTCTGAACCCAGGGGCGTGGCTCCTACATCCAGGCCTTTACTAGATGCTGCTCCATATAACTGCTCAGCACTGAAGGAAAGACTCTGGAATCTTATAGCTATAAGCCGCCTCGATCAAGCTGGGAAAGTTCCAGCTAAGAGAAATTTTTATCAATATTAGAAAAACCAAGAGGCGAAAGCACTGGGATGAGAGCCTTACCCTTCCTGAATGCCTACACTTCCGGCAAGATTTGGGGGATTTGACTCAGAGTGGGTGTTACCTTATTATCTCCTTGGCTTTCCCAGCTCACCGTGAAATTTTTCTCACTCTTCAGGTCTCAGAGGAGTTAAGTAATTTTCTCACTCAGAAGATCAAACTGCCAATTTTTTGGCAAAGCTCCAGTTTCAGATCTCCACCCATCTGCCAGCCGCCACCCCACAAGCCTCGCTGGGAAAACGTTCCCTTTGGTGACGGGATCTGTCTCCACCTCCACGCTGGGCGGGCGTCACGCTGACCACAGAGCATCAACGCAGAATCAGCAAAACTTCCTTCGACTCTATAACAAGTTCCATCCCCAAATTGTTAAAAGCATTCCCCACCTAGGCAGCAGTGTTACTTAAAACAGTCCAAAAAGGGATGTTAAAAAGCAGAGGAAGAAAGCAGCTGTAACAGAGGTACAGATGCCAGGCAGACAGAGTCCCCACAGGGCCCGGCTACCCACCACGTCCGGCGCCTTCTGGATCTGCGAGGCCAGCTGGAGAGAGTGGTTGGCTGACGAGAGCTGCTCTCTTAAGGTCTCCGCCTCTCTCTGAGCCACCTCTGCCCTCTGAAGGAAATGAAAAGGGTGAGAAGAGAAAGTACATTCAGTTTAACAACTGACAATTATTACAAGAACATTCATCAATTCATGCCTGACTGACTGTAATTGATTTTCCTAAACACTCAACCTAATAAATGCTGGAAAAAAACATAGAATGTGATGGATTTTTATTTTAAACAGTACAAGGAAGAAATAATTGAGCGATTATGACAGTAATTTAACGCTAGGAGCAAGGAATCCCCTGCTGATAGTAATGCTCCGGCCCACTGAATTTCCCAGACTGAATAAATACAAGAGGAAATGGAGTCTTTTGATTCAATTTCTTTCTCTTCTCATAGACCAAGAAGATTTTATTGCAGGATTACTCCTGGGAGTAATTCTCACGGGTAAACAGTGAATTAAAGACACTCTGGCCATTCTCTTCCTAAAAACACGCACAATGTTGTGGTTGTTTTCCTTCGGCAAGTATTTCCATAAATGTACAGGGTGTAAATGCCACTTCTTTTGTGAGGGCCAGGCTTATTCCAACACATTTAACCCTTCACCCGACAAAGTTTTCTAATGCCGATGCCGCCTTTCCAGCCAGCACGCTGATTGGGGCCAGAGGCAGGAAGTGGCCCAGGCTCACTGGGGGTGGTGAGGAACAGAGCTGACTACAGGAAGGAGGTCCAAAGAGAAATGAGTCAACACTTCTATCATTTGCATGTAATTCCCAGCCAAGGAAATCAATGCCACTGGACAGCCAATCAGGATTTCCCACTGAAGGGCAAGAATACAGGGTCACCTGGTGTCTGTCACAGGAGAGGGCACTGTGGTGCAGGGGGCAGAGGTTGGGCATTTGGGGAGAGAGGGACCAGGGCCAGTTACCTAACTAAGCTTCCACCTTCCAACCTCCAAAATTGAAACGCCACCACGCTCTCAGAGACCTCGCAAGGATTAACATCTGCAGAAGTGCACGGTACACAGAGCTCATTCAGAAAGGTTTTATTAATGGGCTTGTCTTGATTTTACAATTACAATGAGATGAAACTCCAAGGTGGGTGAGAAATGGTAGCTGATTCACATTGGACACGCAGGCTGAGAAACACCGTGCTCATTCTTTCTACCAGGCTTACATTCTGCTAATAGAAAAGATTAACGAGAAAAGCCTGGCTGAGCAGGGCTATTTCATGTGTTTTCCTCATTTTGTGGTGTGACATTCTGTGTCTACTAATTGCTAGGAAAGACTGAAAAAGAGAAACAAGAAGTTAGCCTGCCCCAGCACTTGCTGATCAATCTTGCTGAATAAGAACGGGCTGGCAGCTTTATCCCATCATGTGACGGCAGCACAAATCTATCTGCTCTGCCTACAGACAAATTAGGATATTCCCAAGAGCAGTTACTTCTGCCAGGGTGGTGCTGATGGCCGCCTGCCCTGCCTCTCCCTGAACTCTTGGAATTGCATTCAATCGAATTCGCCCAGCGCCTGGCCGGGCCTGTCTGTGCTCGGGAGCCGCCTCCCTCGCTCTCCGCTCCAGAGCCTGTAGAAGCGCCCGCCAGGAGAGGCGGCAATGTGACCGTGTGGCGAAGATGGCAAGGTGGTTTCTAGTTTATGCTAACTGCAGGAAAGTCTTCTCAGTGAGAGATTCCCCCAAGGTGGTATCTCATTGTGCCACTCCAAGTTTCTTCTGATGTCCTATTACGGAAAGTTTACTCGTCGCTTTCTAGTTAGCTAAACTTGGGCATAATGTCTCCATGCCTTTCCAGGAATAAGGTGCATTTTGACACAGTTCTAGTCTCTCTGCCTAGGAAACCGATTTCTTCGCCAGGTGGAGGAGGTGTGCTGGTAGAAGGGAGCAGCAGCATCACTGCCCACCCTGCATGGCAACGCTGGCTCCGGAACCACCGGGGCTCGGCAGCCTGGGCAGGAGCCGCCGACCAGGATCTCACGCAAGCATTTAGCTGCTCGGAGCAGAGTGCTGTCTCATCAAAGGCCAGTGGCTCACAGGACAGGGATCTAGCTGTTAATGATTTCACCCTCAGTTTGCATAATTTCTCCAGAGTTGCTGTACTTTATTCCGTTTCCAAGTTCATGTACAGAGTGGCTCTGTGACCTTTCCATGCCGGTCACATCCACTAATCACATTTGGCTTGGGGCCTGGTTACTCCACTGCAGCTTTGTGATTGTTTAGGATATATATTATTTATTTAGGCTTTATACCTTAAGTACATAAAAAACAAAACAACAATAAAAATTAATTGAGGTGGTTTGTGTAGCCAAACATGGACAAAACTGAGCAATTGAAAATAAAACAGGACTGAGAGTGGCTGAGACAGGGAGATTCTGTAGTTGTAAATTTAGTCCCATCTTTGGCATCTGAGGCAGAAAGGGGTACTATGCTGGGTCAGCAGCGTGGTGCCACTTGTTTCTGGGGTCTCCCATCTTCCCAATGTCCACAGACCTATCAGATAAGGCCTGGTTGTTTCTAGAACTGGAATCAATGGCAGGAGATGGAAAACTCTGGTGCTGTTTTCTGATCTAGAACCCTAGACACAGAGATGTGGGTGCTATCAGACAGACACTCCATTCTGTTTCCACTGGTGGGGCCCTTCCTCCCCTGTCCCCCCAGAGGTAGAGCCTGAGGACCAACGCCAGGGCTCCCACAGGCAGCTGGCGGCAGCCCTGGATGTGATTTAGTGGCCACCCCATGATAAGAATAGCGCCTTGCCTGAGCGGCTCTCCCGGGAGATTTCGCTTTCTGGCTATTGCTTCCTTTCTTTACTTTTCTGAGAAGTGAGAGTAAATGCTGGAAGTAAAAGAGGAGCTAGAGCCCTGAGGTGACCCCACGGTAGTGACTCCATAGGAGAGAGCTCGGGAAGCTCTCCTGAGAAACTTATTGCCACGTGTCCCAAACCAAAGTCCCCGGACAGACCTGCTGCCATGTTTCCAGGGCTCAGTGCGTATCGGTTTGGATTTCTTTCTCAGGTCAGCCAGGCTGAACGCTGGAACTGCACCAAGGCCAACCTGCAAACCTTACTTGTCATGGCCTGAATCACAATTTCAGGAAAGCCAGAGGAGCCAATTTCCCTATCTCCTCCCGCCCCAGGGGTGGCCCCAGGGACTCTCTCTCTCCAGGCCTTTGAGGCCCACCTGACCTGGAAGCCCAATTCATCACATGAAGAAACCAATGTTCCCAGGAGACCCAAGGAGTGACCAGGGGTGCACACATGGCTAACTTACTGGCAAAGAGCCCAGATGAGACCAGCACCTCCAACAAGGCCTGCTCGCAGCAGGTGCTCACAAGTATTTGCTGTATGAATGGGGGCTTGATGAGTGGGGGCTCTCTCAGAGGTGTGAGCGATTACCTCAGTCTGTAGGTGGGGAAGCATGTGCTGGGAGACTGAGGATTTTCTCAAGGCCACATGGGTAGGAAATGGGAGATCTGGGATTCAAACTCCCCATCAGAACAAGGAAAATTTGGTTAAAAAAAAAAAAAAAAAAATACCATGTCTTGCATTGGGTTCTTTTTGCTCTTTGCATTTCTCTCAATCTTGACTCCTCCTCCTTAATGGAGTTAAACTGTGGTTCCCAACTGAACCACCACCTGGGGGTCTCCTGTTAGGGTGATCTCCTCCCTAACATCAGGCAGGTGGGCAGGAGGGGGAGCACCCGCTGAGAGAACGTCCTCCTGCCCTGCTGTGGCTGCTCTGAAAGGAGGGGCGGGTGGAGGCGCAGCCAGAGAAGCCGACCCAGTCACTAGGCCCACAGACAGCGTTTCATGTGGTTGGAGAGTGCACAGTTGTGGTTTCTTGTTTCCTATTAAGCTTCAAAGGTTCTGAACCTTTATTGCCACCAATTACGACAGTATTAATGCAAGTGCCTTGAAGTTTAACAAATAGGTGCAAATGAGACCGGGACCTCACTGATGGTCGGTAGGGACCCTCTTCTACTTCTCTACACAAGACACAAGAGCACTTCATCAATAAAGTAGAGCTTCAGGTCTCAGTAGAGCACCGTGACTATAGAGCTTGAGCAAAAATAATGTTATATGCCAATGAACTAGTAAACTGCTCCTCCTGGGGGATGGGAAAGGCGGCTGGACCAGATGTCTGGCTGTGCCCATGCTGGTGTGTGGCCCTCGGTAGACCTCCTCCTGCCCAGCCCATTTCCACTCAGCTCCACTGGGACCGCCTCACTACAGGCCCATGTCTTCTTTGCCCTGACCTATCACAACAGCTGCTTACTGCCCCCCTGGCTGCTGGTCTTTCTACTCCCATTCACTCTCCAATGGATAGCCAGAGTGATCCTTCTAGGATTCATCTGATATCTTACTTCCACCCACGATTCTGCACTGCGCTCAGGATGAGGTCCTCCACACTCCGGGCTGGATCCCTTGCTCTAGGCACACTCTTCCGCTCTGAGCCTCTGGTTCTGGCTTATGGAATGGCCTCAACGCCCAGGGCTCATCATGTCCCTCCTCGTCTGCCTGCATGCGTCCTCATGCCTCCCTGGGGAGTTTTTCTCCTTGTGAGTCGTTCCTGTCTACCCCCTGAGCCTCCTAGTTCAATCCTTCTGTCCGTTCATACCCTGTCTGATGCCCCATCTCATATTCTCAGTGACAGTTGGCCAGCATTGGCCTGAACAATTCTGGTGACAGGGAGCTCACTCCCTTCCACCAGCCTCTGAACTCAGCCATCAAACAGCCAGACCTTTCTCCTGGCCAGCCCTGAGGAGCCACAAGGACACAACTTATCATGTCCCCAGACTAGGCCTTCCCCTGTGTAATCTTTCCGCATCCCACATTCCTGAATTATTCCTCTGGAGCTTGGTGTTGAGTCCCTTTGTCGTTTCTGCTCCCCAAAGATCAGGAAATCCCCAAACCTCCTGGTGTCTTTTGTGTTAGGGTCCCTTCCCTGTCCTGGCCACCAAAGGGGACTCTGAATGAACTCCATGAACCTGCTTTCCTTACAGTGTGATTTCCAGGATAAATTCTTATTCCCTAGGGATGAACGAATTGTTGCAGGTTGTGTAGAATCACCACCTCCTTCATTCTAGAAACTATTTCTATTAATGTAGCCCGAGGCTGCAATGATTTCTTCTGGGCTAGTGACTCACCCTGAGTTGCTGGTTAGAGCTCTCCAATGCCTCTCCCCACCCTACCATGCTCAGATTTCCCCAGAACAGACTTTATAATTCTCCCACCAAACCTGTGCTTCTTGAGCAACTATAGGATGAATCTTTATGTAAGCGCCTACTACTGACCCAGGCATTTTACCTTTAATCTTTAAAACCATCTTGCAAAGGAAGTACTAGTTAGCATTCTCTCCTTCCTTTCTTCTCACTTAAAAACTTCTTAAAATTTTTATTATGGTAAAATACAGATAACATGAAATTTACCATCGTAACCATTGTTAAGCATATAGTTTAGTATGTTAAGCACATTTATACTGTTGGGCAACCAAATCCTACTACCTTTTCATCTTCCCAAACTGAAACTCTGCACCCATCAAACAACTCCCCACAAGCTCCCCCAGGGCCTGGCACCCACCGCCCTAAACTCTGTGAATGTGACTACTTCAGGGATTTCATATAAGTGGGATCATAGTGTTTGTCTTTTTATGACTTTCTAGGATAATGTCCTCAAAGTTCATATTTTTTCTTAAGAAAATAAAGAAAAAAAGAAGAGAAATGCAAGTTGTAGCTAGGAGGCTTGTTTGAGGCTACACAGGCAGGAAGTACTGAGTTGGGAAATGAACCAAGTGTCTCTTTGGAGGGGACCTTTCTCTACCACCCTGCCTGCTGTCTTCTAGGACTGAGACCTACCCGGGTGGCCTCAGCCCTTGAGAATTGCATCAACTTGGCCAAACTTCTGTAGTACCTGGGGACTGCCTCAGAGATTGCATTTGACATTCACAGAATAAGGTTTTCTGCTGCAAAAAGCAGTGCCATCAAAAGAGGAGGCACCCCCAGACTGGGGAGAGTGGATGGGTGGGAATTTGAGAAACGCAAATGGCAATCCTGTGACAGAGAAGGTGAACCTTCCAGTAACTACTTTTGAGTTAAGGTCTCTGCAAAGTGGAGTGTTGCTGAGTGAAAACAGAGCCCCAAGTTGATTAACTTCGTAAGTAAAGGTAAATACTTAAGCACCGTCGGAAGGTGAAGCAGAAGCAGTGCTTTTACAGAAGGAGCTGTGTGAATGGGTGAACTTGGGAAACAAGACCATTTGAAAGAGAGGCAAAGGAGGCCCTTGTTCTGTGGCCTGTTCCTAGTGAGCTGGTGAAGAGAAAGGCTCCAGGCCTGGCTCTGCAATGAGCAGCCACTGACCTTGGTTTCCTCAACTGTAAAACGGGGATCATAACATCACGGATCTCAGTGGGCTGCAGTGACTCCGTTCATGTGAGGTGCTTAGAACAGAGCCAGGCAAAGTAGCACAGAGAAAGTTACTCAGGAACTGGCAGCTCTTTCTGCCATTACCACGATAACTACATGCAATAACGCTATCTCAGGCACTTCATTCCACACATCTTTACTGAGTGCCTACTATGAGCCAGGCCCAAGGTCCTCAGTGGTGAATCTGGGAATACAATACAGAACCCAGAAAGTTTTCCTTTAAGAAAGAAGAAATTCACACACCCTGGGATTATTCTTATGCATAAACTGACCTTCACATTTTAATCACAGTTAAGGGTGATTTTATTGGTCTGAGTAAGCAATGCCAGCCAAGGGGCGGGCACCCTCTGGAACTTGCGGAAGGTGGGGAGCAGCGGCCACAGACCCAGAAAGGACTTTCACCCTGTGGGGCTGTGTAGCTGGCCGCGGAGGCACAGCTCTACGCTTTCCTGTGCTGCGGCAGCCCAGCTGTCCGACTGAGTGTGGGGGAGGCTGTGGCCTGGGCGGTCTAGGGCTGAGAAATACCATGACTTTGGCTATTTCTCTCCACAAATAGAGAAGATAAATGGGAAGAGCCCTTTCTTTCCAAAGCAGCAGCACCAATGGCGGAATAAAAATATTTTATTGTTCTACGGAGTCCTCAGAGAAGGAAGCGGTTCTACAGGTGGGAAAATTTTCCAGGCAGCTTAGCATTTAGAGCCACTCAAAACCGAATGCCTATTTTGTGCCGGACACGATTGAGGACTTCCCGAAAGGCACCTGCGCCAACTGAGTACCAGCCAGAAGGGGGCTGACCGCTGAGGGCTCTCTCCAGACAAGTGGCTTCACTCAGCGGAGGGGATGATAGGGACTTCTCTGCAGCACAATGGCTGCCACACGGACAGAGGCGGGTATGAGCCGCTTCCCAGTGGACCATCGCCAACCAGGGGGCGTCTGGGATGCTTGGGTCACATCAAAGGCTTTGCCTGTGACTTTTCATGCATTTCTATGATATCAGGAAAAGTGTTAACATTGATAGCTGCATGTAAAAAAATTACAAGAATAGCTGGCTTCTAACTTAGAGAGAAGCATCTTCCATGACGACAAACGGCTATGCTAATGTGATTTTATCCCGGAAGCCATCAAGCATCCTACCTGGTTTGCTCTTTCAAGGTCCGTCATGATCATTTCAATTTCATCGGCCCTAGGGGATGAGAGGAAGAGAGCGTGTTAGTCAGTAGCCAGCCAGGCTCCGGGGTGCCCACAGTTCTGAACTTGGCAGAATGACTTGTAGGTTCACATTCCAGGCAGAGTCCCAAGTGTAGGGGGAGAGAGGAGCCATGCAGTTCTGGGATCGGGCACCACTGCTCATTGGGAGGAGGTGGGCCTGCCCTTGAGGTGCTCCTGGTCTTTGTCAGGGAGAGAGCCATAAACAGATAAAGTGCAGTGTCCTGTCAAAAGATTGAATAGAACTCTGAACAGAGTAGTCTGAAAAAACAAGAAAGGAATTCTCCTTGGGAGAGGGAATCTGAAAAGGCTTTGGAGGTCACATGTGAACTGGGTTTTGCAGGATGAGTAGAAGTTTGTTAGGACCGAGAGAACCACAAGAAGTGGAATGGAGGATAGGAATGCAGGACGTAGACTCTGCAGTCTGCTCTACAGACCACCCGGGTTCACCACCATCATCTGCCTGCTCACACACATGAAGTTCCAGGTGCTTCTCCCCCTACCCCCCTGTTTTGAAAGTACTTCCTTGAGTAATTGGAAGGCAATAATATGGTTCCAACTTAAAACATCATGAGACAGAAAATAATGCTGAGAATCCTATTGAGAAGGGTATGGGTCCATTTTGAAAGTCTATGGGAGGTTAGAACTAGGCACCCTGGCAAGTCACTGCCCCAAACTTCTATATTCAGCCCCGGGCTGGTCCGTTTTGCTGTTTGCTGCACCCAAAGCTCTTTCAGCCTTTAGTCGCACACTGCGATTTGAGGTAATCTTATCAACTCCCCGCAGTTCGGATGGGGTAACAGATGCCTTGTGTGTGATCAGGTTCAAGGCTCATTGTATCTGTCTGAAATAGTATCCTGCTTTCAGACTGGTCTGAGAAAAGTCTGAAACAATTCATAAAATGTCCTAGTTAAGTGCAGTTATTTTTAGGATGACTTCGTGAAGAAGGCAGTGTCTTTGGAAGACAAACACCCCGACTGGGCCTCTCGGTAAAAATACTAGGTGAAAGGGGATGGGTTGGGGGAGGGGGGGTGTGCAGCTTAAATTACTAAACATCTCGCCGCATCATCTGAAACGGAAACCTCCAAGATTTCAGAAAAACTGCTCTGCCAAAGAAAAGATAATCAAATGACGACAAAGGATAAAAAAAAATAATTAAAGGTGTGAAGGGTCTAAAACAGGACAGAAAAGGATACCTGACAGTCAGTACCGAGAGCTGCTATCTTGACAACCTGCTGATAAAGTGCCATTCCACTGGGTACAAGATGATATAAAAAGTGAACAAACTCTTCTTAAGGCAAATTCTAACTTTTAAACACAGTTTTGTTCTTCAATCAAACAGTTATTCATATGTATTTACAAAGTCCAGATCTACCTGGCAAAGTTCCCTCGCTACTGGAATCATTCATTCATTCACTCTCGTGCCATGCACATTTCCTACATCTGCAAGTTTCCTGGCCCGGGGCAGGGCTACGGGAGGGGCACATATAGCCGTGGCTCCTGCAGATCTTGCCAGTACCGTGTTTTTTACAAGAGAAGGATGGAAACACGTAGCTGTTGAATACATAAAAAAAAACCACACACACACACACACACAAAAACACCCTATAGGTGGTGTCTCACTTCTCTCTTGAGCAGATGAGGGGAACTGGCTGCAGGACCCGGCCACTGGGTGGGGAAGGGCCTGGCTGAGTGAGCAGAGATCCTGAGCGTGGGCCTTGGCAAAGGTTTTTTTCCTAATCACTCCTGTTGGGTCCCCAATGAGCACGCTCATCTTCCTTTACTTCTGGCTGATTTATCTGTCATTGAAATAGTTCTTCTGCTTTGTTTGGAACTATTATTTTGGATTTGGTTGCACATCTATTGGGTCGGCAGCTAAGTAATTGCGGATTTTTTAAAGAAAATCAAAGACAATTTTTTCATGGAACTAAATAACTTTATTCTGTAATGTATTGCCCATTTTGATCAATGACCTTTTGCCATCTTTCAGGCAGCATCATAATCCCACGTTCAAAAAACTTCTGGTTTTTATTAGCAAAAAACTGAATCAGGTACGATTTGACATCATCATCATTATTGAAATTTTTACCATTCAAGGAGTTTTGTAAAGATCGAAACAAAAAGTAATCAGATGGTGCAAGGTCAGGACTATATGGTGGATGTGGCAAAACATCCCAACCAAGCTCCATTAATTTTTGCCGAGTGACCAAAGATGTGTGTGGCCTTGCATTGTCATGATGGAATACAACACCTTTTCGATTTGTCAATTCGGGCCGCTTTTCTTCAACTGCATTGTTTAATTTCGTTAGTTGTTCAATGTAGACATCAGAATTGATCGTTCGGTTGGGTGGTAAGAGTTCAAAGTAGACAATTCCTTTGTAATCCCACCAAACTGATAACAAAACCTTCTTTTGATGAATATCAGCTTTTGATGTTGTTTGAGTTGGTTCACCTGGCCTGCTCCATGATCTTTTCCGCTTGATATTGTTGTAAACAACCCATTTTTCATCGCCAGTTATCAGTCGTTTTAAAAATGGATCATTTTCATTACGTTTCTTTAGCAAATCGCAGCTGCTAATGCGTTGCGTTAACTGTGATTCTTTAATTTCGTGAGGAACCCATGTATCGAGTTTTAAAACATAGCCAAGTTGTTTTAAGTGATTTTCAATGCATGTATGTGATACATGAAGCTTCTCTGCAATCTCACGTGTTGTACTGTGACAGTCCGAATTGATTATTGCTTTGATTAGGGCGTCATCAACTTCAACTGGACGACCAGAGCGTTTTTCATCTTTGAGTGAAAAATCACCAGAACGAAATTTGGCAAACCAATTTTGACACTGCCGTTCTTTTAAGGCTTCGTCACCATAAACAGCACATAACTTTTTATGAGCTTTCGATGCGTTTTTCCCTTTGAGGAAATAAAAAAGCAAAACATGACGAAAATGTTCCTTTTGATTTTCCATTTTTCAACGAACGCCAAACGAAAACTACAAAACAGATCAAAAAACTTTTTTTACTGATTAACAGCTGAATAGCCAACTATCAAATAACAAAATGTGTTTTACATTTGTACTACGTCTGCAAACCTAAAAATTCAACTGAAGCCATATATGTGTGAAACCCGCAATTACTTAGTTTCTGACCCAATACTTCTGTCCTCCACATCATTTAACCTTTCCTTATCCTTTCTTGATGCTTTTGGGGTAGTTCTTCAATTTGATCCAATTGTAGCTGTATTCGTCCTATAATTTACCTTGTTTCTTTTGTTCCTTAGTTTAGTTATTCGGTTTTTCATACCTATTTCTACTTCATTCACTTTATAAAAAAAATTATTCCTTGTTTTTGCTTTATGTTGCTATTATCTTCCATTCTTTTCTTGAGTATATTTCTCATGCTTTATTTTGTACTCCTGTCAGATCACACATACTGTTGTTGTTTTTGTTTTTATTGGGGGGAGAGGGGAGTCTGTCCCTACAGAGGGATGTTTTCTTCTGGGGCTTGGCTTTCCTTGGGGGTACAGCTACTCTTTCTGGCAGTGTAAACGGGGGGAGGACAGAGAGGCAGGCCCTGCTCTGTCTCTCGGGATAAAATAAAGGAGGAAGACACACAGCAGGTGTTCAATGTACTTTGCTGAGTGAAGAAAGGAGAGAGGGATGACCCCAGGGCCCAGAGGAATCACTGATAACTCCCCTCCACCAGGAAGATCCTCTGGCCAGAACTGCACCTTCAATTCTCTGGGAATTCCCAATCCTGGATCTGAAGGGGGAGAGGTGAGGCTGGCTGTTTTTATCCACTGCTCAATCCTTGCCTGGCTCTGCCACTGGCCAAGGGGCCAATATAGGGTCAGACACAAGCTGAGGCTAGAGAAGAGAGGGGTTTCGAGGGGCCTGGCTTTCCCTAGAGCTGGCAGCAAGGCGGGGACCCGTGGGGACAAATTCTAGCAGATTTAGGGGACTTGGACGGGCTTGAGAGCCTCCTCAGATAGTGAGCGGTTTTGGGTGCTCATTAGTATGCCTAATATCCAGAAAACAATGCACCATTTCCAAAAGGTTTCAATTCCCTTATAAAGAATTAGTCACAATTAAACAGAAAGGTGCCTTCTCGGCAGTCAGAGTGAGGCAATCCCTGGAAGTGAATTTCAAGTTTTTCCATCTTGTGGTTAGTTTAACTTTAGTTACTAAGCAACCACTAAACTGACCAAAATATTGAATGTGATAACAACTATTGCACTTACCTTTCATTACAAGAGCAACTCTCAGATTTCCAGAGCTCTCACATGATAATGACAGCACTGAGCTCTGCTGTGAAAAGGCAGGGCTATTCAGCACCAGGTATCCTCATGACAGCAGGGCCCAGGGGGCGCAGCTCCCACTCACAGAATGGACCAGAAGCCACAGGAGGAGACAATGGAAGGAACCAGGGAGCAGTGGGCAACGAAAACGCCAACTATTGTTTTTTAAAGTCTGTAGGCTTATGATAAAAAAACATCTAGCCAGGTATTTTGGTGCGATGGGGGTTTTGAAGATGGGAAGTGCAGCCACTGGCACTTGCAGACGAGGACCGAGATCGTCTGCGCTGGTCTCATCTTAGAACACATCCACCACTGAGACTGTGCAAAGCACTCCTCTCCAAGCTGCTGCCCCTGCCCTCCCAACAAAATGAATCCTCCCAGACAAACTGCCCTCAAGACTAGTAAGTAACACGAAAATGCCCAGAGATTAATGCTACAACTATGTTATCTGAAAAGTGCAGTAATGAATTAAATGCCATGTGCTTTCACAGAGTGAGTGTCAACAATATTCTGAAGGTTTTTCATTCTTTTCATTTTGAAGACCCAACTACCACATTAGGATCTGGAGCCTGACATTAATCTAAAATCATTTATTTTCCAAAGTCCATAATAACAGCACATATTGTTTGCTCAGCAAAACTATTTATTATAAAAATTTAGTTCTCTCAACCTTTTTACGAGCCGACAAAACAGCTCTCACTGACCTATTAACCTGCACGGCATTATGTTCCACTCCGACTTCAAAGAGCGGGTAATTTCAGCTTGGCCTAGACTATTTGGTTCATTCAGTCAGTTCCCTGCGGATCACTTCAGGGTATTCTCTGCACTAGCACACCATTTTGATGAGGAACCCGAAAGGACGTGGCCAAGGTGGATGGAAGGGAGATGATATCCACACTAGGAACTCTGTGTTTACTTTCACACTAGCCCCAAGTGCCAAGGGATGGCACCAAGGCAAGGCTGGGGCATATTTCAATACCTGAACGCTCATGCTGTCATCAGGATCTGTTAAAACCAAGTACATCTACAAGCAGTTAGAGCAGTGTCCTTGGTGGCCTTCAAAGGTCAGTGTGTCTTCTTGGACCCAAGTCAAAAGTCTCAATACTAGATTATAAAGTTCTTGAGCATCAAAAGAAGAAATAGCTAAAGATTAATCTTCCCTGCTTTAAAAATTAAAAACCAAAAAGCTCCGGTATGTGCAATAAAGGAGATCTCCCCCTTCCACCTGGATGCTGCATCTGACGGCCTCAGCTGTCAGGAAGGTGACCGCTTTCCTGACAAGCTGCACACCAGGCCAGGCTCTCCTAGTAAAAGGCAGCAGAGGAGACGCAGTGGGCTCACTGGACCAGCATCAGAAAGGGCAGTATGAAACGGAGGTGGCCAGAGGGCCAGGCACCGAGGAAGGTTTCATGGTTGTGGGTCTAAAATCTCCTTAATGGGGATGGGCGTCCACAGGAAAGGCCATCTCTCTCTGTCCCGCCTGGGCACACCGATGAGGAGCTGGGCACAGTGCAGAAGTCTGATCTCACAAGGAAAGGCTGCTCTGAGTCCCATGTGAGAGCCAGGCAGGACCGTACCCAGAGGAGGTGGCACTGTGCCCTCCTTGTGCACAGGCATTGACCCGCCCCGACGGGTGTGGGCCACAGACTAGGCTGGGGATGGAGGGGCAGTCTCTGCTCAATGCCTACGGAGCACCTACTATATGCCACAGCTGATGGGGAAGCAAATGTCCCAAGTAGAGACAGCAGTGCTTACTTAGTAGCACTGGTTATTTATTTGCCTTATTACTAGTACACTGACCATATACCTGCACATCCTAAGTGCTTTGCAAACATGAGGAGGGCGAGTGTCATGGAGGAGAGGACATGGTCTGTATTCTGGAGGATTAAGACAAGTTTGTTGGTGCTGAGAGAGCAACAACCTTCTAGGCAAAAAAATCATGCTGTGGTGGGTACTTTAACACTGTAACAGCTTTGTGGGTGCTCCCCTGAGCTTTCACGGCACCCTGAGCCCTCATCTGCACACGACAGGCTGGTCTCTTCCTGCCCCTTTTATGCCTCCGATTTCTTTCTCCTGGCTGATGGCACTGATCAGCTCTTCCAGACCACATCACAGCAAGAGTGACACAGGGGATCCCTGCCTGATGTCTGGCTTCAATGGCGATTCATCGGAAATTTCACCGTTAAGCACGTTCCTGATTTTGGACTTTAAATATCTATGTTCCTATTTTGTTAATGAAATATCCAACTGTTCCTATTTTATTAAGACTCTTTAATAAAAGATGGATATTGATCTCATTAAGTACCTTTTAAGCATTTATGGAGCTAATTAAATGGTTTTTCTCCTCTGGCCCACTAAAGTGGTAAATTATACAGACAGTTATCTGCTCCCGTTTGGTTGTGGTGTATTACACATTTAATGTCCTCTTGAATTCTATTTGCTAATATTTTATTTAGTATTTTGTCATAAATATTTATATACGGGATTGACCTTATTTGTCTTATCTTTGTCAGGCGAAGTCATACAAAAACACTTTTTATAGCATTTCCTTCTCTTTGTAGACAAAGTGAGCTATCACAGATTTGACAATATTACTCTTAAAAAGAAAACCCTACGCCTATATCCCACCTGCACAATCTAAATCTCACCTCCTGGCGGGCCAGCCCCTTAGTGTCTGCACCCGGGGGAGCTCCCCAAGGGGCCTCCGCCAGCCCCTGCATCTCTCACACTTCCTCTCCCATGGGTCTGTGGCCTCTTCTGCACGGACTAATCCTTCCCTCGGATGCATTCCCATGGGGTTAGTGTTCAAGTCCAGTCTGCCTTAGATGGGCTGGTGATTCCAGGAACTTCTTTTGGCTCCCTCCCTCCCTCCCAGTCAGACCCAAAGTGCTTCTGAGTCAAGATCCTCTCATCCTCACTGTGGGCCTGGATTCTGCAACAGATGATTATAGAATGACCTCCCCCAAACACCTCCTTTTCCGGATTTATTTCCCATGTGTCAAACAATCTAGCCTTCCCAACAAAGAAACCTAAGTGCAAGAACTGCTTTCTCATCAGAGCCATTGTACTGAGGTTTATTTTGTTTCTTGCAGATGTGTTTTTTACAGCTGATTAGTAATACACATTCCGTGTAAATTTCCTTCTGTAGCTCAACCAACAGTAAATTTCCTTCTGTAGCTCTTCAGTCTCTTGAGTCCTACCTACTCTGTTCCCTGAAGTCACCATGCTTGTCCCCATGGCTACCTCTCTGTTGAGGTCTCCATGGCAGCTGCTGTCACCATCCAGGTCTCAGCTCTCGTGGCCATCCTCTGAAAGGTCTCCTGGCAGCCTCATTCCCCATCATCCACTCGCTTTATTTTTATTGCCCTATTATTCCTGTCTCAAAGTCTTGTTTGTATATTGATTACTTGTTGATTTACTGTTATAATCCCAGAGAACAAAGCAGGCGCCCATTAAATACTGGTTAATCAAATATGCAAACTAACATCTGTGCTACCTGAAGTCCACTCTGTTCTGCACAAGCAACAATTCACTGTCTGGTATTTTAAAGAGCAAAAAGTAGGCAGGTATTTTGTCAAACTATAAATATGACTTTTAAGGAGTCTCTAAGTTGTTTTTGCAGAAGGAAAATAATTCACTTTTCTTACCACTTTTAATAGCCTTAGAAAAAGAAGGTAACAACTGCCTTAGAGGGAAAAAAGTATATAAAGACCGAGAAGCATCTAGCTTCCTTTTGTCCAATGTGAGGTCCTGGAGGGCAGGGCAGTTGGGCTGGCTCACCTGGTATCCTCATGCCCAGCACAGAGCTGGACACAAACTAGGTCTCAGCAAACTCTAACTGGGAGGGTTAGGAGGGAGATGAGGAGGAGCAAGCATTATCTGGGGAAAGGTTTTCGTGACAACCCTCATCTGTACACCCAGTCCTGTCTTTCCCACCTGTGTTAAGGCCCCTCTGTGTTGTTAGGGGTGTAGGGCAGAGGTGAAGCTGTCTGGCATCCTTCCAAGCCCCCCATTTAACGTGTCACTACAGAGTGCCCCCCCGCCCCCCTCCCTGATCACACCAGGGCCTGGGCAGCGAGACAGTCGGAGAGCTTAACCCATAGGGATAACCTTCTGGAAATTAGGGTTTTTATTCTTGTTGGAAATGAAACCTGTCAAGAGACAGTTAAATGGCCAGGATGTCTCTTTTACCTGCTCAGAAATTAACCACAATTTGTTCATTTTTATGCCAATTTAAATGATATAACAGTAACAATTACAATCAATTTGTTAACTCTAATCTTTTCAATCTCAAATGGGAAAACATATTTCTCTTTTTGCTTAGCTATTGATGTAGCTGACTTATTTATATGAAATGATATAAATAATATCCTCCTTTAGTTTATCTGAGTGGAGCTGACAACCAAGTTGTCTTCGAGAGCCCACATGGAGTTAACTTTCCCCTGTGCCAACCAGCAGGGCAGCTCCGGGAGGTCAGTCACTCACCAGAATATGACCCTCAGTCTGTGCCTGTGACCCTCACTCAGTCCTCAGTCTTCCCTGGTCAGGGACATGGGACAGCTGTGGCCAGAGAATGAGCTCATGAGATTGCATAATTCGTTTTGCTATTGAGACCACCCAGTTTTTTGGGTCAAGTGCCTGGGTTAATCTTCAGATGCTCCTTGCCAGTTTTAACACTGCAGCTCTAAAAACGAGGTGAAAGTTGGATGTGAAAAATCTTATTCTTTCCTTAAATCAAGGGCCTCAGGGTAGCAGGTAGGATGGAATGACTGGAGGTGAAATTAAGGAAATTGCGGTCTAGAGCAGCGCGGTCACCAACCTTTCAGACCTCGCGAACCACCAGTGGTCCGTGGCCCACCGGTTGGCGAGATCTGGGCTAGAGAACCGCAAGAGCGTGGCTTGCGGAGCAAACACACTGAATTCTCCCCACTGCCTTTTAGTCACTGACCTTGAGCAGGCCTTAGAGCTCGATAGCCACGTGTATGGGTGAAGTAAAACAGTTTTTCTCAAAGAAACTGGCCTGAGGACAAAATAAGAACACTGACGAGGAGAACAGGACTTTGTAAACCACAAAGACCCATGCGCATATTCATTATTATTGCCACACGTGAAAATCAAGACCTTTCTCTTCTGGTCAAAGCTGATTTTCAATACCTGAGACCATTAGAAGATAACCATAACCAACCATGAAGTGGCCTTTGCCAAAAACTTCCAGGCTGAATCTGATCAGGCCTCTAGATTCAACTACAAACATACAGGAGTCACAGAGGACGGAGGAACATGCTCAACTACATCTTGGGATGCTGTTGGCAAAACTGAGACTGTGGGAAACTCTTCAGGACAAATGAACCGGTTTCATACACAAATAAATCACAAGGAAAAGAAAGAGATGGAGAGGAATCTTTAAAATGAATGGGACTTAAAGGCATACCAACCAATTACAATATGTGAATCTTGCCTGGATCCTGATTTGAACAAATTTATTTATGTTTTTAAAATCCTCATCTGAGGATATGATTTTGTTGGTTTTTAGAGATAGAGAGAAAGTGAGAGAGAGAGAGAGACAGAGAGAGAGAGAGATCAATTAGTTGCCTCCGGTACGCAGCCAGACCAGGAATCAAACCCGCAACCTTTTGGTGTATGGGATAAGACTCCAACCAACTAAGCCACCCGGCCAGGGCTTCTGATTTGAGCAAGTTAAAAAATAAAATCATTTATGATGTGTAGGGGTGGTTAGAAATTTAAATACTGATGATATTAAGAAATGAGTTTTTGATGTGATAATAGTATTGTGGCTATATTAAAAAGGAAGAATCTTATTGTGAAGATCCACATGCTAGAACATTCAGAGGTAAAATGAAAGGATTCTGAAAGTAGTTTCAAGTTAAAACTGAGGTGGGGAGGGAACAGGTGAGACAGGATCAGCTATGAATGAAATGGTAGGAACCGCACAGAGGCACCTGGGATCCTGCCCTCTATTGTATGTTGGAAGGTTAATATAATAAAAAGCAAACAAAAAAGAACAAGATGATAAGTACAAAAGCACAGGCGTCACAGTAGTTTTGCATCCTTCCATCACCACCCGTCAACTATCCAGTCTGTGCTGCTGCTGACTGCTATACTTTGTTTGCACAGAAATGAGGTGAGCAGAACAGTGCCTGGAGGAGGCTGCAGTGAGGCCCCTGGGAAGGAATATCGATTAGAGGGGGGCGTCCGGTGCTGGAATCCAGCTCTGCTGAGACTCAGTACTTGACAAATTTTAGTCAAGACAGTTAAGCTCTTTGAATATCAATTTACCCACTCATCAAAGGAGAGGAAAAAGTACACATGAAAAGCACCTGTCTGTAAGAAGAATGTGATTGAAAAATCACATGTGAGTGTTTTCCTTTGATATAGAAAAAGATACTTTGTTGAGAACAGAGTATGGGAGGAGAAAGGATTCTGGAGGGGACATACACACCCCATCCTTCATCCCACCAGAAAAGGGGTTTTCAGGAGCTGCTTCCACGTGGGCAATGGAGGAAACGGAGGCCCCCCCACCTTTCACCAAGTGCCTCTGTGCCCAGGGAGCCCGCACAGACTGTGCCAGGAATCTTGGGCTGAGAACAGCACCAGCAGGACTGAGCTTGCTGCTTCATTACATTTAAGAAAAGGTTTTGGCAGGGCTGCTGTTATACTATCTATAAATATATATGTATTAAAGTCTCCTCCACGAATTTAGTGTAAAATTTGTCAGCACATCTTTCCAGAGGTTGGAGCACTGCTTGCCTGATCTGAGTGTTCACTCTCTTGGAAGCGCCTTGCAGATTTTGTTTCCCTTCCTCTGTTTGCTTTACCCAGTAAACACCCTGCCTACAGCCAAGAGGTGCTGATCAAGCCTCCAACTGCAGGAGAATCCTGATTCCTAGCACCGCACCCGTGTCTCACCGTCTCCGGCAGCACGCAGAGGCTGTGCTTCCGGCGTTCCCCAAGAATCTGCTCTGGTATCACAAGTGGGGAAACTGAGGCCCACTTCTTTGTAGTGACAGAGAAGCTCAAGGCCACCATGAGCAGCTGCTCTAGCGTTAAAAAGCACGCTTTCCCCTTCCAAATGTAAGGAATTCTAATTACTCCCTTTCTCCCCTAAGTACTACTTGGCAGGAACTGTTAAGGAAAGGCTTGGTGACAGAGCAGCTAACACTAAGAATAAAAAAAGATCTCTGATTGCATACCAGTTATTACTACTCTCAGCTCCCTTCTCTCCTTACCTCCAAGCCCAAGCCCAAGCCCAAGCCCAAGCCCAAGCCCAAGCCGACTTCCTGCGCCCCGGGCCGCCGTCTACAGACTAGGGCTGTTCTCCTACCGCACCCACAGCCAGAGGCTCTCTGACAACACAGCTCCCCATAAACCTAAAGCTCCTTCCCTCCACCTGGACTTTCTCCAGCAAATTAAATGCTCAGCTCACCTGTGGCTTCTGAGGCCCTCGTTGTAGTGCCCACAACCCCCTGCCCCCGTCATGGCCCCGCACTTAGTGAGCGGGTGGTTTCCCCCACCCTGCAGGCTGGGAAGTGAAACTGGAGACAAGGCAGTGAGGACAGCAGCACATTCAGAGGAAAGACAGCATCCTTCCTCTTCCTCTCACTGGCACCAAAAGTCTGCATTTCGGCAGCATAAGTGCCTTTTTTAGGGCAACTTGAAAATGAATAATTCAGTGGTTCCTATTCTACTTGTGAAGTGTTAGACAAACAATTCAGACGGGGCCAGACTTGCTGGCCCCATAAAGACCATCCCTTCCCTTCATTCTGACATCATCCGACTTGGCCATGAATCTTTAAGAACACCCTCCATCCTGTCTAATCACTAAAATACCACAAAGGAAGTTCACAATACTCAGACAGAGGTAAAAAAAAATAAAAAAAAAAATAGAAAGGTTAATTGCAACATCAAGTTTTCCCTTGTAGCCAAGCAAACAGTAAGTACATCAGGGCATCATAATAATATAGCTCTCTTTAAAAACCCTATGTATGGAATGTCTTAGTCACATCAAGTTATTAAGTAGTTGAGCTTTCTATTCAAACCCAAGCCTTAAAAGTATCTTCCTTATGGAGCTCCACCTCTGAACTCCCAGGATCCATCTCTAGGAGTCTGTGACTTGCATGAAGCCACCTAGAATACTTTTTGGAGATAGGTGTGATGCAAAGTTTAAGTTAAACAAACCACCTTCTTGGTTTGATTACAAAATTCATTTTGGGAGAATTCAATTCACTTACTGAACAAGCCAAGCCCTCTTTCATATGTTCGTGGCTGGAAAATGTTAGCTGATACCATCTTGATGCCCATCCACTGGGAAGACACATACAGCTGCCCTAGAGCTCAGCCTGCTTGTGATTATCGACGGATAATATTGCAATTCTGGAGAGGAAATTGGATTCCGTCACTTTTCAAATGACAGGAGATGGTACTCCCCAGGTTTAACCCTTAGAGGAGGACTTCGGATACCCAGGCAATACATTTCTCAGTTTAGTAGAAGTTAAATGATGTGATGACAAGAATGTCTTCATCTATGTGTGCCACCCATTAGGATCTACAGAGCCTACCTCAAGTGTGTAAAATATATTTACCACATGCTAGGGAATAAAGAACCCATACTAGTTAATAATCCTGCTAAAGAGTAGTAGATGTTTTGTTGGACAATCTAAATAACTTTAAAGAAGTCACCAGCGGGAATTGGTAGGTTCAGAGTCTATAAAACACTGGGTCTCCCTGAAGAGAGAAGGTTAATAATGTAGGGAAGAGAGCATTTGAGATATTGCTCCACAACAATTATTTTCAGTTCTGTCTCAAATGAACTATTAAAAAAAAAAATCCTCACAGAAGGATGATTATTTCCATTGATTTTTAGAAAGAGTGAATGGGATGGAGGGGGTTAGAGGGAGAGAAACATCAGTGAACAGAGAGACACCAATTGGTTACTCCTCCACACATGCTGGGGATCAAACCTGCAACTGAGGTACATGCCCTTGACTGGGAATTGAACCTGTGAGCCTTTGGTCGGTGGGCTGATGCTCTAACCATTGAGTAAGCCAGCCAGGGCTCAAATAGACTCTTACAGAAATTCTTAAAAAAAAAAAAAAAAAAAAAAAAGTAAGGAAGCCCTGACTGGTGTGGCTCAGTTAGCTGGAGCATTGTCCTGTACACTGAAAGGTTACAGGTTCGATTCCCAGGCACATATCCAAGTTTCAGGTTCATACCCCAGTAGGGCATGTATGCAAGGCAACCAATCAATGTTCTCTCTCACCTCTTTGTCTTTGTTTCTCGCTTTCAATCAATAAACACATCCTTGGGTGAGGATTTAAAAGAAGTATAAGGAAGTATAACTTGTTGCTATGCTTGACATATAATGTATTAATAGTACATTATGGTGAGAGAATTTAGAATAAATACATGGTTTCTTTAAAGATGTCAGAGGGCTTAATGGTTCTGCATATGACAGTGAGTTTCAGTAATGAGAGGAGAGAGGGCAGGGCTGAACTGGAGAATCGGCACAGTCAGAGTCAATTAAGCCTTTCGGTTTGTATTCCTTAAATAGACCAGAAAGTTTATGACAGAGGTACTGTGAATTAGAAAAAAGGTATCAATAATGAAGAAAAATATAGGTTAAGAGAGGAGATATATCAGTAAATGTAACCAGGCCAAATTCAACTATAAAAATAAAATGCAACCCGCCCCCCCCCCCCACCACACACACACAAAAAAAACCCAAAAATAAAATGCATTATTGGAAGAAAACCTTAAATCTAACAAAATGTAGTAGAAACACAATTCAAAGGCAAAGATTGACTTAATTTTTTAAAAGATTAAGGAAAGGTTTTAAGCCATACTAGACAATATAATATATAGCAAAACGAAATTATGGAGAAATAAGTCATACTGAGAGTCACAGTAAATAATAAAGCACAGCATGCTTGAAGTTGTCTTAAATCCCAAGGCAAGAAAACTTTTAAGACGTGTAATACAAAAGTAAAAAGAAATATAATCCTACTAGAAAACATGCTACACCACTCGGAGAACAAGAGCTTAAGGGGTTCCAATCACATGGAATCTGAAAATCAGGCTCCAGTTGAATTTAAATGGGGTGGGGGGGTGAGGGCGAGGGGGAAGAAGGACTGAGCGCTTGGTTAACAGGGACAGGACAGACACTTAGAACCACCATTATTTTTCACAGAGAAACAAGAGAGATGCTTTTTCTAAAATAGGAGTGAGACCATATTTGCCAATGATATATCTGATAAGAGGTTAATTTCCAAAATATATAAGGTACTCACACAACTCAACAAGAAGAAGACAAGTAATCCAATTAAAAACGGGTAAAGTTTTATGTATATTGGTCTGTATGTCTGTTCTCCAAAGCGGACATATAGACCAATTGACATTAGGAAAAGATGTTCAATGTCACTAATCATCAGAGAGATGCAAATTAAAACCACAATGAGGTTTTGTTTCATACCTAACAGAATGACTACTATCAATACTAGTAAATCAACAAACAACAAGTGCTGGAGAGGATGTGGAGAAAAGGAAACCCTTAGTACACTGCTGGTGGGAATGCAGACTGGTGCAACCACTGTGGAAAACAGTGTGGGGTTTCCTCAAAAAATAAAAAATGGAACTGCTGTTTGATCCAGTGATCCCACTTCTGGGAATATAACCTAAGAATCCCAAAACACCAATCAGAGAGAATATATGCACCCCTTTGTTCAGTGCAATTTACAAAAGCTAAGATCTGGAAACAGCCCAAGTGCCCATCAGTAGAGGAATAGATAAAAAGGCTGTGGTACATTTACATCATGGAACACTATGCAGGTGCAAAAAGAAGAATCTCTTACCCTTTCAGGCAGGGTGAACTTGGAGATTACTATGCTAAGCAAAATAAGCCACTCAGAGAAGGACACATATCATATGATGTCACTTATTTGTGGAATCTAATGAACAAAATAAAATAATGAACAAAACAAGACCATAAACATGGAAGCATGGAACAAACGAACAGGTCTGAGAGAAGATAGGAGGGAGAGAGGGAAGAGATTAATCAAAGAATTTCTATGTGTTCATGCGTAACCCATGGACACAGACAATAGAAAGCTAAAGGCCTGAAGTGGGTGGGAGCATGGTGGATGAGGGGTAAAGGGGGAAAAGAGGGGGACATGTGTAATACTGTCAACAATAAATTAATAAAGATAAAAACAGGAGTAAAAGAAGAGGATCAGATGTTCTGGCTGTCACAAAAGGGCCAACTCCATTACTTGTAGGAGATATGGTCTCATGCTCACCAAATCCAAGAGTTTCACATGAGCAAAGATGACCCATCAATTCAGCAAAGACCCATATTTTTGGTAAAGACATGAAAGCAATAAACTCCCATGTACCAATAATAAATTTCTAGAAAATGGAATATAATATCTATCTCATCTACAAAAGGGACATAAATATTAAACATGCAGGAATTAAAATAACATGGCATAAATTCCAGCTATAAAAAATTGAATTATAAAATGCTAGTGGCAAAAAAACTAATGATAACATTTTTTTATTTGCAGTTGTATTAAAGATAAATAAATATAAATTTATTTCCCAAGTTGACTTATAAAACTTAGTGACAAGATGTATAAAGGCAAATCAGGTGACCAAAATACCAAAGCATTTTTTCTTTGTAAAATAAGCAAACAAACAAACAAAAAACCCTCAACAACATTAATCTGGATGTATAAGATGCCAAAATAGAAAACAAAGATTACCACAACAGTATGATACTTAGTAAAATGTAAAGTTAGATCAATGGAATGAAATTCCAGAGAGAAATCCAGAGATATATGCAATTATTTACATCTGATGTCAAATGTTAAATAGTAAAGGAATGAAGGAATCATAATACTTTTGGGCAAAATGGATATTTATGTGATGAATAATATATAGATACATACCTTACCTTGTATGCTATCATAAATTCTGGACAGGTTAAAGATATAATCAATCATAAAAAATAAGAAAATGAATTTGGAAGGAAAGACCACTTTTCATTATTGAGACCATATTAAAAATGTTTAATAATGGGATTGATGGGGCCTATCATCCTATATAATAATCCTATATAATAAAAGATTAATATGCAAATAGACCGAATGGTGGAACTGAACAACTGGTCACTATGACGTGCGCTGACCACCAGGGGGCGTGTATGGAATATGGGTAGCGTTGGCAGCAGGCAGCAGAGCTTGAAACATGGTGGATGTCGGCCACGGTGGGATGGTGGAGCAGGTAAGCAGGGGTGCTAGACCAAGGTGGGGCGAGCCTCTGGTGGTTACTGAAAATTGTTCCTGCGTGCCACAGTCCGGCCCAATGCTCACCCGCTTGCACCTGATGCCAGCGCTGGAGCCACTGCTCCCACCTGCCGCCAGCCCTACCTCCCCCTGCTCCTGAGGGGTGATTGGGGCAGCAGCCACCACTTGCACACACTAATGGCGCTGGCCCTGCTTGTACCCGCTGCTGGCACCAGCCCCAATTACTCTGTGCCACAGCAGATGCGAGTGGGGCCGGTACTGTCAGTGTGTGGGAGTGGAGGCAGCAGGAGCAGGGCTGCTGGCAGACAGGGGATGAGTGCTATGGCGGGAGGGGCTGGGCGGGAGCAGGGAGGATGGGCCAAGACCCGCTCCTGAGCTCACCATAGCCTCGTGGCCCGTAGTTCCTCTCAAGGTGCACGAATTTTGCATTGGACCTCTAGTTGTGTGTGTGTGTGTGTGTGTATGTGTGTGTGTATGTGTGTGTGTGTGTGTATGTGTGTGTGTATGTATAAAATACACACATAATATTTCTAGGCAATGAAAACCACTAAAATGCATATGAAAAGAAGAGCAATTGATAAGTAAAAGTAATGATAAGTGTGAGTGGATAATTAAAATCCAGAACATATGTAGAATTACTACTGAGTTCTCACTATACCATGTTCACAGGACATGAGGAAACATAGAGATTAAATAAGCAGATGGGCAAATGGTGAGTTTTTGTGCTAACAAATACAAAGTTAAACAAATGAGGTTTCACCCAGCATGGCCGAGGAACAGCAGCAACACCACAATCTACCCCCCAACATCTGGATTTGGCACAGAAAGTTGGAGGCAAATTTGTTCCCAGGCAGACCTGGAGTTGGCCCCGGGTTTAATCTCTGACACTGGGGGTGGAGGCTGGGAGAGGGACCCCACTGCTGTTACTGTAACGGGTTCACCCCTCTGCAAAGCAACATGCTAAGGAGACTTGAAAAAGCATTTCTTTTGCTTAACTGATCTCTAAGAAACATTTTAAGGAATTGTTTTTCTAAACAAAAATTCATTGTGAGAAACCAAAATAACCAAATGCCCACAAATAAAGAAAGATTATGTAAACTCTAATTCATCAAGAGAAAATAAGATTTTGCCATCAAAACGACAATTCAGCAGATAAGCGGGTGTAAAGACTGCATGAAATCATATCAAGCCAAAAGAACAAAGTACAGCACAAAAAGTAGACTGTCCTGACATGCTCAGCAGGAACAGCAACGTGTGCACAGCTACGTGACACATGCGTGCACAGCCGTTCCCATCTGAAAGACGTATAGATGTGTGATCTTGACAATAAAACTGGCTAGGTGGTGACAATAAATGTCTCATTTCATTTTTTGCTATAAAGGTACAGCAAACAACGGAGACAGATTTAGAAGTTCACTTGCTTTCTTGGTAGCTGCTAGCTTTCAGACAGGAGCCAGACTAGAGGGTATCAGAGATATGAGTGATGAGGATGGCGGTGACATTGCCTGAACCCTGGCCCAGGTATCACAGAGCACTTCACGCCTATTAACTCCTTGGACATCATGTGGAGGTGGATATGATTACAGAACACACATGTAGGCCAAAGGAGTTAATTGACGTGCCCGAAGGTCTGCTGTTCAATAGAAAGTAGAACCAGGTAAGCCCCGGATTTGGCTCTGTACACTCTGCCTCCTCTCCATGGAGTGTGGAGGCATGTTTAACCAACAGCTCAGCACAGAAGCACAAACTGCTTTAAAGATATTCACATTTACAAAGAAGGCTCAACAGTGCTGTTTTGTTTAATCCTGGTGACTGAGCCAGAGAGAGATGGAAACATAACATGAGTGATTCCACAGAGAGTGTGGGAAACTTCCCGCAAAGAGGTGGGTCCTGGTGGCCGCCAAGGCTACGCCACATTCATCAACGTAAGGGCTACAGAAGGACTAAATAAGTTCTAGTTTAATCTGATCTTCAAAATTCAGAAACGGCCAAAGCCGGTTTGGCTCAGTGGTAAAGCGTCGGTCTGAAGGTCCCAGGTTCGATTTCAGTCAAGGGCATGTACCTTGGTTGCGGGCACATCCCCGGTAGGGGGTGTGCAAGAGGCAGCTGGTCGATGTTTCTCTCTCATCGACGTTTCTAGCTCTCTATCTCTCTCCCTTTCTCTCTGTTAAAAATCAAAATATATTTTAAAAAAAAATTCAGAAACGGTTACAGTGAAAGAGCCCTTCTCTATCCTGTCACCAGAGATTGCTGTTTAGTAAAACTTATAAGCACATACACAATACAAAATTTATAAGCTATAGCATACACAATTCTGAATCTTGCTTTTTTCACTTAATTACATATGTTGAAAATCTTTCCGTACCGTTAACATAAGGAGCTTTTGTATTCATCTTTAAAAGAGTAATAAATGAAGGCGGACTAACTTGGCAAGGGAACTCATTTTTAACCAATGCTCTGAGGAATTCCACTCAGGTTCAGGAGTCACCAACCTGGCGATGAGGGGCAATTTATCCAGGTCCACCTCTCCTGGAGCTGGGACTGGAGCGAGGAGAGTGGTCGTTTTAAAGTGTCCGAAATTACAGATGTGCTTAGCTTCCCCCTTGCACCGGATGTCCTGGCCCTCCGAAAAGACATCTGGAACTACTCTATATTTTCTGATCGAAACAAATTAGGGGAGTTCTAGATTTCAACATGAACTTTCTCCTAGAGGGACTGGTCCAAGGTTCCCTCTCATATAAAATAATCTATGAGTAAATGCTCCTAAGACAAAGAGCGGAGTAAGCCCATAGAGGTTTGATTTAATAACCATACAGAACAGGGGCCCTGCTATAGCCTTTTGCATTTAATTTTCAACCAAGTGGCTTTCCCTGACCACCCGTCTAAGTCAGCAACTCTAGTCCTCTCCCTCCTGAAAGCATGACACTACCTGAATTAAAAAAAAAAAAACACATTAAAAAATATATTTTTAAATTGATTTTTTACAGAGAGGAAGAGAGAGGGATAGAGAGTTAAAACATTGATCAGCTGCCTCTTGCACACCCCCTACTGGGGATGTGCCTGCAACCAGGGCACATGCCCTTGACCGGAATCGAACCTGGGACCTTTCAGTCTGCAGGCTGACGCTCTATACACTGAGCCAAACCGGTTTCGGCTACCTGAACTTTTATGATGTGGCAACCTGCTTGTCTGCCCTAGAGGCTGCCTCCAAGAGGACAGGGACTTTGTTTTCACTCATTCCAGGACCATTTTCTGTTTCCCCGATTCTAGGCACTGAGGATTCAGTGGTGAACGAGGGAAGTCACAGAACTTAGATTCTAGTGGGTGGAGAAAGACCAGCAAATCAGAAACACAGGGTGTGTCATAAGGAAAACGTTATGTGGGAAAAGAGGAGAGAGAGAGCTGGGAGGAGGAGGCCAACTGCACGGCGAGCTGAGGGCCACTGCATGGGCTCTGCCTTTGATTCCCAGGAGTGGCAGCCACTTCAGCGTTCTGTGAGGAAACAGCTTAGGAAGCGAGGGGTTCACTTTGACTGCTGCTTTGTCGGGTCCATGGGAAGTATCAGAAGTTGGGTCTTGTCTGGGTGAAGCTTGAGGGGTCTTAAGGAGGGCTGGTGGTGAGTGGGGTGGCCTGGGCTGGAGACACAACTGTGCAAGTCCTCAGCACAGAGAGGAGCGGAAAGTTTTGGCGGCGAGTGAACCTCCTAGGGACTGAGGTGAGCAAGTACAAAGACTGGGCCGGAGGCACTGTGGCACCACCAGTGTCCACAACAGTTGCAAACACACAGCAGGCACTCAGAAGATGCTTACTGAATGAATGAATGAATGAATGCATGAATGAATGCATGAATGAATGTTCAAATTAACCCCTGACATAGGTGGCACTACCTCCATCTTTATGAAGGGAGAAATGTTCCTTAGCTTAGACTGAAAGTACATGTATGCTTTCTGTTCATTATCAGAATCAGACAGATTTCCGGATGTTGATTCTTTTACTTTGGTATACTTTTAAATACATAAGGGAAACAATTATTTTGAAGAGCAGGTATTATAATACTAAAAAATCTCAAATTTGTTATATAGAAATACATGTTCTTTAATGATGCACTAACAAATCTAATGAAACGTCTAAGAACTGTACTGACATTTTGAAGTAGCGATAAGTATACACAGTAATTGAGCATTTGCAACAATTATAATAATGTGATGAGAAAATATCTCTGCTTTCCACTTGCAACGGAATCACAGATCTGTTCTTATTCTGATTTGTTGACTTCATTTGCAACAGATGAAAATGCTACATCAGCCAAAACTGGTTTGGCTCAGTGGTAGAGCGTCGGTCTGAGGACTGAAAAGTCCCGGGTTCAATTCCGGTCAAGGGCATGTACCTTGGTTGCGGGCACATCCCCGGTAGGGGGTGTGCAAGAGGCAGCTGGTCAATGTTTGTCTCTCATCGACGATTCTAGCTCTCTATCTCTCTCCCTTCCTCTCTGTAAAAAATCAACAAAATATATATTTAAAAAGGAAAAGAAAAAGAAAATGCTACATCAGATTTTAGTGGAAATAAAGACATATGTTTTCCAGGTTCAAATTATGACCACCCTTAAATTCTGTCCATGGGATGGGGGAGCTGGAGCTCTCTCACATGCACGCAGTGGCTTGTGCCGGTAAGTGCAGGTGTAGGAACGGGGCAGGAAAGGGCTGTTGAAAAAAGGTTGTTAACTATGAACCGTGTTTTAGGGGACAGGGAGCTTGGGAAAGGCCCATAATTCCATGGCAGTAATTAGGTCTGGTATAAAATGAGGATAAGAAGGCAGAGCTGCATCATGAAAGTGCCCTGTGTGCTATGCCATAATTTTTCAATGGAAGAAAGAATCATGGAAATACTTTGTTTTAAGGAGGACAGATTTTCAGAGAATCAGGTTTATATTTTAGAAAGATACTTTTAGCATGCTTGGAGAATGGATCGGTCCAGGGAGAAATAGGCACCTGGGAGATCTGGTGGAAAGATACTAAAGCATTCAGGCTAAGAGATTAAAAAAAAAAAAAAAAAGCCAAATTATGGTGCAGTGGAGAACAGAGAAGTGAGGGATGCAGAATGTCTCAAGGAGGTGGAATTAATATGGATTAGACAGGAGGGGTAATAAGACTCAGAAAAGACTCTCTGTCGGAGGGAAAAATTGAAGGAAAAGGGTATGTAGGAAGGAGATTATGAAAAATAATGAGTTCACTTGGGTTTGAGATGCTTATGGTAGAACTGTCTAGTAAAGAGTCGAAAATACAGAGCTTTCTTTACTGAGGCACTAAACTTTTCCTTATTGCTTTGTAAGGGCTCTTTATATACAATGCAGATATGTTTATCAGTCCATCATCCATCCATCCATCCATCCATCCATCCATCCATCCAACCATCCATCCAGCAATCACTGGAAAGCTGTGAATTTCCCTTTGTGATTTCTACTTTAGCATCTTACTTAGAAAAAAAATTTCTACCCGCACATTATGTAAGTGTCCATCTAAAATTTCTCTTAGTATTTTTATGATCTTGTTTTTTACATTTAAATATTTAAGACATCTAGACTTTATTTTGCATGAGGCAGTTAATTATTATAGCACCATTTATAGAAGACCATAGTTATCTTATTTAAATTCAAGCAATTTTTATATAACTTATTTAAACTAAAGCAATTTTTATATACATCTTTTACTCAACTTTTCCTCCTTAAAAAAATACAGGAAAAAAAACAAAAATCAGAGGTAAAAATACAGAGGAAAAAACCCCCCAATCAACCATATGTCTACACACAGAATTAACTACTTAACAAAAATGGGTCCATTTACCATTATCAGTGACAAATTCTAGAATTCTAACTACATTTGGGCATTTCATGGAAAATGGAGAGTATCCATTAATCTTTACATTCTGTAGTTCCTAAAAATTGTATAGCCTTTTAAAGGGAAAAGATCACAGAAACGCATTAATGTGAAAATAGTCAAGCAAAAAGATAAATGAAAAGGTAAAAATATATGCCATCCAATAAAATTTCTAGAACATGTTCTGCTTTTGTGCTCCAGGCTATTTTGATAACATTCCAAACAGCACTTAATTTAAATTTTTCCCCCCAACTCCTTGAGGGAAATTAGACAGCACACAGGCAGTCATTTGGGGGTTAAGTCTCACTGATGTTGAGTCTCAATATGAATGCCTGGAGTCTTTGCTCTGCTCATCAGAGCATTAAATCTGAAAACTCAGGAGAGCAATGCAGCCAGGCTGCAAGAGTGATGCTATAAAGTTCTGCATTAAAAATTCATATTGCAGGCTTGCCTCAGAACTTGGCTCTGGCTGGAAGGAGAGCTGGAGGGGAAATGTGAGACACCCCACTGTCTTTCTGGCAATTGGAGACATTCCTCAACAAACAGCACCTCAGGAAGAGAATGAAAGGGCAAACAAGCCGTGAAGGAAATCAATGAGTTCAATTAGCTAGCTCTCTCTTGCTTTCCTACAGCAAACTTTTCATTCTTAAGGCTGGCTCAAAAAGTTTTTTTTATGATATCTCAGAACAAGAGCCCTAGCCATCCTTGCTGGTGCCCAGATGTTTGGCACCTCTCTTAATTTGTTTTACACCAGCCCAGAGAGCCCCAAATTCTCTCAGCAAGATGGAGCCAGATCTCTCCTGAACTCTACAAGTCACCCTGATGTGGGGCTGGAGGGGACCACACACTGAACAACCTGTCTCAGTTTAGAAAATGGGTCCTGCACACGCGTGGTATTTAGATTTCAGAAGACAGTTACTCTGTGGTTATTAACCCCCAGTGCTGAGCCATTTATTAAAGCATTAACAACTCCACAATGGTGTGTATGCTGAAATTTTTGCACCCAAGTGGCAACTAGTTAGGATTTGTATATTCAGAGTCCCTGGGAAGATGATGCGGCACTCTTTAATAGCTGCAGTATGCTGCGGTGCAGACGGACCGATTATCACAGATTCAACATGGAAAACGATGGGATTCTTTGGAGTTGAGACAGACCTTACACTGGGCCATGTAAGATGCAACGTGCTTTGCAGACAACAGCAGCAATGGAGGCCCCACAAATGGAGGGTGTGTGTGCAGATCCTGTGACAGGCACTCGACATCAGAAGAGTTTGATGATGTCACAAGGGAAGTCCCTAAAGATGCCATAGCCACTGGCAAAATGTAAACACACATACAAGAGAAAGAGCACGCGTGAAGCTTCCTAGTTTAAAGCCTGTAAGGCAAGGACAGCAGGGTAACAGTACCTCAGCCCAAACAAGAAAACCCACGGGCAACCCTCTTAACGTCCACCTACTGGATGGCACATGGTGCAGCATGTGCTGTTTCTGAAGAACCGTTCGTGACACAAAAGAGATATTTACATGCCAATAAAAAACAGAAATGAAAATTGCCTATCAATTTGATGCCACTTGTGAAAAAACAAAAAACAAAAATCACCGTATAGGAAAAAAAACAAAGGAAATATGCCAAAAGGTTGACATCAGTTATATCTGTGTTGTGAAATGAGTGATGATCTGCTTCTTTAAATATTTTAGAATTTTCTAAATTTTATATACTAAACATGACATTTTAAATTAAAAATAATAAAGGTCATATAAAAGTCTTCATTGATTTGGGCTATTCCATGGCAAGGACAGTTTCTCACTTCTTGTCAGTCTTCCTGCCTCCCTGCAAAAGGGCCCGACTGGTAGGAGTGTGCCCTTTGCCACGTCGGAAGCAAAGGAGAAGAGGCGCTGCGTCACAATACCTGCGGGGCCGCAGCCCCCAGCAGCAGCCAGGTCCCGCGGTGAGTCAGAAACACATGGCTTTGGAAGGAATTTCAGTGGGGGCAGGAGGTGGTGTGAACATTCCAGGCTGGGCCGCCAGCCCAATCCTTACTTCTTAAGGCACTTTAAAGGCTCAGATGGCTAGATAGCTCCTGCTCTCTTCTTAGAAGACAACAGCTTCCTGGTTTGCCTTCTAGAGAGCACACAGCCTCACTGGGCCTTCACCTCAGCGGTACCTCTGCTCCACCCATCTTCACAGCAAAGGCTCATGCTGACTTATTAAGTCAACAAAAATAGATGACGCGATGCTAATGTGCAAATGTACACAGAGAATAAGACAGGATCCTTCTGAGGAAGTTCAGCTGGCATTTGTCAACACGATGTAGTCTGCAGGAACACTCCCATTCTCACAGACCCCACAGTGTGGGAGGCAAGGAGGCATACATTTTAATGCCCATTTTACAGATCACTACTTGTGCGATGATCTTCTACAAATGGATGTTTTCTTCCAACAGCCCCTTTATCTCCTTTAGCTTCAAACCGAGTTCCCCAAGATTTACCTTTTAGAGTGAATCAGAAAAACCTTGAGGATCTCTAAAAAGAGCAAAATTTTTATAGAACCATGTCAAACTCAGGTGACAGTCCATGAAAAATGCTTTTCTCTACAATACCCTTTTCAAGAATTCTAAATGAATGATTGTTTATGCCCTCACATATAGGACAGCTACATATGCATGTACGCAGAGGCTGTGTCCATGTGCACATCACACCTGTAACTAGCCTGCCTCCTTTACTCTGCAGGTCTAGCACCATTTCAACGTGGACCTTTAGCAGGATTAGCTGAAGGGAGGAGTAAAGGTTTCCAAATCTCATGGCTGCCATTAATTTCTAGACCTGTGTGGAGTCCAAAGAACAGGTGAAGAATCCGTGGCAGTCAGAGGAATTTCTATTTGGATTTGAAAATATAAAGCCATCCTTTCTTTCTGCCCAGCCCCCTGGACTAGAGAAAACTCCAGATCAGAGCTGCATTGCGTAGAGAAAACAAAACAGCTGCCGTCAGTGCAAAAGTCAAGGAAAGCCCTTTAGGGCTCACCGAGGCTCCGGGTTTTAGGTGCGGAGCACAACACTTGTACAGGGGAAAAATCCCAGGAATTTTATAAAATGCACACAGTCTTTTGGAGATAAGATATAGATAAAAGTCATCAAGTTTCCCCCTCTGATCTGTTTCAGTTCTTTGTAAGGTTTAAGGGACAGTAGTTTCTTTATTCATCTATGCCCTGGAAACCATAAAAGTAGCTGCTTCACTATTTTTAGGGAAATTAATCTAGCCAGGATAATTACAGCAACCCATACTGGAAATTGATGACTAATCAAAAGGACAGGAAATAGAAAGTTTTATCTTCTTAAAGGTACAGCAGATAGACTCCACGTCAGGACAGTGAAGTTGGTCTTTACAAGTTCAATCAGGGGGAGCCAAATTGGCCCGGAGGATTATCAAAATCGTGTGCGAGCCTCAGGCTTTGTCACCTGGGCTCTACGCCTGAGACTTGCATGTGGAGCTGTAAAACGATAAATAAAAGAGAAATCAGTCTGCTACGGCAGACCCAATGGGGCTTGTGGGATAGGGACAGAGAATGAAACCCTTCAGGGAGCCTGTCACACTGGCAACCCTGCTCCATCAGGAGGCAGCAGCACAGAGGCCGTTACAGGCCGCCGTGCAGTGTGCCAACAACACTGCGTTTCAAGCCCAAAGGACTAGATCTGGGGCCTGACTGCATGTCCGGGGACTGTTTCCCTGTCCATGCAGTGAGCACGATGACTGTTGAAAAGAGTAAATAAGATACCCTGTAAGAAACCACCGTGAAAAGTCCAGAGTGATCTGTATGCAGAGAAGGCACCTACCCCATCTCCATTCTGACACACCGGTGGCATCTCCCTTCTGGGAGGCCTGTTTTGAGCTGTCGTTTTTGTCACCTTTTTAAATCGCATTCAGGTCCTCCGGGCCCCACGGATGGGCATGGAATCCCCCACCTCCGGGCTCCCGAAACAATTTCAGGAAAACTGTAAGCCACGCGCAAGTGGGAAACTTTTCTGCTTTCTCAGAGCATACTGTATATTATGATAAAATACTGGTTATATACTTGAAATAAAGAAAACACTATAAAATTAACCAAAGTGAAGTTCCTCATAAATGTCTCTTTTGTAATATAGTGTGTAAGTACATGCATATACAATGTAGCTCTTTTTATAAAGCATATAGGCAAGGAATACAACATAAGAAACATAAATTTTACTGGCAGGAAAGGTCTGGGAGGTGCAAATTCTCCTAAGACTAACATTAGCTGTAAAAAAAAATTAAAAAAAAAATGTAGCTTTTCAGTGCAATTCAATATTTTCTTTCATCAGAGGCTCAGAGCCGCAGCCCACAAGTTAAGAGGAATGTAATAAGCTGACTGTGTGTGTTACAATTGAAGCTCCTTTTGCAACCAGGATCCTGGGAGACGGAGCGAAGAGGTGGCCATGGATTTGAGCTAAAATGGGAATTCCTGCACTTTTGCTCAGAACGCTAGTGTCCTGGCTGGGAGAGCCGCATTCCTTCTGCAGTTGCAGCAGCAACCTAAGGCTAAGCACCAGTGAACAGCTGCGGAAGACAGGCGCAGAGACGCGGGCTTGCGTGATGGTGCCGGGCCTCTCTCCACCTCTAAATCCACCCGGAACCGCTCCACACCACTCTGCCTTGCTGGAACCTCCAAGCTAAAGTCATTAGGTACCAATTCTCTATTTTCCAAGAGAAGTGGGAAGATCTGTATACAGGGTGACCACCTGAGAAGCTGGTACTTTTTAAACTAAAAATAAAGAGGGAGGGGAGCAGAGAAATAATTCATTTATTTAACCCAGGAATGGTTATAATCTAAAACCCTGCAAACCCATTACACAACTGTTCTGGCAAACGCCGCTATGTTCCAACAAATATTAAACTGTGCTTGCCATTTGTCTAAGGAATCTTGCATTAATAAACATGAAGAAGAACACTTTTACCTCCCACTCTCAATGACAGGACCAAACAAAGACCAGCTGTATTCATCAATGGGTCCTTGTTCTGCACATAAAGGCTAATTACATTTTGCTTCAAGCCTACACATGGAAAACTTTACTGCTGCGGTGGCCGTCACAGTCAGCCCGTGCTGGCCCAGCTGACGCAGGGTGATGACTGCACACAATAAACAGGGGTCTTGGAATAGCCCTGGTGCCTTTGACCTGCAGGCTTCTTTACAAAATAGGGGTAAGGGACGGTCACACCAGTGACATCTTCCAGCGACACAGAGGCAGAGGCAACCCATGCTCTTTAAATCTCATGGGCAAGAGGATGCCAGCAAGGTCGGTGTTCTTCAAGGTCTGCTAATTTCAGAAAAGCACCCCAAGCCCTCCGGCAAGATTGCTAGGAATAGCTTCTACTGCTGATGGCGCTGGAGGCCGCACACAAATCTCCTAACTCGTCACAGCCACCCCATGCCTTGCCTACTATTATACCCATTGCACAGGTGAGAAAAGAGAGATGTAGAGGTCGGTGAGCTTGTCCAAGGTCACACAGGGACAGTGAGTAGTGGCCCTGTGTGAACCACTCCCAGATCAGTGTTCTCCAAAGCCCACATTCCCCTATGCTCCCCCACCCGCTTCCTACATTTTCTGTCAACAAACACATAAGAATCCTTCCTTTCCAAGAGATACAATGAATTGTTCTGAAATGCTTTAAGACCATTTGTGAAAGATTTGCCCCTGGAGGGCTTATATTCACATGTATTAACGAAAAGCTGTCTAATCGAATATAATATACATAGGCTGGGGCTGAAGCAGATGGTGGAGTGACAAACCTTTCCCAGAAAATAGAAGAGGAGAGGAATGCGGAGGGGGAAGCTTCACGTGGTATCTCCAAGACTGAAGCAATTGCCTCCGAAGTTAAAAGAAAGTAGCAATTATTATCTCAGTCCATTCTCTACATTTTTTGTGGATTACTTACTCTGGGAACCATTTACAGTAAGTGCTTGGCCCCAGGCTGCCTTTTGTTAGTAGTTGTCCATCTCTGATTTGGGAAATGCGGGGTCCCTGTGTGAGCCCAAGTCCACCCTCAGCACCCATCATGCCCACACTGACTCTGCAGAGAAGCCTTTGGGACTTCGGGACGGTCCTCCAAAGAGCAACCTTGCTGGTCTGTTTTCACAAACTGCCTCCGGGAACTACCTCCTTTGGCCTCCAGGAGCTCCCCATCTTGACTCATCTTCCAACCTCAGATCACATGTCACTCCCTCCAGGAAGGCTTCCTTGACAATTCTTTCCTTTTGCTCTAGCTGGACCTGTGCTGCGGACACTTGCCATTCTCATTTCCAGTTCCCTCTCCCCGATCTCTCAGGGGCTGCCCTCTGGCTTCTAAGTTTGCCACGAGGATTCCTGGCAGGGAAAGGGAGGTGGGTACGACCACGGAGTGTTGGTATCACCCCAGATTTCTCAACCCTCCCAAAGGCCACCAGTTCCTCTCAAGGTGGTCCCTTCAAACCTGGGCATGGCGGATTCCAGCCAGTGCTCACTACGGATGATGCATTCTGTGTCCCCCCCTTCCTTGCACATGCTACAGGAAAAAAAGAGATTAGACACAGTATTCCTGCATGCCCTCTACCGGGAATTGAGCCTGCAACACCCCCCCCCCCCATGTGCCCTGACTGGGACTCAAACCGGCAGCCTTTCAGTGCATGGATGACTAACTGAGCCACACCAGCCAAGTCTGGAAGTTGAACTTTTCTAACGCTCTCAAGGCAATGTTTTTCAAAATGGTTTATGACCAAGATCCACAGGAATGAATAACTGTGTTTTATTTAGCAAGAGTCCCCCTGCCCCCTGCCACCTTCCCCAGCCCACTAGGGCCTATGTGAGTGAGCACAGCAGCACTTCCTTCCTGGAATAGGCCGCCTGGGAGACACAGCCAGAGGCTCCCGCAGTAGGAAAAGGTGGTTTCAACGCTAGCCTGACACTGCCTGTCTGGACTTCAAGTAGAGGAGGCCATGGCTAGGAACAATCTGTGACTTCTTACCTTTCTTGATTTATGTCAATCTGATTTCTTCTGTTCTGGGGTTTTGCATGGAGTGTGGGCTACCAAGAAGTGATCCTATGGCAGACACTGATTTCCTTCTCACAGAGCCTTGTGTGATGTACATGCCCAAATATACACATTCACTATGTATGTGTCTGCAAAGGGATACCCAGTGTTGTTAGGTGTGACTTGAACAAATAAACCTGTATGGGAATGAAGGATTCTGGTAAAAGGTGATGTGTTTTGTCCCAAAATTTCTAAGAAAAAGTCACAGTGTTAACCAGGCTTCACAAAAATCAAGGAAAAAAGTTCCAGGTGGTAGGATTGTTCTGTGAGCACCAGAGCTTGGGTATTAAACTGACACAAGCAACTCATGGGAATAACACTGCATTCCTTACAGCAGTTCCAGAGGCCAAGCACCTTCTAAACCCTGAACCACTCTGCAAAGCCAACAGACAGAGGGAGGAGAGGGGAAAGCCTTCATGGATTGGCAAAGTCAGGTGAGACCTGACCAAATGAGCAGATGGAGGAAGCCAGGCAGAGACTTACTTGGCAGTAATTTCTTCATCGTATTTGGTTTTCAGGTCAAATAATTCTGTCCGAGTTTTTTCCAGGGCTGAAAGGAAGAGACGTAAAACCAAAACATAAGACACTAATTGTTTAAGTTTAAAAAGGAACAGTATACAAGTAACAGATTCTCATTTCAAAAGAGTAAAAAATTACAAAAGTATTTAGAATGGAATAGAAAATCGCCTTTTACTTCCGTCTCATCTCATCCCATCACCTCCTAAGAGATCAGATTTCCTCCCTTTAAATATATTTTGTTGTTTAAAAGTATTTCCACTTATCATTGTATATCAAGCATGTCAAACTCACGGACCGTGGCCCACACGCCTCATTTATTTAGCCCGTGTTGGACATGCTTGTTGTACATGTATCTATCTATTTTTCATCCCCCATAAATAGAATGATACAAGTACTTCCTGAGACTTGCCTTAATCTAAACCATTAGCTCGGGTAGCATGCCTAGAAATGAGGGGTTGGGGTAAGGGGCTTTGACGTTCCAAACTGCAGATCAATACCCCAGCTGGCCTCCCAACAGGCAAATGACATTCCCACTAATACTCTGAGTGTGACTATTTTCCTATAGCTCACCACCACCGAAGACTATCAATTAAAAATCTGTTTGACAGTCTGCTAGGCAAAATAATCATTCACTGATTTAATTAGCATATCCCAGACTATTAAAAATTGTTAACATGTTTTCATGTGTATCAGCCATGTGTATTTATTCTGCAAATTGCCTGTTCACATTCTTACCCCACTGTTCTACTGAATGTTTATCTACTTTTATGATTTGTAGGTAGTCTTTATATATTTTGAGTTTTATTCATTGTCTGCTAAGTTTATTGTGATTATTTTCCCATTTAAATTAAACATATAGTGCTGTTTCCCACAGAATAAAAAAAAAAAAAAGTAATGAAAGATTTATCATAATCTCTTTTGCTATCTTTTACATTTTAAAGGTCTGTTATTTCTGTTCTCCTTAACTTCACTGGGGTAGAAATAAGTTTTTCTTTTCCTAATATTGTTCCAAATGAAATGTCAGTCCTTGACAGTTTGGTGATTTAGATGAGTTTGTTGGAAAAAGAGCAGCGAGAAAGAATGGCTTGTGGAAAGGATGAAAATGTAATTCAGATCCTCCCACCTTGACATTAACAACTCAGTGTGGGTGACTAACAGAAGTCAAGGTGGAGAAGCTGGGGCTCCACGTGGCATTCTAGAGCGTGGGTTCCCTTCCTCCTCCAGGCTCCCCACGGCAGGGCCACAGACAGCAGAGGGGCCGGGAGAGACCTGAGACCGACCAGACTTCCCCCATGTCAGTCTTCCCTGCATCAACTTGACAAGCATGAAGAATAGCACACCTGTTTGCAGAGTCTGAACTTTATGTTCCGCTTCTTCCAGCTTTGAGGTGGTGGACATCTGTGTCTCTTGCAGCTTTCTGAAAAGGAAGAGAAGAAGCCAAATTGGTCATCTTGTTTACTAACATAAACACCTGGCGGGTTATGGAGTGAAGATGATCAGCTATCTTCACCGTAACTGACACATACAGCCAGTGACAGGCACATGATCAGGTGTCACTTGTCATGCCATGAGCACTGAGGCGCTCATTTACTGATGATTTTCTACTACCCAACTTTATACCCACATGTTACATAAAGTGAAGTGTGCATTTTGTGGGACTTGATGGGTGGTAACTAATGTAGGTTATCCTAAATGTAATTGCTTCTGAAATGCCAGATATTAAAAAAATCATCATCATGCACTCATTGTTTTCTAAAGTTAGCCCAAGAAGAATGATACATCTACATTTTGCTGACACAATGAAGGAATTTGTTGGAATAAAGGATGTACTAAATAGATGTGACAGCTGTTCCATTTTTGTTATAATGGAATGCGAATGCAACTGCAATACCTAATGGGAAATACTGAATGTTTTAAACTACATTCCACATATTTACATTCCCATGATCTCCAAACGAATTCCCTGGTCAATAAATAACATTCCTTCCTCCTAATCTGCAGAAAATTCTCCAAAAATAAGTTCATTATTTTTATATCATATGAATATAACACATGCTCTCATAATAATAAATCTGGGAATACAGAAAAGTAGAAATGACAGTTTTAAAAAAGCACCCAAATTTCCATCACCTATGGAAATAGATTGCTCATATTTTCACATACTTCAATTATAAAACTAACATATGCCCTGAGTTAAAAACAAACAAAAAAACCAAAACATGAATATTATAAGAGCATGGAAGATAAAATGCCCTTTCCCTTCCTTAGTTCTATTTCTTCCTCATATAGAGTTCTTTCACAGTCTTCTAAAATTTTTCTGTTTACAGAAATATAATATACAATATACTCTAAAGTAATATATACTGATGTAATTTACTATAGTACAATGTAAACTCATATGCAATATACTGCAGTGTAATATATACTCATATGTAATATACCATAGTGTAATATACTATGTTATATACTGTAGTGTGATACACACTCATATCTAATATTTTGAAATATAAACTTAGTATATGTAATATACTAAGTTTGATATGCATTCACATGTATCGATAGTTTACTGCAATGTACATATACTGCCTGCCCTTTCTTTTAGGGCACACAGGGTATTCTGAAGCTTGCTTTTTTATTTATCTCCATACTTTGGAGATACTCTACTCCAACATATATATAGTTCTTCTTGGTGCTTACTAAGTAATTGACGTAAGCAAGTCCCTAAAAACATTTATATTGTTTATCTTTTATTTCCCACCAAATAATTCTGCAGTGATCATCAGGTAGTTTTGTTGCGTAATTCTGAGAGGGCAACTATTAGATAATAATGATCAAAAAGTATGTGCAAATTTTTGTTTTGTTTAGATAGATGTCAAGAAACTTCCCAACAAAACAAACCTCACCAAGTAAACTCCCTTCAATAGTCTGTGAGAGTCTGTTTTCTTATGCCAACACCGAATAAAGCCAAATGCAATTTTACTGCCGAGGAAAGCTGAGCATTTGTTTGTATGAACTGCCTGCTGATCGCCTTTGCCCATTTTTTGTGGTGCTGCTTTTTTCTTATGAATTCTTTGTATATAAAGAAAGTAAGTCCTTTTCCTTATGTGGTGCTAATACTTCTTCCCAGTCTCCTGATGCTTGAAAAATGCTGTCTATTAGTATTTGTTTTTAAAAAGGTTTTAAATTTTAAGTAATGAAAATGGATTGCTCATTTTCACATACTTCCCAATTTTCCTTTTATGCTTACAGAGATCTCCCCACTCCAAAATTATTAAAAACAAAATATTTGCCCAAGCTTTCTTTCAATATGCAAATGATTTAATCATTATTACTTAAATCCTAGATCTGTTTCAATTTTTTTCATGTAAAGAATGAGGTAAAGATCTAGCTTTGTACTCCACCCTCAGTGGTCAGTCAGTTATTCACATTTTTTAATAGAATAAATTCTTTTCCCTAATTTGAAAAGTCAACGTAAAAATATTAAATTGCCATATTAAGTTTATTTTCATACTTTTGTAATATATGTTTGCTTATGCAGATGGGCTCACACTGTCCATAATATTTTATTATGCATTTTTCACTTTATATTATGCTGGATATATTTCTGTTATTACAAACTCTATGTAACTATTATTTTAATAGCTGCATGATGTTCCAGTTAGGGATGGCCAATCTTTTACTGACTCACTTCTCATATTGCTTACACCCGCCCCCCCCCCCATTAGTAATAACATGGTGAAAGCTATTTCTTTGGGTAAAAAGTGCTTTGCTAGGAGGTATTAAGAGTCCACTCATCTCTGAGAACCCCAACTTCTCTGGGGCCGCACAAAGTCCTGATCTCCCAGCAGTGTGGGTACAGCATCCTTGTGTCGAGTTGGGCTTGGCCTTGGCCCTGAAGTGGGAATTTTGAAGCCAGTCAGAGCACAGGGAGGTCAGGCCTGCAGTGTGGGTCAGCCCTGATCCCACCCTGGCTGACCAGCTGGGAGAACAGCTAAGCTGAGGCCTAGTGTCTCCATCTGTAAAATGAGATGCCCACTTTGCAGGTCTGTTCTGGACTCAGCATTATGCTCCAAGAGGGCCTGGTGGGTGCAGAGCATGCACTAGGGGAGTGGAGTGGGCATTGTTCTTCTTTCCTAAGTGAAGCCAGCTTAACAGAACTCCTGAGTCCTCAGTGATACCCATCTTCACTGAGCCCACCATATGAAAGTGCAAGAACTTGCGCGCAAAGTTAACCGGACACATTAGGCCAGGATTCTCACTTGAAACCACACATTTACTCCCTCTTATTAATGGATACACTCATTTCATGATAGTTTTAAAACAGAAAATCTATATTTCACCAGAGTTCTAAAACTCCAACTTATGTCCTATTACAGTTAAAAAAAAAAAAAAAAAAAAAAAAAAATATATATATATATATATATATATATATATATATATATATATGTATGTATTTTATTGATTTTTTACAGAGAGGAAGAGAGAGGGATAGAGAGTTAGAAACATTGATGAGAGAGAATGTACCTTGTACCTTGGTTGCGGGCACTGGGGATGTGCCCGCAACCAAGGTACATGCCCTTGACTGGAATCGAACCTGGGACCTTTCAGTCCGACGCTCTATCCATTGAGCCAAACCAGTTTCGGCCCATTACAGTTTTTATAAGGAATCTAACTTTCATTAAATCATCACAATAATGACAACCAGCTCACTATTGGTAGAAATGTTTTGGGTGGAGTAGGCGATCGAGATCTAAAACTCACAGCCTTTGGATAGTTCATGAACATATTTTACTGACATCAGCTCCTTGATCTACGAAACACTATGAGGTAATGAAAAGATGTAGAGTCGCCAACCACACACAGTTCATGCATGGCCTGGACAGACACACTGACTGAGACGGTCCCCCAGTGGGAAAAGACTGATATATTTCACTCAAAGTAGTCTCACCCACTACAGAATAAGGGACACCTTTAGTTTTCAAATAATTTTCCCTAGAGACCCTAGGATTTTGGTTTACTCCTGGGCATGTTTCACAAGTACATTTTAAAAACTGTCTTGTCATGTTAAGTTTATATATATATTTTTTAATTGATTTTTTACAGAGAGGAAGGGAGAGAGATAGAGAGATAGAAACGTCGATGAGAGAGAAACATCAACCAGCTGCCTCTTGCACACCCCCTACCGGGGATGTGCCCGCAACCAACGTACATGCCTTTGACCGGAATCGAACCTGGGACCTTTCAGTCCGCAGACCGACGCTCTACCACTGAGCCAAACCGTTTTCGGCTTGTCATGTGAAGTTTAGATGTAAAACATTATGTCAGTACCTGCAAACCCCAACACATGCTCACCTCTCCTTTTCTGCAAAATCATTTTGTAACTTTTGTTCCTTTTCGAGAGCTATAGTCTCAGCTTGGTTCTTCAGAGTCTGTTCATATTCTCGGATCTTCTCTTTAAGTGCTTTTATCGTAACCTCTGCAGAAAGAAAGAAAGAAAGAAAGAAAGAAAAAAACTACAGTAAGAGAAGCACAGTTCCATGTGGCTATATATACAGGCATTCGTAACCGAGTAGGATCGGTGTGTTTTAAACTTTAGCTCTTCAACTCTGACACAAAATCAATGGTTATGAGTCCCTTCAGAGACCTTTTATTCCCTAAATGTTAAATTGAACTTTAAACGTTTAGGTTGAGGAGGATCAATGGATTTTGCTGGGAAGAAGAGTTATGGTTTCTCTAATACAACTTAAAAAAAAGGAGGGGGGAATCAATGGTAAAATATAACATCTTATTGATGAGTCTTAAATTAGTCCTCTACTGAGGAAAATTAATAATGTTTTAGTGTGGGTTTTAGTACTTTCTTACAAAGAAAACAGTTCATAATTGTGTGCACATTTGGAAGATGTCGTCTTAGCTGAAGTCACTAGTCTGCAGGCCTGCCTGGCTGTGGGCACACTTTTGCCATGTCACAGTAATGAAACATGGAGTGTGCTAAGTAGATACAACATGCATCTCCTTGGCTGGAAAGGACCCACCTTGCCACGGGTGCAGAGGGCACCCTCCATCGAGGCCAGAGTCTGACAGCCTACGGCTGTGTGTGAAGAGCAGACAAACAGGGCCCGGGGGAGCTGCACTGGAGGGATGGTAAGGATCAAGGGTGTGGGTAGTGGTGCTAGGCAAAGACGGAGCCCTGCAGTGCCAGGCTCAGGACATAGGCCCCCTGGGAGGGCAGGCTAGCCCTGGAAAGCTCAGGCCAGGGATGCCCTGAGGGATTAGCCTACCAGGATGCCATGTTTACAGCTGTCACTTCATTTTTAATATATTTTATTGTTTGTTTTTTTTTACAGAGAGGAGGAGAGAGGGGTAGAGAGCTAGACACGTCGATGAGAGAGAAACATCGACCAGCTGCCTCTTGCACATCCCCTACTGGGGATGTGCCCGCAACCAATGTATATGCCCTTGACTGGAATCGAACCTGGGACCTTTTAGTCCGCAGACCGACGCTCTACCACTGAGCCAAACTGGTTTCGGCTTCGGCTGTCACTTCAGTTACCCAAAATGGGAACGCCAAAGTAGATGTAATGAATGGGGCAGGGTCCTAACTCACAGTAGTGGTGGCTCTAGGGCAGGACCACTCCACATGCTCCCTCCCACAGATACCTCCTCCCCGTGTGCTGAGCAGTCCCTGGCAGAGCACTGTGGTCCCAACTCCAAGGAGAATGGGGCTCTTGAACCCATTTCTTAGAAGGAAAGGCTGAGGCTCTTTGTGGCCCCAGCACCTGGCACAGGTGGGGGTGCTCTGGAAATGGCTGAGTCATAAGGAACGAAGGAGCTGAGGCTGGGCCGACAGGGTGAGGCCCAGACAGGGCTTGTGACCTGGGGCTCCAGGCTCATGGGACAATGCCAACTGCCAGGTCTTTGCCCAGGGAAGAGCTCACTTGGTGGCCCCTTTCCTTCAGGCAGTAACTCACGTCCCCTTCACTGCCTGAGCAGCACAGACATGCTGTATTTATGTGGCTTAGTAGGTAAAAGCTAAAGGCTCTTTGGTTAAGAGAAGAAATTGGCCGTTTTTATTAAGTGGAAGCCAGATGGTTCTCCTTAGAGGAAGAGAGAGGGAGTTAAACTGGGGATCCTGTCAGGGCATTTGAAAGAAGAACAGGGGGCTCTGCCTTTTGGACTGGCTATTCCGGGCCTGAAAGAAATCTCTGTGACCACTGTGGTTAGTGGTTCCCATTACTGTCAGGTCACACTGACAGGGCCAAAGTCGCCTCTGAAAACACCTGCACATTCCGTAAGTCAATGGTCCATGCAAACATATAGAATTCTTGCCTCTAACAATTGGTTGGAAATATCTGTTCAGCCCCTGGACCCCAGTGCTTATTCCAGTGGGCTTCTCAGTGTGGCACCTCTAAGCTCCTTCCAGGGACACTGGGACATTGGATGGGGTTCCTACGCCGTCTAATGAGGTCTCTTTGCTATTCTCCAATCAGTGAGCTGAGCCTAAGTCCAGGGCTGACTTGTCCTTGAGCCTCTGACTCTGGTCCTCCTCCTGTTTACAGGTCTGTTTCCAGAACATGCTCCTGTGAGCAGGTGAGGAAAGAGAATAGTGTGGCAGAAAGGGCACTGAAGTGTCCTGTTCTCATTGGCTATGGCTGGGGCCCCAACTTACTCATCTTTAAATGCGGGGAAGAATTATAGCACATAATAAATTCCCATCCTGCTCTAACTTTTTACCAAAACACAATATGGTTGTGATGACTAAAACAAGTGACATGCACCCCAACCCTTCCAAATTAAAATCATTTTTATATTGGGAAGGAAAGAGGAACTTAACATTTTTCTGGAGGTTGGAAAATCTGTTACTATATCAATAGATAAAGAAGAGGGTTTCTAGAAAAACAACAACAGTGCTCCGTAAGAGCAGCTGATCTTTACTGAGAGTCAGGAACAGTGCTAAATGTCTCACCAGCATCTCATTTTACCTATAACAATCGTACGCGGTGAGTGTGAGAATCCCCCAAGAAAATGAGGCTTATCACAAGGTGAGACCCCTTGTTCAAGGTCACACAGCTAAGTGACCTTGAAGGGACTCACACCTGGCCTGTACACCCAGTGCCTTTGCCCTTAAGTCTCTAAATAATATACCATTTCATTACAAACACCCATCGGGGGGCCTTTGGGAGCAGGACATTTCACTCTCAGGTGCTGTCCTTGTTGGCCATGGAGGCACTGACGAAAGCAAGGCTGGGGGGAGGGATACCAGCACCTCACCATCCCCCCACAAAACAGAAGGAAAATAAACACCAAGAGTAAGATGCTAGAGGTCAATGGATGGGAAAAAACGAAGTTCATTCCTTTTGGGTAGGGCTACTCGGAACCCAGGTGTGTGCATTTAGAGGTTATCTTTCTTTTCTTTTTAATTTTGACATTTGTATATACCCCTGAAACCATCATCAGAATCAAAATAATTAGCTTTCCATCATCCCAACAGTGTTCTTGTACCCCTCTGTGAAGTTTCCATCCTGTCCCACCCCAGCTAAATCTGCCTCCCTCCCCCCCCCCCCCCCCCCCCCCCCCCGCTGGGAAAGGCAGCACCTTCTCCCACCCAGGTCCCAGCTAGTAAGTCCAACACCTCACCTCCCAACAGGACAAAGCTGTCCCTGAGTTTAATGACTCACCACTCCCCGTGGCAGCAGATGGGGTGGTGTGTGTGTGTGTGTGTGTGTGTGTGTGTGTGTGTGTGTAATCTTAGCTGTCTCTCACCTCTAGTCCCCCGAGGAAGGGGACCCATGGGACTGCTGCCCACACTGCCCAGGCCTGTACCTTCTAGCTGCTCATCATAGTTTTTGACTGGATCCTTTTCGTGGACAATCCCTTCTCGCAAGCCTGTCTTCAATGGGCTCAAAGCCCAAGGACACTTTAAAAAATCTTCATCAGTTAATTCTTTAGAAGGCCACTCGGAGGAGATCATCAAAGTGGTTTAACTTTCCTTTCTAGCTCCTGCTCAACTAAACCCCAGACAAAAGCCAACAGACTGCATGTCTCCTTGGAGCTCCTGGAAAGCCTGCAGCTCCCGTCAGACAGGGCTGTGCTTTTCCGTCAAGAAGAGGACGGCATAGGGCTCCCTGAATCTGAGCACATCTGGATTTTGGGTGCAGAAGCGATTTCTTTCTTCTTCCCTGACAGGAAAAGCCAGGCAATTTTTGCCCTTTTTGTCTTGTTGACGGCAGGGCAACCGCACCAAGAGGCCATTTTCTTTCACTGAATTCGTAATGAGTAGGTGATGCTGACAAGGAAACAGTAGTGCTTAAGCATGCAGACTTGTAGGATGCGGCTAAAGCCTTAATGTATCGGCAGCAATTATTAAATGACTTACTGGAGGTGACCCTTTGATCATAAGCTGGATCTGACAGGTGTTGCCCGCAGGCAATGCATCTTTCTTGTAAAAGGCAGATCCTATCACATGATGATACAGGAAGAATTTTAAAAGAATCCTGATCAGTCCCGTCACAGGGCAATAAAATCAGATGTAGTTACTGTGCAGAGGAAAAGTTTTACTTCCAAATAGCTAAGCATTATTATTATCTCTCTTTAACGATTATGGTTTTTACCCCACCCTGACTTTATGACGTGTATTACAATTAGAGCTAGTCCCAACAGGATGGGGAAGGCAATTTAAAAAAAAAAAAAAAGACAAGAAAGCGCCAAGCAAAGAGGCATCTTCCACCAACCTTGATTTTTTACTTCAGCAAATTCCTTGTTGTATTCCTCGAGTGTTTCCCTAAGTTTCTGGTTCTCTGTTTCAATGTCGTGCAGGCGCTGCACTTTGAGCTGGAGCTGCTGCCCGAGATCCAGGGCTGGCACGGGATCTGCGTGAGAGGTGAACACACATCAGCCCACTCTGGACCCAGACGAGCCACCTTCACGGTCACACCGAGGCTCAGGCAGACTCCAGCCTGTGGCTGCTACCACCTGCCAGAAGTCGGGGCACATGGGACCTTGCCACCTCCTTCAGAGTCCCTGGGAGCACCACGGCTGGGTTAGGGCCACTTCTCTGCTGCTACAGAGGATGCGTGCATATACAGACTCACCCAGGGCCTCCAAAACAAATAGGGTGAAATGGCCACCGAATCACTGGGATATGCCCACTGCTTTGGCATAGTGTGACAGTGAACCTTTGAGCTGATAGGAAGAGAGACACATTGGCGGCAGCAAGCAGAGGCACCCTGGGAGATCATCCATGCACCTACAGCTGCATGGGAGGATCAATGGTGTGTGTGGAGGTACCTAAGCCACAAGTTTACAGTAATTCTGATGAAGTTGAAATAACACCTAATACTCTGAGAGTGTCTCATTGTGACAGAGTGCTTTACAGACATTTTCTCCTTTGAGTCTCACAATAATACTGGAAAAGAAATGCAAGATGTGTATTAGTTCCTTTCACAGAAGTGGAAACTAAAGCTCAGGAACCTGAGTGACCTGTCAAGGTTTCCCGGCTAGTTAGTGGACAGAGAACTCAAACCCGAGTCTGTTAACTCCAAGTGACTGTTGTTCCAACAAGGAAGACCCCCTGATGGAGTGGAGTTAGTAAGCAGGACATGCTCACTCTCCGTCACAATCCTCCTTTGCTAACCAAGGACACTCACAAGAGTCAGGTGAGCTGGGGAGCTAGCCTGAGGTGACGGTGACCCGCCCTAGGCCATTGGGCCAGGTAGCCAGGAGACCACCACCTTCCAATTATAGTATAAACAGCAGGAGATGGCACCTGGGCCAGTTATGTGAGGTCTTGTGGCCAAGTCAATAAATTATCTGCCATCAGATTTACTTACAAAAAACTGGATTTTAATCTAAAATTAGATTGGAGACACAGAATTTATGTACTGACTGTTGGCACAAAATGGAGAGACATTAAACATTCTCCTGGCGTTCATTCTATCTTTTTTTTCCCGTCATCTGCCTAAAAGGCACGCATAATCCACCTGCTGGCACCGGCGGAGCACTTCCTCTGGAACGCCTGCTCCATCAGAGGAGAATACCCAAGTCCGCTGGGCTCAGAAAAGATTATTGAAGATATTTCTGGTATGGACGCCAGCATCACTTGTGAAATGGCTGCAAGGATTTAGTCTCCGGTTGAGGAATGCTAAACACCGAGCACAGCAGATCAACAAGGGTATATATTCAAGAGCTCACTTAATTTTCAAATACCAGAGTCATTAATTTTTCAGACCACCCCTGGTTCCTGGAAACGAGGGCTAGATCCGCATGTTTCAGCCGCCGCGCCTGCCAGGAGCCAGGAGCTCTCGGAGATGCCAACGTCTTCCCAGAGTTTACAAAAGGCGGGCACTGGGATGTGTCCAGCACAACGGCGCGTGGGGTTCAGCGCCAACGCTGTCCATCATGTGAAACCTCTGGCTGCCGGGCACGTATTCTGTGTGTGTATACAGTTTATGACTACATCACTTTCTTATTTGTGGCTTTTCATTATTATTTTAGTCAGCATTAAAATATTTATATTGAATTAGATTTCAAAAGCTATGTAGGGAAGATAGTTCTTTATCAGTAGAAATAGTAACAACAGTAAAGACTGAATTACTCAGAACATTCCAGGTGTAGGTATTTTTGTTTTAAATTTCAGTATTTTCCAGGGTATCACCCCACTGATACCCCCTTCCTCTATGACCTCACACTGGGCAAATGGCCTGAAGGGAACAAACTGTATGCCTTCACGGCCCCCTTCACATAGAACCACAATCTGAACTTGATACAGAGGTCAGGGAAGGACTGAGGAGGGAGAGCCGTTGCTCTGCATAAAATTCTATTAGTGTTCGTTCGTGTAGGCTTTCCAGCACAACTGCCAGTACAAATTATATCTTTAGAGAGCTAAGCTAGTATACTGCAATCCATCCCTAAAATTTCTGTCGACAACTTTTCCAGTCCATTCCTAAAAAAAAATAAAAAATAAAAAATAAAAAATCCAGGACCACTGTGTCTGCTTTGAATAAAAAATAGCTTTCCTCATTTGACTCGGCAAGGAATTCAGTGACATATAAAAATAACATGCATATTATCAAGTGAATAGTAACTAGACCTTTAGAGAAATTTTCAAAGCATTATATTGTAAATGAAAATTCTGGCAATCTCATAATTATTCATTATGGCATGTATATTTAATTTAACACTATTAAAGGTTAATGCCTAAGTAGCAAAACTGGTCACAGAATAAAGAATGAACTGAATGTTCAAACATCTCTATGCATTCAACTTCAAACTTTACCACAGTACAGTCGAATGACTAAACGCCTGCAGCATTTGAATCTTGTTTTGGATTATGTAAAAGGCATTGCTAAAGTACCTCTTAGGCTTAATTTTTATTACCTGCATTAAAGGAACAGCTAATTACCACATGACAATATAATGACTCCAGCGTGTTTGGACTAGAGACCAAAACAACGATTTTCGGCATGCCAAACCCCAACCTGCATGTTAATCTAGGGGAAATCATAGCTTTTTTGTCTCGTTAATGATTTCCAATGCTATTTAAACCCCGCACAAGTATTGTTAGGCCTCATTCTGAGCATCACAAGCCTCCGATCTCAGCAGCTCAATTAGAGAATTGTCTGGGGGAGGTAAGAGAACACACCCATATGTGGAACAGGAACACACAAAGCCCTCACCTGTCTTCCCTGCCTCCTCCAATTCAACAGGCTTTATTGCAAGTTCCATCCACCCAACGTGACAAACTTGCAATTTGTTTTACAATCATCTAATAGTTAATTCCTAAAACACCCATCGAGGCACTATAGAGCTCATTTATGTAACACAGGACCCAAAGAACATAATTACAATGAACAATACCACAGTCACCTGTATTCATTCAGCACCTTCTCCCAGGCACATGTAACATTATCTCATTAATTCCAGACATCCCAGTCCGGGTGGTGGAGGTAGCTCTGCAATATGTCTGGTGCTGGCTCCTCACCCAAGAAACAGGGAGAGGAGAGAAGTCAGTGAGGCAAACAAATATGCAAAATTCTAATGAAGATTTCTGCTTACTGAACTAGTAGCCAACTGAATTATTCTGTTTCATCAAGTCCTAATTTAACAAGTATTCCCTAAGCATCTTTCTGCTCTTGGGAAGGCCCAAGTGAGGCACTGGGATGGACACAGCTATGCCAACTGTACCAGCTTCACAGTAGAGATAAACCATGTTCATGAATATCAACGGTAAAACAGGATGGACCACATGAGTAAATGACCCATTCCAGATAGAGAAACTGGGAAAAGTAGACTTTTTTTTTTTTTTTTTTTTTTTTTTTTAAAGGGAGACAAAGAGTTCAGACCCATGGAGACTGTCTGGCAGTCAGTCCATGAAGAAGATGCAGCATTTAGGGGGAAAAGGAGCAGGGAAGCGCCAGGCACACTGCAGTCTACTGCTGGCACTCCAGGACACATTCTGTGATATCAGGATTGTTCTAGGTGCTGGGGGGACATGATGGTGAACAAGATAAAACCTGCCTTCAATGACTTGACATTCTGAGGTGAGGGATATGGACAAAAAGCAAAATAAAATAAAATACTTTTAAGGACTGCCAAGCATGAGGAAGAGAGAAAAAAAGGTGTGGAAAGTGGGGAATGGGTACTGGAGACAGGCTGGCAGGGAGGGTCTCTTGGAGGAGGTGACACTGAATGGGGAACCGGGTGGTGGAGGGGAAATACAGGAAGATGCTGGGCAGAGGAGACGAGACGGCATTGCAAAGGGATGTGAACGTGGATATTCAAGGTAGAGAGAAGCTGATAAGGCTGCAACAAAGGGAAGGAGAGTGGCAAAGCACAAGTGGTCAGGGAGGAAGGCCCATGCTCAAAGATTAAACAAAAACATGAGCACAATCAAGGAGAGAAATAGAATATGTGAAGAATAAAATAGAACCCTAGAGCTGAAAACACATTATCTGAGGTATCCTGTTAGTGCAGTAGGTAGCGGCACATCCGTCTCACAAAAATACAATGCTGAAGAAAGCCCGAGGACAGAGTCTGGATTCAATTCTATTGCTGATGGGAAAAACCATCAGAGAATAGGACTGGGGCAAGACGAGTGACTGGGGCATGAGAAAGAAATACTGCAATTCTTTGAACCACAAAAAATTGTTGGTTTTCTAGTTGTAAAGTTTCTAAGAGTTTTAAGCTTAAAGATAAGTTATATAATTTTCTTTTAGAAAGTTAAGTGTTCCAAATTAGCTGCCCATTCTGTGACAGCAGATGGCTATCAGTCATATGTTCTCTGACAACATTAAAACAACAACAATAAACCAACATAAACCATGTCTTTGAAATCCATGTGATGTTTTAATACTTAGTGGGAAAATTATTACTTCTTGAAAGAGATTCATCTATAGTAAGAACATTCTAAAAGTGGACATTTGGAAAATTTCCCATCATTATATAAACTTTTGTGCAAAGACAACATCCTCTTCAAAAATGTCTCAATGTGCCCTAACTGGTTTGGCTCAGTGGATACAGCGTCAGCCTGTGGACTCAAGGGTCCCAGGTTCGATCTGGTCAAGGGCATGTACCTTGGTTGCGGGCACATTCCCAGTAGGGGGTGTGCAGGAGTCAGCTGATCGATGTTTCTCTCTCATACATGTTTCTAACTCTCTATCCCTCTCCCTTCCTCTCTGTAAAAAAAAAAAAAAAATCAATAAAATATATATTAAAAAAATGTCTCAATGTCTGAGAACATGCATAATGGTGTAGACTATGGGACAGATTGCATGTGTTCAAATCCCAGCTCTGCCATTTAACTGGCTGTACAACTTTAGACAAGTTACTTAATTACAAAAGATATTATGTGCATACACTTAGAAAACTTCCAGGCATGGAGTTAACACTCAATAAATGTTACCTATTACCAACCAACTCAAACCTGATGAAATATTTGCCAAAAAAAGTTTCAAATAATTTATTACTAATATGAAAAATACAGTATCTTCTGACTAGTTGGCAAGAAAAATTGAAATCAGGAAAAATCGAAATGTACTAGTTGAATTTCAACAAATAGTATAACGGGTACACAGGTTTCAAAAGTATAAACCAACTTTTTATAAAGATAGCCAATAATGTATTGCTTTTATTGGATCTATGTATCTTTGTGAGTTATCTTTTCCAGCCATTTATGACATCCATTAAAATCAAGAATAAAAATAACAAAACTTGGAGGCTTCTGGTCATGACAAATTAGCCAGTATTGGACTTGCCCTCTGGCTATAAACAACTATTAGTAGAATACTAGGCAAACTACGAAATAACCATTTTTGTTATTCGACAATTGGCAAGGCAGGACAGTGATCCCTGAGAGAAGGGAAACGAATGAGGTGAGCCTACGGCCATCTGACTTTTTGCCAGGAAACACTTTCTAGACTGCAGCGCTGGGAAGGGGTACCCCAAGCAGAGCATCGGTCCTTTTTGTTGTTGTTGTTAATCCTTACACGAGGCTATTTTTTCCATTGATATTTTAGAGTGTGTGGAGGAGACAGAGAAACATCGATGTCAGAGAGACACATTGGTTGCCTCCCACATGCACCCCGACCCAGGGCAAGGGATTGAGCCTGCAACCGAGGCACCTCCCTTGATTAGATTCGAACCTATCACCCTTCAGGCCGAGGGCTGATGCTCTAACTACTGAGACAAAATGGTTAGGGCAGCATGGGTCTTTCTGAGTTGAGAAGATAGAGGATGGAAGGTATTTGGAATTTGTAGGGCATAGTAATGGAAAGGAGAAGATATGCAGAGAAAGAGCTAGAGGAATCTGCAGAGGAGTAATCAAGAGCCTGTTGCTAAAAGACATGATGCACACATTTTCATAGGGTGAAACTACCCAAGGCTGGGCAAAGAACCACAACGAAGGCCTAAGTGAACAAGCCCAGAGTTCACAGAGATTTTTGAGTTGTAACCAGCCGTAGTGGAGAGATTTGTTGAACAGCAAGAAGGTCCACACCAAAACATATCTTTTGTAATTAAGTATTAAGTAACCCTAAAGTAAAGGCTACTCCAGATCCATCCCCTAAAAACTTAAAAATAAGCCTTAGAATGATCAAGCTGATCTGCAAAGTAATTTAACTGCTTGACAAAACAAATTTCAACACTCTTTAAAAAAAAAAAAATCCAGTTAACAATTACAATGTCCAATATCCAAACTTACTACACATGCAAAGAAGAAGGATAATCGGGTTGTGGGGGATGGACCAGTTAATAAAAACAAAACCAGAAATGACAAGAGATAATGGGAGTGGTTGACAAAAATGAAAACAGCTACTATAGCATACTTAAGGATTTAAAGAAAAATACAATAAGGAAAGAGAGTATAAAGAAGAGTCAAATGGGATTCTGGGGCTTAAAATATAGTATTTAAAATGAAAGAAGAAAAAAACAACAACAAAAAAAACCCCACACCTCCCTAGACTGGCTTAAACACAGCAAAAGAAAAATAGTGAATTCAAAGAGAGTCATAAAAACTGTCCGAACAGAGGCATAGAGAAGAAACTGGAGAAAAAAGTTACTAAAACCTCAGCAACCTGTGAAACAACTATATAATATACACGCCCCAGAAAAGTACTAGAAGTGTATATGGAGAAACCCTGGTGAAATTTCCAAATTTGGTAAAAGCTATAAATCTAAAAATCCAAGGAATTCAACAAAATCCAAGTAGATTAAGTACAAAGAATGCAGATAAGCAAAATTTAATTGCTGAAAACAAGAATAAAGTGAAATTATTAAAAGCCAGAAGAATCCTATATAATAAAAACATAATATGCAAATTAACCATCATGCCTTCACAAGATGGCTGCCTATGACCAGGCTGGCAGGGGGGATTAGTGAAGGATGGCCGAACAACTGAATAAAGCAGGCTGTGTGGGGTGACCAGGCCAGCAGGGGGGTTAGCGAGGGATGACCAAATGACTGAACAGCAGGCTGCATGGGGTGACTAGGCTGGAGGGGGGGTGGGGGGTGGGGGGGTTGACCAGGCCATTAGGAGAGGCAGTTGGGGACAACCAGGTTGGCCGAGGGGCCAGTTAGAGGCGACCAGGCAGGCAGGCAGGTGAGCGATTAGGAGCCAGTGGTCCGGGATTGTGAAAGGGATCAGGCCTAAATTGGCAGTCGGATATCTCCAAGTGGTCCTGGATTGGAGAGGGTACAGGCTGGGTTGAGGGGACCCCTCCTCCCCCATGCACAAATTTCATGCACCGGGCCTCTAATCGTTATATATGGGGGGGGGGGGGGTGGGAAGAAAGATTAACTGGAGACCTCCTGTCTGAGAGGAAAATGAAAACAAAAACTACCAACATACAATTTTATACTCAACAAAATATAGCCTCCCAATATGAGGACAAGGTAGAGATTTTTCTGTTTCAATTGAACAAAAGCTGGCAGAATGCATTGCCAGTGTACCTAATAGTACACTATAAGAAATTTTAAAGGAAATGATTTTAAAAGAGAATGCTGCTAGATGGAAACCTGGATCTACACAAAGGAATAAACAACACCCAAATAGTAAATATATGGGTATAATACTATTTTTCTCATTTTAAATTTCATTACAAGATAACTGACTATTTAAAAGCAAAAATAGTATAATGTATTGTAGTGTTAAAACATATTTAGAAGTTAAATAACAGTACACAAAGAACAGGAAGGAGAAAATAGAAATGTATTATAATATTCTCACATTGTATGTGAAGTAGTATTTTATTATTTGAAGGTATAATGTGATAAATTAAAGATGCTTAATGTAAACCTTAAAGTAACCACTGAGAAAATAAAATGAAGAGTTATAGCTAGTAAGACAAGTGGGGAAATAGAATAAGATAATAAAAATAGTCAAAATAAAGCAGAAAAAATAAAACAAAAAACAGGTAAGACAATTAGAAAACAAATAGGAAGATGGTAGATTTAAACCCATCTATATACACAATTATGTTAAATGTAAAAAATCAAACATTTTACTTAAAAGGCAGATTGTCAGATATAATTAAAAAACAAGACATGGCTGTGTAAAGCTTTAAAAAACATGAATTAAAAACTAACAGAACTGAAAGAAGAAAAAGTTCACAATAAAGATTCTAAAACTCTGTTCACTCTAATTAATAGTATAATTAGACTGACAAGCTAAATCGAAAATGTATATAGAAACTTAACTAGCCAAAACAAATTTGAAAAACAAGATAGAAGATAAAGGATTTGCATTACCTAATTTGAAGACTGATTATAAAGCTATAGTACTCTTAGTATGAGACTAATATAAGGATAGATATACAGGTCAATGAAATAAGAGTCCAGAAAAAAAATCTCACACATATACCATCCATTAATTTTTCAATGAAACTTGACCCTTACACTATACCATACATCAAAATTAACTCAGAATGCATCACAGGCCTAAAGGTAAAAGATAATACTAACAAAAGTCACTAAAAATGCCCTGCTCTGATATATGAGTAAAAGCAGTTTGCAGACCACTGACTTAGACCCATTTGGCTGCTCTGCAAAGGAGGGGTGAGTGAAGGTGGTGAGCCAAGAGGTAATGGCGGCTTGTATAGGTTGGCGGGAGATAATATGAGTGGTCGAATTTGGGGTATATTCTGGAGGCTGGGTCAACAGGACTTAACTGATAGACTGGCTATAAGGTGTAAGGGAAAGGAATTCAGGCTGACTCCTGCCATTTGTGAGCTAAGCCACTGCATGAATGGTGATGCCATTTACCTTCCTGGGAGGGCTTGTGGGGAACCTGTTCTCCTGTGGTCGTGTGGAGTTTGAGAGCCTAACAGATATCAGAAGTCATCTAGGGGGAGAATGTAAGTAGAGAAAACAAAAAGACTGAGATCCTGCAGAGGAAGAGAGGTTTCCATGAAAGTCGGGGAAGGAGGCGTATAACCAGGTGCAGTGGGCTCAGCAGGCAGATTGGCTCTCAGAGGACTTTCTATGATGGTGAGGTAAGTAGAAAGCTGGCCAGTGGCTGGAAGATGTCATCCTCGTCTGACCACAACAGAGATCAGAGTGAAGAGTCGGTCTGAAGTAGTACCAGTATGGTCAGTGGGCATAAGCTTGGGGCCAGTCTATGCTGTGTAGACTCTATGGAAACTAACTTACTGTGGTTCTCCAGGGACTTGGGCACGTTCTGTTTTGGATTCCCTGTCACTATCACACCCTGATAAGCCCCAATGTCTTGGTGGAGACAAGTCCTGAAGAAGGAAGAGGACACTGCTGACTTCATGAAGAACAAAGGCTGAAAATAGCAGGGCTTCCGATAAGGGGGGGTGACCAGGTGGGTCCGAGGTGTGTTGGGGAGGGGCGGCAGCATGGTGTGTTGGAGAAAGCCAGGCCAGTGATGAACTGCTTTTCCTTATGTTATGAGGAATGAGAAGAACAACCTCACACAACCTAAGGCCCTGCTTGAGCGAGGGGTCTGTAGGCAGTGGGGCTGTCCCCTGCCATCAGCCGGAGGGTGAATGTGCCCCTAGAGAGTGCCATCCCTGCGATGACATCACAGTGCAGCAGACGTTACTTTTTGCCAGGGCACTCTAGGCTAATGTAATCATACGATTACATAATTAACCCAGCTGTCTCATTAAGAAAATCAACTGGAATTCAGGGCATAATTAGTCATATAGCAATTAGCATGCTGATGAGCAACTGATGAAAAGCTGTCTAGATATCAAGTGTGCCAGGACCACCCCAGTTACGGCAAGGGGGGATAGAGGTGACACACTGCCCCACGCAAGTGAACCAAGGATTCCCCGTCTCTGCGTGTGAGCCCCCACACGACAGCTCAGTGTCGAGGGACAGAGGGAGAGCCCTGAAATGGGCAGGCAGACAAAAGCAGCGATAAGCAGTTCTGATACCCATCTTGTCACATGTGCCTTTCTTTATAATGTGTACTTACAGCTATTTCCTCAGCCTGCAGACATATGGTGTACAAAATGGAGAAGCTGATCAGGCCCCAAATTTGTTTTAACCTGTCCAAGGAGGGTGAGAAATTTGCCTCCTTGTCTGGGTTCCAGTGTCGGTAGAGCATAATGTCCATCCTCTGGCCCCCTGGCTGCTTCGGAGCAGCTCAGTCCTGCACCCAGGGAGGGGGCAGGAGGGCATCAGCAACCCACACCTTCGTTCGGAGGCTGCAGCCCTGCTACAGCCTCAGTCCCATTATGGTGCTGGTGGTTGATTCTTAGAATGAACATGTTTCGTCAAGGCAAACTGAGACTGTGTAAAGGGAATCCTGCCATCTGGGCACCTGAGGTTATAGAGTTCTCTGGAGGGGCCTGGGCATTGGCTCCTCTGCCAACACCAGGAGATGTAGAATACATGGACTGGACTAGCCTTACAGGATCCAGCTGGAGCAGCCATATTTCCACAGCCTTAAAAAATGCTACCAAGTGGTCCATTGATTAAAATCTTGGTAGAAGAAGCAAGGGGTATTTCTAACCAATCCTAAGAGTTAAAAAAAAAGATTTTAAATTTATTTTTTGAGAGAGAGAGAAGAAAAGGGAGAGGGAGGAAGGAGGGGAGAAAGAAGGGAAGGTAAAAGGGCGGGAGGGAGACATCAATGTCAGACTGAAACATTGACTGCTGCTTCCTGAAAGCTCTCTACCGGGAATCAAGTCCGAAACCTGGGCATATGAACCAACAAACTTTGGGTGCACAGGATGCCACCTAACCAGCTGAGTGTGCTGGTCAGGGCCCAATCCCAAGATTCTGACACTTTTTTCCAGGAGTCTTGCTATGGGATCCCTGAATGAGAGACAGACAGGGAAGAAGAAAGAAGAATGAAAAGAACAGTGCTTTCTAATTATAACCCATATTGTATTCTCATTTGAAACCAGGGTGGAGTACAAAAGCCTGGATTACTATTTTATCCTTATGAAGGAGCATTAAAAAGCAGTTCTCAAGAATGACGTTCCACTTGATTTCTGGATTCTCCAATGCTACACTAATAGGGATATTCACCAGGAGAGAAGAGTGTCCTAAATAGACACCAAAATGTGGTCCCAGGAGCGCCTCAGAGCAGGGGCATTTGTGAGTGGTTCTGAAAATGGAGTGTCCTACAAAATGGGCTCCCAACATGAACACCGCCTACCGTCGATCGCAGGCCAGTTACTCTACGGACATAAAGTGGGGGAATCAGTCATGAAACACTGAGTTCTAATAGTGTTGCATGCATGAGTCAATGAATATTTTATACCACTGGTAATGTGCTTCCTAAGATTTAAATCTTAAAATAAACTCTTCCAGGCACTGCCTTCATGTTTGAAGGGTTTGTGTCTGTAGGATGTAAACCACATCTTAGCAAGGAGTGAAAGATGATTCTCTTTATATGGGGGCGGGGGGCAGAAGAGGCACAGAGGCCAGGAGAACTTGCATGAACGCTGCAACCAAAGCAGAGTTCTGCAATACCAACGCACAGGCGGCAGCTCCACCAACTTTGTCTCCTTTTCTCCTTTCTGGGAACTTAAAAACAGACAAACAAAAATGATTACTGAGATGTTTCTGGAACAAATAACTTATAAAGATTACTAAATGTGGACAAATACTCAAATGACCTCTGCTTAAGTTATCTGCAATCCATTAATAAGGCCTATTCAGAAACTAAGATGGCAAGTTGAGTATTTTACTTATTTAAGCTCTTCCCTCGATTGTTGAAATAAACGCATGCTCATTGTAAAAAATCCGAAAAGTATCAAGAAGCAAGAGTAAGTCACCCACGCAAGGTTAATTTCTGGCAGATTATGCATGCCATCTTAACTATGCTCAGAGCACAGTAAAATTTCAGCTATGCAAGAGTCTTTAAGGAGGTCATTCCAGAATATTTCCAGCTATCTGAGAGGATCACATTTTAAGAGCAGAGATGTTTGTTCCTTATTTCGTTACAGTAAGGGATGGAAGCTGCTTTTTTAATCTGTTTAATTATGGAATAGTTTCTCAAAAGTACAGTACCCACATAGAAGCCGCCTGAGGGAGGGCTGGGCCAAGTTTCACCTCCATTTGTATCTTTAGTGCACATCCAGTGCCTGGCACACAATGACCTGCACACAAGTGCTGGCCCTGGGAATGCGTGAAAATGACTAATTAAACAACACACTTTGAATCCTTTCTTGCACCACTGTTGTTAACAGATAGTCACTGAACTCTGCTCTCACCCACAAATACAGATTCCACAGCAAGACCCTGGCCCCCTGGTTAGAGGAACTCCCCATCTGGGAGGGTAGGGGGAAGGGTGTGCTTCACCCAAGTGCCCTTATTAAGTCATGTTATTGGCAGATGGCTAGAATGCTTTACCGCATGACTAATTGTTAGCAAAGTAATAAGTATAAGAGGTGTATTAAAGTAAAAAAATTAAATATTTGCAAGTTTGAGCTATCCCTGCTGATCATATACATCTCTCTAAATAAAGGCCCAAGTGACCATTTTGACCGCTTAACTAATAGCTATGACATGCACTGACCACCAGGGGGCAAACGCTCAATACACAGGCATGGAATCTCAGCGGGAAGGGAGGAGGGTGGCAAGAGATTAATCAAAGATCTTATATGCAAAGATCTTATATGCACGCATTCGTGCACCAGTGGGGTCCCTCAGCCTGGCCGGTGGGGAACAAGCCGAAACAGGCAGTCTGACATCCCCCAAGAGGTCCCGGATTGCAAGAGTGCAGGCCAGGCTGAAGGAACTCACTGATGCACGAATCTGTGCACCAAGCCTCTAATTATGATCTAAAAATCCAGCCTGAGATAAAAGGACAGGTGAAGCCATATAGATTAAAGGCATAAAACTACAACTTATTTATGAATTCAAAACTTCCCTCTTTCTGCTATGATGCTGACAATAAAGTCAAAGAACACTTTCAATTAAAACAATTCTAATTTTCAATTATAATTAGAAGTGGGAGGCTAATTCTCTAAACCTTTTATTGATCTTCCTTTTAATTTTGAAAGACATGTAAACAAGTAAACCACATAAGTATTGTTACCCACAGACGGAGGAAATAACTGTGTTAACTGAGTTCTGTGTTAACTGAGTTCTGGGCTAAAGCTACCCTCGTCACTTTTCAACCATCCTCTCTACCTCCTACAGATAGCTGACACCCATCCATTTCTCTCCAACTTCACTCCTGCCACCTGAAACCTAGTGACCTCATCTCTCTCTTCCCACATCACCTTGGACTTCTTTCCAAATCTGTTGTCCAAATTGCAGTCAGGATGACTTTTTTATTATATACAATAGATATGATCATGTTATTGCTCTGCTTAAAACTAATTGATGGTTTGTCTGTTGAAGTCCAGAACCCTTCACACAATTTACAAGGCCTCTACCTGCCTTTGCAGCGGGGTGACCGCACTGGTGTATGCCCTTTACTCCGGTGTAACTTCTGACTACTGGCAGTGTCTTCGTTTGGACCATGTAGTGTCTGGCCACTCCTTACTGCCCTCTCCTCTTCCTATTCACAAGCTCACTGCTCCAGGGCACTGCTCACTGCCTTTGAGTCTGCCCAATCCTACCCATTCTACATTCTTATGCCCAATAGGCTCTGCCTTCCAAGCACTTACCACACCTAAAATTCAATAATTACTTGTGTAATTACTTTTTAATGCCCACATTCCCACCAGACTCTAAAGTCCATGAGAACAGGAAGTTATCTGATTGCTTTGCTCACTGCTCTAGTGCTGTAACTGAAGCAAGGGGATGGTGTCTAAGGTGCCGACTAAGAAGTTCCAGGGAACAAGGGTCAGAGCAGTGTGGAAGGAGAGTGTGCTTTGGCTGAAGTAGTAGAATATTTATAACAAAAAGCACCTTAAAATACTCTAAAATTAACTAGGGAATGCAGAGCAATCTGGTAGCAAATGAGAACACATACATCAGTTCTTAACTAGTTTAACTATTCAGAGGACTCATCAGGATGAGTGCGTATTTAAATGTTGATTAAGTGTCTTTAATAAGAAGGAGCATTTGAGAGGAAAAATAACTTTGGGATACTGACTGTGGACGATGAAGAAGAGGGAAGAGCTGAGTCACACCACTGAAGGAGAGGAGGCAGGTGGGAATGGGTGGGAGTGGAGGGAGATTCCATGCTTTGTGCTGAGTGTATAAAGCTTGGGATGCCATCAGGACAGCTACTGAACCAAACACAGCTTTTGGATGTCAGTGCCAGCCACAAAGACAAGGCCTCTGAAGTGCACATGCTGTTCTGATGAACCCCAAATGCTAAGTGTCATATAAATGTCTTTAGGCAGGTAAATCTTTATAGAGTGACATGAAGCAAAATGAGAGTTCAAAGAATTATTATACAGCCTCAAGTCAAGGAAAGATACATTCTGTTCTCTTGCCATTGAGGTCATTAGAATGCTCCAGCGTGCTCTCCCTCGGTGGAAAGTGTCAACTTCACAATTAAAGCCTGAGACCAAAAAAACCTCAGAAAACATTTGAAGAAATAATTTGATCCATTCATTCGTTTGACAAATATTTATGGAGTTTCTGCTACTTGGCAGGCACTGGGGTAGACACTAGAGAAATAATTAGGGACAAGACCACATTGCTCCAGTCACTCTGCCCAGCCAGAAAGGAAAACAGCTAAGACCCAAGTAGTTGTAACAGAGGGAACACAGGCTGTTGGGAGTGGGACATGTGTGTGTGAGAAGGGCACACCTGAGCCAAACCTGGAGGTCAGGAAGCAGTGTCTCAACAAGTTCACCTCGGGAGTGAGATGACTTGAGCTGAGAAGGGGCCTGGCTTGCCGGCCGTCTGGAGAATGGGCTAGAACAGGGGTCCTCAAACTTTTTAAAGTGGGGGCCAGATCACGGTCCCTCAGAGAGCTGGAGGGCCGGACTATATGAACTACTAATTCCTACTGTAACACCTCGGCTGCGCTCACTGCCCAAAAAACCTGGCGGGCCGGATCAGACTCCTCTGTGGGCCGCATGTGGCCCACGGGCCGTAGTTTGAAGACCCCTGGGCTAGAAGGAGGCAACCCTGCAAGCATGAAGCCTGGGGTCATAATACTGTAGACATGAGGGGGCCTGAACTGCAAGTGGAGGGCAGAAGTTGGGATGGAGAGAAGTGGATGGAGTCAAGAACATTCTGAAGGAAGAATGGCTGGGACTTGGTGACTCAGTGATTGGCATGTGCAGCTCCCCAAGAGAAGGAACTCAGTAAGGTTTCCTCTGGACACACTGGGTGGTTTTCGGGTACCAACAGCCACCCCAGGAGGCTGGGTATGTGTCCAGGAGGTTGCTGGGTATGCAAGCTGACATGCAAAAGGGAGAACAGGCCAGAGATAAAGCTTTTAGAGCTATTGATGTGACCTTTTGCCAATTCAGCTCCGGAGGACTCCAGTGTGGCCCTGGGTTGATGGACTCATTGTGTCCTTCAACATGCCACAACTGTGGTATGCCAGACCCTGCTTCAGAGGTCTGACATACCATAGAGGGAAAACACAGGCTTTCCTCATGGAGCTTTCCTTCGAGTAGGACCAGCAGATAAAAAACAAGAAAACTCACAAATAAATAAAATTTCTGGAAGAGGTGGCAAGTGGGGACTGGTTCAGCCAGGTTACTGTGCCAGTCTCCAAGGCCTGGGACTCTGGCTCTGCCTCTTCCTGGGGTGGTTGGTTGGCTCTTCCTGGCTCCTGGAGCTGGGCCACATGGCACAAACCTGAAATACCAGTCTCATCATTCCCAAGAGCTTCCTGTAGTTTTCTGAAATAGTGTGAGTTGATGTTTCTTGAAACGAGAAGACTTAATGCACCCCACCAATATTTCTGGGTTTGGCGGGACTGAAGCACAGACAGTTAAGGTATCTGACTCCCCACAACTGTGTGACTGTCAGTAAATGCAACGCTATTGACCAAGCCCTTCCTGTAAAGCTCAGCCGCAAGATTACTTCATCTGAGCAGCAGGACTTCAAAACACAGGTAGAGTGCTCCCAGCTCCACTCATGCTTCTCAAGGAAGTTGTGAGAACTGTCAGACCACAGCAGGTGTAAGAAAGAAATACCTGGATGTGGGTAAAAGTGATCTATGTGGCATGCAGATGGACTTGATTGACTTTTATTACAGAAAACATGGAACATTATTTGCTTCCATCGTCTTAAGTTGAAATTGCAGCCAAAGATGATAATTACAAAGAATATCACCAATGGGAAAAATGCTGATAGTATAGTGTTAAGTGAAAAAAGCAGAATGTAAATATGTGGCCAGAGTATAATAAAAATTCTATAAAAATAATATACGGACATGAAGAAGGTCCGCTCAGGTGGAGATCCTTGATGAAAAATATGTTCTCATTTTTTTCTATGAGAAATTAGGATGGAAAATAATGGCAGAAAAAAGAAACCTAACACTTTGTTAAAGTGGCTGCCCATCTGAGAAACTTCACTAAGGAAAAACCTAAGTAAAAGCTGGACTTTAAAAAAGGAGAGTGTAGGTTATTTAGAAAACAGCAGCAAAAGGCTCTGGTCCTTGGCAAAGATGAAACAAGCCAGACTCCTTTCAACTAAGTCATCAACATAAAACTTGTATTTGCATAAGATCATGCCAGTGGGACCACTGAGGTGCCAGTACCCGAGAAAAGGCCACACCATGGGCATCCAATGACCCGTTGGCTGTGAAGAAGCCTTTTCGTGAGCCTCAGCCAGTCTTCAGGGAACCCCCAGTTGGTTACAAACTCTTGCAGAAAGTAAAAAAGCCAGAATTTGGAACTAAGTGCTGGATAAGCTCCATTGACAGCAAAAGTTTATTTAGAACAAAGAAAACCATTCTCTACCATGAGGCTGTTCCTTTACACTCTTCCATTTCAAAGATGAGAAAACTGAGGTCCAGACAGGAAAAGGAATGTGACAAAGACCTTAGAACAAGGCTCTGGCAAGAGAATGTTGCCCAAAGTGCTTTCTGCTGCCCCTTGCTTGGGGTGACCTCTTTTAATCCCGGCTCCCAAATGGTACAGCAAAGCCCCCAGGAGACCTGAATTAAAATGCAATCTCAGATATAAAGGAGACCTGTAGCTGTTTTGCGTTGTTAAAGTAGTTCTAGTCATGTCAGTAATCCACATGCAGTACTTGGTTGTAGCTAATTGGGCTACCACTTGCCCTTGGCTATAAACTGTAAGTGAAAAATGTGACCAGAGGTTACTGGCTCCCTGGATGACCTGGGAGGAGAGTGAGGTATTTGAGGTACCCTATTAGGGCTATTCCTGAATGTGGAATCATCCAGCCCAGAAACACGAACATCCACGGTGTCTGCACAGCACTCCACAGGTTCTATTTCTTCTTGTAAATTGTGCAGCATTTTAAACTAAAGGTGGCCCCACTGATTTGACTTTCCGTATTTGCAAAAGTATTCACTAGAGGTTATGTGATGACTTTAACACAAGTGCATCTAATTTCCATACCTACCCAAAGTTTGGGTTTTGGAAAATTCCCAGAACTCATTGGTTTCTTGCCATTGATGGTGTATTTCTCTTAGGAAAGCTGAGAAGAATAAGCCCGAAACCCACCAACTCTCCAGACACAATGCCCACTGGGGGGGTTATCAGTGCATGGTCTTACCTGGAACATCAATCAATCTTTTGTAGACATTCAAGAAGGCTGCCTCAGCTTCTTTGCTTCGTTTACTCAGTGCATCAATCTGAAAGGGAATGGAAGAAAAACAAAGAGCTCAAAATTTGTCAAGAGGTAATTTAAAAATCATTACACATCTAGTAAATTCTCACAGCAAATGGAAGTTAGATTTCTCCATGTAGATGCCTGACAGCTGGGCCTGCAGTCTCTTAGAGGAAATGTCGGTAAGCATACCAAAGAAGACAGATCCATGGGTTCACCTCTGGAGGGTACACAAGTCAGGGGCAGCGCTCTGAGAGGAAGCCATTAGCAACACTGTCCCATCACCCAACTGACTGTGGGCTTTCCATAGAGAAAATGGCCCAGTGCCCTTCCTGGTCTCTTTCCTTCTTCTGCCAGTATTTACTAAGAGTTGACTGGACATTGTGCTGGAGGCAGGGCAGAAAGGGACAGCAAGTATATAAACAAGTAATGAAATCCCGACCGGAAAAGTGCTGGGTAAGCAGAGCCATGGGGCCACAAGAAAGGGACATCAAGTAGGAAAGTAGGTGGTGTTTGTGTGGTCCTCGGGAGCTGCCCACCCTGTCCCTTTAGGACATTCACATATGGAATCCAGGTTAAGAACCCATGATGGGGCTCTAATATGCCAGGGAATATGGGGGTCTGCTGAGGTGGGAACATGGACACATGGGGAGGACTGGTTGGTGGCAAGACTGGACAGGTGAGGGGGTCAGATAATGAAGCACCTTCGGAGCATGTGGAGGATCAACTTCATTGTCTGCTCAGGAAGGGACAGAAAGGAGGCAACCATTCAGAGGCTGCTGCCTTTGCCCAGATGAGTAACGTACAGGGCAGTTGGGGTGGGGATTGAAGGAGAGGAGGCCAATCAGAAAGATTAGGGTCCCACTGAGCTGATGTGAGGCACAGAGGAACCAGGCCAGTCAAGGATGAAGCCCAGGTTTCTAGCTAAGACAACAGATGAGTTTCTGTGATGGTGGCTAGGCCCAATTTGTCTCATGAATCTCACCCAGCTAAGCTTATTTCCCTCCAGTGTCAAGTCTATTCATCAAAGAAAGGTGAATCTGGAAATACCAAGTATGCTAGACACAGATCCAAAGAGCCTCTGACTGTGAGATGGATTCAGTATGCATTGTGCTCACATAACGCACTTGCTGAGACAACAGACCACTTTTTACACCTGAAGCATGCAAGACGCTACATGCACGAAGTTCATACTGGCTCAGGAAAAGGACACTAAATTATATATTCCTTCCGTCCCCTCATAGAATTATACTCTCTGTCTCCAATGTTATTAAAGAGGCAAAAGGATGTGGTTTAATTATAGGGTCTCTCACTTGAGACAAGCAACAATTTGTTGAAGGCTGAGAGAGATCACCTGATTAAGGATGGGAAGACCCTGAGGAGTGGGATGCAAGGCTGTGGGGGCCGGGTCTTAGGAAATCCAGTGCAGAACAAACCAGTGCGATGCGACATTTCCATTGCTAACAACTGTGCTCCAAATGTGCTATTTGAAGTCAGTTGTTTGGAACTTGGAAACATTTGCCCCCGTAAAATAAGATCATGATTTAGGTCAAGTTTTCAGAATAATCCATGAGGACTAGTTAAATAGGATTAGTTCCCTTTATTTTAAAAATAAAATGTTTCCCCTTTGATTAGCAATTCATGCTCATTGTGTAATTAGAAAAATACCCCAAATAAAGGGAAGAAAATTAAAATTGTAATCCTGCTATTCATTGGTAAAAGTCATCCCGTCTAGTGTGCAGTTCCGTTCGATTTTTTTTCTAATTAAAATATACATACAGTTGTATAAAATGTAGGGACAGAGAAAAACTATAGAGACAGAAGGTAGATTAGTGGATATTTCGGGCTGGGGGCAGGGAGGATGAGGGTTTGGAGTATGACAGCTAAGGGGTACAGGGTCTTTGTTTATTTTTTTGAGTAGTGAAATATTCCACAACTGCTTGTGATGATGGTTGCATAACTTCATGAATATAGTAAAAGTCAATGAACTGTAGACTTTAAATATGGAGTTATATCTCAATAAAGCTGTTAAAAATGTGTGTGTGTGTTTGAAATCAAACCATATGCAAACTTTCATATTGTGCTTTCTTTCACTAATGTATCATAAATCTTTTACAATATCTATTACAAATTTTGGAAAATGTCTTAAGGTACTATTTCAACTGTAGTTAACCACCATATACACACACAGGGCTGGGCAAAAGTAGGTTTACAGCTGTGAGTTATTGTAATAATCATGTCTTTTTCCACATGAACAACTGTAAACCTGCTTTTGCCCACTCTTGTAGACATTGTGAGTAATAACGGATGAGGAGCTGCCTCTCCAGGTGTCTGGAAGACACCAGTGTGCTGGGTCTTTCTCTCGCCTGAGAGCGTATGCCCATGGGGAGCACTGTCTGCCCAGAAAGCAGGGCAGATGCCCTGGCTGCTCTCTGAATCTCTCCACACAGAGGCCCTCACTACTCAGGGGTCTAACTGAGCATACCAAGGGTGGTTGCCCCTCTGTGGTGGACAAAAGATGGTATCTGGAAGGATCCTGAAACACTATCTTCAATTTTCTACTGTGTTGTTGATGGGACGCCAAGGAGGGTATTGGAAACTACAGCAAATTGGTAACTGTTATGGGTTGAGCTGTGCCTCCGCCCAATACCCATGAATGTAACCTTATTTGAAAAAAGGGTTATTAGCAGGTGGTCAAGTTTAAAATGAGGTCATTAGGGTGGGCCTTAATCCAATATGACTGTGTCTTTATGAAAAGGGGAAATTTAGACATGGAGACCATCACTCACACAGGGAAAACTCAATGTGAACAGGAAGGTAGAGATTGGGTGATGTGTACACAAGTCAGGGACCACCGAAGATCAGGCTTGAAACAGATCTCCCCCTCCCCCTCCCCCACAGTACTCAGAATGACCCAATCAGACCAACACCTTGATCTTAGGCTTCTGGTTTCCAGAACTGTGAGACATAAATGTCTGTTTTTAAGTCACTCACTTTGTGGTACCTTGTTACAGCAGCCCTAGCAAATTAATACAGGGGCCATGATTCTGAGCCCTCTTCCTGTTCCCTTTTCCACAAATGTAAGAAAATTCAAACCAATTCTGAGAGAACAAGGCTGGGCCAATGAATTTAATTAATTCATTAAGCAACTGGACTATGAGGTTTCTTGAGAGGTGACGAGTACCCTATGTGATTGAGGTTCTACTTGATGAGGTGCCTCCAGTCCCCTTATAAGATTTTCAAACCCAGAAATATTTGATTTTGGGAATTTCAATACGTTCTATGCTTGTTCACTCTTTTGACTCCTCCCCATGTCCAGGCCCAGGCCTTGGAGTTGGGTTTTGGTCTATCTCTGTCAGCTCCCTCTTCTCTGTGGTGGGATTTCCCTTGCTGTCATCTGGGATGCCTACTTCTGCGTGTTCATTTACTTGAATGCCCTTCACTTGCATCTCTGCCTGCTGAAGACCTATCCATGTTTTGAGGCCCAGTGTGAGCCCCACCTCTCCCAGAATGTGTGTGCCGGGCTTCTTCCTGCTGAAAGGGTTCTGAGTTTGGAGGGAAGAAGGTGGATTCTGGAGCCAGGCAGATCGGCTGCACCTGCCTCCAGGGTTGGCTGGTTAGATGAACTCATAGCTTGGACTGGGAAGTGACTCTGTCATGTGCAAGAGCTCTCCTCTGGTAAAGCCTGGGAAGCAGAGCCATGTCTGTCCCCTTATCAGTCTGTGGATTAGGTGGCAATGAAGTACCAACCTCATCTTTATGCCCTCCACCCTCTACTCCACCCTGCGCTAGGTGCTTGGGCCCATGTGTTGCCTGCCTTTGAGATGGTGAGCCAGGGCTCATTGTGACAGCCCCTCATATGACAGCCCCTCAAATGAGGGAAAGAGGTTTGGGGTGGGGTGTTTAAGGCACAGACAGTTAAAAGTAGGACCTGAAGTTAGACATTCTGGCTATTTAACGTGCAAAGACAGTCTCAGGTAGACTTTCTGCCTACCATTCCCCCTCCCTTAAAGCCACTTTGAAAAAGGGCAAGGACAGGTGTCAGGACTGGGACAGATCTGCAGAATCTCTGACTGCTCAGGCACTGGCCCTGGATAAAACCTGTTCTGCTCCGAGGATCAGCCTCTCCTCCTACCACACCTCACACTCCAGCCACACCCGGGTTACTCCCAGTTCCCTGAATACGTGAGCAATTTCCTCACAGCCTGAAAGGCGCCTCCTAGGAATGTTCTGATCCTTGAGGCTCAGCTGATCCATCTCTCTGCTGCCGCCACTCCCATCACCATATGGGATTGCTCCCAAACTGCAGATAATGCTCCCTTAGGAGATCCTAAATTCCTTGAAAGCCCAAACTATGCTTTTGCCTCAATGGCCTTACTTCCCAAAGATAGTACTTAGTGGATGTTCACTATATTTTTATGTGTGAATAAAAATTTATCTAAATTGGTCAACAAGTGAGCAAATGGTTAAGTTATCCAGTTTTAAATCTTTATGAAAATGCTTACTATGTAAAGAATCCTTTGTTCAGTAAGCATTTGTTTCATGTGCTGATATGACAACAGCCACTTGGCTGGAGCAGCACAAGGCACACACCTAGGGGGCAGGGGAGGAGTAGGGGAGGACTCTGTGTGGTGAGCTATGTCCTTACTCTAGCAAGATGCCCAGGGGTTTCTACTGCAAGTTTCCTGGATCCAACACTTACCCGTCCAGCAAAATCACATTATAATCCCGAGTTTGTTTTTACTATAACATCAATTAAATTAAAAAATAAAGGTCTATATAAAGGTTCTAAATCTCAATCAATATTCGATTACAGTGGTATGAAAATTCAGAGGCTGTGTCTGGAGATCAAGTTCATGGAAATAAATTGCAAGACCCCTGAGATTTTAGAAGGGGTAAGAAAGTGCCCAACCATTTGGGTGCCAGCAGAGTTGCACTGTGGAGTTTGGGGAGTCATGTGTAACATTGAATTACTGCTCCCAAACACTGTCCACCCTCCCCGTAGGAGGCATTGCACATCTCTGTCCACTACCATGTGACTTGTGGTGTTTACAGCACTTTCCACATGGGTGCTTTCCTGCCCCACTGATATCAGGCCTGATTGCGTGAATTGCTTTGATCAATGGAATACAAGTGCCTGTGCCATATGCCATGTCCGAGTTTAAGATTTAAGAATGACTGTGTGGTTCAGCCATCGAACTTTCTCTCTCTGCTGCAAGAACAGCATGACCTGATAGGAGCTTCTTATTCCACTTAGCTCTGGAATGAAGACAACACATGGGCCCAGAGCTGTTGCCCTCAATCCACAGCCACAGGTAATATGAATGTGTAATAATCTTTCATTGCCGTAGGCCACTGAGATTGGGGTTGCTTGTTACTGCAGCACCACCTAGTAAAGGAGTCTAATTCAAATCCTAAGAGACAGTCACATCTCTAAGAGGAAAGCACCAAGGAAAAATGAAGAATAAACAACCAATATCATAAAGGCCAAAGGATTTTTGTTTGTTTTACAGCTTATTTTTGCCAGGAGCAGGGCAGGGGGAAGATGGCATGACAAAGTAAAAAGGGCACAGGGTTGGAAATCAGAAGACTGGATTTAAGACATGGCTCCATCATGCATTTTCAAATACTGAGCCAGCTATGTACCCACTGTCTCTTTGAATTTTATTTTCTATGTCTAGGGAAAGAGAATGACAAGAATGCTTGCCTTGTAGGAACCCGGGGAGAATTGCATGAGGCAGAGATGTGACAATAGTGCGGAGCTATTCATGAGCTAGTTCTCAGTGCTGGGATAATTACTGACCTATGATGTATTTAGGAGAAACATCATGCAAATATGTCTAAATTAAGTATCAAAATTTCAGAGGGCCAGTTAGAGGAGAATCCAGTCAAAGCATCAGCTATTGTACAAAAGAAACTGTCATTTTTAAAAGAATTTATCTGTTAATAAGACTCTTAAACAGGATTTACAATGCGTTGTTACAATTTTTTAGGGGTACGCTTATGTCTTAAAATGATATTACCTGTAGAAAACCCCTCACCCACCTATAACTCAGAGCATAACTGGGTTTGAGGCTGTGAGGGTTGTTATTCAAATTTTCAATGAGAGTCTCCAGTTTTCTGCAGAGAAAGGAAACGTGGGGAGAACAGGTACAAGCCTGAATTTTAACTGGAAGAGATTTTGCTTAGAACTGAAATAAGGACAAAATAGTATAATATTTACAGATGTGTAAATCCTCTTTCTCCCCTAGCTCTAACCACCAATCAACCAATAAATCCTGTTGGTTTGGCTTCAGAAATCAGATTTCAGAATTAAAATCTCTTTCTCTCCTTTGATGCTTCAGCCTTAATTGAAGATCCCCAGGATTTCCACTGTGGACACTACAGACCAGGACGCAGGGGATCTCGCTAACGGAAGCCTCTCCTTCCCACAGAGCACAGGTGTCCTTCACAGTGGCCCCAGTCCTTAGGGCTCTAACGACTTCTGTCACTCCCAGACCACAAGCCACAGCCTTAGGCTGGGGTTCCAGAACCCTTCCCCACATGGCCCTTGCTTACGCTGCCAACTGACCATGCTTTTCTACCCCAGTCTTGGTCCCCTCAACACACCGTGCTCCTCATGCCTCCAGGGCTCTATGCCCTAGGTCCCCTGCCCATCACCCAGGCACAGGGAATCGTTCTCTCTTCATGAGTCAGTCTGGGGGACGCCTCCTTTGTGGTGTCTCCCAGACTTCCCCAGGCACCGCTGGTCACTTGATCCTTGTGCCGCCTGAGCACTTTGGAAATCCCTCTCTGCCCACTTCTCACACTGCACGATGATGACTCATGTCCAAAAGCTTCTTCTCGACATCTCTGTGGTCTGTTCCTGGCCAGGGCAGTGGCACCTTCCTTTCTCTCTGTCCCCAGCACCCAGGTCTTAACTGGCACAGGAGGCTGTCCGGGAAATGTCTATGAATGAGCAAGGGTGGGTTCCAGGCAGAGAAGGCTGCCTAGGCCAAGGAATTCCTTGAAACTCTCTGTTGCATTCTGTAGCACTGATCACTTTGGAAGATCAGAGTAGAAAAGGCAGCTTCCTATAATCAAAAGCTTTACAAAAAGCTTTCCCTACCCACCAGAGTTTAGTCTAGTCTGAAAAGTGGGAAGTCATGACAACCAAATTCTGATCTAGTTTATGGAAGAGCAAACTGCTCTTGTCAGAATAAGAGAACCCTGGCGAGGGAGCATTAGCAGGGGACAGAGAAGGGAGGGGCTTCAAGGCTGGGGATGAACTAGCCAGGTGATGTAATCTCTAAAGTGGAGAAAAATAAGACCTCTTCATGGGCTTTTGGTAAATAGCGCCCCTTCCCCCATATTCCTGGGGATATGTTCCAAGACCCTCAGTGGATGTCTGAAATGGTGAATAGTACCTAACCCCATATACACCATGCTTTTTCCATATACACACATACCTATGATAAAGTTTGATATTTAAATTAGGCAAGTAAGATATTACCAACAATAACTAATAGTACAATAGAACAACTGTTAACAATACACTGTAGTAAAAGTTATCTGAATGTGTTCTGATAAGTCAAATAAGGTTTACTTGAAGACAAGCACCAAGATCCTGTGACAGGACTTATTTATTTATTTATTTATTTATTTATTTGTTGATTTATTTATTTATTGTGGTTGACCTCAGGTAATTGAAGCCATAGAAAGTGAAATAGCAGATAAGGGGGTACTTCTGTATTAAAAAGAAATGTGTGTGGAGAAACCAAGATGGCGGCATAGGTAAACACTTAAACTACTGACTCACACAACAATTTCAAAACTACACATAAGATAAAACGGACATCATCCAGAACCACAGGAAGGCTGGCTGAGTGGAAATTCTACAACTAGAAGGAAAGAGAAAAGCACACTGAGACTCAGAGGAATTGCGAAGGCAGAGTTATCAAGGTGTGCGCAGAGAGGGCGGGCAACTGAGTAGGCAGTTGGCTTTCTCAAGAGGGAGAGAGTCAAAAGCTCCCGAATGCACTGAATTCCAGTTCCAGGTGAGACTCTGGGGATCCAGACACATTGGAGAGAAACTGGACTGTCTGGCAGCAGGCAGAACTCGAGGGCGGCTTTCTCTCAGAGGTGCTTGCAGTGATTACCATGGGACACTGAGACACAGGGGCCTATTAGGGCAGGGCTGATGGGAAACCAATGCTGTCTGCTCCACCCTGAGACTGCTCCATTCAAGCTGAGCACAGAGGCTTTTGCAAGTCTTCTCCCATAAGGGTGTCTCCAGCACAGTTCTCCCAGCATACACACACAGCTGATCCTCACAGCCAATTGGCCTGGAGGTCAATTCGTCCCAGTGATACCAATAACAATCAAGGCTTAACTACAACAAGACTGTGCACACAGTCCACAAAGGGGTGCACCAAGAGTGTCCACCTCTGGTAACTGGGGAGGCTGAGCCACTAGGCCATATAGGACACCTAGCATACAAAACCACTCTACAACTCAGGGAAGCAGCCAAATGTGGAGACAAAGAGGCAGGTCACAAATAAAAGAAATGGAGGAAAACAAACGACTGGATATAGAGTTCAAAACCACGGTTTTAAGGTTTTTCAAGAATTTTCTAGAAAAGGCTGATAAATTTAGCGAGACCCTCAAGGATATGAAAAAGGATCAACTAGAAATCAAACATTCACTGACTGAAATAAAAAATATTATACAAAGATCTAACAACAGGCTAGAGCACATGTGTCAAACACAAGGCCCGCGGGCCAAATCTGGCCGGCCAGGCCTTGCAATGTGGCCCGCACCTCGCTGTCATCACTGCACTCCGCTGTCAGTTTATGACATTGTCAGTTTATGACTGTTCAGTAAACCATTCGGCCCGCGATTTAGGCTGGATTTTAGATTTTGGCCCCTTCTCTGATTGAGTTCGACACCCCTAGGCTAGAGGATTGCAAGAATCAAGTAAAAAATTTGAAATACAAAGAAGAATAAAACAGTCAACCAGAAAAGCAAAAAGCATCCAAAAATATAAAGATAGTGTAAGGAGCCTCTGGGACAACTTTAAGCATACCAACATCAGAATTATGGGGGTGCCAGAGGAAGATAGAGAGCAAGATACTGAAAACCTATTTGAAGAAATAATGACCGAAAACTTCCCCCACCTGGTGAAAGAAATAGACTTACAAGTCCAGAAAGCGCAGAGAACCCCAAACAAAAGGAATCCAAAGGGGACCACACTAAGACACATCATAATTAAAATGCCAAAAGCAAAAGACAAAGAGAGAATATTAAAAGCAGCAAGAGAAAAACAGTTACCTACAAGGGAGCACCCATATGACTGTCAGCTGATTTCTCAACAGAAACTATGCAGGCCAGAAGGGAGTGGCAAGAAATATTCAAAGTGATAAATAGCAAGAACCTACAACCAAGATTACTCTACCCAGCAAAGCTATCATTCAGAATGGAAGGGCAGATAAAGAGTTCATCACCACCAAACCAGTATTATATGAAATGCTGAAAGGTATTCTTTAAGAAGAGGAGGACGAAAAAGGTTAAGATAAAAATTATGAACAAATACATATCTATAAACAAGGGAATCTAAAAATCAAGTGAATAAAAAATCTGATGAACAGAATAAACTGGTAAATATAATAGAATCAGGGACATAGAAAAGGTGTGGATTGACAATTCTCGGGGGGAAAGGAGTATGGGGGATGCGGGAAGAAACTGGACAAAAATTGTACACCCGTGGATAAGGACAGTGGGATGAGGGGGGTAAAAGGCAGAGGGTGGGGTGGGAACCAGGTGGAAGGGAGCTATGGGGGGAAAAGAGAAACAATTGTAATAATCTGAACAATAAAGATTCATTAAATTAAAAAAAAATGTGTGCAAAGTGCCTACAACTGGGACTAGCACTTGGTGGGCAGGGACTAACCTTGCAGCAGCAAGGTAAAAGCTGCTGCTGTTTGTACACTGGTGACTCCTAAGCCCCCCTGAGGGTGACCCCGGTCTCTGTACCACAAATGTTGCACACCCAGTTCACAATGAAATCTTTCATTTGCACACTGAGGTACACCAAGCAGGCTGCTGCAGGGGCCTCAGTGCTGCCTAGCTAATCCAGGCCCACAGGCCACACACAGAGTGCCTTGTCACACCAGCTGTGAGGCACAGATACAGACAATAGTGGGACTTCTTCCAAAGGCTCTGGAATCACCAAAAACGTATGACACAGGAAGAGGGGTCCTGTCATACTGCTATGTACTCTGAAATGGGAAAGGCTCATCTTTCCAGGGAGTTGCCTGAGCTTTGTCAGGCACAGGCAGGGCAGTGCCACTCAGGGCCAAGAGCCAGGATACAATGTTGGAAGAGCGGGCTTGGGTTCCAGCTCCAGCACAAACATAGGAATAGTACCTCAGCCACTGAGTTAGCCTCTCAGTACCTCAATTTCTCTGTCTGCAAGTGGGGAGAACACATCTTGGTTGCTGTGAATGGTAAAGGAGCTGCCATATGGCCACACCACTTCTCAGATGTAGAAACCGACCAATTTACTCAGAACCAGGCCCCTAAGCAAGGATAAGAAGCCCCCACGGAGGATATGATGATGCCCAACACACTGCACAGAGGCGGGGCACGGGGCCTGAGGCTATGTGGTCAGTGGAAAGAACGTGTGCTTTGAAGGAATGTTTGAATCCAGCCCTGCTTGCTGAATGACCTCAAGGTGGGTTACTTAAACTCTTCGTGCTTTAGTGTCTTCATCAGTTTGGTGAATAATTCCATCTGAGGTGGGAATTCTATGCTGAGGTGACATGAAAATTAAATGGAGAACCTCCTATATCAAGTATTCAATACAGTATGGAGCCTATAGAGACTGAGTAAAACATCAGTAACCTTCCTCAAAAAACCCAATCCAGCATTCTCTTTTCACAACACCATAAATTGTTCCCCTTTGCTATCAAACCAAGCAGAAAGCCAAAATGATTAAAGTCTTGGGGGACAGACACTTAAACAACATTTAAGATACCATGGTGGCAATGGTGCAATCTACAATCCACTATGCCCTGGGAATTTAAAAGATAATGATTTAGACATAAACACAGCCCATTAACAGAATTTTCAAATCGATGCACTCTGCTGGACTACAGGCCAATAAGGATCAGCAAGAGCTGCAAGGATATGAGAGAAGTTTTGTCTCACTGTCTGGCTGCAGAATTCTTTCAAGAGCAAAACATGACTTGAAGAGCCACGTGGAATACTAGAAGTCAACAAAGAATGACCAAGGTCCTGTCCAAAACAGATGCGGATGCGGCCACAGCTTCGGGGTTCTAATTTTAACAGAATACAGACGTGTAAAACGAACAGGCATGTTTTGTGTATGAGGATCACAGTAGCAGAGCCAGTAATTCTCCTCTAAGTATAGGTTTACTTAACCTTTGGCAAGTAGTCACCCTGCCACTGTGAGAGCCCATGGGGAAAGCAGAGAAGACCCGGTGTGGAGGGAGCCCCTCTCCCAGCACCCTGGTCACCTCTGGGACATCGTAGAGAGAAGAGAGGCTGCTAACGGGCAGGGGAGCCCTCTCATCACTGGCTTTGTTTCTTAAAGTCACGTTCCTTTGTGATTTGTGACACTCAGATGGAGCTCAGTGAGGAAGAGTCATGTCCATGATACTCTCCATCACAGAGAACTGAACAGAACTTACTGGAAATCCCTACACTGTTCAAAGCAGAGAGGACCAATTCCACAGGAAAGTTTTGGTTATAAAGGCAATGCAGTGTAGGCCCCGGCCAGGCAGCTCAGTTGGTGAAAGCGGCGTTCTGATACACCAAGGTTGTGGGTTTGATCCCCAGTCAGGGGCACTTACAAGAATCAACCAATGAATACACACATAAGTTGAATAACAAATTGATATTTTTTCTTTCTAAAATCAATAAATTTTAAAAAGGCAATGCAATGTAGATGGGGGTAATGCCACAAAATTGCATCTTATAAACACTGACAGAAGTATTCCTTAACTTCCCTCACCCTCCAGAAAGTTCCTATGGAAAGAAAACTAGAGAAGTCCAGAAGAAGACAGTGCCATGCAGAATGAGTGGAGAGATGAGGATGTGAGGGCATGGAGAAAACACCTGTGACAGAGGACACTATGACAACAATAGCAAAGACAGTAAAAACAGCAAGAAGTAAGTCTACCTTCTTTTCCAGGTTACAAAGCCTTTTCATTACCCATTCTGGCTGTCAACATATATAAAGGGTCCTTTTGTGGAAGAAGGATTAGCTATCTTCTCCCTCCCCAGAATGGAAAACCAGAATTAACAGGTGGAAGATACAGGAAGGCAGTTCACAGCTTCAAAGCAGGAAACTTCCTGCAAAGACCTTGGTGTATCAGGACGACGCTCTAACCAACTGAGCTGCCTGGCCAGAGCCTAAGCTGCATTGCCTTTATATGCAAAGAGCAGAGTGCTTTAGAGGTGGTACATGCTGCCTGCCTGTCTCAATAGAGTGTTCATTCCTTCACTTGGTTAATAAATTGTTTGAGGAGTAGCTAAAACGCGTCCGGCAGTGTGCTACCCTATCCTCTGGGGCCAGAGCTTCTACTTCTACTCCCAGGAGGCTTCAGGATGGGTGGTGCTGCCCCCACCCCTCCACAGGTAAACCACAGATGATGAGTGCCTATCTAAGATTTTAAAAATACTATAATACATGTGAATGATAGAAAAGTTGAAAGGTATAAAAACATACAGCATGCAGGTTGCACAATATAAGATCAATACACAATTTAAACAGTCTCTCTGTATACCAGCCACACACCATCTGAAAGTGAAATTAAGAAATGTTCATGGATTGGAAGACTTTATATTGTTAAGATGGCAAAAGTTCCAAATTGGTCTACAGAGTCAATGTAATGTCTATTAAAATCCCAGCTGGCTTCATTGCAGAAATTAGTAAGCTTATCCTAAGATTAAGCTGAAAATTCAAGGAATCCAAAATAGCCAAAACAAACTTCAAAAAGAAAAACAAAGTTGAAGACTCACACTTAACAATTTTAAAAGTTAGTACAAAGCTACATTAAGCAAACTGTGGCACTGACATAAGGACAGACAAACAGATCAATGGAGTACTGAGCTCAGAAATAAACCCTCACATTATAGTTAACTGGTTTCTGATAAGGTTAAAAATACAATTCAATGAGGAAAAGAACAATCTTTCAACAAACAATGCTGGGACAACTGGTTATCCACATGCAAAAGAACATGGTTGGAACCACTGTATATAAAAGTTAACTCAAAATGAATTGAATATCTTAAAAGGGAATACAGATGTGAATCTTAATGACTTTAGATATGACACCAAAAGAACAAACAATAGAAATAAAATTGATAATCAGATTTCATCAACTTTAAAACTTTTGTGTTCCAAAAGACACCATCAAGGAAATGAAAAAGACAACTCACAGAATAGAGGAAAGTTTCTGCAAATCATATATCTGATAAGGGATTAGTATCTAGAATACAAGAAAATCTCTTGCAACTCAACAATAAAAAGACAAATAACTAATTAAAAATAGACAAAGAATTTGAAGACATACAATGGCCAATCCTATATAATAAAAGCCTAATATGCTAAGTGCCAGGTCATCCAGTCCTCCATTCAACTAATCAAAGCAAAATATGCTAATGATATGCTAAGGCTGCTCAACTGCTTGCTATGACATGCACTGACCACCAGGGGGAAGATGCTCTGACGGGTAGGTTAGTTTGCTGCTGGGGTCTGGCTGATCAGGACTGAGCAAGATAGGCTGGCCATGCCCTGGAGCCCTCTTGCAGTCTTTCCCTGGCTGTCCAACCTCCTACGTCCCTCCCCAGCCCTGATCGTGCACCGGTGGGGTTCCTTGGCCTGGATTCCTTGGGGGAATGTTGGAGAGTAGGACCTCTAGTAAGTACATAAAAATAAAAATATATCTGTGCATAAAATGTATATGAATGTTCACAGCAGCATTATTCATAATTAAAGGCCTGATGCATGAAATTCATGCAAGAGTAGACCTTCCTTTCCCCAGCTGTTGGAAGCCAGGCTTCCCTCCAGCTGCCAGCACTCAGCTGCAGCCCGATGGCTGGTGGCCTGGGCCTCCCTCTGCAGGGCAATCATGGGGTGATGGCTGGGCCCCCAACCAATCGCTCGCACCCGCCTTGGCTGGCCTGGCGTCAGTGGGCGTCATAGTGTGGTCCTGGATGGTCATCCTGATGGTCATTCTGCTGTTTGGCCATTCTGCTGATTTTCATATTATGCTTTTATTATATAGGATAGTCAAAGGTGGCAAAACCCAAATGGCCATCAACTGATAATGGATGAATAAATGTGGCATACTTTTACAATGGATTATTTTTCAGCCATAAAAAGAAATGAAGTACTGATACATGTTACAACACTGATAAATCTTGAAAAAACATGCTTAGTGAAAGAAATCACTCACAAAATACCACAGATTATATGATTTCATTTATATGACAACTAGAGGCTCGGTGCACGAATTTGTGCACTAGGAGGGAGTTCCTCAGCCCATCCTGTGCCCTTTCGCAGTCTGGGAGCCCTTGCTTCTTACTGCCTGCCCGCTCACTGCTCCTTAGTGCTGCTGTGGAAGTGGGAGAGGCTCCTGCCACTGCCTTTGCGTTCACTAGCCGTTAGCCTGGCTTCTGGCTGAGTGGTGCTCCCCTTGTGGGTGCACACTGACCACTAGGGGGTAGCTCTTGCATCAAGCATCTGCCCCCTGGTGGTCAGTGTGCATCAGAGTGACTGGTTGTTCTGGTCATTCTGCCCTAATGGTTGCCTAGGCTTTTATTATATAAACTAGAGGCCCAGTGCACAAAATGCATGTACTGGTACCATTCCTAGTGACTGCTGGCTGGGGACTCCCTCCCTTTACCCAGATGCCTGCTGCCACCACTGCCAACCACTGGCTGGGGCCTCCCTCCCTTCCCCCGGCCAGCCCCGCCCCCTGGTCAAACTCCCAGATAACTCCCGGCCGAGGGGGCAATTTGCTTTTATTATATAGGATGTTGAGAATGATTACATCTATAGAGATGGAAAGTAAATTTATTAGTGGTCGCAAAGGGGTGGGTGGGGTGAATGGGGAGTGACTACTAATGGATATGGGTTTTCTTTCTGAGAAGATAAAAATGTTCTGGAATTAGTAGTGATGGCTGTGCAACTTTGTGAATATATAAAAAACTATTTAATATTAAAAAGAAAATAAAAATGCCTGACCCCCAAAAGTACAAGTATATAGTGAACAGCAGGTCTCCTTCCTTTTCATGTCCACCTGTCTCACAGCTGCCTGGATTATAGGCAAAAATTCTCTTGTGTACCCTTCCAGAAATATTTTATGCAATTGTAAGCATCTGTGTACACAGTCTTTCTTAAAAAACACACATGAATGGCAGAATATTATAAATACTGTTCTGCATGGTGTGTTGTGCACACTTGAGGGAGTTTTAAAGATGACAGAAGATCAACTTCTTTTGTGGTGGTAGGGGTGGAGGCTTTCTTCATGGTGGGAAGGGGAGTCCGACCAAAGACAAAGGCATGTTGAAACAGAAATGGCCTGTTCAGAGAAGTGCAGGATCTGCTGTGCCTGGAGCAAAGGAGCCGAGCAGCAGACAGGTGGCTGAAGAGCAGGCAGAGGCTGGATGGCTAAGCCAGGAGGTGGCAACTTTACATGGAAAGCTATCGGGAGTCCTGACAAAGTCAGTTAGCAGCAACATGAAGTGATCACTCTGGATGGGAAGGCATCTCCATGGGATGCTGGGAAATGGTGAAAGGTTGGTAGTGACAGGAAAGGAAAGAAGATGCAAAATCTGTGTGTCAGGAAGGAGGGAGCCAATCCTAGAGAGGCAAGGAAAGCAGAATTCACAGGATTTGAAGGCAGAAGAGGTCCTTCCAGAGTTCTGGCCAAGGTGACTGGGGGTGGTCACCTCTCTTGAGGTGGGGAATGCAGAGGTGAGTATAATTGGGGGTAGGTGAAAGTTTTAAGTTTGTGAGAGGCCCATAAGGGAGCTCCAGGGGGACCTGAAGTTAGAAGAGAGACCCGGCCTGAGACAAAGGTTTGGAACTATCAAGTGGTCCTGAAGAGGTTATTCGGGGAACAGGGATGGAGAGGTGTGCAGCGACAACCCGAAGGCTGGGGCTGATTCCTGGGGAGCACCAGTATTTAAGGTCGAACTAGAACTCCTGTTTACCCAGCACTGCTCTATAGCATGATTTTTAAATATATACATGTAATGTCTCTACTCTGCAGGGCAGATTTTTTATTACAAGGATGAGGCACAGAAACTAAATGACTCATTCAAGGTCACAACTGGTAAATGATGATGTCAGGATTAAAATCTAGATCTGTCTGGTTTCAAAACCTGTGATTTGTCTGCTTGGCTTTCTCTGTTACTCTAAGCTGCCTCCCCAGGAAGGAGCCACAGAAGGGGCAGCGGGAACACCGGAGAGAAGCCAGGAAGGAGAGTAAAGAAGGAAGGAGCTGTGTGTGTGCCTAGCCCTGAGTCTGCTCCATGACCCTGAAGGTGCTGGGCCCAACATGAACCTGGAAAGTGCTCCCAGGCATCCCAGCGTGCCCACCACAGGATGCAACTGTGCTCTGAGGTCTGCTGCTTTTAAAAAAAATTTTTTCCTTTACTGATTAATGTGTTACATGTGTCCTTATCCCCCAACTGTCCCCCCACCCTTCCCCTACTCATCTCACCTCCCTGGTGTCTTTGTCCATCGGTTAGGCTTATATACATGCACACATGTGGATCTCTCCCACTTACCCGCACCCTCCTCTACCTTTCCTCTGAGGTCTGATGGTCTGATGGATGCTTCTCTGTCCCTGGATCTGTTTTGGTGTGCTGCTGTTTTGGTGAGAACACACACAGTTTGCCCGGGAGAATGCCAGGCCATGTGTCTTGGGTCAGACTTGCTTTCCCAAGTCCCCAGTGGTCTCAGGCCTGAGGATGAATGGGGCTTGGGGCTTGGGGACTGAGGATTGGGTGGGCTCTGAACCAGGAGCTGGAGGGCTCACTGAGGAACACAGTCTGCCCAGACTCCTTCCCCAACAGCCCTAGAAATCGGTCTAGGTCCTTTTCATGCACCTACTGTAATCTGGTAGGTTTCTCTCTTCTTGATATGCTGGAGAAGCAAGTGTGATCTCACAGATCTCCCCCTCCTCTCCTGCTTCTGAAGCAGTTTCAAGACGCTTCTCAAGCTTTCGGGCTTTCGAGTCAGACATTGGCGTTCAAGTCTCAGCCCTAAGGCTGATGAGCTGTGCTGATTCAGACAAGTTACTTGATTTCCTGGGTCCATTTTGTCCTTTCTGTAGAAGTGATCATAAAAACTCTCGGGGCTGAGCTGCTGTGAGGACTAAAGGAGATAACATGTGGAGCCTCTGGCACACAGCTGGAGCCAGCAAGCTGTTCTCCTTCATCTCCCGAAGGGCTGCACGCAGAATCTGCCATGTTCCAGCTTAGTTTCCATTCCCTACGAGAGGGCCTGGTCTTACTTCCTGTCCCGCCACTTTGGTCCTCACGGACGGCCTGGGAGGGGAGGCAGGGGACGAGGCCAAGGAGCATCCCCAAGCAGTGACAGAACAAGAGGGCGAAGTCTGTTCCGGCCACATGTGAAGAAGGGAGCCGGGATGCTGCTGGCCCACCAGGCCAGGTTGCTTTTTCCTGGCTGGCAACTTAGAAGGCTCTGGAAGTTATACTTAGAGAGGAGCACAGGTGGAACAGATTCCAAGCCTGAATTTTTATTTTATTATTATTGTTTTTTAAAAAAATCCCCACTTGCACATTTCCCACTGATTTTAGCGAGGGAGGAAAGAGGAGAGAGAGAGAGAGACAGAGAGAGAGAGAGAGACAGAGAGACAAAGAGAGAGAGAGAGAGAGAGAGAGAGAAAGAGAGAGAGAGAGAGAGAGAGAGAGAGAGAGAGAGAGACTGACTCTCACTGGAGATCGAACCAGCAACCGGGGTATGTGCCCTGACTGGGAATTGAACACACAACCTTTTAGGTGTATGAGACAACGCTCCAACTGCCAGGACTGAATTTTTAAATGATCAGTGGTCATGTCCCCTTCCATGGAGGTGAGTGGAGTAAATACTCAACAAGTCCAAATACCTGGGTTCCAACCCATGACCCTGCTCAGTCCACTTCTGGTATCAAGGGTTGTTTCCAGGCTTTTCTGTGCAGGTGGCTAACCAGTGCTTCACTGGAGGTTACTGAGGGGTGGCCTCCTTCAGTCTAGGAACACTTGCTGGAGGTGGTGAGTATGAAGTGACAAGAGGATGGCATTTGGCTGGGCTTAATGAGGCTCGAGGGAGCCAAGAGCCTGGAACTGGGGTGGGGGTGGGGGAAGCACCCACAGACCTCACCTCCAGGCACCCTCTCTGCTCTTCAAACTCATAACAACCCTCCCACCGAGTCACTCTGGGTAGTGATAACATTCTAGGACAGGGTGTTGGGGAAGGCTGCATAAAATCACAGACATGGTGACTTTTAGATGTAAAATTCTGTGCAAATAATTATTCGCAAAGAGAGCAGGGGAGCAGTCTGAAACAGAGTGGGGGTGGTGGTAGAACATGGACTATCCACATGCAAGCAACAAACCCCTCTGGGTTCTCAGCTACCACCAGTGTCCCTATGCCCCCTCCCTAGGCACACATACGTTCACAATCCTCCTTTTTGACCATCTGGTCCTTGGTGTCAGATTCATTTAAGGAATCACTGCATTAAATAGATGGAACATTAGTAAAACCTAATTAACATCCAGATTGAGTTTTTCTAAGGGAAGTGGAATCTGCAGAAAATAAAATACCCTAGTAATGTAAATTCCACAATATTCAAGTAAATACTATATGACTCATATAATCCTCATTCAAATCTATTCCCTTACTAGGGGTGTCAAACTCAATCAGAGAAGGGGCCAAAATCTAAAATCCAGCCTAAATCGCGGGCCGAATGGTTTACTGAACAGTCATAAACTGACAATGTCATAAACTGACAGCGGAGTGCAGTGATGACAGCGCGGTGCGGGCCACATTGCAAAGCCTGGCGGGCTGGATTTGGCCCGCGGGCCTTGTGTTTGACACATGTGCCTTAAACCATCATATTTATCATATAAAAAACCAGAAGCACTGAGAGATCAGCTAACTCAGTGAAGATCAAGGTCACTGACTCTCTGAGGCAAGTAAGGCCTCAAACCTAGGCCTACTAAGTCTAGGTGTAGTGCTCTTACCTTCATATCACAACTGCCTCCTGGTATCACATGATCCCCTGAACGGGGCTGGGAGTGTACGTAGACAGAACAGAGCCTTTTTTTTTTTTAATTGATAGAGAATGCATTTTATTTATACACTGAGGTTATTAACTATCCATCCCCATCATCCCCACACCTGCCCATCTCATCCATCCATCCATCCATCCATCCATGCATCTACCCATCCACCCACCCACCCACCCATACATCTTTTAAAAAATATATATATTTTATTGATTTTTAAGAGAGAGGAAGGGAGATAGAGAGCTAGAAACATTGATGAGAGAGAAACATCGGCCAGCTGCCTCTTGCACACCCCCTACCGGGGATGTGCCCGCAACCAATGTACATGCCCTTGACTGGAATCAAACCTGGGACCTTTCAGTCCGCAGACCGACGCTCTACCACTGAGCCAAACCGGCTTCGGCCACCCATACATCTTTTATCGAAGGCCTGCCATGTACCACATGGGAATAGAGATCCTGCTCTATTATTAAGCTTCATGAGAGCAATGTTTATGTTAAATTATTCACTACTGCATGCCAGTCTAGTTCAGGTCCAGCCAGGCACACAGTAGATGTTCAGTAAATACTGAATGAAAGAAAGAATGAGTAAACCTTGTCCTCCGGAAGCTTTTGATCTGGAAGGGCAGACTGAAATGAAGAGTGGGGCGTAATTCGGCCTGACCAGGGTCGTCACAGCGTGGCTGTGAGCGGAGCAGTGGAGCCGCTGAGTAAGACTCCCGGTCAGTTGGCCACAAGTTACTTTGGCGCTCCGTCAGCACAGGCCCCCTGACGCGGTCTGTTTCCTGAGCCGTCACGGTGCAATGGGGGAGTCCTGGGGCTCGCCCTGGGCATTGGTACCCGTCTCTTCGTCATGTGGGACCTTGAATCCCTTACTTGTGACCCTCTAGTTTTTAGAGCCTCGGGTCAACTCTGCCAACATCTCATTTTACTTATTGATTCTAGAGCTCTTTGCATTCCCTCTTCTGAATTTCCACTCCGTCCATTTCAATGCAGCAAACACTTCCCTGGCACCGACTGTGTACTAATCACTGGGACAGCAGAGCCCTCTCGCCTTCCTCAGGGGCAGGGTCTGCTGCCGAACCCCCAGGAGCCCACCTGCGGGTGCCTGCCCCGGGGCCTGCAGCAGAGGCCCGTGAACGCCGAGGAGGGCCCACCCCACGTGGACACGCGCCGCAGACAATCCAAGAACTCCTGCGATGGTTACTGAGAGGATGTTAAAAATCATTATCTACTGAAAATATTAGATTTGCTCTGGATTGTTCATTACATACAATGGCTTAATAGGACTTTTATTGAATAGCTGCAGAGCTCTGGGCCGAAATCAATTTGCCGTGCACTTGGAATTTTGATGTATGCTGTTGACTTCCACAACACGAGGCAATTTGTAATAGCTTTGGCTCTCTGTTGTTTTCAAAGCTCCTGCTACATCACAAGCATTTATTTCTGACCACAAAATTACATTTATTCAACAGAAAGCAGCTCTGGGTCTTTAAGAGGTTAACTTCTGGAGTGCTTGGCTGCTCTCCAGCCGTCGGAGGAGCGGCGCTGGCGCGGTGGCACCGGCGGTGGCGGCAGCGCCGGGCGGGCGGCCGTGATTAATAGACTGCTGAGTGCACCCCTTTCCACATGCACACGGCTCGCTCCCCTGCTTCCATAGATCATGGGCTTAGCCTCAACATATCTGACTGAAATTGAATTTGGCTTCTCTCTCAACCGTTCATTTCCTATGTTATGCAAGGTTATATCCTTTTCTGCATGAGCAGAACCAAACCAGCTGCAGCTTGGAGAAGAAAATGTGTTTTCAATTAGGAAGCTGGCCTGAATATTGAACCACAGTCCTACTGCTCCCCTAATTGAGCCATCATGGAGCAAGCCTCCAGATAGACACCATATCGCCAGGCCTTCGGATTTTACTGTAAGATAATTAAAACACACCATCACCTCCACAACTGCCACCACCGTCACCTCAGCTATCACGTGTGAGAAGGCCTGAGCGTCTGAAGATGGCCGTGTTGGGTGAGAATCAAGGGAGTCCCTGCCAGGAAAGGGGCCAGGACAACAGGCTCTGCTGGGGATCTCGTGAAGCTGCCTCCACCTTCCAGTCAGTGTCCTCAGTGCCTGATCCACACTCACCTGTGAGGGACACTGGGCCCCAAGCTTGCAGATACCTTTGATGCCCCTGGCAGGACAAATAGCCTTGTATTTCTTGTGGATCACCAGGAACCTAGTGCAGTACCTTGCACACTCAAGGAGTTCTTACTGATGAAGGGGAAGGCAAGAGGGAGAGAGAAATCCAGCTGAGAACATCTTACTAAACAGCTCAGAAGGGAGAAGGTGAAACAAAGTCTAAGAGACAATGCAGACTCCCAAAGAAAATTAGAAACAGGCTGAGATGGTAAGAAAAAGAAACAAGGGAGGTAAACTTTCAGTTAGGTCTGAAAGGATGGAAATGATTTTTACAGGTGAGGAAGAGCAACAGGTTATAACAACGGAGGCCATGGCTTTAGGAAAAGGTCAGAGGCAGGAAACCGCAAGGAATGTTCAGGGTACAGTAAACAGACCAGCCTGGTGGGAGCAGAAGCCAAGGATGTGTCACCTGGAAATACATTTTAAACTAAATCACAGAGCTCCACACGTTCCATACAAGGTACTAGAGTCATACGGAATCACAGAATTTGATCTAGAGGAATTTTCCTCCGAGGGAACCTAGCCCAGCGGTTCCTACAACCAGCTGCTCATGAGGATCAGGATGGACTTTGTAAAATTTGATGCTTAGGCCCCACCTCAGGCTTGATGAATCAATCTCCGGGAAGGGGGTTGCACAGGAAGGGAGCTGAGTTTCTGGAAACATGGCTGATTCCCATGCAGCCAGCCCTTCTGAATTCCAGCTTTAGAAACCATGGAATCTGGGTCAATCTTCTCTAATACCATGACACTTAATTCAGTACTTGCTAAGTACAGGTATGATGGGGACATAAGCATGTGTACATGCACGTGCACATACTAAGCTCCTATGCTCTAGATTTCAGGCATTTAAGGCTAAGTATAAGGCAAGTTAAACTGTGTTCCAATAACTAAAATAGAAGGCACAATGTTTTCAGGCTCAAAATCAAAAGAGAGATACAAATAGAGCCCTATCAGAGATGAGAAGGGAAAGAGTTTGTCTCTGGTGGGTATTTGAGGATATCATGGAGCAGCGGTCGCCAATCGGTGGTCCGCGGACCACTGGTGACCGGTGAGGTCCGAAAGGTTGGCGACCGCTGCCCTGAGGGATACAGCATTTGGATTGGGCCTTGAAAAAGAATAGGTAAGAGCTGAACACATCCCTGAGAGGTGGTCCTCTGGCCCCTGTTTGAGCACCAGCAGTAATGGGAAACTCACTACCTTCAATGGCAGCTCATTCCAGTTTTGAACAGCCCTCATTGTGGGAAAAGTCCCTTCTGTCTGCTGATGACAGTCAACCCAAGTACTAGTCTGCTGGCTCATACTGGACTTCAGTGCTATGGGGCTCCATGCCGACTATCTCGCTTATCCACTCATTGTATTGATGAGCAAAGTTGGGCAGAAAGAGGCCTGAGGTCACAGAAGAGTGAGTGGCAGCGCCTGGGCAGGCTCCCAGGTCTTCTAACACTCTGTGAAATGTTCTTTGAAGTAAAGCACTCGGACACCCTGGCTTTATTTAGACCTGGCCTTTAGATCTGAACACTTAAATATGTTACCGTGCAACAGGTATCGGCCACAGGACATCCTTGAAACTCTTAGTCACTTTCAACTAATTCATGGAATATTTACTCAGCTTAATACATTTCATCTGTTATTTGATTAAAATCCCTCAAGTGTGCATGGGGCCTTGCTTTCCACTGCACTCAGACCTCTCCTTTGGACGAGAGCCTTTCAAAGCAACTTAACACCATGGCCCACCAGACCCCGCCCGCCCACTCCTTCCTCCCTCGCCTTCAGCCCCAGCCCTGGCCCTCTTTCTGGCTTCTGGTCATTCTGAACACTGTCTCTCCTCAGAACCTTGGCACTTGCCCTGCTCTGCCTGACAATATGCCCAGCTCTGTGCTTGGCTTGTCTGTCTCATCATTCAGGTCTTAACGCAAACGTCACCTCCGGGGAGAGGCCTGCCATTGGACAGCTCTCTCTGCAGAAGCCGCCCTGCTCCTCGCACTCTTCTCTTTCCCATCCATTTTCCCCACAGCACTTGTCACCATCTGACATTACTCCTTATGTTTATTATCTCTTTCTCTTCGCTAGGACACAGGCTTCAAGACAGCAGGGGCCTTGTCCACCGTATCCATGGCTACATCCTCAGTTCCTATTTGGTCCAGAGCTACACTCGGTTGGCTCTCAGGGCTTCACTGAATAAAAAAATGGAAGGAAGATCAGAGTAAAACCCAGCATCAGAGGCAATGTGGGGTCTCAAATGGCCTGACTGTGGCTCTGAATATTGTTGGCACGTTACACCTTCACTGGACCTTCAGTGCAAAGGGAAACTGCAAATAATCTCTTGGCCCCTCACGTGGGCCACATCGGCAAAATGATAATGGGATAAAGTCACAGTTTGTAGTTAACCTGAGCCCCACTCCTCCAAGAGGTGAAGGTTGTGGCAAAAGTTGTACACACACTTATGGATGTTTGTGCGGAATGAGGTGTGGAAAGCCAGATCTGACACAGGAGGGGCTGGTGAGGAGGGGAGGGAGCCTGAAGCTGTGTTTGCCCAGCACTTTACCCAAAATGAACATCAATGGTCCTATCCAAGGCTGGGAGGTTAACTGAGATGATGGAGGGGTGGAAGGGGTTCTCCCTGCTCCCCAAGCACTATCGAGTGCACAGGCCTGCCACTGTCACTTTGTGTGACTTTGGGCAGTCTACTTACCCTCCCTGGGCTTAGTTTCTTCATCTGTAAAATGGGCTGTTGCTTCCCCCACCCTTCCAATCAATGGACACCTACTGCATGTTCACTAGGGCCAGCCAGGTACTGGGTATACAGAGGAGGCCAATATAGTCATAGAGAATCTGTAGAGAGGGTAGACATAACAAACTCAAAAACACAATGAGGAAAGAACTCTGAACAAAAGGACAAGGTGCTACAAGAGAAATAGTAAGAGGGCCTTGGTTTGGACTGAAGGTCAGAGATCTCGTTGAGGGCATGACATCTGAGGTGAACCTAAAGGTTGAGTAGGAGGGCCGGGGAACAGGGTGGGGCAGAGGGAGGCAGGCTATGGCCCGTCCATGAGCTCTGAAGGCTGAGGTCAGGGCACTGGGGTCAGGGCACTGACGTCAGAGCACTGAGAGGCTGTGAACAAGGAAGTGACCTGATCCTGGTTGATGCATGGAGGAAAGGTAGGTGTGGGCTTATAAGAGCTGGAACAGATACCAGTCAGGGAACCACTGCAATGGCCTCGGTGACACATGGTGGCTCTGGACAAGCATAGGTGGGAGGATGGAAAGAATCGGGCAGATTTACGTACACTCAAGGAAGGATGGAGATGTAGGGGTCTGGAGAGAGGGGGGTGAACTAGATTTCCAGCTGAGAAAACTAGGTGGACTGGGGAGTTATTCCTAAGAAGGGAAAGGGTGGGAGAGAACCCTTTTTCAGTAAGTGTGGAAGTAAGTGTGGAAGTTGGAGAAGGGGAGGTAGTTGTGGAGTATGAACTATTTTCTGTGGAATACCTAAAAGGCGACAAACTGGTAGTCTTAGATAAGCCTGGAACTCATCAGAGAAGACCAAGTTAGAGAGAGAAATCTGAGTTTCCAGCATGTATCAATAGATATGAAGAGATTGTAGAGCAAAGAATGCTGTGATTCAGAGCGTCTGAAGGAAAAGAAGGAACTGCCCAATGAGACTAAAAATCAATAGCCAGGGAGAACCCAGAAAGGAGAGTCCGAGGGGAAATGTCATGGGCTGTCTAGAGAAGAGAACCTATCAGGAGAGAGGGGTGGACAGGTGTGCTGCACGTCTCTGAAGTGAGGGAGAGGGCACTGAAAAGGTCAAGGGAGAATGGGGTAGACACCAGGTTGGGGTGGGTTGACGTTCACACACAGGATGGGGATGGCTCTTTAGAGAAGCTTGGCCAAGTAGGCTAGGGGACAGAGGACGGTTGGCATCTCTCTGTCTCCAAATGGAACACACTAGGGCTTGTAGAACTGCAGATGAGAAGAATCTACCGAGACTAAAGACACAGAAGGGACAGCTGCAGGGCTATGGCTCCTGAGTGAGTAGGCTCCAGGACCCATGTGGAAGGGACTGGAGTCTGAGGAAGGGGCACTTCCTCCCACAGTGAAAGCCAACGGAGAGGACAGATGCCGCTTTGGAGGTCTGGTGACAGGAAGGCAGAAGCAGCAGCTACTTTACAGTATTGTGAAGGCTGAGTGGACGTGCGCTTGAAATCACCTAACACAGCTCTCACACTTGCCAAGTGCCCCCAAATGCCATTTTGAGCATTACTACAAGTGTGCTACTACCCCCTCACCTGCTCAAGTGCATGGCCTCAATGGCCTTATTTGCCTGGAGATTAAAATCTAGCACAGATGAAATGCAAAGAGAAGGGAGAAGATAATATTCAGCTTCTGACATGCAAAAATAGAATTCTATAGCTTCTGCCTTGTAAACATGATTTATTTATTTTTTGGAAAATAGTTCATACTTATAAAATAACAAAAGAAACACCTGTGAATAGGGGTATTCCCACAGCATTAGAAACCTCCTTTGTGCCTACTGGTGATAAACTCTATTCTGAATTTCCTGTTTCACCTTTTCTTTATGGTTCTAGTATATAATTAAAATCTGTATTTATCCCCTAAACAGTATCAGCTCGGTATTGCAGGTTTGCATTTCATTCACTCTCCCCTGCTATGTGGTAGTCCACTGTATGATTACACCACTCTTTACTTATTCTTTCTACTGCTGATGGAAATGGGTTGATTCCACTTATTACTTTCAAACATTCCTGAACTTGTTTCCTGAGGCCCATGTTTAAGTTTATTCAGGGTATATACTTAGGACTGAAACTGCTCTGTCAAGATTTATTATCTTCTTTAGTTTTAGTATCTCATGACAGATTAGAATTCACACTCCTCCCTGGACTTTTGAATTTTGGCTAGCGTGGTAGACATGAGTAAGTTGCACTTAAATTATTTTGATTTGTGCTTCCTTGGTTATGAGGTTGAGCATCTTTTCATGTATTTATGACCATTCTGAGTTTCTCTTCTGAGAATGCCATACATGGCTTTTGCACATTTTCCTATGAGATGCTCGTCTTTCTCTTACTAATAGGTAAACGTTTTTCCTATTTTCTGAAAACAAACCCTTTGTCAACTAGGAGAGTGGCAACTGTCTCCTTCAGGTTTGTGACTTTTGGCCAAGGTTACCCACATATGATTGGCTCATAGTATGGCCTTAGGGTGCACCATCACACCAGAGGCACGTGAATCTTTATTAGGAAAAAGATTCAGATACGTTGGAATCTTTATTATGACAGGTTTCCAACAGATGATGCAAAAAGGCTTGAGAAAGGCAGAGCCTTTTACTAGCTCACACAAAGGTAAAACGGAGCTGGCAGCGCCTCGGAGTTCTCTCTTAATTTTCTCTGGGATGTCTTTCCAAGAAGGGGTGGGCAAGCTTTTACTTTAAAATTTTAATGTAGATGAATGTAACAATTTCTTACTTTATGGTATCCTATTTAAGAAATCCTGTATTATAATATTCTGTATTTTCTTCAAAAATGTTTAAGGTTTTGCCTTAAGTCTTTATCTATAATTTATGCTTCCATAAGGTTTGAGGTAGGGGTCTAATTTAATTTCATAAGGATCATAAGTTGTCAAAGGACCATTTACTGACAAGCCCACGCTTTCCTCAGAGATCTATAATGCTATCTTTGCAATGTATCTGGCTCCTATGAATGCACAGGTCAGTTCTGATTTTTATTATGTTCCATTGGTGTATTTATCTATCCCTGTGCGAATTACTATGGCTTTGAAATATGGAAGGTCAAATCCTGTATATTGTTCTGATTTAATATTACTATCTTCACAATCATCAGACTCATATAAATTCTGGAATCAGCTTTTCAAGTTTCATGAAAAATCATGTTGGAATTTTTATTAGAATTACAATGACTGGGAAAACTGATATCTTTAATAATAGTGGGAATTTCTATTATTGAATACCTTAGCTCTCTCCATTTAAATATTTAATATTCTTTTTTCCAGAAAGTTCCTATGCATTGCTATATTTATATCTATGTTTCTTTATTTTTTGTTGGTATTTCCAATGGTATCCTTCCTCAGTTTGCTGTTGATGTAGAAGTATGTATTTAGTTTTGTATATTGATTTTATATCTAGCAACCTTGTTAATAAGGTTTTATATCCAGCAACCTTGATAATTAAGGCTCACATGAAAAATGAGTTCTATTTCTTCTGTTATAATATGTGTACTTTGTTTCTTTTTCTTATCTTCCATGCTAAGACTTCTAGTACAATGTTAAATAAATGTAGTATTTATGTATCTCCTTCCTTATTTTCGTGTGTGTGTGTGTGTGTGTGTGTGTGTGTGTGTAACTTTTAAAATTAAATTTATTGGGGTGACATTGGTTCATGGTTTCAAGGTGCAGATTTCTGTTATAAGACTGTACATTGTACTGTGTGCCCATCATCCAAAGTCAAATCACTTTCCTGATTTTAAAGGTAATGTTATCAACGCCATTGAGTATGGTGATTGAAGCAGGTTTTTTATAACCTTTACCCAGGTTAAAGTTCACCTCTATTCCTAGCTTGCTGGTAGATTCTATCATGAATGAATGTTGAATTTTATCAAATTCTTTCACAATAACTATTGAGATAATATTTTCCTCTTTAATGTGCTAGTGATATTAACTTGCATGGATATATTTTTCTATTATTAAACCAAATAGCATTCTTGGGATACAGAGTGCTTGATAGATTTACCAGTACTTTTTAAAGGACTTCTATGTATCTATTCATAAATTAGACTGCTTCGCACAATTTACATTTGCTAAGATCTGGAAACAGCCCAAGTGCCCATCAGTAGATGAGTGGATTAAAAAGCTGTGGTATATTTATACCATGGAATTCTATGCAACAGTAAAAAAATAAGAATCTCTTACCCTTTGAGACAGCACGGAGGGACCTGGAGAATATCATGCTGAGTGAAGTAAGACAGTCAGAGGAAGACAGGTATCACAGGATCCCACTCATGTGTGGAATCCAAGTAACAAAATAAACTGACAAACAAAGTGGATCCAGAGACATGGAACACAGTGTGGAATCTCAGAGGGAATACAGGGGAAGATGGGTGGATAGGAGGTAATCAATCAGAGACCCTGTGTGCATATATGCATAACCCATGGACACAGACAATAGGGTGCAGAAGGCAGGAGGGGTGGGGGTCAGGAGCGGGCTGTAGAGGGTCAATGGGGGGGGGGAAATGGGGACAAATGTAATACTTTCAACAATAAACAATTATTTAAAACAAAACAAAAAGCAAAAGCGGAAGTTAGAGTGATGCTGGACCATGAGCTAAGGAATGAGAGCCACCTTGGAAAGCTGGAAGAAAGCAAGGAAATAAATTCCATGCCTAGAATCTTTGGAAAAATTGCAGCACAGATGATTCATTTTGGACCTCTGATCTTCAAACTTATAAAATAATAATTTAGAGTTGTTAAATAAACAAACAAATAAAACTACTTCAATATTCCTTTCTTATACTGTTCTTGTATAGTTTTGACATAAAGGTTACACTAGTCACTCTCTCTTTTTCTATTTTTTGAAAGAGTTTGAAAAAGATCAGAACTATCTATTTTATGAATGATTGATAGAATTCTCTCATAAAAATTTCTAGACCTTGTGGAAATATTTCTGTAATGGCTGTAAGGCTATTCAGGTTTTCTACTTCGTCTTTAATCAGCTTTGATGTTATAGTATTCTAAAAATTTGTCCATTTTGTCTAGGGTTTAAAATTTATTGGCATAAAATTGACTATAATATTACCCTATTATCTTTTTAATTTCTGCTGTAGCTGCAAAGTTATCTCTATTAGCACTCCTACATTTTTTTTAAAAAATTAATTAGGAAGGTAGTTTGTCTATTGCAGTCTTTTCAAAGAACCAACTTTGGGGCTATTTCCCTCTTGGCTCTTTGTTTTCTTTCGCATTCATTTTCATTCTTATATGTTTTTAAGACAGTATTAAAATTTTTGACTAGTTCTTTCTATTTTCTTTTAGCTTCTTCCATTGTACTGTCATGATTATCTAAACTGGATGCTAAGCTAATCAGTTTTTCAGTCTTTTATTTCCTCTCTAAGCACCTGAGATATTTAAGAGGAGATTTTCCTCCCTGAGGACACTTGGTTTAAGCAGCCTGCTTTCCTACCAAGAAGAGGGGAGCCTAAGCCAACTCCTAATCCCCTCAACCCTCCTTACCACGACCCCTCTCAGGGAGAGAAGCCAGGAGAGAGGGAGACAATTTGAAAGAGTTAGCATTTTTCTAGAGAGTGTTAGTGTCTTTTCATTGAAGGGATTGTCTAAATTACAATCTGCCATAAATTGAATTGACCATTTAGGTTACTCCTCCTATCTCCACTAATCAGTTGGCTGGGCTGGCTAAACACAAACTTAGAGAAATCTAATTTCAATGTAAGTTAAATTTGATGACTTTGCTCTAATAATTATAAGTAATTGTTATGAGTCCAGCATCCCAAACTTTTTAATCAAGGACAACAAATACAGTTATTTATTAGTTTTTTCTAATGGATTTCCCAAGCATATATTCTGGGTCCCTTTCACCTTATTAGTAGCACATAACCTGAAGAAAAGATAAAGGCAAATGTTTTAAAATCTGCCTCCTGAGGAACCTCACTGTTCAAGCATTTATTCAGTAACTATTTCTGAGAGCCCAATACTTTAATTCCGATTGCTATGCCAGGTGCTGGGAATACAAATGGCCAAGACAGGACATAGAGGTTGCCTTCACACACTTACAGACTCCTGGGGAACAGAGACAAAGTCACAGGCAGCTCTCAGGAATGATGACAAATGGGTCACAAATAGTGTGGCGTGCAAAGGGAGCACCTGCTACAGGGGACCTGGCCTATCACTGAGGTTCAGGAAAGGCTCTTCTTGAGGAAGTGACTTTAAGCAGAAGTGAGGCAGCAGACGTGAAAGGGGGAAGGAGTGTCTCAGGAAGAGGACAGCCCATTCAAAGGCTTGGAGGCTGGTGAGGACCCTCAACGCATAAGGGCCTCGAAGAAATTCAGAATGGCTGTGCGATGGGCTTTCTAGTAAGAAAAATCTAGAAAGGCAAGCAGTTACCATCATGCGTGTCTCATAAACCACAGGAAGGAAGGTGCCTAGATTTACCCCGAGAACAAGAAAACACTGAGGGGCCTAAAAGTGGTGCCCAGTGAGGTTCATGTTTCCCCTGACTTGCAAGAACACTGAAGTCTTGTGTGAATTTACTGCTGTCTGAAGGCTTTGTTTTGTTTTTTTCTTTTGGGGATCTCAAATAAAGAAGTAATCTATATGAATTCTGAGGCAAAGAACATGTTTTTTCTAATATTATACAATTTTCCAAGGGGAACTCAAGCACCTTGGGATGACTCAAATAATATATCCAATAAATAAAACTGCACTCAGCAAACACTAATGAAGGGTATAAGAACAAACCTCTGATCAGAGAGGGCAGCGTTTTAGAAAAGCAAGCTGAATGGGTCCTGCTCCAGCAAAGCACCAAGACAGGCTGCTTTCTGGCCTCACTCAGCAGAAAACTAGCCCTACACGTGTGGTCCCCATCTGCAGCTGCCCTCTGCATAAAAGCCCCTTCTTCAGAGTCAAGCAGGATTTAGTCCCTTCCACTACAATCAGCATGCTAGTAACACAGATTATATATATTTATAATATATATAATTCTGCCTCCTGAGGAACCTCACTGTTTGGACCACAGTGTGTGTGTGTGTGTGTGTGTGTGTGTGTGTGTGTGTGTGTAGTAATTAGTAGTAATTAGCAAAGGCTTCCTAAATATTAATGGGATAATTAGCAGAGGCTTCCTAAATATTAGTGGTACTATAAAAATCTTTACTTTATAAATAGCCATTAAAATATAGCCAAATAAAAAGCCTTGATGTTTCTCAGGCATTTCAAATTTACTATCTAGAACCAAACCCATTATCCTATCTAGAACAAAAAATAATAACAATGGTAAGAGGTAGTGGAGAGAGTATTGAGAGAGAGAGAGAGAGAGAGAGAGAGAGAGAGAGAGAAAAGAAAAAGAAGAAGAAGGAGGAGGAGGAGGAGAAGAAAACACTCATTGACACAAACAACAGTGTGGTAATTATGGGGGGTTGGGGTGGGTGGAGGTGGGTATGGGGGGGATAGTTATGGAATAAAAAATAAATATATATTTTATATATATATCAAATGCAATACATGAACCTGATTGAAACCTGGTTGGGGGCAGGGCAGTTTTAAGACACAATTTAGGGATAAGTAGGGAAATTTTATTTTTGGACTGAATATTGGATATCATGGAATTAGTGTTAATTTTCTCAGGTGGGATACTCGGGGTTATTGTGGAAATGTCAGGGAATATTCTTTTTAGGAGATACACATGTATGTTTAAGGGTAAAGTGCTGTGTCATCTACAATTTACTTCCTAATGTTTAACAACAGAGTGGGGAGTAAATGTGGCAAAATGTTAACAAGTGGTGAAGGGTGTACATGTAGTCATTATACTAATATTTTTACTTTTATGCAGACTTGAACTTTTTCAAAAAGAAAGAAAAACAAGTAAATGAAAACATCACACAGAGCTATTTCAGGTAGAGAAACACTAAGCCTGTGGGCCTCACAAAAGCTGCTGAACAGGCAAAGAAAGAGATCAGATCAGATGTGGGTGGGTATAAGGTGACAGCCACTCACAGAATGAGGGCTCGGAGATGCACTTCAGAGGGAAAGGCACTAACTTCTGCCCTTCCCAGACCCGGGATGGTGACATCCCCCGCGCCTTACAGAGCCAGGTTCAGGGGCTCCCAGCAGCCAGGAGTTATGAACAGAGAATGGCACCATGCACTGGTCTAAAATCTTCAGTGCTCACCAGCCGTCACTGCTGCTTCGTCTTTCTACACAAGCCCCTCACTGTCCTGGAATCTCCTCGAAAGCATCCCACTGCCATCTTCCTACCCTCATTCGTGCCCTCGCCCTCTGCTGTCGCCAGCATGCTGAGGAACTACCCAAGGAGTCCAGCCTCTTTAGCAGATACAGCCTCCAGCAGGCACCCCACAGCCTCACGCCACTCCCGGCCCTGCCACCTCACCTCCCTGAATCCTGCTCCTTGTCCCTGTTCTCTCTGAAGAGAGAGCATCCTCCACTACGGGCTCTTTAGAAGACGTTAAGGAAGTCTCTGCCTTTCCTCGTTAGTATTACCACTTCCATCATCCCAACAGGAGAAGCCAAGGGCCAAGTGAATAACTCCACACCAATAACAAAATGTCTGGCCTTCTAAAATCCACCATGTCTCTTCCAAAAAGATAGAGTAGGAGTCGGAGTGTTGGCCAACTCTACCACCTGTCCTCTCTGTGGATATCACTCTGTGGTGGTGGGAGCGCACTTCTCACATGACCGGCAGCCCGCACACCATCTTGCCCTGTCCTTCTCTGGAAGCAAAGATTAGAAAAGTTTTCCTTATACTGAGCTCAGACTTATTCCTCGTGACTTCTATCTGTTTGTCTTTTATTAATCAATCAAGTGAAATTCCTCTTCCCCTGACGGCTGCACATGAGAGTACCAGGTCGCCCTACTCCGTCCCTTCCACACAGGAGGCCTCCTGGCTGTGGCCCCTGACAGCTCAGGGACCCGGGGAGCTCGAGGAAGTTCAGCTCCCACAGGCTGTGGTCCAAACGAGCTCCATCCACCCAGTGGAAACATCGCATCGGGAAGCGTAAACTCTGCACGACATTGGGTCGGTGCAGCTGGGAGAGCTCTGGCTGGGGAAGCACCTTCTGTTAATGGCTTTCACTTAATGAAAATAAAAAGAAAGTGCAATAAACTATGAAGGGTGGCTCAGGATATAAAATAAATATAAACGCTTACCTCCCCTTGGAAGCTCTTCAGCAGCGGCGCTACCTGCTTGCGTAAATCCTGGAGCGAAGGATGGGTCAGGAAACAGCCATTTGAGAAGGAAAGAGAAGGGAAACATTCATTAAGGCCTCCTAAAAACAGTTTTGAATTTAGTGATGGACATCATTATATTAAGCAATCCTTGTCCCTCGCCCGTTTCGTGCCTTGATTCACACAACATAATGCCAACTGGTGCCCATGAACTCAATAATATCGTTACATTTGTTTCTACTAAGCCCTGGTTAAATACACCTCATTTCAAATGTGCAGTGGGGCCAAGGCATTTGAAACCACTTTGGAGAATGGAAGAGGAGGCACAGTATGAGTGGGGGACGACTGGGTGCAGGTACAAGGCCCAGGTGCTCTGGAGTTCAGCCCACAAAACAGCGCCTCTTATCTTACTAGCTCATCCCTGCCAGCTGGCACAGGACCAGCCTCCCGAGGACAGCAGCTTGGAGAAGAATAGGAGATGACAAAAGTACTTTCGATTATAGCACCGAGGAAGGCAGAAGAACCTCACCTCTCATAATGATTGTAAATAAACTCCCCTCTGCTGTTCCTGCTATAACCAATCCACTCTATATTTTACAAGTCATTTCTTTAGGCATTTTCATGTCTCATGACAGACCTGCTAAAATAACTCTTTAAAACAAGATGTATGTCTGTACGCACACACACACATATACACTGAAGACAGTTGAAGAGAAACAGATACACACACACACACACACACACACACACACACACACTCTGATATATATGTATTTCAAGTCCCCAGCTAACAAATTACTCATTCCAAATTTATTTTTGGCAGTTTGGGAAATTCTTCTCTCTGCAAATATTACATGGTTTGGTACTAAACTAAAGAACTAGAACCTAGGACACTCACTTCTGACCCCGGCCACTCCACTGCCAGTCAGAGAGAACATGCACAATCCACTGGCCTTTAGAACCGAGTGAACTTGGCTGCCACCCCAGCCACCATGTGCAACCTCAAACTGAAGAGAGCAGGGTCCAGGCCAATCAAAACTATACTGGCGCAAACTACAATTAGGGATGTAACGCAAAATTATAACACCTAATAACTTGGTTACACACTTAATTCAGTAACAGGTTTTCTAACACTATTTTAAATTTGCTTCATATGTACCATTTATTGAGCAAAAAGAAACAAATATCTTAACACAGAGAAGCGATGTCTTTGAGATGATTAATATCAAGGTCTGTTGGTAAAGCCACAATAGTGCATTTCAACCTCCTCCCCCTTGCATGTAATGCAAATAACAAGCAATGTTTACAGAGATGCTTCTATGTGAAATGAATTTTCATTATTCTCCAAACCACTGATTCACAACTCACTTTACAGATCAGAAAACTGAGCAGAAAAATACTGGTGAGGAATTTTCTATGTAATGATGGTTTTGGGAGAAAACCATTCTGATTTAAAAGCAAAACAGTTCGCCCTGGCCAGGTACCTCTGTTGGTTAGGTCATTACCCTTTACACCAAGGTTGTGGGTTTGATCTCCAGTCAGGATACAAACAAGAAGCAACCAACAAATGTATAAATAAGAGAAACAACCAATTGATGTCTATCACCCCCCCCCCCCCCCGTTATTCCTCTCTAAAATGAACAAATATACAAATAACTGGGGGTGGAAGAGGAGGCAAAACAGAAAAATACAAAATCATCATGTAATGCTCAGCTGCACCTGTGAAGTATAAGCAGAAAACGTTCCAAAATATCCCCTGGATACACAGGGTATGAATCTTAGGCGTTTGGGGCACTTGGGTGGCCTCTGGAAGGCTTGGTACTCACAGCACCCCATGATACCTCTCCCACTCCACGCACGCACACACGCACGCATGCACGCACGCACGCACGCCAGGGCTAGGCATCACAGAATCTCGTACCATGGATGCAGAGCTGTGTCATGGTGTCTAGGTCAGAGTGGCACCCAGGGCACGGCTGTTTAGGTTTGGAAGACAAACAGATGTTGGAAACAACCCTGGCATTACCCGTAAACAAAAGGAGGCGACGGCCCTGGCTGTTTGGCTCAGTGGATAGGGCATCAGCCTGCAGACTGAAGGGTCCCCGGTTTAACTTCAATGAAGGGCACATGCCCAGGTTGCAATTTGGGGGTGTGCAGGAGGCAGCCGATCAATAATTCTCTCTCATCATTGATGCTTCTCTCTCTCTCTCTCTCTCTCTCTCTCTCTCTCTCTCTCTCTCTCTCTCTCTCTCTCCTTTTCCCTTCCTCTCTGAAATAAATTTTTTTAAAAATATTAGAAAACAAAAGGAGGCTATGAATTATAAATGCATCTCTGAAGTTATAAAATGATCTCCATTTTTGAAATATTTTGTAATCCTGATTTTTCAGGCTGTTTTACAATTTTCCTTTTGCTTTACTGTAGCTCACATGCGCTTCTATGCGATGACACCAACAGTTAAGACACACAGCTGTCTGGCTGCAGCTGTTGGTGGTGCCTCCCGCTCTGTCTTCTTTGAGGACAACATGGCCTTTTCAAAAAAGGGGCAGGGTTGGGGCAGTGGAGGGGTGCACTCGGTGACTCACACAGGGCTGCCAACACCCCTAGTGTGGTCACAGGAACCTTAGGGACCCAGCCCCTTGGTATTCACCCTTCAGTTTCTATTTTAGAACTGCCTCAGCCCAGGTCCTCTCAACCCTCCCCTTGTCTTAATTCACATTTTCTTCATTGTGTCTGATAGTGAAAGGGTTCGGATGGAGTTTAACCCTTGATAGGGGCCAGGCAAAGACAAAAGACTGGCTTGCACTGAAAACCCTAGGAAATGTTTACAGACAAAGAGGTTCTGTGCTACACACCCATCCAAATGAACTTCCTAACCTCTGGTTGTCCTCTCATTACTCAGGCTTCAAAGTAAGAAAATGGTAACTTGAAAATGTTTTAGGTATATGTTCAAAGAAAACCATTTTGTAACACAGCATTTTCATTAAATTTGATATTGTCAAATGTGAGATGTGCCATTATCTTATACTACATTTGAAAAACAAGCTGTGATATCACTGATTTTAAGATTCATACTGAAGACGGTAATATGTGTAAAGCTGTATGTATTATAATTGATAATGGCACACCATAAAGATAAAATAGGACCAAGGTTGTTTTTATTTTTAAGCTGTAGTGACAGTAGATTTTAAAAAGGGGATTTATCTTTTAGAGGCATGTACTAAAATATTTATGGATTAAATATGATTTTTGCTTCAAAATAACTTAATGTGGACGGGTAATAGGTAAGAATAAGGACAAAATAAGTGTGTCGATGGGTTGATGTTTGTTACAGATGGATGATGGAACACAGGGCTTCATTGTGCTCAACCTATCTCGTGTGAGTTTGAAATATAAAATGTTTTTGAGACACTGTATTTCACTGAGATACACAAAGCCTTCAGCTGATGGGTCACACAGAACAGGCGAAGAAAGAATTATGAGACTGGGGTGAGGGACTCTCTCTCTTAAATCACGGCCTACCAACTAGTTAACTGTAATCTTCATCAAGTTAACCTGGAAATCTAAAGGTCATCTGGTCCGATCGCCGGCACAAGGTAGGAGACATCACTGTGGTGTCCTGGTCACATGGCTTGCCTTCTCCAGGCCTGACCTAGAAGGCAGCTCATCTCAGATGAGGAGTTTTCAAACACTGTGCTGCCAGCGCTACCAGCAAATGCGGGTGTTTGGAGGAAAGCTATCCTGACGCAGGCGCAAGTAATGTTATTCTTCATGGATGAATATTTTACTTTAAAAAAGTGGGAGAGAAAAAAAAGTGGGAGCAGATTGAAAGTGATTCCACTCTCAATCTCTTTTCCTGAGTGGGAGATTGACAAAGCAATGACCTGGATCTGCCTGGGGGCGGAGAATGGCTGAACCTCCTCTCTCCCGGGCCCAGGCCTGCTCCCTGACTATGCCTGGCGGGTGGAGTGCAGCTCTCCCTCGGGCCCCTCTTAAGTGTCTGAGAACCCTCTCATCTCTCCATGCACCTTCCTCTCCCCCCATCTTCTCTCTGGACCAACCACCACCCGACCCATTCCTGTGACATCCTAGGCAAAACCCTCCTGCCTGGGCTCCTTGCTCCTTGGGCTACTCCAAGTCTCGTGTCCCGCTCTCACTCTAGACACAGAATCTGTTAGCTGTTCTAAGTTCTTGTTAGTGTCTCTAATACCAAGATTCTTCTCTCAAGATTCGAATTCTGCATTTGTATTGGAACAAAGTTCTAGAAAAGAAAGGCATGGGATTTTAAGAGCCACTGAAAATATCCACCACCTCTACCCTCCTATCTGAGCTGCCCCAAATAAAGAATTGTAAAGATCTTTAAAAACACAAACTACAACCCTGGCTGGTGTGGCCCTATGGGTAGAGCATTGTCAGGCTGGATGTCATTTAAGAGAGCTGCAATCCTCCTTTATTGTGTACACAAGAGCACAGACCAGCTATGGAGTTTTTAAAAACAAGTCACAAACACATCAACCGGTTGCCTCCTGACTATGCCCTGACCAGGGCCCAGGCTGGGAAGGAGCTTGCAACTGAGGTACATGCCCTTGACCAGAATCGAACCCGGGATCCTTTAGTCTATAGGCAGACACTCTATCCACTGAGCTACACTGGCTAGGGCTACAGAGAGTATTTTCTTAAAGAAAAATACAAACAATTTTAGTTTCAGAAACATCATTTATAAATTTATTTAAACATAATAAATACAACATTTGATTAGTTATAAGTAGTGCAGTTTAAAAAATGACAACTTTTCTAAAAAGTAGTAGTAAATTAGTGATTTTTTCCAACCAAGATATTTAATCAAACTGAAATGAGAAAATGATCTCTTTTCTACAACTTAAAGACAAAATACTGAAGACAAATTATTCAAAAGCATCTAGTTAGTGATTTTTCTAAGGTCTTTAGAATTCTAAAATATCCCGATGATGGCTGAGTTTTCCTTATTAATAAAAAATAAATAAACCTACACAGTGCACAGTATCTAAAGCTAGTCTATTGACTGTATGCAATATAACAATTTGTTTTCTTACTGATAAGCCATCTCTTCTAAAAATAAGCCTATTTGTCAAGTGGAGTAGGTCCTAGTGGCACCAATGTGATAATCATAATTATCTATAAAAGAAAGATTGTTCTTTGTTCTTATTTCCCCGGGTGTCATTTAGGAGAGCTAGAATTCTCCCGTACCATGTACACAAGAGCACAGACCAGGTGAGGAGTTTTTAAAAACAAGTCACAGGAAACATTATATATGATACACCGAGTACAGAGCTCCACTTAAAAATACAGTTGAGTGAAAAGCGAAGTTTCTCTTTGTTCCAGGGGCCTGAACCCTCTGCTTCCCATCTCATCTGAGGACGAAACATACAGCTATCAACGGAGCGCCACACTTTTGGCCACTTTTATAGATAAGCACATACACCTTCCAGTCTTTGTGACAGGAAAGAGAAACCTTAAACCGAAGCGTTAAATAAAAAACATCTTCCTATATACAACAGCAGACAGTAAGTATGTCCTGGCAATTTCTCAGAAGACTTTAGTTCACAGATTTGAGAAAATTCCATTAGCTTTAATTATTTATCAGCAGTCAATTTAGATTACTGTTCTTGACCTATTTTTACAATGTATGGGCCACCCAGCAATGAAACAAATGAATAGTCTTTTTCTACAACGGTTGATTTTCTGAAATAATAGAAATCTAGTTTAAAGAAGGAATGAAACCCCAAACATATAATTACCACAATATATAACCTGCCATGCTGCCTTTGTAGCTGGATAAAATGCACATCTTTGTGAGTTTTTTAGTTATTAAATAAGATTATCTTGAAAGGGATAAACTCACTCATGCTATAATTTCTTCCCATTTAAATTTCTTTGCTCCATTTAAGACATGTTCTGTTTCTTGGCAGAACGTCTCTAATACTGATGGATGTGCCTGAGCACTGTGCCTAATAAAACTGTGTAATGGGAAGGCCTGGGTTTGTGCAGCTCGAAGGTGGGAGCAAAGGGGAGCATGTGCAGGACCCGGGCGGGGCGTTCCCGGCAGTGAGACTCCTGGCTCCCTCAGATCCTTCCAGGGGTCCACAAGGTCAAAACTGGTTTTGCTTATTTGTTTTTTCTGCTCTCATTCTCTCACAGATGTACAGTGACATTTTTCAGGTGCCATGTGACATGTGACGATACCATTATGTGCCTGGGTATTCTTACGCTTTAAAAAGTCTGTTTTAATTTCTGTCAGTACTGACAGACACACACAGACACAAAATCTCTCTGGAGTCTTAATTTTTAAGAAACCAAAATGTTAGAGAAACGGCAGCGCTAAAGGTTTCTGGTCTTGGAGCAGAGAAAGGCACCCAATTGTTGTCAGGACGTCAAGGCTGTTAGTTGGTCCACTGATGACCTGCCAGTATCCCGGAAGCAGCTGGGATCGCTAGCAGCTTCCTGTGGGGTAGATCCCTCCCTCAGAGCCTCAAGGAGACTGGGGGCTGAGGGCTCTCACAGCTTGGGCTGGCATCATCCCTGCTTGGTGGGCACCAGGGCTTCTTTGGACTAATTTTCTAAATCCATCTGACTTGCCTCTAGGTCTCATTTCAAAATATTCTTCTAGGTCACTTTCTGAATAAATCCTTATCTAGGGGTGTCGAACTCAATCAGAGAAGGGGCCAAAATCTAAAATCCAGCCTAAATCGCGGGCTGAATGGTTTACTGAACAGTCATAAACTAACAATGTCATAAACTGACAGCAGAGTGCAGTGATGACAGCGCGGTGCGGGCCACATTGCAAGGCCTGGCGGGTTGGATTTGGCCCGCGGGCCTTGTGTTTGACATATGTGGTCTAAACCTTTAGTTTTATTTCAGAACTTTGAAAATACTGCTATGATTTCTTTCTACACATCCACAGGTTTTGAGTTTGTCAAAGGAACGACATAGTATACACATAATTTATTACATAATCATTTGCATATTTACTAAATGCAGTGAATGAGCTAGCCTCGGTCCCCTGCCCTCAGGGGCTTACATAGGACTCCTGGTAGGCTACTGAGGGGCCTTTCCGGGACCACTGATGGTGCTCGGTCCATGGCAGACATTCAGTGAGTACTTGTGAACTGAATGAGTGAGTATTTGCTATTCCCAGACTCATCAGCAAGCGGACCCTTTATGGGAACTGCTGCAAAGGGAATTCATGTGCTAGGTGAGGCACATGCTGCCTTTTTACCCTGGGACTTTCCGAAAGGAACAAGGGAGTGTGACTATACTTCACCACCCACCTGTGCAATTCTCTCCAGACCTTAGGCCCTCTTAACATTCAGACAAATAGTCTATTTCAAATTAGACTGCAGATTAGTCCTCCAGTGTAGCTTCTATTTCTAAGAGTTTACCCATAAGGATGACAAGAGATGTAGGCAGAAATTTACACATAATAACACTGTATTTATCAGAGAGAAAAATGAGAAATAATATAGATATCAACAGTAGGGGATAACTGTTTACTGAATTAAATAAATTTAGTAAAGCAATACAATGGCGTATTAGGTACTCAGTAAGATTTATTTCCAAAAGGGTAGCTAATACCATGGAATAATGCACATGTTTGCCATTTATTCAACAAGTACTAGTTGGGTAGCTATTACAGACCCCCAGGCACTGTTACAGGCTCTCCGTTTAGTGGGGTGAGAGATATTAGTCAAGTCACCACTCACAGAAGAACATTCCATGTGGTTAGAGCCTTGAAGAGAAAACATGTGGTGCTGGGAGAGCACTTATGAAGCAGACCTGGCCCGGGGCAGCAAGGAGGGCTCCCCTGAGGAAGAGGCACCTGACCCCACATCTGGTGTACGAGAACAGGTTAAAGGGGAGGAAGAGAGAAAAGCCACAAACTACAAAACGGGTTGAGAGTATGACCCCCACATTGTAAAAATGAATAAACATACATATGTGTTTGGACAAGAATGGCAAGAGTGTTAATGGTAGATGAATGGAATTATGACTTATTTTTCATTTCTCTGTCTTTAAGTAAATGTCTCAAAGTATCCTTTGAACATCGAGAACATTCTTTTGAAAACTGAGGATGGGGATCAAGTGATAATTTTAAAAAGCAAGATGACTTCTTAAGGTTTACAGAACAACTGGGTGGCCCTCCTGCAGCTTTTCGGTGACACAATTTCCAGACATGGTGACGTCCCCAAGGCCATCTAAGCGGGAGGCATTACTTCAGTCTGTGTTCGGCCCACAAAGAAAGTAAGTACTGTACTTACAATGCATAGCTAAACTTTACTTATTTCTCCAAAGAAAAATTATTTTATACGTACAATAAGTGTTAGCAGGAAACCTACTAGGCAATCATTTGTTTTCTATTTTTTCATTTTTATAAAATATTAAAGGGGGGACCATGCCAGCACACAGTATATATAGCATAATCTTTACTGTTTATTTATGAAAAAAATATTAAAGATCTAAGACAACATGCTAACATTTCTGTCTAGATCTTCTTTATGCTATATGCAAATTTCTATAACAAGCATTCATACTTTGTATAACCAGAGGACAAAGTCACAGATCTCAGACAATGTTGGGGAGACTTAAAATATCATCCCAAACCTCCGCCAAAGGGGCAAAGACAGCCCACACACAGATCCCACAGGAGATGTTGGGCTCGGCAGGCAAATCACAAAACAAGGAAAGACTTTGCCAAGGAGATAGAGAAGATTAAAATCAGATCTCAAACATGTTCCTTCCCAGTCTTGGTCTCAGTTTTCTTTGTTTCCCCACCCGGAGGCCTTACCTCAAGTTTATTTATCATTTGTGTGTAACTAGCTTACTTAAAATTAAGCAGTGTGGAAAAGACATACCTTCAGCTTAGCTAAAGAATCAGCACATGTTGTTTATTAATATTTACTCGCTTGCAGAGATGCTGAGAGGAATAATTAATAATCGATGGGAAAATCTACTTGTAGACGCAGAGCACGCTGTAAAAGTGCTTTCTTAGACACTCATTCATCAAACGCACAAATGGAAACAGAGGCTGGTCCTTATTGGCAGGGCCCTAACTTTACTGGTAGAACAAAGGACCTGGTGACCCCTGAGCAACCAGAAGACTCTACATGGGATCCAACATGGATCTTAGAATTTTTACACACATTTTCTCTTTTGGAAAATACTAAAGAACCATGGGAATATGAAAGGTAAACCTTTCATATTAATTTCTTAATCCCTAAATAGAATTATGTATATCAAATGGTTGGAAACCAAGTCTAAGAAACATGTGACTCACTGGGCTATTAGGGAATCTAAACCTTTGGAATCAGATTTTGTTTAAAGACACTCAGAGGCTTCCCTGTGGATTACCTCAACCTAGCAATTCAGAAGAAACAAAAGTTTCCAGGCCAAAGAAAGGCTTCCTGGTCCTCGTCCACTTTAGCATCCCAGACAGCAGACTAGCAGGCTTCTGGGAAGGGCACCCAACCCACTGCACCAAAGGAAGTCCATCTCAGGGCACTAGGAACCACTTCCTTAGCTTCATCCGGTCTCACCCAGGAGATTCTCGAGGTCAAGGATGAGGTTCAGGATACCCCACAAGTGTGGGGAGAAAAAGTGAGTTACTCATCATGCTGGTTATGCTTTGGCCTCCAGATCCAAAAGATGCTTCATTCACTGACTTTTTACTCTTGTTAGTCTGCATAGCTCAAGGAGTGTGTCTGCAAAGAAGCCTTAGTATTGATGAGTATACCCAACTTTGCAGTTCAAAGTATGCATGCCATTTCAAAATTAGCACATTTCATGGGAAATCCTAGACAGGGAAAGGTGGCGTGTGGTGGGCGTGAAGCATGTCCTGAGTGTCCCTCTGAGATGCCATAAGAAACTTCTAACGGCACTTATAACAGCAACCCACTGTGAAGTCCATCGACACGGGTCTTTTCCGAGCCTGCTGCCCGTGAGTGCCCAGACGTGGATGGCAAAAGCCCATCACAGCTTGCAAACACTGGACTTAGGGAAGCAGAGGGCTGGGTGTTCATTTTTAACCCTGTCCCTGGAAATGGAACCTTGAATTATGATACAACGAATTACATGTAACTCCCTAACAGACTAAATCGACAACAGTATATGTGAGCAACTCAATTAAAAAAGCACAGACCTCCCTCCCTCTCTCTCTCTCTCTCTCTCTCTCTCTCTCTCTCTCTCTCTCTCTCTCTCGGTTTCTGGGGAAGCAGGGAGAGTAACTAGCATAGAAACTACTTAGCACACTGGATATGTGAACGTGGGTCTGTAGAAAACGGCTAATGCTGGGAGAATTATTCTGTGTTTTTGGTAAACAAATGGCTTTAAAATACTCTTGGAATTCCTCTAATAATCTTTCTCAGGCCGTTTACCAAACACCAACTTTTGCACAGTCCTGGAATTTTCTTTTGAATACACAGCATGGCTTCTTTGTAGTGAAATAATTCAGGAAAGAGATACAGTTTAACAAATTCTATATCTCTTGGCCTGAGCTGCTGGTCTTGCTAAATGAATCACAGAGAAGTCCATAAATGTCGCGGCATTTGCACAGACTTTTCTTTTCTTACCTTATTTGGAAAATATAGATCTATTTATCTCCAATCATCTTAACTTGAGCTTTATTGTTTTTCTTACCTTATTGCTTTTCTTAAAAATGTCTTGTAACCTATGACTCAGCCACATAGAGAGTACACCCAACAACAGTGCTGGCATTCATAACCCCAGGCGGGAGTGTTTTGGCTTTCTTTTTGTATGAGGACAGCATGTTTGACATTGGTAAATATTTGAGGAAGGTCAGAGTATCTATTTATTTAGGTTCTACCTATAGCTTACTGAGCAACAACAGTTTAACCTAAGCAAGTTTCCTTGCCCAAAAGGAATCATGTTTCTTTCTTTTTTAAAAATATATTTTTTAATGATTTCAGAGAGGAAGGGAGAGGGAGAGAGAGACAGAAACATCAATGATGAGAGAGAACCATCGATTGGCTACCCTACACCAGGGACTGAGCCCGCAACCCGGGCATGTGGCCCAATTGGGAATTGAACCATGACCTCCTGGTTCATAGGTCAACACTCAACCACTGAGCCAAGCTGGCCAAGGAATTATGTTTCTTATCACACATATAGGACATCAGCTCAAAAACAAAACAAAACAAAATAGTGTTGGTGCTAATTTTTAAACATATATTCTTTAAAGAGATAAATACCTAAAAGATTTCAGGCTTCTTAAAGCTGAATGCAGGGAAAGATCATGACTGGCAAGACAGTTTAAGAATTCTCTGGAGAATGCTTACTACATTCATTCATTCATTCATTCATTCACTCACTCACTCAGGAACTACGTACTAAAAGTCAAGCTTAGAAGATGTGAGGATGAATGGCCCCAGGCCTGCCCCACGCCTGAGAACAGAGTGAGAGCAGGACACATAGGGAGGGGGACAGAGTGCTTTGTTTCAGAGATGGCTCTGGTTGGGGTTGGCGTAATGTAGAGTTAGTGGGGCTTTGAGTGAAAAAAAATGGAGAGAAAACAAGGCACCAGTGCAGGGAAGGCTGCGGAGGGCCAGTGAGGTTGCTGTAGCTGCCAGAGGAACGGCATGAGCTAGGCCATCCTCCCAGGCAGCGGGGTCTGCATGCTGCTGACGGCAGCCAGGAGCTGGCCTCTTCGTGACCCCAGACAACACCGTCAGAGAGTCAGCCAAAGAGGCTGCAGGGTAAAGTACAGTTATCAGTCTGTCTTCTCCTTTTACTTTCACATTTCCCTTGTGGGAAGTGCAAAGTCTGCAGGTATAACCTTTAAAAGATGCCGAAGGCCCACAACAGATAAGGGGGTGGGGGTGGGGAAGACTGGCTCTAGAGCCCGGGGTTCACACACCCAGCTGTCCACCCCGAGGCTGCAAGGATTCCCCTGCAGATGTGCACAGTGGCCTATGACATGTAATCACTTCCATCTGCTGGAAATGTTCGTATGCCCTGGGACTGGGACCACTGGAAGCTCCATTTATAAAAACAAATAATGTGATATCAACAACACGGCAACCTATACTTACAACTTCATTGATGAAATTATTTTGGAATACTCTTTAAAAGAGTCCTTTCTGTAGTCCAAAATTATCTGCAACAAAGTGTGTATTTTAAATTCAAGGGTCTAGGTAAAACTATAAAAACATCTCTCCTTGAATAAGGGAGCAAACTTAGTCCCCTGCCCTGGTTGGGTACCAACTCCACAAGGTGATCACAACTTACTCAGAGGGAGTCCACAAAGGCAGAAGAGACCGTCTCCCAAATACCATCGCCAGCCTAGGAGGATGGCACACCACTCCACAAAGGCACTTCCTGGTGGTCAGGGAAAGGGTTCAGGGGAATGAGTGGCTTCTGCCTGTCAGAGAACTGCGGAATCTAATACGCCTTCTCCACATGTCCCCTGCGTGTCAAGTCCCGGGCTGGGCCATGCTCTGACACATCGCCCTCTTATGATTCTTTGTAACATGAGGCTCTTATCTGATTCCCACTACTTGGTAGGAAAGCTTTGAAAATAGATGGCAGCATGGATATACTATAAAACAATATATCCAGAGAGGCTTCTTCCAAACAAAATATTCTGTTGAGGGGCTATAGAAATAAAGTTCAATAAATTAAATTAGAATGCATGCTTTGAGCTGGGCAATGTAAATGGGAAGCCTCTGACTGGCATTGCTTGGTACAGTCAGTAAGTCGGTGGTCTGCACACAAGACTCCCTCTGATCTCCATCAGCACTTCACCCGAGACTCTTCCAGACACTTTTTTCATGTGAATGTGCATGCACATAGGCAGACAGACACACAGACACAGGACAAGAAACAGCTCCATCTCTACTGGTGTCCTTCCTCTGCTTCCAGACTACACGCTACCCTGTGGGGCCTTATAACTGACACCCAACACACACATATTACCTGGATATAGATTTGATTCAAAAAATGCTGTGTATGGGTCAGTTGCTGTAAATCTCCCTTTCTCATGTAAGCACACCTGCAAAGTCATTCTTATAAAAAATTCAAATTGACCTGAATTGAAATCCCAGTTCTGTGTAAATTAGGCTGCTTTCTTAAACGCTCACCTTTCTGAACCTCCGTTTTCCCTGCTCTTGTTAGGAATGATGTTATTAGCCTTGTAAGAGTGCCTGGCACACAGTAAGCATCCAGTAAGTATTGTGGAATGAAGGAACACAGTAGGTCCTTACTATAGCTGTGACAGTGACGATGACATTATATCCATCTATATTCGCACTACTCGGCACCCCTAAAGCTCTCTGCCTTTTACCAAGCAGTCTGCAAAGTGCTCCTTTGTTACAGGTAGGCATTCAGGTATCTAACCTGATGGACAGCAGAGCTGTTATTTCTTCCTGGGCCCTGTTCGCTCCAGGCTCTCAATGTCCAGCAGCAGCAGCAGCTCTCAATAAGCCCTTTCAAGCTCTTCTCTCCCCTGTCCCTCAGGCTGCAAACTCAGTTCATGTCTTGACAGAGAGGGCTTTTCCCAAACAGACTTTTTCAAGGGTGAGCTCGGCCTGCTAGTTTGCAGCCAGGGAAGGTCCATTAATGTCACTGGTTTCCTCCACTGTTATCCTAAACTCAGTGCCTTGCCCCTCGTCTCCCAAATGACGTGGGTATGACTTCCTATGCCCAAGCTGCGGGCACCTGGCATTTTTATATCAGGGAATCTGTCACTGACAACAAGGGAAGCTGGTCATTATGTTTTTTTCTTAAGAAGTCCACTGTTCTGAGAGGTCAGAGGGTGACCTTTCATCAAGCTCCCCACGTGTGCTAGAGATGCTCTTTATGTGTTATAACATGCAGCAAAGAGATTAAGCTCAGTGAAGCATGCCATTCATGAAGGCTCACTGAAATTATGCCTGCTAATCTTTTAAATGGCAAGAACATTGTGCAATACAAAAGGAATCTTAGTAATTCCAAAGCTTTTACCCAACTGAGAAACTTTAAATTTACAGAAACACATATTAGAGATAAAGAAGTTCAAGAAGGCTGGCTAAGGCCAAACTACCCCTCTCCTGGTGTAGAGAAGCAGAGAGAAGGGGTGGAGGGAGAAGGGCAAAGGGCAGGGTTCAAGGTCTGTCCTGGGCCCTAACACTTCAATTGCTTCACTTGTGGACAGAGGTTCGTTTCCCGGTCTGGACTGAGCCATTTCCTCAGCTTTCTCAGTACTGGGCTGCTCTTCTGCCCCCACAGGCCTTCCGTAGCAGGTACTTAAGGGTGATGGGTGACACCTGGCCCCATCCCAAGAGGAATTGTAAGGGCATCATTCATGCGGCCTGCATCATGGCAGGTGCTATACTATGGTATCTCCTGTGTATGTCAGAACAGCCCCTCAGGTGAGTGTCCTTAACTGTGTAAATAGAAAATCTGGGGCTTGGGCGAGGCAATGTTTCATCTAAGATTATTTGGCCAAGATGCAAACTCAGAGGCCCATTCACAACAAAGCTACCACACTACACTGCCTCCTAAGCTATATCTCATCTAAACTGCCACAGGTGGTGGGCCAAGTCTTCAGATGCTACAATCATGTGACTCACAGAGACCTGACAGAGCACGTGTGGTCAAGGATTCCCTGTGCCTGCTTCCTTCCCAGGTCATCTGGAACCCTGAGCTCACTTCTGACAAGCCTGAACTGTGGTGAGTGATCAAGAACCCAGTACATGTCTGATGTGCTACATACGAACCTGTGTTCACCAAAAAAAAAAAATAATAAAATAAATAAATAGAAAAACCCTGATAAAGGGCCTGCCTTGAAATCACTCAAAGTCATGGTTTCACATAACTGAACCTGTGTCTCTGTGCTTGAAAACACTTTTTTGTTCACCTTAAATGTGCAATTTGATATTGTTATGTTCCTACACATGTCTTATCCTACTCAAGATAAGGGAAAGGACCTTGACCCAGACATGCACGTTCACAACAGAGCAGGACAGAGTGAGAATTGGCATTCAGGCTCCTGGCAAATGGTGACTGAGATGGTCACTCCAACCACAAAAGTGTGTGTGTAGAGCCTGCTCATTCACTTCAAACCTTGCACAGAGCCCTGGCCAGTGCACTCAATGGTTAAAGCATCATCCCAGGGACCAGAGGGTTATGGGTTCAATTCCTGGTCAGGGGCACATCCCTGGGTTGCAGGTTCAATTCCCAGTCCTGGTCGTAGTGCATGTGGGAGACAACCAATCAATGCATCTCTCTCACATCAATCTCTCCTCTCTTTCTCTCCTCTTACCCCCTCTTAAAAATCAATGGAAAAAAACATCCTCTGGTAAGGATTAACAAAAACCTTGCACAGATGTGCATGCAAATGACACAGGGTGGGATGAAAGGCACAGGTAAGATATGATGGATGCTCAAGTGAGAGAGGCCTTTCTTGTTGGATCAAAGAAGCACGTGAGGAGGAAGGGGCATGCGAGGTTGAGTAGAGAGGATACTTTTTAGGAAAAGGTAATGGCATAACCAAAGGAAAGAAAGAAGTGAGCCAAAGGTATAGTCAAAGAAAACCAACATGGGGTGAGGTGTGTGGGAGACAAAGCCAGCTGAGCCAGGCCCTCAAGGGCCATCTGGGCCACTTGGAAGACACAAACACAGCCTAAGACAGTGGCTGGCAAACTCATTAGTCAACAGAGCCAAATATCAACAGTACAACGATTAAAATTTCTTTTGAGAGCCAAATTTTTTACACTTAAACTTCTTCTAACACCACTTCTTCAAAATAGACTCACCCTGGCTGGGATATTTTGTGGAAGAGCCACACTCAAGGGGCCAAAGAGCCGCATGTGGCTCGTGAGCCGCAGTTTGCCAACCACTGGCCTAAGCGGTAAGGAGAGCCACTGCCCGTGGCAATGTAATACAGAATCAGATCAGGGCTTGCTTTATGAAGGTTCACTTGAGAGTAGTGATGAGCCAGAGGGGAGAAAGCATAGGGACGAGGCCACTGATTGGGAAATAAATTCTAGGAAAAGGTGATAAATCCAGAATTGGGGCAACGGCAATGGAGAAGGAGAAGGAACATGGTGTTCTCCAGAACCAAGACAAGCAGGATGTGGCAAGGGCGGTGATGTGAAGACAGAAGAGATGGCAGAGATGAAGTCAATGTGGAGGTTCAAGCCAGCATGATGGGGCCAGTGGCCTTCCAAACAGGTATGAGGAGCAGAAGGTGGGATCAGACCTGGAGTAATGATGACCACGAGAAACCTGCTTCTGAAAATACTAGGAACTAGCACAACTTTCCGAAAGGCAATCATGAATTGGAGAAATGAGGCGCTGGGACTGGGAGTTTGGGACCAGGGGTGGGCGGTGTGGAGGGTCCTATGCACAGAGTCCTCGAGGAACATCCACGTATCTGGAGTCAGAAAGTGGACACGGGACAGAAAAGTTTCAGGTACTGCTTTGTAAAAGTAGTGAAAGGGACAACAGGCTAAGACCTATGAAAATGCCAAAGGCCTTGGTGAGTAGTGTAACGTGAGAGAGACAGAGGTTAACACCAACTTGACTTAAAACATTTCAGACTGAGGGGGCAGCGAAGGCTCGTGCGTAGAGGCCAGCAGCAGAGGGAAAGAGCGCAGCCACCTGAGAGCCACTGCCCTGAGGATGTTGACAACAACGAGATCAATAAGAAACACTTTCTACATGGAAATCTGGAAAAGCAAAGGTTTTCCACTGCAGCCTAGTTTACACTGGCAGGGCTGGGGCCACTTCTCGTTGCTCTTGTGCCTCCAACATACATGCTTTCTTGTCATGGTAGCTGCAATGATGCTTGATCTGATGCATTGAGCAATTTTCACTCCTGCCACAGGCATCTCGTTCTAGATCAAATCACTTCCTAAAGATGGACACTCAAACTCACTCACTGTAAACCTTATTTTCCCCAGAAGAAAAACCCTCTCAAAAATCCATTCTACCTGGGTTTTAATGGTACTGGCACTCAGGGGTTCTCCTTTAAAGGAACAGTGTGGTGTGGTTAGCAGTCAAGAGATTTTTAATCCTGCTTCCTTGTTTAAACAGTAACTAGACAAAATGCAAACAAACAATCTCCATCCCAAAACAGTAACTAGACAACTGGCCTGGTCATTAAAAAGCAGGCTACCAACTGGAGCCTCGAAAGCAGGTCCAACGAGATCTACCTATAAGCCAGTTAACCCCTGCCCACTGTTTCCTCTTCATTCCCAGGTTAAAAGGAAGAGAAGACTGGGACAAAATGCAGATGGTTTTCTTGCTGAAAGGCTGCAGGTCCACCTGGAAACCTTGCTTTCTGAGCTCCACGGCTAAGAACCAACTTAAACTCCTGAGGCCTTATCTTTCTAAGCTAATATTCTATCATCTCCAAAAACTGACTGACTAAATTCACCTATATGCCCACCCATTCCTCACTGCTTTTCTCTTTAGGGACCCAAAGAGAAAGAAAAAAAAAAAATCAGAGAAAGGGCCTAATAGAAATTGCACAACCTGCAACTCCGGGAGCAGGTTCCAAAAGAGACATGATCCTGCCAGAACGCAGAACGATCTCTGTGCTTCCTATAGGCTGTGCTGCTGACTGTCTCCTCGAGCGTCCCCAACCTCAGTCAGAGGCGGGCTGAGGGTCTACAATAGATGGAGCAGAGAGGAGAGGAAATGGACCCAGAACCGATGGGGGCAGAACTTTGGAAACCACATGGCAGGAAAACTGCCTCAAAAGGGAAAAGGCCAACAGCCCAGATACAGGCTTTAAATGGTACAAAGTTGGCTCCACAGGCCAGGGCAGCACTGAGCTTAGAAGAGAACAAAGAACCAGAAAGGATGGCACAGGCTGGCAAAATGATCAAAACAGCACTTCTTTCTATAAGTGTGGGACTCTGGACCTGGGGCTTTGGGGCCCAGCACCGAGCAGAGCAGCCAGGCTCCTGAGGAGAAAACAATGACGTCAATGAGGAACAGCAGAAGGAGATTATTTTTAATGCATCCAAAGGAGTTTTCCATGGGTCCTTCCTTACTCTATCAAAGACCAAATTCTCGTGAAACAGGGAAACTACATGAACTGGTCAGAAGCCTTCTGCAGGAGGCAAAGCAGGGGTGTAAGGCGAACAGAATCTGCAGAATGCCACTGTGACAAGCAATAGACTATCTACCCCGGGGTCATAAACTACAGCCAGCTGACCAATCCAGTGTCTGCCAGTATTTTTTATGACCTGTGAGTTAGGAATGGTTTTATATTTTTAGAAGGTTACATTTAAAATGAGTAGATAAGTACCTACCCAATAATTGATTTTTGTCTCTTGGCAGGCCAGGCTTAAAATGTTAAGTATCTGGCCCTTTAAGAGAAAGTTTGGGGCCACCTTGATCTAATAACTCATTCTTTTCTTCTTTGACTCTCCTCAAATTCCCCTGTCACAAGTATGTGTACCTGTGAGAAGGCTGGGTGCTGCTTCACATGTGGGAAATTAGGCCAAGAGTAGGAGCCAGGACCACAGCCTCAGCACTCTCCACCTGTGAAGCGCAGGCATCCCCTGCCAGCCTCAGTTTCCCCACCTGGGAATAACTCAAGCGAAAAGGTTGCTATCAACATCAAATGAGATATAGGATATTAATCTACTTTAAAAGTTTAGAACACTTTGGGGGTGAAAGGCTGTCATTTGTGATTATTTATGAGTTGATTTATCACCAAAATTTATTTTCTTTTCTCGTAAGCGTTGAATCCTGACATTCTCTTCTAGTCCACAGGAATACTGAAGGCGTGGGGGACTTGCTCAACTGCCAAACAGATGACCTGAGCAGTCTAACTTGTGCTCCCATGATCCAATTTCATTACCAGGTCAGGCTAACCTCCCAGCTCCTATCTCAATAAACCCATCAGCCTGGGGGAGAAGCTGCTGGCCCGCGGGAGACAGCTCACCCAGTCTGCACTCTGCCATGTGGAAAATCTTTCCGACTCCACATTCAGATGTATGTGACGGGTGACAAAGATTAAGTCGTACTTTTTAGGAAACTCAGACTACCTAAACAAAGCATGAAGTAATTCAGTAACAAGGGTGATATTTCACATTGGCGTCATTCTAAAACTGGGGTCCCTAATACCTCATTATCCCTATCATTTAATGGCATATGAGGCAGACACTCTGAGGATGAGGATTCTGGAACTTAAAAACCCTGGCAACCCAGGCCTCTGACTCCAGGAAGGGCCCAGCTCTGTCCACAGCAGGAAAGCCCCTTCCCTCCAACCCCAAACAACTTTCAGTAAGGCATCAGGTTGTTATTTGCAGATAAAAGGCTGGTGGTCCATCCCTCTCAGGTCACTTTCTGGGCATCTCAGAAATAACTGAGCTTCCCAGTCACTAGGAACTGGAGCCTGGAGCAGCAGGGAGATGCATGCCAGCCCTTTGTGCTGGGGACTCCGCCCCTGTTGGTGGGTCTGGTGGGGGTGGGGTGGGACAGAGACACTCCCTTAAAGGATCAAAGACCCTCTCTACAGAGTCCCTCAATAGGTGGCAGCAGCTAAGATTTCCCTTCCAAGGAGTGAAAGAACCCTCCCCAAGGGACACACTCTCAATAATAAGTTGCTACAGGTGGAGGAGGCTAGGATGGCCCAGATCTGTTCTCAAATGCACAGAGCATGCCCATGTCCCTGGAGGCCTGCAAACACACTTAGGTTCTTTGACAATAGGGAGCCTCACTCAAAACACCCTAGCAGACTTCAAGCAAAGAGGGAGCTGAGGTCCCCCAGGGCTGTGGCCCAATAGCAAGGCATCCTGGAATCCTGCTCATGCTAGTAAGAGTCAGATGAGACTTGAGAACCCCAATGGGGTGAAACCTGCAAGAAAACATGAGGTGGAATGAGCCATGGAGCAAAAGAACCAACCCAAATCTCATGGACTTTGGGACAAGAGGGAAGGGACCAAACCAAATCTCCATCCCCTAACTCTAGGTGATGCAGAACTCAAGGCGACATGCAGAAGTCGCAACCACACACAATTTTACCTCATTTTATATAATAGATCTCTGACCGTCCTTTTAGTCAAATTTTTGTAAATTAATCATATTTTTCTATTGGCATAACTGAAAAATGAATAGTGATGCCTCAAACTTCAGTACATCCAGTAAGTAGGTGCTTCTGAGCAGGGGCAAGGGCTGTGGCTTCAGGCGAACCTGTGATCACTCTCTCCAGAGGAAGGAGTAGCTTTTGCTTAGTATACACTCACTGAGTGCCTGCTGTGTGCCCTGACCCTACATGGATAGGAAGATTGTCCAGGTCTCTTAAGATGGAAGTAATATCAAATAATGGCAATATAGCATGAAAAAGGCAAAACAGGAGTATGTCTAAGACACATACAGAGTTTAGAAGAAAGCAGGTATTAGAATACTAGGCTGCTCTAGATCATCACTACACGAAGCCCACCCAACACCTCCTCATCCCAGGGAGAACCGAGTGCTGGCCCAGTGTCCCCAAAACCTAAAAAATAGTATTTACAGGTCTGAGACCCCCTAAGAGTCCACTATAGATAGGGACGTGGTTTGCTGATGCTTCTGTTCCCAGCACACGGCCTGGCAAATAGGACTCGTTTATTATAAGTGTTTATTAAAGAACTTAAAGGGAGAGAAAGCATTTCTACTCCCCACCCTTCCCCCCACTCACAGCTAAATAGATAAGAACTTTTCGGTAAAAAGACAAGAAACCAAAATTAATCATGATTTTGTTCAAGAGGGAGAGGTCACTGGAGCTCTTGGCAGTACCTAGGACCAACGTCCTCAGGGCCCTCCAGCATGAGTCTGATTGGGGAGCAGCTCCCTCCTTTTTAGAAGACCCCGAGCTATCCTGTGAATTCTCCAAGTGAAGGCTGCAGGACATGGGTCAAAAGTAAATAATGTTTAAAAATAATTTCCCCTGAAGACTGAGGAACACTCGGCCATTCTGTCAGCATTGGGAAACTGCACACACCCAGCCAAATAGGCAGTTTGCTCAAGTGCAGATAAATGTATGAAGGAGAAAATCGGGTGCGGGTAAGGCAAGGCTACTCACTCTGCTTCAGCCTTTACGTGCCCACAACCTGGTTATTTCTGGAGGAGTCTAACGCAGGATCAGGGTGACTGAATATACAAGGATAGTTGAAAATTTCAATGCATACAGAATACATGTTGCTTTCCAGGTCTGAAACTGTTTAAAACTCTTTAGGACTAAAAATGTTATCTCCCACATAGGGGAGATGAGGAAGAAGCTGGGTCAACCCAGTGGGTCTGGAAAAACATTTGGAAGTGGTTTCATTGACAAGTTGCCTGCAAGAGATGCTGCAGAGTCTGATTTCTATTTTAGTGCTAACATCGGGAAACAAGTTTAAAGACACGTGTGTCTCAGTCAGGGCAGCTGCTTTTCCAAACAGCTCAAAATAGAGACTCTAAAACATGCACGTACAACACCGACAAAACCAACAGGCCCCGGGTTGGAATAAAAAATGTCATTTTCTTACCAAACCTAAATACTTCAAAACCTATATATTTTTAAACATGATCCAATTCAATACATTTGTCGGTAATCTGAAGCCAGGCAGCCAGACCACTCGCAGAGCAGCACAGACCCCTCGGGAAAGTTTAATCTTGGAAGCAATTGGGCCACAAGTGGCCATGCTGCAGATGAACACACCGCGCTCTGTCAGGGGGTCTTCTCAGGCAATCTGTCACCAGCCTCGGCGGGGCAGAAACCACACTCCAGCCCTCTAATTGCGGGGTGCTCTCTGGGAGTGGTGGCAATGCTGCTGTCTGAGTGTAGCCAGCATAAATCAAAGGAAAGGCAGCTCCCGAAGTTGCCGTGTCTGCTGGAGAATTGAGATTTCAAAGTAATCTTCTAATGCTTGTCACCAATGAAGTTAAAATGGCCATGTGTAGGTGATGAGGCCAAAGGAGATGAAAATCCAGAGGTGAGGGAAGAGCTTTTCTTCTCAGGAAAGCACAACGAGGCAATAAATGGGGACCTAGGAACTGAACCCCTTCCCATATCCCAACAGGCAGGTCACCCTGCCTCCAGCTGACACAAAGGACAGCAGATGCCCTAAGGCGCAGGGTTGGGAGGCATGATGAAGGCAAAGTGTCTTTGCTGCCTCTCTGCAGAACCTGGAGGAAGCTGGTGGGCTCTCCTAGGGCATGTCAGGCTCTGGAGGAGGAAATGCTGCGAGAGGCACCCCACAGAGGTGTGGCCCGAGGGCCAACAAGAAACACACTTCAAAGCCTCACCATAAACGTGAGAGGTCAGGGGCCTTTCTGGATAGTGCTCTTGGCATAACTCTGCTTATGAAAGGGAGGAAGAAAGCTGGACATTGATGTTTAGACAAGGAAGCGGCTCCCTGCCCACACACACACTGCAGAGCCTCCTGGGAAGTGGCCCTCCCCCGACCAGGGCCTGCTCGGGGACCAGATGCCGAGGTCACTCTTCCTTCCAAAAGGCCAATCTTTCACCAGTGATGGGTTCACCTTCAGGAAGTCTGAAGTTAGAGAGGCCAACCGCCTCCCTTCCTGTCCTTCCTGAAACCCTACAGGCCTAAGTGGGATGTGGAAAAACTGCTTCTCTCGTGATTGGCAGCGTTTACAGTAGGTTAGGATGACAGATGTCTTTCAGGCAACCGTGGGTGAACCTTGGACATGTCCTGTGCTGGGTTGGTCCCTCGCACCCACACGCACAGGGCCTAGCCACCTCACCTCTGTGCTCCAGGTTCATCTGCAATGGGCACAATGCCCAGGAAATGTGGTGAAGCAGAGGGTGATCTTTGCTGAAGCCCATGATGGCACAGTACTTGGCTCTGCGCTAGGTCCTAGGGTTGGGGCAGGAGGGCACATAGCCCCAAGTAGGAGTCCTCCTACAGGTACCAGTTTAAGATACTGAGCCAAGTGACTGACACCTGGGCAGCCTGTGTTCCTGTGGCACGGAAGTCCCTGAGATTGGGGGACAGAAGTTAGGCCAGTGAGAGTTGATTAGTAGGGGCCAGCACAGCCCAGTGGCATTGGTTTGGGTAGAGGGTAAGAAGGAGCCTAGGGTTCTTATGATTGGACACCAACCCACAGTGACTCCTCCCTGAGATCCTCATCCCAGGAAGGAGCCTGAGGACTGACAGGAAGCCTTGCCCCAGATCATGAGCCCTGAGTTGTGCTAGGCCAGGTGCCTCCACTCCCAGGCTAGGTGACAGTCTGTAAAATGGGGAGAAAATGAGACAAGTGCCAAGGGCAGGGAGGAAGTGCACAAGGTGTGCTAAGGAGAGATCCCTGGGGGCAGTCTGTCTGGTAAATGTGTCAGACAAGTTTCTACAGGAGGCTGTTTTGGACAGGAACACTGAAGGGGGTCCATGGCTTATGGTGGATATCGGGTGGCAAGGTAAGGACAGGGCCATAGTAGAAAAGAAAGAGAAGGCAGCAAGGGGTCATATCATAAGGCACAGAAAGAAAGATGGGGGGAAAGGATGGGAGGGAAGGAGTAATAAAGCTTTGCATTTGGGGATCGTCAGTTCATTTTCTCCCTAGAAAGCCACACTGCTCCTACAGGTTCCTCACAGCAAGCTGGGCACAGCTAGGCCAGAAAAAAAAGACTTGCTACAATATGTCTGAACAGCTGGGCCTGCTGCCCAGACGCATGGGCTGCTGTCCACTCCTAAGGCCTGGAGGGTCAGTGAGGCTCAAGACCAGGGGACCCAAGTCTACGCAGCCTTCCTGCCTGCCCCCTTGCCCACTGCTGACCTAGAACAGAGGACAGTGACTCAGAAAATGCCCCACAGTCACCTTCCAGCCATCATCACGTGTACAGCCTCCCTGGGAGTTCTCCTCCATCAGAAGGTCACACATCTCCACCAAATGTAAAATAGGCAGATGGCCCTGCATCTCTTGGATAAATATGAACAAGCACTGCCAAGCTTACTGCAAACTACCCACCAGTCTGCTAAGTCCTCATAAACACAAATCGCTCTGTATTCACCAGGGTGTCATCTTGCCTATGGGACCAGGGCCAGACCAATGTGATTTTTAAACATCAACAAGAGCTTTGTGCAAGAAAATCTAATCTCTGGTGACTACTGTCTAGAGACATTTTATAATAGTCTGCAGGATTATTTTTATACTTGTTTTGCTATTTTGTGATAAAAATTATTTGCCAAGTAAACTGACACCTGAAGTTCTGAAAATGTTTAACATAAATGACCCTTCCCTCAGAGATATCTGTGTAAGGTCATTTAATCAAAAGGCATGAGGCCCTAAGTTAAGCCAAGCAGGTTTGGATGGTATCTTATACAGAGGGATCCCAACTCATTAAGTTTTAAAAGAATGACAAAAAGAACAGGAAGAACCTGATGAGGTAAGCAATATGTTCTGTCACTGTGGATGGTTTCTATGGTTTCTATAAAGAACATTTTCTGTCCACGTGGCAGGAATAAGTGAGCCAGGGTTGCTTTAAGGGCCTTCTCAGGAGAATATGAGAGGGGTTCCAAGCCATCCGGGCAAAGTGATGGGAGAAGGTGTGCCTGGAGACCCCAACCCCCAGGGCGTCCCAGTAATGGTCCACAGGCATTTTTACAGTTTTTCTTCTGGACAAATGAGACAAGTCTTGAGTTCTCAAAAGCCCTCCAAAAAGAAACCGAGAGCTTTTGTAATATTCTTGGCCGGTAGATAACAAGTAGGTTCTTGAATGCGACATCAGAGAAGCTGAAGCCTTTAGCCCAGATCCAAATGCAAGTATCTTGGCAGAGAAAGCCAATTATAGGTAAACTAGAGGCCCGATGCACGAAATTCATGCAAGGGGCTTGGCTCTTGCAGCCGCATGGCTTGCCTTGGCCCTCACAGCCCCGGCTTCGTCTGGAAGGCCAACGGAAAGGACATCCGGAAGGTCATTAGGCTGTCCAGTCTAATTAGCATTTTATGCTTTTTTAGATAAGGCTGGTCAAGATGTCCCATAGAGATTGCCAAGGAAATACTAGCAGAGACCTAGGAGGGAAAGAATGGCAATTCCTAAGGTATAATGGGGAGAAAATGAATAAACCCAAGACCCTAGGAGATAAAATTGGAAGGTCTTGGTGATGTGTTGATAAAGGATTGTCAGGCGGTCACTCCCAGAGTGCAGACTAGAGCAGCTCGGTAGACAAAGGGGCCACCACCAAGAAGAGCCTGAGCAATCGGAGGTCACTAGATTGGCTTTGAACGCACTCTACTGGATGCACCGGGCAGCTGAGCTGGTTGGGCTGGGAGCTGAAAGGACCGAGAACATAAATGGAGCTCTGAGAACGACCTGGCCTCCTGAACAGAGAATGAGGGTGGAAAGGGCCAGTGTAGTGACACAGAGCACCATGGTGATGGAGGGAGGGTAGCCAAGAAGCCAAGGAAGCTCTGAAGTGGCTCCAGAAGCCAAGGGAGGAATCCATTTACAGATGGAGTGATTCAGACGAGGCCTAAGAGAGCCTTCTGCAGCTAGAGACACAGCAGCCGAGGCCAGAGGAAGGGACTGGGGAAAGAGTGGGCAGTGTATCGAGAATGACAGCCAGGAAGCCAGCCCCGTTCAAACTGCTCCGTCCAAACTTCTCAGCTTTGTGGGCCACATAGCTAGAAAGTGGAGTAGCTGCTCCTAATCTGCCACGGGTGTGCAGAAGGGATGAATACATTCATTAATAAACAAACTACACAGTCTGAGTGGCAATTTGCTTCCTTCTTGCATCAGCAATTCTCTGACTTACTATAAAGGGTAGAGTACATGCTCCCCTGGGAACTACCCCTGAACACTCTCGAGACCCCCCCCATTGGAGCAGCTGCAATTCTCAGCCCCCACCTCCCAACAGCACATGGCTGACTCTGACCTGTGACCTTGTCTTAGCATCCCTTGATACCTGCACTGGACAGCCAACTATGTTCTCCAGATCATCTTTCTTACTACCAGCCACCATGCACAGAAGTCAGAGAATGTTAGAAAAGGTAAGGATTGAGGCCAAGCCCTTCTTCTCAATTGGAAAAAGCTGAAGCCCAGGCAGATGAAACCCTGAACTGGTCATGGCTGGCACTGGCGAGTCCAGGACCACCTTGGAGGGAGGGTGCGGGGAGAGGGGTTCCAGAGAGGTTTCCTAGGTCTGAAATTTTATACATATATAAAAAATAATAATAATATATTACATATAGTAAATATATACATGTATAATATATATTATCCTCTATTGAAAAGAAACTATATTTACTAATAGTATATATTTGCCATAAAAACTCAAATAATACCAGAAAAGATAAAAATCCTGGCAGCCCCCACCCCAGATTTAACCCTCGTTAACAGTCAGTTTTATGCATTATCTTTCAGACACAGCCATGACGCCAGATGTCAGCTCACTCATATTTGAGTTAGCTCTCTAAACAAGCTGAAATAAGAAGACCTAAATCAGGGTCAACCTATGGAGCATGTGGCCACTCTGGAAACAACAATTTATTTCACTTTACAAACACACACTGGGTACATAGAATGCTGCCTGGCCTCGGGGATCCCCTCGCCATTGGTGGTATCTCAGGTAGGGGGAAAGCCTGGACATCTCCCCGAGTTTCCCAAACCAAAACCCAAATAGGTTGGAGTCTAATTTAGTAATTTCCAATCCTTTGAATATTTCCAGTTGAAGGTGCCCGATACTGTAATATTTTAGGACACAACATTTTAGCTGACATTCTGGAACACTTAAACTATCCTGCCTATGGTGGTGATCAGGAACCCAATGTTTGTTTCCAACAAGGCTTATGTTTTGGCAGTCTTTTTTTTTGTGTGTGCAGTGTTCTTAACAAAGTGCAATTAGAACTAGATCTTGTGAGCCACCGGGGAAGTGCTCCCCTTTAAAACCCGGGGGGTAGAGATTCAGGGGGCTGCTGCCTCAATAGTACCTGGACGGCCTGACTATCTCTTCGTATACTAGTTCATTGCAATGGGAGGTTTACAAAATGCTCACTAGGTTCAGTAACGATGAAAATACACACACTGAAAGGAAAAGGCAATTTCAAAATCCTCCTGTGGCCTTTATCCTATTACTATAACCAGCCACCCTCTCCCCAGCACTTTCCACCAAGGACCTCAACAGCAGTTTTGGGTGCAAAGGCTAGGAGCTGGGGGATAATGACAGAAGAAATACAGCCAAGTGGTCCTCCCCAACCACACACAAGGAAAGCATGGTTTTTACACTTAGCAGCTACTTTACTTAGCCGGGTCTTGTTTCAAGTTCATTTTTTCCAATTACCCCATTGACTCTTATTTGGATGCAGGCACCATTCTAACACAAAACCCTTTACTCCAGCATCTGTCTCCTATAGATGTACCCGGTACATCTACAAAAAGGAAGAACCAGAGCCAGCGGGCCAAACAGGCTTTTCTTTCTTCTAACTCACTATATGGCCCTGGGCCTGTGAAGCCTCAGAGTTCCTCAGCTGTCAAAGGGGACAGACCGGTATGTGCCTGGAGAAGTTATGGGGCAGATCAGTGGGAATGCATGCATAATGAAACTTAGATAATTGCTATTTGTACCTACTCTTCCTGGCATGGCTGAGGCTTCAAGAATCCTTGATGAGGATGGCTGCCTTCCACCCCTCAGCCTCCACCACACCCCCTCCCCATCAATTCCTGTCTCCACTATGGTAAAGCCATCATTTCATTTAAAGTTAGTCTTCAGAGCCCAAGAACGCACATATAATTATGGCCCCAGAGTGTATGCAGAGAGACATGGCAAGTGCCTTCTATAGGGGGAGGAGGTCACATCCCTCCCCCACTCTACTCATGTCACTGCCCTCCTGATCTAATCTGTATAGTGGGGATGACAGAGGATGGGGCAGGAATTGAGAATTTAGACTGGCTGGAGGAAGCTGTGTTGGGATCAGGACATCCTCACCTGCCTTCTAGCTTTAATCCCAATTCACTGTGAGAACTATACATTAGCTTCCATCGTTGCATCACCTCCAAAGTGCCTTCGAACTCAATCTCCTAAAATTCACTAAAATTAATGCCATGCACAGCCAGGTTTGGGTTTGGTCTCTGCCCCTTGGCAGCTCTGTAACCTGAGAGAGCCCGAAAATTTTCTTAATGCTTCTGAAGCTGTGTTTTCCCATCTGTGGAACAAGATACGATTACCTAGCCCACTGGGTGCTGTGAGGTTCAATGAAGAAATGGCTGTAGACAGCAGAGGACTGTGTCTAACTATAAAGGTAGCCATTCCTTATTGCCACTGTCACCACTGCTCAGAGCTTGCAAAGTTCTGGGGAGGTACCAATGGGGACAACATGTGGGATCGGACACCACCTGGGAGCTGTGGTTCTGCAGTTTGGTGGAGTGCGGCCTGTGCCACGCAGAGAGACAGGACGAAGTGAGGAAGGTGCTGTGAAAGGGAAGAGGGCCTGGGAAGGTTCACAGAGGGGTCTTGGAGGGTGAGCAGGATATTGACAGGCAAAAAGAGAAGGATGAACAAGCCCACAGGCCCCAGAACATGGAAGCCCTCACTTCCAGAGGGGATCTCAACATCCTGAGGACAGAATGTGTGAAGCGTTTAAGCAAAGGCTGTGTTTGTCTGTACCAGGGTATGGGACCCATCACAAAGAGCACTGGTGTGTGCGTCAGGGTAGAGGCCTCATTTCAAATGCCCTGGGAAGCCAGGGGATCCTGAGGACAATGGTGATGGATGGAAACGGCTGGCCAGGCCATGTCCCAGACTCGGAGAGGATCTCAAAAGGCATCAGGACAGGCCATATGAGATTGGAAACCTGAGCAGGGCTGTGGACTCAAGAATGAAAGAAAGGCAGCAGTAGAGAGACAAGAGTTTGGGGAGAGAGCAGGGGCAGGGCGGAAGGGGAGGAAAAGTTGGTGCTGACTCATCTGAGAGGCCAGCAGCTGATGAGAGTTTTCAAAAACTCTTGGTGTGGCCACCACAAATAGCGCTTTGAGCTCTCACAGCCGGGGAGAGGTGCCACTTTCTTCGTAGCTCACGGAGAACCTCGGGCCCAGCCTGGATTTCTCACCACCCACCCCAGCCCCCGCCCCGGGATGATACAAGCTGTGAGGAATAGAAGGACGCTCAGTAGTCAGTCGGGTTGACCCACGAGGAATGGCTTCTGCCACCAAGACCTTTACCTTTTCTGACCTTGGTTTTTCTCATCAATGGTTAATTTAGACCTATTTTCAGTATAAAATGATTTTATTCAGTGTGAGAACCAGTGTAGAGCCAGACTGATTCTATTAATTTGTCCTTTCTGGTCAGACCAGCACTCCTGGGCCTCCCAGCGCCCCCTGTGTCCATTCATTCAAGTGACCCACAGACAACACCCCTGCTCCTGCTTCTCGTGAGGGTCTCCGCTGCCACACAGAGAAATGACAATAAAGGCTCTTAACTCTCAACTCATGAAACAAGTTCCTTTTTAAGCAAAAAATAAAAATAAAAATAAAAAGTTTTGAAACATACCTAACTCTATAACAAATTCCAAAACAAACAGTGGACCTACATTTATCATTGCTTCCACCTGAAGATATGAAAACCTATTAGTAACTACTGTCAGTAAATGACTGTGCTCACCGAGTGTCTGAGCCATGACTGAACAGTGGGCCAGGTGCACACCTCGCCCTGCCTTTTCAGTCTCAGGATTAGGATAAAAGAAGCACCTCTTGGCCCATCACAACGGCTTACATGAGTACATTTGTACACACATCCATTCTACATGTATGATGTCTGCTCTGTGCTGCGCCCCGTGTTTGGATGAGGTGGAGTTGACCAAGAGTAAAAAGAGGTTTGAGATGCCCAGGCATTCCTCAGCAGCATCAGGCCCAGCGGGGAAGGAATCCTGGAAGAGGCCCAGCTGAGCGGTGAGCGAAGGAAAGTGGGGGCAGGGAAGGGATGGCTGGGGCAGAGGACAAGCACAGAGGGACAAACTAGGGATTCCACCAAGGTCAGGAAGGCTGGAGTCAGGCTAGGCCGTCTCCATGGCTCCGGGGAAGGGACGGGCTCTTCCTTTAGGCTGCAGGGAGATGCTAAGAGATCTGAAGCAGTGACACTGAGAGGATCAGCTTAGTGCTGAAGGAAGAGCATTCTAGATCAATAACCTCATGTCACATATGGGGAAGATGTCCAGAAAGGTATATGCTCTAGAGTAACAGGGTCCAGAGTTGAAACTGGTCTCCTTATACCAACCCAATACCAGTTCACAGGAATCTAGACAATGAGGACCATTCACCCAGTTCTGTGCTGGAGCTGGAAGCCAAGCTAGAGGCAGGCTTCAGGCGCTGCTGCCCGTGAGGGTGGCCTCCACAGCTCGTCCCTGGGGTCCTTTAAGGAGGCCTGGGCTCTGGCAGCAGAGACCGGTCCCGATCCCAGCTCTGTCACACACCAGCACGGTCATGAGACCTCAGGAAGGGCCCTGCCTCTCATCCACCTCAGGGATTAAGTAAAAGGATAAAGTGCAGCACATGCTACGTGTTCAGGAAATGCTGTTAGCTCTCTCCCAAGTGAGTCATGAGATAAATAGGATTTTTATCCATCAACTAAGAGCTAAAACACTTTGACAATATTTTATTTCCGTATGGAAAAGAGATTTATATTCTAAGTAGTAAGTAAATGCCTTGAAAACAAGCTTTTGGGTTGCAACCTAAACCAGAAAAAAAAACATTAAAATCATCATTCTTCTTGGAAAAGATAGAAGCACCAATCTCAACTGATGAAATTTTACAAAATTATTAAGAGCTAACCCCGAGTGCATCATTACTAATTCCAATTACCAGATATTATTATCACTTGTGCAAAATTACACCTAAAACCAGGCACCATTTTCTAATTGTAAGTGTTCCTGAATTGTCAGCCAGGGGCTCTGGTCCACATATCAACATTTTAAGAAGCTCCAAGCTTATGCTGGAGATGGATTAGCGTTAGTGGCTCTCAGGCCTGGGACAGCCCAGGTCCTTCTCTCAAGAAGGCGCCCCAGAGGCCAACATAACAGAGACACACTGGAGTGTCACTGCTCCGTGGAAGCCATGTTCCTTTAAAAGGCTCTGGAAAGTACATTTCTGCAGCCATAATGCAATGCTGTTTAAAGAACCCCCATGAGAATTTGCCCTGAAGAACAAGAAAGTTTTTGTAACCCTAAGAATCACGCCACATCCATCTGCTCTATAATTCGCCCTCAACACCATCACCACCATTTACTGGGCCTGGTACTTTGTCCCTGTCCCATGCTAAGTGCTGTTTTACGGGATTATCTCATTCAATCCGCTGCCATTTACAGATGAAGAAAGTGAAATGGGGCTCTCAGGAAACCTCCCCAAGGTTGCCTCGTTGGCCAGAGGCTCAGGCCATCTGGCTCCAGAGCCCAGACTCCTAATCTCTCTATTGCAGGACGTCCACAGAATACAACTCATCCCCATTGCATTTCTCCGAGTGTCACATGCAGCAACGCTGTGGGCACTGCCTCACAGCCACCACCGTGACTTTAGTGAGCTGCTTCCAAAAACAGACTGCTCCTCTTGGCCCGCATTCCCAATTCTGGGTCTGAACTGCAGGTGCCAGCTGTGTCTGGTGCACAGCACTTCCCAATATTGAGATCTGAACCTCAACTTGAACCCTGGGGGGCTGACTGGAGTAGCCCCCAGCATAGGAACCCCTTTTAAGAGACGCTGTAGCTCGCCCAGACTGCCAGCAGCCAGGCAGCTCAGAACTGAAGGTAAAAGTATCTGAAAGCCAAGACTATAGACTGTATACACATAGCAATTTGTTACTGTGAAAAACCATCTGTTTCTCGGTATTACAATCCTCAGAGGGCAAATTATAGCTAGCGTTCAACATAAAACATCAATTTAAACCATCAACTATTCATAATTTCAATTCTTTATTGGAAACCAAGGACATAAATGTCAGGGAATAAAGCAATATTTCTTTTATTAACTGTTCCATTCATCTGGCTATTAAATAAAACCAGGGCCCCAATAAATGGCAGGAGTCCTTGCCTGACAGCCACAACCAAATAGCTCTATAATTCTCAGACATTTTAAAACAACGAAAACTGCATTATTTGAAAAGTTAGAAACTTTAATATATAATAAAATTAAGATGAATGTGATCTTAATACCTTGCGAAACTGTTTGCATTGCCCTCATATTAAAATATATTTCTTCTTGTACGTTTTATTTTTAACAGTGCTCATTTTGTACCGAGAACGCACTGGTTTTATGAGCAGCTTTTGCAGATGCCAACCACCTCCAGCATTTTTCACTGACATCTAGTTTTCCCAGGCCGAAGCCTCCTTCTGCAGGGGGTGGAGGGGTGCGGGTGGGGGTGGGGCGCTGTGTCAGGCGGGGTGGCATTTTGAAAGTGCAGCTCGGAGAGTGCATGGCCTTCAAAATCCAGTCCCATGGGACACTCACAAAACAGTTAAGTAAAAATAGCCTGATACAGTGCAGGGCAGACTCTTGTTACAAGCAATTTTTTTTTTTTTTTTTAAGAACAATCTGAGTATTCGAAAATGAAAGCCACAAAAGATGAAAGAGACTTTTACCCTAGTATTGAGTGCCTTTTGTGTATTAGGACCTGTACTGAGCTTTTTATATGCATCATTTTGCAGCAATCCGGCAGGGTCAGTACTCTTTACAGATTAGAAAAAAGGTGTAGAAGGTGAGTCACCCTATCCTTTCCCTAAGAGGTGCCCCTATGTGCTAACCAACAATGAAACAAAGATAAATAAGACACAGCACCCATCTCCAGCACTTTACATGCTGGCTTCGATCACATCAGTAACTGTTGGAGCAGTAAGCAGCACCAGCATCAGGGGCACAGAGGAAAGGACTAACTCCTCAGAGAGAGGAGGAACAGTTGGTGATGGGTGTCAGGTGGGGCCCTGGGGGAGAAGACTGAACCTGGGCTGAGTTTTAAACAAATATCAAGATGTCCCCCTTTCTGGAGGTTTAATTTCTAAGATACAGGTTGCCACACTAAATAACACTAAGTTATTTCAAGGAAAACACATAACAGCATTAAAGAAAGATCTTATATTCCATCACCCATAACCCATCCAGAATCCCTAGCAGAGCTCATAGTCCTTGATCTCCTGCCAACAAAGTGGCCCCACCTTGTTATTGCTAACGTAACTGTCACCATGCTTCTAAACAGTATTCATGGTTTTAGTTTTTAGTGGCTCTGTAATATTCCTTCCTGCTAGGGAGGCTGTCAATAAATATTGGTTGAATAAATGAATCGACCAACTGACAAGAGCTTTACTTGGGCTCAGCACACCGACACCCACTAAGTGCTCAGACGCATGCCTCTGTGGGTGCTCTATCGCCACCCAGGAAGGGGATTAACACTATTCCTGTTTGCAAATGAGGAAACTCAGGAAGCCATGGGGCTTTTCCTCCCTTGTCCTGACACTAATCCCAGAGCTGTCTAGGGCATGGGAGCATTTTCGGGGACGGTGGTGCTGGTGCTGGTGCTGGGTGAGGTGATGATGCTATTGGAGAAGGCCAACAGCTACTGGGTATGGGCTCCTGCACCCAGAAGTACAGAGTAGGCCAAGGGCACACAGCCACACAGCCTAGGCTGCGGGCCTCCCCCAACCTCCTCGAGCCCACAATACCTCCGTGAGAAAAAGGAGATGGCCAGAGCCAACCCACTGTCTACTTCCAACCACGGGAGGAGAAAAAGCTCTTCTAAGGGTAAACTGTTTTTATTGGTGTCTCATTGGCCACAGTGGAGTCATACCTTTTAGCCTGAAATGCTATAAGAGAAAAATCCAGTAATCAACAGGCCCAAAGACACCTGCAAAGATATACTTGCACAACCTCACAGGGTTTGGGGTTTTCTTTCTTTCCTTCGCTACTTAGTTATGTTAAGGTCTGGAGTGGTCAGGTCATCCTGGTGAATACAAAAAACAATAGCTGACTTTTCCTACTGAGTGCCTGTGACCAAGCGAAAGCTCCCTGGTTTCATTCAAGTCAATACTTAAAAGTTCAGAGTCCCTGGTGTTTGCATTCACAATTTAAATACCATTCAAAACCCTTTAGGTAATTTCAATAAACATCTATCTGTCAAGGAGGGTGACTGAGAGTCAAGGATCACCACCTGCATTCAGCCACCAACTCTCAGTGCTCTGAGTTGACAGTCATCGCTCATTAAATGGTTATGCCAATGCTTACTGTATGCCAGCCACTATGGTGGCTATGGAAATGAAACAGTATAGTATTCATGGTATTTATATGCTAATGGCCAAGGATAGGTGGCAGACAAACAGAGCATGTGTCAGAAGACAGTGGGTGCTGTGGAGAAAACACAGCAAAGTAAAAGGGATGTGTGTAGAGGGAAGGTGCATAGTGCTGGGTCAGGATTCGTGAAAAGAAGGGGAGGGGACCTTCCTATCACAGACCCATCCCTGCTCAGCACTGGGGCAAGTGATGTGTGTTTGTAGTGCTCCCTAAGACAAGTCTGATGTTCACACAACGTTCCTTTTACTTTCAAAATTCCAAAAGATACAGCATTTAACTTGGTGGGTAAATAAAAAAATAAAAAAGGCTCTCTAGTTAATTACCTAGGAAATTGGATGCAAAGGCTGGATTCAGACAGAAGAGAAAGGGCCTGTCTTGGAGAGAGAGCCACAGCTTCAGGGATCTTGAGGATCACAGGGTCCCTCTGAGGACTAGCTGGCTGGGGAACATAAACAGTAAAAAGCTGACTGAGAGCAGGAAGAGGCTTGGGAGCCAATCTACACCTTCCTTGTATTGTCATTTCTGCTCAGGTGCCAGGTGGAGAACTGGTCAGATCTGTTAATGTGAAAGTCCTTACTTTGTAGGATCTTGTTCTTACACCACTGGCCTGGGAAGCTCCCTTCTTTACCACATTATTTATCACAACCTCTCTGAGCCAGAGGGACCCTGCTTTGTTAGCTCAGCGCTGGGCAGAAGCCCTCCACGTAGCAGCTCCCCAGAGAGGCCCTGCTTACTGCACTCCAGCACCTTCCACTGGGCCTGGCACCCACATGCTCACAACACAGGACCTGCATGAACACGTGAATGAAGACATAAGAAACTTGAGCCCAGTGAGGGGGGCTATCTGTCCAAAGTCAGAGGCTTATTACATTAGGGGCCACAGGGAGGTCGACCCCAAGTTCTCTTTTACCTGGGGTTGTTTCTGAGTTACCCTTATATGGGTAAGATCCTAAGGGTAATCCTCTTCACCTAATGTTTGATTTATAACAGTATACCAATAATTAGTTACATTAGTCTAATTATAATTCAAAATCTCACATCAACTTTCTATGCTATTTCATTAACGTGGACTTTTGCCACAAAACCCTAACTCGTAAGCATTACTGAATTCAAACTTGACTCTGCCTCTGTGTGTGATATCCCGCTCCAGGGTGAGAGCCCGGGGGCCTCTCCTCAAAGCCCTGCTCCAGGGCCCTCACACCAGCCCGCTCCACAGGAAACTTGCTTTCCCAGCCCAGAACCCGTTTCCAGCCTCACAGGCTGGGGTCCGTCAGTGGAACGGTTCTCCCAGCAGTAAAAATGTTCTTCTGAGAGCTTACAGCTGTACAGCTTGTCCGGGAGTTAAGTTCCTCCAGGATTAAGTGGACACTCCCAGCTTTATGGGAAAGGGAGGGCAGCCCCACAGTAACTTGTGATCACTGGTCGTTATTCCACCCACAAGAATATCCAGCCAGCCAGTCAACAGATATTTATTGAGCATCTATTAAAAGTTTGTACCAGACTCTGTGCCAGAAACTGGAGGTATGGCCATGAAATGACCAATAAGGTTCTCTGCTCTCCTGAGACTAACATTCTAGTAGGGACAGACATGCAGAGAAGGAAAAACAGCACATTAGACACCGTGTGCTGGCACAGGATAATGACCTTAGATTGGGGCGGGGGGATTAAAGGGGAGTGTCCCAGGGCATAGACACACTGATTGGGCTGGAGGGGCCCTGCCTCCTGGGTCAGGCAGGAAGGCACCTGGGGTATAGGCTAGGTGGCTGTCTGCTCTGAGCTGCTTTCATTAAGGGGAAGAGAAAAGGAGAAAAAAGGAATAGGATACTCAAATTCCTGTTTCAATACCAACTAAAAGGAATAAAGTCTAATTGAAATAATTCTCTGTAATGTGAGTTATACCGTAGTTACTTTTGTTTCCTCTGAACTGTGAGACAGCAGGACAACTGTACAGGGGCGCCTGGGGTTTTTACATCTCCAGTATAAGGAGACACAGCAGACCAGCCAATGCAAATTTAGAGATTTCAATAAGTGTGATTATGCCACCATCCTAAATGCCAGAGCATTTACACAAGTCATCATTCACACAAGTCTTCAGAGCCTTAATGGCTGCTCCAAAAAAGCAAGGGAAAGAGGGAAGGCTAATGGTAGAAACATTCAATTCCAGGGTCTGGGAAGCCCTCAGGCTACCACTTCTATACATTTTGGCTTTTAGGGGAAATTTATTTCAAACTCCTGTTCCCAGTCTGGGTTTTTAAATAAAAAAATTGCTATGCATGTTTTTAGTTCAGAATCTCCATCTCTCAAAGACAAATTTTTATTCTCTTTTATTCAGAGTATTTAAAAGAATACTGCACTGAGAAAATCTGCTATCCACTTGGGGGAAAAGTGTGATATATACCTCACACTATATGCACAAAACTGCTGTCAGATTTTAAAAAATCAAATGAAAAACCAGAAAGCCTCAATTACTATAAGAGGACACAGAAAAACATTTAAGACAAGGCAAGCAACCCATGATGAGAAAATGGGCAAAGATGTGAAAAGAAAATTACACAAGGGATACTATTGGCTAATAAACATGCAAAAGGACGTCCAACCTTATTGTTAATGGAGGAAATGTAAACTAAAGCAATGTACGTTCTACCCATGGAAGATATAACAACTGACTTACCAAGTGCTGGTAAGGCTGTAAAGAAAAGGACAGTTCTCGGGCCCTTTCTGTCACCTGGTGAAGGAGTGACAACTGAGGTCACCATTTCTGATGCCACACTGGCAGAGCCAGCAAAAGGAAAACATGTAGATACTCTTGGCCCAGCAATTTCACACCTAAGAACCCACCCTACAGTAATACCTGCACCAAAGGCAAGGACTCATGTGCAGAGATCTCCACTGTAGCATTCACCCATTCCACACACATTTATGCTCCACACACATTTATGCACCACGTATATTGCAATACTGTTCTCGGGGGGTTGAGATACATCAGTGAACAAAACAGGTAGAGAGTCCTGTCCATATATCTTAATAGGGAAAAAAAAAACAATAATAAAAATTAATTATATCCTATGTAATTTATAGTGGTGACCTCTGAAATGCGGGAGGAGGAACCCTAAATTTTTTTTAATGTTATGCACGTCTGAAGTGGTTTAATTTTTATGAGCATACAGTAGTTCTCCCTTCTCCATGGTTTTAGTTACCCACAGTCAACTGTAATCCGAAAATATTAAATGGAAAATTCCAGAAATAAACAAATGATAAAATTGTGCACCATTCTAAGTCGCATGATGAAATCTCGTGTTATCCCAATCTTGCCTGGGACATGAATTGTCCCTTTGCCCACCGGTATCCCATGCTAGATAAACAGTACAAAATATTTTGAGAGATTACAGTATATTGTCATATTTGTTCTATTTTATGAGTTATTGTTTTATTCTCTTACTGTGTCTAATTCATAAGTTAAACTTTATAAATTAGGCACAGTATGTATGCATAAGAAAAACATAGTATATGCATATAGTATATCTGTGTTTGGTTTAGGTGTCCATGGGAAGGAGAGGTGGGCTTAAAACGTATCCCCCCCAAGGAGGAGGAGGAGACTACTGTATAAATCTGATAATAAAACATTTTTTAAATGATAGAGCAATTGGCCAACCCAAGGAGGAGCTCTGTCTGGAGGATCAGGGCAGCAGCTGACTGCTCTCGTCCTCCACAGTCACTGTCACTGAAGGCAGAATGGCCAGGAAAGGCAAGCACCACTCGCAAACCTCCCCAATCACATCGCAAACACTCACTGACCTATCTTCCCTCCTGTCCTTTCAACTTTGTTTATTATACCTGTAATGCACAAATACATTCTTATTATGGAGTTTAAGAAAATAAAGACTAAGGAACACAAAAGTAAAATTCCTTCCTTGACGTTCTGAGCTGTCACCACAGCCAGTGAGCTGTTCTTCTCTGTGACACAAAAGGTGCTTTTTAGAGTGAATGATCCTCTCCCAAGCTGAAAAGGCCAACCTGTAATATATCTATATCTATATTTAGATTATAGAATTAGATCCCAATTTAGCTGACTTTCATCTCCGAGCGTGTGATGTTTCCCAGGCCTGCCTGAATTAGATTTCCTAGTAGTCAGAATTTCCTGTACCGCTAGGATTAAAAGCTCTCATTTCCTAGTTCCAATCATTATACAACACTTCAAATTTCATAAGAAGTTTTGAAAATATTAATACAGTATTTCATTTGCTCAAAATCTATAAAAGACAGAGAAAATGAAACCCAACACGCATGGCTTAGATGAGAGAGCACTGAATGGAGATTTCGGGAGACCTGGTTCTGGGGCCTTGGCCTCGGTCAAGTCTTTCAGCCTTTTGGGTCTGATCTGACTTTTAATCTTTAAAGTGAGGGTTTGGAGTCACGTGAAAAATATGCAAAAAGACTGTGCCATAAAAGAGAATTCGTCAATGTTGTTTTGCCTTCCCTCTTTCTTTAAAACTTCTTTCCAATTCCGGGGATCCTGAGAGGAGAGCCTCTTGGGGGGCTGGTCATGTTTGTGATGTTGGTGTTGGTGACAGGGATGAGTTCAGTTGGGAAAACTGGCTGTGGGCATATCAAACTTCATTCAAGTGGTGAAAGCAAAAAAAGAACTATTTCTTCCTGTACCTAACTCTCCCAACAGCAGACTGCATCCTGGCTTAATGGGGAGAGAAAGGGTCTCATGGTGAACATGTGCCTTCTGGGGGCTGTGACAGGAGTGTGAGGCGAGTCCTGCTGAGGCCGTGGAGCCATGGAGAGAGGGCCAGGTCATCCAGGGGCCATGTGTGTCGAGCAGGGAAGGGCTAGAAGGTGAGTCCACGCTATAAGGAAACTCAGGTGCCCAGCCTCTGCTGAGGGGCAGGCCCGGTTTTGCTGAAAGCTGAAGGCACTCTGATGGATTTGAGTGCCTGGCCCAGGATAAAATGAAGCAATCTGCTTCTTCTCTCCTGGAATGTACCAGAATGCGTAAGCAGTGATTTCAGCTGCCTGAAAAGGAATCCTCTAAAACCCAAGTATCATTTTTAGAATCGAATAAAGGAAGGCGGTGGCTGGCTGGACTGGTCGGTAATAAGATCCGGAGCTTTGCACCATAAGGTCACTGATTAGAACCCTGTCGGGTCAGTGGTGACAGGAAGTCATGACTCCATGAAGGCATCAGGCAGAATCTCTGAATGTGGAGATGGGATGGTGTCTATTGGTCATTGCACAACAGGCTCCTGGACCCCACCTGACACCAACACCTCTATAGACAGTGCCCAGGAGGGGTTCTGGGTCACTGAGGCTTTCCTCTCTGGGACCTGCCCCCTCCCACCACATCAGCAGGTGACCTTTCCACTGGTGAAAGCACCCTGGTCTAAAGGAGACATCAAACTTGCACTGGACCAAGAGACTTCACTGAAATTGTGGAAATGGAACTAAGGGTTGTGAATAATAAGGCACCTCCCTCGTCTCCGTGGCTGCACCCAAGTGCCTGAATACACAGGACATGCTGAGGGCATGTTCCACCACATGAATCAGAAAAGGCCACTGTCAGAGCAAGTCAAGGGAGAGTGGTGGAGAGCAGCTGAACTCTGGACCCTCTCCCACGCCGTGTGCAGCATGGGCTTCCCCTCCCTGCAGCAGATCATCTTAACGCAGCCGGCATCAGAGGCTGTTACTTGTAGCCAAGAAGATCCCTACGTATATGGAGGTATTTTCTTGTCCCCAAACAGTATGCATCCCAAGAGGTTGGTTGTATGCTCTGCTTCTAATGATCTGTATCTGAAATAAAAATGTGTTATCCACACCTCATAAATGCAGACAGAAGTTCTATCTTTAGAAATAAGTGTACCCTCTGAACATGGGCCTGCAATCTTATTTTCTTCTTTTAGAAAATGTAATGCTACCTCTATTAACCTGGAAGATACATTCCAGTGGCACTATGTTGCCAGAAACTTGTAAGCAATAAAACCAAACACAAAAATCATCTTTATGAGGATCTTGGGAATTTTCACCAACACCAGAGGATCCATGCTTTTCCTAAACAAATTCTCTGATTTTGGGTGTGTGTGTGCTATTTTGTTGCCCTCTTTGTATCGGGTGCTACGAAGCTCACAATCAAGTCTGAGTATCATCATTATGAAATGTACAGGATCTGGGGAGCAAAACTTTGGACAATCACCTAACTCTGGATCTAATTATCCTTTTTTCCTCCTTTATTTCTTCTTCCTTCCCACTACCTCCCAATCTCATTGTCTTGCTGTTATACCTTTGCAAGCCATGCTTGTAATTGTTGGTCTTTAAACTTTTTCGGTTGACCTGGATGTTCTTTGTCTTTCACATCGAAATCATCACTTTTAAAGTGTTTAAACCAATGTTCACAAGTACCTTGAGATGAAGCATGTTCACCATAAGCTTCCTGAAGTATTCAGCAGCACTTTTCTTCAAAATAATGAAAACTTCCCACAAATGCTCTTTTTGGGGGAGCATGAAATTAGACATTTTAAGTGTAAAACTATCTATGATGTTAACACATTCAGAAAATTTGGCATATGAATTTTTGAAGCTTGTTGTCAAAGTAAAATAGCATACATATCAAATCACATATATATCAATATATGTGTGACTCCATCTATTGAAAAAAAAAAAATCGACCTTATTAACCGGTACACCTGGTACTTAGAGCCTCAGGCTCCTTAGATGCAAATGGGAAAAGTATATTTTCAGGGTTGTTGTGAGGATTTAATTGGCTGATCTGTGTGAATGTGAATTACTTTGATAAAAAAGTAGGTGCTTTGCACAAAATAGGTGCTTAAGAAAAATAATTTCCCCTTCTTTCCACTGTACTGCTTCTCTTGTCCCCACTCCTTTCAATAAGGCAAAACTAGCAGACATCCTATTCAAAGTCCCCAGGTAGCCTGACACCTCTATACTCCAGAGGCCATTCCTGACGAGGAATGTTAAGGTCTGGAGTAGTCAGCACAGGCCTGGGGCGACCCTGCCCACTCCCAGAGATTAGGCTCTGCAATCCTGGAATGTGGCTCCCTACTGACACTCTTATCCCTATCCTGGGTGGGGTCTGGCCTGCCCACATGAAACCTGTATCTGAAACTGTATTTCCATTAATGACAGCAGAGGGAGAGCTGCTTCTCCATGGCCAACTAGATATGGCAAGACACTCTGTCTCTAACATATCTACAATGGAAGCACTGGAAGTCAGGTCTAACTGTGTCTTTGTGAATGGTCAGTGCCATGTTTTCTACCCTAGGCTGCCTGGCCCCATCACGCAAGAGTATTCTGGGCCACTTTTTGTGACTGTCAGTATCTGCTGGAAAAGTAAAGACTAATTTGAATTTTAATAAGCATAGCAATTAGAAAGGCCACACTGCTGCAAAGAGCATCATGTGACACGTTTGAAACTGAAATACAAATATTTCGGATTCTGACCCATGTTGGAACCTACATTTCAATTTATGATGGGTAAATTGAAAGTTCCATTCCATATTCATTTATCTTGGTTTTCAATAGTATGACTTATACCACAACTAACTCCAGTGAGAAGACTGGGATGAACTAAGAAAGGAGCAGGCCCTGGTCTTTTCTGAGGAATCCTGACACAGGGAGAGAGGAGGTCAAGGGCAGAGAAAGTGACTTTATTAGTGCAGGCTAAAGGCTTCATTTTTCAAGATAAATGCTAATTTCAATGGATACATTTAAGTAGGCTCCAGGAGCACACACTGCTCACATTTTTCAACTAAAGATAGAAACTATGCTTAAAAAGCTAATTCGGTATTTTTAGAAGTTTGGGTTTCTTTGATCCGGCCAAAAGAGGCTTAAAATTCAGCTTCAGACTATTTTAGTCTCTGTGCTTTACAACTTTGAAATAACTGGCACATCTTAAGTTTCTCTAAACCACTGACAGCGTATGAATCTATAAGCCCACATGTTGGAAAAGCTGAAAAATTCATTACTAACTTGACATCAGAGTTTTCTTTATTGTGAGGATCCAAGTTTTGTAAAAAAAGGGGTTGAAACTTCAAAAAGCATGATTTGGTCATTTTTGTGAGTAATATAAACATATGCTCTCTTTAAGGCTCAGGAATTTCGGGGAACCTATTTAACTCAATATGGGTAGTCTAAGGTCCTTAGGCAATAACAGCCTCGATTGTTAGGTGCTCACTCTAATACTGAAGCTCTGTCGCCATGACCTCTCAGCAATAGCCCATTAGGTGACCTTGCCAGTCCTTGTTATCTCCGAGGAAAGGAGGGCTCCTGGAGGCCCAAGGCTTCGCAGCTGGCAGGCTGGCTGCAGAGCAGGGTCAGCCAGAGGGTCTGTTCCTCCTCAGCTCATCGCCTCCCTCCCCAGCTCTTCTCTGTCTCCCATTGGGGCAGCAGGAACATTCAGGAAAGGGCTGAAGGAGTCTAGATTTTTCCTGTGCCCTTACTACCCACATGCCCAGGGTTCTAAGCCTCATTAAAAGCAAGAGTGAGCCTGAACAGGGTTGGTGAGAAGATTCCCTTAGGCCATAGTGTTGTCCTCTTACATCTCATATTTAAATGTCTGTTTGATATGGGAATCCCCTATCATTTAATTCCTATATGAAGACAGATGGGCAAAGTGGAGAAAACCCTAAGACATTACAATTACTTCAAGTAACAGAGAATCTTCAAACTGCATTAGCACAAGGACTTGGTGGGCGTCCTAGAACTAGCACCTCATTTTACAGATGAGAAAGTATGTCGGAGAGAAGAAATGACTTGTCTAGGATAAATTCTAATTATTTGTTTCTGGGGACCCTTTACATATCTTTTCAGAAAGTGTGAGACGCATATTGTCTCTTCATATGGTGCGGATCATTTCAAGGATGTGGTTTAATTAAACAATTCAGCTAATAGAATGTGTGTTTGTGGTTTTACCGCTGACAGATACATACCCTAGCCAAACAAATGGAGTTTATTTCTTTAAAGCAGTTGCAAACCGTTATTTGCAAAAGAACGTGTTTAATGAACATTACACCTACAAGAAGCTTTTAAAAGCCTCTAAAACCTGCAGTTTTTAATCATTCCCATTGGAGACAGAATCCAAATTGTCAGCTACTATCAGGTCTAGTATGGTGTTTCAGAAGCTGTTAAGGCTTTATTAGTCTCTGAAAAAGACACTTAGCTAAGTCGCAAATGTGTTAAATCGAAAAAGATTCCAAATAGTCCCTTTCTAAAGGCAGCTGGGACCCGAGTCATGGGGCTGGGTGTTGGTGCTAGGATGGACTTACCAAGTCCCTCTCGGATAGACAGGAATGTCCTACTACCAAGTAAATGCTCAAGAAATGGTCCCTGTCCTTGTCCTTCTGTAAAGAAGCCCCCTGGTTGCTCATCAAGCCCACCCTCGATCATTATCCTGGCAGATCTGCTGGACCCAAGGGATCATGATGACCTGTTCAGAGGGGAGCCACATAGGATTATAGATTAAAATAGGTGGAGAGCAGGGACTGGTGGGTAACTGAGCCCTCCGAGAGCACAGATAACCTGGGTCCCCACAAAGAGCCACCCCTCTCAACCCTGTCTGAGTGAGAACTTCAGAACACCCTCCCTGCACATCCTCACATCCCTCTGGTTTCCTGGGAGCTAGGCTAATGCTACATCAAGCCTCTACCACATTAGTAACCAATGCTTACCTGCCTTACTTGTTGTTACACTCTGTTCTAAACACTTCACCTATACTAACCCATTAAAATCACTCAACAACTGCCCTGGCTGGTGTGGTTGAGCTGGTTGGACGCTGTTCCTTGCACTGAGAGGTTGCAAGTTCAGTTCCCAGGTGGGGCACAGGCCTGGGTTTTGGGCTCGATTCCCAGTGGAGGGAATGCAGGAGGCAGGCGATCGATGTTTCACTCTGGCATTGATGCTTCTCTCTCTCCCTCTCCCTTCCTCTCTCTCAAAACCACTTTCAAAAATCTTTCTTAAAAAAATAAAAGCACATGACATCCTATTCACCCCATTTTTCAGTTGAGGACACTAAGGCTCAGTGACTGAGGACATTGAGGCCCAAATACAGTGGGAATGCTGGAGCCAGTGCCCTTGGATTGCCAGGTCAGTGCCCTCCCCAATGCCCAGAACATCCCAAAAAACCAAGTGCTATAAACTCTTGTTCACAGACAGGTCCTTCTTCACAGCATCAGAATGACACCAAGGATGATGCCAATCTTGCAAACATGTTAAAAGCTAGAACAGTTACCTTGTATCTCCACTGCTTAAAGAATACAGAGATATTCTCTTCTCGGGCATTTGAGAGCACACTTCAAAACTCTAAGACAGCTTCTAACATGATTAAATATATAGTATTTATTCAGTTCCAACAGATCTGTTTTAGGTCAGAATGGTGATGCATTAAAGTGGTATTCTTTGTGAATGCCATTTAAAATTGATAGCTTATCTGGGGCCACTGGGTAATCACTGTGGACACAACACTGATGCCCATTTGCATGAACTCAGAACATGAGTTGATTATTTCCGGCTACTGTGGAGGTTTAGTGGACGCCTCAGCTCTGCTTCTCGTAATATTTTTTCGGTGAGATCCACAAAGCTGAGTCAGGAAAGCAATCCTAACCACATGCTGCTGTTTGAGGAATGTCCAATCCGTCAGGCACAGACCTGCCATTTCTGAGGATGCGCGGAGGCAAAAGTCCAAAATGACTTTTCTACAATATTTGGCTGAAAATAGGTTTGTCATTGTCAGGTGCTCTCTGAGTTAGGCTTGTACGGAACAAAAGGTGATGAGGGCTCTGCTGAAATCTACCATCGCTGGCAAAACACACGCAGGCGCACACGCACGCACACACGGAAAGGGGAGGGGAGGGGAGGGGAGGGGAGGGGAGGGGAGGGGAGGGGAGGGGAGGGGAGGGGAGGGAAGGAAAGACCCTCTCTTTTGTGATGTGAGATTCAGTGGTGATTAGATAAGGGCCTGCTTCACAAGCCCTATTTCATTTCCAGGCCTATAGGAAAGAGATGTCCCCCTCTGTTCTAGTCCAAATATAACTGTCCTCCACATGAGTCCTGGAACCACAGGGAGGGCCGGCAGCCTGATGCAGCTCCTTTCAACTCCGACACGACATTCCACTGACTGGACATGGTTTGAAAGCACTGAGGTTGGCATACCGGATTCTGAATCTGTGCAAAGCCACTGAAACCATCTGAACCAGAATTTCCAAAGTGTCCTGCGAAGCCATGGTTTCCAGGATCAGGTGGGCGTTTTTGTGATCAAAAGAGGATAGTGGCAAAAGAGAACAGGAAACGCCAGATAAAACAGAGCCAGCTTTCTCCTTTGACTTCTCCTAACCTGGATGTGTTTCGCCTCATTCTAAGCCCTGAGCCAACACCAGCAATAACAGCCAACACACAAGGCATTTACTAGGTGCCAGCTGTTCTGAGTATGTTATTTGTATTAACTCATAGAATTCTCATAGCAACCCAGTGAAGTAGGGTCTTCGCAGTAGAGGTGGCTGAGACACAGAGGGGTTAAGTGGCTTGCCCAAGGTTACACAGTAAGTGGTGGGGCCAGAGCCCACACCTAAGTGGTCTGGTGCCCACATGCACCCTTTAACCGCAACTATGCACACCTCTGTGTGCCTAGAGATGTGTGCCGAATGGGAGGAAGAAGCGCCCAGGGAAGGAGTGACACCATCATGGACATAAAACTTGGGGGAAGTCAATGTTTCTTCAAGTCAACTGGTCCTTGAGCCCTTTCCCCAGGAATGCCCTGCAACCTGCCCTCTTTGCAACCTGCTTAGGGAAATTTAAGCCAATCTGTTTAGTGTAATGAAAAGAGTGCAGCCAAAACCGGTTTGGCTCAGTGGTAGAGCATCGGTCTGTGGACTGAAAGGTCCCGGGTTCGATTTCAGTCAGGGGCATGTACGTTGGTTGCGGGCACATCCCCGATAGGGGGTGTGCAGGAGGCAGCAGGTCGATGTTTCTCTCTCATCGACGTTTCTAGCTCTCTATCTCTCTCCCTTCCTCTCTGTTAAAAATCAATAAAATATATTAAAAGAAAAAAAAAAGAGTGCAGGCTTTGGTCTCTGGTCACCAAACCCAGATCCAAATTCTTGCTCTATTATTTCATGATATGTCTTTGAGCTTCAGGTTTTCTGTATGTGAAATAGGGACAAGAACAGTCAACCTATGTCATGGGGTTGTTGAGGCAAACGGCCTGCTAAAATACTGGCCTATGCTCATCAGTAATACCTAGTAGCCTTACCACAGTTATTATGCCATTTCAGGTGGGGACTCTGGCCCTCCTGCTTCTGCTTTCCACCACAGGAACAATAGCAATCACCTCTGAAGAATGGGAAGAGGTGAGGGGAAGGAATGATACCCTGGGCCCAACATGGGATGGGGGGGAAGAGGGGTCAAGGTCTCTGTCTGTCTTGTTCACTATTATCACATCCACATTCACAATGTGAGCCCCTTCATGGTATGCAAGTAACCCTATCTAATAAAAGGGTAATATGCAAAGTAACCATCACTTCATCACAAAGATGATAGCACCCACAGCCACAAGATGGCGGTGCCCAGTCCTCTGAGCCCTGCCGGAATCCCCCAACCCCCAGGGGTTGAGGGGGAGGGCGGCCACTGAGAGTGGGCAGTGTGAGCAGCCTGGCAGAATGCTTGCTTTGTCACCCTGGTGACGAGGCATGCATTTTGTGCCCAGCTGTAGATAGGCCTCTGGGCCACGGAGAGCCTCGGGCAGCGGGTACGGAGTGGCCGGGCCTCGCAGAGAGCTACTGGTGCATGGATTCGTGTACAGGGCTACTAGTAGATTAATAAACCAACAGGACCCCCTCCCAATTAGCAGCAAAATACCAGTTACAAGGAAGACTGGATGTCCAAATATAGAGGAGGGCATGAAAATTAGTGGCAGGAGTGAGGACTAGGTGAAGTGCAATAGAGTGAAGGGAAATTTTCCTTTGAGATTTTGGAGAAGGTAGCAGGTGGCACAGAGAAGGAATCAATAGTAGAACAGAAGATGCTGGTGGCAACAACAAAAGCAGAGTCAAGAGTCCTGGAAAGGGATGAACTAGGATACCCCAAACACAGAAAAGAAGCAAAAATTACAGCTACAGCCAAAACCGGTTTGGCTCAGTGGTAGAGCGTCGGTCTGCGGACTGAAAGGTCTGGGTTCGATTCCGGTCGGGGGCATGTACCTTGGTTGCGGGCACATCCCCAGTAGGGGGTGTGCAAGAGGCAGCTGGTCGATGTTTCTCTCTCATCGACGTTTCTAGCTCTCTTTCTCTCTCCCTTCCTCTCTGTAAAAAATCAATAAAATATATATATATATTTAAAAATTACAGCTACACCTTAATAGTAAGTGCCTTGGACCAAATGAAAAATCTAAAATTGATAAATACTGTATCCTCATAATGAAAGAAAGGAGTCAAGAATAATGAAAACACTGGAGAAATCTACTTCTCCCAGAAAAAGAATATTCAGCATACTTCTACCATCTTCCTATGCATGATAGGGGCACACATAAACACATCCATTATATATGCCTGCAAAACAAGTTCCATGGCACTTGCAGGCAAAACAGAAGATAAATAACAATTCATTATCTCTGGTCTCTACAGGCTGCTGAAAACATTCACTAAACAGAAATGTTATATTTATACACAATAGATTTAGCTGAATCAAGATCAAATTTCATTATAAAAAATATTTAAATAGGAGATCCCAAAAGGGCAGAGTAATTCGAGACTCTGCTTAGGGACCTTTGGTTTTGTTCCTACAGTTTCTGTGTAGTCAAATTCATGATTTCACTGCCAGATGAAAAATTGTATTTAAAGCAAGATGAACACAGGAGAATATTAAAAGGCTAAAATCAATACATTTGTCCTTTCAGTTCTTTAAACACCTAATTCTCACGTGAATTTCTTTTTGGAGGAGGGAACTGCTGTTGCTATTGTTAATTTATTTTTCTGATTACACAAGTAATAAATGCTATGGTAATGTATGCTTAAAGCATAGAAAAGTATAATATAGAAGAAAGATTACTCCAAGTCCCACCTCTTTATCTTAAAGCAAAGCCATACCCTAGAGAGAGTGTAGTTCCGTTCCAGACCACTACAATTGAGTTGCAATCTTTTTGCTAGTGAAGGGTCTTGCCTTCAATCTGTAAAAAATGCAACATCTGTGAAATGCAATAGAGTGAAGCACAATAAAATGAGGTATGCCTGTACTCACTTACTATTTTGGCATAGGTCCTTCTAATATTTTTTTGTTTCTTTTATAAATGTAATAACACACTACATATACCTCCTAAAAACTGCTTGTGTTAAGCCTGCCCAGACATTACAAACTCTCTGTCTGTAAATATAAATGACTGCTCCTGTTGCTTTTAAAATATACTGCTTTAGTTTTTCTTTTACTAATCAATATTTTGACTGAATGAACAAATAACTGAACAAACAGATAATAACATGCACTACAAATCTCCATGTGGGGCTATAGTGTGCAATGCTTCCCAAATGGTTAGCAAATTATATTTTAACACAAGAATGATAATAACTGTAATAACTAATATTTATTGCTAGGTTAAGAGATTACAAACCATTTCTGTGGGCATTAAGCACATTCAATCCTCACAGCAGCCTTGTATACAAGTTATTCTATATCTAGTTTACCAAGAAAACCAAGGATTAGAGGTTAAATGATTTTCCTATGATCACACCGTGGGAAGTGACACAGGTCACGAGAGATGGGACCTGTCCGTAGGTCAATGGTTCCCCTCCTCTCTCCTGAGGGCCAGCCAATGTACTGGGCAACTCCGCTTGGAGGTATCTTGGAGCGATCTCACTAGTACCTTAATATTGCTATAGATCTATTTATCCATACCTAGAATCCCACTACTATTTCAAACTCTCTGAACACTGATCTCATTCTTCACAGTACTCCAAATTAATCCCTTCTTAGTTCTCATTTAACAGCACCACCCACAGCAGCTCTAGACAGAAAGTGCATTGCTCCTGTTCCTGCTCCTCCCTCACCCCTACATCTAGCCATTCCCAAGGCTCAGTTCCCTTTAAGAGAAAAGGCCTTGTTTGAGCTCATCCTTCTATCAAAGGGCACAGCAACTGGCAAAGAAGAGACCTTTAATGGACATTGGGAGAGAAGGGGAATCCTCTGACTCCATACACTTTACTCTGTTACAACAACACACTGCCTTAAACAGAATTAACGTGGGGGCAAATGCATAGGAAAAAACCTTCCATCTCATTCCCTTTACAAGACCAGGCTGTTAAAAATAACAAACAAAAAAGTGCATATAAAGGGTTCATTGAGAATTTTATCTGAAACCAGAACTTCTATAGCTTTCCTTAGTAAGAACAAGAATCTTGCAATTAATCATCCAATTAATTTTCAATTCCCCTTTGCAAAATGAATCTCATTAGAGAAACCTGGAATGGGGCATGACAAAAACAATGAACCTTGCTATAAGCTAAAAGATAGTGAATGATGCAATTGAAAAGAACATTAGAAAAAACACAATTAGTAACTGGTCTAGGGCGGAAGAAGCACCTAGCTGAGGCAGTCTAAAACAACCAGGCAGCCATAAAACGTTCTCTAAAATTCATCTTAAGGTACCATGCTATTATAAAGCAACTGTGCCAATTTAAGGCGTCTTAATGGCATTTAAGTCTTATTAAAACAGCAAACATATTCTCTTAAAAAGAACAATGGTATTTTGAAAAGCATTGCAAAATTAATCTAGTTATTGCCCTATAAAGAGTCAAGCATGTAACTATGTTTTAAAGGGTCCACAGGTTGTACCATGTTCAAACAGAGAACACGTACACGATGAAATTCTCAACAGGACATTTTCCCATTAATTGGGCAATGAAAGCAGCAGCCTCCCCAAATCAAGCTGGAACAAACAGGAAAGAAAAGAATATACTTCTTGTGAAGGAAAAAATAATACAGGCACACAAAGAAATTAAACGTAATGCACTCCACCCTCCATAGAATCAGTTTCAACAGAAATAATTAGAGATCTCACTTGGGCTCTATGATTTCTTCACACTGCTCTAAAAAGCAGGAAGAGCCTCCTCATGGCTCCTGAGGAGGCAGAACTTCCCAGCCTCCGCGCCCTCTGGTCTTGCCAAATACTGAATGGCTGAAAAAGCAAGGTGCTCAGGAGAATAGAATAAGATTCTTCTTGGACAGGATGGGAGGAAAAGGAGTATCAAACAGTCCTAGGTTGTGTGTTGAATGCTCTGAAAAAGGAGTCTATCTTTCCTTAAAATAAAGATATTTTATTTTATGATGTAAAGACAGCACTCTCTTGGATAGAGAGGCCCCATTTAAAACCTTAGTGTCACCCTAGACACACTTTTGATCATTCCTCCCACTAAACCAAGCTCTCTAATCCTTCAGTCTCCTAAATGCTCTCAAATCTTGCTGTGTCTCAGTAGGACCCTCAGTTGGCTTTCCTGCAAGCTCTCACTCCTCGATTATGGCCCAGTTCACATGACACCCCCGTTTTTATCCCTGGGCCCCCCAGGTTTTGGCACACACATCCTAACTTACAGAGCACCTACCAGACTGCAGTGCCCATTACCTCCTCCAAAGAGGAGGTTCCTGGAGGAGCAGGACTATTTTTACCCTCTGTAACACTCCTCCTCACACTTCACAAGGAGTCTGGCACATGCCTAGGATTTTATTAATCACAACAACAATAGTAGGAGTAATAATAGCAGATGTTCTAGACACAGGCCTCAGCCCGGGGCTCACATCCCTTCTCTCATTTAATTGGGGTGCTAAGGCCCCCCCCAATTTTACAGATGGGACACTGAGAGTTAGAGAGGCTGAATTACTCGTATGGGGACCACAGCGTGTAAAGAACAGGCTAGGATTCCCCTTCTGTTGGACTTCACCAGATCTCATTTAAAAATGCCTGGTGAAAACATAAAAAATACCAGAGCCTTTCAAAGAGACTCTTTTCTCTTTTGCAAAGTTGACATATTCTTAATTATCGTTTTCAAATTAAAGAGTTATATTCACACCTGGCCATTGTGGCTCAATGGTTGAGCTTCAACTTATGAACCAGGAGGTTACAGTTTGATTCCCAGTCAGGGCCCCTGCCAGGAATGCAGCCCGATCCTCAGTAGGGGGCATGCAAGAGGCAGCCAATCAATGATTCTCATAATTGGTGTTTCTATCTCTCTCTCCCTTCCTCTCTAAAATCAAAAAATATATATTATTTTTAAAAAGAGTAACGCTCATTATTAAAAAATTAAAAATTTTATTGGAAAATATAGCAAATTAATTTTTTAAAAAATCAAACTATCTCACACCATCCAGAAATGATCCCTGCTAAGACCTAGACTTATTTTCTCCCAGTCTTTTTTCTATCTACTTACATACACTAGCATGTAAGTGTATACATGATAGTATTTGCATGTATATGTTATGTTATATTCCTGTATCTTTTTCTTTCATAAAATTAGGCTAATACAGCATCTGTAATTCTTTCTGCTTTGGGTTATATCATGATCATTTTCCATGTTATTAAATATTCTTGAAAAATAATATCAATAAGATTTTATTTTATTATACTCCTCATTGCTAAAATAATTATTTTTAATGAATGAATGTAACTATTTCCCTAAATTGAACATTAGGTTGTCTCTCCCCCCTGCCCTTTATTTTAGTTTTATAAATAACACTGTACCAAACATTCTTGCCATTAAAGCTTTGACTACATTTCTAATTTTCCCCCCTGAGATGGATGCTTAAAAATGGAAATGACCTAAGCTTGCGGACTGAAGGGTAGCAGGTTCAATTCCGGTAAAGGGCATGTACCTTGGTTGCGGGCACATCCCTAGTGGGGGGGGGGGGGGTTTGCAGGAGGCAGCTGATTGATGTTTCTCTCTCATTGATATTTCTAACACTATCCCTCTCTGTAAAGAAGAAAAAAAATCAATAAGATATATATATATTAAAAAGAGTCATGACTTGTGTCCTCTCCCATAAAGCGATCCAATACTTGCCAAGCCTTGTTCCAAAAAAAAAAAAATGGAACTGGTCAATGGAGTATAAACATTTTTAAGGTAGCTGTTTTCAGAAAGGTCTGACCTACTCTTACACCATTCATTACAGAAAGTTTTCTGAGGGAAAGTTGATTCCATTCAATGATCCATTTGATTTTCTAAAACTGATTTACTTTATCAGAGTCATGAACTATCTATTCTTCCATGAGTCAGATTACAATTTTGTGTATCTGGTGTCATATGCTGATAAGTTAGCTGGTGATAAATATAACCAGTATCTGCAAAAGGCCATTCCCGACACAGAAATGGAAATGACCTAAGCCTGGCACCGTCGAGAGCACGATGTGACGGAGGCACTGCCGCTCTCATGTCGAATGTGGCTGTGTGCATTCCATCCCTTCGTACCACGTGGACAGATGGCGGTGCTGACTTTCCTCCAAAGCTGCTGTCTTTTTCCTTTAGAAACAAAGCTTGGCAAGTATTAGATCACTTTACGGGACAGGACAAAAGTCATGACTCTTTTAAAAAAATATATATTTTATTGATTTTTTTTTTTTTTTTTTTTTTACAGAGAGGAAGGGAGAGGGATAGAGTTAGAAACATCAATGAGAGAGAAACATCAATCAGCTACCTCCTGCACACCCCCGACTGGGGATCTGCCCGCAACCAAGGTACATGCCCTTGATCGGAATCAAACCTGGTACCCTTCAGTCCGCAGGCTGATGCTCTATCCACTGAGCCAAACCAGTCAGGGCACAAGTCGTGACTCTTATCTCTGTCACACACTGGCCTCAAGTGGGCAGTTGCATATCCCCAGGCCCAAGTCTTGAACCCGTATTCTCACTAAGTTGCCTTATTTGACTTCTCTTTAGTGGAAATAGCCTATCTCCCAATCCAACCCAGCTCTCAGCCCTGCAGCAAGAGGGCCTGGGGAACTGGGCCAGCAGGAAAGATGTATTCCTGGACTTCAGGAAAGGCCAAACATAGGACAAACAGGCTGTGGAGGTGGGCAACTCGAGGGTCAAGTACACTGGCCCTGGGAGCAGACAGACCTGGGTAGAACCCTAGCTCTGTTGGTCACCAGCTGAGTGGTGTGGGCCAGCTCCTCAGTTCCCTCCTCTAATAAAATAGACATGATATTATGCTTACCTCGTGGAGAGTTCTAAGGATTAAATAAGAAGATAAATGTAAAATGTTCAGCAAAGACAGTGAGAAGTGAGAGGCTCCTGTTCCCTCACAGCTGCGGGTAGCAGAAAGAACGGGAAAAGCGGGCCCATCAGGGAGAAGGCAAAGGGCGGACGCCAAGTCGTCGTCCTTCCTGGACCTGCATTTAAACAGCTCCCCAGTAAAAATACTTATTTGCGCTGCATTTCGTACTTGGTGAGACCAGATACACCACAAGGGAGACATCAGTGCTATGGAGCTGGTTACTGATACGTCGTGAGCACGGCATACATATCCGGGTGTCCTGGTTTCACCTGCGAAAAACTTGTGACTGGAAGCACGTGATTCTGAAAGTCCCTCTAAGCTGCAGTGCCCTCTCTCTACAATGGAGACAGCACTGCACCTGTACCATAAGGCTGTTGAATATTTTAATCAGACAATACATAAAGGTACCTAAGACACTATGCATTATGTCTGGCAAATAATAAGGATGGTGATAATAAGATAATTACAATGCCTAACATGTATTAAGCCCTTACCAGAGTTATGATTTGAAAAAGCGGTTGAATTCATTGGTAAGATTTCCAGAGCCAAGAGCCTAACACATTTAGAACATGCTGAATATGAAGAAAATGCAAGGCCAATGTGAAATGCCAAGCTCTAATTGCAATATTACAGTGATAAGTGAACTAACACTTTTTTTTTTCTTTCCCAGAAGATTCTTAAAAGGCTGTATCCACTTCAATCTTCAATGTCAGGAGACAGAACAGACATCACCAGATTCCACAGTGCTTTGGCACCAGCATGAGACCCAGGCCTAGAGTCCAGCTGATCCGGACCTTATCTATATTTGGTACATGATGTCAACCTAGAACATCGTATTCTTTCACATTCAATAAACCAGCTTAAGACACCATTACTCACCACCCTGCTGAACTCATTTTGAAACTCTGAAGGCGAAGAGGGTACACCTCACATTTCTTACTAAAAGAGAAGTTGCTTAACTCTTCACTGTTGAAACGTGAACTGCCACAAATATCTTTAAAGAGAGTGAGGGCCATTTCCCATACCAGCTCACTTTCTGATTTTTCAGACAAGAAGGCTGAAAACAAATACACAAAAAGAGGTGTTTGTTTTTTTTTTTCCTTCTAATGAGCACCTTTCTACAAAAAGCTACCAATTATGAAAACCAGAAATGCATTTAAATGCTTCTTACTGCACCAAGTGGAATGTCAGCTACTTTTATTTATTACTGGTTTGAAAGGGAGGGAGAATGGGGAGGACACAATTTCCCTGTCCTTCTCTAACGGGATGAGTCACCGTTTCCAAACATCGATCCATCGGTGAGTCAGAGGGGGCGAGAAGAGGAAACTACCAGGGAGCCTCCCACCTCCAGAACCACAGAAAGCCGGGAACCCCAGGTGCTGACTCGACTTCCCCATCTCCTCACACACGAACATCAGGCATTTTGACCAGAAACTGGGCGTTACGATAAAAGGAGTTTCCTTCGCTTGTTCACTGAACTCCCCAGCAAGAATTCTGAGATGGCCCTTGTGCACCTGGAGTACAGAGATGAGTTGAATGGCCCCTTCTGAGGAGTCCACATCCAAGCAGGAAAGGCAGACAGGAAAACCAATAACTGCAGGGCCACCCACACGAGACTTCCCCTGCTCAGGGATGCAATAGCAGTTACCCAAGTGCAGAGGAGGGAAACCCAATAAGAGGTAATGGTGGGGATGGGAAGCTCCAAACATACTTCCTTGACATTGAACACCTGAGCTGAGTCAAATGGCCAGCAGAAGTTAGGTTACAGCAGGAGAAGGAGGCCATTCTGTATAAAGGACACTGTACATGGGCTGGGAAAAAGACGGCATGTTCTAGAACCTACAAGTAGTTCAGCCTGAGTATGCTATCTGCTAAATGAGGGAGGGAAATTGGTCAAAGACCAGATCTTAAAAGGCCATCGGTCTTGAGGTTCAGATTCCCTGAAGTGTGCTGTGGTTCTGCAGCGGGGTTCTCACACCTTAGCCGGCAGGTAGGACTGGGTAAGACACACATGCGGGGCCACTCTCAGAGCTTCTGAGTCGTAGGTCTGAAGTGGATCCAAGAATTTGCACTTCTGAGAGGTTACCAAGATGTGCTTCTGCTGGTCTGGGACCACACTTTGAGAACCACCGTTACAGTAACAGGGGCCAGCACACCAAGTCTGCCCCATGGTCTGTTTCACTTTCCTCAAGAAAATGTTTGGAACATGCCCACCATTTGTGTTGTCTATGGCTACTTTATAGCAGAGGTGAGTAATTGCAAAAGAGAGGGTATGGTCCCGCAAAGCCTAGGGTATTTTACTATCTCGCCCTTTAAGTTTGCCAACCCCTGCTATAGGATAACCATGGGTGAGCTGGAAAAAAAAAAAAAAAAAAAGTGGTGTCTCTTACTGTTGGACTTTTCAGAGCCTTTAATAACTAGTATTATTATTCTGTGTCCCAGGAACACATTAGTCTATGCAATGACAATAAAGGATTTTAACCGATGAGCTCACTGATAGAATTGTGCTTTAGGAAAATCACTCTGGGGGTAGAAAGACTGGAAAGGAATGGAGTGGAAGTAAGGAGACTGGGTAGATGGTTACTATGGTAACACAGGACCTGCCAAAAATATGTACTAGGGTAGTGATCAACACACTTTTTCTGGAAAGGATCAGATAGTATATATTTTTGGCTTTGCAGGTGATTTGGTCTCTGTTGCAAGTACTCAGCTCTACCCTAACAACACAAAAGCAGGAATAAAACAGGTAAGCAAATGATGTATGGCCATGCTCCAATAAAACGTTATTTACAGAGTTTCGGAATGGGATGATGGATGTGGTGAGGGATGCACAACAATGTGAATGTTCTTAATACCACCAAATGATCCACTCAAAAATGGTCAACCTGGGAGCCCTGGCTGGGTGGCTCAGTTGGTTGGAGTGTCATCCCATACATCACAAGGTTGCAGGTGCAATTCCTGGTCAGGGCACAAACCTAGGTTGCAGGTTTGATCCCCAGTTGGGGTGTGTATGTAAGGCAATTGATCAATGTTCCTCTCTCACATCAATGGTTCTCTTTCTCTCTAAAATCAATTAAAAAACAACATATCCTGCCCTGACCGGATTGGCTCAGTGGATAGAGTGTCAGACTGCTGACTGAAAGGCCCTGGGTTCGATTCCAGTGATGGGCATGTACTTTGGTTATGGGAGGCAGTTGATCGATGTTTCTCTCTTATCGATATTTCCAACTCTCTATCACTCTCCCTTCTTCTCTTTAAAATAAATAAATAAATAAATAAATAAATAAATAAATATTTTTAAAAATAAAATAAAAAATATATCCTTGGATGAGGATTAAAAAGAAATGGTTAACATGGTAAATTTTGCTGAGTACATTTACTACTTTTAAAACAAACATCTTCATTTGTGGACACTGAAATTTGAGTTTCATATAATTTTCATGTATCAAAATCTTGTTTCTCTTAACTATTTTAAAATGTAAACACCATACTTAGCTGTGGGGAATGATGGTGGACGGTGGCCTGCAGGCTGTACGAGGCTTGCTGACACCTGCACTAGAGCAAAGGGCATAAAGAGGAGGGTGCAGATGTAACAGCCAGTCAGGAGCTCAAATCAGGCATTGGTGACTCCAGCCTGAAGGAGAGGGAGGAATCTGGGCTTTTGCCCCATTCTCCCCTTCGGGGTCTGAGAATTGTGGAAGGGATGACAGAATGGCTGGCAGGCAGGCATACAGGCAGGGTAGGCAGGTAAGCAAGTGGGGTTGCGATGCCCAGCCAGCATGTGAAAGGAACAGTCTAGGGTTCACGAGGGACGCCTGAACAAAACTGCCAGGTCCTGACAGACACCCTCGGGAGATGCCAGCACCCCCAGGGAGACCCACACTGTGGCTGCCAGCCGCTCAGGGTCGTTGGCCTTTCCCTAGGGCCCCTGCCTGCGTCTGAGGAATCCTGCTTCTTCTGGAAGCTTCTCCCTTAGGAACTGTGTCCTGCAAACCACTGCCCACCAGAAAAAGAAAATATTCTGCCTAACCCAAAGTACATTATTCTTATGAAATCCAATCAGAAATTAGGAGATCAATAATGATCAATGCCTCTCAAGCAATCTATAGGGGAAGGTCACTCCAGGGATTTATAAATTTCCAATCTCCTGTGGACTGGTATTTTTATAAAATACAATAAAAATGCCACTTGCATGTCGCTGTAAAATGCCTGCTCTGAACTCCTGGGCACTGCAGGCCAGTAATAACTGGTTTACTGGTCCTCTGGCTGCACTCTGACACATTTTGAGTGGCACACTGGCCTAGATCATGCTTCCTGAAGTTTCTCAGCTGAAAACAGAGCAAAATGTACAACCCAACCAGGCCAGGAAGCCTGATTCCCCAGGGACAAACCTCTTTGGAGAACTTCCTGTGTAGCCGCCTTCTACCACCACACCATAGCAGGCTGGGGGCAGCAATGCCAGAGAAGACACTGTGCACCCCCATCCACCTCTGTCCAGGACACAGATCAGACCACAGTGGTTGGGTTGGTGCGGTGCAGCAGGGTCGAGTGGGCCCAGCTAAGCAACCAGAGCATCAGCCCCGAGGGACCTCAAGGAGACAGAGGGGCAGGGTCACTCCTCTATCCTAAGAGCTCAGACAACTCTATCACTGAAAAGCTACAAAACAGACAACATTCGAAGGCCACCCCTTGTTTTAAATGCTCACTTTTTTATAAAACCCAGGGCATTCTATTCTCCTGTGGAAGCTGATCCCTAAAGCAGTACCCAGAGCACAGAGGGAATGCACTGCCTACTCCAACAGAACAGACACGAGTTTCCATTTAAGATGCTACTGCAAGTCATTTTAGAAAACCCTCAACAACTCATTGTCATTATAATACCAAGTTTACATAGCCAAAATAATGGACAGATATCACCATGTAATACAATAGCATAAGGATGGTAATTTTACTATGGAAAGTTGGAACTTGCCATCTCAAATTAGCAGAGGCTGTGAAGTGGGCATTACTGACAATGTGAATATAGTAATTGGGACTGATTTCTTGGCGCCTGGCTGGATCTGGCTGCCTGGCGTCCTGTGAGTTAATTATAGCTCTGTTAATAGAGCAGGAACACTTAGCAAAAAGACGCAGAGATAAAACTCAGCTCAGGTCTCTCTGCAGATGAGGCAAAATATGAATGTTTTTAGAGATCTGGTACAGAAGACATTATTCTAAGTTTCTTTAGCAGTGGCCCTAAGAAAATACAGACATTTTATTGCTAGGGGTCAACAATCCGCAGAAGCCAATCTTTTTGGAGGTGCCCTTGCTAAACCAAAAATTGTCTTCATACCTTTCATGTTGTTGATGTAACAGCTAAGTAAGCCATCTTACTTTACATCCAAAAATACTTTATCTATTGCTTGAAAATTTCCTTTAATAAACTTCCAGAAATCAAAATCATGATTCTACCCAAATTAGCTATATCCACAGACTGAGACAATTATTTCACTGCAGGCTTTTTCTTTAACTCTAGAGATTTTAGTGTGTACTTTCTAATTTAAGATTGAATTCTTTCCACCCCATGTCCAAGTAACTGCCTAGCTGATATATCAGCATGCCCCATACCGAGCAGCTCATTTCGTTATGAAACCAAGGAACTAACTTACAGATTCATGGAAAAATACTCAAGCTGGAGTCATTCCTGGGATGGTCAGATTATTTTAAAGTGGAGTTAGTGAAGTTTTAAATTGTCATCCTAGTGCTTAAAATGCAGGCCTGTCACTGCTTTCTTGCTCTTCAGACCTGCTTCCATCTTCCTTCCCCCCCCCAGTGTCATCGCCCCCAGATGGAAATGTAGACAGTACATCCCAATGCTTTCGGGCTCCCTTTGCTCTGCATCTTCTTCTGTTTACCACCAAGCCGGTGGAGAGGCTGGTCCAGGGCTCCGGTTCTTGAGTGACTCTTGCTCCTGCCCTCCCCAAGGAAGCGGGCACCAACATTGGGTTGGACTAGTCAAGTCTGGATTCCAGCTGAGGGCCCTGGGCACAATCTCCTGGTTTTCCTCATCTCTAAAGTTAAGATGCCAGGGCCTACCTCGGGTGACCATGGGGGAACACATGCAATAGGTCTGGCAAGCCCTTGGCTTTGGTGTTCAGCAACTGAGCGATCTTCATTCCCTTGCCCCTTTGCACTGAAATCTGGCTTCACACACACCCCACCCCCACCCCCCAAGGGTTCTCAAAACTCTAAATGCAACATTTCCAGCATTGGCGGCACTGGAAGCCCTCTTAATTAAAAACCTCCTCTTCCCAAGCAAATCAGCCTCAGAGCACTTCCATCAGCTCTTCATGGTTGGTCTCTGGTTCTTGCACTGCTATCCCATCTATACTCCAAGCTGGAGAATGCCAGCACCTCTCCAGGCCCCAACAACAGGCACTGTCTGGGGCCTCCCATGCCATCCCCTTCCAGACCCACAATTCCAGCTTGCCCTCCTCCAAGCCTTCTCCCCTGGCTATAGACCCATGGAGAAACATCTGGAACTCATTCTTTAAATAAGCAAATTTAACTTAACTCCCAAACCAAGTCATTTGCCTCTTGGTATTCCCAGAGTCCCAGTCTCAGGTGACAGAGCCAATAGTCTTCCTGTCACTCAGACCCATAGGTGAAGGGAAAGAAAAAAGGTAATACCCCAGGCACAGCTTTCAGAGTCAGAACCATTCCGCTGTACCCAGGTGGTTCTGGGCCACAGAAACAGGACACTTGGACACACTGAACCCCAGAGCCTGTTCCAGGCCAGCCTTTCAGCTCCTCCCTCTGGCCCAAAGCCCAGAGTTCAGAATCTGTGGATTCTACCCCTGCTCCTGCCACCACCCAGCTACTCCCCTAAGCACTTGTAGCTCCCAGGGAGTCTACTTCCATAGAGAACATTAACTCCATAAGGCAAAGCCATTTCCTGTACCCCAGCCCCGAGCACAGCACCTGGCATGGAGAGGACATTCCAAAATGACAGAGTTTCCATGAGTCCTTGTACAATTTTAAATAGCAATAAATTAACTCCTACATATAATTTACAAAGTGCAACAGAGAGAGCATTTACTCACAATTTAAATATTAACAACTATTTTATTTTGCTGTCGATGAACTACAAATTCCACTGATCAGTTTCAGCCATGTTATGCTTTGTATGTATCTAAATGATAGTGGATATATTGAAAACAAACATATCCTGAAGACAAACTTGCAGAAGAGGGGCCCAGCCTGGGTTGGAGTGGGCTGCGGTAAAAGGCCTTCGGCCCAAGTCTTCGGTGGCTCTGTTCTGCATGGTCAGGAGATCCCATGAAGACCCCACTCCCAGTACACACCTGGCACTTGCCCCAGAGGCTCCTTAGTCTCTGGACAACAGTGAAGTCCCAAAGTGGGCTCAGGGCGTGGGGGTGGACCCAGGAGTGACAGCACTTTGGGAAAAGTAAAATGCTCTCTTGTTTTCTCACTCTCATGGCACTGGGTCTTAACTGCTGGGTATCAGAAACAACAGGGCCGACCCTGATTCACATGCGCAGCCCCAGGCCAAACCATAGCACCTCGCACCAGAAAAGAATCTCTTATTTCACCCTGGCAGGCAAGAGTGTGGGCATGTCTGCACCCATGTGGCAATGTGGGACTCTGGGTCTTCCAGGGGCAACCTGGATATGGCCACCTTCTCTCTGGATAGGCTGAGGTGTCTGCTGGAAGCTAGGGGGACCCTTGAAGAATAAGAGCACCAACCAAAAGGCACAGGGTTTTATTAAAAACAAAAACAGAATCACCAACAGGCAGACCCAGCATGCCAAATGACAAGGCAGAGGAGATAGACAAACACCGGCCTGGTAGTGGGAGTGCAGTGGAAAGATCCAGGGCCAGCTACTAGACTCATGTGATAACTCTCTGAACTGCAACCGTGATAGGTCCATTTCCCTATCTGTGGAATGAGAAGGATGAACCCCGTCATAGGTCTCACTAGGAGTTCACTGCCTGCCCCTGGAAAACAAGGTGCATCTGAGCAGACCGGATTGCTCCTCACAGTGACAGGCAGTCACTCTCCTCTCTCCACGGGGTCCATCTGCCTAGCGCACCCATAACCCTGGCTCCTTTGGTGAGTAAGCTGGAACCAACACTCCTCGCATTTAATACCATCAAGACTGCTGGGGTATATCACTTACAGTTAATGCCACCCAATCAACTTAGCAACATCCTCCTACTTGTGTTTCTGGGGTTGACAAAAGGCTGGAGCTACAGACCAGCGGGCTTTGCAGGTCTTGTCCTACTCTACCACGTAAGACTCTCGATACGGCTGCCCCACTGTCCACAGCCTCCTTTCTGGAAAGAGCCATAGTGGAGGAGCTGGGCAATGGGGACAGGAGTCCCTTCATGCCTCTGACAAGTCAATTACCTGCCCCCACACATGGGAATAGCTGAGTCTAGTAAATAAAGAAAAAACAAGTTTTCTGTCCTGAGTCACAGCACTAATGGATGGTTTGGCAAGAACCTGTGCATGGCTCAAGTTGTTGTATTGCTTGACTAGACATGGTTTAACTTAAAATAACAAGCAACTTGAACTTCCATCAAGAAAGGACTGGCTAGCCCAAACAGTGTAGCTCAGTGGTTGAGCATGGATTTATGAACCCAGCCAGTGTAGCTTAATGGTTGAGCATAGATCTATGAACCAGGAGGTTACAATTCAATTCCCAGTCAGGGCATAAGCCCAGGTTGCAAGCTTGATCCCCAGTAAGGGGTGTGTAGGAGGCAGCCAATCAATGATTCTCCTCATTGATGTTTCCCTCTCTCCCTTTCCCTTTATCTCTCAAATCGATTTAAAATATATTCCAAAACAAAAGAAATAACTGGCTAAATGCACCAGGGCAAGCTAAACACTGGCATAATATACAGCAATGAAAAATACAGGCCCGGCCAGACCAGAACAGATGTCCCTGATACACAAGCTCACAAAGTGCGTATATGTGTATGACCCCTAAGCCCTTAGCACACAGAAGATACTTTTCAATAATACTGAACATAGCTGAGCCTATATCTGCATTTAAATATAGAGATATCAGAAAGGCTGTTTGAAAAATGTTTACACTGGTTAACATTTTTCAAATTTCAAGTGACTTTGTTTCTTTATTAAATATTTTACAACTGACCCATATTATTTTAATACTGAGAAAACAACAATGCTCCCCCCCCCCATTTTTAGAAAGCTGATGCCATATGCAGACAGATTTTATATATCACTCAGGACAGCACAGGAATAAGTGCAACAAAGATATAATAAGAGAGTTGCAGTTAGGTCTACCTCTGTGCAAATGCATGAGCAACAACACTATTTTCTTAAGCTACTTCTTCATTTACTTAACAATATTTATTAAATGCCTATGTAGCAGGAATTATGCTGTGTATATGACAGTGACTAAAACTATAATCTGAACCTCTAAAAGCCAAAAGGTACCCACAAACTGAATCACTACCTTAAAAAAAAATCATACTATTAAGGAACATTGTTCCCTCCCTACTTCTGGCCCTGCTACTCCTTTAATTCCCAATATCTCTGAGCCTGGCTCCTCACTGTACAGCCTGTCTACACATAATTCTGAAAAGAGCCAACTTGAGGGAAAACACTAAAACTGAGACAAAAGATGTTCAAAGACAGGCTGCGTTCAGTCATACGTGTATAGCAAAGTCTCTACCTACTCCAATTTAGATGAATTGTTCCTTTTCTGCAACTCAGCATGTCAGCACACACCAGGCTGGGAAGGAAAGTGACGTTCACCAGATACCTCTGTGCAAGTGCTAAGATATGATGGCCATGGATGTGGGCTCGATGATTTAATCACAGCCCAAAGAAGGACGGATTCCTACCCCAGTTGAATTGAGGTGCAGAGAAGTGATATATGTAGTCAGTGGAGGCAAGAGTTGAATCTAGGTCTGTGCTGCTCCAAAGTCACACAAAACATACATGTGTTGGCTCTCAGAGAGCCATAGATGCAATGCCGTTGGCTGCTAACAGCAGGGAAAGAACAGTCAGGTGGCCGGGGCCTTTAGGGAGAGATGCTGCTCTCAGGCAGGTAGTTGGCAGAGTGATTAGGAGACAGAATGGCTCCCTTTCTCAGCCAGCTATCTGGTTTGGAGTAGATACTGTCTCAAGTGAAAATCCTTTGAAATAATACTGAATACAAGTTGAGACCGAAAGACACACCTGAAGAAACTAGACCTTTTGGAATGAGAAATCAAAAAACTCTTGTTCCATTTCACTTATTCTGTGAAAGCAAATCTATGACCCAATATGTCTGTGCTACAGACATGCAGTTTCCCTGCTGGGAATTTTCCTGCCCTGGCCGGGATACTCCACCCTGCTCGCTTTGGGAGTAGTCTTTTTCTCCCTTAGTCATACTTTTTTGGAAGTCTTCCAGCCCTCGAGCTAAACCTGCAATACCCTAAAAAGGTAGGTGAGCGTGCTTCTAGGATTTAAGTATTTTCCCCACCTACTGGAACAGAAGTTGGATACGTTTCTACCCAAACTAGTGCAGAAACAGACCTGGGAAACAATGTGTGCTGGCATGTCTGATAAAACTGTGCTTGCACCACCAGCCACCCCAAAGACTGAAAAACAGGAGGAGGGGGAAGGGACCGGGAGGAATGGGACCTTTCCCTGGTCTGTGATTTAACAAGTTGTTCTCAGCGTTTTCTAGTCTTTTAAGGTTTGCAGTTAACTCTGGAATTCAGCAAGGCAAAATGCCCCTCCGAACCAATGTGGCCAAAGGCTTAAACGGAGTAGTTAAAAAGTCAGAATTCTTCAAAGAATGTATCTGTTGACTATTTAATATAAAAAAGGCTTCATTACTGAGTTGTGATCCAGCATGAAATGAAGCAGACCAAGTTCAAGAATGCCAAGACATTAAAACTACCGGACAAGAGAGGAGACAAGTCTACTCTCACCACTGGGTTATCAAACACAAAATGCCGAACTGCAATCACAGTGAGAAAGAAGATCCAGTAGCTTGAAATTAATTTCAAGGAATAGATTCCACTCAGATATTTAGGTGTTCTTTTTTTTTTTTTTTAAAGAATTCGCTTGCAATACAACACAGAGATGCTAGATATTTCTTCTATTTTCATCTCTAAGGTTCTCCAGGAGCAGTGAGGAAAGCCACATAGACAACAGGGGTACCCCAATACTTAGCAGGGACCTCAAAGAAGAGATTCCCCAGTGTAATGTTAAAGGCTGCATTGCCATGTAAGTTTGGGGGAAAGTGTAGGTTGGGACTTAGCAATTCACTGACTTTCCCGTCCAACTGAATTCCTGTAGCAAATAGTAAGCAGGAAAGGACTCTAGGAGGGCTCCCAGGTCCCCCCTCCTCCGAGAGAGCTGGCGAGGAGCCCACCGGGGGTTGAGGCTCCAGCAGGCCTCAGGTTGACAGGAACAAGCTGCCCTGCTGGCTGCTTCCATGGAAACAAGGTCAGATTGGCAATAATCCCCAGCTTTAAAAGAGCCACCTGCCTCAAGGAAGCCCAGCACAGTGCCCTTTTCCTTCTGACTCTCAAATTTATAGCACGAAGACGAGACACGTACAGAGCCGCTGACTGCAGAGAAAGCAGACCCTTCCCACGTGTGTCCATGTGACTCTGTACAAGTCAGTGCCCCTCTCTGGGCCTTAGTTTTCTCCTGAAGAATGTACAGGGCTGGCTACAGATTGCTAAGTCTGCCTACCTCAACCCCAGCCACGACAGTATCTTTCTGGCTCAATATACATATGCATTGCAGCATTCAATCAATGGGCCAATTAACAACTCCAGCCAGAATTAAAGCGGGTATTTGCTCCTATCTCCCCAGAGCTCACAAGCTAAGGAGGAGAAAGCACATTCACAGGAGTTAGAGGCAGAGGTATTAAATAACAGTCTAAGGAAACACTAGCAAGACACCTACAATTCAAAGAACAAAGGGCCCTGGCTAGCCTTCTGGTTCACTGTAGAGCTGCTTTTCCAAGTCGCTAAGAGACTGCAACCTTCCATCTGGCCACACCTGTGTGCTCAGAGCAGGGGCTCCTCTGCTCTCACCGGGGCGGGTGGGTTGGAGAGGAGGGGGCCTGAAATCTTCAGGGGCTGTGTCTCTGGGTGAGTTTGTTCCCAACCACTCTCAAATCCTTTTTTCCTTGGGGACACAGGACCAGAAATCAGTCAGTTTTACCAAGGGTAACCTAACCCCTTCAAGGAACACCATTCACATTCAGAAAGAGGGTGTGAGGAGAAATGGCAGAGCTTCACACGTGATCATTCTTGGTAAAAATGGAAAGCACACTTGCCAGCCTGCCTATTAAACCCATCAGGGTATCGGCAGTGTGCAGCTTTTAAGTCCCGGGGGACTGGATATTTAGGGACCCTGGTAAGTGCAGCCTGATCAGTTATACAAATCCTTCTCCACTGGGGTGCATCCAGACAAGGGAACTCTACTTGGCACTAAAAAGGGAGGAACCACTGATACACACAGCTGCCTGGTGAATTTTAAAAGCTTTGTGCTGAAGGAAAGAAGCCAGACTCAAAAGCTTTATGATCCATACTAGAGACCTGGTGCATGAAATCCGTGCCCTGGCGGGGAGATAGGTCCTTCAGCCTGGCCTGCGCCCTCTCACAGTGCGGGAACCCCATAATCAATCACCGCGCAGAGGGAGGCCCCGCCCACCCACTGCAGTACTGGCGGCCAGGTAGCCTGGGCCTCGCTCTGTGGGGCGATTGATCGCGGGGCTCTGTGATCAATAGTACCCATGTTGGCTGGCCTGGAGCCAGTGGTGTCATAGTGTGGTAGTCTGGATGGTCGTCTGCTGTTTGGTTGATTTGCATATTACGCTTTTATTATTAGAGATGGCATTCTGAAAAATGCAAAACTATGGGAACAAAACACAGGTCAGTGGTCAGCATGGGCTGGGGTTGGGGGAAGGTCCCACTCAGCAGGGGAACTGCCCTCTTAAGCCTTATCCTTCTCTGGCTACACTCTGTCTCTCTCCTGACTGCAGCCAAGCATTTTTAGAATGTCCATGTCTCTGCTTCCCTAACTCCATGATCAGAATTCCATATCCGCATCCCCTGGGACTTGTTCTTATCTTTTGATTTGTTGTGTCTCCTCCACTCGAAGTAAGCAAAGGGAGGGCGCAGTTCTTTGCTATTCTGTTCACTGCTGTGTCCTCTGGGCCTAGAATAGTGCCTGGCCCAGAGAAGGTGCACAACAGGGGTTTGTGGAATAACATACCACCACTTGCTTATTCTCACCTAGCCCCCTCTAGCAGGCTCCAGCCATTCTGGCTCCACCTTTGTCCTGGAACATCCATGTGAGGTGTAAGCCAGACCAGGTCAGCCCTAACCACTCATCCTGTGGTCCCTTGGTAGGGCCTTATGCAGACTAATGTCCAAGTTCCTCAGCCTTGCTCTCCGCTTCTCCAGCAGAGGCCTGAGCCTCGCCACCATGTCAGCCCCACCCCAACCCCGCGGACTGTTCACTCCAGGCTCCTGCATCGCCCCTTGACCCCCTTCTCTTTGCTCTACTGGTGTTTCCCAAAGTGTGGTACGGGTACCCCCAGGGGTACGGTAAGAGTTTGGTGGGGGCACACATTGCACTGGAGTTTGGTGGGGATATGCACTGCACCGTGCTTAGCTGCGCCTAATTCTACGTTCTCATGAGTATGAGGGGTACTCAGCGTTACGAAAATTACAGAAGGGGTACACATATGTCAAAAGTTTGGGAAACACTGCGCATTCGCTTGGCATGGCCCTCTCCATTTTGTCATTTACTACTCTTTATCAAAACACTATATCCTTGCCAATCTCCTACTGAGGCCCGAGTGCCTCAGGGGAGCTCTGGATACCCGAGTGTCTCTCAGAGGGCCTAGGTCCCAGACAACTACACAGCACAGAACTGTGAGCAGCTCACTGGGATGGGCCTCAGTCATTCATGCCTCTCAGGTCAAAACTGCCCCACAGCTGTCACGCGCTCCGTGAACAGCCGCCGCCTGCCCCCTCACCCAGGGCGATGCTGCTTCCCCCTCTACTGCTAGAGGCCACGGCTAACCCAACTGCACTTTGGCCAGAAGTGACTTGAAACAAACCCGAAAGTTTACTTTGGACGGGAGTTAATAGTAAAAGTTGGAAGACATCTTCGAGACGATAAACACCTCCCTCTTCCTTTCTTCCAGCTTCTGGCACGGCACCTTCCTCTGAGGAAACGCTTTCTGGGAAACCACCACAAGCTCATGACTAAGGGGCCACCAACTCCAGGGAGGCTGGACCGGGAGAAGAAAACTTCGCTGAAGCCATGGAATGTGGCTCCCGGCTTCTGAAAACTGCGATGCCACTTCTGTAATCTACTTCCCTCGTTCTTATAAGAGAAGATGCTCAGGTCTGGGAGCTGAGTTTTTAAAAGTCAGAGAGATTTTCAAAACCTTGCCCCTTACCAGAAAGAGAGACTACCCCCAAAGTTCCCCAAAATAACTGCAGAAATAGAAAAGGCACCTTTTGAACTCCATAAAAATTATTCTGTAAATGTAGAAGGTTGTCAGAGCAATACAACAGAATAAACATCTCTGGTAATGAAATATTATAATGCAAATAGGTACTTTAAAAACATCAAATTAGCTATGTTTTTAAAAATAAAAGAAAACTGTCATTTGTTTTACTCCCTAACTTAAGTAGGAGGAAGCCAGAGAGACCGTCAAACTTGTACAGCACAACTGGACTTTGAGATCACACTTTGGACACATTAAATTCTGAATTTTTAAACATACCAGTATCATTTGAACAATAACATGCATTCTAGTTCACAAAGACACTGAGGAGGCTACAGACTTCCTGATAAATATATTAAAGCTCCCTGGGGGAGAAACAAGTCCTCGTCTGATTGGCTACTGTGATTTCAATGGGCTGAGATACATGTTTTATGTTGAAAACATTATTAACCAGCTGATGGGGTTGAAGAGAAGTGATGATCAAATAAAGTGAACTTCTTCAGAAAACCATAAATGGCCCTTCCAGCTTTCTAACTACCATAAAAATAACTTAAGGGTTTTACAACAGAAAACAGAAGTAACTTTTTTTCTTCATAATTTCAACGTAAAGCTTTAATTTTTTTTTTCTTTCTAACTTAAGGCTAGAAGACATGATGATTATTTTTAAATGTCTGGTTAAAAATTAGAAAGTCTCAAAGGTAAGCCACAAACGTGTGGAGTAACACTGAACATTTCTATTTCTGTTCAAGCACCAAATAGTGCTGGCAGTAAATGAATATATTCATCTTTACTTTATAACTAAAACAGTCAACTGCATTTACAAAATCAAAAATCACTAAAACAGAAATTTGTATTTTCTATGAAACTTACTGAAAAACCATATAGAAATTAGTATGATCTTATCATCAGAATAATTTTCTTCTGATTTTAATTTTAAAAAGAAAAACCATAAAGTCTATTAAGAACTCCGTGACAATTGGTAATGTGGGACTATCGACTTAATATTGTTTGTTTAGGAAAAAGGTAAATAGCTAGCTCCAAATTCTATTCATTATTTTCTTAAAGGAAAATGTCCACTTAAATATAAATACTAACAAAGGTTCTATATTTTTTTTAAAAGATCCTCAGAACCCCTGGGCTAATGCCTGCCAACTAAAACACCTACTATGAATTTAGTAATGGGTTATGCAAACATAAATTACAAGGCCAGACATTTTAAAAGGAAAAAAAGGTGATTTATTGACGTGCTGGAGACACGGCAGGATAGAAGCACTATTTCAATTTTCCATATATTCCTCAACACTGCAGATGTGCTAATGCAAAAAGAATTTTAAAATAAAAATTACTCTCAGCTCTTCTGGTTCTAACATATCAGTTCATTTACTTAAGAAGGGTTTCCACACAACTCATTTCCCACAGTTATAATCTATAATAAACCAGATTAAAATTTTTAATCTAGTTTCAAGTACAAATGGATTTGAAAGAAATAGAAATATTTCCCTTATCTTACAGCAGCAAAAAGAGCTAAACCACAAGTTCTATTCTTCACTATATTAGCCAACCTGCCCAGTTAATGTTTTTTTATTTTAATCCCTTCATTCCTATTCACGGGTCATTTTATTTGTAGGTGGGATGGGGTAGGTAGGGTATTGTTGTTGGAACCAGTACTTTTTTCTTTATCTTGGCAAAGTAATCATTTAAATATATATGAAATACTTTTCATGGGTTGTTTATACATTAACAAAATAAATAAACATTTCCTTGCTGTCAACTTTTAATTAAAGGAAAGAGAAGCTATCACCCTTCTCTAAATGGGCATGGGGACTGCACTGGGCTGCAGAAAATCCCTGAACACACAACAACAGAAAATGAATCTCTCTTTTTCTTCCTTTAACCAATGGTAGACAGTTTCATAAATGGTCATTTTTGAAAGCACATGGAACTGTGTGTGTGGCTGAATCAGCCTATCTAAAATATAAGCTTGAAAACACTAATAGGAAAGAACACACATTTTAAAATGCAAAGGTACAAAACAACACCTCTGAATTTTGGCAATGCATTCTTCCCAAAAAAAGCTAATTCGTACACACACACACACACACACACACACACACACACACACGAGCTATGAGTTCCTGGCACTTTGATTATGTGAACACACCTGACCCCAGGGAAATAGGCTGAGACCAGCCCCATATTTCAGACAAACCAAACAGCCAATAGACAGTAATGGCTTTAAGCTACTGATGACCTGGGCCAAAAATGAAGAACCACTTAATCTTCTGAAGGAAACTGTCAATGTTAGGAGGCCCACAGCTGACCTTTCCCCTGATCTTAATCACAGCCACCTATGATAACAGAGTGGGGTTTATTTTCATGCCTGGCTCCAGACTACAATGATCAATCCTTCAATTTTGACTATTTTGTATCCACACAGTGAACCAGAGTAAGTAAGAGTGTATAGTTTTCATGGATCCCTGGAGTCATACATGGAATGAAATTCATCCAAGAATAAGATCTAAAATAACTCCATCAAAACTCTAAACACTTTATAAAATCTCTCCATATTAACCTACAAATTCAATGAAATTCCAATAAAACCCCAGTAGAATTTTTAAAATGGAACCAAATAAATGATTCTAAAAGTCATATGAAAGAATAGTCTAGATCAGTGGTCAGCAAACTCATTGGTCAACAGAGCCAAATATCAACAGTACAACGATTGAAATTTCTTTTGAGAGCCACATTTTTTAAACTTAAACTTCTCACGCTACTTTTTCAAAACAGACTCGCCCAGGCCGTGGTATTTTGTGGAAGAGTCACACTCAAGGGGTCAAAGAGCTGCATGTGGCTCGGAGCCGCAGTTTGCCGACCACAGGTCTAGATAATTTTGAAGAGCAATGAAGGTGGAGGTCTTCCCCTACCAGAAATCAAGACTTAGGAATGCTATGAAAATAACTGTGGTAATTACACAGTAATAATCACCGGAACAGTAGAGGGTTGGTGCAGGAACACACAGACAGCAGGGATGGGCCAGGAGCCTAGAACGGGGCACCGCACCTGACAGAGGTACTGAAGGCAGCTCACTGGGGAAAGGTGACTAGATGGTAATGGTTTGGGGATGAAAGGCTCTCGGTATTTATTTTGATTCTCTCTGGATAAAATAGATTGGATCCTTACCACCCACACAAAAGCTTTACAGGCCTAAAATGTAAAGCAAAACCAAAAAACTACGGCAAGAAAACACGAGAGACTGTCAGCATAGGGACAATTTCTAAGATAAGATTAAACTTAAAACATAAACATTATATCAAAAACTGAAAAAATTAGAAAGATTAAAATTAAAATTTTGCAGGTGACAACTGCCCCATAAACACAGTGATTGAAAGGATAGGTCTGGGAGGTGACATCAGCAAAGTACACTTGCACAAAGGACCCAGATTCCAAATACTGAAATTTCCTACAAGAAAAACAGCAAAACAGTCCAGTAAGAAAATGGGCAAAGAACATGAGCAGTTAAGACATAACAAAGGAAACTGTATAGGCTCTTCTTTGTACAAAAGGTATCTTCACCCACATTCAAAGCCAGACAGGGAGCGGGAGCTGGCCAGTGGGGGCGAACAGCATGCCATTGCACTGGAGAGCAACTACCTGGTGCAGCTGCGACCCGAGAGACTGCACTTCTGGGTGTCCACTCCAGGGAACTCCTGAGCTCACTCCCTACGACACGTGTAATAATAAAGTGTCAGCCACCAAAAATCCCACTTGCCAACTCAACAGGGCAATGGATACACCTTCTGTGGTTCATGCACACAGTGGAACAGTGTGCCCCCACTTAAAAGAATAAGCTAGATGCATGTACACCTCAGCTATATCTCTAAAAGGTAATACTGGGTGAAAAAGACAAAGTGTCAAAGATGCATACATATATCCCTTTGCATATACATACATATCCCTTTGCATAAATCTATTTATATAAATAGTAAAATACATGTATATCTAAAATAATATCTACTGTTTATGAGGGTGTAAACATTGTAATGAGTGGAAAAAAGCACATAGAAATAAAGTATCGGTTTTAGAATGGGCTTCATATCTGAGGAAAAATGGAAGGGGAGACATGGAACTGGGGTTTTCACTGTAATCTTTTATTTATGTATGAAAAAAGAAGCATCGGAAGCAAATGGGCAAAATGTAAACATCTACCTAACCTTCATGAAGGACAGGAAAGCCTTTGTTTTGTTTTCTATATTTTCCAGAATGCTAGGAGTTATTTCATATTTTAAAAAATTAACCCCAGTTTCATGCTTCATGTATAACAGAACTACTGCAGGTAAAATCCTGAGTGAGGCTTGAGAGGGACACAGGAGAGGCAGAGGTGGCTGAACCTTCTGAGTCTTTCTGCCTGAGCTGCTCCCTAGGTTAAGAACAGGATCTGGTTGATGCAAATCTTTCTTAGGACTGAATGATACCCCTTACCTTACAAATGCGACGTTCTAATGGCACAGCAGGGAAGGCAGTGTGGGAGGTACCAGGCACTGAGGTAGCACCCACCCCCACATGGCAGAGACCCTGGGAAAAGCTAACTGTTGTCAACTGTCCAAGCTCAGGATACTTGATCACAGACCTCTTTGCAGCCAGCCCTCTTTAAAGCGTCCCCAGTACAGAGTCAGTAAATAAATAAATATGGGGTCAAAATAGCTTTCTGAATTAAAATGGTGACCTTCCCAATGTAAAGCAGGGAAACACCAAGATGGGGTCCCGTAGCCGAAAGTTGTTCAGGCTGTACATTGTTCCCTGGAGAAGTGATCCAGACTGTTCTCTCCCCTGAATGCACGGGAAATTCTATCTGCTGGGGAGACAGGCAGGGCGGGTGTCTGCATGTGGCCGGACCCCTCTGGGCCAGAAGCAGGTTTTGCAAGCCTGGACATTGGCCCCCAGAACTCAGTTAGTATGCCCCATGGAGCCACTCTGGCATAGACCTACACCTCCAGCCTGTGCCACTGGCCATTGGCTGTGACATCCTAGGGGACTCTCCCCTCTCTAGCCTCAGTTTCCTTCTCTTTATTTTAAAAAATATATATTTTATTGATTTTTTACAGAGAGGAAGGGAGAGGGATAGAGAGCTAGAAACGTCGATGAGAGAGTAACATCCACCAGCTGCCTCTTGTACACCCCCTACCGTGTCGTAGGGAGTGAGCTCAGGAGTTCCCTGGAGTGGACACCCAGAAGTGCAGTCTCTCGGGTCGCAGCTGCACCAGGTAGTTGCTCTCCAGTGCAATGGAGAGCATGTATGTGCCTGCAACCAACATACATGTCCCTGACCGGAATCAAACCTGGGACCCTTCAGTCCGCAGACCAACGCTCTACCACTGAACCAAACCGGTTTCGGCAGTTTCCTTCTCTTTAAAATGGAGATAAACACTATACTATTTCATAGGTATTCAGGGCACCATTGCTCAGTGAGTGTCAGCTGTTGTTATTCCTGTGTTCCTGCAGTGACCAGAGCCCTCAACACAGAATGGCCCTGGTACGCCCTGTTTCACACACAATGATATCACCATACGGCTTGCTGTACATATAATGAATTCTGAATAGAAAAACCCCCAAGAGGTAAATTGGGTGAGGCCTACAAAGAAGAAAGGGCAACACCTACATCTTGGCCCATGGGATGAACCCGAGAGAGAGCTTGAGGAGGGAGAGGGCCCAACTCCATAGCCTTCGCTTCTCAGCCACACATATGGCATCACCACCTCCTTTCTCAAACAACAGTGGCACCTGGCTTGCTCAGATCTCAAATCCAGGAGCAGAAATCCAAGTGTCCAGATTCTCAATACAACACTTTTAATTATATCAACTATGCCAGGTATATATGTTCCTGTTAAAATACTGAGCCACAAACAAATTATTATACTCTGCATGGCAAACCGTAATGCTCCTTATAAACTTTTATGCAACTCACATTTGCAAGTTAAAACCAAGAAGCAACATTAGTCAATAATCAATATTCAATGATTAACCCCACCCACAGGCCCCTGCCCAAAGAAAGAAAAATCTAAGCCAAATCTCAGGATCAGTGGGACTTGTCATCCATTGTCTCTTTCTTGACTAACATAATCTCAAAATTAAAGGGAAAATTTTCCTGTGCTTTGGCTTATAATAATTCCTAAGAAATGTTAGAATTTAGCCTAATTGCTCCTCCCTGGGTATATGCACCCCCAACACACAAAATCCTTTAAATGTATGTCACTTCAAAGCAATACTAAAAATCATTTTTTTAAGCTAAAAGAAGAGAGACCACTTACAATTAAATGAATAAAAACTGACTTCCAGAAGCTAAAAAGAGACAGTTTGGCACCGTGGTCATGGCCTGGTGCATGGGAGCCTGTCCGCCTGGCAGGCAGGTGGCTAACACTCTAATGTGACACTAATGACACCCACTTCCTGGGGTAACTGCAAGGGGCACTGAAATGTCTGTGAGGCATTTTGCATAATGCTTGGCTCTTAGTAAGTACTCAATAAATATTAATAAATAACAGTTCTCCACGATTTCAACCAAATTTTATGGCTTTCACATTTAGCCATTATGCCCTACAGGATATTTATTGAGAAGAGGCTGTGAGATCCTTTCCGCATCCAAATTGTTATTATATCCTACATAGCAAGGCATTCTCCATTCAAAATGCATGGCAGATGAGGTTACTGACCAGAAAGATAAGTTATTGGCTACTCTCAAAGAACAGCTTCCAAAGAGAGTCCAATGGCAAATATTTCCACTCTACGAACAGTAAAGCTAATGCAAAGGGAGAGAAATGAGCATCTAAGCACATGGAAGGAACACATTTTTATTTTACTGACTCTATTCAAGTCTGCGGTAGAAACTAGGTTTATAGTTTATAGATCTACTGGTCTTCTCTATGCTTTAAGAGTATTTTGAAAATTTTAGTGTTCACTTATAACTTTAAAATCCATTCATGAATAGTACAGTTTCTCCTTTCAAAAGATTAGATATTAATAACATAACTTGCCAATTTACTGAGCTCCTATTATTCACCATGGTTATTCTGGATATTCTATAACATTTGGTCAGAGTCACAATAAGTCCAAAATAGTTGTCATCAATCCCATTTACTGGATGAGAAAATGGAGGCTCCGAGAGATTATACAACTCAACATGGTCTCGACTAAACTTACACACCACACCAATCTAATTACAGGCTTTTCCTTTGGACAGTTATTAAACTCTCAAATACTTTGTCTGTTATACTTAAAATAGCCCTTTAGAAGCTGCTAGACACACGGAGGAAGCAGCACACGGGCTCAGGAAGGAAAGGGAATGTCGGTCCGGTGCCGACGTTTCAGCGAGTTTGGACAGACTGCCTTTCAGCGCTCACAGAAGGTGTGGCCTGGGGCTTGAGCGGCCTCCCTGCTGCCCCTAAGTCAGGGCTCCTCACACAGTTCTCACTCAGTCGTGGAACACAGAAACTGAGAGATTAACTCTTCCCTGGTGGCCTAAGAATTCGCTTTTCAGTAAGGTCTCCCTCTAACTCCAATGTTCCTTAACTTTCTAATGTCCAAATTAAACGGTGTCCTTGGTCGTAGAAAGTAGAGGGACTGGATCTGATGCCTGAAAGCGATCGGGTGTTAAGAGCAAACAAAGATAAATCAGGCCTTTACCGACCGGAAAGGCATTTTAGGAACCCCAGTGCTAAGCAACCTGTTAAATTCATCAAGGGGGCAGTCTGTACAAAGGGGCACTTTTCATTTTTTTATTCAAAAAACTTCCTGAAGAACCTCCACCCATCCACACTCACTCTCTGCCATATTGTCCTGCTTTAGTTCTTATCACCACCTGAAATTATCTTACATGTCAATTGTTTACTTAGTCACTGCCTGCCTGCCCCTCTTTGAAAACTGGAAGCTTCTTTCTCAGTGCCTGATGTATCTCAGCAGCTCAAACTGCCCATTGTCCCTGGGTGGGTGCAGAACTACTTGTAGATGGAAGGGAAGGGAAATGAAGAGAAGGGAAGGGGAGGGGGAGAAAACAGAGAAGAAAAGTGTTTATTGAGCACCTACTATACTCTCTGTGAACACGAATTCATTTCCTGCCTACGGTAATAGCTGGGACATTCATTTTTGGTTCTGCTTATTTTTATATACAAGGCCCAACTCTCAGAATATTTAGTGATCTCCCTCAAGGTCACTCAGCCCAAACATGCATGTCACCACTTACTAACTCTCCACTCCACTCCCAGTCCTGGACTGTACATTTACCTTCCAGGAATCTCACCCACTCCTCTTCATGACCCCCTGAAGTAGGCAGAATACAGTGTGGCAGGTAACGGAACTGAGGTGAAGTCTCTGTCCAATGCTAGTGAACCAGGGAGCTTTTAGTCCTTGGTTCAGTCTGCCCAAGACAAGGAAATTCCTCTGCTCTGCAGGCCTCCATGATGCCTCGGAGCATGCTGCAGGCTCCCTGGAAGGTGGGGGGATAATGTGACCGGCTCTTCCTGACTTGGGGCTGAATGAGGGTTAAGTTACATTCACTATCACGCTGGAGGCAGGTTTTCTCTCCTAGGAACCCAAAAGAAACAAGAAAGTAACCTCCTGGGTTGATATATTGGCTTAAAGAGTTTAATTGGTAACAGTTAAAAGTTCACTTTTAATTTTTAAACTTTTGCTAGTTAAAATCTTATTATAACTTAACGGTGGGTAATTCTAGAATGATTAACATACAGGTTGATTATTTGGGCTTTATAATTTTGCCAAACACTAGAGTAGCCTTTTTAACACTAAGTCGCTACTGCCAAAATGAAAATTCTCATGATACTATGATTTTCTTCAGCCTAAGAGCACAACTGCATAAAAAAACCCACCCCCCACAAGATAGACATTTGTGCAACTATCACCACTTACCAATTCCAGGACACTTTCACCATCCCCCCAAAGAACGCCCAAACATTAGCAGTCATTCCCGATTTTTCACCCCAGCCCTAGCAACCTGGTTACTAGTCTACTTTCTGTCTCTACAGAACTAGACAGTTCATATAGATGAAATCATATAATATGTGGTCTTTTTGTGTCTGGCTTCTTTCACTTGGCATATTATTTTCAAAGTTCATCCATGTTGTAGCACGTATCAGCTTCATTCCTTTTTATTGCTGAATAATAATATTCCATTGTATGCGCAGACCACATTTTATTTATCAATTCATCCACTGATAGACAATTGGGTTGCTTCTTCTTTGTGATTATCTTGAATAATGCTGCCATGAACATTCATATACAAGTTTTGGTGTGAACGTGTTTTCAGTTTTTTTGGATATGTACCTAGGAGTGGACATGTAAGGTCATAAGGTAAGTCTATATTTAACTTTTTAAAGAACTGCTAAAGAAAAAAAAGGGGGGGGGGGGATTTCTTGATGCTCCTTTTTAATTCTGTAGAATAAAATATAATAATATTTGTGTCAAAGCTTTATTATCTGCCTATTTGAGAAACCAATCATACAGTGATGTAATTAGCATTTTTAAAACCTCTGTTTTGTAAAGGAAAGATTTCTAAATGCATGCTGTAGATTTCACAGGACCTTTCATACTACAATCACCATAAAGGGTCCATGGAAGTCCACAGCCAAATGAAAATGCAATGGAAGCACAGCTCCTGCCGTAAAGTCCTGACCCTTTACAAATGGAAGAAAGGAATTGTACCAGAGCAGTAGATTCGGCTACAGAGCTGTGGCTAGATTCCTGGACCCCCCACATGAGCAATTTGTTGGAAGATGGGGATGCTCGTATTCCTAGCTGGTGTCCACCGTGTGCCCCTGATCTTCTTAGCTTGTAGCCCTCCCTCATGTCACTGCCTTCTTAAAGGGTCCATGTGCCTAGGCGCATGTCTGTCTGCTCTCCTCTTTAAAAGTCAGATTTGTCAAATCAGTGCTACGGGCTTCAATGAATCCATTTGAGTGTCTAATGAGATATAAGAAACATAATGCTGATGTCTTTTGTGTTCACTGATTTTAGATTCCTATGAGCATGGAAGCAAAAACAAAAGCTGAGTGGTAAACTAGAGAGCCATACTGCCTTCCATAGTCGTCAATTTGTTTAAAACAAGGTAAGAGAGTTCAATAGCTACCCTACATGCAACTGTGTCCCATCGCAGCTAAGACGTCTGAATGCTGTTTTAGAGTTTAGAAAGCTCCTTTAATCTTCCTTAGCTACCTGACTCACGGGGGACCCCAGGTGGGTCCTGCAGAGCAAAGACAGCCCCCAGGCTTCTAACCAAGCTCCAGCCACAGTATCTCAAGGCAGCCTGCGCAGGACGTGTCCATTTGAGTCGCGACTTTATTTTTAAGTGACTCTCTTTTTCCAGGCTGAGTCACTCCCTGCAGTGTCTATATAAAGGCTGTAGAGGCAGTGACTAAATGTATTTGGGTCTGGGCCACAACTATATATTACTCCCCCCACCCCCCGTCCTCCCCCAGCCTGCTGACTCCTTTTCTCACAGGGAGTGAAAAAGGAGTTGAAACTTTGCAGCATCTTTCCATCCTTTTGTCTTCCTCACATCGGCAAAAGGGGAGCAGGTGACTTATGTGTGAAGGAACCGTGTTGGGGCATGTGATTTCATATCCATCTCATCAGGGGAAAGATGACTGTGGCTCTCCTAATGGAGACACTCACTGCCCCCCCCCGCCCCCCCCCCCCCTCACACACACACACCTGCCAGAGTCCTGAAAGAATCCACTAATCTAGTTCATTTCAATGATGGCACAAGATTGCTTTCCAGGTCACAGCTGAAGGTGACTCCTGATTTTTTACAACAGTTTCCCAAGAATGTAAAACTCAGAAAACACTCTAACTTGAGACAGAAAGGGCAAATTAAGATTCTGGCACTCAGGAAATGAACGCCAGTGAACAGGCAGTTATGTCAGCAGTAAAAAGAACATTCCCTGTCACAGTCATGCTGACCAGACCAGGAGGCGGGGCTGTGAGGCTGCAGCTGGTGTCAGGCCCAGAGCCACCTGCCCTGGTGGGAACAGCGATTGAGGAAGGGGTGTTCAGTCCCAGTGCTGACCCTGTTGACAGCAGAAGCAAGAAATGGTGACATGGAAAGAAGCCATATGCATTGGACAGGACAGACATAGAGAACAGATCTGGAATGTAAGCATAGTAGACCAGGTGTCATGAGGATTAAAACTCCAGAGAAGAGATGTTTAGACAAAAATATATCAGGGGGAAATTGACCAATGAGACCTCCGGAATTGAAGCTCACTTTTAAATCTCACAAAAGAGATATGGCCCCTTCTACAGGAAATGAACCTTGCAAAGTCAGAGAGAGAGAGACACCTAAGACACATGATAGGGTAGGAGCTGGACACAATGACAGCACAAAAACAAACCCTGAGCATGGATTATAATAAAAATCACTGCATCTCGGGTCTGCGGGTCTCCTCCTCTCACCCTCATAAAGGATGGTCCTGCCCTTACTGAAAAGAATTGTAATAAAACAAAAAGCATCCCTGTGCTCTTTCTGGAAGAAAAGTCCAACACTGAAGACTTCTCTTCTGACAACCAAGCATCTCATTCTAAGAGCAGAGGCCGGTGAGCTGAACTCTTCCCCTGCAAACATCCTGTGTCCTCACCTTAGGGCCTGCACTGCACGGCGCTGTGTTTGCTCCAGCTTCTGGGCCTGTCAGCGGGCAGCACAGCTCCACAGTTAAGAAAAATGACTCTGGGCCCATACTGCCTGGGTTCAAGTCTCAGCTTGGCTGAGCAGTAGCTGTGGCAACCTCAAGTCAAACTTTAGTCGGGGGGTGGAGGGGTGGGTGGGGCATAAAAATTAACCAAGTGGAAAAGCAAGAAAAAAGCAATTCCTAGGCAGAATCATGAAACTCTAGTGCTGTCCCTTTCATGGTACCCAACAGAAAATAACTCAGTTTCCAGAAGTGAGGAATTGGCCCAGTGCCCTGGGGATTTCTGGGTGGTGGCACATGCATGCTTCTATGTCGCCACTGATCCAATCTGCAGTCAACTTTATCAATACAGATGCCATTTGGGGCATCAAATCCTGGCACGCCTGTGCCTCAGATCTCTGATCAAAGCAACAGAAAAGCAGAAGGCAAGAGGGTTGGCCTACACTGCACACAGTCCTAACACCACTAGGCCTTGAGACAGCTACTGCTTCCCCCTCCCCTGCACACACTGCCACCTGACTGGCCTTGCCCTTCACCAGCCTCAGGCAGGTGCAAAACTTCATCCAACGCAGAGGTGTCTGTGCCTGCTGCCAGCCTGTGGGGCCCCAATCCAACCGGAGGCGGCCGGGTTCCACCACCTTAGTGCCCAGCTTGGAGGCTGGAGCACAGTGGCCTCTGCCCAGAGGTCAGGGCCTTGGCAGTGATCCCTCACACAGCCCCTGCCCTACCTTTCATCCCTCCTACCCTGGGCACAACTAGGAGAGTGAAGGAGGAGTCACACAAGGTGTTCCCAGAGTGGCATTCCAAGACTGCCCATGTGTGCCCAGAGCTGTCTGTAAGACAGTGGTCCAGATGAGTTTCAGAGTCCAAGAGAAACTTTATGGAAATACATGCATTTCTCAGGGGATTGCAAAGGTTGAGAAGCAAGGCTTAACAGGAAGCCCTATCTACCTACAGTAAGTTACTGAGGTGCCTGTGGTTTAGATCCTTCCCACCATGGATATGTGAGTGTTTCTGGGTGAAGGTCTATATACCGGAGGTTCCAGTTATACTATCCTCGCACTGATTACGCGGTGTCAGGATGTTCTCGTGCAAGGTAGGAAGATAAGGTTTGTAAGAAAGGGGATAGGATTTTACCCCCAGGGCCAAGCCGTCTGGCACATGGAAGATGTTCAAAAGGTATCTTGTAAAATGATAAACTGTTATAAAAAACCAGCTTTTGGAACACTTTGGGCTGAAATTACCTGCAAGTTCCTGAACTGGCTTTGAGGAGCAGAAATCAGCTGCATCTCATGCATTCCAAGGTACCCGTTCTAAGTTAATGCTAGTAACAGACTCAGACTGGATGCCAGGTGCCAGGTCTGTGCAGAGCCTTCACACACACCTATCAATCCTGTGAGCTGGGCCCTGTCATTACACCTTTTATAGATGATGAAACTGAGACTTTGGGAGGTTAAGTAATTTGCCCAATGGCAACAGCCAGTAAGTCACCTGCAAAAATAATATGGAAAGCTACACAACGTAGAAATACCCCACAGTCTTTTATGTTCAACTCCCAATTATTAATTCAGTAGGAAATGAATGTTTAGTTACAAAATTAAATATGTTTTTCTTTGAAAGGAACTCATTTTTGGAATCAAAGAAATGCATAAAACTTTATTTGCAGAGTCATTGCAACCTCTTTCAAATTAACTACAATTCTGAGGGTAAAAGACATAAGCAATAATATCAACTGATTGTAAAGATATTAATCTAATGACATAAAATTGAAACTTAAAGAAAACAAGAATTCTAAACAAAAGATATTCAAGGCTCTGGCCACCCCGGCGCCTGCCTCTGTGTCCCTGTGGCTTGTCCTGGGGAGGATTCCAGCCTGTCAGGCTCCGTCTGCCTTTCCCGAAGCCTCTGTTAGAGCCCACCTGTCCCTCTGGACTTGGGGTTTCCCAGTTGCCCTTGGGCAGGGCCAGCCCAGGAAAATACAAATCCCCTGTCGAGGGACAACCTTACTCACCTCTGCCTTCACCTGGTGCCTAATCCTGCCTATTGAACTTACTGATATTCAACCAACACCGGGAGGACATTTCCCTCTTACCCAGAACAAAGAGGAATGCCAGCTTTTTCACAGAGAATTAACACACTTAGTGCGAAACCAGCAAGAATACCACTGGCCCCGGTCTGCCTCGGAGGGCCCTCGGAACAAGGCCTGGGCCTCACCAGCTAACCAAGTGAAACATGAGGATCCTAGTAGTCTGTTTCCACATGAAAAGATACCTTTCCTACCAGCAAACCAACAAAGTTCTAAGCAACCTTCATTTTTACAGGTCCATCTTCTAGGACGTTCCCTATAGTGTGGCCATCTGTTTCCTCCCTTGTTTAATAATCCGTCCAGTGGCAGAATCAGGAGAAGTGACTAACGTCAAAGAGAAGTCGGGATCCTCTAATCTCAAACCCCAAAGCTTCACCCTTCTACACTTGCTGAGATTCGTGCTGCAGCCAGACTCTCCCTACTGCAGTGGAAGCAGACTGAGTGGGTACCAGCCTCGACCAACTAGCAGAGGCCAGAAACAAGCAGGACGGCAACTTCCATCCTCTTACGGGAGAGTTTCTCGGTCCTTTTCTCCACAGAAAGCAATGTTTTAAACTGTGCCCTGAAAAAAAGTGCCCCAAATGGCATTTACCAATCAGGCTGGTTCCTTCCCAAGCCTCTTCTGTGTATTGGGATTAGGAGATAAAATGCAGTTTAAGGTTAGGTTTTTTTCAAATAACTGGCATGGGACACAAACACAAACCATGTGAGCTGGTACCCAGTTCCTGCAAAACAAGGCCCATTTAGACATCAATGGAGGAACCAGGCCCAGTTCAGTACAATCAACATTTATCAACCGAGTGCAGCACTAGGTGGCCGGGTGAAACACGCCCCACCCTGCCGGAACAGGCCCTTGGCAGCTAGCAGGAATCTGGGGTCCAGAGGAACACCCAGGAATCCAGTTCTCTGCTTCCTCACTGTACTTGTCATATGACAGATTAGGTTTACTCAAGGTTGTCTAACCTTTTTTCTATAGTCACTGCTGGACATATGGTTCCCAAGGGAGGGCAGTAAGGAGAGAGGACAGATGACAGTTGCTTACTGCCAACAGTGTTGAGAGTGGCTCGAGAGACAGTCATGGCAGAGGTCGGTGGGGGAAACAAAGTCAAGAATGAGAGCTTGGGAAACCCTACTACAAGAATCTCTAGGAAGACCTACCCTGAAGTAGCCCAAGAGGAGGAGGCAACAGAAGGATCCTATCCTTAGTTCCTTTCTTTGCTCCTATCTTTACTCAGGACAAGATGGAACATGGAGAATAGAGGCTCCCCCGAAACTGCAGAGGGCAGCAACCCCCATGAATTACTCTGATCTGCATTTTTGGTCTGTCAAAATATGGCAGATCCACACAGGGCAGGTGGGATGGAGAGGGTAAATCGTGGGTCTCAAATTAAAAGCCTTTAGGTAGCCAAAACCGGTTTGGCTCAATAGATAGAGCGTCGGCTTGGGGACTGAAAGGTCCCAGATTCGATTCCGGTCAAGGGCATGTACCTTGGTTGCGGGCATATCCCCAGTAGGGGGTGTGCAAGAGGCAGCTGATCAATGACTCTCTCTCATCGATGTTCCTAACTCTCTATCCCTCTCTCTTCCTCTCTGTACAAAATCAATAAAATATATTAAAAAAAAAAAAAAAAGCCTTTAGGTAGGTCGACCCCTAGAGCCCTTTCTCTTTCCCCCGAGCTATTATGTTTTCTCCCAACATATTTATTCTGAAAACAGAGGGTTAATTATTTGTTTCCCCAAATGATTCACAATAGCACTCACTTAAATAGCAATCTCCTTGGAACGCTTAAAACAAGACCACTTTTAAAAATTCAATTCACTCACCATTTTACAGGATTTCTGTACATTGTAAATGAGGTATATTGTGAAGGTTAAAGGCACCCTCCCAGAAAGCAGCTATTCTTCCAGGCCTGTCCCTGTGTCCCCCAAGGAAGAATCTGGAGGCCTGGGAGATGGGGCCAAACTGCTGATCTAACTACTCCAAACACTGTCCTCTGAATACAAACTTACACACACACACACACACACACACACACCCAAAGGAGCACATAAAGAGCACATTTCCAGTGGCCTTTAAAGCATATTTCAGGAAACAGAGGCATTTAAAAGGCCTTACCAGACTAAATGTCTGATTTACAAGAAGTATTGGCATATGCATCCTGAGATGTGGGCAGTCCTCAGCTACCCTGCCTGCCCTCCATCATCTACACTACAGCCTCACACTCAGTGATCCTCCATAGACTTGAGGGTAGTGTGGGCATGGAGGGCAGGGACCAGAGGCGGGGGTGGGCTCAAGGGTCTGACCTGGCCACATATTCTTGAAGACCCAGACGGCAGTGTCTGCCTCTGCAATTAGCTCATCATGCTTTAATTTGCTCAGACAACCTGTCAATGCCCGCGTTCTTTAGCCCTCATGGAAGCATGCAGTCAGCTGGTACAGGGCTGAGGGCAATCAAAAGAAGGCAGACTGTCTGACAGAAATTAAATGCTTACAACACATCTTCTGATTATGTAACAGGATAGTGAGACCCCTGCAAAGAGACCTGGCCGGAATGCTGCCTCACCTCTGGAGTGTTCTTCTTGAACTCTCGGCTCTGCTCAATGAGCCGCTTTCTAGACTGCTCGCTTTCATCTTGCCGGTTTGCCAATACTGTTGCGGTGGCATCGAGTTCCCTCTGTCAAGAGAGACAAAAAAAGGGGGAAAGACAAGATTATAATTGCAGTTTGTACCAGAGGGGATCATATTTGCATTTGACCAGAACACTGAGGACAGCCCCCGGTGCTCCATGGACTGTCAACTCCTCAACAGAGTGACGCTGGGGGCTGTGGACAGGGAAAGAGACGCGATCACATGGTTCCCTTCCCATCCAGCCTCATGCGCTACTCTCTCGGCTTTGATGTGTATATGGACACCATCTCACAAATTGCTGTTTCTGTAATAGTACAAACAGATACTTTTTCTGTCTTTTTGCTAAAACCAGGCCAATCCCAAAGGGCATCCCTCCCTGGAGTCACTCGCTTCTTCTGTTCTTAACAAGTGTTTCTTCTTGTCATGTCTCTGTGCTCGGTCCTTTGGATTCGTTTTGCACTTCTCATCAGGGCATTCAGTTTGGCTATCCTTCAACAGTGTGGATCCGAATCTTTTGTAATGATGCCTCATTGCTTTAATTCAACAAATATTTATTGTGGGGCTTACTACAGGTTAGCCATCATTGAACCTGTTACTTGTTTTCAAGAGGTAAATTCCAAGACTAATGATTTCTGATATCTTATAAACATTCAGAAATGAGGCTTATTTCACTGGTACTGGGACTCTGAGAAACACCAGGTATGGGTTCCCTGTAAGACGACCTGTCAAAGGCTAAGGGCTATGGGCTCTGCTCCACGCAACAAACTGATACTCAAAGCATCAGAGAAGCTGTGCCCTGACCTCAGTAATTCTGGGAGCAGCCACCAAAAGGATCAGTTTCAAACAAGCTTACAGCAGATGGGCCCAGACAGCAGGAGCTCAAGGATACGTTCCCATAGCCACTGAGAGGCCCATTTTAAAGACACACACTAGCACATTCTGCTTAGGATTACAGTGGCTGTCCCAAGTGGCTTCTCAATGGTCTGGACTATTCCCCCCAGGAGCAGGCACAATAGAACAAGGACCCCATCAAAGGCTGAAAGGCAAGTAAAATAAAAACGAAAATCCATCCAGAGCCATCCAGGAAGCAGGTGAGAGTTTCTCCACCTACCCTCCACCCACCTCATGGAGTTCCACCTGCTTTCCTTTTTGGTGGAAATACTGAAGTAGTCTGTAAGCCCTGCTGGTGAACACTTCACTCGTACCACTACGGGTGGGCCACTGCCAGACGAGATGACAGAGTGCTGGAACAAACATCCAGTGTGCTGTCGACTTGGAAACTGGACAGTTTAAAGGGGGGGCGGGGACTGGAGGGGGAGAGAATCCCACACCACACTCTTCCCTTTAGTGATTCTGGCATTACAGCAAATCTTGGGCAAACAAGTCCAAAAGAATAACGTGGGCTAGAATTCAAGAACAGATGTCAAAGCTACTGCAGCAAAGAGGGAAACACTGCACATTTTGATAGACCACATTTGAAACACATCCCAGTCAAGTGAAGGCAGAAAAAAAGAGCAACCGAAAGCAATGTGGTAACGCAGGGATGGAGATAGAGAAGAGAGAGCAATCGCAGATAAGCAGAAGGCTCTTCAAAAATATAAACAATCTGGTAAGGAGGAGGACTTAGACATCTATATTTAAGCAGCAGCAGCAGAAGTTATAAAGGGAGACTTCAAGAAGGGGGAAAGAAGCCAATATTGAAATATGACAAAAAAAGTAAAGTTGATGTTTCGTTCCAATCACACACGGATGCAGAAAACTTACAGAAAAACAGAGAGCCCTTGACTGCTTTCAACGAGGACCCTACTTTCAGAGCTGAGGGGGGGTAGAGGGCACAAAATCAGCAGTGTTTGGTGACTTTTGTGGCCCAAAGCTGGGTGCTGCAGGCTCACTAGAGGGAAGAGCTTGGAGACAGCGGGATTGGGGGTGGGTGCTTTGGAAGAGCACACTATCTGTGAGACCCTCTAATCCCCGAGGCTCCCCAAAAGCCTTCTAGGCAGATCCATTAGAGAGACAGACAGAAAGGCTGAGCTTGGGACAGGTCACTTGATGAAAGGCAAAACCACCTTTACCACAGGACTGAGGGCTGGTGAGCCTGAGGAGACCTGCTGTTGGCAGTTGGAGACCCCCGAGGGCCTGCCACACTCGTGCAGACATATGCAGGTCCACGTGAGAAACCAAAGGGGGGTCTCCTGATACAATACCGTGCTGCCACCCACCACCAAGAAAACAGACTGGCACAGCGAGGAGAAAAGACTGAACAGTCAGAGATTGCGGGGTGGTAGGGGGGGGCGCGAACGGCTGTCACCTCCCCAAGTATGGTTGGTCAGATTTCAGCCTCACAATCTTTACAATCTTTGATTGAATCCCTTAAAATAGCACCACTGAACCCTTCTAAAGGACACCAAGGCTGTCCCAGGCTGCGGGGACAACACAAGGGAGGAGAAAGTTACTAAACATAAGCCAGATACTGTTTTATTATCTACCCAGCCTGCCTACACTCCAAGTGTCAAATGTAATGACACATTAACAAGGGAATTTAATGTGTTTAAGGGGGATGGCCCAAAATACAGAACCCTTAGCCCCTGAGTCACTGGTCACAAGTGAGATCGAATGTAGAGTCCCCACAGGCATTAAAAACTTGCGAGGAGAAAAATCCAAAAAACTGAAAACCAACCTAAATACCCAACAATAGCAAACTGGCATATCTACTCAGGGTTATTCTGCAATGGTTAAACAAGAAAAAAATACAGTACTACATGCACTATAAAGATGGAGTGATCTTTAAGATATATTTAAGTGAAAAGAGCAATGTGCAAAACTAATGCTAACACTATTTAAGAGAGTTTCTATACATATGCTTACCTACGTTTCAACTATCTCTAGAAAGGTTCAGGAGACCACTGTAACTGTCCTTGGCTTTGAGGAGCCACCAGGAGGAGGGACTTGCTCTTCAATATATATCTTTTGGCTATTTTGCCATGTGCATGGATTACCTAATAGGAAAAACTGCAGTGTATCTTAATCTTTTTAAAGTACTACTAATGTGAAAATATACGCATATGATAATAGAAACATATTTTACATAATGCACCCCATATATGAGTTCATGGTCTGCGGGTCCACCTGCCTAGGGGTGGCAATGGCCTCCTGACTCACTCTGGTGATGCAGAAAGTAAGGCAAGCACATCCTCTGTCAAAACAACAGCTGTTTCTTGCCCAACGCACTGCACACTGGCCAGTCCCAGGGCTTATGAATGAGGAGGAGGTGGCCAGACTTCCCAGAGGAAGGAAAGACGAGGTTGTCCCCTCAGAACTATTTAGAACTCTCCTCCTGCTGGAAACACTGACAGCCCCAGATCTGAGGCGATGAGGAGCTGGCAGGGCTGGGAACAAACCCACGGGCTCTGAACACAGAGGCCCTTCCAACTAGGCTGAAAGAGCTGGAGGAAGTCCTGGGAAAGCATCTTGCAAGAGTGGCACCTGGAGAAGCTGTGGGGTTTTCTAAGTGACCAAGAGATGGCTAATGTCAGGCGGCGACAACGTCCAGGGAAAGACCTCTGGCTGTGGGACCAAGGGTTCAGTGCATCTGACTCTCTGAAACGAGGGTACTGCAGAAGAGCTGTGGATGGCTGCAATCATTTTTTCCTCTGGATTATAACTTCTGGCATGCTTTTTCTCCATTTCTGACTGATCCTAAAAGGACCAAGCTCCTAATATTTAAAGTTTCTTTCTGCCTGAACCCCAGCCTCTCAGCCAAGGATTAAAGAATTTACTAAACATAAACAATAAACAGCAACCACAAACCTGTCTAAAAGAAACTGTGGGGAAAATATTTCCCAAATAAAACAAGTCCCACTTTTGTGAGACTCTCTTCTTAGGCCCCAGGCCAGGCCTGTGGAGGAGGCCCTTGTCCCTGGGCACCCTGGCCTGACAGAGAAATCACCGGGCCAACTGTATCAGCAATGCAAGTACTGTCTTTTTATGGTCGCTAATTTTAAACCAAAAAGTTCATCTGGTGTTTCTTTAGTGTCTACCTGCTAAACTAATCAAACAGCAATCCTATGTAAGAATTTTAAATGGCTTTATTAGTGAAACAAAGAATACTTGTGCAAAAAGGAAAATACCAACCGCAGTGTCTGTGTTTCTGCACCAGGTAGTCATCATGACATTTTCTATTTTATTTCCAGCAACAGAATCATTTGGACAAATGAGAGCTGCTCTGACTAGAAAGGAGTGAAGGGCCCAAGCCCACCTAACATCAGCCTCCTTCTTGTCATACCCATCCCAGCCCCCTACACTGAATATCTCATAACCCTCAGGCAGTGGCCTCAGAGAATCCTGGCTTGAAATCCAGGCTCCATCTCTGCTGTAACCTGTGTAGTTTTGGTCAAATAACATTGCCTCTCTGGAGATAATTACAACAATGCATGTCAAGTGCTCCATCAAGGTAACTTTTTCTGTACTATATCAGAGCCATGCACTTGATTTAGGCCTCAATTCATTCTGCCACCAGCACCCCCAATTAGGCTGGAGGCACCTGGGCTGCACAGATGAATTGGAACCTGACCCTGAACTGACCTCCAGGTACCCACAGTCCAGCCGAAGAAACTAGGCAGGCAAGAAAGAGTGACAAGAGAGAGGGACCAGGCTGGTGGAACAAAAGCAGAAGTAGAGGTAGAAAAGGAAGAACATACTGCCAGCAAGAAAGCTCTTAGAGATTTTGTGAAAGATGTCCATCTTGCCTTGGACCTGTGGGTAAGACTGGCTCAGTCCCCATCACCCTCCTCCTCCTCTCTATGTGGGCTCATTGAGTACACGGCACAATACCTGGGGAGTAGGTGCTGTTTTAGGCCCAGATCAGGATTTAAAAGAACCAGGAACCTGTTCAGGTCCCCCGAGGGTATGGGTGGGAATGGGGGAGGAGCACATGACAGGAAAGTGCCATCGGTAAGCAGAGGCCAGCCTTGCTTGGGCATGGAAGTAGTGACAGGGACTGCTAGGAGGCAGGCTAGTATTAGAAATGTAAAAGCCACTCCCCAGACATGTCCCCAAACAGTGATCAGGACAGCCACTGTGAGTACACAGATCTACATGCATAAGTAATGTGCTTACACACAGGCTCTCTCTGGAAGACTCCACAAATAAAAGATGCTGCTGCCATTCCCTATCCTACGGAGGAAAATGAACAGGTGGGGGCCTGGGACGAGGTGCTTTCACGGTTTATCTATTTGTACATTTTTAATTTTGAGCATGAAATGTAATGACTACTCCTACAAAGTAAATATTTATATATTAAAATATATTTTTCCTCTATAACAAGACAACATGGGTTGTGAAGGGCTGATAAGGATCTATGAACGCCTCATTTCCAGAAAGGTCCTCCTACATGATACTACAGGAAGGACAGTGTTCTGTTCATGGGTGACAATGATCTCTATTTAAAGGAGAACCCTGCAGAATTCCCAAAGTCAATGTTCATGCTTTCACTTACTTTAAAGAGAACCAAATCTGACCACATATTTCCCCAGACACTTAATCCTTCCCACTTTTCCACTCACACACTGTGATTCAGGACCAGGTAATGCAAAACTCTGAATTATGGCTACCATGTTGTCATGTGATGGCAGTCACATGAGCCAGCAGTGAGCATTTCCACTCAGGAAGCTGTAGTTTCCACAGAATTAGGCGGATCTCCAACAGGGACCATAGTGGACAAATGGCAAAGATGGAACAGATGGAACAGAGGGAGAGACCCACCCGCACCGCCCTGAACTGTGAGCTTCCCACCCTCCCTGCATGCAGCCCAGGATAATCTCAACAGAAGGCAAGGAGGGGAACAAGCAAATTGAATGGAGGAAAGCAGCACTGACTAAAGGCAGGAGGTATTGGAATAGGTTCAGGGAGCTTCAGGGAGTCCAGTCTGATGCAAGATTAAGGCATCCTTCATTCCCTCACGGGCATACATTACCACACAACTGTAAAGGTGACCAGATATACACATATACCCTGCGAGAAAGGGCACATGCCAGGACATAGCCCAAATCTGAGCTCGTCATTCTTACTCAAAAGTGTTTGGAGGCTTCCCAGAGGGCTTGGGATGAGACCACTGAGGGCCCCCAGGCTCCTACACGGGCACGTTGGTCTCCTCTAGTGTCCGCAGAAGGCTGGGCCTACTCCTTTCCCCAGACCCTCAGCACAGGCTGTTTCCTCTGCCTGAAAGCCTTTCCTTTCTCTCTTCAGTGAAACTGCCTGATCTCCACTCAAAATACCCCTCTCCTATCCCCTCATCCTCTACCCTGCCCAGAAGAGATTGGGAGTATGTGCCCCACTCCCTGCACTGTGCCTCTGGCAGAGAGCCTAGTTTGCAATTCTGCCTTTGTGTGGGTAGGTGCCTGGTTAACGTCCAGCCAGTGGGTTATAAGCTCTGGCAAGGCCTGTGTGTTGCTCACTACGGGATTCTCAGCACCTGATGTGCAGCTGGGGCACATCACAGGTGGGTAGTCAAAATTTGATAAATGAAAGAATAAGCTTTAAAAAAAAAAAAAGGCAAAATAAAGTAAACGCTATAACACAAGTCCCAAGAAAAAGTGCTAAAGGGCTCAAAGGAGAGAGATTGCTTCTCCTTGGGAGAAAATTAGAAGCAGCTTCATGAAAATAATAGCACCTCGAAGAAGAGCCTGCAGGCTGGCAGGGATATACTCTGGCAGAGGCACCAATATCCATTATAAGGAGAGAAGAGACACATTTAAGAACTCTGAAGGCTGGCAAGGCTTCCAGTAGGAAAGAGAGATGGCTGCGCAGAATAAAAATAAAAACGGGGGGCGGGGGAGAGGGGGCACTAACCCAAGCACTGAAGTCCTGGATGGCAGAGAATAGTCTGGAACAGTTCAGGGGGCTCTGGGGGGCTGAGGAGGAAGAGAAAAGGCTGGCAGAACTGGCTCTTGAAGGCAAGAATGGCTGAGGAAGAGGGAAGGAGAACCTGGAGGAGACCCACACCCCCCTCTCACTCCTCCTCAAAGGATCCTGGGTACTTTTATAAGAATTAGAAGTCTATGGCTAAGAGGGGCTCCTCCCTGCTTAGGAGCCCTTGGAAGTGGTATCCGATTGGAGATCTAACAGTTCAATGGGAGAGAGAAAGGAAAGGCTTTGAGGCAGAGGAAACAGCCTGTGCTGAGGGTCTGAAGGGAAGACGTAGGCCCAGCCTTCTGTGGACACTAGAGGAGAAATAGCCGGGCAAACTCTCTAAGCAGCCTCGGAAGTAACTTTCATCACAGCTCTACTGTAAGAATTGGGGGAAGAGACACAGGAATAGGAAAAGTCCATTTCAACTGGGCTTTTAGGAAAACAGGGAGCAGCAGAGCATACATGAGGTTCGCTGTTGAAGTTGTTCCCCTGTTAGATGGGCCACTTCTGCTTCATTTCTGTGCCCCCAATCGCAGATACCAATAGGGGAAATTCAGGGAAGGAGTGCTTTTCCCAGAGCAGGGAAAATGAGGCTCCTGCGGTGCTGGCACAGAGCCCAACACACAGTAGGTGTTCAGTAAATGCTGGCTTAACTGGGTGGACAAGAAGTGACCTCTCTGGGTTAATCACTCCCTGTGGTTCTCTGACTCAGGGAACAAAAACATGGGTGTGTGCCGGAACCGGTTTGGCTCAGTGGATAGAGCATCGGCCTGAGGACTGAAAGGTTCCCAGGTTCGATTCCGGTCAAGGGCATGTACCTTAGTTGCAGGCACATCCCCAGTAGGGGGTGTGCAAGAGGCAGCTGATCGATGATTCTCTCATCGATGTTTCTAACTCTCTATCCCTCTCTCTTCCTCTCTGTAAAAAATCAATAAAATATATTAAAAAACAAAACCAAAAAACATGGGTGTGTGAGCAAGAGACTGCCTAGAGTTCAAGTTTCTAGTTGTCCAGGGGTTTAATCAGAAACCCTGTGCGTTTCAGCCTTGCTGAAATCTGTACAACACAACCAGCCATCTTCCCCTATCTTGGCAATTAGAGTGAAATGATAGGAACGCAACCACGTAACCTCCTGGCCAGATCTCACAGGACACAGAGCATAGTGGCTCTATGTCTAGCATGAAGGTGGGTCGTGTTCCCCAGGAGCCCAGAGAAAGGAGAGAATGTTTGGGACCAGGAATTGGGGGGGAGGGGGTGTGAAAGGCTACAGGACAGTGTGGAGGGAGACCCGTGTGCATATGGACTCTCACTACCTGTCAGCTCTGTAATCAGTACAGCGGCCTAACCTACAATGGGGACACAAATACATGACTCCTAGAGCTGTTATGAGGATTAGATAAGATCAAATGCTGGGGCCATGAGTGATGTTAGTTTCGTTTTCCTCTTGCTATTCAACCTGGCCTCACCTCCAATAAAGATTATTTTCTCATACCCATTTAACTCTTAAACCAGTGTGAGTCTAATATGCACTCAGTATTTTGTGATGCTGAAGGATGACTTGATATTAATATCCAATCTAGAAAATTCAAGTGAAACAATTACTCCAACATACACTTGCTCCCTGTTGGCCTTTCCAGCTAAAGGCTGCATCACTGGATGATGGTGCAGATAGAAAGGTACGGAGGTGGGGGCAGGTTTCTCAGTATATATATTTTTAAAAATATATTTTATTGATTTTGTACAGAGAGGAAGGGAGAGAGAGAGCTAGAAACGTCGATGAGAGAGAAACATCGACCAGCTGCCTCTTGCACACCCCTTACAGGGGAAGTGCCCCTGACCAGAATCGAACCTGGGACCTTTCAGTCTGCAGACCGACGCTCTACCACTGAGCCAAACCGGTTTCGGCTCTCAGTATATTTTTTAATACAATTTTGATTTTGGATCAAATGAAGGCATGCTCAGAAAATAAAACTGAATAAAAATAAACTGGCCTAACAAAAGCTAGAGCACTAAGTTTTCATACAGCCTTTTTGTGAATTCCTCAGTATTAAAGAAATTTCAAGATTTTGTTTTTGACTGATTTTCACCACACAGAAAACCCAATATGCAAAGACAAAAAATGCCAGATGTATCCAACAAGCACTGCACTACACATAGTACTTGCCAGACTCTCATTTCAACAGGGAGATGTGAGAGACGTGTCTGGGTGATGCATAATGGAGTATTGGGGGATAGAGACCGGTGTCACTGAGAGTAGGCACACACAGCCCAGGAAGAGGAAAAGGCGTCTTTTAACCCTATTGAAAGAATTCTACTTTACATATTAATTGAACCACATGAAATTGTTGACATCTGCCCAGTTCTGAGCTACAAAAATGTCTGCTCCCTAAGTAGCATTCTTTACTGCTCTGCCTGGATCACAAAACAAAACTAAATTTGCCTGCCAGCCACAGCCTTTCAGACCCTGCACGGCTCCAAATGGCAGGAGTGCCTCGCCCCTCTCTGATCTTGTACTTCTCCCAGGAGCCCAAAAGGTTCTTCCCCCTCTGATGAGCCCCCACCGTGCCCTCTGGGTTGGTCTTTGCTGTCTGTCTATCCTCCTTTGCCGGGGCTCTTTAGCTCTTTCTTCTGTCTTGTTCCTGGGTTGAAGTGGGAGCCTGTTGTCTTTTGCTTCTATTGTGTTCCCCCAGGCACAGCCTCCACTTTCCCCTGCAGGACCCACACTGGGGACCACGGAGAAGCTGCCGAGGTCTGACCCGTTGGTATTAATACCCTGTTTCCCCAAAAATAAGAAAGTGTCATATATTAATTTTTGCTCCCAAAGATGCACTAGGTCTTATTTTCAGGGGATATCTTATTTTTCCATGAAGAAGAATAGAGTACACATTTATTGTTAAATGAAAATAAAGGAAATTTATTACCTGTACATGGTACGGTAGTACGGTAGTTGTCAACACAAACCAGACAAACTGTGAATCCTACACTATCAAGAATTTACTCATTTATTCAATGACAATCATGTCATCATTTTCTGGAACATCATCATAACAATCCAATTCCTGAATTTCCTGGTGAATTTCTTGTGACTCCATTTCTTTCAGAATCAGTGGACCAAATCTCTCATGTTTAGCAATAGCATTAAGACAGAGCCTGGGAGGGGGGGCTTATTTTCGGGGGGATGCCTTATATTTCACTCAGAAGAAACCTGTAAGTAGGTCTTATTTTCAGAGGATGTCTTATTTTTGGGGAAATGCGGTAATCCTATGGGTCTCGGATGAACTTGGAAGAAAAGTGGCCACAGGAGCTTTGCTAGTCCCATGTCACAAATGAGGAAACAAAGGTTGGGCACATACATGACTTATCTGCTAACAAATGCCCAGGGAATAATAATATTGGGTCGGCAGCTAAGTAATTGCGGGTTTCACACATATATGGCTTCAGTTGAATTTTTAGGTTTGCAGACGTAGTACAAATGTAAAACACATTTTGTTATTTGATAGTTGGCTATTCAGCTGTTAATCAGTAAAAAAAGTTTTTTGATCTGTTTTGTAGTTTTCGTTTGGCGTTCGTTGAAAAATGGAAAATCAAAAGGAACATTTTCGTCATATTTTGCTTTTTTATTTCCTCAAAGGGAAAAACGCATCGCAAGCTCATAAAAAGTTATGTGCTGTTTATGGTGACGAAGCCTTAAAAGAACGGCAGTGTCAAAATTGGTTTGCCAAATTTCGTTCTGGTGATTTTTCACTCAAAGATGAAAGACGCTCTGGTCGTCCAGTTGAAGTTGATGACGCCCTAATCAAAGCAATAATCAATTCGGACTGTCACAGTACAACACGTGAGATTGCAGAGAAGCTTCATGTATCACATACATGCATTGAAAATCACTTAAAACAACTTGGCTATGTTCAAAAACTCGATACATGGGTTCCTCACGAACTGAAAGAATCACAGTTAATGCAACGCATTAGCAGCTGCGATTTGCTAAAGAAACGTAATGAAAATGATCCATTTTTAAAATGACTGATAACTGGCGATGAAAAATGGGTTGTTTACAACAATATCAAGCGAAAAAGATCGTGGAGCAGGCCAGGTGAACCAACTCAAACAACATCAAAAGCTGATATTCATCAAAAGAAGGTTTTGTTATCAGTTTGGTGGGATTACAAAGGAATTGTCTACTTTGAACTCTTACCACCCAACCGAACGATCAATTGTGATGTCTACATTGAACAACTAACGAAATTAAACAATGCAGTTGAAGAAAAGCGGCCCGAATTGACAAATCGAAAAGGTGTTGTATTCCATCATGACAATGCAAGGCCACACACATCTTTGGTCACTCGGCAAAAATTAATGGAGCTTGGTTGGGATGTTTTGCCACATCCACCATATAGTCCTGACCTTGCACCATCTGATTACTTTTTGTTTTGATCTTTACAAAACTCCTTGAATGGTAAAAATTTCAATAATGATGATGATGTCAAATCGTACCTGATTCAGTTTTTTGCTAATAAAAACCAGAAGTTTTTTGAACGTGGGATTATGATGCTGCCTGAAAGATGGCAAAAGGTCATTGATCAAAATGGGCAATACATTACAGAATAAAGTTATTTAGTTCCATGAAAAAATTTTTTTAAAAATCCGTAATTACTTAGTTGCCGACCCAATAGGTCCCTTGACTCCATGGTGCTTTTCATTCATATATACATTTTTTGACTTGAGAGAGGAAGGAAGAGAGAGATAGAAACATCGATGATGAGAATCATTGACTGGCTGCCTCCTACATGTCCCCTACTGGGGATCGAGCCAGAAACCCTGGCATGTGCCCTTGACTGGGAATCAAATCTGGGAACCTTCAGTCTGCAGGCTAATGCTCTATCCACTGAGCCAAACCAGCTAGGACTGTTTATCATTCTTCTTTATACTTAGTATACATTATGAGACAAATCTTAAAACGAAATGGGAACTTGTTAAAATTTTTACATGTTCGTGAAGGTTGATGCTAGGTGGGCAGTGGTCTATGACTTAAACATTCATTCTCTTGCCTCGCTCAATGGAACTGCTCCACTGCCCTGGCTGCAGGACAGGAGATGGATGCCAGAGAGAACAGATACCGGGTGTACCGATTAATAGTGCAGATTTTATCATCAAAGAAAACACAATAATTTCAAGAAGAACACCGAAAGTGCTTTATTCAAAGTAATATCCATCGCTAGCTACACATTTCCTCCATCTTTCAGGTAATTTGTGGATACCATCCCAATAGAACTTTTCTCGTTTTGAGGCAAACCATTCAGAGACCCAATTTCCCACTTCTTCGTATGTTTTGAAGTACTGCTCAGAAAGTGCATGTGCCATAGATTGGAACAAGTGGCAATCTGAAGGAGCAAGGTCTGGTGAATACAGCGGGTGGGTTAATACTACCCAGGCAAGAACATTTAACGTATCTTTAACTGGTTTTGAAGTGTGTGATGGTGCGTCATCCTGAAGCAAAATTACTTTGCCGTGTCTTCTGGCACATTCTGGTCGTTTTACCATCAAAGCGTGATTCAAATTGATTATTTGTTGTCGGTAGCGATCAGTATTAACTGTTTCACCTGGCTTTAGAAGCTCATAATACACTACACCTTCCTGATCCCACCAAAAACAGAGCATTGTCTTCTTTCTGAAGCGATTTGGCCTTGCAGTCGATGATGATTGTTGACCTGGATCAACCCATGATTTTGTGTCTTTGGGATTCTCAAAATAAATCCACTTTTCATTGCCAGTCACAATTTGATGCAAAAAAGACTTTCTTTTGTCCCATTGAAGCAACATTTTACTGATGACTTTGGTTTTCCATTTGTCTTTCATTCAGTTGATGTGGCACCCATTTTCCTTCCTTAAAATCTTTCCCATTGCTTGTAAACCATTAGAAATCGTTTGCTGAGCAATGTTTAATCTTTCTGTAAGTTGTTTTTGAGTTTGATACGTATCTTCATCCAATAATGCGTGTAACTCTTAGTCTTTAAACTTTTTCAGTTGACCTGGATGTTCTTTGTCTTTCACATCAAAATCATCACTTTTAAAGCGTTTAATAAAACCAGTGTTCACAGCTACTTGAGATGAAGCATGTTCACCATAAGCTTCCCAAAGTATTCAGCAGCACTTTTCTTCAAAATAATGAATTGAAACTTTACGTAAATGCTCTTTTTTTGGCATGAAATTCGACATTTTTAAGCATAAAAATATCTATGAAAATTTGACACATGAAGCTTTGAAGCTTTTGTCAATACAACAAAATAGCATAGATATCAAATCACATATATATCAACATATGTGTAACTCCATCTATTGAAAAAAATCTGCATTATTAACTGGTACACCTAACCCCCACAAATGCATTCGGAATGGGGAAAGAGAGAGACTCGAGAGATCTTCAGTGGGCTTGGGCTGACCTGTCAGCCAATTAACTGGAACTGGGGACCAATTAATTAAATGAGCAGAATGAATGAAAATTGCATTATTCAAGATGGTAGCCACCAGCCACATATGTTATGTAAATTTAAATTCAGTTTCTCCTTTGCAGTAGCCACATTTTGAGGGCTAGTGACAACTGTATTTGATGGAGCATATATAGACCAATACATCATCATAGGAAGTTCTACTGGACAGTGCTGATCTACATAGGCTCTCTAGGTTCAGAGGGTGGCATTAACTGCTACAAATCAAACACTGCTGCCCCATTTCACAAACTGAGGGAGATGACGAGTTCCTAATCAGCTCCGCCAAAAAAACACTCCATGAAGGAGCAGAGCCAGGACTCCAATTCAGGTCTGGATAACCAGCACTGTGGAAGCAGAGGCTCTTTGCAGTAAACCACTCCGACGCCTCTTTTCCTCACTCTAGTTTAACGCACTTGACTTTCCCCAGGAAACTGGAGGCTAAAAATGAGGCAGGGAGTAGGGGGAGATGCTCGGGGTGAGGATGGGGGTACAAAAAGAAGTGTTTTAATGACAAAACAACTATGCCACTGCCAAGAGGGATAACTCTGATCTCATCTACACTTGTAAATGTTTTCCTCCTAAAGTATTTGTTTCAGAAATAAGCCTTTAATTTGAATACTTTTGTAGCCAAAATTTCTGTCAGTTGAAAATATTTGTTTCTATTGTTTGGCAGGAATCAATTTGTCAGGGCACCAGCCACGCTGGCAAAGGTTCCCTTCCACTTCTCTGGGAAAATGCTTGGCGGCAAAACTATCCACCACCCAGCAGCTCCCTCGCTCTGCTTGGGCTATCCCAGCCACAAACATCTGCCAGCACAGCCAAGGCTGCGAATCAGGCCAACCAACAGTGCCTGCGCTGGTGTTATTGGGAATATAGGACGGGGCTTGGTGGGCAATCTACTGAGTGAGTTTTTTCAGGAACAGAGTAGATTTTATTAATTGTTTTGTAAGTAGTAGAGTTGTGACACAGTATTAGGTGATTTTTCAGACAGCCCTCTCTCTTCTGGTATTAGTGAAGTCTAGAAAGCAGGCAGCAGAAGTTTGGGAAGACCCAACTCCATCCTGGCTACAGGAATTTGGACAAGTCACCAAGACGCCCTGAGTCTTGATTTTCTCATTTATAAAATATACCACTTACCCTGGCTCACAGGGTTCTTGGAAAACTGCATGACATAAAGAATAAGAAAAGTTCTTATAAATTAAAAAAAAAAAAAAAGTTCCACAGGAATAGTTCTTTTCTTCTGCAAAGATAAGGTATCCTCCAATTTCCTCACTTAGCTCCCTTTTTGTATACTCTGAGGGTTGGGGCACTTAAGAGACAGATCACGAAAGTTAAAAGCTATCACAGTTACAGGTGAAGTGCTAATAACTTCATTTTGAAACTGTCAGGTTTCGTGTGTGTTTTTTTAAAAAATCACAGCTGTGGCTTGCACTAGAACTCTACCTGTAGCTGCATTTCCTTCTCACATTTTAATTAGCAAATAAAAACTCCCAAAAGCTCTCCAAATGTTTTATACTGGAATTTGTAAGTAAAAGTCAAAATATGCTGAGTAGGTGCTGGGGAAAAAAGTCAAGCCAGTAACAGCCATCTATCAACAACAATGAGCAGGTTTATTTGAGTTTATGTCAGGCCAAGAGACTCCATCTCTGAGCCAGGTTTGATTTTATTTTTGCAATTCATTTTCAAGATTTTGGGTGTTCAGCGAGCATGGTTTATAACATCCTGCCATTGCTGAGCGCTGCTGCCAGCCAGATGGCCCAGCAGAATGACGCTCATATGGCAGGGAATGTGAATGCCGCCTGTGATTCCTTCACTCTCTCCTGGCACCAGAGCTGCTGGCCGCTATCAGGAAACCTGGGTGCTGGTTGCCAACAGGTGACACTACATGAGGGCTCCTGGTGCCAAGAACAGAAATGTGATTTTAAAGGACCCACTTAAATCCTCAAAAGAGTTTCACCTTTAGCTATACTAGATGTGAGGAACACCAGGGAGGAAAAGGAATTGCTTCGTGAGCTGCCCTGGAAAGTGCTGCTACCAACCTGCCATGCTGGGCACTGGAATGGCGGCTCCGGTTGATAGCTGCACCCCACCTTGTCCAGGGGGGTTTCTGAAACATCGCTGGAGGGGCTCTTTAACTCAGACTTTATAAAGCCAGCTGAAGAGCTATTGCCATCTAAACTCACACTAACGGTGAGAACACAAATGACAAGCACAGTAACAACAAACTGCTACCAACTATATAATGGGGTTCGGCTATTCATTTGCATCAGCGCCCTCAGCCAGTATAGCTCCCAACACTCTCCAAGCTCTCTCCCGGTACAGACGGCCCCCATTCATCCGGATCTTGATTCCATGGTGTCCCTGGGACCCCACAGGGGAAGGCATGGAAGTGAGGCAGAAAATTAATGATAACTAGAAAGCATTCTTAATCTCTCCGTGTCTGCTCCAAGTTCAGGTTTGTCTCACCTGTTTTTCCCTAATGCTACATGTTATTTCTTAAATATATAGATATCAACGAGATTTTTCTCTATCAAACTCAGCAAAATGGTGTCACCTGTCTTGGCCCAGGAATGACATTTCTCTATGCCCTCCGTTTTGGTACTTCCATGTTTGTCCTCTTGTGACTTCTTGAGAGGTAGGGGAGAGGAGAGAATTCTAATCTGGTTTGGGAAAAAGGCAGCTCCCAGCAGATTGTGATCTACAAAGAGGCACCTCCTACCCACCCCATCACCCTCTCAGCAATACCAGCCAGGGGCCTAGGCCTCAGGACACTGCCCTTGTGGCATCAGGAAGCAATGCTGGCCAAGCGGCTTTGGTTACAATGGCCGGCTATTTCTCTGCCCATGTCGTTCCATCACAGGCAGGAAGCCACAGGCAGTTTGTACAAGCAGCAGCACTGTCTTCTATGCCAGCGAATATTTGATTCTGTCAAGCTAATGTAAATATAAAGAAACTATTGCCATAGATCTGAAATGATAATCAAGATCTTCAATCATAAAAAAACAATCAATTATGTCTAGTAAAAAAAAAAAAAAAAAAAAAAGCACAGCAATATATTTATTTCATCAAGATTTTCAACAAAAGCTGAGACAAAAAATGATTCACTAGTTTTCTCCTAGCTATATCCCTATCCTTAAGTGTCTGCTCAATGGATATTACGGGATTTCTATACACTTGTATTATACTAAATAAACTGCAAGAGCAGAAGTTCAGCTGCAGTGGCAACACTTACATTAGAGAGGCCCAATGGGATCATGAAGAATTCACTTGCATCCCAAAGACTCTCATAAGAAAAGCTATGGCCTATGTTTGGCACCTATGTGATCTACGGCCAGCGGATACCCAAGGCTTCCCTCCAGGGGGATAGCTATGAAGCCCAAATGCTCCTCTACAGTCCTGGGTCAACTTACTGTCCACTCATCAGAGTGATCTCCTCCTGGCTTATTATGGGAGCAGCTCCAGACAGGGCATAAAAGGGCCAACAAAGTGCACTGGTGCTCAAAAAGCTTACAACTTGGTAAAATAATTGGACGACTGTAAGGCAAGATGCTACAGGAGAGATACTCCTAGTAATATTACTGGGAGTTGAAAGGAAGAGAGATGACTTTCTGTTGTGAGGTCAAGAAAGACTTCCTAGGAAAGGTAGGAAGAGATGGCCTTAAAGGTGAAATTTCATGTGGGGGAAGGAGAGTTCTAGGAGGCGAATAAGCAGAGATAATACAACAACTGCAGCTAGTTTACTGACTCCTGCTTTACAACTTTTGTCATTAATTGCCATAATGATGTTAATGTGTCCACCAATGAGCGAGGACATGGGTTCAGAGGTAAAGCCAACCTGACCGTATCACACATTTATGAAGTGAGATTTAGAAGGCTATTTTCTGCACCTAAATCTGCTCCCTCCACTACAGAAGAATGCTCTCAAAAGTGCAAAGGCTTGACTTGGGGACAGTGGGCTCCAGGGGTACAGGGAGAAAGAACTCGAGGGTTCCTTTCTCTTCTAAGCTTCTATGATTATATCTTAGCTGTGGAACAGGTGAAGTTGTTGGTCTTCTTATCCTCCAGCTCTTTTTCTGTGTCCCCTCTCTCTTTCCTCCTCACCAGGGTAGAGGCGGTCCCATCAGGTTGCTGGTGCCAGCTCTGCTTTGAAAAAAGGCAAGACTGTAGGGTTTCCAATGCCAAAGTTACTTATATAATACTATTTGTTGGGTCACTAAGAAACTCGAGGTAGATCTAGTCAAAGCTTTGAAGGTGCAGGTGACTGTGTTGAATCAACGTGTTGCTGACTCTCCAGGCTACTGGATCACTGCAGGTCTTTAGAAAGCTCATTCTGGCAGCCACAGGAAGAATTAATTAAGAGGGAGGAGAGGCTAAGAGTAGGCCATGCAATTCAGCATTTCAGCAAAGAAGCCACAGGACAAGGAAAAGAGGTCCAGCCTTAACAACCTGACAAGAAGGTAACCACTCAGTAAAATCTGCAATGACAACAAGGAAAAGGAAAGGAGAGAAACAAGACTTGTCTCGGAAAGAATCTTGAATCCACTTCAGTGAGTAAATGCAGGAAGCAGCCACATGAAGAGAAAATAGGATCCACTAAAATGGAATTATAAGCCTGGCACTGAAAACGGCAGGGACTTTCTCCATCCCAGCTGTTGCCAGCTTTTGCTTGAATCCCTCCTGCTTTAAATGCTCGCAGGGGTCCCAGACCAATCAGCATTGGACCTGTCAAATCTGACTGCTGGAATAAATATGGGAAGGCCGAGTGGCAGCCATAACATGGAATTTCCTTGTTTTTATTATGTTAAGGCTCTTAAAGAGTAACTTTCACATTGGGGAAAACTTTTCAAATATGTACTACTTGAAACTTAGATCCAGTTACCTCTCACATGTTTTCAATCATTCCGCTTGCCAATTTTACTAGTTATCAAAAGACATTTGTGGTTGAAAGCAAGGAATGGGCTTTTCCCTCCCAGTACATCTGCCCAGTGACCTCACCCTGCTGGATCCCTAAACTGGCCACTGGCTGCCAGAACGGCCTGATGGGGCAGATCCCCCAGGGTGTGCTACTGGATCTCACAGCTGTTTATTTCATAGCACTGGCACTACAGTGATACCTGGGTACAAATTTGGGGTGGGGGTGGGGGGGGAGATTACTGATAAAATCCAGCTATTACTACTTAAATGAGTCCAGAAATATAAGTTTCTCTTGAAATGCACACATACTAAAATAAATCTGGTTGCTTGATTTTCAATTCCTACAGTTAAACTTGTTGCAATTTGGGGATGATAGTGGGCTCGTCATGCTACATTCTGGGTGTTATTCTCCAAATTCCAAATAAAGAGGCCCTGGGTTAACATATCTTCTCTTGATATGTTAACCTAACACACCTGGGAGTGTCAAAGCCTTCTAAGGGTACGATACCACAAATGTCTAATATCAAACAATGTAAAATTCTGTGCTGTCAATGGGAGTACAGAGATGGGGAGAGGTAGATTGAAACCTCATTAAAAAACAAAATGAAACACATATAGGTGTCCTAAATAGCTTACCCGATATAAATACAGAGGAAGGCCTAATAAGACGAGCACTGTATGATCTGGCTGAAAGGAGGCCACCCCCATGTGTACTGTGCACTTCATATGTAGTAGCAGGGACATAACTTACTGACCATCGAAGTCAGCTCAGAGGCCCAGGAACCAGAGGGCATGTAGCTGACGGCTGGCCTGAGACATAAAAGGGCAATACTGACTGCTCTTAAGAGATTGTTGGGGGCAGTTTATACATTTCTGGCATGAATATGCACTTTTCCTGTGAATACAAAAAGGCAAACAAATCTTCTGGAAACAGAAAACTCTGTATTCAGTTTGTTAGGGGCAGGCTTCAAATTTCCGACATAAACATTTATTTTTAATCCAGCTCTTCCTCCCCCCCCCCCCCCCATTTGAAACCTGTTAATTCCATCACTGAGAATCCATCAAGTTTCAGACTGGAATTAATTTTAGCAACTGCTTTATACCAAAAATATTAGGAGATGTAGCTGTGTAACTGGCCTCACTTCACACACTGTCACCGAAAGTCTGCATGTTTGAATTCCTTGCAGACAGTATAGTTCACACTGACAAAGAAGCGTTCCCAAGTTGGTGAGCTCATGATTCCTTTTTGAGGAGCACACAGAGCTGTCGGAAGCAATGCTAGCAATCTGGTCACCGGCCGTTTTTACATAGAACTGACTACAGTGTTGATTCGTCCCTTCCCTACTCAGGGAAGTGACTGCCACTGCATACATGCACACACACGTTTACCTCTCAACAAATTCACATTGATTACACACTGTCTCCGGTTAGGATTGTTCCCAGGTGTCTGTTGGTCATCTTTACACCTGCTTCCTCACTGATCCCCTTCTCCTACCTCACCTGTCACAAACTAAGTTTCCTGGCCCAGAAAGCCACCTATGTAGGTTAAGGCAAGCTGTGGATTGTAGTCTGCCTCCCTGAGGTATATATCTGGCTTCATTTTACTTGTGATCCAAGAAAATGTGGCCCAAGCCATCAGTAATCCGTCCCCTTACTGCCACCAGTTTCACCATTATAATAGTGGAGTAGCAATCATCCCCTTTTGACCGGTGCTCTGTGAAAGCTCGTTACTGTGACTCTCTTAGAGGACAGGCTTTGACTATCAGATTACTGCAAAAAGCTACTTGAGTTCCATTTTGAGGGGCCAAAATTTCTGTGGCTCTCTCAGTCTATCATCCCTAGAGTTCTTTAAGAATGTAGGTTCCTTTGCCCTTGGAGGTTGAGCCAAACCCATCTATGGAGCAGTCTGGAGCTTACTGAATGAATATTCTCCATCCCATCAAAGCAATTTCAAAATCTCAGGTTCTGCTACTGCCAATAGTATCCAAACCTAGAAGCCCGACTAAAGTCTCTGCAACCAGTGTCTTACCCCAGGCAGGCTCACCCCAACTGCTGGGTCCAATTTTCCAATGACCATGCAGTTGGAATTCCCACTGTGGCTATAATGGGGTGGCCTTGCTAATTAGAATTAGTTCTACCTTTTCCTGCAAACTTCCAGGAAAAACATTCCCCACATAATTTCTGAAATGTCCAGTGTCTAAGCAATTTGGAAAGCTGACCAGGGCTCAACCTGGGATGGGCGCTAGGGTCATAAGGTTCAGCCAGGCCATAATCCCTGCACTCCAGCCAGATGGCATCAGATAGGACAGCCCAGCAAAGCTCACTCTCAGGCTTCAGAAGCTATGTTCTACTTCACAATCAAACCAGGTCCTTGTCTTCAAGGCTATCAGCCCCAGAGCCATCCTTCAGGAGCCCTGAAAATGTTTAAATGGTTCCCCTCCCCAGCAGCACTGCCCCCATTGGATTTCTCCGTAAGAGTTTTATTTAAAACTGGCATTAATGCACACCATTGCTTCTGAATCTGAGGGCTTGTAAAAGACCCAAAACTACTCTGCACTTGATACTGCACTGCCAAAGCACTTCCATTCTTTAAAACCTGGACCATAATTTATGCAGCTCTACAGATTCTAAAGAAATTCTGGTCATACCGTGCATAACTTCCTGAGGAATTCTAATACTTCTAGATTTGCTTGGTAATTTAAATTAAAACAAAAAGAAACATAATCCCCACATAAGACATTTTCCTACCTGACAACATCACCATGGTGATAAGACATGTACCTGTACAGTCTCCTAAGTGTGCAAAGCAGAAACCCAGGCCCCAATGGCAGCAAGAACTTCAGAGCAAAAAATTGCCACTTATTTACATCTCCAAGCGTGTCAGATTCAAACCTGAATATATATTTCACACAGTACCAAAACTTTTAAATATCCACAAGAAGATTTCATTTTTATAGGCAATAAACATTAAATCTAAAGGACTGGAACATAAAAAAAGTGTTTTAATACCATATAAATCACTTTTCCCTAGACAGACTAAATCTCTGAAGGTTTTAAGGACTGCAATATAAATTTTTATGGCAAATTATCTACATAGAAATTATCTGCATGAGATGCACTTTCACTTCTCATTTACATAGTGCTGACAATCTTCTCCATCACAACAGCCAATCCAATTTGGGAAATCACACGTACGAGAGAAATACTAGTGCTCGAGCTAGGAGGAGATCTCCCTTTCTTTCTGCCCATCGTCTTCATTTGATGCAACTAAGTCTGTCCATCCCTATATAATAAGAGCTTAATATGCAAATTGTCCCTTCGGGCAGTCGTTCGACTGGGAGACGGGGAGTTTGACCGCTCGCTATGATGTGCGCTGACCACCAGGGGGTGGTGCAGAACATGGCGGACTTTGGAGACCTGGCACTGGCTGCAAGTGAGTGGGCTGCGCCAGGCCAAGGCGGGTGCAAGCAGGGGCCTGATCACTGCACAGACTGGGACCAGCGGTGGTGGCAGTAGGGGGTGTGGGAGGGTGGGAGCAGCCACCTGGCTCTCAGGACTGAGGGAGCCAGGGCTCCAACCAATCGCCCTACAGGTGGGATGGTGGAGCAGGTGAGACGGTGGCACCAGGCCACCTCGTGGTGACAGGTGAGGCTGCAGGGCTGCGAGGCTGGAGGCGCAAACTGGGGCCCAATCCCTGCAGGCCACCCCATGGGTCCCCACCCATGCACAAATTCGGGCACCGGGCCTCTAGTTTTTCTATAAGAGTCTTCAGCTAACCCACAGCCAAAATGGAGTTTGGCATTTCAAAAGATGAAAGTTATTCACAGGCAGTGCCCAAAACATGCCGTCTACCATGCTCCTCTTGGGCCAGTAGCCAGCCAGCTTGATTCCACAGCCCCCTGGTGTTTTAAGAACTTTATGTTTATGAGGCTAGTATTTTTGCACATAATTTTGTCTTCAAGATTAAAATTTTAAAAGAAATCCCAAGAAAAGTAGAAATTAGAGGACTGTTCTATCAGAGAGCAAAATATGATTATTTTATCAACAAATAATTTACCATATTAGTGAGTTACAAAAAGTTTATAACCTGACCCCAAAATACAAAAAGACTAAGAGTTATTATTCCTTCTTAGTTATTTCCTAATAACAAAACCAAAAAACAAAGTAGTAAACACGCCTGCTTTCAAGCTATTTATCTTAGCCAGTCGTCTGAAGAATGAAAAAGATAGAGTTCCTGGGAATGTTTTCCCTATAGGTTTAATTCATATAATAAATATTAAAGTTAATTTTTGTGTCTTTCATCTAGGATAGTTTTAGAGGCTTTAATGGTCTGAAAATTTAAATACAGCTCTCTTTTAATTTCTTCCAGGGCCTAATTAAACAAAAACAGATCTAGCATCACAAAATTCTGCACAAAAATAAAAATAAAAAAGTATTTTGGCAAAGGGCACCAATTTTAACTGACTCTAGCTGGGATATATAAGCATTAACAATAGACTGACGGAAAGGGAATGCAGGACATTTTAACAACATTTTCCAATTAAACCATCACATTCTCGTGAAGTAAAAATCCACATAGATTTTTTTTAGGTTGCGTATAAAATAGTAATGACAAGCCCATTTCCTCTAGCTCATTACAAAATTTTCTTCTTGAAGTGGCAATTTCTGCCCTGGACGACTAAATGAGGGTAATTAGAGGCCCAGTAAGTTTTGAAAAACCGAACAACCAGAAGACACTCTGAAATATGGTGCCAGAAACACTCTGTTATGCAAATGAAGGAGGTAACATTTTCTCTCCAGATTAAAAGACACTTGATGCCAGTTAACAGCAGCTTGTGTAATCTTATTTAAAATGTGCTAAAGCATTACACCACTTCACCAAATGGAAGAAAAAGGAACAATACTAGGCCTAAAATTAAAAGAATGTGACCAACAAATTGCTTTTAGATGCAGTTTTCATAAGAAGCTCAACTGCCTTCAGTTTGCCACTAGCTACTTCAGAACAAAAAGAGGTATAGAATGGAGACAAACTAAAAAAACATGTTCCGGGATCTGACTCATTCAACAAACATTTAGTGAGTCCCCACCTCTGATGGGTTGGTTTATGGGAACAAAAAACCAAAATGAGCGTGGCACCTACCCACCTGGGACTTCCAGTCTATGTGAAACAAAATAATAATGAGCAACTGAGATAATTAGCAGCAACAACAGCAAAGCCTTAAAAGTAATTCAATTTAACTTTTATTGACACTATGAAATGGAGGAGGCAACAAAAATAATTAGCAGACTTTCTCCATACAGAAATTCAACACCCACGCCAAGTGGTTTAAAAATCAAAATGTCACAATTTCTTTGAGTTGGGGAGAGTAGAGAACTCCTGCCCCCAAATTAATATTTGAATCCGACAACTCCAAATATGGACTTCAAATACCATCATCTCCATGACTCCTTCCCTGTTTTCCCACCCCAGTCAGACGATTTCTCCCTTGCCTGCACTCTGGAGCACGTGTCAAACTCTATGTAGTTTTCAGTTATTAGTGGTCCTTCCTGATCCTATTATAGCACAGCTCCTAAAACACAGAGGCCATCTTATTTATCTGTGGATTCCCCACAGCACCTAACGCAGGGTGGAAGTCCACCCTGATCAGTGAGTGACACTTCATTTCTGCTCTGTCTTCTCAGACGATCCAGTCCCAGACTCCAGCTCACTGCAAATAGCCAACTCCCCAGGATTATAGTTCTAAATAAACTCGTTAAAGAAAGTGGTTTGTGTAACTATATTAATAAACACCTTTGAGAACAGAATTACAGGATCTATAGTAATTCTAAAAAGATATCTCCACAGGAAAGTGTTCAAAACACAATGCAAAAACTTATTAATAAGTAAGCAAAAAAAAGTAAGCAAAAAATTCCGCTAAATGATCTAACACTAAATAAGAATGAAGATATCTTACTTAAGTGACAAAAAAGTCAAAAATAAGAAGCAAGCAACAGCTTAAACAATGTCAAACCACACTTCAGAAATAAAAAAAGATCTTGTTAGCATGTAAAGTGAGAAGGGGTAGGTGGTAATAACCACAGCCATGAAAAGGTTCAAGGTTAACCTGTTTGATTCATAAAGTACATAATGATTAAATGATAGTTCCAATAAGTAAATTCAGAAAGTAGAAAGGTAGATTTGTGTCCTCACAGTAAGTGGATATACACAAATAGAATAAAGCTATTTTTCCAATCAACCTTTATATGTTTTATAGGAGAGACCCTCATTTTGTCCCATGCTGTCCCACAAAAGCAGCAGCTTAAAAACGTAAGGCGGGAATTTCATTGTGATCTCAAGAATAACCTAATGGAGGGCTATGCAGGGCACTCTGCCCAGCCAGTTCCAACCTAAGGCGGAAGGAGAAAGGGGAAAGGGAGAGGGAGAAGATGAGGATAGGGAGTAGACCTTCTGTGAACTGCCTAAGATTTCAAATCTCTGATACCTCTGGAAATGATGCCCTGCCCTTCTCTGACCAGTACCCTTACCCCAGGTGGGATTCCTGCTCTGAGCCGACAGACTCCCCATCAGCCTCTCTGAACAATGTCAAGCCTGTCTGCTTTCCCACATGAGCCCTACTAACACCTGCTGATCTGTGGTGATCTTATGCTTTTTCTAACACTCTCTTCTCCCAATGGGTTTGTCACTCATTCCCCTCCCCAAATCCTTACCAGCAGGAATGGTTCATCTTTCAGGGCAGCCGAGTCTCCACTCCAAAGACCCTGGAACCCTGGCTAAGTTAAACAAGGGTGGGAAAGCTTAAGTTTCCAGAAAACAGAGCATCTCCAGTCATGGGGATTGAAGAAAAGTTCCAGTACCCTGTGTTCAACCAGCAAAAATATTGTATTTGCAGTTACAGAGCTCCTTCTTCTACAAAATTATTTCCTGAATACTTCATGTGCACTGGGTATTTTAGAAGAAAAAACAAGCCTGCTTTAATCTTTTCAAGTCAATTTGATGTATGCTTTAAAGTTTAAGTACATATAAAACTAAAGGAGCAAAAGAAAAAAATCAAAACTAATGTGTACCCAGAGACAAGCTTGTGGTATGGGGGAGAAAAGTCACTGGACCTAGAGGAATGAGAAATTTTTCTTCTCTGTGCATTAATTTTCTAATCTGCAAAATAAGAGTGATACCAACTTGGTAGGGTTTTGCGAGGACTGACTAAATAAATTTAGCAAACTTTAATGACCATCTCCTATGTGTCAGATCCAGGGGAGAGAGCACAGAATGGGCCTGATTGCAGTTTGTTCACAGTGAACAAGACACTCAAGCTGACTGTACAGATAAGAAGGACCAAAGTACCAATATATTAAATAAATTTATTTACAAGTAAATGAGTCTGCAGATACAGACATCTAGAAACAAATATGAATTTATTATCCAATGGAATTAAATGAGATACAGCACAATATCAGGCACAAGGAAAACACTTGAAAATGTTTATTCAACTTATTGGTCCTCACTGAGCTTTATCCTAGAAGTTCCTAACTTTTACTCTACCCGTCAGAATTTCCTGGTATTGGAGGTGTTCTGGAGAAGCATCCAAAGATCTCCATGAGTACTGAGCTGCACACAAACCAAAAGACACCTAAGAATTGCAAGCTTAAGGTCATTTTCTAGGCAAAATTAAGGTCATTTTCATTACTAGATACAGCTTCAGGATTTGGCTTTTCAATCTCTGGATACTGAGGACAGGAAGTGCCATAGAACAAATCCCAGCAGAGGACACCCACCGTCTCACTGGGTTGTACCATGTAGTAGGTGTGGATTCTGCCCGGGTCGGGGGACCCCATCAGGGCGTGGCACTGAGTAAATATTCCGTAAGTGGAAACTATTGTTGTTATTCTTTAAAGCCAACAGCCTCATCAGAGAAGGGCAGACTAAGTATATTTGAAAAACATGAATGTTTTTTGACTAATTTACAAGATGCAAAGAGGAAATCTTGACGGCACTAAGCTGGGCCTTTGGGAACCGCAGGTCTGGGGTTCCCTGGGCAGATTCCCTTTCTCTTCCCTCCTCCAGCCCTGGCCTGCAGGAGGAACCTGCCCCTCTAACAGTGTCAATCCATGGCCTTCTAGACCTTCCTACTGGACTGTCACTATTAGTGAGTCACACTCATCTCCATCTAAACACTTGGGGACGGGAAGGGGGCGGGTAAGTGTAGGGGAACATCCTCAACCCTCCCCTGGCTGAAAATACCTTGGGCAAGAAGAGGATGCAGGGCACCCCTGTACCTGAAACTCTCAACACTCCTCAGTGAGCAGATCTCTCCCAGCCTCCAGCCAAAGGAAACAGACCTCAAAACGCTGGCCACATGAAAAGGCTGGTGTAAAAATAATTCAGTTCAACAAATATTTCCGCTACATGCAAATCACAGAAATAGGCACTGCAGAGGGTAGAGAGAGAAAGGGGAGGAAGTGAGTGCTTCAAAGAGCCTGAAACCAGTGAGGAAATGAGGAGTGAGTGGAGTGCTCCAGAGAAGTGTTCTGGTTGCAACAGCACCATCAAAACCAGGCACAAGTGGAGCCCAGGATTCCAGAAGGGAGGAGGGGGCGTGGCTTTGAATCACTGAAGATCCCATTAGAACAAATCCCCTGTTTATCCAACATTTGTGGTGTCACTGTGTAAATATCCATTAAAGTGCCAAATCAAGCATTAAGCACTTCTATGCTAGCTAAAATCAACGTACTATCATGCACAGGACTCTGCGAAAAAAGAAAAAAAGAACATTAAACAGTATTAACTATAATCCATAAAATTGATAATCAGAGGTATTTTTGTCTCAAAGCCCCACCTACCACTATTCTCCTCCTGCTTTCCCAGGGTGGAGAGGGGAGGGGAACACTCACCTACCGGCAGGGGGCTTAACAACTGCCTGTCCAAACAGCACGGCCTTTGGGATGAGGCCCCGCTGGCACGCTGCCTTCCGCCCCATCTACAAACTAGTACTTCAGCAATCACCAGGGAGAAAAGCATGTATTGAACTATGGGAACAGAGAAAGGAGTTCTGGAATCAAGTATTTCTGGCAATCCATCTGGAGGACTCTACAGATAAGATGAGAGATGGCAAGGCCAGGGACTCCACTCCCAGTATTTCTCAATAGCATCTGGCAGGCCATGGGGACTCTATCACATTAGCTAATAAAAGCACAACTAATAAATAGAAATAGCCTTCTATATACATACTATAAAAATTCACACAAGCCAACAATTTCTATAGTATGCTAGTTTCATCCCAATATAAATTTCAATAGCTCTGTTGTAAACAGAAATTACTGGCAGGATTCTGATTAAAATGACAGCAACATTCCACATTCAGACTGTGTGACAGGTTTGCCCAATCAAATAAATAAAATTAAAAACATCAGCAAAATATGAAGATTAAATGAACAACCATCCTCATCACCGCCTAAAATTTAAAAATGGAGCCAGCAAAGTTGAGATTTGGAATCAATCACTGATCTGAATTCTGTAGTCCCTGTTTCCAGGCACTCAGGGCTGTTCATAAACCACACAGGTGGCATACCACCACACCGAGGAACTGCTGGTGAGAATACGCAGAACCAGAGGGCCTTTAGAAGCCTGATTTTCAATTCCCAGGACAAAGTGAGGGGCGGGAAACAGAAGCTTGTGTGGGAGCCCAGCCCTCCTGTGACTCTGGAGGTCACCAGGTCATCGGAAAAGGAAGATTCCCGTCAGGAGCACAGCTTAGAGCAGGGACCCACATGCAGATTTCTTTGTTGATTCTTCCTGAGACATGTGCAGTAACAGCTGCCGTGTGTGTGTGTGTGTGTGTGTGTGTGTGTGTGGGTGTGTCACTGTGCAAGGCCCTGGGTTTCAAAGTCAAAGGGTAATAAGAAAGGCCACCAAACACAGGCTCTGAATGGGAGACCACAAAGGGCATCCTGGCTTTATTTCCATGCACAGCTTCCTTTATACTTCCTTCTACAACAAAGCCCCGTTGCCAGTATTTACTAATGATCATAAGTTTTCACTTTATTCGGATTTCAGGAAAATAGGTCTCTGAAAAGAGACACTTTGGCTAACTAGGCTAAACCAAAAGCTGTGCAGGGGGTGCCTCAAAGGTGCTCTTGTCAGATGGCATGGTTGTCGCCCCTTCAGCAGGGAACACTCAATGACTAGTCACCCTCAATTTATTAAATTAGTGGGCAAACTTACTGCATTATGCTTATTTATGTGCCGGCCTTATCAGCCTCTTTTCTACTAGGAGATGTTCTTTTTCAGCAATTTACTGTGCTCCTAATGTACAACTCAATGTAGTAGATAACTTAACCCTCTCCTCTAATTCCCCAGCTCTTAGAGGTAATAACAAGACTAACATAGACTGTCCCATCGTGTGCCAAGCATTGTGCTAAACAGCAGTACAATGAGCATTCTGATAGGCCTTAGGCGGGCCTCTCTCAGGCAAGGACACTAGCTCAAAAATGTTGAGAACCCTAGTGGCTCCTCAGCCCCACTCAGAGCCCTGCAAGGTTTCAGAGCGAACCTCTCTATCCATTCCCTTTCAAGAGGGCAGGGACAGGCTGTCACAGAAGATGCTGGTCTTGACTTCGTACCCTCTGCCACTGCTTTCTCCTGCAGAGGACCACCTCCCCAGGGAGGGCAGGTGCTGTGTCCATCTCCCTCCCTGCTGTAGGGAGCCTCCCACCAGCACAGAGACCGAGGCACAAAAGTGTGAAAGTTTATGGTGGACAATCAGGACCAGCAGGGCCTTAATATCACTCCTGTCCTTTCTCCCGCAAGGCCATAGAGGCACTCAGCCGTTTTTTTTGGGAGCTGAGTTTCAATTTTATATTCAGACTATGATTTACCATGACAAAATGACTCAGCCATCCTATCGAAGTTCGAGATGAAGCCAATACCAACACTCTTCCCTCCTTCCCCAAAATCACCCCTTCAAGGAGGTTTCTGGGTACCAAAGAATCACAGAGTTGTTGGTTCCCTTTTCTTTGCAGGGAGAATACCCAATCACATGATTCGGCGGCCCAACAGGTTCTGTCAAATTGCTGAAAAGGCAGAAGAAATTCTTGACAAATCGGCGGCGTCAGAAAATCAATTCCCAAATGCCATGTAATTCACTGACAAGCCCACAGGGGCATTAGTATTGAATGGGAACGGATTTCTTTCCTTAAAAAAGGACCAAGATAAGAGCAAGAAACATATTTACATTTTGTCTGCAGACCTGAGATCTCGAGCCGGCGAGCAGGAGTAATGAGAACAGTGCGTCACAAACAACTCAGGCCTGCCAGCGATGAAATTAATGGGAAGGTGAGGAGCTTCGTTTGATGCTGGAAGGCCTCCAGTAAAAACTGGTCTGTACAAGGGAACACGGTGTCAGACTAAGAGAGAATCAGCTTGTCTGACTTGTGGTTTTCTTGACAACATTCATCTTCTCTTGGCCTGATACAGGGCAATTAGCGCTTGTCAGCTGAATCATGTGTTATTAAGATCATTCAGGCATTTTTTAATTACGGTTAGCGAGACAGACAGTAATGAGATCTCCAGCAACTTTAACTTCCCACTTCCTTTTCAGATAAATCTCAAGCTGCTTCCCGAGCCCCATTCTCCCGAGTGATGTTTCAAAAGAATTGTTTGTTCCTGCAGGTAGATACATGTATCATGGCCGCAGCCTCCCCACCTCCACACGAAACCTTCACTGCTGGGGGCTCCCCCCAAATCAATCAGACAAAGACACCTTTCTTAAACAAATAATCCGTCCCTCTGGTCGGACCTGAGATAGGCAATTTCTGCTCAACAAAATGTTCTTAACAGAGAATCCCATTCCGGGGGCCTCTTTGGATCTCCGGAGCTCCCAACTCCGGGCCCTTCAGCTCATTTCTCTCCTGTTCCTGAAGGGTCTTAGCCTGTGCGAGATCTGACATGACCCCCCTGGTCCTCATTCCAGGGCCTCCTCTCCTATGAGCTCTTTTGCAGCGTGTGACATAAAAACCCAGGAAGCATAAAATGACTTAATTTGCTTTTATAGTCTATATTTCATCCTATTTGCTTTTATATGAACAATTCTCAAAAAGGTTAAAGTATAGTAACTGGCTCAACTTGAATCTGGGTTCATAATTTTTGTTTTTAAATGCTCCCCTTACATCGACATTTCATTGAGGGAATAATTTCCTTTCCTGGGAGATTTCAAATTTTTATAGTCCCAGTCCTTTCCCTTTACACAGCCAGGAACCAATGTGATTTCTGGGCTATTTCTGGTTCGCCATCTGTTTCTTTATGAGGCCAGCAAGAGGGGTCTGGGAGATGTGTGATAGGGGAACAGCCCCCCGAAGCCCATTCTTGCGGGGGACATACCCTCCTCTATACTCACGGTGCAGTCATGCCCAGCGTGGATGTTTCTAAGGAACAGGGACTTGTGAACGCTCCAAAACAAGCTTCAACCAACAACCAGCACACAGGAAGAGAGCCTTCTGAAGGCAGGTTCTCCAAACCCCATGACCCATTCCAAGGAATATTTTTATGAAAGCCATTTTTTAAAGTCTTTTTCCTAAATTTGTTCAGACTGTTTTCCCCCACCCAGACGAGCACATTATATAATGCATTCTGGATGTTCTCGTGCTTTGAATCTTATGTGACTTGGTTGGTTTTTTTTTTTTTAAAAAAAAACAATCCTTTTGTTGTAGGTTTTTATACAATTCTGAACAAGGTGTGCACTGCAGTCCAGAAAGACATTTTCTCCTTCCCACAGCAAAGTTGCCTTTCCCTTCTAGCCCCTGACTGATCCTGTAGTACTGCAAACATACACAAGTGTCACACACACACACACACACACTCTCTCTCTCTCTCTCTCTCTCTCTCTCTCTCTCTCTCTCTCTCTCTCTCTCTCCAAGGAGGAAGCAGTCTGGCTTGCATTTACTGACCACAAGTGACCACTGCTCACCCACAATGGTGCTTCTGTGCAGTCACTGATCCTATAGATGAATAAATGCCTACAACTGGAACTCCACCAGGGACCCTGCAGGCAGCCCACTAAGTAGCCAGTGAGCCCGCTCTCATTGCCCAGAAGGCCAGGTGTGGGAGAAGTGAGCCACAGCAGGTCTCGGAAGAAAGCATACTACCCCTCAGGAGGCCAGGTGAGTCCCCTGTGGGGTCACACTGCCTGAGGAGACTGCTGGCTGATTCTGCCTCTAGAGCAGGAGGCTGCAAGCCCAAGAAGAATGCTGACCACCATCAGAGCCATAGGAAGACCAGCCTCCTCAGGTAAGACCAGCCCCATTCAAGAAATGGCTGACACTTACTTAGCCACTGAGAAAGAAATTCTGAAACAGCAATAGTTAGAATGTATTTATCTAGAAAAATGAAGCAAAATGTTAAACAGCTAGGAATAAGAAATGAAACAAGGAGAAAAAAGGGATCCACCCTAATTTCATAGTGTTTAGAGGAGACCGCTCCTGCGGAGAGGATGACTTATAAATATGTATATGTTAAAGCCAGCAGAAACAGAGAGGGAGTCAAAGTCACCGAAGCTACCACTGGTGCCCTACATTCCCAGCACTCCACCCCCACGGGCAGGCCCAGGAACTCCTCCTGGGCTCGTCAGCCCCACTTAGTCCCCTAGTTTTAAAAAGCCCTGAAATGCAACAATTCCAGCTTGTATCACTACAGAAAATTACAAAAACTTGATCGACAGGGGCAGGAGCTCCCATCATAATGTTATCAAGCTTTTTACGCTAGCAGTATTTTGAAGAAAATAGACTCTTCCATTTAAAAAATCTTGTGAACCACTGGTTCATCTTTTGTCTTAATAAAATTTTTTAAAATCGCATAGTATTCAAAAGTAGTAGTTTGTTTTTGAGGTTTCAGAGCCACACTATTCAGAACAAAACTGCAAAAAGGCTGGCTTGTCTAGTCCACCCAAATCCTGTCTGGAACTGCATCACTGCCGCTCGGGCATCTGCCAAGCTCGCTGCAGCCCTGGCTCACCTGGGCTACAGCTGCAGCCAACCTGGAGGCCCAGGCTTTTCTCACTGGCCCCACCTGCATTTTGTCAGTTTTAGCTGCAATCATTTTGGTTCTTCATGCCTTTCCTTGACGGAAGGTTTACTTCAAATACCACTCAGTGAAGCTGTAGTTTGTTGCGAGCTAGTTGTGAGGTCAATCTCTAAAAGGACTCACTGCTTTTCTGGTGGCACACACTGAGAGCCACTGCCTGTTTCATGAAAGGAAGTGGCGTTATTTCAGGTTGGAGAGGAGGGTAGAGACGTAGATCCCAAATGTGTGTGTGTGTGTGGGGGGGGGGGGGGGGGTTACCCATGGTAACCAATTTTATTCTCTCTTCTGATTCCTTGTTTCAAGGGGCACCTGCACACAAGCCTACAAGAGAGAGTGGTTGGTTTTGCTTTTCCCCATTCCTTATGTACATACTTGTTGCACAACTAGAGTGATCAAGAAAGAATCAGAACTAAAGGTGGACTCCATGTTAGGGCTGTGGAGAACAGACTCATTCCATCGATGCTGGAGGAGTCTAAATGGATAGTGAGGGGAAGTTGGCTGTACCTATCACACTCACAAACATACATATCCACGGACCCCACAACTCTCCTTGCAGGAATGTACCCTTCAGATATTCCTGCATCAGTATCCAGTGGTCTACGTATAAAGGTACCAAATTCTTCAAGGCGGCATTGTTATAAGAGCAAAAATTAGAAGCAACCCAAATATTTATCAATGGGGAACTGGGTTCATCAAACATGGCCATCCACACCATGGAATATCCTGTAGTTGTGTGTGTGTGTGTGTGTTTATGTGTGTGTGTGGGGGGGGAAATAGAGAGAATGAGAATTTTAAGCTTTCATGTACTGATTAGGAAAATCTAAAAAAAATTTAAGCAAGGTGCAAAAAAGCATGCATAACATGCTAGACTTTGTGTATATAAGGGATAAATGACATATTTGTATTCATTTCTGTGTGAGGTTAAACTGGAAGGGTACACAAAAAAGCATAATAGCATTAGTGGTGGTGGGGAAGGTAATAGGAGACTTCTCTTTATGCCTTTGTTGGGGGAGTAGGTAAACCACAAGATTACGTTACTTATTCAGAAATATTCTGGTGTAATTGCTGCTATCTATTGGCCCATCTTTCCTGAAAAAATATGGGTAATATGTCTTAAAAATATACACACTGTTTACTCAACACTTTTAGAAATTTAACCTGAGGACATAATCAGACATTAAAAGTAATCGTAAAAAACATGCATATGTGCATAAAGCATTCATTCCAATGTAGTCTCGAGTGGTAAAAAGATGAAAACAAAAAGATGAAGCTTATGAAATATAGGAAATCATACAGTGGAATACTATGTATCACATAACTTCAAGAAACAGCATATTTAATTTTTTAAAGTAACAATGAAAGGTATCCTATATAATAAAAACCTAAGATGCCAAGTGTTTGGTTGACCAGTCAGTCATTCAACCAATCAAAACATAATATGCTAATTATATACTAAGGCTGCTCAACCATTTGATATAATGTGCACTGACCACCAGGGGGCAGACAGTCGACCGGTCGACCAGTCGCTATGATGTGCACTGACCACCAGAGGGCAGATGCTTTGACGGGTAGGTTAGCTTGCTGCTGAGGCCTGGCCAATCGGGACTGAACGAGATGGCCTGGACACGCCCTGGAGTCCCTTCCCAGCTGGCCAACCTCCTGTATCTCTCCCCGCCCCGATCATGCACCGCTGGGGTCCCTCGGCCTGGCCTGAGCCCTCTCGCAATCCGGGACCCCTCAGGGGATATCAGACAGAGAGCCAGTTTCAATCCCAATCCCAAAGGTCAGGCTGAGGGACCCCACTGGTGCACGAATTCGGGCACTGGGCCTCTAGTTCTTAATAACGTAGTAAACTCTAAGTTGGAAAAGGTTGTTACAAAACAGTATCCAAAGTGTTATCTCAGACTCATTCCTCACCCCACCTGGGGTGGGGAGAGGTAGATACTGAAGGACATATACCCAAATGTTAACAGTAAGAGCATTAGTGGTGATTTTTATTTTCTCCATTATACTTCTTTGTAGTTTCTTAATTTTACTTGTATTTCTTACTTTTTAAAAATCAGAGATAAGGTCATTTCCATTTTTTTAGGGGAGGAAAAGGCCAAATCAATAGACAAAATGTTTTCCTTTATTAGACAAAATGTTAAGGCCTGCACAATAGAGACTAAAACAAACCTCTTAAGCCAGATCATGAAGAGCACACCACTAAAGCACACCTGAGCATATGGGGAGGGTCTCCCTCACCCCACAGGTCCTGACCAGCCTCCAGGCCAGGTGTTCTTTCCATGCAAGGTAGAAGTGGTAAACAGAAACCAGAACCAAAATAGCAAACACCACCAAGGGCTCAAAAGGGAGCCGAGAAGGGTTTTCATCCTCCCTTCTAAGTTTGGCACAGACAGTTCCTTGGCTTATTATAGGGCAGTGTAACAAAAATACATTCTAACAGCAATTAAATACCATGTCTAACAGCCAAGTGTTTTTGGTTAATAAAAAGCTCTGCTTTTAATAAGAGAAATCATTGTCTAATTCAAAACAACTCAAATCTAAGCCCTCATCATTATTCCTTATGAGTGATTAGCAATTTTTTTAAAAAACAATAAAATAAAAATCAACTCACCAAAGGCATGGCACAGAGTTTATTGTATCTGAAAGAGGGTGAACTTTGTCATCATTGAGGACTGGGTTTGGATCTTAGTTCTGGGAAAGTTCATCTTCCTAACCCTCCCTTTTCTTGCCTGTAAAGCAAGATGTCTATAAGGCCCTGAGCAGGAAACCAGGACGCAAAGACCACAACAGGTCCCTACTAGCTTTATTTCCTCTTGGTGACCTTTCCCTGTCATCAAATAGAATTGCTAGAAAATAAAGTCATCTAGTCCCTGGCTCACAGTAGGACCCTGTTAAAGTGGCACTATAAAACCTCTCACAGATACTCTGAAAGGAGCACCTGTTCGTGAAGCTCCGAGGTGGACACCTCTGCAGGTGTCAAGAGTGTGAGTTCAAATGCCCTGGAACTCTATCCAATGATCCCAAATTATTTCATTTAGGTAAAACTGTTTTTAATGGGCATCCACAACTGAATGTGTCAAGTTTGCTTCAAATACACTGAACCTTTATCTTCTACAACCACAGATCCCAAGAGTTTCTTTCACACCACCAATGGATGCATGGCCAGGTTGAAGGTGGGAACTGAAGAGTCTGGTGGGTCAAAGCCAAGCCTGTTACTGACCAGTGTGGGGGCTTGGGCCAATGATTGGACTTCTCTGTGAGACCCTGGGATAACACCACCGATCACTTTGCAGAGAACTGTTTTCAGGATCAAAAGCGATCACAGTCCTAAGAGTTCCCAATACACAGCCCGGCACCAAGCAGACACATCATAAATACTTCCTTCCTCTCCATGATTCTTTTTCCTCTCGGCTCCGGGTGGAGTTAATGTGCTGCTGACTATACTCAGGAAAGCTCAGACTCTGCATGTTTTAGCTGCTTCTTTAAGTAAAATGGAGATAATACTATCTGCCTTCTATTCACCTTTAAGGATGTTGTCAGGATTAATTGAATGGGGCATATTAAGCTCTTATTTCCTCAGAGAGAGACACCGAGTTAAGTACAGGATATTATTCTATCAACGGCCTGCTTTAATAATATCCCCCACAACTGGAACGAAAGGAATGTACCATTTCACTCCCATCCTGACTGCAATAATCCTAATTCAATTAAACCAGAATCTCATTCTGGAAGCATCTCTTGTTTCAGGGACAATATGAAACCATTCCAGATTCATGGCCTGGATAATATTAAATATAACTTATATTTTAACCTTTGCCAAGGCATTCTGAATATTCTAAGGACTACATATGGAAATACCGACATTTCGGATCTTTTCATGTCAACAGTTCTCCTGTCCTTGTTTTTCTGCAGAAAATTCGCTGTTATTGAACAGAAATAGACAAGGACTTATTTTCCTATCAAAAGGCATAATCCAAAGGAGAAAATACAACAAATTTTTTAAAATATATTTTTTATTGATTTCAGATAGGAAGAGGGAGAGAGAGGGGTGGGGAGAAAAACATCAATGATGAGAAAAAATCATTGATCAGCTGCCTCCTGCACACCCCACACTGGGGATCATACACTGACCAGGAATTGAACCGTGACTTCCTGGTTCATAGGACATCTCTGTGAGACTCCAGGATAACACCACCGAGCACCTTGCAGAACTGTTCTCAGGATCAAAAGAGATCACAATCCTAAGAGTTCCCAATAAACAACCTGGCACCAGGCGACACATCATAAATACGTCCTTCCTCTGAGCTTCTGAGCTACTGAGCTACCCTGGCCAGTATTCTGTAAATGATCAGAAAAAAGTAAGATTAGAAGATCCCACATAAAACAACCCAGTCTTGAAAAAGTTAGGCTACAAGTACAACAGAGTACTAAGCCTATTAATATATATGCTTAGAAAGTAGATACTATTTTTTTTTATATAATACATTTCAAGCATACATAAATCATAAAATCCTATGAACCTACCATCCAGCTTCATCAAACTTTTCCTGTCATATTTGTTAGTTTTTTCTGTCCATTTTCTCCCCTCCCCCCATAATCACTTTCCAGAATTTGGCAGTTTCCTTTTCCAAAAAAAATATTTCTATAATTACTAGCCCTTCATGGTGCCATTAACAACATAAGGTATAGTTGTGCATACTTAATTCCATCTGAATAGGATTACGTACCCTTCAGCTGGCCTTTCCTGCTCTGCCCTGTGTCTGTGAAATCCAGCCACGCGTGGGAGATGTGGCCTGCCTACTCCTAGAACTCCCCCGGTGGCCACGCTCCCCCATGGACCTTCGCATTCTTTCCAGTTGTTTACTCCTGTAGACTACCCTGCAGTGGATGTTCCCGTGCATGTGTCCCTGTACACATGTCCAAAAACATCTCCAAGATCACACTGATTGCATCTAGGAGGGAGCCTGCGTCATCCTCCTGCAGGCGCTGTCAACAATTGCTCACCGGAGTGGTCGTTCTGGCTTGCACGTCCACTGACAGGACACAGAGTTCACATTGCAAACCCTTGACATAGTCAAGACTTAAAGTCTTGCCACTTTGATGGGCGTAAAACAAAAAAACAAAACAAAAAAGAGGCCGAAACCAGTTTGGCTCAGTTGATAGAGCAACAGCCTGCAGACTGAAGGGTCCCGGGTTGGATTCCGGTCAAGGGCATGTATCTTGGTTGCAGGCACATCCCCAGTGGGGGGGTGCAAGAGGCAGCTGATCGATGTTTCTAACTCTCTAAACCTCTCTCTTCCTCTCTGTAAAAAATCAATAAAATATATATTTTTTTTTAAAAAAGAGGCTTTTACTTTTGAAAGTCATTGTGTAACTGAGAACATCCCCTCATAATCCTCACTATTGGACCAGATTAAGTGGTTCTGAGGTCTATATTCTGTTGATGAAACTGGTATGCCCTAAAGAGTGTCAGCAAGTCAGAATGCAGGAGGATTCACCCCACAATAGCCCTAAGCTTGGATGCTTTCATCAGATACAAAAAGGAGAGCTCAGAGAACACATGCACTGATGACGTGCTGCAAGTTTCCAAGAAGAAAATGTCAGAGAACATTGGGCTTCCGCCCAACTCAGTGACACCCACACCTAGGTATCTCAGGCCTTCCAAAGCATAGACAGGTGAGTCCAGCTACATAAATATTTATAAAATGGTTATGTGCATGGCATTAGGCAAGGGTTTTTAAAAATTATTTATAGAATTCATAAGCATCTACCCCCAAATTACTCATTACCAACTTAAAAAAAATACAAAACTTTATACTAACTACCTTCACAGTTTTATCTGAACAACTTTGAAAGAGGAAAAAAATGAAAAACCCACACCACAAAGTTAGAAAAATCTTGTTAAACCAGTTCTGCCACTTAAGGTATTTACCAACCTACAGCCTCATCAAGATTGCAGTGGTTTCCCTTTAAGATATATTCTGGAGGATTCCTCAAGAAATAACCTGACAAGATTCCCTATATTCTCTCACCCACTGACTTTTAGATGGGAGTTTTATGAACGTCAGCGAAGTAGTAGCTTTGAATATATTGGCACACTTTCCATTTACTGGAATACCCTACTTTTAGGCCCAGAGGTAAGAGGACAGCACGATCCCATCCGTGAAACTAATCTTGAGGACTGGGCAGCTGCTCCACGCCTCCATGACCTCACCAGGTGCTCCAAGAGGACGAGGACACGGGGATCCAAAGACAACAAGGTGCTCAAGAGGGCCCCGGGGCAAAGGAGGGCAGACAGTGCGGCCTTCGGTCGGTCGGCATTGCCACCTGGGTTTGGGCTCAGAGAGAGCGGGAGTGGGGGTGGGCCTAAGCCAGGCAGGATGAGGACCCGGCCTCCCAGGGGGTGGCGGTCCTGGGGGTGGGACGTGAGGCTGGTGGGTGAACACAGAGGGGGTGGACAGTCCACTGCAGGCCACGAAGCAGGGTCCCTACAGAGAAGTGGGAAATGAGGCAGTGGAGGAGAAAGGTTACATGGGACCCTAGCAAGAGAGTTAGATCTGAACACTAGAAGGGAAAACAACTAGAAACCTGAACAAGGTATAGCCTTCCAGTCATGTGGCTGCCCGATAAGCCTTAACCCTCCCCGGCCTGCTCACTTGTCCATCTTTTCCACAGTGAGAGTATGAAAACTCCCTGAGCCAGAACCCAAGGCTTCCCTTGTGCACAGAAACCACCACCTCCCAGGAACCTTTTGACCCTGGCTGCCCTTATCCCGTGTGGCTTCCCTCCTACCACTGCTCATTTCCTTCCTGCCCCCTTTGCTGATGTCTCTCCCTCCAATGAGCTCTTAACTGCAGCTCTCCCGGGGCAGCACTCAGCCCTTGGCAACCTTGCCCATTAAATGCTATCCCTCAGGGAACTCATTCTTTTACATGGTGTCAATGAAGGAACTCTGCCAGGTATTAGGAAGACCTGTGGCCAGTTCTGAGTTGCCCTCAACCTTATGCATTCAGTCCATGCACTTATTAAGCACCTACTAAGTGCCAGGCACTGTCCTGGGCACTGGGAATGCAGCACAGACAGGACAGACCCACCCTGTCCTGACATTTCTATTTAATCAGGATGTCCAAAAGGCAGCACATTCTCCCTACTCTGCTGTCCCTCCCACCGTCTAGGGTTTTGAACAAGAACTTGATTCACCTTCCAGTCGTGCCCAAGGGCACAACGGGGCTCATCCTAGTCTCTTCCATCGCCTGTCCCCAAATTATAGTTACCAAGACCAGGGTGAAGTTCTTACTCTTTCTCATCCTTGACACCTGCCACAGGCTCTCATAACCCGGGAGCTCCAGACCCTCTACCCACTGAGTTCTCTGCAAGTGGGAGGTCTTCCTGACACATCACAGGAGCCATAACACGGTAAGGCAGAAACATCTCCAGTGGCACCTCTTAGTGGGTCAGTCCTAACCTGCTGTGCTTGGTACTCACGCCCTTTCCTCTCCTACTCCTACTGACGCTTTCAGCCTTCTCTCCTTTACTCCCTTCCAGATTAGCCACAATCTAGATCCTTTAGTGCACAGTGACCCTTCTGCTGTAGATTCCTATAGTACTTCCGTACCGTCAGTCTGCTCTGAGTTCTGTGCTGCTCATGATATGTCCTACAGTTAACGTACACCAAGTTCTACACAGCTAAGTTTTCCCATGAATGTCCCATTGCCCATTCACTGAGGGATTCCCTGAAGAGTGGGACGGGACTGCAGTCATGGATCACAGTGCTATGTATCCAGTGAGCGCTCCACCTTGGGAGCACCAACAGCTCGCATGTCCTCAGTGCAAGACAGATCAAGAAGGGAGATGGTCTGCCTGCAACAGGGAGAGTCACCTGGACTAAGAGGGAAAGAGGGAAACGGCAGAGGGGTCAGCCAGAGGAGATGCCAGGCCATAACAAGGCCAAAGCAAGCAGGAGGACAGAAGCCAGCTCCACATGGGCACAAGCCAGCTCCATAAAGGAAATGCAAACAGGTGAGACTGGTCTCAACTGGACTGAAGGAAAGTTAGGCCACCAAGTGACCAAGTTCAGCAGAACTGGACTGCTGATGCCTGGACACGGAGGCGAAGATGAAAGCTGCAAGTGAATGGTTGCACACAGAAGTTGGCTTAAAAAGAACAGAGCAAATTATCTTAAGTCTGGGTTTTTGGAGGCACCCATGGATGTAAGGAGCAAGCGGAAAAGTCAGGTTAAGTATTGGTCAGTTGACGCACCTGCTGGCTCCCGTGATGACCCCAAACCCAAGTGTCAGACACTGCTGAACACACTGCACTACACACCTGTCCTCACTCCCTGCCTCGCTCTTTCTGCCCAGAAACAGAGCCTTGGATCTGCCAAAGTCTTGCCACTTGGCTGTGACTTCATCCTGGTCACTGCCAGCACCACAGAACGAGCAGGGCGGCTCTGTGGCTCTGGATATGGGACTCACCACTTGTTGGCCAGACCTTGATAAATAATCTGCCATTAAAACTGAGCATCCAGCCTTAGCTAGTTTGGCTCAATGGACAGAGCATCAGCCTGCGGACCCCAGGTTCGATTCCAGCCAAGGACACATGCCAGGGCTGCAGGCTCGATCCCCATAGAGGGCATGCAGGAGACAGTCAATCCATGATTCTCTCTCATCATTGATGTTTCTATTTCTCTATGCCTCTTCCTTCCTCTCTGAAATCAATTAAAAAAAAAAAAAAAAAAAAAAGCAAAAACCTGAACATCCAAAGAGCCTCCTGAACAACCAGGATGCTGCTGCCTGAGCTGGCTCCATCACTCATGTTCGGGAAAGTACCTTGGTATAAAGAACCATCATTTAATCCATGGTTGTTGAATCTTCTCCACCTTATAAAATTAAGCATTACAGAAGAAAACAGAAGTAAAATGCTGTGATTTTACAGCAACACAAATTATCATCAAGGAAAATCAAATCACACTAAATTTCAAATATAACTTTCATGAACCTTTTTATATAGCAATTTCCCCAGTCCCAGTGGTGTCTTCACTACAAGCTTTGAAGTGAATCAAATACTTTGAGGACAAAGTAGAATCACCTTTAACTCAATGGTTATGGCTTGTCTCATTTAGAGTGTCTCAGGGTTAAAATTCTTATGATTTCATTTGTTACCAACAATTTAATGAGTTATTCACTATATCAATCATGAATGATCAGCAAACAACTATGCCTGCTCATTATCTACTCTAGTTTAATTTGAATGCTTAAAATAAATGTTCATGTCTACAATAAAGGGTTTGATATGATTCTATTGTCTGGAGACTAGAAAACAAGCATTCTAAGTATCTAATCCTTTGGTAGATTTTAAGAACATCTACTTTGCCAATGTCTCTCAAAAACAAGTTTTGCTTTTCCTTGAAACCATTAAAATGGAAGTCCCATGAGGGCACAGGTTGTCATAATCTCCAGTAACTAGCATTGTGCCTGGCCTAAACTAACAATAAAGTTTAGCATAACAAGTGAGTGATTAAACCTTCAAATCATGTCCATCAAAAACAGTACTCAACACACCTCTGAATTTGTAAACTGTATGTACACACTTCCTACATTAATAAACATCTGTGTTTACAGACTCCATACAAGAGAGTAAATGGATGCTGGCTGCCCCCAGGACATGCACATGACCCATGCTACATGGATGCTTGCAGTTGGACTGTCACACTCCACTCCGTCCCGTCCTGCCCATGTGCATTAGACACCCAGCACCACACATCACCAACTGTGACAAGGAGGAAAAGCTTTAACTAACATCAGACTTCAATATCACTCTCTGCCAAGGGGCTCTTCTGTCATCTGAAAATAATACATTAAATTATACAGCATTACTAATAAACATTTAACAGCACGAGAAACACAGTAACTCTACAAAGTGAAATGCTTAAAGAAACAGAGGCAACTTCAGCTGACGGAAATAAAGATTTAACTTAGCTAATCTACATGAACATTAATGCCTCTACAGGATCCAGAAATATGTTCTCAAAAGGTCATGTGCATAAGCATCCACTGTGAAGAATAAAAACAGTTGTTCTGGGTTTCATGACAAATAAGAATAACCACTCTGTAATTAGAACAACTGCTGGTGGGCATGTTCAGTCAAACAAACAGGGCTTTGTGCACCTGGACTTCCCCACTGAAGGACCACAGTGGGGACTGGAAATGGGGTGGAAGGTCAAAGGCAGCCACCTCCAGGAGGAGACTCATTCCTCGGATCCCAGGAACTTGGGCCCCAGCCTCCACTTCTATCTCACCGAGTTAAGGACATGAACAAAGACTTGACCTCTCTGGCTGTCAGTTTCTTCGTAAATGAGAGGACTGGTCTAATTTTGGTGATTCTACAAAAACATTTCAAACAAATGACATACATTGTGGCACTGTAAGGAAAATAGTATTTCCCATTTTAAAAAGAATTAAGGTGGCCCCTAGAAATAATACAAACTTGAAATAAGTTATTAAAAATAACTACCATTGCTAGGAAAATGTACATCAAAATTATAATGAAATACTACATCATACCCATTAGAATGGGTTCCATCAAACAAACAAACAAACAAACAAACAAACAGAAAACAAGTATTGGTGAGAACCCTTAGGCACCATTGATGGGAATATAATCTGACACAGCTGCTGTGGAAAACAGTATGGCAACTCCTCAAAACATTCAAATTAGAACTACCATATGACCTAGCAATTCCACTTCTAGGTACGTACTCAGAAGAATTGAATTAGTTCACAGCAGCATCTTTCACAATAGCTAAAACATGGAAGCAACTCAAGTATCCATCACAGATGAATGGATAAATAAAATGTGGTCTATCCATATAATGGAATATTATTCAGCCTTAAAAAAAAAAAGGGCTTTCTGACATATATTACAATATGATTGAACCTTCAAGGCCATTATACTGAGCAAAATAAGCCAGTAACAAAGACAAATACTGCATGATTCTACTCATGAGGTACTTAAGAGTAGTCAAATTCGTAGAGACAGAAAGTAGAACATTGGTTGCCAGGGGCTGGGGAAAGAGAGAATGGGAAGTTAGTGTCTAATGGGTATAGAATTTTGGTTTGGGAAGATGAAGAGTACTGTGGATGGATGATTGTTGTGCTAATGGTTGCACAACAATGTGAATGTACTTAATACCAATGATTTAAAAGATTAAAATATATATGAACCAATCACAATGTGAGGATCTTGGATTCCAATTCAAACCAATTTTTCAAAACTATGACATTTATGGAAAATGGAAATTTGAGTACTGACTAGATAGCTGATATTAGTAAATTTTTGTCCTGGGAGGATGGGGAGAGAGGATAGTATTGTGGTTGTGTTTTTAAAAAAGCCCTTATCTTAGAGATACTGAAATATTTATGCATGAAATAAGATATGCTGTCTGGGATTTGTTTCAAAATTAAGTTGGGGTGGGGAATGAGAAAGTGCAGCTACAACAAGGTTAGCTATAAGCAAGTAATTATTGAAGCTGGGTAACAGGTACAAAAGGATTCATTAAACTCTTCTGTTGGGTATATAATTGAATCGGGGGCCACATTTTTAGATACACTGAACAATAAAAGGTCTTTATCTTTTCTGAACTTTAAACTTCAGGTTTGACATTTCTAAACACATAGTGAGCACTTATAAATTGTAAAAAAAAATCAACACAACAAGTGCCCCTACACCAAATCTGGAACGAAACAATTTAAGGGCATACCTGCATATTACTAGTATTTCAGGATGTCCCAAATTTGGTCAATATAATACTCAAAAAGAGGAAGTGCCCACCTTTTACAGGCAACTCAATGGGAAAGAGTTGGTAAGCCAGGAGACAGCCCAGTGGAAGACCTCGGAACACCTCTGAGCCTGTGTTAGGGGCTGGCATTGAGAGGTCACATTTCACAGGCAGCTGTTCTCCGTCAAGCTGAAGGCCCATCATCAGAGGCTGGAATGGCAGGCTAATAATTCCATGGATAAGCTGGTGTAATTTGTAGAGTGAAATAAAAAGAACACTAACATCATCTACCATACACTATAACTTACTATATAAACCTACAAGAATGTAAGCTCCTTGAGGGTAAGAATTATCTTCACCTCTCCTGGCCAATCTCCAGAAGCAACAAGAATGTCTGGCACGTGGCAAGATGATCTTTATATGCTTTTTGAGTCACTAACTAAATGAACAGCTATCAAAAAGGTGTATGTCCAGAGAAAAATACCCAAAGGAAATTAATCACAAACTTAGCAGTGATTATAACTCTTTGAGTAGGACTACAGGTGATTAACATATGACTACCTGCCATCACCCACCATTCTGGACATGGTAAAATCCCACTCATGCTTCCCATTAACACCAAATCAGGACCAGTCTGTTCTCCACCCCTCTCCTCCTCCCAGCCCCAGCACGGGCCCTGCCCCACTGTAGTTAAGGTGCTGGACTTTTGTCCTCCTCCCTTCCTGCCATTTGGGAGCTCCTTGAGGTCCAGCCAGCTCTGAAGAAGCTTTGAAGCCCCAGCATCTGGTGCAGTTTCAGGCCATTTGTTAAATTCAAATGATTGAAACATTTCAGTTCTGAAAGATAGGGGCAAAAATGAGTTGCAAATTTGGCATCTGTCACTGACCCTTAACAGCTAACTACTAAATATGGAATCCGATCTTCCACTTAGAGAATCAACTATTGAGCAGAGTTTCAGATGATCAGCACAAGTCTGTGGCACATGAAAAATTCTGCCAGAATATGAAAGCTGTCCAGGAGCACCTAGCCAACTACCAGGTGGATGCAGCTGAAGTAAAACATTCAAACTCCCACACCCAGCAGGAATGATGCCGACATGGCCTTTGGAAACCTGACACAGTCAACACAAAACACATGCCCCCCTCCTCCACCAGGCTGAGTGAGAGCCCACTTCTAAGTCAGCACCTTACACATTCAGAGTCTCAAGGTTTAAAAGTCAGAACTAATGCAACTCCCTGGTTCTAGAGATGAAGAAACTGGGGCTCAGAAAGAGCAAAAGCAGACCTGGGCCTGGGGCAGAGTTCTACGTCAGGCTACTGCTCCCCAGTGACACCAGACTGTCCTCACCATTGTGCAACACGGTACAAACTCTTTCTTCATATTGTTCATTTATGTTTTTAGGTGTGATAATATGAGAGTGTTTTTTTACAAATAGAGACATTATCTTTTATAGATACATCAGAGGCCCAGTGCACGAATTTGTGCACAGGTGAGGTCCCTGTGGAGATCAGGCCCCAGCTCGCGCCCCCAGCCTTGCAGCCCCACAGCCCTGCCTAGCACCCCACCTTGGCCTGGCGCTGCCCCCTCACCTGCTCCACCATCCCGCCTGTGGGGCGATCGATCAGACTGGGGCACCACCCCACCCAGGGGGCCCCCCCTATCCAGCTCCTTCAGCTCCTGGGAGCCAGGCAGCAGCCCCATGTGCCCTCCCCCACCTCCCTGCTGCTGATTGCTGTCTGTGGGGCAACTGGCAGGGTGATCAGGTTCCTGCTCTCACCCACCTTGGCCTGGTGCCGCCTGCTCACTTGCTCTACCATCCCTCCACAGTACTGCTCTCATCGGGCCGGCAGCACCTCCACTGCCGCCCACTGCCAGCTCTACATTGCCAACAATACCCGCCATGTGCCACACCAGCCCCTAGTGATCAGTGCATGTCATAGCAAGCAGTCAAACTCCCGGTCGGGGTAGAACAACAGCCTGAGGGGGCAATTTGCATATTAGGCTTTTATTATATAGGCTATTGTAATATTTATTAATAAAATATGATGTCCTTTTCAAAATCCCAGAAGCAAGTTGGGGTAGAGATGTAACCAGATTGGCCATGAACTGATAACTGGTGAAGCTGGTGATGGTACATGGGGGGTTGTTACAGCCATCTCTCTAATTGGATGTATGTTTGAAATATTTAATAAGGAAAACTTTTTCTTAAGTACTTTTCAAGATACCAAGCAACAGCAATGCTAGCTTCTTCAAGAAGTCTTTGTTACAATCTAGGTCTTCTCCCCTCCAAAAAATAAAGAGGAAGAAAAAGATTAAGAGGAAGGAGAGAGAGAAAGCAGGAGGGAAGGAAGAAGGAAAAAAGCAGCCTTCCTATGCTGTCTTTAAGAAACTATAAAGCTAAGGCAGGGGGCAAAAGAAAAGCAGTGTGGCTCACTCGGAGGGGGGCTTATTGAACAAGTTATCAAGTCAGCAGAGAAAACAAGCCATGTCAGTATTAGATCATTAAATCAGCATTCTGGCAAAAAACAATATTTCCAAACATTCTGATGACAGCTGGATCAAACCCGCCAATACTTGACAGTAATAAATATAGTTATTTGGGAAGAAAAATAGGGAGTGACCTTACAGTTCCACTGAAATATGCCAAATAAGGAAAGCTTGAAGCTGTAGGAAATGGAAAAGAACGGCTAATATTTGGCAGGCTTCCTTTATGATCAACAAATTAAAATGTTAAGGAAGCAATTTGTTGAGAAAAGATATTTTTAAAAGGAGCTGAATCATGCAGGTTCAGCCCCGGATATGGTCAATTGGTAATTTTAAATCATTTTTAAAAAGTTAATGTTTTCAGCCCCCAGAAATTACGTTTAAAACATTGCCGAGTTAATCATAAACCCCCCTCACCCCCAGGTCAGGTGGAGGGAAGAAGGCCTCAACTTAGTTTCACTGCAGCTCTACCCTTAACCCCTGGCTCAGCAACTGCAAGTCAGCTTCCACTGGAGTCACTTTAATGACAAAGAGGATGAACAAAATTACAGCCTCAAGTCTAGCTTTACGTTTCCAAAGACACTCTGGATGCCAATCCATTTTCAATCATTAGCCATCTGACCTACTTTGAATCTAGAAAGCTTAATGTTACTGAATTTCTTCAACAACAAAAAGGTTATTAGTGCTCTGGTTTTCACAATTTATGAATAAACAGGAAGGCGCTCTGGTGATTAGAAGGCCATTCCCATTTTAAAGGCAAAAAGTGTACCTTTCATTAAGGCACCACAGTTCACACGAGGGGTAGGGGAGAACAGCTCTATGGTGGCCCATGTGCTAAGTCACTGAAAAGTCTGGGGGAGGGGCGGGAGTGGCCGGGAGCAGGCTCTATCTCACAGGGGGTGGGAAGGGGACCTCTGAGCTGAGGCCTGAGGAAGTAAAACCAACCAAAGCAAACCAAAGTCAGTGGCTACGATGGAACCCTCACCACCACCACCACCCAAAACAGAAACTGAAAACGCTTATTGCAACATTTTTGTCTATTTCTATTTGCTTGGTTACAAACTGCTTTAGCTTTGTCATAACCTTGAGAAATCTAGATATCATTTTTTTTTTTTTTTAATCAAGCTCCCTGGTAATGACTTTGTTACTACTACTCAGTAACAAATGAAATGGTGTCTGATTTTCAAAATACTATTTGTTCTGGCATCAGCACTGCGCTGAGCAGAGCGCCTGGGCTGTGCTCTCCGCATTAAACCTCAGCCGGGGTCACTGATGCGTGATGTGGCCTGTATTGGACCAACTATCTGGAATGGCCTTGAGTGATTGTCCAGGCAGAGCCCAAGGGATAGATGGCTCCAAGGGGAACAATTGAGCTCCTGTAAGAACTGCCAGCACCCAGTGCCCACCTGCCCACCGCCCAAAAGGGCAAGGCTAACCAGAGAAAACATATGGGAACAAACTCAGCTGCCCCAATATCCATACGATTCATTACAATTGATCAAAATTAACCATGGTTAGTTCCAGCAGCTGGCCAAACGTTTGTCTTGTCCACAGCCAGAATGGAAACCAGAACCCCACATCTGTTGGTGAAGCTCCTAAACAGCACTTGCCTCGGGCACAGAAAAATCACCTCCACTCCCCTCATAGTTAGACCTGGGCCTCCATGACCCCGTTAGGATAGAGGTCAGTTCAGCATGTCTTGTGAGGACTTGGTAGGGTTTGCTTCACATTCCGTTTTAGTCAGCTTTCACGTGGCTAGCTGAATATATGGTCTCTCTGCAAAGCTGGCTACTGCATAGTGGCTGGGGCACTGCTGTACACAGAATATCCAAGCCACGTGATCACTGAGGAGCAAGCAGGCAAACTGAGAGCACCGGGTGACCACACACTCGCCCAATGTCAGTGAAGGCGTCCATGGAGCAGCGAGGGCTTCCGAGTGGGCTCGTGCAACCTCCCTGTTAGGACAATCCGGTCCCTGGCCTCAGCATGCTTACTGTTAAGTAAACCTGAAGCTGATGATCTCCGAAAATCACCGGACAGCTAAGGAAAAAAATAAATAAAACCTCCTTGCAAGTATGCAAAGCCACAGGAGGGCTAAGTCACTGTGAGCTAAGTCACGGTAAGGGAGGGATGGGGGGCACACCAGCCTTGTAAGGGCAGAGTGGGGGCCAGAAAAGCTCTGCCCACCCCTTCCTGCTCATTTATGGGGAAACAGTCCTCGGAGTTTAAAGGAGCCCAGCATATTAATCCTCCGCTGGTTAAATCCCATCCTCTTGCTTCACCTGAGTCCAACCTCATTTGGCTTTAATTCAAAACAGCTGATTTCAGAGGCGCTCATCCTCATTTTTCATTCTAGTCCACATCATTCCAAAAGCCGACTACTAAGTCAGAGCGGTGAAAGGCCTTTCTGTGTTGAAAACATCTTTTATGTATTGAAAGTGGATGAAAGCCATGCATTTTGATTCCTAAAAAAAACACACACACATTTCTTTTTATTTCTACAGATATTTTAAAAATATGACATTTATTGAATGCCATTCCTTTTATATGCAAGGCACTGTGGGAGGTGCTGGAGTTTCAAGATTTAAGCACAATCCCTGTGCTGATAAGCTGACCACCTGGAAGAGGGACAAAACCAGGACCCAGATGACTGAAATACTAGGTGCGGTGAGGGCAGAAATATAGGGCAGGCCCAGTGTGTGCCGGGGGGTTCAGAGGAGGACAGATTCCATTGCTGGAGGGGATCTGAAGGGCTTCCTTCACACAGAAACAGGAACTTGAACTGGGCAAGACTTCAGAGGGCGAGGGAGAAGGATGGTGAGGGAGAAGGATGGTGAGGGAGGGTGCTCTAGGCAGAAGGCACAGAGAGAGTCCGCTCTACAGCAGTGTGACTGCGGGGGCAGGGCTCAAACACCCAGGGGCCTGGTATGGCTCGCACTTGGATTCCAGGAGGCGGCAGCAAGCAGCAGAAAGAGGTTACAGGACCGATCAGTGAGGAGGAGGCCCAGGGAGGGATCACAGAATTAATTTGGCTTCAAGAAAGCAGTTTCAATTAATGATGAAGAGGGAACCAGAGAGAAGAGGAAACCTTGTAGACACCTCACGGGGGTCAAGAGGAGGTTTTTCCTCAAATGCACAAGCAGCAGCGGCACAGCAGCGACTGGCTGCCCCGGCGCTGTCAGAATTGGAGAAACAGTTGAACTATGTCTAACTGGGGCAGCTTTTGAAGTCACTAACCACAAGGAGGAAGCATTCCTTCGGGCCTGCAGGAAACAGATTGCGTCGCTGTGTCTGTCCTGGCGGGGAGAGGCCCAGCCCTCTGGGGTTTCCATCCAGGAGGAACAAAACCGTCTGCTCGGGCCATCTCCCTGGGAAGCCCACTGCGTTTCCACATCCACCAGGCTCCGTGACAGGCCCCTCTTTAGAGCCTTCAATTACAGAATGGAAAACACCAGCTCAGAGAAACAATTAAGGCTAGGGAGGAGAATGGATGAAGGCACAATGCTAATGAAGTAAACACTGAAGCTGTGGAATAACATTCTGGTCAGGGCAGATCAGTGGGGACTAAAGCATGCCTTACTTACACACTTCCAGCTGCCCCAAACTGCTTCTTAACACAAGGGGAGAACACAGGAAGAGTGCCAGACTGAATGTTGTGACTAAGTGATAAAACCACCTGCAAAACCCTGACCACTCTCCTACTCTGCCACCTGTAAATTCAGGTAAAATCCTAAGCCCCATTTGCTACTTTTCGATGAGAAGTAGCCAGACACTATGGTGAAAAGAGACCAATGCAGCAGGCAGGGTCCCTCAGCCCAGGATGGCCCCTGGCAGGCAAGACCACCAGGCCAGATTAATGGGACTCAGAAGCCCCACAGAGGACACAGCTGCTGCGGAGGCTGTGGGGTTTCAGAGGAGATGGGGCTCCTGGGACTGGGCAGGCAGAGGCAGTTTCTCGGGGAGCCACCGCCTGAGGTGCAGGCTCCAAGGGACAGGGCTCACCCTGCACAAGGGGAGAAGAGTGAGTTCTGAGGCAGGAAATTGGACCTCAAAGTGTTGGGGAAGATAGCAAGCAAGAGGGCAGGAGATAAAATAACTGAGTGGGAGGTATGTAACCATTATAGCAGATCACTGCAATCCAAGTTGTCTGTTTTTAGTCCTTGAGAGAGAGAGAGAGAGAGAGAGAGAGAGAGAGAGAGAGAGAGAGAGAATGGGTGGGAGAACCACTACTGAGAATGAGGTGCCACATAAATGTGAGATGAGGGTCATTTCTTAGTCCAAAGATGTTACCGTTAATAATAGCTCCCATTACAGAGCAGCTACCCACAGGCACCTCACATGTGTGTTTATAACAACCCAGTTAGGAAAGTCTCGCCTTTTGCAGATGAAAGAGTGGAGGCATTCAACCACTCAGTGATGGAGACAGTATTAGTACACTGGTCTCAAGTTCCAAAGCCCATGCTGTTTCTCCTTCCCATCACAACCACGGTTCTCACACCAATAAGACCAGTGTTCCTGGTGTTTCATGAAGTTACTCTGAAGATGATCCCAACATGTGTTAATCATGTGTCACTCACTGGCAGCCTGGTTGGAAGGAGCTCCCAAAAGATTGCTTTGAAAGACAAAACTAATGTGTTAGCTATAAAACTGGTGTCATCATATATAGCCTTACTCCAGACATAAATTTAGGCATTTTAAAACTGTGTGTCTTCTACTCCAGAATAGCAAAGCCTAAACTCAAAGAGGAAGATAAAGGTAGAGCAAAGGAAAAGCCCACTAAATCTTAGAAGCTAGAAAGCTGCTGCACCAGCCATAGCAACCTCCACAGAGCAGAGGCTCAGAGCCCAGCCTCAGGATGGGACACCCACACACGGCCAGCTAATTCATGCCACAGAATTTAGAAAGACTCAGGAAGGGAGAGCAACAGGGACTTCAGAAGGTGGGGGGGAGAGGGGAGAGGGGAGATTGCAAAATAAGTAAAATGCCAATAACAGGAGCAATCACACCCCTCCCCCACCTCTTGCAGCCACGGTACCCCCTCCCCCATGGTAGACAGAACATGGGTTTCTCTAAGTCACATGCAGGGACTGAGTGACCTTCCCCAGCCTGGCTCCTAACGATAGATGGTCATATGGCTCCTCCCAGCAGGGAAACTGAGGGCTTCTCACTAGAGCACATGTGTCAAACACAAGGCCCGCGGGCCAAATCCAGCCCGCCAGGCCTTGCAATGTGGCCCGCACCGCGCTGTCATCACTGCACTCCGCTGTCAGTTTATGACATTGTCAGTTTATGACTGTTCAGTAAACCATTCGGCCCGCGATTTAGGCTGGATTTTAGATTTTGGCCCCTTCTCTGATTGAGTTCGACACCCCTACACTAGAGAAACTGTCAGACCAAGAGAAAAATGCCACAGTTACTGACACCTGGGGGACTCCCCTCAAGAAAACACCTGGACTGATCACTTACAGTGAAGGCCATTAATAAACTGCCCCCCAAAACATCTCTCTCTCTCACACACACACACACACACACACACACACACAGCTTCCATATAAGCATGCTATTAGACCGGGACAAACAATGAAATGTCAGCATTTAAAGGAAACCTGTAAATGGAACTAAAACAAAAAGAGGGGGGAAAAAGAATAGACTAACAGGAGAAAAGATAAAAATTGGTCTAGTCACACAACTGAGCATCAAGATCAGAGAAAATAGAGATCGGGTTTACTACAACATCATAGATGAATCTCTGTAACAAAAACTGAGTCAAAAAAGCAAGTTCTGGAAGTCTACACAAAATGATATCATTTTTATAGAGATCAAAGCCAAGCAAGGGTAAATAATATAGTATTTAAGCATATACAGGGGTGGGGCAAAGTAGTTTTACAGTTGTGAGTACATGAAACAGACCTTATTCTTGTATTATTTATTGTTGTATTCTTTTTCATACCCCACTCTGTATACAACTGTGATAAAAAAAAAAAAACATTATTTTAAGGCTATGATACAATAAATACAAAATTTAGGACAATAGTTACCTGTCCTGGATAGGGAAGCAGAAAAATGGGGGTGGGGTGGGGGAAAATGTAGTAGAGGCTAATGCAAATTATTGGTAACATTCTGGTGCTTGGATTGAGGTTGGGCTGAGGGGAGTACTAATTACATGATTACTCTTTATAACCAAAATGTGTTACATACAATTGTTTTACATATATTAAACAATGCATTTTCTTAAAGATTTCAAAAAAGTAAAATCAAAGAGAAGTCAATGCAGGGAACAGAAGAAAACTTTTTTTAAAAAAGTGTAGCAAATGTAGGTAGTGAGATAAAGAAGACACTGAATGCATCAATGAAACAAGAACAGGTCAGAATGGAACATTCAGAGAACAAGAAAGGAAACTCAGAAGTTAAAAATACAACAGATAAAATATCAGGAAGATTCGAAGGTTGAAAAAAAAATCTCCCAGAGAATACATCAAAAAAGACAAGAGACATGAAAATGAAAGATGAGAAAAACCAGCAGATACATCCATGAGGCCTCAAATCTGAACAATCAGGTCCAGAAGGCAGAAACAAAGGCAAGACACACGCCAAGGCACATTTTCAAAGCTGAGAACAAGAATGAGACATGACTCTAGAAGGTGTTAGAGAGAAACACACAGGTCAAGAAGGTGAGCCCCGGACGCCACGTAGTTCCCATTGGAGGGCACTGCTTTCCAGCTGAGATTTTACACTTGACAACAACCATAGGGAGACCAGAAAGAAGACCTTGTCAGGTCCACAATATGAACACTCTTTTATCAGGAAGCTACTGGAAACGATCTCCCCAAATGAGAGATTAACCAAGAAAGACGGGGACTCAAAGCAGGAGAGGAGGAAAGGGAGGACTCAAATGGTGGGGAAGGAGGCCACAGGGCAGCTGGGCCCTGAGCTGGCAGCAGCCAGTCCCGGGTAGAGCAGGAAAGTGAGCGGCCGAGAGGGATGCGACCAAGAAGAGAAAATGTACCTATCTGATAGGTTCCCATGCTTTAAGATATATATGTTGCTGGAAGGGAATTTAGGAATGGATGAGATAATATGCACAGAAAATTAATATTTACATTGTCACAGCTATCCAAATGCTGAACACTTGAAACAGATTGAGCCAAGAGGAGAAATACCACCACCATGCAAGTCCCACAGTTCCACATCAGGGAGTGATGCCTCGCACTGGAAACCCACGGAATAAGGAGCATAATCCTGCTGCTTAGACAGACAGGCTGCTATGGGATGCAGGAGCACAGCTGAGAGGGGGACGAGGGCTGGTTCTTTAGCAGAAAGCCTTATATTCTTTATTTAAAATGAAAGAAAAAATACATTGAAAATAGTGACTATCTTTAGGCAATTTTTATTTTAAAATAAAATATACGTAAGATATACAATTGTCTTTTTTTCTTTTAATTTTGGTTTCTGGAATCATTTCCAAATGATGATAACCATAAGAACCACATGGAAAAGTGTTTACTCTTTATTCTGCCTTATAACTGTTTTATTTACAAGCCTCTCTCACCCATGAGCATTTTTTTTTTCTGGAGCCTCACCTGAGCATATGTTTATTAATTTTTAGAAAGAGGGAGAAAGAAGGAGAGAGAGAGAAACATCTATCGGTTGCCTTCTGTACATGTCCCAACCAGGGATGGAACCCACAACCTAAGTAGGTATGTGCCCTGACCAGGGATTGAATGCACAACCTTTTGGTACATGGGACAATGTTCCGACCAACCGGGCCATCTGGCCAGGACACCCTTGAACTTGCTCAGACCTCAGGCCTCCCAGAGGCTGCCTGCAGCTGCAGGGACTAACAGCGCAGCCCAGGTGGCCCAGCACACCGGGCCCATCTGGCACCGGAAGCACGAGTGCTGTAAGGAACCACCAAGCCCTTACCAGACACGGATTTCTTTTTTTCCTTGTTATCCAAGATATTTTACCAATGAAATTTGACTTTGCTTCTGAAATCCTCACTGATGCATATTCTATACAACTACTTCATCATGTTCTCCAAATTTCCTATTTCTCTCCCTTATATATCTAAACATCAGATCCAAGTATGTTTTACAAGCATTTCCTGCATTTGCAATTCAGGCAATAGTTCCACTCCATTCAAAATTATGTGCTATAGGAAGGAATGCTAATGTTAGCCACTCTGCCCCGCTCCCGAACCCCCAGCTCAACTCCACTTCATAAAAAGACAGGGTGACAGCATAACCCAAATGCGCTGCCAAGGAAGAAACACCTATCTTGGACACAGTCTTCAAGATCCTGGCCAAGAAAACAAAACTCAGACATGTATATCACACGGCACATCGCTGTATCCTGTTCATGGCTGTCAACGATCACTGCAGAGAGCAAACCAAGCCCTCTTAATGGGCAGAAAGACGCCTTGCAAGTATTCTGCATACATTTTGTCTTCTATTTGCTGAGTTTAATAGACGACCAGAAATTATTCTTCTTAGAGCTTAGCACATTCCATAAGCAGAGGTTCACTCTGCACAAAAGTGGTAAATTCTGAACTCAATTTGGCCCCCATGGAGGCCTAACAGGCTGAGAAAATAGGAGGAGAAAATTCAAACAATTACTGGTCCTGATCAACATTAAGAATGAAGATACTTCATCTGAAGAAATCTTCTGCCACCTAGACCTGAAAGGACTTCGTTTTGAAATCCCTCCTCTGTATCGGAAGTGTGCCACCAAATATTAAAAGCTGAAGGTGCCAAGTACGGCATGACTCACATTTTTCATTTACCCAACTGAACATTTGATGTGGAAGTTACACCCAGAAGTAGGTGTTTGCCTTAAAAAATAAACATCTCAAACTGAGGTGGGTTTAACATGTAAGCAGTTATTTTTAATCATATGAGAGGGGAACTCTCTAAGGAAAAGCATACAAGAAATAAAATAGTAAACAATACATCAATACGTACCCAGTGACCCAGACGACCCAGGGGTCAGTCCTGACACTATGACATATGACATCTCAGTATGGATTACTGCTGCTATTATTCTTTTACTATAAGGCAGACTCTATTGGTGAGCTGCCAGCACCACAATGCTTTCCATGACTTTTTCATTTTGAGGCTAAAAAACATTTGGGATAGTATATCAGGCACTGTCCTAAGCTGAGTCTTAGTAAAGCAAGAAGCGTTATTATCACCATTACAGAGGAAGCAGGTTAAGTACCCAAAGTCACACAGCTAATAAAAGGGAGCGCAAAGATTCCTTCCGAGTCAAATGGAAGTGCCCTTAGCTAGTCAGTCAGTCAGCGGGCAGCTCCAAAGGCAGGCCGTCGAGAAAACCCTGTGTTCTCACACGGAGAGAGCTGCCATTTCTAGGTGAACAATGTGTTATGGATTCAGCACAATGAAGCTCCCAAAAGTTCATTTTCCAAACAAGTGTTTATCTTCGGTCTGTGCCCTGACATTTGCTAAGGTCCTGGTAAAAATACTACCTTCCCCACGGGGTGGCTGTAGTAGGTTTATAATCAGCACAGAATTTAGTCATTTCTTAGTGGCTCAGGGTAATGAGAATGAAGGTCAATGCTGAAATCCACAGCGAATCTCTACATTCCTCAACAACCTACATGTTCAAACAGCCCCAGTCTGCAATTCTGATGACTTTCTGTTCTCCTGCTCTCAAGCTGACAGCTACTCCTGCTTCTAGAACTTCCCCTGTCTTCTTCCAATTTGCTGTTTTAATGTGTTAGGTCCCTGAAAAGCAGATGATCGATACTATGGGAACTGTGTGTAAAAAAGAGCTAGGTTTAAAACAGGCTTGGAAGAGGGCACAGGCACCTCCCTTACATAACCACACAGTAAATACAATGTTTACAAAATGAAAAAATGTGTGTCTTTCCCTCCCTAACTAGCAGCTCAGCCCACTGGCTGCTAACCATCTTCTGGAAAGTTCAACGTGGAAGATAAGGGAAGAGTGGCTCTATTAATATGTGAATTAAATAAAACCAATCATCTTGTTTAAAAGGTTCTAGACCAGTGCTTCTCAAACTTTAATGTGCATATGAATCACCTGGGGACCTCATTAAAATGCAGTCTGACTCAGTCAGACTGGAGCCGAAAATTCTGCATTTCTAACAAGCTCCCAGGTCATGTAAGGTTCATGGACCACTTTGAGTAGCAATATTCTAGATTAGAATACCTTTGTCCTATAGAATTAGAATATATGTCCCTATACCACAGACTAGATAGGGCCAGTGGGTCTTAGCCAGGAGGTAACCAAAATTTTAGCTATACACAGTACTTCACATGTACACTAACAGTAGGATGAACCCCTAAGTACCATCTCCCAACTTCAACAATTATGAGTTCATGGCCAGTCTATTCCTACTCCGCTCCCATCATAAGGAGGTTTTAAAATATACCAAAGCCCATCCCAGATGAACAGAATTAGAATCTTAGGGTGACTCCCCCCACTCTAGAGAGTCCTGAAATGCAATGAGGGTTGTAACAATGGGAAACAACATCAGAAATAGGTAGCCCTGGGGAAACAGGTGTGACTGGAGCAAGGCACCAGGAGGTTCCCTGAAGGGCTTATTGCATCCATCAGCCCATACCTAAGCCCCCTACCCTAACACTGCCCCTCTCCACCAAACTCCTGGACTGATATTAGCTGAGGCCTCTCCCCCCCCCTCTCACCCCAGCCTCTCCCAGGGATAAGTGATCAGCTGATACCTTGGGGTCTAGGGACTAGGTGACCACACAGGTCACAGCAAAAATAGCCAGAAGGAGAGCAAATACTAGAATAGCGGACAAACTAGCCCTAAAACCACACAGAGAAAGCAGAGTTGATGGACCTGGACTGAACACAGTAAAAACCAGAAGAGAGGCTGATGGAAACAGGAAATAGGACAGAGATATTGACAAAGTTTAGGAACTGTAGGGAAAAATAAACACATGATGGGTCTTAATAATTTCAGGAATAATCCAGATTCTGAATTCCAGAAGAATGAACTAGATTTAAAAATTTTTAAATCCAGCAGAGGAAAAGTCAACCCAGTAAAACCTCACACAAAAAGATACCCCCAAAAAAGTAATGACAAAAGAAAAACAAAATAAAATTACATAAGTCCTAATATAATCATAATTAGCATAACTATAGACCAGTTAAATTCATTAATCAGACAGACTCTCAATCTAAGTTTAAAAAACAAGATCCTGTATCATATATCTAAAATAAAACACTGATAGCAAAGGATATAGGTAAGTTAGAAATAATGGAAGAGAGAAAGCATCAGGCAAACAGAAGCCAAAGCAAAAACAACAGGAGAATAATTTTAACATCAAAACAAATAAAATTTAAAGTGGAAAAATATCATAAATGATGAAGAAAGAATGAATATATATCTACACAACAGAAAAGGAATGACAAATCAGGAAAATATAAAAGATGATGATCGTATATGCATCCAATAATATAATATTAACATAATGTAGTGACTGTTAAAACTACAGGAAGAACATTAGCAAAGACATAGAAGAATTATGTGACATGAATATACTCAAAATAATACACATAGGGAAAAATATATGCCCAAATAACACATTCTTTTTAGCACCTTCTTTTTTGAGAACATTTACAAAAATCCACCATGTGCAATGCACTAAAAAGTCTCATATGTTCCAAAGAATTTGTTAAATATGTTCTCTGACCATAAGTAATAAAAATAGATATAAATAACATAAGAAAAGTCATTGAAGCAAAATCTCAAAAATCTAAAACATATATACTATTAAATCACTTTTTGGTTAAAGAGAAAATTATAAGAGAAATTACAAAATTACAAACTGAATAAATGTCAAAATGTATGGAACACAACTAAAAAAAAAAACAAACAAAAAAAAAACCCAAAGGCAATGAGACTGAAAGAGTAAAAGGTGTTTTTTTTTTATTTTAATAAGGTAAACAAAATTCTACATGAGACTGAAAATAAAAACGTTTTAGACAAATTCAGAAATACAGAATGTAGAAAGGCAATAAGAAATAGCCAGAGCTAAAAACAGATTTACAAAAATAATAAAAATATGAACAATCATACAAATTTTAAAACCTAGATGAAATGGGTATATTTGTAGAAAACTATAAAATGCCAAAACTAGCCTAAGAATAGAAAACTGGGATAGACCAATGACAAAGAAAAGTGAAATGGCAAACACCCTCCAGCCCGCTGCCTCAGGCCTAATAGCTTTACAGGTAAGCCCTATCAAATTTAAGATACAGATACTACTAATCCTCACCTTACACCAATGATTCCAAAACAATTTTAACCCATTTTATGAGACTAGTATAGCCTCAATTAACTGGATAAGAAAATTATGGCCAATTTCATGTAGTAGTACAGTTGTCAAAACAGGTATCAAATCCAACAATATGTTTTAAATATAAGACAATGAGGAGTTTATCCCAGAATGCAAGGATGATTCAACATCAGAGAATTAATTAATGTATTTTTACCATATTCATAGACTGAGGGATAAAAATTGCATGGACATGAATAGATTTCAAAGAAAAGCATTTGCTGAGGGTTAACGTCTGCTTATAATAAAATCTGAGAAAATTAGGGGAAATGGACTTACTGTAGTTCCTTAACCTTTTTAAAGCTGCTACCAAAAAAAAAAAAAAAAAAAAAAAAAAAAATGCCTTTTAGCACATTACCTTTAAGACAAGGAAAGAAAAGGCAGCTGAGTCCTTGAGGTCCTGGCAGACAAAGCAAGTCACTCCAGTATAAGGAGTGGAAGGAAAAGGACAAAAAAGAAGTGTCCCTTTTTTGCATGTTATTGTCTCCTGAGAAATACAACGGAATCAAGTTAACCAGTAAAACTAATAAGAGATTCAGCAAAGCAAGTTTGTGAGTTACAAAATCAGTAAACAAAGCCAATTGTTTTCCTCTGTAACACAATAATCAATTAGAAATAAATTTTAAACATAAAGCACTATTCACAATACTACAAAAAAATGTAAAGAACTAGAAATTAATCCAATAAAGAACACACAAAATCTTTATAAAGAAAAACAAGACCTACATAAATGGAGAAATATCCTTATTCAAAGATGGGACAACTTAAATTTATTATTCTCCCCCAAATCAATCTGCATTTTAATCCAAATATAGTAAAAATTCCAGCAGTACTTATGGAGAAATTGACAGAAATGTGCATGAATGAATAATGAACCTTGAGTAGCCAAGGTATTTTTAAATAGGAAAGCAAAAAGGATACATTCACCCAATCAGAAATAACCAGTTTAAACCACAGAAATTAAAATGGGTGGTACCTGTCCAAGAATAAACAAATAGGGTAGCAAAACAAAAGAATGACCTCAGAAACATGCTCATACATATGGGGACCTCTTCCCAAATCAACAGGAAGGACATGAGCCTGCTCAGCAAGGTGTTGGAAAACCTGACTACCTCACACTGGATACAAAAATCAAATCCAGCCTAAACTAAAGACTTAAATGTGGAAGACAAATCTATATGGCTATCAAAGTATAAATATCTTTGTGATCTTGAGTGGGGAAAGATTTTCTTGAATAAGACTAAAATGCCGCAAAACATGAGAATAAAAATTGACAGATCTGACTTCATCAAAATTAAATTTCTATTTATTAAAGGACACTGCAGTGAACAAACAAGGGAGGGACTGGGAAAATATATTTGCAACGGTGAAATCAACAAAGAATTAGCATGTAAGACATACAAGAAACTTACATAAAAGATGGTAAACCATTTAAAAAAAAAAAAAGGACAGAATATACAATCAGACATCTTACAAAAGGGGAAATCTGTAGACTCTAACCAATATAAAAATGAGATTTATAACAAGCATCAATCTTACCAGTGATCAGAGAAAAATTGCACATCATTGAAGTACCACTTTAAAACAAGAATGGCAAAAAGTCTCTAGGGAATGCTGATGAGATTGTGGGGAGAGGAAATACTGACACTTTAGGAAGCAATCTGGCAGTTCTTAGTCCTTAGTCCCTAGTCCTTAGTCCTGGAACTCAACAATCCAGTCCTGACAGATGGAAGAAGTGGGAGACACTGGGATGTTAGAGGCCACTGCAGGTGGCCATCCCCAGGGAAATGAATATGTGAGCTAAGGCGGTATGAACTAAATTGTATCCCCTCAAATTCATATGTTGAAGTCCTAGCCCCCAGCATGATGGTATTTGGAAATGGGGCCTTTAGGAGAAATTTAGGTTTTGATGGTGTTATAAGGATGTGCCCCTCATGATGAGATTAATGCTCTTATAAGAGATGCCAGAGACCTCCCACACTCCCTTCATCATATGAGGATACAGCAAAAAGATTACTGGCTACAAGTTAGGGAAAAGTCCTTGCTAGGAACAGAGTCTGCAGGCAACTTGATCTTGGACTTCTTAGCCTCTAAACTATCTATCTATCTATCTATCATCTATCTATCTATCAATCATCTATCTATCATCTATCTATCTATATAAAAGCCTAAGCAACTGTCTGACCATTCAACTGCCAGACCGGTAGCTTGACACACACTGACCACCAGGGGGCAGATGCTCAATGAAGGAGATGCCTACCTGCAGTGACTTGGCGGCTGCAGTTCTCGAGGGAGCCCAATTCTGGGGTGCATCACCTGAGAACCACTCTCTTGCAATCCAGGACCCCTCGGGGGATGTCAGAGAGCCAGTTTTGGCCAATCTCCACAGGCCAGGCCGAGGGGCCTCTAGTTAGCAATAAATGCCTGTTGTTTACACCACCTAGTCTGTGGTATTTGTTACAACAGCTCGAGCTGACTAAGATAAGTAGATTCTTAAGATGGAATCCGATGCAGCTATCATGAATGATGAAGAAAACTGATAGGGAGTAAACAGATCTCAAAAATAGTGTTGAATGAAAAGGAAGGAAAGAAATATTTATAGCATAATACCATACTTAGGAATTAAAATTACACAAAAAGAGGCCACATATTTTACAAGAATAAATCCATATAAAAAGCACATTAAACACATTAGACTGAGATAGGGGGGGACTAGAAATGGAGATGAGAATAAAGGAGAAAAATATAATCAGATGAGTTATGATGTGCTGTGAACTTAAGAGTAATTAATGCAACTCATGTAGGGTGAGACCCACATGTATGCATACACACAAAACAATCACACCCTGAAGGCAAGCAGAAAATTGAGATTTGGTTTTTCCTGACCAAAGGGTAGAAATTAGTTTTTAAACTCTACAATTTGATCTTTAATGTTATAAAACTGGTAAGATGTTCCAAATTTTTCAAATTTATAGTGAACTAAGTTGATAACGGCCCCTCATTTCTATTCCACTAAGGAATGATATACATATCTGAATTGACAGACCCACATAGACACACATATACAACTGAGTAAGATTTTGTATTTTGCTGTAACGTATGGAATCTGTCCATTTCACTCACAATTTACCCCCGCTTCTAATTATACCTAACCGAGTATTAACCATCCTAATTGCTTAGTGCTTTATTGGCTGGATCTAAAGTATGAGGGACACCTGGCTTAGCAAATGGAATTCTGCTTGCTATTGGAAGAGAGCTTGGAGCATTCATATTCTTCTCACATTCTGAAGTCTACACTCAACCAGGACTGGTACGTCTCAAAAACATTACTTGTAATTCACACCAAGTCAAAGCAGTCAAGAGAAACGTTCTGTTTCTATGATCTGGATGTTAACTGTGATGAGAAACTTTCCATGATCTGGAATGTTAACTGTGACGGTTTGTTCCATGGCACAGAGAGCTGGGGACATGGTGACTGCTGGACTGAGGGCCAGGTTCCTTACATTTTACTCTGCATTCTCTGCAGTTGCACTTTCTTGGGTCCAGCCTACGTTGCTAAGACGATGGTAGCAGGCCTGCACAGCCTCGTCCCGCACAAGAGTGTTCACAGGCAGAAAATGACAGTTTGTCCTGCCTCATTAACTTTTACCAGAGAAGCAGCACTCTCTCATCAGCAACTCTACCAGACATCCCCTGTTCCTCCAGCCAAAACCGTGAAATGCCCACCACACCTGGTGGGGAGGAGGGAAGACCAGGGTTCCAGAATTAGTTCAAACAAACTTCAAGCTCTGTCCTCAGCAGAGGAGAGGACCGGACCCTTGAAGGTTAGCAAGGAAGGAAGGTGGAGATGGAAGAGAGCCTAGGTGGGCAACCAGCAGCATCCACTCCTACTCCGAGACCTTCCAAAAAATCCAATTGTAAGTAGCACTCATTCCAAAGGGGAGCCACTCATCATGTGAGGAACCTACGGAGGAAATAAGAGGAAGAAAAGAAAAGAAAAAGGATCCACCACCTGATGTAAAAATGAGCACCTGGGAGGTCAGAAAGTAAAAAACTCAAAAAATTAAACATAAAGTTACTATGTTATGACCCAGCAATTCTACTCCTAGGTACATACCTAAGAAGATTGAAAACATACCTTCACACAAAAACAGATGCTCACGCCAGCATTATTCATACTAGCTCCAAAACAGAAACAACCCAAATGCCTCTCAAAGTATAAAAGAATAAACAAAATGCTGCATTACCTACCATGGGATATTATTCAGCCATAAAAAGGAATGAAGTACTGACACATGCTACAAGGTAGCTGAACCTGGAAAACATCAGGCTGAGTGAAAAGAACGTTTAAAAAGGCACATATTGTATGATTCCATTTTTATGTGAAGTGTCCAGAATGGGCAAATTCACAGACAGAAGCGGGGAGAGGGGGTGACTGCTAACATGTATGAGGTTCCTTGTTGGGGTGCTGGAAATGTTCTAGGGCAAACTGGTTGCACAACATTGTGAATGTACCGACAACCGGTGAATTGTACGCTTTAAAAAAGGTGAAAATGGTGAATTTTATCTAAAAAAAAAAATAGAAAATAACAGAACAGGGGTATCAAGCATTATGCAGCTCTTTGTACCAAGAGAACAAGCAACATGCTTAACAGAAAAAATTTTCCCATAGTGCTCTGCACCATCATACTCCCCCCCACCCCCAATTTAAACTAGTTGTAAACTCAAATGTTTTCAAGTCCTACTCTCCCTTGAAAAACAGAAAGTCAGTAAGACCCTTAGGCATCTTCACGGACCTATCTCCATTTACCTCAGCTTGTGCTTCAAAAGCTTTTGCCAGGGCAGTTTGCTCTGCACATTCCACAGGGAAACGCCGTGGAAAACCCATGGAGCATGAAGAAAACCTCTCTAGTTTGGGACGTAAGGACCAGCTTTGGAAAAGATGCCTTGGGCCTCTCCAATACAACAGCAGACATCTCACAGAAACAGAGCACTGGACACTGAACGGCACACGTGGGCCCCGCGGTCTAAAGTCCATGCCAAGAAGCTTCCAAGCAATAGTTAGATAGCAGGTGTGTCTGCCTTCCTTATTCAAGGGTAAGTGGGACAGGACAGGAGGCTCAGACCGCTGCAGCCTACTGAGAACACAGCACCCCCATTCTGAGATGGGCTGTGACCCCATCAGCAGGAGATGGGAGTGGCAATGGTCAATTGAGGTGAAGATTTCTTAGCAAGACCACCCCCTCTTCCTCCTAACACAAAATAAAAACACCACTATTTGCACAGAGGAAGCCTAGAAACGTAAAGCTCTACCCTGGGTCTGAGGCTCAGTTTTCTGGTACCCGAAGCCCTGGGCCCTGATCCCCTGAATAACACAGCACACGGATATTTTTAAGCCGGCTTCCACCTTCCTCTTTCCCCACAAGGTGGTTTTCATACCTTTCCTCCCTCCATAAACAGTCTTTCCCACCCTGAAGCCTTCACCTTCACTTGAAGGCAACCTCCCTTCCGTGTCCCAAAAAAAAAATAGAAGAATCGCACACTCTGGCCTCAGCTTCCCTCCAGTCACCCCAAACTCACTTTCCTCGTATGAGACCTTCTCTCCAACCTGCAAAGAATCCAGCCTCTGCACTCTCAAACAGCCCTTCCTTGGGGAATGTACACTATCGCCCTCTCTCTCTTTCCTTTCTGCACTTCCCACTCACCCCGCACCTTGGCGTGCCCCCAGGGAGCTGCTCCTGCTGAGGCAGGACAAGGAGCCTCCTGGGCAACCCCAGAGGCCAGCCAGCCTGACCCACGTAAAGGTGTAGTCCCCGAGCTGCTGAACAGCAAGTGACAGTCCTGAACCCTAACCCCCCGCCCCCAACACACACACCAGTAGGCACCTGACTTGCCACAAATATCGCACTATAATTAGTTGTAATTGAAGCCCAAGGTAATTAATTACATAATTTTGAAGTGTTCAAGTTTAAGTCCGTTAAAATTACATCATGAAATTGGGGAATTAAAAAGGATTACCAACCAAAAAAGCAAATAGGGATGGAGAAAGAAACCCGAGGCTGACACCATGCATATCTGAGTCACCAATGCTCATGTACAGGGCAGTCACCCACCTGCTTTTAATGAACATGTGGGCCCAGCCAGGCAGCCACGTGCACCGGCTGCCTCTGGAAGGGCCAGCACCAAGGGACACTGCCCTGCTGGATGCTCAGCGTCAACGAGCCCTGTAGACCACTCGTTCAGTGCACTGCTCCCTGACTCCTCACAGCGGCTTTCCCCAGCCTGCTTCCTCCACTGAGCCTCTCCGGCAGGCGCCTCCTCTAAATACCACTCTCCCAGCCCCATCTTTACCACAGCCACTTCCATCCCAGGGGCCCTCCCAGAAATGCCAGGGCCAGAGCACCTCCTTTGCCACCACCCCCCACCACCAGCACTTGGTCTGGTATCTTCTCTCCTGGCCCAGTCCCTCTCCATCTCTTACTGGACTTTTGAGTGCCACACCCTGCAAATCCATTCTTTACCATGCCTTCCTCCACATTCTGATTCAGTCTTTCATAGAGAGATCCTAAAAGGACCTTCCTCAACACAAACCTGAGGACTGAATTTAAAAAGCAGTTATTTCTCAGAGCTTCAGAACCAGAAATGACTCCATGGGGCTTTGCACAGGCCCTGGGCACTGGCACTCTGTAATTGACTTATTCCTATATTTACTTTCTCTCTCTCCTGCTAGAATGGAAGTTCCTTGTGGGCAGGGATTTCCTGCTGCTCAGATCATTAGAACGCTGTGCTAGAACTGTGTCTGGCCCTAAGGAGATGGCCTAAGTCAACAGAGCAAGATGGCCCAGCCCATTTCCCCCCATCCCTGCCCGGCCTTCTCTAACAGACACCCCAGCCCTTATTGACTGATGCCTGGGACACTGTGTATCCTGCAGTTATCTGACCAGCAGGGCAGGGACTTACTGGCCTTGGTACCCCAGAGGCTTACATGGGAACAAGTACAGTAATCAGGCACAATGGAGGCATGACTGACTGACTGATGAATGAATGAATGAATGAATGAATGAATGAACTGCCCCAGCAGTTTATAAAAAAAATGAGTTGCTCAAAAAACAGATAACTGAAACAACTTCACTCAAATGTGCCTTATTTCCCAGACCAGCGCACCTTTTAACAGATTTTACTTATAACTCTATTACAAAACAAGCAATAGCATCACAAAAGTCAGGCATGCAAAAACATCATCTGAATCCTAAAAGTTCAGTTTTTCCATGAGACTTCCTTGAGGAACATAAACTAAGATCTAAGGAGTGTCATCTGACCAGGCCTCTTCTCTCTGAACAGATGCCCACCCACAGACCCCTTAGAAAGCCAGCCTCCTACTGAACTCTCCAACTCTGCCTTCATGTGTAACAGAGAACAAAACCCTGTGTAGTCGGTGCTTCTAGGTGATGTGCATGGGTTTGGATCCAGTATCACTGCAGTGACTAAATCAACTAGACTCTCAGGTGCTAAGAGAGCAGAGATGTTGGCCATCAAGAGGCTAAGTATATATAGTCTCTAACAGCAAACTGTTCCCCAGCACCAGCTTCAGGCCCAGCGTCTCAGGAAAAAAGTCCTGGCTGGGATTCATGCCCCCTCTATGGCTCTTCTTCCTCCTTCCTGTCCTATGGAAGTCAGGCTCCACCCCCACCCGTGCTGGGGGGAGGGAGGGGGACCAGTGGCTCGTCTCAGCTCCCCTCTCTCAGTGCAGTCCCACAGCCCTGACTTCCCCAAATCCATGCAAATGATCACGCAGCCAGACAGTGACATCACCTCTACAAAAATATCCTAGGTACTTTCTTTGTAAATGAAGAAGCAGAGAAAGCACGCAGGCTATGAAGGCCACTGCTCTGAAACTGGCCCGGAGCCGCTGCCCGGACACACGCCAGAACCTCGGGCAGCTGGGGGATGAGCGCACACGAGACAATTCCCCAGTGCTGACACCCAGGCCTTCGTGTTCCTGCCTACTCAGTTTCTCTTGCATCGGGTAGGTTCTGATCATTTCAGTACACGTTTTCTCTGTTAATATGGGGAAGTCTATTCCCATTTAGGCTGCGAGCGGAGTCAAAGGATAAATCTGTCAAAGAATTGTTCTGCCCAATTCTAGTTTTAGAAATGTGAATTTTTTTGTTTTATGAGCCACAAATACAATTATGTATATTTCAACCAATGTGTATGTCCCCTCAGAATGGAGGAATCAAAAAGAAATCTAGCCCCGGCCAGTGTGGCTCAGTGGTTAAGCATCGACCCATGCATTAGGACAGGAGTCCTCAAACTTTTTAAAGTGGGGGCCAGATCACGGTCCCTCAGAGAGCTGGAGGGCCGGACTATATGAACTACTAATCCCTACTTTAACACCTTGGCTGCGCTCACTGCCCAAAAAACCTGGCGGGCAGGATCAGACTCCCCTGGGGGCTGCATGTGGCCCGTGGGCCGTAGTTTGAAGACCCCTGCATTAGGAGGTCAATTACCAGTCAGGGCACATGCCAAGGTTGCAGGCTCGATCCCCAGCAGGGGGTATGCAGGAAGCAGCCAATCAATGTTGATGTTTCTCATTGATGTTTCTATTTCTCTCATCCTCACTTCCTTTCTCTTTAAAATCAATAAAAACTTATAAACATTTTTTTAAGGAAATCTATGTTCTATCAATGTGTCCCTATCGGTGGCTGTCAAAACACAGCCATTTTAATACAACCTATGTACCCACCTCTGACAATCCTAAAAAGAATTCCATTTGCCTTCCTTAGTTAACTAGCTGAATGAGTCCTAAATCAGAACACATGGGACTAGGCCCTGAAACAAGGCCCGCGGTTCTCATGCAGCAGGACTTTTTGGGTACCGAGGGCGGGGTGAGACAGCAGGTGCATAACATGAGGTAGAGAGCAAGAGCTGGAGTGGTAAGGATGGCTGGAAGGGAAGAAATAACCAAGAAGGGAGCCAGAGCTCAGAGGGGAGGTCTCAGAGACCACCGGCCACTCCCCAACTATTCTGCTGGAAGGTCCTCACTCCCACATTTCCCCACGAGCATAGAAATCAGCTCAAGCTTTCCCTCCCTTCTGGGCACTTTCTTGACCCATCAACCCTGCCCTATCCCCCATTTTGATGCCCTCCCTCTGCGGCCCTTCCATGTCTCAGGCACACAGCTCCAAGCACACAGCCATATTATCCCAGCTGCTCCATCCACCTCTGCCCACAGGAGGCTGCCATGCTACCCTGAACCGAGGTGCCTGGCACACAGGGTCTCTCCAGCAGCACTGGTTTTAAAACGAAGGCAAGGAGTGAGTGGGTGAAATAAGGCTTGATACTCAGATGTGCACAGGGAGGATAGTGAATCTGGAGTCCTAAGTGGGGCAAGGTTTAGATAAAGGTAGAGACAACTATCGGGAACTCTGCTGGCCTGAGGAATGTGGTCTCCATTCTGGGCTAAACTGAGCCTCTGTGGGTGTCTGAGGAGAGGAATGGCATGATGAAATCAATGGGTTGGGAAGATTAATCTGGCAGCCACCTCTATAATGGATTGCAAACTGTACTGAATGGACAATTTTGAAACAAGTAAAGTCTACACATTCAGCTCTTGTTAGATTTGGCTCTCACCTAGAAGCAGCCCCCAAAACTAATTGTGCACACACACACAAACACACACAATTTATTAAAGTACCAGTTTATTTTTAAATGACGGCATAATTATATAACAACACAGAGCAACGTAAAACATAGCAAACCACTTCATAGTCCCCTGACAATGACAATCAACCATAACTGGCAATATCCTTCCTCTTCCAACGCCACGTCTATGCTGCCAAGCTGGAATGCAGGGATGAGAAGTGGGTAGGGGAGAAGAGTGATGACAGCATTCCCTCTAGGATGGCCAGCTCCAGATGGGGACAACCTGACTGCGTACCACTGCTCTCCAAGGTAAGTGCTCACCAGGCCCTGGCCGCCTCACTGATCCTCTGTGCCTGCCTGTGACTGAGGTGTGTTGTGGACAAAGTCGTCTGGACAGGCACCTTGCAAGAGCCTGAGTTTCTGTCTGGCTCCTAGGTCCCACTCGAGCCTACAAACCTGACCTCATTTCCCACTTGGCTGAACGATGTGACAGCATGCGGCATTATGTAAGCGAAGAGTTGAGGTACAGCTAAGATGAAGCAATTCCAGTAAAATAATGTTTCTATACTGATTTACATGAATGCTCCTATACTCAGTTTTCTGTTTCAAAATTGTACAATTTATAACAGTTTTTCTGTGTGAACAGGAGAGGAAGACTTGTTTTCTAATTCTACTTATAATTTTGTTGTAATTGTTATGTTGGTGACTCAAAATCTTTTCCCTTTAAAGGGTTTTTTGTTCTATGCGACAATTGCTATTTTGCTCAATGAGAGCAGAGAAGAACAATGTGACACAGAAATAATTCACTGTACACAGACCTGCATGGGTTCAAGTTCTAGTCAACTTCTGTGGTGAAAAACAGAAAATAAAGGACAGTTTCACCATTATCTGCTGCACCTTTCAGAATGAAGCAAAAAATGGTGATAGGAGCAACAGACTGTCCCTATTTTCCGAGTAAGAAAGTAAGTTTTTTTCCATATCTGATCAAAAATTAAATGTACAATTCCCTCCAGCAAGATTTTTATTTTTCATTTACATAGTATCTTTCTTCCAAGAATCTCAAAATAATGGCGCTCCAAAAATATTTTTTTTAAAGTCACAACAACGGAGGAGACAAGGTTGGCAGGGCAGGAGCTCAGAAGTGGGGCAAGAAATGGCAGGCAGTGTGACAGCAGGCACCCGGGGCCGGCAGCATCCAGGCTGAGGCTGGCTCCACGGAGGCTCTTCTTTTACCAAACAGCCCATCAGCCTTGCTTACATTTTCAGCTTCAGGCTTTTCAAGACAAGGATTTACCTTTGGTGTCGTTTGCTAGCTTTAATCAATTTTTTTTTTAATCTAAGTAGCAATTTCTCTCCAAAAAACAGAGAAGTGGCAATAAACCAAAGACCCTAACAACTCCAAAATAACAACTGAAACAAGGTTCCTATAATGAATTCACGTTCTTTTCAGTTTCTAACACATAAAATTATATCAGAGAATAAAATATTAACAATTGGGGAGAAAGACCCAATGTAAGAAAGCCTGTCTTGCATTTTGGAGGAAATTGGGAAGAAACTTTAGAATTTTTTTTTTTTAAGCTAGATGGACAGGATCTGAACACCTTACATTTAGCAAAAAGCTGCCAACACCCAAATAAAATTTTAATGACAGCAGGAACGGCATCCTATTTCTCTTAATTTCACAATATTCACTTAAGAACTAATTTGTCAATTTGTTTTTCCTTTAACCAAACTCAAAACCATATAGAACTTTAAAAAAAATAAATAAGTAAATAACTGTTTTTACTTATTGACCAAACACAACCAAATAGAAAAAAGTTTTAAGAAAAGAGCTCCATGCTGATATATTCAGGGTAATGATAATAAAGAACAAGCTTCAGAGTAAGCTCTGCTAATTTCCTCGGACATTAACTTCATCCTTCAGAGTCAAAAAAGCACTCAGGATTTCAACTGTCAGCTGACTAAGTCCCCCAGGTCATGAACAAGACCCAGTAGGCCTGTCCTGTCCTTTTGTGTTTTATAAAGGTACAGGGCCACTCTGTTGAAGAATCTAGTCAGTTTTTTGTGAATCTCATACCTGGCTATTGTTCCCTGTTGCTCCCAGGTGTTAGGTAAATTCTTGGGAGGAATGCCACTCCCAGCCCTCGTGCCTTTCCAGTCACCTGTCTGATGGTGTTTCTGAGGAGGGAGAGAGGAGCTGGTTCCTCTGAAGAACCCACACCAATCATGTCTGAGGAACTGCCCAGGCTGTCTAGGCCTCAAGGCTCTAGTAAACAAAAACTCTGCTCTGGGCCTCCTTCGGTAAAAGCCTTCAGATGCAAGTGAAGAAACTGACGTGTATTGTGTGCACTAACATCATTCTATCGGAATTTAATTAAACCAAGAGTTAGAATTATTTTTATTATAGAGTTGTTTACTTTTCAAAGAAAAGATTCTTGATGGGTTTTGCAATAAATTACATGTCTTCCAGAAAGAGTTGTTCACCCTCATTGCTTTTTTTTTTTTTAACTGTGTCATATTATGTGAATAGGATAGCACACCCGCTCTTAAAAAACCTTTAAGTCACAGGCCAGGTACATTAACCCAGGTGCTTCAAAGCTGTTTCAGGTGTGGCACAAATGAGTGCAGTGCCACTGGTTCCTCTTCAATCCCAAGTAACTTCCTGCAGGGCCATTTCCTGCCCAGCCAAAACTACTCTCCTCTACCAACTCTCTCAGAAGACAGCTGAAAAGCAGGACTGATTACAGCTCAGCAAACCCAAAAGTGCAACAAAACCAAGAGCTTAATACAAATCTTAGTCATCCCCTTCAGTAAAATCAATAACCAAACACCAACCAAAACTAAGTTCTTAAACATAAAGCAAAACGAAGACTATTTGCTAGCTTTGAAAACTAGAATAGAAAAAATGATATACAATTCAGAGGGCTCCAAGTTTATTAATGAAATGTCCCCCTAACCATTTTGGTTTGTGTTTTTCCCCCCCAGGGCAGGCTACTATTTAAGCTTATATTTCTAAATGTAGAACTTTAGGGAAAGTAGTTTCTGTCTGAATTCAAAATCATTATCAAGGTATAATAAATGTACCCAAATGCTCATGACAATAAATGTTTATTAAATTAGAAGTCACAAATGAATTCACAACCTTTTTGCTATATAAGTTACATAATATAGATAGTAAATCACTTGTCTAATTATGCCATTAAAGTTCCTTTTTGCTCCACGCTCTACACAGGCAGGTCTCTCTCAGGTGTCCAGGTATCCAATTCCTAAAATGCCCAGCAGGACTGGGACATCCAGGGAAACAGTAGTGGGCAAAATGAGAGGTCATGGGGCTCCTCTTCCAATAGTTTCAACAAAACCAATGGCCTTAAGTAAAAAGTGTCTCTATGCTTTGCTATAATAACATTTAAACACAGGATTCCAAGAATTCCACCTGTTTCCAATTAGATAGCAGAATTGCTTGAGTGTTTAAACTACATTCACTTGCTACTTATACAAAACAATTCTTCCGGGTTTTTTTGAACATTTTAAGTATGTTAAAATAAGATTAAGGGTCTGGTTTAAACAATCCGAGGCAGGGGAATTTCAATTGAAACCAAAACTATCTCTCTGCAGCCATAATGCAGAGCTTAAGACAAAACAACAGGACAAGATATGTGACTGTCTATCTTTGAGGATTACTTGTAAAAATCAGATCTTTCATAAGGAAAACAATTATATTTTTAAAGTTATACATTAGTGTTTATTAAATATATAGTTTTATTGGTTTCAGAGAGAAATGGAGAGGGAGAAAGAAATAGAAACATCAATGATGAGAGTAATCAATCGGCTGCCTCCTGCACGCCCCCTACAGGGGAATCGAGCCCAAAACTCAGACATGTGCCCTGATTGGGAATCCAACCCTGACCTCCTGGTTCATAGGCCCAGACTCAACCACTGAGCCACACCGGCTGGGCTGTACATTAGTTTTAAGTAGATTTCAAAATAATCTCTAAGATTATGTATGATCCTATATGTTAGAATAACTTCTATAAAAAACTTTGGGTAACATTTGTGTTACAGTCATCAGATACACCCATGTGAATTTACATGAGGCCAAATCTGTGAACTATATAATGGAAGCACAAGGAAGAATGTGGCCTAGCTCTGCAAGAGTTTTTCACATACTGACTTTCTCTTTTTTAAAAAAGGACACGGTTTCCTCCAACAAATTTGTTCTTCCTTCATTTCACTGTGAATGTTCCTTGGGCTTTATAAATGAGCTGAAATGAATAATGCTTTTTCTACTGTGAGCCTGTTTTCTCTCCTAAAACACAGCCTGTGAGCACAGCCTTAAGGAGTTTTGACTGTGGACTGTTGCTGGTAGCCTGGGGGGGGGGGTGTTAGGGGGGAAGACAGGAGTGGGGGGATCTTACAGGAACACAGACTATTGTTTCTGCACAGCTCCCACATAAAACCTGGTGGGTTTGTTTTAATTGTACACAACTGAGGGGAGGACTTTTTCAACAGCCATTAAAGGTCTTGAGCTCAATCAGCTCAAGGTTAGCTCAGTGGATTAGGAGAGAATAATTCCTAAGGGAATTGGCAATCTATTCCCTTTCCCTTTCCAACTTTCTCATGTAGCTAACTACTGGTAGGAGATGGGTAAAATTGGAGAAGCAAGTGAAGGGGGTCTCTATGTATAACTTCATCCCTTCACTGACTTGCACCAAAACAAACAAACAAACAAAAACAAAACATACACATAATTTCACAGAAAAAAAAAAAGCAAACTTCAATCAACTGATGACTGCTCCCCATACCCAATCTCAAAGACACCGGTATTAAAAGAACCAAAGAAATAAAGAAAGCAACAGCATGGAAACCCTTGATTTGTTTACTCATTATTTCATAAAGGTACTCGATGGGACACATATTTCAATGAAAATAATATATTTCTTATGGAAATAGTACTGGATGACAGGTAACATACACACTTCCTTAACCAAGAAAACAAAATAAAAGCAACCAGAAAATGGGCGTACAGCAAAATTGAAATTGCTTTCTTGTTTTAAAAAAAGAAGTAAATGTTTAAAGTTTTACTTATAGAGGTTTTTTAAAGAGGAAAATCAGTCACCAAATAGGAATAATGCCTCCAACGAAAGCAAGTCACTGGCAGGCTCCATCCCAAAAGTTGTGCTAACATACAGAGTTACTTGAGCTGGTTTTAGAAAGTGTCCTCTTTTCAAGCATGTATTTAAAAGGCAAATTTATACAGTGGTGTTTTTCTCATTTAAAAAAAAAAAAAAAAAAAAAAAGCCTGGTTTTTACAAGTGTGGGATAGGATAAAAACTTGTCCAACTAGTCTTAGCAATGCCAGAGCACTGAAACTTCCGTACCACAAGCTTTGGGGACTAAAAAGGAAACGAAATAGAGCTCAGCCTTCGGAAACTCTCTTCCCAGGCACTCTTCAGTCGCAAGACAGCTTCAAGACTGACCAAGCAGAGGAATAAGAACACAGCCCTGGCTCACTGGTTGTGAGAAAGGCCACAACCAACTGCTTTATCTAGCAGGGACCCACTGAAGTCTCTAACCTGGATCTGGGTCCAGCTGAGACCAGCCTCTTCACCCTCCGGTATCAATGCCACAACTCACACTGGGCTCCGCAGGCAACCTGATCTCAATGGAAGGGGTTCTGGAAAGATGAGAAGAATCTGAAACTAGTGAATTCTCTCTTCTCAAACTGCAGTCTCATTGGGTCACTTACTGTCTGTGGGAATAGAGATGACACTAAGCTAGATATCAACTCAAAAGGCCTCTTCAGGGCCCAGAGAAAGAGCCAGTTTAGCCTTATACTTTGAACTTTGGTAGTCCATAGTCAACTGAAGTTTTCAAACATGTGAAAAAAGCGGCAATAGGAAATCATCCAAGGCCAAGTCATGTCTACCATCAAAAGCCAACTTGTGCTCAGGAAAGAAAAAATATGTTTTAAATTCAAGATCAACATCTAATGGTTCATTCACATAAACTGACAGGGAAACTTTCAATCGAATCCTAGAGTTACACAGTTAAGTGTCCTCACCATATCCTGAATAAGTAGCTAGCTAATCACTGGGGGAGAGAGGGTGACCTGAAAGACTTCATAAGATCTAATAACGCTCTAGAAGCCAAATGCATTTCCCAAGCAGTTTTTCCAGGATGCTTAAAAAAGAATGTCATATTCAGGAAGACAAGAAGAAGGGGGGAAAAAAAGGAAAAGAAAAGAAAATTAAGGCTTGTCTCTTAAAACTCCACAACGGGTTTTACAGTAAGCACAGGAATTAAATTATGGTAAAAGGGAGCTATTTTTACTAAAACAGGGTAGACCAATTTATCAAAAATGCCATTTGGCTGTGTTCATTACATTTAGGAATTTAATTTACACAATAGACACTTTGGAGTAATCTATTTTAGTCAATAAATACTCAAACTCCTTTTAAGTTTTAATCTTATCGGAAATACATATTTCACATAGTCTTCTTCCCAGTGAAGCGAGACATTTGAAGAAATTTCATAACGACGATGAGTCTGCATTACCAAGTTCTTACGTAGGCAAGGGCAAGAACAAGCCTATACAATTAAACTTGTCAGGCTCCATTTATATATATGTTTTAATCCAATCTGCTTCTTTTCATATAAGCCTGCATCTGGATTTCATTTGCTTTCCTCCTAAAAGTAGTGCAGGTCACAATCACCGGTCCTCCGGGTGAGGAAAGTTCGGCCAAGTTTACCTTCACCCACACCTTACAGTGGGGAGCAGTAGCCGGCCCTCGGGGGCGCTGAGGGACCCCTGAAGCGCCCGGGCGCCCCGGGGCTCTTTGAAGCCGCAGGGGGTCCCCGGCGCTCCCAAAGCTTCGGGCCCACACGCCGCCGCCGCTCACCTTCAACTTGGCTCCCGCTACGCCGCACACCATCCACCGGGCCGAGTCCCGAGGCTGTCCGGGCGCGGCGAGCGTGGAGCCGGCAGGTCCGGGGCGGCCCCCGCGGGCGCACCGCTCCTCCGGGTGGGAGGCGGACCGCGAGGACGCACCCCCCGGGCACGGCGGCGGCTCTGGCGCCGGATGGGGAGCCCCGGCGCGATCGCCGGCCGGCGCCCCGGGCTCGGCGCGCGGACCGCGGCCCCGCACGCCACGGTTCGGCGGGGCCCCAGGGGCTGTGCTTTCGAAAACACAACCCGAGGAGGCATTTCGGAGCCGACCTGGGGCGCGCTCCATCGCACCCCCCGGGCCCCGCTGGAAGGGAGAGTCCGGGAGGAGAGGGCCAAAGGGGAGTGGGAGGATGACTCGGGGCCGCGGGAAGTCCTGGGCGCCGGTGAGGCCGCGGGGACAGGCGGCGCCCCCCGCCCGGGAAGGCAGCGCGCGGGGACTCGGCGCGGGGCCGGCGCCGGGAGAAAGTTGCGGCCCCCGCACGCGCCCGCACAGCCGGCCGCTGAGCGCTCCCGGGCGCCCCGACACCCAGGCTCCGCGCGCGGGGCGACCCCACCGCCCCTCGCAAGTTTCCTCCAAGCGCCCCCAGCCGTGTCCCCGGCCGCGGGGGAGCCGGCGGCGCCGCTCGGACAGGCACACAAAAGAGCGGGGCGCTGGGGGGTCTGCGGGGGCCCCGGGGCTCCCGCCCAGACGTAAACAAACCCCGGGTTCCGCGTTAGGAGCCCGACACGGAATGCGGGAGCGGCCCCGCGGCCCCGCCGGCTGACAGCTGGGGCAGCGGCCGGAGCCCGCGCCGCCCGGGCCGGGGCACTCGGACGCCTGCCGGCCCGCCCGCCCGCCTGGCCGGAGCCGGGCCGCGCCGCCGCCGGTGGCCGCTCTGACCCTCCCCCGAGCCGGCGGCACCACAGCGCCACCAGCCCAGCTCCGCCGCGCCGGCGGCAGTGGCGGCGGCGGCTCCTCCTGGAGAGGCAGGGCGCTTCACCCCCCACAGCAACTCCCCACAAACTTTCCCCAGGAATACGGCGGGCCGGGGGCGCGGGGCGCGCGGCCAGGCGCCACCGGCCGGCCGCAGCCCCCTCCCGGCGCGGCGCCGCCGCCGCAGCCGCTCCCCGCTCCCCGCGCGCGCACTCCGCGGGCCGCCGGGGCCGCCCCCTCCCCGGTCCCGCGGCGGCGGCGGCGGCGGCCGTGGCGGCGGCGCAGGGCCGGGGGGGCGCCCGGGGTGGGGGCCGACCCCGGGGGCAGCGGTGGCGGCGGCGGCTCCCGGCGCCATCTTGGGCTGATCGATGAATTGAACAAAGAGGATCAATTTCTGATCAAGCGAGTGATCAATGGGGGCCGGGGAGAGAGAGGGACTTGTCCCCGACTCGGCCCGGCTTTCCCCGGCACCCCCTCCTCCCCGCCGCCGCGGCCCCCCGGCGACCCGGCAGCCCGGGGCCCCGGGGGAGGCCGCGACCGCCCGCAGCCCCCACCCCGGGGCGAGAGGCCGAGCGCGGAGAAGCCTGACCTGCAGCTGCTGTAAATCAAAGCGCTTCCAATATTGAAACATCGATCCCACATTGGCCGCCATCTTGAGACATATTGAGACGGAGTGAGAGGCTGATAGAGAGGGGGCTGGAGTTCAGGAGCCGCCAGGAGGCAGCAGGCGGGCGGCGCCAAAACCCGGCCTGGAGCCGGCCGTCGCCGCCTCCGCCGAGGACGCGGACTCCTCCTCACGGCGCCGCCGCAGCCACGGCGAGCCCGAGCCGGAGCCGGAGCCGGAGCCCGAGGGCGCGGCGGCCGCCACCCGGCCCGGCGCGTGCGGCCCCTGCCCCCTCCCCCCCTCGCCAGCCCGGGGCCCGCGACCCCCGCCCCTCCGGGCCCCCAGCCCCGGCGGGCGCGGCCGCCGGCCCGGCCCCGCCCCGAGGGGGCGCTGGAGGGCAGCGGAAAGGGCAGTCCGGGCCGCGGCCGGAGTCCCCCGGGGCGTGGGTCGGAGCCCCGGGGGTCGCGGTCGTTGGCCCAGCGCCGCCCCTTCGGTGTCTGAGGTTGCGGGGTGCGGCCGCGTTCAGGGCGGGCGCGGAAACGGCGCTGCTTTCGCTCGCCCTCCTGCGGGGTGCACAGCACGCCGAGCCGCCGGGACCACCTGCCCGGCCCCCACTAGGCGCCGCACCCCCACTCCCTGCACCCCAGCCGACTCCGAGCCCGAGCCCGCCGGGGACAGCGTTTGTTTGGTAGTGCGGGGAGTAGATTTAAGGGAAGCCACCCCTGACCCTCCCGTAGCGGCACAGATGAATGCCCCCGCACAGTGTCAGCGCGATCCCCGCGCGCACGTCCCCGCGCCGCAGCCGGGCGGCCGGCGGTCCGAGCGGCGCCCGCTAGGCCCGGCAGGAGAAGGCTGCGAGCCCCGCTCGGATCCCCCCGCGCCGCTCCCGCTGAGCAGCCCTGCAAACTTCCTGCACTCCAGGCACCTCGGGTTCCACTCCTTTGGGTGCAGAAACTTGGGAAGTTATGGGAGCCCTTAGATCAGAAAGCATGGTCCTTCATTTACACAAATGCTAAAATTTATAAACCAAAAAGTCAATTGTCTTGATGTTTTTCTTTTTTTTCGCAGAAACCGTTGGCCAAAGCACACGTTTTATGTTCGTCATCTTTAATTGATTATATACACGTGTTAGTTTTGGAGTTTCCAGTAGAAATACTGTACTTTTACTCTCCCGCACTTCATTTAACCTGTAATTAGTTGTTTGTTTGTTTTTTTTATAAATCCCCAAACTCCTTAATCTTGAAACTTATATGTAAATAAAATTTGTGTGGACTACAAAGTAAAACATGTAAATGAGATATAATTGCTGTTCAGCTGAGTTCGAAGGCCTGGCACTGAGCATTTGTGAACGAGGGGCATGGAAGTGGAAGCGCCAGGACTTGGAGCCCCAGGTCCCGCACCGCTGACCCAGAGCTTCGGTGGAGTTACGTGCGCGATCTCCGGGGTCTGGAGGGGGGTTCTCTGTGCGTTTGCATCGCATTTTTTCCAGCAGGAGGGGCAGGAATCGGGTGTGAGAGAGAGCGCCGGGGCCGTCAAGGGGTTGGGGGGGAAAGGGGATTCGGGAGCCTCGGACTCAGATGCCACGACGCCGCGCCCAGCAGAACACTCCCGACCTCCGAAGCCAAGGGCCGCCTGCAGGGGTGCAGGGCGCCCCAACCGCGCGCAGCCCGCCGTCGGCCGCGCTGGAGCTCCGACAGCGCCGCCCAGCAGAGGGCAGCGGCGCCCTGACACTCGAGTCCTCGGGTCCCCGCGCACGTGCCCACCCGCTCGCCTGGCCACGCCCTGTCCCAGAGTCAGGCCTCTGGCGGGAAAGGCATTGCCACCTCCGGTGATTCCTGTCCCTACGAAAGGCGGTATCTTGACTATTCCTCCCCAATTCCATGCTAACGGGTGCGGATTCCCTCCCCTCCTGTTTGTGCAGTGGCAGGCAGGGGAGACCTCGGGATTGCCCTCAAGATGACTCAACAAATAAAATGTGCAGGGGCTTAAACACACACACACACATACACACACACACACACACTCACTCACTCACTCACTCACTCCCTGGAGAAGGCTCAAGGAAGGATCAGGGAAATTGTTTTGATTTGGTGCAGATGTTCTCAATCTAATTATCGTGTCAATCCCCTGGGTTTGAACCAAAAAAGTGAAATATATATGACCTGTGTAATACTCCAGAAGTACATCAGGTTGGAATTCAAGGTTCCGAATAATCCACTGCAATATTTTAGAGATAGATGTGATGAGTATTAAATGCCCTTGTTACACTTCTGGTTATATTTACATTATTTGCACGTTAATTTGACTTAGAAAAACAGTACGTTGAATGTACTTAGAAAAACAGTACGTTGAATTTACATAAAGTTTAATTTCTTCTACCCAAGTTTTGGGTTATACAAGGCTTCTTGCTCTCTATTAGGGTAGGGCAGGAGTGGGGGGACAGTTTCTAATAACTTTGCCAGCACCTCAAAATGTTACCACTTTAAAATGGCGTCAAGATAAGCCACTGATCAAAAATTATCTTAACTCAGGGAAATAATCAACAGGGACCTAAAAAAAATTTTAAAGTACGTTTATTTTTCTTCAATACAGTCAGAATAGGAACAAATTATATCTGTTTTTAGAGGCATTTTAGCTTCCAGCTTGACTTTCATTCTCACCATTGTGGAAAATCAGGAGGAACCACTGCCATCCAAGGATAGTGGGTCTACAAAGCTTTTTACTGTATAAAATACTCAGGAAATGGAAAGATTTGAGAACTTAGATCTCCATTAACACCTACAAGGACAATAAAATAATTGCTATAATCACCCAGAACAAAGTGTGAGAAAGAGGCAGGTTAACAAGATGACTGGCCCAGTACCAAGAAGCACCTTGATCAAAATTGATGTTAGAAGTAAGCACAAGAAAAACAATCCAGAGGCATCCTTTTCACTTTTTATGTTCAGGCTCTCCCTGTAGGGATAGAAAACTCCCAGTTCTCAAGTATGTGACTAACTTCCTCAAATTCCCAAGTATCATATCCCAAATATTAGATGGGGTTCCTGACACCTTTAAATGAAAGGCAATGTAGCACCAAATAAGGCAACTAAATAACTAATATATGAGCCCAGAATTCCTAAGTTATTTTTCAGACTCATTTTATTCTGCCTAAGCAAAGATTGGTGGCCATATTGGGATATGATAATACTAATGAATACAACTTACAGAAAATTGTCAGGTACTTTTAGCAGTTCACACATTCCCATCTTTCTAGCATTTTGTGGAGTCTCCTGTCTCCCAACATCTACATCCATTAAGGTGAAAATTGGAAAATTCTCTAAAATACCATGTGAGTTGATTATTACTAAATTGGTCCTCTTTTGGTAGCCTCAAGAAAGGAAAATATATTACCTTGTTTTCTAAAGATTCTAATTTAGTAATTATTCTGATACACTTAACCTAATTCCTTGAAGGAATTAACCATCAAGAATTTCTTCCAAACTGAAAAATGTCTTACAATGTAGGGCATCATAAAAAAAAAGATTGATTTATTCCTCCACAAAAGACTCATTATATTCTGAAATCTTATTTATAATGGACTCATAAAACTAAGTTCCACCTAGAAACTTTATCTCCAGAAAAAGTTGGAGAATAATCTGGAGTTTTTAACCTCAATCCAAGAATAATGGGGGGAAAAAAACAAAAAACAAAAAACCAGAAATCTGAATCCTATATAATATGCTTTAAAAAAAAAAAAAACTGAAAAAGATTCATTCTAAGACCTTGATTCACTTTCTGAATATTTTTGCATTCAAATTAGACTGGTTTTGAATAGCTTTCAACAAGAAACATTTAGCCAGATACAATACAAAATGCTGAATGTTTACATCATATCCATAAAGTCATGGCTACTTTTTGACATGGTAAAAATGAATCATATTCTTAATAAGTAATATAGGAATCTCAATTTTACAAATATAGAAATTGAAAATTATATCAAGATATTCATTCAAGTTGACTGAATTTGTACATGTTTTAAATTTAGGAATAGCTAAGGCCAGACAGAAGTTTTGAGACACTTTAAGTTTAAAAAGGTCTTTGCCTTAAATCAAAAGATTATACATTGTCTTTGGTAACTGCCTTCCAGAACAATTTGGCATAGACTACTGGAATAAATAAAAGGAAGATTCCAGAGTCTCTCTGTCTCTTCCTCTCTCTCTGTCTGGCACTCAAGCAAACCAAACTACTTTTAATTGTTTTGTTTTTTAAATAATACTTTGTTAATTATTTCTAAGTACACTATTCACTGTACTATGTAAATACCCACCAAATAAAAGTACACATTTTGCTACATGTAATTACATGCATAGTACATAATTCATCTCTATACGCCAAATGTATGTGTAGTTATATAATTGTACCAAGAACCTGCCAAACTTGTAAGAACAAACTATAATGATTTCTGAACAGTAGACTCTCCTATTCACCACCCTCTCGGCCTCTCTCTGGTGACAGCATCTCTCAGTCTCTAAGACCCTTTTTGGAATCTTCAAAGAGTTTAAGTTTTGGCCCACCATTTAACTCTGCCTTCTACTTCTGGACGGCATATGTCGATGCCACTAGCTCTCTCTAGCTATCTTTCTACACCTCTAATGATTATGTTCTGTTCTCTTCTGCTTGTCTTAAACAAGAAAACTTGCAACTCAGCCTTTCAGATGGAGGTGGCTCGCACTTAGAAAGTCCATCTAGCTTAATGGACTAACTGCTCACTGCTTTGGGACTTTCAAGGCCCTAAGAGGGACCTGGGGCTTCTCATCACCCCACAAGTTCCCAAACCCCACCCCACCAGCCAGAGCCCCCCCACCCCAGTCTCTTTTAACAAACTTATAATCTAATGTCAATTATCTTGAAATGTAAAGTTTATTGGAATATCACATCGGATTTTCCTCCTTTTATCTCTTACTCATCCTAAAATGCCCTTGTAAAGATCATATTACATACTTCCTGTGCACTATTGAAATAAATGCCATTTTGTATGACTCTCACTGATGTCATTGCTGAATCACTGGAAATTAATAGTATATATATCAGTAGCTTGAAAGGGCTTGAAATGTGTAAAGTACTATATAAATATTATTATTTTTGTGTTTAATGTAAAGTTCAAGTTCTGTGCTAAGGCCTTATATGAATTCCTTTTCTTTGCTCCCAGTAGATATGAACCGTATAGGTTTTATTTATATTGAGATTTCATTATTAATGTTGCCCTTACAATATCAGTTTGCCATATTTTAAATATACAACCATGTCCCTGGTGGCAGGACATATAGAGCAGACACATCGTTTTTAAAAATTGTATTCAAAGCATTAAGTAAAATATTGTTTTGTTTCTTCACAAGATCTTTTATGACACATCTCTGCAGTTGTACAGTTGGGGTAGAATGAAGATTTGTTTTCAAGAAATGTAATTAGATTTTTCTTTTGTCATAAGCACTGTCAGATTTGTATATTATTTTTTTCCTGGGTAACTGTGGTTTGTAAGATTTTGAAAGCTTATTCCAATGGAAAATAAGAAAGCTAATATTTCTAGCAGTGAATAGAAGACATTTTTCATTCCCTCAAGTTTCACTCATGTTAAATATTTGACTTAGTGTCAGTTTTTAAGAATCTGTATTATAATATCTTTAGAGGTTTAAATAGCTAGCAGAATCTCATCAAATGTCAAAAAAAAAAAGTTTGTTTGTGTATGAGATAGAAGGAAGGAGCCAGGAAAGTGGGCCTCTAATCTAGCAACTTTTTATTATTATTAAAATATTCACACATAAAATCTGAAAACCATAAATGTTATATAAAAGAATAAAATGCAAACATTTTCATCACAGGGGTATTTCTGACAACAATCCAAGCAAATCAAAAAACAACAAAATAGAATGACCTAATGCCCAACAATATAGAAATTATTAAATGAGGAAATAGTGCTTCTCCATTATAAATTATATTTAGTAAAATATATAGTGACATGGGGAAATGTTTATGATAAGAGGAAAATGGGACATGGTATGAGCTCCACTACAAAGAATAGCATATTCCATAGGCATATAGAATGCCAAAAAAACACATTAAAATATTAAAAGTGGGTGTCTCTGAATGATAAATTTATGGGTAAGTTTTATCTTCTTTAACATTTCTGTGTTTTATATGATTGCTACATGAGCATATGCTATTTTATAATGTAGGAAAAGAGCAGATGTCACTTAAAGTAAGGATGTGAAAAAGGCTGTATCATCTTTAAATAGTAATTTAACTCTAACCTAGAAGGGGTAGCATGATCTAGTAATTACAATAGACAATTGAAAATAGAGAGGGAAAATCATGTCCTAATTTTGTGACTGACTGACTCACTGTTTGACTTCGCCTGTTTCCTGCCTGTAAAATGGGAATAATTAATACTTTCTTGTAAAATGCTTTGAGCTCTCCAACAAAGATGCTATAAAGGTGCAAAGTGTTGTGCTATAAAGTAATTGAAGTGAATATAAAATACAAAGGCATTTGAGAGAAATCGAGGTCATTATGGTCTTGTGGAGGAAGGCACATGGGGTACAATACCACATGCCAAATCATGACTGTGCAGGATCCTTGTGTTCTTTAAATGGTTTTTGGGGGAGCAGATACTGTTGGAACCTCCACTGTCCAATCACTAGACTCTATATCTTGAGCAAAGTGCTGTGTCAGACACTACTCTATAAAGAAACACAGCAGCAGTAAACGATGTCCCTGCCCTTAGATGCTTACAATTTTGTTGGGAATAGGGCAAGTACAAGTGGGGGTGAGAGGGGGAGATTCAGCTTAAGCACAAGGCAAACAGTATCCAGGAAAGAAACTGATGAATTGCTAATGCATTCCATAGCATTAGTGTTGATCTGAGCAATGAACTGAGAGATTTGTTGTCAGTTTAGATGAGCAAAAGATTTCAGAAATGATGGGGTCTTGGACAGGGTAGGATATAAGATGTGGAAAGAAAGGTGTGGACCAGGAGAAGCATGCATAATACTGCACAGACTAAACCCATACAAGAAGGGACACAGTGAGTGGGTTGTACAGTTGGGAGCCCAGGGGTGGAGAGCAGGCTGGCACCTTCAAGGCTGGCTAGATGGGAAGATGCTGGTGGCATCTGTGAAGGGGAGAGTGAGAGATTGGCATTCTGGACAATGTGCCACGTGCTGCCACTGATATGCAGGTCCTGCAGATGACCCTGCAGATTCCTATGTCAGCGCCCATTTCTAACTCACTGTGTCAGAAAGGACACTGGCCTTATTCGTCCAGTCTGCATTTAAACAGCACATAACCACGGAGTGAGATATGGATTTAAATTCTGGTGAAGAACAGTTTGACCTTGAGCATGTTAGCTAACCTCGCTGAGTCTCAGTTTCCACAACAGAAGTCTGCACCTCATTGTGTGCAGCGAGGATTAAACAAGAAAATTTGCATAAAATGCTTCCATAGCTACCTGCATAAAAGTCAACTGTTATTTAATCTCATTAAACTGTATTATATCCACATATTCTAACTTTGCTTCTCTGCATTCTTACTGATATTTTCAGACAATTTTCCAGACTGAGAATCAGAGGCACCAAAAAGTTGCTTTCTCACCCAGGCTGCCAAACACCTGCTCCATTTTCTGACCACCTTAATGACAGTATCTCAGCTGCCCTCTCCCAAATGCCTACCTAAAACAGCTGATGCTTTTATTTACTTCTTCCTCCAACAATTATTTACTAAAGTCTTGCTCTGTGGCAGGTTTGGAGCCTGCTGAGCAGCATGGGAAGAAATCTCAGAGTGAGAGGAGAACGTCCCTCATGGCCTTCTCTTCCTGTGCCATGTCACTGCTGGCTATTAAACGCCGCTCACCTCCCTGAAATACATTCTTCATGCCACAGAGCATTGTAATCCTTCGGCCTTCTTTGTTTTGGCAACATAAGCACTTATGACCAGAACGAGATCTTTGGTAGGCCTGACCTTGGAAAAGACTATTCTCACATTCAGCTGCAAGGCCGTTTTCCCGGGACCTTTTAGTTCAGAAATCAGGGCTGAGACCAGAGAAGCAGCGTTTCCCGTTTTCCCAAAAGCAATGGGGAAAATAAAGTCAACTCAAATCTGCAACTGCTCCCAGAGCCTGGGGCAGGGGAGGGGGTGTGCATGTCCACAAGTGCTGGGGGCAAGGTGAGGTGGGTAGGGTGGAAGTAGAGCCAAATAAAATGAATCTCATCTGTTTGTCTCCTGTCCTGAAGAGAGTTTAAACTGGCCGAGAAGATGATTGAAACATACTTGGTTTCATCCTATAAGTGATTTGATATCGACAGGAAAACAGCATGTGATAGAGGTAAAGACCCAATGAACTCCCACACGTAGGTCCATGGCTGTAGCTGGTTGGTTCTGCTCTTGAGACATCAAGAGCCGAGGCACCATCTGACTCAGCGGGACCTTCCTTAGACTTCTTTTCCCTCTGTGGACCTCTGAGGTCAAGTGTCCCACAAATAAAGCATACTATGGAAACTCTCGGAAGATAATTGGGAAGAGAGTCGTGGGATACATCCAAAGGTCAGATTGAGAGTCACCTTTGTCTGCAAAACCACCTAATAACAACAATTACAATCCACTGAGCACCGCCCGGTGCTTTAGAGAGCATTATCTGCAAACCTAGCAGCAGGTTTCCCAGGCAGGAAGCATTGTTCCCCTTTTACATAGAAGAAGGCTTAGGCTCGGAGAGGTAGAGACTTCTCTAATGGAACTTGCTTGCTGCTAAGCCAAATCTGGGCTTTCAGACTACGGGCAGCTGTTCTGTTGCACCTGAGCACCAACCTGATCAGAACCTACCTGGGACGTGGCTCAGGTAGCCTCTCTTTCCCCCTTCAGGAAGCTCTGGGTATTGCCAGCCCAGGAGGGATCCCTCCATCTTACCTTGCAGCAGCCTGCTCCCCAGCCGTCCTTCCCGGTAGAGGCTTTGTCTCCAGACATTTCTCTGCAACAGTGGAGGCTCCAGACCCCCTGTTCCAGTGCATCTACAATGAAGATTGATAACCTGACCTAGGTCTTGAATAGGACATCGATTGCAAATGAGAGACTGTGGGGAGTCGTCTACCCAGTACAACGAGTCCCCCTTACGTACAGGCAGACGGTATGTTTGGCGATCTAAGCAGTTGGAGAAGGATGTGTTTTCCTAGTCATCATTGGGAATCTCCTTGCTAATTAATTGCCCAGGATTCTTCCTTCTTCACTTTAGGGGAGTCTGGTCTAATGGACTGTCTGGGGAAGTATCTGATTAACAATCACATTCTGGCTGCAAGTCTGCCTGGGAGGGTGGGGTCGTGGATTCGTGATTAGTCTAAGGCGTGCAGTTTAATAAAGCGATCACAAGCCATTCCCAGTTCAGTATCTTATCCTCTCTCATTCCTACACTTAATACTGACTTGTGAGTGGGAGGTGGGATTCGTTTACACAAGCTCCTCTGATAGCATTTTATTACCAACCAAGTCGAACCAGGTGGTGGGGTTTGGTTTTGTTTTCTTTTGGAACTGCTCTGCGTTTTACTGTTGAGCCAGTTGCTTCCACCCCCACCTTTAGATGCTGTGTTTTCCATCAAAACGGGCTCCCTTAGAAAACAAAAAGAAATGACTCCCTGGCTCTCCTCCTGTCCTCTGTAGCCTGATCTATTGAAGACACGTTCTCTTCAAACAAATCCTGTCCCAGTTTCTCCAGGGCCCTTCTTCCCCTCCTGCCCTCCACGGGCGCATTTGACACCAGCTCAAGAATCTTGTAGCTTCTCGCCTTTCCATTCCCCGCGGAATTTGTTATTCAGCACTTCAAAGCGGAGACTTGTTTGCACCTCTTGTCTCAAACAATAGACCAAATTTCCTGTCTCTGCTTCTCTTAAAAAGCGGCCTCCCTCGCAATCCCTGGAACAATCGCAAGAGCTGCTCCACAGAAGAAGAAAGGAGCCCACCCCTATCTCAGAGGAGATGGGGCCCTGGGGCAGAAAGGGTCGCAGGTGTGAACCTCGGGCCAGACAGACATCTGTGCAAACCCTAGACAGCTAGGAAGCTTTGAGCTGGTTATTTAACCTCTCTGAGGCTCTACCTCTGAACCATAAATAACTTGTTGCATAGAGTTGTGGTGAAAATAAGATGAAATGATGTTGCAAACTCCTGCCTAATGATGGAGGTTAAGAGCACATTCCCTGACTCGAGGTTGCCTGGGTTCAAATCCTAGTTCCAACACCTTCTTTCTCAGTGTCGTTGGACTTAAATTGCTTAAACTCTGTGCCTGCACTTCCTCCCCTGTGAAATAGAGTAATTATTGTGTCTACCTTGTAGGATGAAAGAGTTAATACACGGAGAGCATTAGACTTGGGCTCAGACATCACTCAGTGAGGATTTTCCTCTTCCTCTTCCTTATTCCCCACTCCAGAAGGAATCATTGGCCCCACTCTCTCTCAGCCACTCTGTTTTATACTCTTCCGTCCAACTCTTTTCATAACGATCACAGTTTTGTTCAGCAGCCCAAATCCATAGCCCACACTGGGAGTATAATACTTGCTCAGACTTTCTCATTCCAGGAATCTGATTTTTATATTTTTGTTTTTTAATCCTCACCTAAGAATATGTTCATTAATTTTGGAGAGAGGAAAGAGAGAGAGAGATGAGAGAGAAACATTGATGGGTTGTCTTCATATGCACCCAACCTGGGATCAGACCCTTAACTTGGTATGTGCCCTGACCAGGAATCAAACCCATCACCTTTAGGTGTACAGGACGACGCTGCTACCAACTGAACCACCTAGTCAGGACAGGAGGCTGTTTTTTGGGGTTTTTTTTGCTTAGCTTCAGGATGATGAAAATGCCTGAGGAACGGATCCATAGGGAGGCAGTTTTAGGGGGAGGGGAGGAAGAGCCATTCTCTATATAATAATATTTATATGATATGCATTTTTCCAAATCCATACAATATGCAGCACAGAGAGTGAAACCTAATGTAAACTATGGACTTTGGTTAATAATGACACATCAATATGGGTCATTAATTGTATCAAATGTACCTTACTAATGAAAGATGTTAATGATAGGGAAACTTTGTGGGGGCTGTGAGAATTATCTGTACTATCTGCTCAATTTTTCTGTACATCTAAAACCTCAAAAAATACGGCATATTAATATTTAAAAAAGAAAAGCAGGCGGTTTTGGATGCTTTTGCCCCTTCCAACACACTCACAAATAATGACCAGCAGCCAGGAAGTGCAGCATCCCTTCATAAATGACTTGAAATTAACTACTGTTATCTTGTTCTTAGGTCATATACTAATGGTCTACAATGAGCCAGCTTTGTCCCTGGAGGTAGTAAACCCAGACAGAAGGCATTCTTAGGGCCTGGTCAGGGGTCTCTGGATTAATGTCTCATAAATTCTGGAGTAAATAATATTGGGAGTAGGTAACCCTTATCTTTGTCACTGACTGTCATTTCCAAACTTTCATTCTACACCAACATATTCAATATATACTGTACAACCTTTCCAGTCCTGGGCTCTGCAGGAACCATGATACTGGACTTCTCATGATACTGAGCCACTTGCTAGACATGGTGTAGTGGTTGAGTGAATCTCTGAGGCTTCTCTCTGAATCTGAAGGTTCAAAGCCCAAACTCAATGAAAGAAGCAATGGGTCCCATGGAATAAAAACAGCCTTCCCACCCGGGTGGTGTTGCTCAGTAGTTGAGCATCAACCTATGAACCAGAAGATCATGATTCAATTCCCAGACAGGGCACATGCCTGGGTTTTGGGCTCGATCCCCAGTGAGAGCCATGCAGAAGGCAGCCAATCAATGATTCTCATCACTGATGTTTCTCTCTCTCCCTCTCCCTTCCTCTCTAAAATCAATAAAAAACATAAATAATAAAAGAATGGCTTTTAAAAAATAAAAACAGCCTCCCCACCCAACGCAAATGCCTCTGAGTAACTGAGGTCTGATGGTCTAGTGTTCTGAGGCCAAGATTACAATAACCATATAGAGTAAAAAAGCAAACACAAAAGGACAGCAGAAACTTCAAAAACATATTTTAAACACAGACAGAAACTTCCCCAGCACATCCTGTCTAGTTGCCAAGTTCCCAAACTCTTACCCTGTGAGACTGAAATTTCCATGGCACGTGACTGATTAATAAAACCATCATTTTAGATATACTCACATAGCGTGTCATGGAAGGGGATTGGCCCCACTGCTGTTACCAGGTGCTAAAATTGCTAATGATCCAGCAAAAAAAGCCAAATATAAGGCAATGGAGGTGATGTGAACAGCAATGTTGGAAGTTTTGGTAGGTAATTATTACAAGTTGCCTCAGGAGTGTGATTTACCAAAGAGAACGCAAAATGGTGAAGCAGAACATGTGGGTTCAGAACAGACTGTGCTACTTACTGGTTGTGTGACCTCCTCAGGCCTCTCTTGGGGCAATACTTGCCTCACAGACTTATTGCAAAGAGTGTTTCAGATAAAACATGTTCTGCGTCTGGGAAGGTGCCTAGCACAAGTACCAGCACAGGCTGGTGTCCTTCCTTAAAACAAGTTTTTAGATCTTTATGAATGATGTGTCTTTAAAATTTGCCTGAGCCCCCCGTAGGTAGTTTGACTCAGTGAATAGGATGTTGGCCTACAGACTGAAGGGTCCCAGGTTCAATTCAGGTCAAGGGCACATGGCTGGAATTCAGGCTCAATCCCTAGTAGGGGGTGTGTAGGAGGCAGCCCATCAATGATTCTCTCTTGAGTCCAAGAAGATATAGTAGGTGAAAAATGGACCTAAAATGATGCACACATGACATCTCTATTTTTCTTTGAATTGTAAATAATTTACAGCATTAAAAGTGAGTTACCAGCAGGTCTTTGAGGGACAAAAGAAAATACTTTCTAAAATGAGAGATAGTCTTCATAATGAGGGACTGCTGAGAGGAAAAATTTAGAATTTAGACAAGCATCTTTTACATAGTTATTAATCTGGTTGGATAGGATTTTAAATAATTAAATGGTATTACTGCAATGTAAGTGGTATTTTATTAAGCTTAAATGAAATGTACATTTAGGAACTTAATTTGAAACATTGCCTACTTTGTTATTCTGTTTTTCATAATTGCATATGTTTGGAAATTATGTTTTCCTTTCCGAATTGCATTAACTGTCTACATACTTAGCCTTTTGCTTTATTTATAGGAATGTTACTTCTTGTGTTTTAAGGAAATTGATATGAAAACTCTATATGACAAACTCCTAAGCTGGCTTCAAATATTTCTGACTAATCACTAATGAAATATCCATAATAGATGAGGAAGAAAGCATAAATTGCAATGAAATATAACTTCATTTCATAAATGCATTGTGTGTTGACAGCTTTGGAAATTTTCTTTGTCATTTTTTAAATCAACACAAAATACAGCTAACCACCCGACTTAGCTGCTGAGCCTGAGACAGCATAAAAGATTGAAAGCTCCTCTATCACCAGCTGTTGATGGCCTAAAATCATATTGCTGAATGCAAGAATTTTTTCTCCAAACATTACTGAGCCTCCATGAACTCTCACTAAGGGCCAGATGCACACACATTATGGTTGTGAATTCACAGCACAAAGGATGGGATGGGACAGCTGGCAGTTATCAGTTTAATTGATCAATACAGACAGGAAGGGGAGGAACCACCACCCTGCCCTCCCAATTTTCCCACTTTGAGACTAGTTCACTCTGACTACCTAAACAGCATGGGTTAACCAGCTACCCTAACTTTGCTTTTCCTCCTGTGTTAAGTCTCTTCATCAACACCTCCACCTTCTCAGCAGCATTTACCTAAGAAGAATGATTTCACCCTGGCACATGAGCTCCTGGACCCTTTGGTTATTTCCCTGAGAAGTCCCTCCTCCACCCCTTGCACAGGTCATAGTTGTTCTCATTTCCCTCCCTCCACCCTGACAGCCACTCTCCATCCTTTATTCCCCTGCTCTGGGCCTCAGGGAGGCCACTTTGCCAGGCTCCTTTGCACTCTGGCTTTCCATTGGGTTAGGCCAGTGGTCAGCAAACTCATTAGTTAACAGAGCCAAATATCAACAGTACAACGATTGAAATTTCTTTTGAGAGCCAAAATTTTTAATCGTAAACCTCTTCTAATGCCACTTCTTCAAAATAGACTCGCCCAGGCCGTGATATTTTGTGGAAGAGCCATACTCAAGGGGCCAAAGAGCCACATGTGACTCGAGAGCCGCAGTTTGCCGACCACGGGATTAAGTCAATGAGGTTCCTGCTTCGTAGAAGATTGTAGAGTGGAAGGAGAGGCTGAGGTTTTCCTTGCCCACTCTCTCCTGCTTTACCTCTGGAGTCTGCATCCTCCCACAATATGGCTTCTACCAGGGCATCCCCTCACTATGTCGTCTCTCCCTTTACTGTGGCTCCAGCTATAGCCCCTCCCTGCCCTCAGGCCTAGAGGTAGTACCAGCTTTCCACTGTTGCTCATTTTAGGGGGCTTCAACATCCCTGGTTGGCTCCCTTAGTTTTGGCCATACCTCATACCCAGCCCCTTCTTAACTTCTCTTGAATTATCTAAAATTGATTCTTGTTTCCTGCTCGGCTCCTGACTGATACAGCAGAAATATCAAAATATATATATTTAATTTACACATAAGTGAATGAAAATGAATAAAGAAAACATATATGCAACTCTGGAAAGTGGGATTCAGTGAAGATTTGGTTCCTTTTTGTCCTGCTGTCAGTATGTATAACATCAAGTTCTTAAAGCACCCCTGGTTGGCTTATCTTCTCTGCTAACCTGTAAGAGCGGTGAGTAAGAGACCAGGTCCGTCTTCCTCGCCCTCACTGGTTTGTCTCCAGGGCCTGGCTCTGTCAATAATGATGTGTTGAATGAATGAAGGCGTCAATGGCAGGTTTCATTCAAAGCACCATCTCTTGCTGGGCTAAGGCAATGGCCCTTTGCAGTTAGTTCGGAGGATTAAGGGAGAAGCCGGGAAGGCAGTATGCTTGAAGGGTAGACAGTTTGACCCTGTTTCCTGAAGCATATACTGTATATAGAGAGAAAAGGGCAGTTAAGAATTATACATGCTTGCAAATGGCCCACAAGGTACACTGGGAAGTCTTACAGAAGCTCCCCTGCTCTCCAGAGAGGCTTGTGGTTTCTGAGCCTGCCTGGTGATTGAGAAAGATATTCTGCCACAGAAGGCTGTAGCTAAGGTCCTACACAGGACTAGCGGTGGAGGGCATGACCTTCCCCATCACAAGGAACTGGGACAGGGAGAAGGAAGCCCAGTAGCCAGCTGGGGGAATCTTCAGATTCTCTACGTGAAGAGTGAGCGGGGTAATAGCACTTAGCCTAGAAGGGTTGATCTGAAGATGAGGCATGTGTGAGCTCTCTGTTCACAGAAGGAACTTGATCAAGTTGAACTTCAATGGCCCCTCTTGAAGGAGAAAAACAGTAACAATCAGCTCCTGTGAGATTTCATTCACCTTAAATCTTGGAATTCAAGATCACTCAGGTACGTGGTCACCACTGAAAAGGCTAATGTGAACCTGGCCCCACCACTGTCCAACTGGGTCACCGTGCCCATGTATGTTGCTGACACTAGTGGAAGTCTCCTCAACTATAAAGTGGCGATAATTCCATAAGCTCTCAGCACTGGTGACTTCCTGTTTGTGGGTTCCAGGATTTGGGACTAACCCTGAAACTCTGTGATCTGTTGCTAATTTGCAGTTTTGCTGGATGCCAGCAGGCAAATGCACAGGAGCTGGTCACTTTGCCAAAGAGTTATCTAGCATATGGTCCAGCATCCTTCTTGGGCTCCACTCACACTGTGTACCCATTTTGAGTGTGCTACAGTATATCTTGTGACTTTGTTTTTGTATGTTAAAAAAAAAAAAAAAAAAAAAAAAAATATATATATATATATATATATATATATATATATATATATAGAGAGAGAGAGAGAGAGAGAGAGAGAGAGAGAGAGAGAGAGGAAGGGACAGGGAGAGAGAAAGAGAAACACCCATGTAAGAGCAGAACATCTATCAGCTGCCTCCTATGAGCCCCGTACCTACCAGGGACTGAGCAGAAATCTGGGCATGTGTTCTTCCCAGGAAATAAACCTGTGACCTTTTGTTGTATGGGATGATGCCACTATGTAGTGGAGGAGATAATTGAGCATAGTGGAAGTTCAAATTCTTGGAACTAGGACTTATCGTTATGATTCCACTTTGATGTCTGCTCACTAGGTGCCGGGGGCTGTCTCATGTTCTCTGGACAAACTCTTAAAGGAGGCCAGGCTTCCTAAAGGCTGCATGCCCCAGAGGGCAGAGTTACTGTGGACTTCTCCTCCAGCTGGGCTGGGCCACACCAGGTGTTAGATGGGGCTGGAAAATAGGGATTAGAATGTGAGGCAGAAATCAGGTCTGCATGGGCCTCGGTCTTGCTTTTGGCTCTAGGTCATGGCCAAGGACAATGTGATAGAAGTGACTGGAAGCTGAATTTGCATTCAGAAAAAGAGGAAGATGGGGACTGATGGCTCTGGTCCTCTACTTTTCACATCCTTCATTCCCTCAATCTTGGCTTTTATATTCATTCTCAATTACACAGGACATAGTGACCAAATTATCCACTGATACTCCACAGGCCCACCTAGGTGAGCATACTGAAACACTTCTATCTGGCCTCTCTCCTGCTAATCTTTCAGGCTCTTCCCCATTTTCCTGGAGGTTAAAATTCTCAGCCCCCATCAGTCATCCCAGATTTTGTCCTACCTTCCCTGTCCTGTAGTCAGCCCTTCAGCCACACACTCCTCCCTGCTTCCCCAACATACACACCAATATGGTACCGATGGTTCTGTAATGGCCAGCGTCCACACTGATTGGTCAGGGTCTATCTGTTCTGATTAGCTAGTTGGTAGAGTTTTCTAACATGGGGTACTAGATTTGTCAGTGACTTCTTTCTTTGCCCAGAATTTAACCAGCACCCTACAAGGGGCAGACACGTTTTCCTCCCCTTTCACATGGCAGTTCGCCAGCCACTCTGGGGGAGTTTGGAGGGGGGGGCAGGCAGGGGTCCCAGTTTCAAGGTCAAAGCCATCCTTTGGCACCCAGTGCAGATCACACAGATTGCATCTCCGAATTGAAAGTTACCTGCAATATGTTTGTCTGGCCATATTTCAGTTATTTTTCATTTCTCCCACTGAACTGAGCCGTTTGAAGATAGAGACCTTGTCTTATTTCTCTTGGCATTCCTATCAATCTGGGTGATCTATAGGCCTGGAGCATAGTAGGTAGTTAATAAATTTTGATGAAGGAAGGAAGGAGTCAGGTTCACTCCTCAGTTAAGAGTCAAAGGTTAAGAGTCATGAGGTCTAAGCCGATCTTGCTGTATCCTTCATTTTCAGAACCTCTCTTTCTTTTTATTAAAGAATGGAAGAGCGATACCAGCCACTGCCCACTGCGTTCCCTGGTGATCAGCCCCAGCTCTGGCTTTCCATGACTTCCTGAGCTCTTTCCAAACATCTGGCGCCGGTGCTAAAGGAGCCGGGCGAGGCCCGGAGCCAGTATTAGGCCATCAGCAAGCTCTGAACCTGATAAAATCCTGACAGTCCCAGAAGCCAAGCTGGACTGCGGCGTGAGATCATCAGATGCCTGAGATACTTGAATCAACTTGTTCGCAGCTTTCTTCAGTCATGTTTTTCATAATTCATGATTCACATGAGATTTTTAACAACAAAAACACTCAGATTAAAATTTTATATGAGATGTTTTCACTTCTCATACAAGCATTATCAACCATTTTGATCACAAAAAAACCCTCTGCCCACTTCCATAATTATTTAAGGATTTTTTAAACTTGTTTTTCTACTTAATTTGACTTGGAGATAAGAACCCTGAGTATTAAAAGATGGCATTAACTTGTGGTTTCTCAGGTGACTCAGGCAATTTGATGATCCAATTTGCTTTCATTTGTGGAACAAACATCATGTATTATTTTTTTTAAGTTGCAGCAATATCCTAAACTCAGTTTCCCCTCTTTTCTTCTGAAAGAATATGCAAAGATATCTCTTTTTCATTTACATTGATGTTTTTCAGTGGCTTATGAACATAACTCATAAGGGACATATCATAACTTTGCTGAGCATCTCATCTCTTTGGATAAAGAGTGACTTCAATTCTCCAGTAGTAGCAAGATGGCTCATTGCTGTCATTATTATTGTCATCTTAAAACTCTCCATTGATCCTTATTTCTTACTGCCAAAGTTGCTGCTGCTTTAAGAGTGAGTCTTGTGCCAAAATGTCTCAAACAGCAGAAGGGGAGAAAATAAAAGATTTGAAAACAAGAAAGAATGATTTTTTATGGTATGTGGATTTTATCTTAATTTTTAAAAATTTAAGAAAAAAACACACAAATAAAACAATGGAGAAACTGTAAAGAATTCAAGGATTGGATCCCAGAAATGTCCTAAGTGCAGCTCTTTTAAAGAATATCCTGGAGGGGGCGGGGGGGGGGCGGGGGGGAGAGAAGAGGAACACCTGTAATAATCTGAACAATAAAGATTTATTATTTTTTAAAAGAATATCCCTATTATAGTTCTTTCAAAACAAGTTTGCTGTCTTTTGTTTTATTTGTTCTGTGAGGCCATAGAGGTTCACTCCTCAGAGGTGAAGAGTGGCTCAGCTAGCCTATAGGGAGAGCATTGTGGTAAATGGGGCAACACTGCCCCGATCCTCCCTTTAGGATTGACACCTCCATCCCCATGCTGCTGGGAGTCCTGGTGGCCAACAGGACTCAGCTGGATTCTATGCCAAGACTGCTCTTTCCCCAAAATAGCCACCTTGCTCAAGGTCATGCCCCTCTGTGGGGGCCAGCCCCTATCCCAGGGCAGGTCAATGTAGAAGGTCAGCCCCCTTGCTTCAAGACAGGACAACTCTGATTGGTCATCGAACTTCTAGAGGCCCCTATGGGATTGGCTGAGACCTTTCTGTGGCTGCATCTGCTCAATCCTTTCCCCTACTTAAGCCTGCTTTCCTTTAAAATATTGATCCATACCCTATAGGCTTTCTGCACACAAATCTCTGCCTCACTCTGCTTCCTGGGAAACCTGCACTACAAGGTGGGAGGCAGGAGGGAATGTGATTGGGACCTGGCTGCTGAGGGGACAAATGTGCTTGTCAAAAAGTAAAGCTCTAAGAACACAACTAATGACTCTTGGGCCAAGAATTACTTTATTGTTGTCTTCTTCTTCTTCTTCTCCTTCTTCTTCTTCTTCTTCTTCTTCTTCTTCTTCTTCTTCTTCTTCTTCTTCTTCTTCTTCTTCTTCTTCTTCTTCTTCCAGCTTTATTGAGATACAATTCATGTACCATAGAATCTACCCATTTAGATTGTGCCATTCAGTGGTTTTTGGCATGCTCACCGAGTTACTCAACCATTACCTCAATCGGCATTAAAACATTTTCATAGCCCCCCAAAGAAACCCCATACAAATTAGCAGTCACTCCCTATACCTACTCAACTGCAGTCCCTTGCCCCAGCCCTTGGCAACTGCTCACATATGTTTTGTCTCTATGGAGTTGACTATTTTGGGCATTTCATATAACTAGAATCATACAATACATGGTCCTTTGTATCTGACTTCTATGACTTGGCAATGTTTTCAAACTTCATCCATGTTGTATTACTTCATTAATTTTTATAGCTAAATAATATTCCACTGCATAGATATATAATTTGTATATCCATTCCTTAGGTGATGGACAGTTGATTGTCTTCACTGTTTAGCTATTGTAAATAATGCTACTATGAACATTTGTGTATACATTTATGTGGGACTGGAAACTTTTCACTTGGATGCATACCTACGAGTGGATGCATACCTAGGAGTGGAATTGCTGGGTCTTAGATAAACCCTGTTTAACCTTCTGAGAAACTTCAGATTGTTTTCCAAACCATTTGATGTTCCCACCAATAGTACAATCCTCATGTTTCCTGAATAGGCTTGTCCTGTGGGGATCTTTCTAGGATATGCATTACTCACCCCTCCCTGTCCTCACCTCTGACCCATTTCCAATGATCTTTATTTTTATTATCTTTAAGCTCCACCCGAAAGCTCATCTCCTCTGAAAAGTCCTCCCTGGTTATTCCAGTCCACAAGGATCTTCCTCTCTCTTTCTGGTTGCTTTGTCTTTGTGGTACAACATGACAAGAAGTCCTGTGCTTGGCCCACCTCTGTGCTCTCTGCTTTCCCTGGCAGAGGAGGGAAACCTTTGGAAAATGCTTGCTTCAACTAATATGATGAAGTTCAATGTTGATGGAGTGTGGGCAGCAGTGCGCAGGCCTTGGAGAATGGAAGAGCCTCAAGCAACAAAGGACAACTGGGAAAAACAAGGTCATTTTCACAAAGTCTCTTGGCCCAGCCAGTTACCTGTAGGCACAATGACATTCTTGTAATTCCTTCTCTTTTGTTCACCTTGATGGTCGAAAGGACTTTTGTCTACATTCTCTGAAGTGGACTAATCACACCAGCCCTAGCTTTGATGGAAACCTTTTGGGGCTGAGCTTCCCAAAGCATTCCCAAATATCCTCAGATGGTCTTAGCAAGGAAAGTCAGAAGCAACTGGTGTTCTTCTGTCTAAGAGAATATATGTGGGAGGTGCTAGAAGGAACACCTTGCAGAGGGAGGCCCTCTAACTCCCTGTTTCTGCTTCCCCATGCCCAAGCCATCAGAAATCACCACTCCCTCCAACCAGCAATTAACTCAGTGGTCACCTGATCATAGAACTACAGAAGTGTAGGAAGGTGGGGATAGAAGAGATGTGAAAGATCAGCTAATCCTAAGTGTGGTCCCAGGACCAGCAACATGTGCATCACTTGGGACCTGGGCAGAAATGCAGAGTCTCAGGCCTTATCTTGGACGTGCTGAATCGGAATCTGCATTTTAACAAGGTCCCCAAGTGATTTGTGTACACACTGAATGTCAAGTACTTCCATATAGTATTCTTGCCATCTGGCCTCTGCCCTCATCCTTCCAGTCCCTCTTCTAGGACACACTACCAGAAATCTCCCCTTCTAAGGAGCTAAAATTGGATTCACTACAGCTTTCACCATAGGGCCTAACTCCACATCTTAGATCCTTTCACGATAAGCTCCATATCTCTGCCATATGACACCCATCAAACAGTGCAAGGTCATGACCTTGCTGCCATTTTGGGGATGAGCTGGTAAGAGTGTTCCTAAAGGGTGTTACTCAAAAATCTAGCATAAGTACAGTGTCTGGAGTCTTCCCGGGAATCCCCAGGAGAAGAGGAAATGGAGTGGGAGACAGTTCAAGAGCTGCATGTACCTGTTTGGACTCAGACAAGGCCTTGCACAAACAGGGCTGAAATCCTTTGCTGGCAAGTTTGGCCTCGTGCAGGTATTTAGAAGAAAACTGTAAACATATTTGGCTTCCCCATCCAAAGGCTGCAAGTTAGTTCACAAGTACTTAATTATTATGCAAGTGTTCTGTGAAAGAGAGAAATGTTATTATACCCATTTTACAGATCAATAAAAAAAAACAAACACATAGAGATTGACACCCCACTCAGAGGTGACGGAGCGTGAATTGGAACTGAGAAGCCTGGCCTACAAGCTTCTAGCTCTGGCCGGAAGGGAGAGGCAGTGATGTCTTTTGTCATCAACTAGCCAAGACTGATTCTGAAATTGAGTGGTTGCCCAGAGAATGCAGTTTAGAGCAACTCCAAGATGCACACGCGATGGAAATAGAGACGGCGCGGGAGCATTTACCACACTTTGCCCACAAGAGATGCAACACATTTTCATAGTTGAAATTTACATAGTTCTTTATTCATGAAATTATGAACAGCTGCTATTTTGCCGCATTCCCAAGAAGAGTTGAAAAGGCAGCAAAGAAGAGAACAGACACGTTAGGCAAACTCCATCTGCCCCTCGTGTCTAACACTTTCTTCCCTGCAGATAGCAGACAATGGGTTACCAGATGTCATTTCTTGGGAAGGACCCAGAAGTTTTGTGTGACCATGAGCCAGCCAGAGCAGACAATTCTTGTGTGGTTTTTTTTCCCCTCTGAACATTATAAATGTGCCCTCTCCTGTCCACATCTCAATGACTGTCCTAAGACACATGCTCTTCCCAAAGGATTGCTGATGCTGGTGGATCTTCAAGGGAACTTCAGATATAGCACTCCAGGCTTGATCAACGTCGATTCACCCTGGCTTCCAGAGAGGGCTTCACCGTGTGTAAGTCTCCTGCAGGCCTATCACCACACTTGAGCTTCCTAAGAACTCTGGAAGGTCAGTTATCATCTCTTATTACAGAACAGGTCACTGAGGCCAGAGACCCAACCTGCTGGCATTCGGTCACCCAGCCAGTGGTGGTCAGGTTCTTAATGTGGCCTTTTCCCCATCACATTATATCTCTGGACTGGGACCATGTGGGCTAAATGTTTCAAGTAGGTCCTCCAGCCCTCCTAAGCTCTGTAAAGCATCCTTTTTCCAACATGAATACCCCAGAAAGCACTTCCTGCACACCAGGTCCAGTCTCTGCCTCCTGCAGTTCTCTTGGCAAACACACATTGGACACCTGCATGCCTGCTTCCAATGAGGCCACACAAAGTTTCCCTCAGAAATCAGGAGGGGATCTTCCCTGACTTCCTGATGTGTCCTCCCATCACAGGGGACATTAAATGCCAGCAGCACAGCAACCCCCTACTCCTCCCCATCCCACAGTTGTCTTTCACTTCCCATGCATTTGTCTTGGACCTTCATTCCAGAGGCCACAGCATGGCTTTCCATGGCTACTCTGGACAAAGCACTCCACAGGAGGAAGCTGCGACAGACCAGTTGAAAAGGCCCCTGGACAAGCTGGGGACTCCTAGGAGCCCTCTCAGGTTGTAGGCGTGAGAAAGGCCAGCCGCCGTTTTGTACACTGGTTAACGGTAGAATGTGTTTTTCTTGTTTTTCGGTGAGCAACCTGCTTCTCCACACCTTGAGGCTGAAATTAAAGCAGGGAGGAGCACATTCTGAAAGATGTCGTAAGGGAGATCAATTACCCCACTTTCCTTGCCAATGTAAGCACTGGGCTGCCATCTCTGGACATTAAAATACCAGGAGAATGACAGGAGAGTGTCATCTTATCTCCTTATCTCCTTGCTTAGACTGATCTCTCTCTCTCTCTCTCTCTCTCTCTCTCTCTCAAGCCTATGGGGGGGGGGGGGGGGCGGAGAGAATATGAGCTGGGCAGTCCTGTGTCCCTTTTGCCTGGCCAGAGACCCCATAGGGCTGGGGTAAACCCCAAATTCAGAATGCTGTCTCAGAGTGAGAAGTGGGGATCTCTTTGACATTGCTTTGGGGGCTTTAATCTTCATTGCAACAAGGAAGAAAAGCTAGATATTTTGTCTCAATGTCAGGTTCTGATGGCTAAAGCGATGGAGCATCAGGCAATCAGGCTGACTATGAGAGGCCACTTTCTGGTGAGGAGCTAGCAAGCATCCAGCTAGCACACACTGTGCAAGAAAGGGGGAGTGAGGTCCACTCTCTGGAGATGGGCTTTCAATGTTGAGTTAAGATTTCCTGACTGGGGGTCATCTGTGGAGAGAGGGGCCCATGGGCTAGGAGGTCACACAATGTTTGCATTTCTGAGTGCTGTCCCCCAACCACCCATCAACCATGTAGCCTTAAGCAGGTCACTCCAATTCTCCGATTCTTACTTTCCTCATATGGAAGAAAGAGATGACCATCAGGATGCCTCCCTCATAGGGTGGTTGCACATCTCAACTATGACCACGTGTGCAAAACTTGGCTAACTGCATGTCTGGATGCAGCTAGGAGTGTCCTCATGGGCATGAGGGCAGTGAATTCTTTTCCTTCTGTCCCTGTAAGGCTGGGACTCTGTGTCCTTGGACAGGTACTGGGTATCTTGCCAGCAGTCTTCAATCTATCCCATCAGTGGACAAACAGAATACCAGCGTAGAACAAATCATCAGGGTGGACCTGGAAAGCTGCCATCATGAAGAATCAGGCTGGCTTGGTTACCCTACAGCCTTAGGCTGTGTGACCTTGTTGCCTGAGAGAGAGACAGACTTGCTCAGCCCAGGACAGAAAACCCGAGGGCCCGTTGACAGCCACGTCAAAGGGGACCTACTTGGCAGCTACGTGAAATGGTCATGGTGCTCCAACTTGTTACAAGGAACATGGCTTTTCACTCACAGCCTCCCTGTTCCCAAATAAAGAGAGATGGCGAACAGGTGGCAGAGAGCCATCCCCAGGCCTAAACCTGCGGTGCCAAAGTTCCAGGACCTCCATGCTTGAGGTTCATGTAATTAGGATAGTCAACCTGCTGTAAAGCCACATGCTCCCCAGCCACATGGGAATGCTCTTTGCATCCTCCCTCTCGTTTAGAGGGAACTAGAAAGCCCACCTGACCTCTTCTCAGAGACAAATAGTAACAAAATAAATCAAAGCAAATTGTAGACATTGTCTTATCACAGCCATAGCTCACTCGGGGCCTGTAGCTATTTATAATATAAGGGTGGCTTATTCTACCAAAGCAATTCGGAGGGAGAAGCACATCCCTGACCACAGCATCTTTGCCTACATGCTGGCCTGGGGAATCAGGTCAGAGCTCCATTTTTGAGGCTGGTGGTGCCCCCAATTGCCAGGTTGAGGCTGAAGCTGGAGTGTGTGTGTGTGTGTGTGTGTGTGTGTGTGTGTGGTGGGGGTATGCTCAATGTTGGGTTCTGTAAGGGCCTTGGCATTCTGACCTGGATCTGCCACACCTGGGAACAGAGCCCACCATGAGGAATTCGGGCTGGTGAATGGGACTCCATGTTCCCTAGAACCCTGAATACTCCTTTAAGCAACAAGTGGGATGCTCATGACCGGCCATTGACATGGGTAACCAGGGAGGCTGCAAGGAAGCTGATGGAAAGCCCCGCTCTGGGACTCCCATCAGAGTTGGATCTGGGGGTGGGGGCGTGGGAAGACTCGGTTCTCTCCTGCTGGGACCTGAGGTGGGAGAAAAGGACCAGGAGATCTTTCCTCTCTTTCCTGTTCCAACTCTGACCACCCTCTCCCCTCAGACCCATCTTCTTTCTGAGGTGGGAGGAGAGGAAAGTGAGAGAAGAGAAAGAGGGAAGAGGGTGGGGCTGGAGGGGGGGGGGAGAGAAGGGGGAGCCTGCCCCGGAGGGTTTGGGGTGAACAAACCATATCGTGTGTGCAGCCAGGCCAGCCTCTTGGGGGGCCGATGCCCTGCCTCTCTGCCAAAGCCCCCAGCCCTCGCCAGGGACCAATTCTCGGGCTTCCCTGCAGTCCTGCCAACAGCCCAGCCTTTGCGACAGCCTTTTTCTCGTTCTGCTCTTTTCTGAAGCTTCCATTCAAATGTTTTCAGCACAGATGCCTCATGCATCAGTCCAATGCTAAAAAGATGCAGTAAGTGAAATTTTTGCCATATGTTAATACACATGTTTTAGTTTCCATAAATGCTCAACGTGGTTTTTATGGTACTCAGAATGGTGGTGTTTATACTGTTTTGAGAGGCTTTGAATTCAAATGTGCAAATGATTTTTTACAAGATGTGATTCAAGGACGAGCCACAGTTGGGGTCTCCTGCCATCCAGATGGAGGAGGCTCTCGGCTGCTCTGAGCCTGCCACTTGCGATACAGCAAAGCCCTGCTGCCACCGGCTCCTTGCTGCGGGTGGGGTTGGAGGCTGGTTCCAGGAGCTGACCAGGACCCAGCTATTTGCAAATCAGGGTAGAGAACCACCCAAGGCCTCACAACCAAGTTGACCAGACATGCAGGGGGGAACCTGGAGGAAGGGATGTCACAGAGGAGGGGTCCCTGAACGGGGGCCTGAAGAGGCCACAGACCTGGGTTGGCAGGAGGAGGAAGGAGGAATGACCAATGGAGTATACGGGGCCGCTAAGGGGTCAGATTGGCCACGTGCAAGTTTACATGAGGAAGAGGAGGTGGGAAGGTGCAATGGGGTGGGCCTGGCACGAGGATCTAGCCTCCCCTTTCAACCACTCCCCTGCTTGTCCTGTGAGGCCTGCAGGGGTTTTCCCTGAACACACCATCCTGTTTCATTCATCCCTCCATGCTTCTATGGGGGATGTTTCCTTCAAAATTTCCTTCCCACCTGGAAAATTCCTACTGATCTCAAATCCCAGGCTCTGCCTCCGCTGACAAGTCCTGCCCACCTCTCCTGTCCTGCCCCTGAGTCTGGTCCAGGGGCTCAGGGATCATGCTTATTTCTGTGTAGGCACTCCACAAGCCTCTCTCACTGAGTCTCTCTCAGCTCCTTAAGGACGGGTCTGGGTCCTTTTCATGTCTTCCCCAGAGCCTGGCCCAGAGCTGCAGAGGCCTGAGGAGGGAAAGAAGGAAGGATAGATGGATGGAAGGAAGGAAGGAAGGAAGGAAGGAAGGAAGGAAGGAAGGAAGAGAAGGAAGGAAGGAGAGAGGAGTGGATAGGTGGCTCCAGCACCTGGTGGGGAGCTGAGGGTCTGGCCTAGAGGAGCAGTCCTTGTGTCTTTCCTACACCCAGCTTATCTCCCTCCCGCCCAGCAGTCCCATGAGGAACAGTCAGACTCAATGAATCTTAGCTCCTTGCCATCAGTGGAGGGGCCAGGAAGGTCCAAAGCCCAGCTCAGGTCTAGCCCTGGGCACCCTGAATGGATGTGGGTGTTGCCAGACCATTGCCAGGCTGGGAATGGCCCCAGTAGAGTGAGGACATCTCTGAGGGCACGAGTGCTCAGCTAGTCCTGGGAGCCAGAGGTGTCCTTGAAAGTGTCCTCCAAGACTGAGGGGAGAAACAGGCCTCCAGGCCACACAGCTGGAGTGTCCTGGGGTCTCCTCCTGCTGTCTGGACGCCAGGCCCTCCCTGGAGCTTCCTGAGCCTGGCACTTTCTGCTCTCACTCTCCCCTGAGAGTTTGCCCTCACATGTCCAGATTTGTTCATGCCAACGCCTCAAGTGCTGTGGGGAGAGCTGATATGTTCTGGGGGAGCAGGGGAGGGGGGAGGTTGTGCATGAAGATGGGAGGGGGCGCCTCCGTTGTTTTGACTAAGCGTCTTTGAAATTTGGAAATCATCTCCCCTCCTGGCAGCCGGCTTTTTCCCAAGGGACCGAGGGGTGAGGGTACATAATCTTGGAGGCTGGGTCTCCTTCAGGGGGATTCATATATATGTTGCCTGTAATTATAGGTCGATAATGATATAATTTATAGTATGTATATCATCATTTGTGAGTGACTGGACAAGCTGGCAGGCAAGGAGGGTGCAACCATGTCATAAGCTCGTAAAAAGGTAATTATATTTCTTTCTGATCTAGCTTTCGCCTACTCGGTCAGGCGGGGGTATTGTGAAATGAGTGATGATGGGTGAGCACAGGAATCGTTGGAGGTTTGGTTCAATGAACACGGGGAGCTTGACGTCCACAGCCAGGCGGGCTCCTTATTTATATATATATTTACTTATTTACTTATTTATTATTTATTTGGTCTGGAAGTCAGTTCTTATTTGAGGCAAGGGAATCATGAGATGGGGCCCCATAGGGGCACCAGTTTAGCACAAAAAAGGCCCCCCAAAACACAGGAACCTGGCCTGATGACCCAGGGTCAGACTGGCTGGTGGGGTACAGCCTCTGGATGAATTCAGAGACCCCCCAGAATTGTTGTTTTCAGGAGGAGACTCAGGAGACAGACTTTCTCGATGTCTCTCAGCCCTGGGGGAATTCTGGGGCTGGAGACGCTTGTCATGTCTTCCAAGCCTGATGGAATCTCCGGGAGTTTAGATCTAGATGGAGTTTAGTCGGAGTTTGGAGCGATGGTTGGGGGAGATTGGGCTTTATCTGCACCCCATCGCCCGTTCTCACTAATAAAGCAAAGCTGCAGAGGGCCCTTGGCCCGAGATATAATAGTGTAATGTAATTACAGTAATGATACTTTGTAGTTCTATAGCGCCTTTCATCTGTGGATCTCCCCGTCCTTTATAAACATTAATTAATTCTCATAACTCGGCGATGAGGTAGGTAAGTATCATCATCCCCATTTCATGGATGAGAAAGCCAAGACGCAAAGAGGGTAAGTGATGAGCTCGAGATCACCCAGAGAGCCTCTGGTTTAGTTGGCGGAAGTCCTTCTCCCTGTTGTGTCCCCTCCACGGAGGGAGAATTGCAAATGCCCTGGGACGTCCCTCTACAGACCCTCCAGGGAGCATGTACGTTGCCTCCTTTCAGAGGTCAGGCAGATGTCCCCTTGTGTGGCCACACTCTGGCCCTATGGGTTAGGGAGGTCTTGGTGACTTGATCCCTGGAAAAGACCCCCTGAAATGAGTTCACCCTATATGGGACAAGTGAAACCCTGCCCTGAGCTCTTCTCATTGCTACCCATTCTGTAATGCCTCCTTATTGCCACCAACCAACCTAGGCCCACATGGAACCAAGCCCTCATTTATTTTTTAACCCCCTCTGGGTACCAAGATCTGAAGGCTGAATGTAACAGCAAGACATCTGGGCTGAAACATTTTTTTAAATCAAATCTGGCCCATGTTCTGTTCCTTGCTCACGGGTGACCTTGGGCAAGTTACTTTCTCTCTCTGGGCCCTGGTTTTCTCACCTCTGGATGAAGGAAGACATAGATCATCCCCCGGGGTGGCATTCTATGATTCCTTACCTTCCACTTGGATGGTGGGACAGCCTCCTAATGTGGCCTCCCTTCCTCCTCTACCCATCTCCACAGTCCATCCCATGAACTCCCTGAATTAAGGGCCATGATATCAAACCTTTAGTCACATCCCTAAGCCTGTTAAGAGTCCAAACCCTTGAACCTGTCATTCAAAGCTTTTCGTGATCGATCCTAACTTTCCTCTGCAAACTGGGGCCCCCGTCATGAACCCTTGTCTCAGCCTGACCTACTTTTCCTCCAAATAGGCCATGGTCATTCCCAACTTCACAGCTTCAGCCATACCATTCTTCTCTCTGCCTATTTTCTATGCTCTTTGGAGCCAACTACCTGCTCACCACTGTGTTGGATACTGGATTAAAATCCTGTCATTCTTCAAAGCTTAGCTCACACCATTCAAGGAGATGGCTGCCCAAAGAGCAAATGTGAATTTAGGCTGCATTTCCAGAGGCCTAGTTTCCATAAAAGGTGTGGTGGCAGTCCTGTTCTCTAGAATACTTGTGTTTTCAGAGAAAAAGCAGATGGAAGAGGAAGCTCTGTCACGTATGGAATGGTCAGGGGACCAGATCATTTCACTGGGAGAAAACTCGGTGGGTAGGAGACTCTCCTTTCACAGAAGAAAGATTATTCTGTGAAGCCACAAAGGGCGGGCCAATGGGCATAGCTTCCAGGAAGGAGGACTTCAGTTCACTAAAAGGAAGAGCATTCTTTTCCCCAAGATGTTGGGAAATGTGATGGGGTAATGAGTTGTCTGTCCCTGCTTGCTCTGGAGATGCTGAGGAGAGACTTGTCAGGGAGGTGTGGCTGGAGCTCCTCTTTGCAGCATCAGGACCCAGGGAGGTAAGCCACTCAGGACGGCAGAGTGGCCCCCACTTGGGTTGCTTGGTCACCCACCCGACCCCCTCTACTGCTGACCATTGGAATCATCTACAGAACCAGGAAGGCAGCATCCAGTGTGGTGTAAGCTCCTGCCAAGTGCTTCTCTGTGTCCCACCTGCCCCTGGTGGGTGTTCTAAAAGGGGCTGAAGAGAGTTGCCAGACCTGCCAGACTACATTCCAAGAGAACAGACTGTAGAAACGGAGCCCTGTCTGGGTTCTCAGGTCCTCACTGAGCACCAGCCACTTGCTGGGCACTTCACGTTTACTAACCAGTGATAGCTCAGTGTGCCTTCTTTCCTCCTCGCCAGATCCCAGAGCCAGCAGAGACGAGGAGAGACAACTGAACTCAGGATCGGGGGCCTTCGGGTTAAGTTTCCACCCTGCTCTTGACTAGCTGTGTGGCCTCGGGAAGTTATTTAACCTTTCTGAGCCTCAGGTTCTGAGTGTAATTGTGTCTGCCTCCTTGGGTGGTTGTGGGGATTAAACAGGCGATAGGATGGAATTATAAACTGTCTGCCACTTCACTGGGGCGGGTTTGGGAGGGATGAATGGGAAGGATGAGTCATTAATTAAAAGACCCCTGGGGATGGTGGTGGTACTGGTGGTCAGGGCCACACGGGGAAGGGAGAGACCAGCTTTCGGAGGGCCGAATGAAGACATAGCTTCGTCTCCCTCATGCACTTCCCGGGGGAACAGTGAGGTGTGAGAGGCCGAGTCTGCAAACCACAGAGGAGACGGCGGGTGGCAGTGAGGATGTGTTCACAGATCTCCTGACACACCAGGGAGGGAATTCCTCACTACCCTCAGACCCTGACAGCGTGGGTTGAATTCATTTAGTCACTGGACAAATATTTAGTAAGCACCTCTTAAATGTTAAGTACCGTTCAGGCACTGGGGATACAGCAATTAACAAAACAAAGTCCCCGCCACTCTGGTTTTTATATTCAGGTCAGGGAAGACTGGAAATAAACAAAATGAAACGATTACTATAGAAGGTATTATCAAGGAAAGTTCAGATGTAAAGAGCAGCAGAACAGGGTGAGGACGGGCCACTCTGATGAGCTGCCTTTGTGAGCAGAGACCTGTGTGTCCTGAGAAAATAAGCCCTGGGGATGCGGAGAGCCTCCCACACGGAGGGAACAACAGGGGGCCTTGAGGCAGGCGTTCTGCTTGGAGAAGGGACACGTTGCCGTCACCCACACACTCAGGAAGTGTTTCCTGTGAGGGAGGCTCTGGCTGTGCCCGGGTTGGGGCACACTGTGCAGATTGAAGGCATGAAAGGGGAAGCTTGGGTGCCAGGCTGGCTCTGCCACCAGCTTGCTGTGTGACACAGACACCTCCTTCTCTTCCTGTTTCTCTCTCTCTGCACATTGCAGGGGCATCCTCAGCTCCACGGGTGGGTTCTGACATGCGTGGCTTGGAACGCGGAGACCAGCAGAGGGACCTGTGGTGTGTGAGGATTGGAAGTGGAGGGGAGCAGCCTTGCGGAGGCAGCAATGGGCTCTTGTGCTCAGCAGCTACGGGGATGCCCAGGGGGCCCCTGGCTCCAGGCCTCTCTCTCCAGTTTCAGCTGCTGCAGGGACAGGCATCAAAGCAGGCATTGGCAGCTGGAATAAAGCTCCCCCAGGTGCCCCACACATCCAGGTGGCTGGCCGTTTGCTCGGATCGGCCCGATACCAGCCTCCTGGGTCTGAGTGGGAGTTGCGGGAGCTGCCCTGGTTTTCCTGGAAATTCAGCTGGCTGCGGCAAGGCAATGGGGCAAGCAAGGACTTGCTCCAGGGAGGCCCTCCTCGCCAGGCCTGGTCCCCTCCTTTCAGGGCACTCTTGCCCTTGCCAATGAGGACCACTTGGCCCAGCCTCTCAGCTTCGGAAGCAAAGCATCTGGCCTCCCCAACAGGGCATTTGCGAGGAAGTCCCTATGCTCAGGGCTGAATGCCTTCATCTGTGAAGCTGACAACGTGCTCCTTCTGGTCTGGCAGGGTTTGGCCGGACTCAGATGAGACCACGCGTGTGGAGAGCTCTGGGTGAACTTCACAGTCCTATGCCCAGCTTGGTTTTCACTGGGAAAATGACCTGTATTCTGTACTCTGCCCTCTCCCTTTGACCAGGCTGCCACCTAAGAGCTGGGTGCCCGTGTAGGCCTGCCACCCTGCCATTCCTTCTTCTTTCCTTGTGGCCTTTAATCTTCATAGCTGTGTGCGTTTCACTTTAAGGAGCCATTCCAGGCCCATTAACTCAGCGCTTCTCAGACTTGAATGTGTGTGTGAATCACCCGGGATCTCATTACCGTGAGCGCTCTGGTTCCGCACGCAGGCCTGGGGTGGCGCCTGAGATCTCCAACTTCCAAAGAGCTCCCCCGTGCTAAAGAAAAATTATTAGGTGCCACTTGTAAAGGACAATAAGAAAGACTGTATACAAGGGGGGTCCTATTGAGCTAGGTGTGGAGACCACTGACGTGGGGTTTTGCAGGAGGAGAGAGAGATTAGGCTTAACTCCTAATGCAACAAAGAAAAAGTGGGAATTTATCACCAAGAAACAGGGAAGGGTCAGTGGATGGAAAATTATTGAGAGGGAACACCAGGGCCAAGGAGTTCTGGCTCAACTAACTCAACATGAGGATTCTTGCTGAAGGCAGGCATTGCCTGGAGGTGGTAGAGCATGAGGAATTTGGACAGCCATGGAGGGGGTCGGATATGGAGGACTCGGGATTCTGGTGAAACTGACTTAGCAGGATTCCTGCTGGTATTGAACATGAAGAAAACAAACATGGAAGTCCAAAGGTCAGGGCCTAGTTAAAAAAGACTTCAGGGAAGCTTGAGTGGACTTTGCTTGAGGATAGAATCTGTCACTGGGTGATACTGATGCTCCAGGTCCAGGGACCGCTCTTTTAGTCCAAGACTTCGGAACCGGAAACTCAAGATGTCTGAACCTTCCACACCCTTCCTGCCCTTCGCCTCTGTTCCCCACAGTGCTGATCAGCACCACCATCATTCTTTTCCTCTCAAAAAAAATTTTTTTAGTCCAACTTTATTGACATGTAATTTCATACCTAATTTAACTGCATCTTAATAGTTGTATACACTCATGTACCCATCACCCTCGTCAAGTTCTAGAACTTTCCCCATATTGGGTTCTAGATCCTTCCACAATCCCCAAAGATTCCCCCACGCCCTTTTGCAGCTGAACCCTTCCCCCAAGCCAACCTTCTCAAGGGCTTTGCTCCAACATTTTCTTCCTATCTCTTCTATCTCATCTCTCTGGTTGCGAGGTCTTTCCCACTGACGTGCAGAGACGCTCCCAGAACACCGTCACTCATGCTAAGTGGCAGTCCAGGGGCTTCCCAGAGAACCCCTCCCTTCTTTTCCCAACAGGATGTATTGTGCAGAGTTTCTCACGTCTGGTTGGAATAACGTGGAAGCAGGCAGTTGTTTCACTCCTGCTGCTGTGTCTGAGCCCTGGCCGGGCCGGGTGTTTGTGACATGGCTTCCAAGGCTTTGCTTCAGCCAAGGCCTCCCTTGCAGGCTGGAGGCCGGGAGGTCCTCTCTGGATGTGAAGGGTGGCATTGGCTGACACTAGCACCTTCTTAGTGCCAGCAAGGAGCCCGTCTCTCCCCAACAGTGGGCAGAAGATCCTAAGAAAGACAGTCACTGCCCCCTCCACCCCACCCCCATTTCTACCTGGGAGAGGCTTGCGAGCCAAAATCATGTTGGGAGGAGGGACTGGGAACTTGTCTTGACACGGAATGTGCATGTTCCTTTTACTTAAGTTGTAGGTTTTGGGGGGTCTCGGTAGGATGGCGGATGACCACACTGCCAGTCACTTCCGTGAAGCCTTGGCTCAATCTTCCTTCCTCACTGGAGCCAGGGAGGAAATGACTAACCTGTCTTCTGCAGTTATCACGATACAGTGAGAAATATACAGTATTCAGTACCTAGTGCAGAGCTTTTAACACCTTTGGAATTTCCTGAGTGATAGATGAGATAGGACCTTTATTTTTGTTGTTATTCATAACAAGGTCATTTCAACAAATTATTGAATCCAAGGAGGGAGTCATGAGAGCCCCTGCCTTTGTAGCCCAGGCAGACAGAAGTGTAGGTACCTGGGGCACCCATTACTTACAATTGACATCTGAAATGAGGCCGTCTTGTGGGACTAGCCCTTATCCTGTGGTGTCTGCCTTAACTCCAGGTAATTGCTGTCAGAATTGAACTGAATTATAGGACACCCAGGTGGTGTCCACAAAGTGAAAGAACTGGTGTGTGTGTGTGTGCGTGTGTGTGTGTGTGTGTGTGTGTGTGTTGGAGGGGTGGGGAGCCATCATATACACACCCATTTGGTGTCAGAATCATCACCATCTGTCTTGCTCTCTGAACGCTCTCAGGACATGAGATGGATGGTTCACCTGCATGCTCAGGGCCCATCTGTGGGCCTGGCATGGGGGTGCTTTGTGAAAGCCCAAGGAGTAAGAGAACGAACAGAGGTTCCCCCCTCCCCCACTTCTCAGAGAGAAGAAAAAACTGCTTGAACTGTCAGAAATGTGACAGAGACGAGTCAAAAAGACATTGAATCAGCTACATCTACACGAAACGCAATTCATGCTTCCCTTTATGCTGTAGTCGTATAAAAAATAGTAATCTTCTCATCAAGATAGAAGATGAAAGCTCACACCGGCACATGCACGGCCGCAGAATTCATCAATTACGCCCTCTCTCTCGGCAAATACTCTGCCCGCTCACTCACGTAAACCCCGAGTTCATGTTGACAAGCGCATAGCTTTGTGTTGCCCGGAAGACAAATGTCTTACACTCCTTCAATTATTGGGTATATTGGTCATGGTCAGCTATGGTTTCTTTCTTGGTAAGTGCGATTATTGGAAAAAGATGTGAAAATCAGAGTCTGTGTTCGTATTTCTAAGAGTTCAGCTCAGGCAATCTAAAAATCATGTGTATAGTTGAAATGTGGCTCCAATGAGTACTTGGAGGCTATTGACCCTGGCTTAGGAATACAAATAATATATGTTTGTTTTATTCTTTAATGATGGAATCAAAATGGTGGGATCCAGTGCTTCAAGTTCCTTTTCACCAAGAATTAATTTATAAACAAATGATGCCAATATACATATAGAAAAATAACACGGGTTCAAGCTAGAAGACTAGGTGTAGCTTGAAATTTGTGATTTTTAAGTATGAGAAATTTAAGGCGAATATGGAAATTTTGAAAACTCCTGAAATTTGGATTTGCAAGGGTAGGAAATGGTGATAGAGCATGCTCTTGCTCATGCCAATGTTTTGTCAACAAAATACACCTGCAGAGGAAAACCATTCACATCGCACAAGGAGTTTCTGTTTGGGAAAAAGAGAAAAATTTCTGTAAAAATTCTGAAAACGCAGGAGACATAAAATGCATCTGAAATCATTGCAGCTGGGGGGGGGGGGGGGTGGCGACAGTGAATATTGATTTCCTGGGAAAACTGTCACCAACAAGTTATTATCTTCTCACTCATAACAGCTTGAGGAAACTAGAACATACCTGAAATTCAGAGCTAAACATATTTTATTCTTTGGAAAACAGTGTTTATCATTAAGAAGTCATGACAAGTATGTTTCATCTGTGAATAAAGGCAATTTGGAGGGAGTTGCTGGGAGAGAGAAAACTAAGTATTATAACTTATGAATCCATTGATACCTGTAGAAGTTAGTAAATTCAAAATGAAATCACTATAAAAATAAAATCTGAAATGTTATAGGGCATGCCAGGTGAAATCTATGTTTCCTGATCCGATAACCTGAGACAAGGCCACTGGTTGGGCAGTGGAAGAACCATAGTACGTTTAGGTAAGAAAAACTCCAATCACTATTACCAAGATAGAGATTCATAGATTTTACTAGTATTGAAAAAAAAAAAAAAACTATTAAGATCAACTTCTAGATGGTCACAAAGCCATCTGCACCAAATCAGAGTGGGGTGCATAACACAGGTGGTCAGATCCATAGCTGATGGCTTGACAAACGTGGGGGACATTTGACCACACAGCGGTACGGCATAAGGAGGAAGAGCCGAAGCTGTTGAGGCATACTGCCATGCCCACTGGTTGGACTTTGTGGTGTTGAGGCCTTTGCAGAAAAATGAAAATCTCACGGAGGGCTTTCACCATGTTCAATGCTTTGTTCCACGTTATCCATCCATCAATGAAAAGACCAGCGATTACCCAAAACACATGTCACGGGCGTGGTGAAGCAGCACGCAGGACGCCGGGTAGTTTGCCGAAGTCACATTGGGTCGTACATCACCAGGCTTTATCTGCGGTGACTGAGTGGCTTCCAGTGATTATTGAAACTTCGGAAGCAGCATTTAATGACACACAGGTGGCCCATGAATCGAGGATTCCTGTACACGTGCTAAATGTTGCAGGAGTTGTTTTTCTCCTGATGAGCTTCAAAGGGAAACCATAGACATATTTTCATTGCGCTCAAAACTAAAAGCAATCTTCCCTGCTTAGCATCTCAGAGAAATGATGACTATTTGAAAACCATTGGGTAGACAGCAAAGGAAACTTGCCAAAAACTAATCTTGGGGGTTTAAAGTTAAAACAAAACCAAACAAAAAACCCTTCCCTTCAGAGAAGAAAAAGTCTGGTGTGAGGCAGTGTGTGTGTGTGTGTGTGTGTGTGTGTGTGTGTCAGGGGAGAGATCATGGAGATTCAGATAGTGAATTTTTCTCTACTTTGTCAGGACAGTATCCAACAATATCCAACCCATAAATGTTTGGTTACTGTACTACTACATTTAAATGTATGCTTTTCAGCAAATGATTATAGTAAAATAAATTATATTTTAAATAACTGTTTAAATGCAGTTAACCAGACATATGGGATCCATTTGCAGACCTGATGTAAGAAAAACCCTAGAGCTTGAGTCTCGCCAGAGCTGCGCAGAGCTCAGCCTGTGCCGGGATGGCTCGTCTGGGCTGGGGGTGAACGCCATCACCCCAGTTATGCCTGCGTCTCAGCTCTGCACTTGGCCTGGCTTGACCAAGCCCTGTGGCAGGTGAGGATGCTCATTTTCAACCCGTTAGAACTGGTAGCTGACACCGAGAACAGCTAGCCAGGAGCCATACCAAAACGAGGGAAGCCAGGGAGCTCTGTGGTGCCTCAGAGAACTTTATGGAACTGTCTGAGAGGTGGTGGGCTTTATGAGTTCCGTCTCACCTCAGGGAAGCTGGCCCTGGAAAGGGACATTTTTCTTATTTTATCCTTTAAACCAGGGGTGGGAAGCCTGCAGGCTCTATAAGCACTAAGAAATCATTTGGTCTGCCCCTGCCAAGGCATTAGCAATAACTTAATTAAATGTTTGACCAAATAGAGCAGGTTGATTTTTAAGTTGGGATCATTTTGTATGGCCCAAAAATGATGTTATAAATATTTGAATAGCTCTTGGCAGAAAAAAAAGGTTCCCCATCTCTGCTTTAAACCTTAACTCCAAAATAAAATAAAAAAAATAAAATAAAATAAAATAAGCCTTAACTCACAGTTCCTCAAACTGACTGCCCCAGTTTCATGTGAATGAGGTGTGGTTGCAGGAATGATGGAATAGAAGTCACCATGTTATTTTGTGAAAATGTTTACAGGTTATTAATAGATATCTTGTTGACCTCTTGCTTAGGTTCACTGGTGGAGAGGTTGTTATCACTGTCTGCAAGTTAATGGTCATTCTCTGCTTGTCAAACACAAATTCTACTGAATGAATGAATGAATGAATGAATGAATGAATGAATGGGAAGTCTCCTGGATGGCTACAGACAGGCAGAAAAGACTGGTGAGTTGGAGACCAAAGAGCCTAGGCTCAGGAGGAGAGTCAGTAGCAGGGCAGGACTGGCCTAGCCTCCTTTCCACAGACCCGACATTTTGGGTCTGATTCCTTCGACAATGTTGCATTGGGCTCCAGGGAGAGGCCGCCATTGGATGGGACAGAGCAGGTTTGGGGAGTTAAAAGGAGGACCCAGAAGGACTTGTCATCTGAGGGATACCCACTTTTCCATTACAGTGCCTGCTCACATGCCCTTGGCATGTAGCTCCTCTCACTCCACAGTGCCACCCCCTCCAGCTGTGTCCTCCCCCTGAATCCACGCGGGTGCCCTGACCATAGTGTTGATGACATGGGAAGCCTTGTGCGGCCTCTATCCTGCTGTAGCCTAGCCCCATGACCTCTGGAGCCTCAGCCCCAGCATGTGGCATGTGACCTGTCAAGGCCTCTGCTGGATGGTGTTAACTCACATCTGTTCCTCCTCGCTCCCTAGGGTGGGGCCAGCAGCCAGTCCCCAGAGACTCCCTCCCTCTGAGAGAGAATGTATTAGTCAGGCTTGTCCAGAGAAACAGAACCAGGAGGGTGCATATATAAAGATTTAAACAGAGATTTAGTACAGGAACTGGCTCATGTGATTATGGAAGTTGAGATGTCCCACGATCTGCTGTCTGCAAGCCGGAGTTGCAGGAGAGCCATGGGACAGTTTCAGTCCGAATCCAAAGTCTGAGAACAGGGGTGCCAGTGGTGTGAGCCCAGTCTGAGTGCTGGAGAAGCCGATGTCCCAGCTCAGGTAGCCAGGGGGAGAGCCAGTTCTTTTTTCCTCCCCCTTTTTGTTATCTGGGTCCCTCAGTGGATGATTGAATCAGGCCCACCTACGTTGGGGAGGGCAAGTTGCTTTACTCAGTCTATTGATCAAATGCTAATCTCATCTAGAAACACCCTCACAGACACACCCAGAAATAACCCTTAGCCAAATATCCGGGTACCCCAAATCCCAGCCAGGTTCACACATACAATTAACTATCTCAGAGATGGTAGACCCTTGGCACTGGAGCTGCAGGCTTGCAGGCCAGTCCTGGCAGGTTTTAGTATGGAAATTCATGGTTTGCTGAGGTCTCAAAGAGAGGAAAGGGGGTGGAGGGGGTGGAGTAGGAGGGGCCGGGGAGGAGGGGTTTAAGGAGGGTGGCGGATGAGCCTCCCCTGAAGGCTGAGCTCTAACTCTGCACCGTGTTAGCTGCTGGGGACCCTAGACTTTCCTGAGCCTCAGTTTCTTTAGCTCCAAAATGGGAATAAAGCAATACTCTAATGAGGGTAAGAGTGTGTCTCCAGTGAGATGACGGACAGGAAACCACTTTTAAAGTACAGCACAGTGGGAGACTGGACTTCTGAATCGCTTCCCTTCCTGGGGCTTTCATTTCCCCTGTCTTGCATAGGGTTGCCAGATAAAATACAGACTAAATAGTATTTCAGTATAAGTGTGTCCCCAACATTGCCCAGGACCTACTTATACTAAAAAAAAAAATGTGTTGTTTATCTGAAATTCAATTGCATCAGGTGTCCTGTATTTTTACTTTTTAAAGCTGACACCCTTATCCCTGCAAGAAGCCTAAGGTGAGGACAGGCCTCATTCAGGTAATTTTCACCGCACGCTCAGGTGATTGGCAGAGGAGAGGTTGACTTACATGCAGTGCCCTGTCTTGGGTGGGGAGAAACCACAGGGCTCCAGAGACTGACCAGCTCACCCTGCGAGTAAGGCAGGGGGCAGGGCCCCACACCACACCAGCCCCCTTGCTGCTTTCCAGCCTGCTGCAAGGAGGAGGGGCTTGGGGGCTACTTCTCTCAGCAGGAAGGACAGGCTCGGTCCTCTAGATGACTAGCAAAAACAATGTTCCCTCCCATGCATGTTGAAGTATTTAGGGGGGAAGTACTAGTCTACGGCTGTCTGCAATTGTATGAAGAACTAAAGGTGGATTTATGGATGGCGGGAGGGAGGGATGGATAGATGGGTATGTGATAAAGTATAATAAAATGTTAGTGGTAGAATCTAGGAAGAGGTATATATATATGTGTGTGTGTGTGTGTGTGTGTGTGTGTGTGTGTTTCTATAACAAAACACCATTTCAACTTTGCTGTATGTTTGAAATTGTTCATAATAAAATGTTGGGGGAAATGTAATTAAAATGAATTTTAAAAATCTACTCATTATAGAAACATTGGAAAACACAGGAAAAAAAATGAGTTCCCAAACCTCCAATCTCACAACTCAACAATGTTTTGTTGTATTTCCTTCCTGCCTTTCCCTATGAAATCTTTATTGTTATGGTTGTTTTATAACACTGGCCCCAGTCCATTTTCTGGCACTATAAAGAAAGCTCTGGAACACCCTTGGTCAGGAGTGTTGTCACTCATGCCCTAGCCTGAACATTTCTCTGGCTGTGTCTCTCACTAAAGAATCATCACCCTGCCTCGCAGACATATTCATGTCCTTCCCGGGCTCCCTTTGGAGCTGGGGGATGAACTCACTAAGGCAGAGTCCCTCCCTCTCAAGCGGGGCCCTGGAGCCTAGGAAGGCACGGGGCAGCACACAGGTGACCCACAGGTAGTGCTGGGGATTATGCCAGCTGCTCTCTGTCCTCTGGAGAGAGGGGCATGATGTGGAGAGTGGGGGCCCGCGGCTGTGTGGAGGCCTGTTTGGCTATAGGGCTTAGAGGACATCCTCTGGAGTGTCTAGAAAGAGTCTGGTCATCAGCAAAGAACAGGAGGGTGGGAGAGACCTTCTAAATGTGTTCTTCTAACTGGATAAGTCCTTTAAATTCCATTTCTGCCTTCTAGGATTGCCATTTCCTGATATCTAGAAGACATTTCTGTCTTGTTTCTCTATCTCTATTTTAAACCTGGAGTTTAAAATCGAACCACTGCCTACATGCTGGGCGTAGACAGGGGGAGAAAGGATGGAGGGCCTTACAAGCCGTTCAATATTCCTTTTTCTCTCTCTGCCTTTTCAGGGAGGTGGTGAAATCCTGGAGATGAAGGCACCTGGGCTGGAGCCCCAGCTCCAGGCCAGGTACCCTTGGGCACATCAGTTCTCCCCTCCCAGCCTCAGTTTCCCCATCTGTAAAGGAAAGGGAATGATTTCCATTTCAGTGGGAGGTGAGACAGGGTGCACGCAGGTGTGTGGCAGGGGGCCAGGCATGGGAGGCCCTGAACGGGATTGGCCTCCTTTTCCCCCGGCCTCCCTGGGGAGGTCATGCTGACTTGCAGACTTGGCTTCACTCCACCGCACACGGCTTCCTTCCCTGGAGCCTGAGTGGAATGTTTTCTCTCCCCTCCTCCTCCTCCTCCTCCTCCTCCTCCTCCTCCCCTTCCTGTGCACTGTCTATGGGACCCCTCCAGTGTCCGAGGGCTCCCCTGGGGCGGCTGAGCCCTCTCCCGCCCGGCTCCTGCCCCGCAGCTTACCAGGCTGTTTCCAATTTGGACACCATGCATCTTGCCCCTTCAGATCATAGCCGCCTCTTTGATGGAACTAATGATGATCTAGGGCTTCGGGACCCTGGACCTCCCCAAACTGAGATAAATCCTGCCTCTGCGCAGACAAGGGGCCGCTGCCTCCAGCCCAGCATCTGATCCCACATGTCCAGGCAGGACTGGGAGGGGGAGGAGGGGGTCTCCGGGAGCCCCCTCCTGGAGGGCAGTGAGGGCAACAGCTGGAGCCAGGGAGACCGGAAGAGAGGGACTTCTCTAAGGCTCTGAAGAGGATGCCACCACTCTTGGGGGAGTTGGCAGGCTGTGAGAGGGCCAGCTGGGCATGCCTTATCCCAGCAAGACTGGAGGGCACAAGCTGGAGCAGGTGGCAATCACGTAGGCCAGCCCGGTTGTCAGGCTCGGTTTCACAAACAGCCCCTGACAGCGCGCTAACACTGCTGGGAACACGGGGAGGAATGAGACTTTCCCCCTGCTCCTATGGGCTCAGGAGTGAGGGAGCGGGTGGGAGAACAGACAACCCCAATACTGTGGCTGGGGTGGCAACAGTGGAAGCGGTGGGGGTGGGGGGTGGGGCTGTGAGAGCATGGCAGAGGGGACCTGACCCAGCCTGGGTGGCCTGGAAAGCTTCCTGGAGGAGGTAGCCATGATCTGGACTTGTGTAGGCCCTACCCTGGCCACAGGGTATGCTCTTCCCATAGAGAATGAAAAATAGAAAAGGATACTAAATCCTAAGTCATAAAGCATATAAACCAAAAAGCAGAGTACTTTCTAGGTTTTTTTTTGTGATTAGAACTTTGGACAAACTCATCATTGAAACTTACTATCTTGGCCATTGTTTGTTTGTTTGTATTCCATATGCAAATGATCAGGTATGTGTCCAGTACTGGTTGAGTGGAGACTCTGTGCTGAAAAGGTGAATGAGTGTACTTATGTGTGTAAATGTATGTATGTATAAGGCATTCCACAGACTATCCTGAGAAAATGCACCACAGGGAGTGTTAGAGCTGGCAGTAGCTCCTTGTGGCTGGAGTCCTGGCTGCCTGGAGGTAGGTGACGATGGCGGTGTGCCCAGGAAGAAGGTGCCACGCTGGTGGTAACTGGCTCTTGTAACTCTATGGTCTTTCTCGAATGCAGTGTGACTGACAGGCAGGGGCTGACACAGGTCTCAGGGACAGATGGAAGAGGGGCCTATGAAGCAGCATTGGATTTATCTAGAGATGGATGAGGAGCCATTGATTAGCAAGTTGAGGCCCTTCCAGGGGGCCTCAGTGATCCGGAGTGATCACTGGGGCTGCTGCCACACTCCCATCATGTTCCCCGGCTAAGCCTGCATGCAATGGGATTGGCTGGTCTCTCTAGAGGGCATAGTGTCTCTGAGCCAGACCACTGGAAGGGAGAATGGTGGGCACCATTCCTTGAGAGGTTGGGGGGCTTGTGTCAGAGCCAGTGGTGAGAGGGGTGTGGGAACGGGACCATCTGGATTCTACCAGGAACACTCTTTTCTTTTAAAAAAAAAATATTTTTTTTTCTTGATTTCAGAGAGGAAGGGAAGGGAGAGATAGAAAAACATCAAGGACGGGCGGGAATCATTGATTGGCTTCCTCCTGCACGCTCCCTACTGGGGATCTAGCCCGAAACCCGGGCATGAGCCCTGACCAGGAATTAAACTGTGATCTGCTTGTTCTCCCTAGCATGCCCAACCCTACCCCTCCACCTTCTTAATCTTTCACTTCTTCCTCCTTCACCCCCTGCTGCTGGCTGCCCAAATTCCACCTCAAATGTATTAAGTTAAAATATTAAAATTAACTCAGGTTTAACTAAAGAGTTTTGGGCTTTTCTGGGAGTGTAACCACGCTGATGGTTGACTCATTTCACCCCACAAAAGGCTCTGCTCTAACATACATGACCCTCAGGTAGGAAGCAGGAGCTCACCTGGCTGCTCACCAGCCCGACCCTCCCTTGCAGGGTGAACTCCAATGGGATTTAGTGCTTCTGCTGGTGGCCTGCCTCTCAGCCCTCTGCTAGAGCGGCTTCAGAGACCGCAGCAGCCTGGACCCAGTTTCCTGAGTTCTGTAGTGTGTTATATGAGGCTCTAGGAGCCTTGATTCAGGCCGGTGGTGACCCTTTGCAGAGGAAAGGACTAAGGTTATGGTGGTGAGACAGAGCTTTGCCATGGGCCTGTGGTGAGCCAAGCCCCTCTCGTCCAGCCCTGTCACTTTGAGCAGCTTTTGTCCCGAATCCCGAGCTGGAAGCCACTCTCCACTTCCACTTCCCAGATAATGGGCCTATGGCCCTAATCTCCTCCCCACTGGGAGTCCTCAGGGTAGTAGCTGTTCTGCCTTGTTTTTGAGGTCATCCCTTTGCTCAGGGTCTGGAAATACAGTAGGTGCCTAATAAAGGCAGTGTGGAACTCTGTGCCCAGCACACCTTCTCCGTTCACTCATTCATCAGAGAGTGGGGTGTAGAGAGGCGGCCTGGTGGGGGTTGAGGGGGGTTGTGCAGAGGCCTCATGGGGGGGGGGGGCGGTTAGGAGTCCTCCTGCCTAGGCTGTGACTTTTCACCCCGGGGCGGCGGCCATGCACCCGGAGGAGGAGGTGTCTGCAGTCCGTGCCATCACCTGAGCTGCACCGGCGAGTTGGATAACAATTATTGGGAGAGGTTAAAAAAAAAAAAATCATTATCAAATAACTACAGCCTGGAAAAGTTGGCGGGCGGGATGGAAAACACGGCCTGGATCACGCCGTGGCCGCCGCCGCCGCTCCTGGCGCGCAGCGCCGCGGTAGCCAAACATGGGAGGAAGCACATCTGTAACGCATTTATGCGATGTTCACCTTTGAGACCGCGCGGCTGGATGGAGGCGGTGAGTTCACGCGGAAGGAAAAACTCTTTAAGAGGTTTTCCTTAGGGGACCTGCCTGGTGCAGGCGGCCGCGGGCCCGCACGGCGGGGAAGGGCGCCCCCTGCCTGGCGCGGGCCGAGCGGGACACGAGCGGGCTGGTGTGGGGATGGTTAAGGAAGGAGGTGGGTGCCAACTCTCCATGTGTGTCTCCCGGTCTGGATAAAGAGGTGGCTGGTTTTTCAGGGCCCTTCCATTGGGGACATGCTAAGAGTCCCTCTGCTTTCCTTCTATACGTGTCCCCTGCTGGAAGGAGAGGGCCAGCCTTGGGTGGGGAGCCGGCAGGGAGGAGCCCTCCTGTCCTGTGGTGGCCTGGCCCCCGTCGTTGCCTCCCGGGCCCTCTCTCTGCATTCCAGAGCCAGTGACGTCTTCTGGGGGAGCGTTTGTCTCCTGAATGAGGCCAGATCCACCTTCCCGGACAGCCACTGCTCAGTGCATGCAAAGTATTGCAAGGAGCCCTACTTCTCCGGGGACGTCATCCTCACCTCTTGGGTCTTCCTTATGGCCTCAGGCCCCTCTGCCCTGATAGACCCCTCCCTCCTCCCCCTGGAGACGTCCTTCCCAGAGTGGGCAGCGTGTGGACCAGCCTCTTCCTCCCCCTTCCCCAGTCACTTTGGAGTTGGCCCGAGTTTCCTCACCCTCATCTCCCAGGGGCTGATTTTGCCTCTGGAGCAAAAGCAGATTTCAGGCCGATTCAGGCCTCCAAAAGGGCCTCTGAGCTCTTTAAAGTTAGAACTTTTAAAAAGCTCAGTGGGCTGTGGAGGGCTGGAGAGACGTAGGAATGTGCAGGGACTTCTCCCGCCGGTATCCACACACACACACCACGCTCACTACCCCACTTGCCCAAGAGTGGGGCAGAGTTGGCGCACTCCCCAGGCCAGGATTTCTACCCATAATATTATGTGGTTCCCAGCCTGCGCCCAGCAGGAGACACAGAGCACTGGGATATGGTTAGGTGGAGCCAGAAGCACAGACCGTCCCTTTGCATAGATCCTGGTCAGGTGTTCACTTCAAAATAGTTAAGGTGGCAAATCTTATGTTATGTGCCATAATTAAAAAAAATAAATAAATAAAAGCAGAGCAAGGATTTGAACTTGGTTCATTTAGCTCTAGAATCTGTGCTCTTATTTCTGCACTCCACTATATACCTAGAAAGTGCTCAATAAATGTTGGAAGGAAGGAATGGGGAAATGAGTGACTTCGGAGGCTTTCACACATGTCAGATTTCCTCCCACTCCCTGGCACCTGGGTGTCCTCATTTGCCCATGACCCTGGGCACATGCGATCCCATGTGTGTCTTCACAGTGGTGGTTTGTGAACACCCACCTTTGCGTTTTCAGCTGTCTCTCTTTTTCCCTTGCATTTCTCCGCCCTCGCTCAGCTACCTCCTGGGTAGCACTGCCCTGCCTGGTTGTGGCGGCAGTGCTACCCAGGCAGCTAAGGCACAAAGGGCCGGCCTGTCAGGGCTCTCACATCTTCTCCTCCCTCCTCAGGTGCTGCTTTTCATGTGTGCCTCGCCTTCTCCATAACCATGAGGTGAGGCAGGGCCTGAGAGATTGCATGGCCCGTCAGTGCTGACTTCTTTCCTAGATCCCGGAGTTCCGGTCTGGTGGGTTAATAAGGTTGTTGGCATTTCATCTGACCCATTCCCCTGAGTTTTGGTTGCACTGCCACTAAAGTTGGGGATCCAAGGGTCCAGCTTTCTGTGTCCCACCTGGCTGTGAGAATCCTGTTTGTGGGTAACCAGATGAGGGCATCTCTTTCCATATCGGGTCAGAGTTTGGCCAGCACAGCCCTAGGCCATGGCCATCCCTGGTTGCTGCTGGAGAATTTCTCTCAATTAAACCCAAGTCAGCTATACCTCTCTGTTCATTGCATCTGCTCCTTACGTAGCCCAGAAGCTGCATAGGTTGGGAGGACTGGACAGAAGTTCAGGGTTAGTTAGATCTGGGTCAGCCTTGAACTTCTGGACTCTGGACAGGCCCACAGGGATGGTGAAGGGCTGGCTGGCTGATATATGACTAGGGGAGAGAACGGGGTCCCTCAGCCTGGCCTGCTCCCTCTCACAGTTCAGGAACCCAGGGAGTGAGCCTAAGCTGGCACATGGACATCCCCCCCACCCCCAAGGGGTCCTTAGTGCTACTGCAGAGAGGGTCCCACCACTGCCATTGTGCTCCCCAGCTGTGAGCCTGGCTTCTGGCTAAGTGGCACTCCCCCTGGGGGCAGGTAATGACCTGCATTGAGCATCTGCCCTCTGGTGGTTAGTGCACATCATAGAGACCAGTCTTTCCACCATTCGGTCGATTTGCATATTAGCCTTTTATTATATAGGATTGCCGATTAGGATTCCAGGCTCTAGCCCTCCTAGGGTGAGATACAGGGTAATATTTGGTCAGGAGATGGTTCCTCACCTAGCTGGGTATCTGGGGGCAGGAGCAGATGGAATGAGGAACAAGGCACCTAGCACCGAATTAAGCTGAGGATGGGGCTCTGGTGTTCGGGAGGAGCAAGGACGGTCAAGGATGGACAGGGCCCCACATTGCCAAGGGTCCTGAGCAGGTTAACAAGGGCGAGGTGGGGCCTAGGGTGATTTGGGCCAGGGCTCTTTAGCCCCCAGGAGGATGCAGGACACGTAGAACTGGACCACAGGCCAGACAGAGCAGCAGGAGGAAGTAACTGAGGGGAGGATGAGGCACGGTCCATTTCCACAGCAGATTCTCTCACTTTGCATTGGTCATGAACAGCCCAGAGTTCCTAGTTCAGGGACCAAAGCAAGCTGCTTAGCCCAGCAGACCTAGCCATCCCCCGGTTACCTACTTGGTGAGTTATTTGCAGCTCCCTGTCCCTTCCCCACAGTCAGAGGAGCTCAGGACAAGTCAACTCACTTCCATTTGCCTAACTAGGCCTCAATGTGGGAAGGAGCCTGACACTGGCAGGCCAGCTGGGCATGACTTTGGCAGTGACCGCCTGGGGCCTACTTGTCCCATCCAGTCTGAGCTGTGGACGACTGAGGGCCCACCTGGGCTTGCTTTTCTTCACCTCACTTTTCCCAAGAGGCTGGCTCTGGCACCAACTGTCACCAAATGGTAAACAGCCCAGCACAACCCCCACCCCCCTAAGAAGCTTAAGATAAGAGATACCCCTGAGGGAAGGAAGAAAAAAACCTAACAGGAAGCCAAGTGGGTAAACCGTTACTGGCATCGATGTGAGGGTTGTGTCTGTTTCCCAGGCAAGAGAGGCTGTGCCTTGAGCTCCCGGGCTGTTCTAGGGTGGGGGCTGGGGGCGGGGGGTCACAGGGCAGATCTCTGTGCACCTGGGAGCGGAATCATCAGGTGATGCAATTTCCTCCCGTGATCCTCTGGGTCCTGCCAAGGTCCCCCTACCTGGCCTCTCCTGAGGGGCAGGCAGTCAGGAGGCAACATTACCAGGTCAGACAGGCTCTCCGTGAAATGGCTGAGTGAACCCCTCACTTGGCTCTCCTGAGTCCCCTGACCTTTCTGCATGCGCCCCCTAAACCGTGCAGTGGTGATAAGAGTGCTCACATCATGGGGTTGTTGAGGGGACTCACCAGGACCTGCAGGTGCAGAGCTGAGCACAGCGCCGGCCATGCCGTGAGCGCCCTATAAAGGGCACCTGCCATCCTTTTAGCCGAGGCTGAGCCAAGCTTGGGGGCTGGAGACAAGCTAGTTGGTGCACTTTGCAGTCCTGGAATCTGGTGAGAAAAAACTGAGCAGGCCCCCAGCCTGATCACCATCTCTTTCATTCGAGACAGACGATGGGAGTATCTTAATCATTACTACAGAAGTATGAATCAAGCACTTTCAATGCAGTTCACCAGCATTCACGAGGCACCGAGTGTGTGCGGGATGAGGGGTTCGTAAGATGGCAGAGCTACCCAGGATGTGTCCTCAGCTGCTCGCTGTCTGATGGGGGACTGGGACCGGGGGGAGGGGCTCAGAGAAGCAGGGGAGAGAGGCGGGTTCTCAGGGCCAGGGCCACCCCATTGCCCTCCCCTGGAGCTAAAGGGAGTGAAGTGCAAGCTATAGGCCTGGACCGCTATGGAGACAGACTGAGGAAGGGGCTCCACATCCACTTGATGCTCTTTCTCCTCCCTCTGCTCCTGGAGTTGTATCTTCCTTCCAGGCAGGGCCTTTTCCCTGCCTGAACCTGCAGGACCATGCCACCGTGGTAACAACGGCCTCAGTGGGCTCCAGAGTTCTAGACTTGTGAGGAGTGGGATGTGGGCGGAAGGGTGGGGGCGGCCCAGGGCTCCCTAGCTGGAGAGTGTCATCTCCTAGTCCTCTGAAGAGCGGATCCAAGGGCGTCAGGCCCCTCTCCACCTGCTGTCACTCATCCTCATTCGTGTGTTTTTTTTCCGACCCCTGGCAGGAAAGCGGGGTGACACAGAGCGCCCAGGAAAGGTTACAATGCTCTGAGCGCCAGAATCACCCTTACTTACCAGGCTGTCTCTCTGGCCTTTGTGAGGCAGACCAATACTGTAGGGCAGAGGGGTGAATCCCAACCCTCTGTTGTTGCCCTGAGCTGAGCACATTGTAAAGAACTTCACACTTTCCCCACCGGACCCTCCTGTAACCCACCTCCCTGGGTGCTGTTTATTGCACAGATTATGCAGGTGGAGAAGCTAAAGTTCACAGAGGGCAAGGGATTTGTCCAAGGTCACACAGATAATAATGGCAGGAGCCAGATTGTATTGATTGTTTACTGCATGCCATGCTTAAATCAGATCATTCTGTTTGTATTTTTATAATGATTGCTCACACACTACCCTGTGAGGTAGGTAGTAGTATTTCTAAGTACTTAGCTAGGAGGCTGTTGCTGTTTTAATTGATTTCAGAGAGAAAGGGAGAGGGAGAGAGAAAACAGAAACAACAATGATGCGAAAGAATCGATTGGCTGCCTCCTGCATGCCCCCCACTGGGGATCAAGCTTGCAACCAGGGTATGCGGCGTTAACGGGAATCAATCGAGCCATGACCTCCTGGTTCAAAGGTCGATGCTCAACCACTGAGCCACACTGGCCGGTCAAGGAGGCTGTTTTTGTACAAGGTTGGACACAGCACCTCAGGCAGTCTTTACTGTTTTTCACTGCAAGTTTCTAGGAGGCAGGGGTGACATCTGATGGCCCCTACCCCTGGCTGTCCAGATCCTAGCTTTACCTGGGAGAGCCAGGCCTGCAACTCAGAAAGCTCAGGGAGCCGGAGATAAAGAGGAGAGGATGGCGGCCAGCGAAGTCCCTCTGGCCCGTCGTCGGCTCTGTGCGGATCTGGCCCAGCTCTGCTCTGGTCACTCCAGCGCTGGGCCTCCTGTTTGAGTTATTGGCTGTGGGATTGTCAGATGGCGAAATGAAGGTTCTCAGTATGCCCCGGAGGTTCCAGGAATTCGTTTCACACTTCAATATTTTTTCTAACACCTACTAATGTCCTTCATGTTGGGCCCAAAGTTCTGGCAGCCCTCTTCTCACAAAGTATTCAGGGATGGGGCCTGAAATTCCTCCTGCAGTGAGAGGCCAGTCACAGGCCTGTAGGCAGATGGGTGGGGCAGGGGAGACTTGGGGGCTCGTGCCAACAGCCAGAGGAGAGAGAGGAGGTGGGTAGGGAGATCAAGGTTTAGTTTCCCAGAAGCAGAGAGCCTGGCTTCCCTACACAGTTACTGCCTTCCTCTGAGACTCAGTACCATCACCCGTAAAATGGGCATAATTCATCCTCCCCCACGGGTTTCTGGAAGGACAAGTGAATCATGATGCAGACGCTAATGCTCGGGGTAGTGGCAGGTCCCTAACAAGGGCTGGATGTGAGCAGCCAAATCTCTTGAAACCCGCTGCGGAAAGTGGAACAGAGAGGCTGTTTTCCTGGCCAAGGTTTCTCTGCCTACTTGGCCGAAGGTCCCTCCCTGGTGTTTCTATGGCAATGTTACGATACACAGGGATTTCCACTGCCCCACCGACTGGTTATGAAGCAGGACTTTGTTTGGTTCCTTCTGAGAATAGGACCTGGTGCTGCCTCTTCTCCCAGCTGTCATTCATTCCCTCTCTGTTGTTGGAGGTGGGGGACAGACAGAGGCAGGCCCTGGTGGGGGCAGTTGGGCAAACTGCACTGACTCCCTCTGGAGTCTGACCTGCTGCTCCCCAGGGGCTATCACTGGCCCCAGTTTACTTATCTAAAAAAAGCAGAGAACTCAGCCTCCCTGATACAAGGGGGAGATATGTGTGGGTTGAGGGTGAGGAGAGGGCTGAGCAGAGGGAACAGCCAGGAAGAATGTTCAGAGGCCCTTCCTGCCCCCTCACCCCATCAACAGCATCTCTTGTGGCCTCCCAGCAGCCTAATCTCTACAAGGACTCACAGGAAGCATCTAGAATGCCCATACTCATCACAGAGAAAGCCAACAGATCCTTTGTGGATGGCCGTCCCAAGTTCCAGTCCAGAAAGCTTTCCGTGTGAAGACTGCTTGAATTCCTGCAGTGTGACCGAGTGACAGTCCCACTACCCTCCCTGGCAGGAAAGGACTGTTCGGACTGTCACCTGGGGTGACAGAAAAGCCATGCCTGTGCCTGCCTCACCTACATCCAGGAGCCCCCAAGGGGTGAACATGAGGTTGCATCCTACACTTGACCAAGAGGGGAATAACCAATGGACACAGCCCTGCAGAGCAGAAATGTGCCAGGTGGTGGTGGTGGTGGTGGTGGTGGGCGGGTTGGGTGAATGGTCCTACCCGGGTGCGGGCGGTGGTAAGGGGCCCATCACCGTAAGGAATTTAATAACAATAACAAACTGACTCAGACTCAGCCTGATCATATGATTAGCGTGTGCCAGTACTTTTAAGCCATGTCAGTGATAAGACACTCGGCGCACTGGGATAGCAGGTACCCACCGTCCGCCTCTTGCTATGTCTCAGGGGTGCAGGTCCCTGAGCAGCTACAGGTGACTCTTCAGCTTGTGCTTAGTGTGGGCCTGCCTTTCTGATTGATTTCCATTTCCACTGCACAAGGTTAACATGGAAATGAACTCAGAGAGGCCTGGAGACACCAAGAGGTCAGAGTCGCAGCTCAGAAGGCAAGGCCTTTCTCTGCTTATAACCCTCCAGGCACTTGCCAGGCTGACAGGAGAGAGAGGTGCAGGGACCAGGCCCTGTCAGAGCTTGTATTTTATTATAACTACAGGGGAAGTTCTTGGAGGGTTCTAGGCAAAGGAGGCCCTGCTCTGATTTATGTTGGGGAAGATGGGATGATTCAGGAAGCTGAATACAGGAATGGGCTCTAGTGAGACTTCAGAGCAACATCCTTTCATTCTATCTATAAAGTTTTTTTCATTGTCCTCTGTGTACCAGGCTCTGGGCCAGCTCTGGGAGGTATCAGTATAAGTGAGGCAGATAGGCCCCTGTCCTCAGGGGGGTGCATGAGCTGGAAAAGGAGGCAGATATTAATTCAGCGACGTCACCAACATTGGCATGCTGACCAGTGCTGGAAAGAGACATGCAGGAGTCCTGGGAATCAGGAAAGGTTTCCTTAGCAGAGATCTCAAGAGACAGTGAGGTAGTTAACTAGGTACAAGAAAAACACCGGGAGAGGTTGGGCAGAGGCCTGGAAGTGAGAGGCAAAGGAGTGGAAATAAGGCCAGTGTGGCTGAGAGTGAGGGCACCATGGTGACCTGAGCTGACGAAGACTTGGTGAGGGCAGGGCCAGGGTTCGGAGCTGTCTTTATCCTGGGAAGGCTTTCAGCCAAAGGAAGGCCCCCTGAGTGGAGTTGTATTTTGTGTGTGTGTGTGTGTGTGAGTGTATATGTGTTTTAGATATAATTGACATATTATGTCTATATGTATAACATGATTCAATATTTGTATATATTGTAAAATGGTCACCATAATAAATCTAGTTAACTTCCACTACCACACATAGTTACAAAATTTTTTTCTTGTGATGAAAACTTTTAAGATCTACTCTTTTAGCATCTTCAAACTTACAATACAGTATTATTCACTACTAGAAGCCTGATGCACGAAGATTCGTGCTAGAATGGCCTTCCTTTCCCTGGCTGCCGGTGCTGCCTTTCCACTCCAGCCCAGCCCTTTCTGCTCAGGCCCCAGAGCCGACTCTTGCCATTCCAGGAGCCACCTCTTGCCATTCCAGGAGCCACCTCTTGCCACTCTGGCCCTGCCTTCCCACGCTGCCCAGAGGCCCTGAGAGACCGGGGATGGGGCAGAACACCTGTGTCCTCTCCCCGTCAATTGGCACCTGTGTGTGCAAATTAACTTCCATCTTTGTTGGGTTAATTTGCATATCACTCCTGATTGGCTGCTGGTGTAGCAGAGGTATAGTCAATTACATGTTTGTCTATTATTATGTAAGACTAGAGGCCTGGTGCACAAAATTTGTACACTCGCCGGGGAAGGTCCCTCAGCCCAGCCTGTGCCCTCTCACACTCCAGGAACCCTCAGGGATGTCTGACTGATGGCACTGCTGTGGATGCGGGAGAGGCTCCTGCCACCGCTGCTGCACTCGCCAGCTGATAGCCCGGCTTCTGGCTGAGCACTCCCCATGTGTGCATCATAGCGACCAGTCATTCTTCCGTTTGGTCGATTTGCATATTAGTCTTTTATTATATAGGATAGTCACCATGCTCTATATCACATCCCTAGGACTCATTTTATAGCTGGAAATTTGTACTTTTTAACCCCTTTCTTGCATTCTGCTACTCCCTTCCCCCTTTGGAGTCATGTTTTACAGCATGATATAAATGAGAACAAGAAAGCTGGAGCCAGAGGATCCAGCATGAGCCAGGAGCCACTGACTGGGCAAGTGGGAAGTCAGACTGCCAGGCTCCAAGCAGCACATAAGAACTGTGGGAAAGGTATTGCTGGGGTGGCGTGTGGTCAGTCCAGCAGGATCCACGGGCACAGCTCCCAATGGGCATCAGGGTGCAGCCCAGCCCTGTGGCATGAAGGCGCCAAGAAGTGTGACTTGTTCCTTTTACATGCACAGTGACCACAGCCTTTTGTCTTGATAAGTAGATTAGGTTGATTCATGGCCTAGGACTTCAAAACAAAACCACAGTCTGGCTCAGTATATTTCACTGGGGAGTCAAGAGATCGCAGGTCATAATGCAGCCACGGATCTCCCCGTCTTAATCACAGGCAACTGTCAGGTTGGCTTTGGGTTTGCCTGGCTTGCAAGAATGCTGTTTTTCTGCTTAATTTGTTGGGTGCAAGCACCTTAGCATGGGAAGAGCCAGAGGCAGGAACTCAGGATCAGGATGGGTGTGGATATGGGGAGGGTTGTTGCTGGGGTGTGTGTGTGTGTGTGTGTGTGTGTGTGTGGTTTTTTAAAGAATAACAGCATTTTTGAGATATAACTCACATACCACCCATAGAAGTGTACAATTTCATGGCTTTCAGTATATCCACAGAGTTGTGCAACTATTTCCACAATTTTAAAACATTTTCATCACCCCCCAAAAGAAACTCCATACCCATGAGCATCATTTCCCTTTCCTTCCCCACGAATCTACTTCTCTCTATAAATTTGCTTAATCTGGACATTTCATAAATGGGATCATTCAACACTTGGTCCTTCGAGACTGGCTTCTTTCACTGAGCATAATGCTTTCAAGGTTCATCTATGTTGTCACATGTGCTAGTGCCTCATTTCTTTATATTTCAGACTACTATTCCATTATGTGGACAGGCCACATCTTATCTATCCATCTATCACTTGATGGACGTTGGATTGTTTCCACTTTTGGGCATGAATAATGCTGCTAGGACCATTTGTGTACACGTTTTTGTGTGGACGTATGCTTTTATTTCCCTTGGGTACATACTGACGAGGAGAGTTTCTGGGTCATATGGGAACTCTATATTAAACCTTTTGAGGAAAGGCGGTTTTCCAAAGCAACCACATTATTTACATTCCAACCAGCAGTGCATGAGGGTTCCGATTTCTCCACATCGTCACCAACACTTCTTTTAAAAAAATTATTAGGTAACAGTGGTTAATAAAATTATATAGTTTTCAAGGCCATTCTAAGATACATCATCTGTATATCGCATTGTGTGTTCACCAAACAAAGTCCAATCTCCTTCTGTCACCATATGGCTGACCCTTTACCCTTTTCTGCCTACCCCCCAACACTTCTTATCATATGTGTGGGTGTTTTTTTTGTTTGTTTGTTTTTGTTTTTTTTTTTATCACTATCCAGTTGGGTACCAAGTAATATCTCATTGGTTTTCATTTTCATTTCTATAATGCCTAATTATGTTGAAAATCTTTACATGTGCTTATTGGTCACTTGTAAATATTTTTTTGAGAACTGTCTCTTTAGATCCTTTGCTCATTTTAAAATTGGGTTATTTGCCTTTTATTATTGAATTGTAAGGGTCCTTTATATATTCTAGATACAAGTCCATTATCAGGTATATGATTTGCAATATATTCAGCAGGCTGTTTTGATCCCTAGAAATCATCTTTTGTTTGGTGGATATCTTGCCTTTTTTCCTCCTTACAGTGGAATTGCAACTAATACATGTAGAAGAAATGATGGACTTGAAAATCACCATTTGGCAAATTCCATAGTAATAATTGTTTCAGTAAGAATCAATAAAGGATGTTAAAAATCAGTGGACAAAAAGTATATAGATTCCCCCCATAAGACTTATTAATAACAAAGGGGGAAATAGCAACTTTACCCTGCAGAAACATGACAGGCAATGTCTCAATCAAATAGACAAAATTATTATCAACAGTATCAAGGAAAACTGACATCACGAGCCTCCTGGTATGAGGCACTGAAAAAGAGGTAACTGCACTTTTGTGGATTTCTTACCAAAAATGAATACTCTGAATTTATTAATGAGGAAATACCAGACAGAGCTAAGTGGAGGGGTGTTCTGGAAAACAACAGACTAGTACTGTTTACAAGTGTCAAAGACACGAAAGACGAAGACTAGGAACTGTTTCTTGTTAAAGGGGACTAAAGACTCGTGACAACTAAAAGCAAGTTGATTATCAGTGGGCCTACCTGGGAAATTCAAGTAAGGTTTATAAGTTAGGTAATATTATCTCCTGTTTTTGATCCTTGTACTGTGTAAGATACTAACATTTAGACAATCTGGACAAAGAGTATATGGGAATTCTTTGTACCATTTTTTGCAACTTTTTGGGAAGTCTGAAATTATTTCAAAATGAAAATTGACAACAAGAACAACAATAAGAGCCTATCAAAGCTTCTTTAGTTTCCCATTTGCCTAAGGAAGGAGACCCAGTTCCTTAGCCAGATTGCCACCAACCTTGATGAACTTCCTCCAACCCACTTCATGCAGGTGGGTAGCTCTGTAGCACAGGGTGAGGCTGCCCGTTATCCTGAAGGCAGTGGGGGGCCCCCTGGAAGGATATTAGCTAAGAAAGGTCATGGTCAAATCAATTGCATCTTGGTGGTTGGATTTGGTTGGATATGGAGAAGGAAGCCAGTTGAGAAATAATTTGCAATAGTCCAGGGGAGAAGGAATAAAGACAGGAAGGAACAGACTCCAGAAATGTTTGGCAGGTGACCTCAGTAGGACTTAGTGATGGAACATGTGAGAAGAACCATGTGGGGAGCAGGAGTGACTTTAAAGTTACTGCCGCTGGGAAACTGGAGGCCAGAGAATAGATTCCACGTGGGTGACTGCCCGATGAGTGGATGTTTCCCATTGGCTCCTTCAGCTGCATTCTCCATGCTGCTCCACCTGCTCTCTGCCTGGAAGGCTGACCACCATGGGGTGCATCCCTTCTGTTCTCGCTGGCTTCCAGTTATGTTCAGCCAATGAGAGGCCAGCAGGAGACCAGAAAACAGGCCTACTCTCCCCCCAATGCTTACTCTTCCAGGTTTGGCAGTGGCTGCATCTGTTCAACGAAGACAGTGGTTAGTTGGGCAGCCCTCTCCTGTGCTGCTGCTCCTGCTGGCCTCCCCGTGCCCTTTCATGCCCATGGGGGGAGGGGGCAACAGCTCATCTGTGAGTGCCTCACCATCCCTTGTTGATTCTCTTAGCTCTCCCCTTTGTAATTAGTCTCCTTATTAAATTTCTCCAATTACCACATTTGAGTGCCAGATCTGTTTTTTGTTTGTTTGTTTGTTTTTTAACCAGGTCCCTAACTAGTACATCAGTTAGCAAAAATGCCTTCTCTGGATTTTGTCATTATTGTTGCTATTCGTCTAAAACTGTAAATGCCTAGTCTTTGGGGGAAGAGATTGTTGAGATCCGTCTTCACCCCACCATGTATCTGGCTTTCCTCTGTCTCTAGCAGCCCTGTCTGCACTAGGCGACCTCTGCCCTAGGTCTCAGCTAATTGGTGTAGGGTAGGCACTTGACTAGATCAACAAGGTTCTTCCTTCAGATATTTCAGTGTGAAGAGTGTGGTGTGGTCCTTGGTGATGCTAATGAGCCTTAGACCCATAGCTACAAGAGCTATGACAGGGTCTTCCATTGCCACACTAGTTCACCTTGGTTTCCCATCACCGACAGCCTGCACATGTGTCAAACACAAGGCCCGCGGGCCAAATCCAGCCCGCCAGGCCTTGCAATGTGGCCCGCACCGCGCTGTCATCACTGTACTCCGCTGTCAGTTTATGACATTGTCAGTTTATGACTGTTCAGTAAACCATTCGGCCCGCGATTTAGGCTGGATTTTAGATTTTGGCCCCTTCTCTGATTGAGTTCGACACCCCTAAAGGATGCAGCTGTTCATCACGGTGCTGGTGGCGCTGTTCACCCAGGTCCTAGTACTGATGGAGCTCTGTCCCGGTGGGGTTGTATTTTGAAGCCTAAAGTCTCTCTGGCTGGACACTGAGGTTTAGGAGTCATCTGATACAGTGTGTGTGTGTGTGTGTGTGTGTGTGTGTGTGTGTGTGTGCGGGGGGGAGGGGGTGTTTGAAACCGTTGATATGAAAAGGGATGAAACTTTGCATCAAGAGCCAGTGTTCCAGGTACACACTTCCCAGTGGCATTTGCTGCATTTGTTGCAGGAGATGTAACAGCAGAGGCTCCCAGTCCTCATTGCACATCAACTGGCCATTTTAGTTTTAATAAAATACTGGTGCCCAAGCACCACTTCAGACCAGTTAAGTCAGTCTCCTTGGAGGGGCTTGGGCATCCGTATTTTATCAACCTCCCAAACGATGACAAGGTGGAGCCAATGTGTAGAGGAATCAGAGGGTGTGTGTGGACCTGATTCGGGGCTGGCACTGCAGGGGGCTGGTGGGCACAGAGAAGATGCAGGAGGCACATCCTTTGTGCTGGCAGATCCAGTGCAGGTGAGGCGCCTCCCAAGCCTGACACAGTGATTAGAGAACAACGCAAGGCAGTCTGTAATTAACCGTCACACCGCCAGCTGCCCACTCTCTCTGCTTTGGAAGTTCCAGGAGCAGGGAGACAGGGGACCGGAGAACCTACTGACTAATAATCCCGCACAGCACAGTGTTTCCTCTCCTCTCCTCCCTCAGTTCTGTGGGGTCATAGGTGGACTGTAGGCTCCACACCTTGATTGCACGAGCTCATGGGCTTTAAAACATCTTTCTAACTAGAGTCCTGGGCAGATGTGAGCTCGTGGGCTGTGCTGGGATTATTGGTGGCTTGATGGAAAGGCCTCTCATAGGAGTGGCCCAAGGACCCACAGCCCCCTATCCTGCTCACTTTCAGTTTGAAGTGATCACGTCCACTGCTGTGTGTAGGCTGCAAATCCAACCAATTCTGCCTCTTGTCTCTGCCGTAGTGTCAGGGGTCCTGTGGCTTTGGGTGCCCAGGGATTCTTTGCTGCTGCCAGGGCTCCCACCCCTACTCGTCTTCCTCCATTTCTTCCTCCCAGGCTGAGGTTAACTGAACTTGGCTTTGGAAGGAAGATCACCTTCCAGGAGCTCCCGGTCTGATGGGGGAGGCAGACGCAAGAACTGACGATGATAGCCCAGCCTGAGCGGTGCATCTCAGAAAGGTGTTGATGGTGATTCTGTTCCAGCTGCCTCCTCCCCTCATGAAACCCCTTTAAGGCTGTCGTTCCCATCACCTCTTCAGTGAAGCCGTTTCTGGCTCCTCCTGGTATGCCCCTCATGTGTCCTCTCTGAGTCTGTGCTGTGCTTGCCCTTTCCCAGCATCTCCTGCCTACCCTACCGTGGTCTCCTTAGGGCTTCCCTCCCTGCTGCCTGGACTTTGTGAGGTCTGGATCTCTGCTCCACAGAGTTCTGGGTTCCTGGAATACAAGAGGTGCCAGGAACTGTGTCTGTTGAGAGGGTGAGTCTAGTGCCCATGTAGTGGGATAAAATTCCATTGTTTTAGGAACCGGCACCAAATTCCCCTTAGAAACCAGTTGTTTCTGTTTTGGAAAATTAATTAGACTTTCTAAGGGAGAAAACGGGCTGGAGAACTCTACTCTGACAGTAGACAGTAGACTGTAGATATGATTTGAAGGGTTAGGAAAGGAGGTGCCAGGGCAGAGACAGCAGAGAGACAAGGAGGGAAAAAGATTCTTATAATTGCAAAGAGATCTCTCTGTCTCTCCAACTGCAGTATACCTCTACCCAAACAAGTGCCTGGTGGAAAAGCATTTGCACACTTGCATGGCTGTGGTGGAGGACTAAGCCATCTTGAGTAAGAAGCTGAGACTGTCCCCAAACTGAAATGCCGTGGAGGCAGGGTTTCAAGTCACGAGCAGCTGTGAGATGTGACCAGTCTTGCTGCCACCAGAAGACTCTGTAGACATCCTGGGAAAGGGGTTCAGAGTCTTCCGTCATCCACAGGCTGGACTGGGCTGTGAGTCATTCTGGTGCAGCCTTGCAACGTCAGCATGACCCTGCTGGCCCCAGCCTGCAACAGCAGGGTGTCAGTCCCCTCGAACTTGAACCCTTGTGCTGACCGTGGCAGCAGGGCTGGTGGGGTGGAGTGGCCTGGTGCCTCCCGAGGAGCCCCTTAGGAACTTCCCCCACCTGCCCACGTCAGAGGAGGAAGAGCTGTTCCAAAGGGTTGACTTCTACTCACAGCTGTCCAGGAAATTGCTATTGCTGCCTCCTCCCTTGACATCTGCTTGACAAGGGTCCCAAGCAAACAAATGGAAAGGTTTACATTTATAAGGTACAAATAATGTGGGGTAAGGGGGTTGAAAATATGTTTCCATTGGATTTGCTAAGAAATGCATGGTAGCTTGAGTAGCAGGCAATGGCCAGGCAGCATTGACCAGCCCTGCATATTTCCTCTGCACAGACACAAGCCAAGCAGGTTATCACTGGCCTGGGGGGTCAAGTAGGGATGGGTGCACCTACCAAGCCCAGGGCCACCTGGGCAACTGCCTTTCTTCCAGTCTCATGGAGCCCAGAGTCCTTTCACTTCTCCACAGGTGAGCATGTTCAGTCACTCTGTCACTCATCAAACATTCTCTGAGCATCTCCTATGTGCCAGGACTGCTCCTGGTGTGGACTTCTCAAAATAGACCAGACATGGCCTCTGCCCTCTGGGGGTCACCATCCAATAAGAACACAGATGGACGTGGCAATGGACAGTTATACAGTGTGGAAGGGCACTGGCAGGTTTGGCTGGGGTCTCTGGGACCACTGAGGAGGCACCTAGTCCAGAAGAGGTAGAGCTGGAAGCTTCATGAAGGAGATGATGAGAAGCTGAATATTAAAAGACTAGAGGCCTGGTGCATGAAATTTGTGCACTGGGTGTGTGTGTGTTCCTGAGCCCAGCCTGTATCCTCTCCAATCTGGGACATCCTTCTCACAATCCGGGACTGCTGGCTCCTAACCACTTGCCTGCTTGGCTGCCTGATTGCCCCTAAATGCTCTCCTGCCAGCCTGATTGACATCTAACTGCTCCCCTGTAGGCCTGATCACTCCCAACTGCTCTCCTCTGCAGGCCTAGTCCCCTCCAACTGCCCTTCCCTGCCAGCCATCTTGTGACAATGTGGGGGTGTCCATCTTGTGATGTGAGAGTGTGAGGGTCAATTTGCATATTACCTTTTTATCATATAGGATTATTACATAGGATAATGAGAAGGAGTTAGCAGAGGTTGAGAGGATTGATAGGCAGAAACAAGAGCAGGGGTGAAGGGGCAATGTCAGGACCTCTGAAACACATCTCACAACCTGTCCTGATCCCACTTTGGTGAGTGGGCACCTACAGGCCAGGGAGGGCCTGACCTGGTGCACCTCTGTCCCTCTCTCAGCCTGCTGCCCCCAAAGGCCCCGCACAGGGCCTGGCTGGACATCTGTCTCATGCGCAGATGCCTGTCTAAGCTGGGCTCAGCGGAGGCTTCCTGGGCACTTTCATCATTGTGAGGTGAACACGCCAGAATCTGGAATTTCAGACACGGAAGCCAACACTGGCCCAGTTAGCCAGATAAGAAACTTATCCAAGGATACGCCATAGCATGAAATTTCCAGGAAAGCTAGAATACCAGAACCAGGAGCGGGCCCAGATCTCCCTACAGGACTGCTGTGTAGGCAGTCCCGGCTGGCTCCCGTGTCCTCCTACACTAGTCATGGCACTGCCTTGGAAACTGGACATGGGAGCTGACGCTTGCCAGTCAGGATGAATTCCATGTGGCATCTATTTCCTGGGTCACCCCTCCCCATCCTGAGTCTGGGGTGTGACTGGTGGAGGCCAGGGCACATGATTAAACCCTAGCTGCAAGCGAGGCCAGAAGGTGGATGAGTGGCTTCTGTGAGGGGAGATGGAAATGCATGAGGTGGGAATTCTCCAGGCGTTAGGGGAAGCGTTCAGAGGCTTTTCTCAGGCAAAAGAATGATGCACAGGAGGTCCATAACACAGAGGGGGAGCCCGCTGTCCAGCACATTCTGAGCGTGATGGGCACCCCAAAGGCCTGCCGCAGGCCACTCTACATCCTCTCCTTTCATTTGTCCTTTTGCTCATTCATTCATTCATTCATTCGGACAATCATCAATAGCAGTTCTTGTGTTCTGCGGGACGCTGTGCTCGGTACTAGGGTCTCTGAGAGGAGTCACATCTTTCATTGCAGACCCCCACCCACCCCAGAAACTCACCACCTGGTGGAAGGAATAAGAGACAGGCCGGCAACTCTGATGCCAGGCAGAGTGACCTGCTTCAGCTCTGATACAGGGCAGTGGTCATGTCTTCGTGGGGTGACTTTGTGGAGGATAGAATTTGAACCGGGCATTGAAGTGCATGTGGATGGATGGGGAGACATGAAACCCGAGGCAAAGGCCTGGTGGGGGAGCACACTGAGTGTGCATAGGAGCGTTCTGCTGGCTTAATATAGTCCCCGAGGACAGGAAACAGGGTGTGCTTGCCATATGTCAGCAGTTTTCAGGAAGGAAGAATTGGGTCTATTTGGCCAAAACAAAGAGAGTGTGCAGTGATGAAGAGGGAATTAGAGAGGGGGAGGCAGACAGAGACGATTTTGTATGGGATCTCAACACATCAGGCCGAGGACTGGGTTGATCTTCTAAGCAGCGGGAACTATTATTCAGGCTCTGGGCAAGCCAGGCAGGGTGGGATTTGATCTGGATTTGGTCAGGACCCTCTGCTGATGGAGGGCTGGATGGCACGGGCTGAGGCCAGGAGCAGGGCCAGGTCCACACCCACCCCAGGCCTCTACCACCCAGCGCTGGGCACAGAGTGGGCAATTGAGCCCTTGCTTGTGAGCTGAGGTGAAGAAAGAAGAGGGTGGATTCTGGCACTGTGCTTTCTAGGTGTCTGACATCCCCTCTCTGTTTCCTTACCCACCTCCAGGGGTGAATCGGGATGAGGCAGGGGAAAGCCTCTGTAAACTGCACAGGACTGTACTCCAGGGTGAGGGGTCCTTTGAACCCAGGCCCTGGGCCCATGGCGTGTGGCTGAGCCCCAGCGCCTCCCAGGTCACAGGACTTCCTTCCAGTGTGGTGATGCAAGATGAGGGCAGGCGCAGGCTGAGGCTGTGACTGTATTTTATAAACTATTGCTATCAGCCTATCACAGTGCTTTCCAGGGAGCAGGCAAGGCCTAGTTCAAGTTGGCCGTTCCTATTATTAGACTGGGGGGGAAAATCACTGCTGGGGAGACAGTCTGGGGTAGGAGGCCACTAGGCTAAGTGGCCACATTTTCCTCTTTTGGAGGACACGCTGGCCTGGCTGGGTAGCTCAGTTAATTTGAGCCTCATCCTGATACGCTTGCAGGTTCAATCTCCGGTCAGGACACATACAAGAAGCAACCTATGAATGCATAAATAAGTGCAACAAATCGATGTTCCTCTCTCAAATCAACAAATGATATTAAAATAAAAAGATGCTCCAAGAAGGGCCCTGGGTGCTGACTCGGCCATAGTGACCTCCTGAGGTCCAACTGAGGAAGCCCTGACCGCCCCTCAGATGAGCACAGAGGTTCCCCTCCATGCTTGCCCTCTGCCCAGGAAAGGGGGAGAGGAGGGCTGGCGCCTGTAATGCTGATTTACAACTCTTTTTTAAAAATACATGTATTTTATTGATTTCTTACAGAGAGGAAGGGGGAGGGATAGAAAGTTAGAAACATCGACCAGCTGCCTCCTGCACACCCCCTACTGGGGATGTGCCCGCAACCAAGGTACATGCCCTTGACTGGAATTGAACCTGGGACCTCTCAATCCACAGGCCGATGCTCTATCCATTGAGCCAAACCAGTCAGGGCATGATTTGTAACTCTTCTCCCTTCTGGGATTAAGCGGAGGATGGAGAAAAGGCATCTTGGGCAGCACTGCTTTGGTGTGAGGGTGGCTTCCAGGCACCTTTGTGAAGTGGACACCTGTCTGCCCAAGGAACAAGATCCCCTGGAGCTGTCCATCCCTACACTGAGGGTCTGGAAGTTTCCTTTGTGGGTTTGCATGTGGTTCCATGGGCAAGGCAGGGCGAGAGGAGCCCAGGGCAAAAGGCCTTGCGGGAAGCAGTGTCCCCTCAAGGCTTAGAGCCCATTGCTTTATTCTATCGATAGAACAGATGACCCCAGGCCTACATCACTGCTCTAGCCCCATGCTGAGCCCCCTGAGGACGAACAGAGGCTCTGCGCAGGGCTGGGAGCATATCCAGCTTCTGGCTTGAGAACTTCTAAGTTCTTCTCTCATCATTCCCTGATTGCCATCCCGAGCGTGGGGAGGGGGCCCAGGCGTCTGCCCCTGCCTCCCCATGTGGGCTCCCCATCTCAGGGCAGGGGACTTAGGGCCAGGGAAGGTGTCCTGCAGTCTCTGCAGAGGGTGTTCCACCTCCGGCAGCTTTTCTTTTCCTTTTGCTTTGTTGTCATGGTGACAGCTGTTGACCTGCTTTGGCAGTCCAGGTAATGTGCCTGCACCAGAAATTACAAATTCCGCAGAGGAAGGGAGCATGGCCACGAGGTAGGAGGATGGGGAGGCATCGGGCGTGGAGTGCAGTGAGCATTCAGTAGAGCCCCCTGCCGCCGCCGCCCCCGCCCCACTCTGTGTCCACTCCCCCCCCCCCCCCACACACACACTATCTCCCCGTCTCCTGCCTGGGGCAGGGGCACTGGGCACAGGGAAACCGCCTCTTGCTTGCTTTTTCTCAGAAGGATGGCATGACTGGCTTTTTCTTACCCCTGCCGGGCTTGAGGTTCCCATCTGGAAAATGGCAGCTTCCCTCTGGAGGCGTGCCCACGCCACAGGACTTGATTATGCCTGCTCACGCTTAGCTCACTGTTTCCTGAGCCGGGAATGAAATGTTTGCTGTGGCTTTTTATAGAAGTGGCCATGGCCATGGCCTCCCCCGTTAGATATGCACATCTCCCACCATCCCAGGGCACATGTTGGGGAACTGGCATGAGATCTGGAGGGAAACCCCCGGGTCTCACTAGCTTTGAGATTTGAGAGATGCCACTTCACCTCTGGGAGTCTCAGTTTCTCATCTGTATTATGGGGGAAATATTACTTATTTTTAAGGCAGGGGAGATGGGCCTGTTTGATGAGCCCAGGGCTGGTGCACCGAGGGGGTGGGGTCCCAAGCCTGGGTTCTGCCCTCCGGGAACATTGGTCTGCCCTGTGCTGACATCAGCTCTCACACTGGGCCTTTCCCTAGAGCCTTATGGGAGAAGATGGCACTGTGCCCCAGTCCCCTGTTCTGGGTCTCTATTACCCCATTTACAGATGAGGGACCCCTGAGGCACTTCCTCAAGGAGTGGAGATGGCCTCCATGGCGCCTCCGCTCCCCAAGAGAGCAGCAGCCATTCTGCCTGGGAGTCGGAGGAGTTGAGAGAGAAAACGTGGAACCAAAATAGCTTTTTTTCCATAAACAAAGCTGCTTTTCGTTGGGGGAATGTAAACAGGCAGATGCATTAGGAGACGGTGCCATCCGGCAGAGCAGTGGGGGAAGTGACAATGGGAGGCCCATAGCCTGGACCCCCGACAGCATCTCGGCTGCCTCCGGAGAAGCAGGAGGCTGGGCAACAAGGCTGCCCCTGTGTCCCGGGAATCAGGGCAGCCTGGACGCCCTCCTTAGGCTCCCCAGCACCATGGCTGCCCTGCGGGCCCCCTTCTGACAGGGCTCGTGGCCTCTTCTTATGCTGCGTGCAGCCCCCTCTGGGTTCAGAATGCCTCCTGGGGCTGGGGGAGCAGGGATCTCTGACACCAGAGCCCAGGGTGCAACCTGGCATGGAGCAGGCAGGAGGGCATGTGGCTATTCCTGTCCACCTCCATCCCAACCCTTGTGTGGAGCTGACTTCCCCTCTCTGTTCCCCATCCTGAGGTCCTGGCATTCGGTTACCCTGTCATCATGTGGACCAGCCTCAAAGGCGCCTTACATTGAGAGGGCATAGGTCATGTTCAGAGAAGGTTCCTAAATGGGGCACCCATTGAGGGAGAGGGGAGGAGGGAAGACAGTGAATGAGAGTGAGAGTGCGTTGGAGTTGGTCTGCCCCGCTAGGTGGGCAGGGGCTTTTGGTGCCCCCGGAGTCCTTGCCCAGCCTCAGGGTGTGGAGCTCTCTGGAGGCTGATGGGAAATGGGCTCATTTCTGGGTTTGTAGTGGTGCCTTTACTGAGACCACATTTGTCAAGAGGCTGGTGGTTCAGCCTCGGAGCTACAGAGCTCTTCCCAGGGAAGTGATCTGTCAAGAAACAACAGATGGCTCTAGAGCCAGGTGGAACCTTGACCACCAGACATACGAAGGCTGGGTAGAGGGCCGGACACAGCACCCATACACCTTCCTGGGCTTTGAATAAAAGAGAAGTTATTATACCCCTTTTACAGATGAGAAAACAAGGCCCAGCGCAGTGAGGTGGCCTGGCTCCAAGAGGCAGAGCTAGACCCTACCCCACCGGCCAGCCTGTGCTCAGAGGTGTTCTTCACCAAGCCATGACCTTGGCCAGAGAGGCAGAGACAACTGCCTCCTTTGGAAGGGGGAGGGACAAAAGCCCAGGGATGCTTAAAAACTTCCCTAAGCGATGAAGCAAAAAACTAGGGTGGAGCTGGGACTGCCAACCCCAAGGCCAGGGTCCCTTCTGCTTCATGGCTGCTTGATCGTGGGCCCGTGAACATGGGCAAGGGCAGTGTTGGGCATTGGAGGGGCAGCAGGTCCCTGAGAGAAAGCCAGGCTAGGGTGCTGGGGAGGGCAGGGCCGGGGTGGCTGCCTGCCCAGGAGACAGGGGCGGCTGGCCCCTCACCTGTGGAATGAGGATGGTGCTGGCCACATAGACAGGCGCTAGCATCACTGAGACGTGGGCGCCAGTCAGGGAAAACCGGCCCTCTACCCAGCCTTCGTATGTCTGAAGGTGGTGACTGCCTCCTGTAAAAACAGCACTTGGAAAAGGGCTCTGGCAGAGGGGATGCACAGTCCTGCTGACAGGTCCTTGCCCCAAGGACAGGCAGCGGATGCCCGGTTGGGGGCTGGATGACTAGCTTCCTGCAGGGGAGCTGGGAGAGGACAGAGGGGGAAGCCTGGAGGGGGGGACTAGGCTGCAGCTCAGCCAGAGGAGAACAAGGGAAGGCTGCAGTGGGAGTCCAGGTAGGAGGTGGGTGCTGCTGAGGGCTGAGCAGTGGGCACACCAGTGGAGGGACAGGTACGGGCTGTGTTGAGGACTCAGTGGGGTTCAGCTGGGAGGCGCTTGGCACACTGGCTGGGCTGCCCTGGTGACCCTATGGGTGACGTTGAATGAAGCCCGGGAGAGACCAAGGAGGGAACACTGGAGAAAGAGGAGACAGGCCAGGAGGTGGGATCAGGGGAGGAGTCTGCTTCCTAGAGCATGAGCCAAGACCCATACAGGATCACTTTCTTGGATAATGTGTCCTGGGAAAATATCTGACTGCCTCAAAAGTTCTGATTAAGCCCTGACCGGTTTTGCTCAGTGGATGGAACGTCGGCCTGTGGACTGAAGGGTTCCAGGTTCGATTCCAGTCAAGGTCATGCACCTTGGTTGCAGGCACATCCTCAGTGGAGGGCATGCAGGAGGCAGCTGATCAATGCTTCTCTCCCATCAATGTCCCTCTCCCTTCCTCTTTGTAAAAAATCAATAACATATATATTTTTAAAAAGTTCTGATCAAGCAGAAAATCAGCATCCTTGCTGGGGGAGGGGCGTGGACCAGCTGAGGCCAATGTCCACGAAGACCCAGAGTCCCTTGTGAGCTCTCCCCACCTCCTTGGTACGTTTCTGAGAAGGGCCCCTCATCATCCAACCCTCCCAGCATGGAACTTAATCCTGGGATCCTCAGGGTGCCTGCCTTCTCTTCCACCCCTCATTCTGGCCACTGTCCCTGCTGGTTATGGTCTGGCCTAATGGGCATGCTCTGCCTCTCACCTTCCTCTTCCCTCCCCAGAACCCTCCACCTGCTGCTTGCTGCCAGGCAGAGCCTGAGAAGAGGCTCCCTGCACTGCGGAGCAGGTGGGACTCCTGTGGTCAGAGACCTATGGCTTCCTCTCAAAGGAATGCAGGCTCCTGGGCCTCCCTGCCGTGGCTCAGTCTGTGTGACCACATGGCCTGCGTCATGTGTTCCAGACCCCACGTTCTTCTCCACACTCTTCCCGCTCCTTGGGTGTTCTCTTCTGACCCCTCCCACACCTCATCTCCAGCTCCCAGCCCATCCTCCATGAGCTCTCACCAGATCCCCAATAGGAAGTATCTCTCCCGGCCATGGCCACTCTGGAGACGTGCGCTGGGGTGAGGTGGGCACGGGTGGAGGGCAGGGTGAGGTGGGCACGAATGGAGGGCAGAGTGAGGATGCGGGCTGGCTCTCAGCCTGGATGTGCTCTGCTTGGGCTTCCCTTGGCTTTGTGGGTCTCTGGTCATTCAAAACCTCCAGCTCTGCCAGCTCGGGGCAGTGGCTCTGTTGTCCCCTGTGGTGGGGGGAGCCAGCATTGCTCCCCACGACCGTCGTTCCGTGTGGTCAGCGGGCCCTGCTCCGGACCTCACCTCCCGGCCGCAGCTGGAGCTGCACTACCTTAGCCTCCTGAAGGGGTGGTCAGGATCCCGATGGAATCTTGGATCGGGATGAGCTGAATCAAGGACTCTAAGCCCAGCCCTGATGCTGATCCGCTGTGGAGAGTTCGGTGGGCTCCCGGAGCCGCCCCACAGCTGTGGGTGCTGAGCTGCACCTCGGAGCGCCCACAGGCTTGCCCCCCACGGGGAAGTGGAATGTGGTCAGGGCCGTGATTCACAGCTGCTGCTGCCATGAGGTCATCTTCAGCCTCCTCCCCACAAGCGGGAGGCTGGGAGCAGGCCCAGTGGGATGGGACGCCCGGCCTCCCCTCTCCCGCTCCCTGGCAGGCAGAGGGAAGAAGAGAGGCAGGAAGGTGGGCTATCTATCTCTGCCACCATCTAATTACCCCAGCGGTAATTGCTCTGGGTTTTCTCTGACACCTTGAGATTCCTCTCGGGGCCTTCCACAGTGGAGCCAAAATAACCCTAAGGAGGCTGCAGGCCCCAAGACAGCGCCTATTGCTAAACCCCAACAACTCCCCACCAGCCCCGCCGCGACGTGCCTGAGCCTCGAGACAGCGTGAGTTTATGACAGGTCCCATTATGTCTCTTGCACAAGCACTGAGTGTTGAAATACCCAACGGATGATGACAGTGTTGAAATAACCTGTCGTCTCAGCACTTTCCCCGTCATTAGCCAGATGTTCCAGCCCTCAGAAGCATTCGCAGCCTTTTGCAGGAGGGAGGGGGCCTGGGTTGAGGTAGCTGTGCCTGGGTGGGAGGATGGGGCTGGGGCCTGCGTCCCAGGAGAACAAGGCAGGAGGTGGGTGAGACTTGGAGGAACGTGGGAGCAGGCAGAGGGGAGATTGGGCCTCCTGAGGAGGAGGAGGTGAGGCTGGTCTCTGCCATCCTTTCATCCCTGAGTCCCCTGATCGCCACCAGAGAACCTGTGTATACTCTGCATGGTGGGAGGGCTCGGGAAGGAATGTTCTGCCCGGATCATGGGGAGCCAGGCCTTTGGCCCAACTTTACTCAGAATGTGGCTCAGAGCCCTAGCTGCTTTGCCTCAGTGGATAGAGCGTCAGCCTGCGGACTGAAGGGTTCCATGTTCGATTCCGGTCAAGGGCACATGCCTGGGCTGCAGGCTCGATCCCCTGTGGGGGGTGTGCAGGAGGCAGCCAATCAATGATTCTCTCTCATCATCAATGTGTCTATCTCTCTCTCCCTCTCCCTTGTTCTCTGAATAAAAATATATATATATTTTAAAAAAGAAACAGGAATTTGGCTCAGAGAGGTGAAGTGATATCCCTGAGGCCCCATTCCTGCCTCTTCTCCTCTTGAACTGGGCCTGTGACTATTAGGCCTGTGCCACCATCATACCACCCTGTCCCTTCCCCCCCCCCCCCCCCCATCTCACCATGGCTTTTGGGAGAACACTTTTTTTTTTTTAAATATGTTTTTATTGATTCTAGAAAGAGAGGAAGTAAGAGGGAAAGAGAGAAACACCCATGAGAGAGAGTAACACCAGTTGGCCACATCCTGCCAGGAATCGAGCCCACAACCTGGGCATGTACCCCGACTGGAATTGAACTGTAAACCTCTCGGTGCACGGGACCATGCTCAACCAATTAAGCCACACTGGCCAGGTCTTGGGAGAACTTTGACCAAAGGGATTGCTAATGATGAGGCAAGCAGGCCAGGGCTGGACCTCCCAGGCCACCTGCTCGAGCTTCCAGGAGTCAGGCCTCTGGCCTGGGTTTGCATCCCAGCTCCATTCTGTTCTGTGTAATGTCCAGCAACCCTTTGCCTGCCAGTGCCTCATATTCCTCACCTATAAACGGGAAATTAATAGATCCTCCTATAGCTTTTTAATCCCTCCCTCCCAGTTGCACACCTGTACAAAGGGCCTTCTCTAGTAGCTGTTGTCATATGGCATAAGCTCCCTTGATAAGCGCAAGGCCCTGGCACTGGAGGCATCCAAAGCCAGGGCAGGGACAGCCACCAACTGTGGAGGGGACGCCAGCACTGGTGGGGGTAGATGAGCACTGAGCTCTGGCATCTGTTGTTGATTTGGGAAATTAAGTGGAGGAGTTTGCAGCTAGTAACTGAGCCCCAAGGGCCTACAGCTGCCAAGAGAATACAAGTGTGTGTGTGTGTGTGTGTGTGTGTGTGTGTGTGTGTGTGTGTGTTGGGGAGAGGGAGGGGGGAAGCAAAGTTTTTATCTTTAGTGCCTTCCCTTTCTCCTGTTTTTGGAACCCAGTGTATGACCCCCATGCTTTCTCTCTCTTTCAGGAAAGGACAAGCTATCAGTCATCCACACCTTAGTGAGAATGACTTTCCTGGGAGCTTGGTCTCTCTGGGCCAGGGTGTCAAGGAATCCAGGGAGCAGCCCGGAGCTCTATCTCTGGGCTGTCAGTGCTGCCATCTGCAGGCTGTGTGGCCCCAGCCTGGCGTGAGCTGTTAGTTTTGCCTTGTTTGCCAAGAACACGGGGGCAGCTCTCTGCCAATACCTGCACCCATCCTTCTGGCTCCGAGGAAGAGGTGAACTCCAACCAGGGACCCAGCCTGGCCAGGGGGACAGTCTGTGCTGGGTTCCATGTGCTATGTGATGTTGAGTAAATGCCTTCTCCTCTCTGAGTGTCACTTTCCCTATCAGTTTAAGGGACTCCAAGAGCATGTGACTGACCTAGGGGGTCAATATGGGATGTGATGTGTGGCTTCCTCCGAAGGAAGGGATCTCGTGGCCATGACCGTGCTGACCTGGGGGACAGTGGGGCTCTGACGGTGGGTGCTGGCTGACTCTGGAAGGAGCATGGCTCAGCTGTCCAGCAAAGGGGCTGGAGGGGAGAGCTGGGCAGCCAGGGGGCTGTTTACCCCAAACCTGGGTTCAACACAGAGGCCTGTTTCAATGGGTTGGCATCTCACCTCCTCTCTTGTCACCTCCTTGGTCCAGGACACCCCTATCTCTCTCCCAAACAGAGCTAGTCATCTCCTGATGGGTCCCCTATGGGTCACTCTCCACAGGCCACCTGAGCAATCTTTTTGTTTTCCAGAGATCTTGTAAAAATCCTAAATCAGATAAAAGAACATCCCCCCACTCCACCTTGCTTAAGCCTTTCCTGAAGTCTTTCCATTGCACCCGAAGTGAAATCCAGACTCCTCCTCATGGCCTGTCTCCCATGCCCCGTCCCTCTCTATGGCCACCAGGCTGCCTTAGGACTCTGGCTGTTCTTTTTGCTCCCTCACCCCATCCCTTCTCCTAGGCTCCTTATTTCCAGATGAAATGTTCCCTTAAGTGTCAAATCATCAGGGATGCCCTTCGGAATTACTCTAGTTAATGGAGCTCCCACCCCTCCAGTTACTCCTCCTACTGTATCCACTTGTTTCTTTTAAAGTCCCTGCCATATGTGCAATCTCACATATTTATTATTTGACTCCCCCACTGGAATATAAAGATCTTGTCTTTCTTGTTCATCTCTGCTGTGCCTTGCCCATTAGCAGGTACTCAACAATATTTGTTGAATGCACAAAGGTGTTAGTCATGCTGAGGAGTGATGACTTATTGAAGGCCTACTATGGGCCAAGTGACTTTCAGAGAGGGCACCCTCCACCAGGGCTGCCATTGGCATCACCTGAGGACTTTCAAAGACTAGTCCCCCCCAAGAGATGCCAGTCCAGCTGGTCTGAGGAGTGATCTGGCCATCATCATTAAAAATATTTATCTAATTCAACTGTGTCTCCAAGGTTAAGAACCACTGATATGGTCCTTGAAGAAAAACAAAACAAAAAAACCCACACTTTTTACTTTAAGCTAATTTTAGATTTATTGAAAATTGCAAAAATAGAGTTCCTATATGTCCCTCCTCACTTCCCCTAAAGTTAGCATCTTCTATAACCACAGAACAATCATGAAAAGCAAGAGATCAACATAGGGACAATACTATTAAGTAAACTCCAGATCTTACTTGAATCTACCTTGATTTTCCATTACCACCCTCTTCCCGTCCCAGAATGCTATCCAGGATCCCACACTGCCTTCCATTGTCATTTTTCCTCACTTTAATTGCTAACACATCCGTGTTCTTGCTTCATCTTTCATAACCTTGCCACTTTTGAAAAATATTGATCAGTTATTTTGTCAAATTTTCCTCAACTTTAATTTGTCCTGTGTTTTCCCATGGTTAGAGTGAGGTTATACATTTTGGGTGAGAATGCCACAATGTTGTGTCCTGCTAGGTATATATTAGAAATATGACTTATTGCAGTAGCTTTGATCGTTTGGCTAAGGTGTGTCCATCGAGTTTCTCCCTGTAAAGTTACTGTTCTCCTCCCCTTATCCCACATGTGTCAAACACAAGGCCCGCGGGCCAAATCCAGTCCGGCAGGCCTTGCAATGTGGCCCGCACCGCGCTGTCATCACTGCACTCTGCTGTCAGTTTATGACATTGTCAGTTTATGACTGTTCAGTAAACCATTCGGCCTGCGATTTAGGCTGGATTTTAGATTTTGGCCCCTTCTCTGATTGAGTTCGACACCCCTACCTTATCCTATGTAATAAGAGGCTGATATGCAAATAGACCAAATGGCAGAACAATTGAACAACCAAACAACCAGTTGCTATGATGTGTGCTGACCACCAGGGGGCCTGCACGGAACATGGCAGGTGTGGACAGCAGGCAGCAGAGTGAGGAACACGGCGGGTGTCAGCTGCAGCAGGATGGTGGAGCAGGTGAGTGGGGGCACCAGACCAAGGTGGGGGCGCTGGTTGCTGTCATCAGGGCAAGCCTCTGGTGGTTACTGAAAATTCTTTGCTCCCACATGCCACTGTCCCACCCGGCACTCACACCTGCTGCTGGCACTAGGCCCACTCACACCCACTGCTGGCACCAGAGCCACTGCTTGAACCTACTGCTAGTGCTGGCCCCAAAAGTGCTGTCAGCACATGGGAGCAGAGGTGGTGGGAGTGGGGCTGCTGACAGACAGGGGACCAGTAGGGGCTGGATGGGGGCACAGAGAATGGGCTGAGACCTATCCCTGTGCCCATTGCAGCCTCGAGGCCCACAGTTCCTTTCAAGGTGCATGAATTCATTCACTGGACCCCCAGTCCTATAGAATAAAAGGCTAATATGCAAATAGACCAAATGGCAAAAGGACCAGTCACTATGACATGCACTAACCACCAGGAGGCAGATGCTCAATGCAGGAGCTGCCCCCTGGTGGTCAGTGAACTCCCACAGAAGCCAGGCTCATGGCTGGCAAGCACAGCAGTGCTAAGAGTGTCCAACTAATAGCTGAGGCCCACACCCTCCTGGGGGACAGGCCTAAGCTATCCGGACTTCAAGAGGGCGAAGGCCTGGCTGAAGACCCCCCACCCACCCGCCCCGGGTGCAAGAATTTTGTGCACTGGGCCTCTAGTTAGTTAATAAGTATCTGGAGAGTGATACTTGAGACTAAGCACATCCTGTTTCTCTTCAACACATGCTTAGTCTTAATTTTAGTAGCCTTTGAGTGTATATCATTTGCAACAATTATTATCTGGTATTTGTCTGAAGACCACTTTTTCATTTTCTTCTACAGTGTTAATTGTATGGAAGAGCTGTGCTTTCTCCCCCATTTTATTTATTTATCCAATTATTGATTTACATCAGTGTGGCGTAGTCCTGCTTTTAATCCCTATTAAATCTTGCTATCTTGGTAAGTAGGCATTGCTACTGTGATTTAGAAATGAGGAAATGAGGAACCATGGCCAGGAGTATGTAAATCACTTGTCTATATTCTCACAACTAGTACGTGGCCGAGGAGAGATTCAAAGTTGCTCCAGATTTAGTTTTGCCCATCTTTTGCCTTGATCACGGCTGTAGCTTCTGAACTGTCTCTGCCATCATCCTCATAATGCACATTTCTCCCACCCTCCACATCAGAGCCTCAAAAAGCTTCACATCCTCCCAAGGGCTCCTCCTGTCCTTTCGATGGAGCTCAAACTCCTAGCCTGGGTGTAAAGGTCCTTTCTGGTCTGACTTTGATGATTCCTCAGGCCTCATCTTTCCCTGTTGTCTTCCCAGCTCCAGCTGTTACCAAACCTCCTGCAGCTGTGTCTCGCCTCCGGACCTTTGCATGCATTGCTCTGCCTGAGAACACGCTCTCCTATCCTAGCTTCCTTTGCCTCTTCCTCCACGGCTCAAGCTCAGGCTCAGGCTCAGGCTCAGGCATGCACCACCCTAGGCATGCCTTCCTGCTTCCAGGATGTGGTCGTTGCCACCTGCTTTGCCTCGCCTGTTACTGCTCTGGGTCTCCACTCTCTCAGGGAGGATGAGCCCCTTAAGAGCAGAGATTGGATCTCTGGATCCCCAGCACTGTTCACATCAAGGTACTTAGTTAATACTTATGATGGGTTGCCTTGCCATGGTGGCTCAGTGATTGTCGACCTATGAAACCAGGAGGTCAGGATTTGATTCCATGTCAGGACACATACCCAGGTAGCAGACTCGATCGCCAGGAGGGGGTGTGCAGGAGGCAGCTGATCTCTCATTGATGTGTCTATCTCTATCTCCCTCTCCCTTCCTTTCAGAAATCGTTAAAAATAAAAAATCCTATATAATAAAAGCATAATATGTAAATTGTCCCCTCAACTGGGAGTTCGACCAGGGGGTGAGGCCAGCTGGGGGAAGGGAGGGAGGCTCCGGCCAGCAGCCAGCAGCGGCTTTGGACCTTACCAGCGCATGAATTTCATGCACTGGGCCTCTAGTCCTATATAATAAAAGCTTAATATGCAACAAATGGTGGAATGACTTATTGCACTGACTACCAGGGGACAGATGCTCAATGCAGGAGCTGTCCAAAGACCTCAGGCCAGCCAAGATGGGTGCTAGCAGGGGCCCTCTGATCGACCCACCAGTCACTCTGCAGCGGGAGGTGACTGGTGGCAGTGACAGGGGCAGGGCCAGTGAGCAGGGGTGCCAGGCCGGCCAAGGCAGGTGCCAGTGGTCACCCCACCCATTGCCCTGCTGATTGGCCCTAATTGCTGGCCAGGCCTAGGGACCTTACTTGTGCACGAATTTCGTGTACTGGGCCTCTAGTATATGTATATTTATGATGGGTGAAAACTGCACTCCAAAGCTCTTGCTCTTTTAGCTATCCTGTGTGCCTACTGTGTGCATGACAGTAGGTTAGGGACTGTAGAAAAAGATAGGAAGCTGAGTGAAAATAAATATGCCTATAAAACTGAAAGCACCAACTGTGGGCCTGCAGAGGACTCAGCATAGATAGAATGCCAGCCTCGTTATCCCCTCAGCAGTTCCATTCTATAGAAATGGAAACGGAGGCTCAGAGAGGTAAAGTGATTTGTGCCGGTCACACAGCTGATGAGTACCAGAGCCAAGATCTGAATCCCGTAGGAAGGCAGAACACATTCACCAGCCACCACCCCACGTAGCTTCCTTATACCCACCTAGAGGGGTTAGTGCTGGGTCCCGATAGGGCTTCCTATGGCCCCCATCCAGTAGTTTTGCGTGGCTTTCCCGCATGTCATTAACTGCCCTCCAGACCTTGTCTCTCTGGGTGTTTCTGCTATAGTTAAAAGAGCAATAAAAAACAGCATAATTGGAAGACAAAGGCGACTGCCTGGCCAGCCCGCCCTAAGGAGCGGAGTGCCGGTAATTTGGGTGTGATTCTGCCTGTGACTCATGCAGAAAAATTACAGCCTTCCGCATACAGGTGTGTACAGGCCGCTGGGTGGGGTGCGAGCAAACGTGGCATTTAATGCAGACAGTAAAACCTGGGCCTGTGGTGGGGACCCGCTGCCAGACGGCCCCCCCTCGCCTGCCCTCCCACCCCGGGGATATGTTATAGTGCAGAGCCCCTTCCAGTGTGCAAAGTGTTCCTGCTCCGTGTTTCTACAGACGGAGCCCCACCGGCCCTGGCGAGGGGCTGGGTGCTCCGGACTGGGATACCTACGCACCGGTTCTGGGGCGGTGGACTGTCAGGACCCAGGGTCCCAGAGCTGGACAGGCTTTGGCAGAGGGGCTTCAAAGCGGTGTCCCAGCATCCCCACAGACCCAGGCAGGCTTCCTGAAAGAGGTGGGTGTGGGGAGGCATCTAGGACTTCCTTCTTCCCTGCCTACCTCTCATCTGCCGCTGGGAGGAAGTCTTCATTTTGAAAGGGAGGGAGGAGAGGGGCACCCCCTCTGGCCCCTGAGCACCAGAGCTGCTTCTCTGGCCACCTGCCATCGTATCGGCTGAGGGCCCTGGGCCCAGCCCGCCCAGACCCTGGACTCCGGGCTTCCTTCAGCTTCCGAGGTAGCTGAGATTCCTCTTCCTCATGCAGAAAGCAGCTGGCAGAGAAGCCAGGAGCTGGGTGCTTTGCGTAGAGATTGAACGTGGGGGTGTAGGTGCTTGTGCCCCGAGAAGGTCCCACCTTGGTCTAGAGCTGCTGAGGGACTCCGGCCACAGACCCCTCGCCCTGGAGGTGTTCTTGGTCCTGAGCCCTGGGCTCTCCTGGGCTCCTGAGTGCCTGCCCTGCTTGGAACCGTGAGTGATTCCACCGCCTGTAGCCCTTTCTCCCCAAGTTGAAGGAGGGCAGGTTGTTATAGGTCTAGGCCTTGGAGTTTAGGGCTAAACAAACCCCCAGCCATATACCCGATAAACATCCATGCTTACTTACATGGCATGTTGTTTATTTTAGTGTCATGATCAAACTTTCAATGGGCAGTATATTCACATGGCTCAAAACCTGAACTGCCATCAAAAGGCTCCAGAAGTCCCATTCCCACTCCTCTCCCAGCCATCCTACCCCCTGATCCCTAGTTCCGGTGTATCCAGTATTCCTCATGCAGATGCATGAAATGATATATATTTGCATACACGTATGCTGTTCCACTCCTCATGTTTTAACCTATAGTGATACCTGCAGGAGACTTGTGCATATCCTCCCTCTCCTCCTCCTTCTCCTCCTTCTCCTCCTGCTGCTCCCCCTTCTCCCTTCACCTCCCGCTGCTTCTCCAACCGCTGCATAGTATTCCACTGTGTGGATGTACCATCGCTCATTTCCCCAGTCCTTTCCGACGGACGCTGGAGTCACGGCCACGTCTTGGCTGTTGCACACAGCTTCGGGGAAGAAGCTCGCACATCCTTCATGTGTTCGTCATGTATATGTCAAGTAAATTCCCAGAAGTGGGATTGTTGGGCCACAGGGTAAATGCGTCTGTCACTGTGATAAGAAATGACTAAATCACCTTTCGTCGGGGTTGTACTTTTTTCATTCCCACCAGCAACGTACGAGCGTGCCTGTTGCCCAACACAGCAGCCTCCCCAGCAGGCTGTGCTGTCATCCTTTTGGACGGCCGACTATCTGATAGGTAAGAAATGGCATCCTGGTATCGTTTGGATTCACACACGTCTTAGTATGCGTGAGGGAAGCGTACTTTTTCATAGGTGTAAGGCCACTGGGACCTCTTTTCCCTCCCAGGGCTCTGTTCAAGTCCTGTGTCCACTTGTCTGCTGGGAGGTTCGTCTTTTTCTTCTTGTTTCCTAGGAACCCTTTGCATTGCAGGGAGATTAGCCCCTGGCTATGGTGTGAGTGGCAAGCATTTTTCTCCCTCTTCGTCTTTTGAATGTGTCTACGGTGTTCTTTATCACGTAGGAGTTTGTGTTGTTGGTATTATTAATTAATTCATTATCTTTCTTTTCTGCTTTCTGGATTTTGAGTCGTTATTGGAAGATTTCCCCCACCCTACAATTATACAGGGATTCCCTCATGGTTTCCTCTGATTCTCTTATGGGGTTAATTTCTACAGCTACATTTTGGGTCCATTTGGAATTTGGTGTCCTGGTGTCCAGGCCTCCAGCTGTACTGGTTCTCCAGATGGCTTCCCAGTTCTGCCCAAACCATTCATTAACACTCTCATCTTGGGAGCATTTGCGATCTTGCTTCCTGGCACATGTCATCAGTTTAGCTCAAATAAACTCGTAAAAATTAAACCCCTCCTGAACTTTCATCTGTACACCCCTGATGTAAGAGGCCACCTCTCTCAACACGAAATCACAGTGTTTGGGGTGCGTTTCTGGGCTTTCTTTCTGCTCCATCGGTCTGCCTACTCACAGTGTGTTAAGCAATTAGAAAAAAAAAAAATGTCATTTCAAGATAAAACTCTAAGTATCCAAGCAATCTGAGCTTGTCCCCACCCCTGCCAGCCCTCTCTCCACCCCTCGGTGATAGTCACGGTCTGCCATCAGGAGAACTGCAGCCCGAGTGTCCCTAATGTTTATTGGCCGAGTGGTCCCCTCCTCCAGGAAGTGCTCCTAGCCACCTCCTTGCCCTGGGCAGAGTTAGTCACTTGCTCAGCAAGCACCCAGGGCTCCCTCCTCTCACTGCAGCATTTACCACATCTATTGGGCTGCGTCGTAATCGCCTGTTTACTTGTCCTGGGCTCGATTCCTGGTCGTGAATCAGTCAACATACGTCTTACTCATTTATAGGGCAATAACATGGCTGCAGCCTGCAGTACTGCGTGCAAAGGGTTTGATTCTTGTAAAGTGTCAATCAATCCAAGACATTTTCTAGTTCCCCTTAGGCCTAAAGTTTAGGGGCTCAGTGCTGGGTTTGTCTCCTCCTTCCCATTGCTCCCACCCCTCAGCCTTGCTGCCCCTCCCAAGGCTCCATGAGGACCCCCAGATGGGCCTTCTCACTCTGGGGGAGAGGGCTTTGCAAAGTCGGGGAGGGCCTGGACCTCCACTTTTCCTGGATCCTTATTCTGAAGAGCTGATGTGCCACCATCATTTCTTCCTGGATGGCTCCCTGCAGCCCACCAGGCCTACCCAGGGTTCCATGGGCTCCGATGACAATCCCCACCCCCCACAACCCCCAACCCCAGGCTCTGGCAGCTTCGTGGGCAACAAGTCATAGAGGGCTGCCGTGCTGTTGCTCCTGAGACAGAGAGGATGCAGGTGAGGGGTCTCCCCTCGGTAGAGAAGCCCCTTCATTCAGAGGAGGAAGCTGAGGTGAGTTGTGGAGGGACAAGGAGACACTAGAACCAGGGCCTCCTGCGTTTCAGTCTGGACAGGCTGTGGAGAGGCTTTGGCAAAGCCCCCTACTTCCCACCCCTGCCACCCAGGCCTTCTTGGGTAACCCTGATTTCCCAGCCATTGCTCTGGGGCCCGAGGCCTGGGAAAGCATGACCAGAATGGTCAGGGCTGGGCCCGCAGCGGGACCAGAGACCAGCTGGAGCTTGTTCTGAGCAGGTGGCACAAAACCGGGGAGAGAGGAAGTGGCAGGAACTGGCACAGCATCTGGTTCAGGGGCCAGAGCTTGCTCCTCCAGGCCCCGCCCCCACGACTTCCACCTGCGATCTGACGTGCTCCTCTGAAAAATGGAGACGGTAACCCTGCCCTGCCCTTCCTACCTCCAAGCATCACGTATTGAGTGGGAGCCTTTGGGGGCTGTTCCCTGAGGACATGGTCCTTCCCCACACCTACCTCTCCTCCCAGAACCCTCTCTTTCAACCCGGCGATCCAGCCCTCCCCAGGGCGGAGAGTCGGGGTTCCCTCCTTTCTGGTGCTGCAGGAGTTGGCCAGGATCCGAGGGAGGCCCCCTAGTGTGGGGGCATCTGCCTGTGGTCCTTGAGGGTATTTCCAGCCCTGATTCTGCACCCTCTCCCCCAACAGCTGTGGGTGCCACCCTAACTCGTTACCCAAAAGGAACACACACGTTGCCCCAAGGGGCGTCTCCGTCTCTCAGAGCTGAGCCCCGCAGGAGGAAAGGCTATTTCTCCGTCACATCTGACTTTGACTCTGAGCCTTGCGAAGGAGTTCATCTGCCTCGCCTCCCTTTCACCCCCTGCCCCCAGCGAAAAGCCAGTGTATGTCTTATTTCCCAGTCTTGCTGTTCCCCCACAGGTGGTGTGACTTGCTCATCTAGGATCCTGAGCCGGAGAAGGGGAGGCGGACAGCCGGCCCCAGGTCCCGCGTCTGTGACCCAGGCAGTAACACAGTGACCGGAAGCCCTTCAGAGCTGGGGCTGCTCGTGGCTCTGCTGCTTCAATAAGCTTCGTGACCTTGGGCAAGTTACTCAGCCTCTCTGAGTCCCAGCCCCTCTGCCACCTCCCTGCCAGGCTGCTGCGAAGATGAAGCGAGAGAACGGGTGTAAAGTGCTCGGCTTCCGTCTGCCCCACAGTAACTGCTCAATAAACGGAGCTCTCTCGTCTCCAGCCCGGAAACCCCGGCCTCCGCGCTGTCCCCACTCGCTGACATTCCCTTTCAGCTCCAGGACAACAGCTGTCCCCGCTCCCCGTGCCCCTGCCCCCACCCCATTAGAGCCAGATCATAAAACCTCCAGGGGTGGGAGGCTGGTGACATCTTTAGTGGCGACATTTGGGTGAAAAATTCATGACCATCAGTTACTCGAGGAAGAGGGGGGGAAATGAGCCATTTCCGCAGCTCAGGAGCGTGGCTCTCCCCGGCTGCGAGTCCACAAATCTATTTTATGTGACGAGATCTATAGTCTAATAGAAGGAGCTTATCACGGACTTAAGAAAAAGTGCACAATAACGCGCCTCTCCTTCCCCACCTCTCAGCCTGCCAGGCGTCCTTCTGGAAGATGAAGGCGATGGCGCCTCCAGAAGCCACGGAGAGTTCACAGGCCAGCGGGGTCCCAGGGTGGCAGCCCAGGGTGGCGGGGGGTGGGAGGGGGTAGGTGGGGGGGGAGTCCTGGGTGGCACCTCGCCCTGCCTTTGCTTTGCACCTCCCAAGGCTGCTCCCCAACCACCAGCCCTCATCGCCACAGCTGAGGGGTTCCCAGCACACTTGTCACCCTGTCCTCACCAGGTCTGGGAGCCAGCCAGTCCTGCCATGCCAGCTTGTCTATAACACAAAGGAGCAATGGAAGTGTCCCTTTTCTCACGGCCCCTCATGCTGGGGAGGGAGGTCCAGGCTGAGGTGGAAGGAGGGGGCAAGGTGGGCATCTCAAATCCTCTTCAAGTTCTCGGGTCCAGGTCCCGTGGGCCTGGGACAGCTCTGAAGAGTAAGAGGCTCTGTGCACGCCGGCGTGGCAGCCGTTCTCCGGAAGCTCCCTGCGTGTGGTGCTTGGGAAGCCCAGGGTCTGTGTGCAGGGAGGCCCAGGGCTGCCTGCGCAGGCGAGGGAGGGGCCTGCAGGGAGCCAGACTGTTGACTCTAGGGCCCAACGTGGGAGCTTGTTTCAGGGAGCAGTCCCAGGACAGACCCCGGCGCTGGAGGGACACAGCAACTCTTGTCTCAGATGCAGTGTTGCCTCCACTGGTCTCATCCATCAACCCTGAGGCTCAGCCTTCTGGTGGTCCCATTGGAGCCTCAGGCCTGTCACGTGCTGCACAAATGAATGACGGAGTGAAGGAATGGATGGCCTGGCCTGGGCAGGAAGACCCTAGCTCGGTCCCAAGCCTTGTCTCCCTGAGACGTCAGAGCACATGGAGCGCTGGCAGACAGGCCTGTCCTGGGCTTGTGTGGTGAGCGGCCTGAGCTTCCCGGGAAGAGAGTCACCTGGGCCTATAGACACACACCTTTGGGTGGAGGACGAAGGCTCAGTGCTGGGAGGGACGGCATTTTACATTGGTTTGTTTGCCTAATCACATCTACCTTGCCAGGAAAAGGATTTCACCAGGCAAACAGAAATGCACATAGACAATAGCATAAAAGACAAAGTAGAAAATGAACACACAGGGAAAATAAGAAGATCCCCAGGTGGGGTGAGGGGCAGGGAAAGGAAGTTAGAGGCAGAAGGTTTAGGGGCTGGTTGGAATCTCAGGCCCGCAAAGTTCTGTGGTCCATTTCCTCATCACTAAAATGGGGTAACATAGAGCCTTGGGCCGTTGTCAAGATGAAACAAGATGAAACCTGTAAAGCGGTCCACATAGCAATTGATTATTACTATTATATGAAGCACTCAATATATAACCAATAATCAATCAATCAATAATCAAGCAGTAACATTGTGATTCTTGCATTCCCCATGAGCCAGGTGCTGAGCCTGACCATTGGACTCCTAAGGCCATAGTAGGCCAAGCAAAGACGGGAACTTGGTCATCACATCCATAGGTCCCAGCAGCACCAGGGAGAGGACATTCCCTCCAGGGACTGAGGCCGGTGACAAGGTTCTTCCGTGCTTTCCTCTGGGCAGGCACCAGGGCAGGTGCAGGGTGGTATCCAGACAACATTCCCATCCCAGGGCACATTGGCAGTCCCCTGCCCAGTGCGGCCCAGGCGAAGGCATTGGGTGAGGGCCTAACCCGTGGTCCCCAGCCCTCGGCTGATAACGTTTGGAATCCTGGAGCAGCGAGGGGCTGCCTCATCCATGGGCCGGGCTCTGGGCCTGTTGCTGCCTGTGCCCGGAAGCCCGGGGCTAATCGCACCAGGCACAGGGGAGGGCGGTGGTGAAGAGCAGCACAGACTCTGAGACCTGCTTCTCCAGGGCTTTGGGACACGAAGGGTGAGGTCCTTCCTTGAAGCACACCCAGGTCAGGGCAGCCCCGGTCTCCCCCTCTGCCACCCTGCTGGAGCCCCACAGAGTACAACCTTGGATGCACAGCTTGGTTTCCCAGGAAGACTGGTTGCCACCCTCCCAGGCCATCTGCCCATGCCGCCCCCTCTAGCCTTACCGGGCCCTTTGTCTGCCCTCTTACTCTAACCCTCACCAACTCCAGCACCTACACTCCTCCCAACGTTTCTCTAACTCTTGCTTTCCCCTGGGCCTTTGCACATTCTGTTCTCTTTGCCCCACTTCGCCTGCGCCCCCTGCTCTGGTGAACTCTCCAAGGATCAGCCCAGAGGTCATTTCCTCTAAGAAGCCTTCCCTAAACCCCAGACTGAGTCAGACTCCTCTCCTGCACCCCCACACCTTCCTTCCTGCCTTCTGAGGTGCACGTATGGCTCCAGGCTATAATTGCCGGTATCCTTTCCCGCACCCATTTTACTCGTATATTCCACAGGGGCAGGAGCTTGGTCTCACCGGGGCTCCAGGTTGTCCCTGGTGCCCAGCACAGGGCCTGACACATGGTGCTGTTGAATGAGTGAAAGATTGAGTCTTTTATTGAGATGGCTCCTTGGCCCAGGCCGTCCCAGGTGCAGGCAGAGGCCATGGCGTCTCCCGCAGGCGTCAGCATCCCAGCCATTGGTTTGGCAGAGGCACCCTTGCCATCGTGACCTGCAGCAGGTGGGGGAGAGGGCAGCCATCACGTGGGAAAGAAGATGATCCTTCTGTCTGGGGGCCCCTGGGAGCCAGAGTGTCCATGGAGTGAATAAGGGTGAAGTAGGTGAGGGTGGCACACAGATGTAGTGTCTGGGGGTTATTATTGTAACTTCCAGTTTTTTGTTTTGTTTTAAAATATATTTTCTTGATTTTTTTACAGAGAGGAAGGGAGAGAGATAGAGAGTTAGAAACATCGATCAGCTGCCTCCTGCACACCCCCTACTGGGGATGGGCCCGCAACCAAGGTACATGTCCTTGACCCAAATTGAACCTGGGATCCTTCAGTCCACAGGCTGATGCTCTATCCACTGAGCCAAACCGGTTTCGACTAACCTCCAGTTTTTTAACATTACCAGGTTAGAGTACCGTATTTTCCGGCGTATAAGACAACCCCTTAATTTTATAGTTAAAACATAGGTTTAGGCCTATATTCGCTGTATAAGACTAACCCCCACTTCCGAGGCAACACCAGTTTTTGTGTGTGTGTGTGTGTGTGTGTGTGTGTGTGTTTTTTAAATATATTTTATTGATTTTTTCAGAGAGGAGGAGAGAGGGATAGAGAGCTAGAAATGTCAATGAGAGAGAAACATCGACCAGCTGCCTCTTGCACACCCCCTACCGGGGATGTGCCCGCAACCAATGTACATGCCCTTGACCGGAATCGAACCTGGGACCTTTCAGTCCGCAGACCGAAGCTCTACCACTGAGCCAAACCGGTTTCGGCTCAGTTCTTTTTTTAATAGACCGCCTCTCTGACTCTGGCCAATCTGAGCAGGCTTTTTACTAGAACACAGTGTACATGTTCTGTACCTGAAGCTTTTCACTAGAACACAGTGTACATGTTCTGTACCTGAAGCTACACTGTGTTCTAGTAAAAAGCCTGCTCATGCTCAGATTGGCCAGAGTCAGAGAGGCGGTCTATTAAAAAAAGAACTGGTGTTGCCTCGGAAGTGGGGGGTAGTCTTATACAGCGAATATAGGCCTAAACCTATGTTTTAACTGTAAAATTAGGGCGTCGTCTTATACGCCGAAAAATACGGTAACCTCTCACCCTGGGTTCCCAGAGGAGGGGGAGACCAGACCTTGTAGAAACCAAAGACATAGCAGCTGGAAGATTCAGGGAAGGCCCAGGAAGAGGGGGCAGCTGGCGGGATGCACCTCAGCCAGAGCTGCTCTGACCTCATCGATTTTGCCTTCAGAGGGGGGCGGGGGGGGGCTGCCTCTGACTTCACCTGTAAAGCGAGTTGGAATGTCGAAACAACGAGAAGCCACGAGTGAGTCCAGAGCAGGCAGTCACTGGCTTTCTCCCCCAGACCTCCCTGCCCGCCACCTCCTTGGGGTGTGAGCCGTGCCCGTCAATGTCCATCACCGAACGGCGAAGGAGCAGCCGCTTGGTGAAGTTACACCTGGGCGCGAGAGTCAGCCACAGCACCTGTGCCAACGGGGATGTGTGTGGGCCAGCAGAGTCCCATCCCAGGGCTCCGCAGCCAGAGCCACAGAGTGGGCAGCAGTGCCAACGTGACATAGACAGTGTGTGAGAGTCAGGCACCACCGGGCTCGGATACAGCTGTCCTGGGAGAAGCGCTGTGCGTGGAAGAGGGGAGAGACAGCGGCTGAAGGCTGGCTGGACATCCTTTAAAGGGAGTTTTATCGACGCTCAGCGCAGGCAGCGGTTCTGACGTCTGGGCAGTGCTAAGGAGGGTGTCGATCTCCAGGAACAAAAGGCAGATCCTAAGCAGGGTATCATCAGCTCTTAGTGCGCCTAAACACTGGCATTAAAATAGAAGTGCTTGAAAGCCATCACTTTGCTTAAGTGGGTTAGGCATCTCCATGGCGAGCCTGCTTATAGCTTTGCAAAGCCTTTCTCCCCCTTCGAGTGTTCGATGGCCAGCTTTAGCTGAGCCCGTGTCCAAATTCGGTCAACTCCAGGCTGGCGCTGCCCGGATTCCTGACAGCCCTGTGGGCCCACCTTTGGGATGGATCAGCTCCGCCATGGCCCCGGGCGGTGGGAACGGATTCTCCTCGGCTCGGGCTTGCTGCTGTGTCCCCCTGCATAGGACCTCAGACACCAGCCGCCCTTGTGGTTGATGGTCCCCATGAGGCCCAGAAATGACTGTTAAAATATTATCTCCTCCGGGGACACTTAGGGACCAGACATGCTTGAGGCAGATGTTAAGTATGGCGGGGCTGGCGGGGGTGGGAAGGGGGGGACAGCCTGTTTTCCCATCCTTGTGCAAGGGAAAGAAGAAATCAAGCAAGTGGAAGAACAGATGTTGCTGCCTCCTCTGTGCGGCCCGGTGGGCTGCGGGGGCAGCGGAGGGGCCAGGCCCGCTGTCGGGAGGGGCTGGCTTGCTTCCTGGGCTGTCCTGTCCTGTTGGGGAGGAGGCGTGTGCTGCCCCACCCCCCAGCCCCTGAAGGTAAAAGATTGACACTGTCTCTAAAGAGAGAGAGAGACAGAGATAGAGAGACAGAGACCAAGGAGAGAAGGAGACAAAGAAAGGAAGGAAGAAAGAGAGGGAGGGAGCAGCAGGGCTTGCTGCCTTTCATGGTGCAAATTCTCCTGCCAAGGCCAGATGTACACAATCTCTCTCCAGAGCAGGGCGAGCTGCCTCCAGCACAGGGCTCTCTCAGCCCAGCCACCCAAGCCTGTTGTTTGTTGTATTGAGGAAGCTAGCTCAAAGCAGAGCCCAGGGCTACAACAGAGGCAGGAGCAAGCCAGAGCAGTACGTGAACCTTGGCTACCAATCCCAGCCTAGGGCTGGCTCCACAGATGCTGCTTTGGAGGAACTTTCCGGAATATCCCCTGGGTGCAGTGACTCTCCGGCCTGAGACCCTGAGAGGATGGGTGCCAGTGGGCTTCTGGGAGCTCCTGGGCTGGCCTGGCCCCAGGTGTTCAGGGCATTCGTCCTGGTGACCGGGAGGCAGAGCTTTCTGCTGCACAAGCCAGGCGGTGACAGATGTGCGAGGGCGGGAGAGGCCTGGGGCCCGGCTCGGGGCCTCTCCAGCACTCAGCCACCCCTCTCCCGGTTGCACACTCCAGTTTTGCTTTTGACTTGCCACTTGTGAATGTATGTGTTTTAGATCTATTCCTTCCAGTTTTCCTTGTTCCACTTTTATGTCCTGTCACTGAATGTAGTGACAGACCTGGGTTTGTGCCGAGTCCTTGCTCTGGGTGCTGTGTGACGGACTGACTGAGCTGACTGCCCTGGTCACTTATTCCCCCTGGTATTTCACCATCTACTCGGTCTCAGTCAGCCCAGGCTGCTGTAATAGCACAGACTGGGCGGTGTAAACAACAGGCACTTATTTCTCACAGTCCTGAAGGCTGGAAGTCCAAGATCAAGGTGCTGGCAGATGTAGTTTCTGGTGAAAACGCTCCTCCCGGCTTGCAGATGGCCCCCTTCTGGTAGATGCCCTCACATAACCTCTTCTTTGTGTGCACGGAAAGAAATTTGCTCTCTCTTCTTTTCTTAGGAAGGCACTAATCCCATTATGGGGGCTCCACCCTCATGACCTCATCCAAACCTAATTACCTCCCAGAGGCCCCGCCTCCTTGTATTATCACTCTGGGGATTAAGGCTTCCACGTATGAATGGGGAAGGGCAGGGCCTATTCGGTCTATACCCTACATGCCCTTCTAAACGCTTCTTTATAAATTGGGTTTGGGGTATGATGAAGACTACCTCATGGAACAGCATCGCGGTGGTGGTGTGTTCTCAGCGGGTCCCTGACAGCTGGCGGAGTCCATAGCGTGTCTGAGCCAGGGATCCCAGCAAGCTTCTGAGGCCGGGAACCTAGGCCACGGAGTGTCCCCGGAAGCCTCTATTTAGGGCCTAGTCATGGAAGGCTTCCTGTAGGAGGGGATGAGGCTGGGACGGCCTCTTTCCCAGAGGCTGACGACGAGCCCCCGGCAAAGGCAAGGAGCTGGCTATGAGGCAGCAGGCACCTCGGAAGGACAGAGGTGGGATGCAGTGCTGGGAAGTCGGAGAGTGGCCCAGCCGCCATGCCTCTGGGTTTAGTCTCAGGCAGAGAAGAAGGGGCTCTTGGCATGAGCATCTGGGGCTCCTTGAATGACCACAGGGGAGGAAGTGATGTCAGCCTGAACGGGGCTCCAATCTGGACGCTGCCATCCACCCTCTCTGAGACCTTGGACTCTCTGAGCCCCAGCTTCCTCCCTGTCGGTAAGCTGCTCGCAGAATATTTGTAGGAAATATAGTAAAGAAAGCTCTTACCCAGTCCCTGGCACAGAGAGGGGTCAGATGTGTTGTTAGTGTCCCGTCTCTTCCTCACATGAATCCAATTAGCAAGCATTTATTGAGCATTTATTTTGCCCCCCTCCCTGTGCCAGGCTATACCGAGTGGATGGAGATCTGTCCCAGGGCCCTAGGGCCTGGACGTGGGGTGGGATGAACGCACAGGATAGACCCAGAGGCCAGGAAGAGTTTGGTAGATGGGGGTGTCTCTCTGGAGTGTCAGGGTGGTGGTGTGAACTGGCCAGTTTGCTAAGGAGGAGGACAGAGGAGGCAGAGGTGGGGGGCAGGTGGCTGCTCTTTAGATGCCCCTGAGCTACAGCCCACACTGCCCTGGGAAAGCTCGGGGCACCGACAACCTGAAACCGAGGGGGCTGAGGCAGAGGCAGGGTGCGATCTAGGGAGATGTAAAGGGGAAACGGAGGCACTGCCACCTCCTGAGCACGAGTCTGTGCCATGCCTTGTGCCAGGACTCGTGCATGCTCACTTCACCTCCGCTGTGGACTGAATCAATCCCACTTCACAAATAAAGGGACTAAGGCTTAGAGAGAGGGAGGGACCCACCCGGGATGGGGGTGGGGAGCAGCCCCAACCCAGTCTCTCAGGCTCATCTCCCTCACCAGCTTTTCCCATTTACCCGCCTCTGCGCTGCACTCCAGGAGCAGGGGCGCCTTGTGAGGGCCATGCCGCCGGAGAAGGGAGAAAGGGGCAGCCCGAGTGGGAGTCATTGGTGAGGGGACCCCAGTGTGTGTGCCCTGAGACTCAGGGCGAGCCTGGGGCCTGGAGGGGCACTTGAGCTGAGGTGGCTGGCATGGGCATCCAGAGGCAAGAGAAGCCAGATGGTTGCATGTGCGTGGGAGGGCTGGGCGGAGCACCTGGCTCTGGCTCTGGCCCTTGCCACGCAGTCTGTCCCTTCCATCCGGATCCTCGTTAACACGGCGCCACCTAGTGGCGCCAAGTGGAAGCGGCGGCACGACCTGGTTCCAGCCGGAGTTCCTCTGGTTTCCTTGCCCCCAGAGACCAAGAAAGAAAGGAGGGAGGGGCCGCCCCCAACCTGACCTAAAGAGCAGGAGGTGACACCTGATATTTAAGGGGTTGAATGGACGGAGGTGGAGGCTGGAGGAGGAGGAGGCTGGAGGGAGGCGGGGTGGCACACCAGGCTTCGACCTTGACCCTGGTCTGTGTGGTTTGCCCCTCTTCATCCCAGCCTCCAGGGTGTAGGAGGAGGTCAAAGAAAGTAGAAGTTGTCCAGACTTGGCAAGAGGAAGAAGGACCCTGAGGATTCAGCAGGGGGTGGGGGGATATCTGGACAGAAGCTTGGGGCTCAGTGTGAGGTTGAAAGTGGGGGGGACAGTTCAGGCTGCAAGTGGGAGCAGAGGATGCAGAGGTGATGGTGGGAAGGTCACAGAGCTGCCTGGGACTGGCTGCCAGAGATTGGAGGGACTCCCCCGGCTCTCCTCCAACAGAATCCAGTCCTGGGACGTGGCTCTTTCTCTATTCTGATCCTCCTGCCCTGGGCTGGCTCTTCCTCCTTCTCCTACATAAGGAACACACCATGTTGGAGTCAAGAAAAACTAACACAGCTTCCCTGAGCCTGTTGGTGGGAGACATGTCCGTATGATATGGGCCTCACGGGGAGGGAGGTGTGAGCCGTCTCCCATGCCTTGGGGAGGGGACGTTGTTCTGGCTCTGCCCTGAATTTGCCAGTGAACTTGGGCGAGCCACAGTTCCTCCCTCAGCAAAGGCCTGAGTGCGAGGTAATTCCTGCTGGTGAGGCTTGAGGTGTCGGTGGTCCGAGGGTGTAGGGGTGAGCGGAAGCCCATTCCTGCTGGAACCTCAGTGAAAGGCAAGGCCATGCACACCTGCTTTAGGGTGTTAAGACATGAGTCTGGTGTGTGTGTGTGTGTGTGTGTGTGTGTGTGTATGTGTGTGTGTGTGAGAGAGAGAGAGAGAGAGAGAGGGAAATATAGGCAGAGCTGCCCCTCTGACTATGAATTGTGGGGCTACCTGCTCTCCATGCTGTGTACCCTTCCTGGGGCAGCTAGATGCCGTATGTCCCCAGAAGGACCCGCAAACTCCTTCCAGCTGGGGCTATTCCCCCTCCCCAGCCTGTGCCTCAGTCCCTGCCCACAGTCCCACTCTCGGCAGATGCTCCCCTGGGCCTTGGCCACGGAGGGAAACTTCTCCTTTGAGCTGGAAATCTGGGCCACCCAGCTGTCCGCCTTCGGTCCAAGCATCCTGCGTGAGGAGATTCAGGTGGAAAATGTGAGGACATTCAGGAGCCATATGGCGTGTGCTTTAAAAAACCAGGTGCAAGAGGATTTCTTCTGCTGTGTCTGGGGCCTGGAAAAGTCCAGAATCCGCGGCTCCAGACCCGAGAGTGAGGAGGAAGGAGGCCCAGAGCCTCAGCAGGTCTCACGAACGCAGGCGGTGCTGGGCCTGGTGTTCGGGCCCCGCTGAGCCTGCTTTCCGGAGAGGAAGGGACATGTCAGCGCGTGTTTTATATACACTGAAATGGCAATGGCTGTGGGAATGGGAGCATGCTGAGCACAGATCTGACCAGCATTGCTTGTCCCTCGTCATACCCTTCTCAGAAGCCTGCAGGCCACAGATGTCCACGGCAGAGGGGGGAGGGGGTCCCCTTGATTGAGGGCTGTGAGCTCCTGGAGCCCCCAGTGGAGGTGTCTCCTTACAGAGTTGGGGAGCAAACCTCAGGGTGGTTATCAAACCCCCATCCCCAAGGTCCCTCTGAAAGGGTCGGAGGATTTGAACCAGGCTTGACCTAGCCCAAGGCAGGGGCACCTACCATTATCGAGGGCATGGTGGGGCCTGGGCATGCCTCAGAGTGGGCACAGCTGGCGACGGCTGCCCAGAAACCCGGCAGCTGCTCCCCCAGAGTTGATGTCCTGAGTGGGTGCTCTCCAGTGCGTGGGCCTTGGGCCTGGAGTCTAGGCAGGAGAGTGTGTGTAGGGGTGGGGCCTGGCCTCTCTGAGCACTGCCCACAGGGAGAGATTTTCTTAGTTTATTCTGAGACGGCACTGATGTCCTTCATTCTTGATAACTCCTGCCTTCCCCCAAGAGGCCAGAGGCCCTGCTGGGAAACCAGCAGACATTTCCCACCCACCCCTTCCAAGCAACCCCTAGCTGCCCCCTGCCCCCCGCCCTGAGTGCTGGGACAGTCACTAGGGCCCTTGCTGTCCTTCTCTGAGAGATTGGACAGCCCCTCCACAGGGGCCCAGGGAGCCCCACAATGTGAACTCCGACAGAGGGACCCAAAGGACAGTACGGGCAGGAAGACCATACACACCGCCGAACCAGGGGGTAGGGGGGGGTGGGGGACTGGGCCTCAGTTTCCTCATCTGGGAGCGAGGGGCTCGGCTCCAGAAAGCTCAGACCCCCTGCCCCTGTGCGATGGGCATGGCCCGGGGGTCCTGGCCTCTCCGTCTTCCTGGCTGGTTCGAGGCGTGGGCCCACCTCTCCCTCCTTGCCCTTCCTCAGCCTTCTCTTCTGTAAGATGGGTTTAGCACGAGGACCAGGTGCTGGGTGCTGGGGCTCCCTCTGCCCTCCCTGCTCCTGACCTCCATCAGGTCCACCCGATCCTGTTGCTGCTCCTCCTGTTCTTTACCGAGATGCTTTATAGAAAAGCGTGAGGCTCAGAGAGGGTACCTTGTTCAAAATCACACAGCCTGTATGACAAGGCTGGGCCTCGTGCGTCTTCTGTCTCTAGGGTCTTCCTCGAGGACTTTCCCCCGAGCGGGGTGCTGCTTCCATGACAGACGTGGCCATGTGAAGAGGATGGGGGTGGGCGTGGGGTCCCAGCGTTCCCTTCACCCCAAGGAGGTGGAGGAGCTCATCGGGGGGCCTCCCCCCGCGGGATGCTGGGCCAGGGATTCCCATCCAGAGCTCACGTTAGCACCCGGCTTATCCTCCTCGTCTCTCCCCGGGAATGACTCAGTCATGAGTTGGTTTAATTGGATTTCCCCCAGGATTGGTATTCAGAGGTTATCGCTGCATGATTTACTGAGTGGCCCATGCCAGCGTTTTGCTATAGGGTGCGCTTCTGTGTAGACACGTGTGTGTGTGTGTGTGTGTGTGTGTGTGTGTGTGTGCGCGCCCTGCACTTTCAGAAGTGCCACAAACAGCTCTTTATCCAGTGGGCACTCTGCTCCCGGCCCCCTGCCCCTCACGCGAGGGGAACTGCGTCTGCAGCCGGGAGCGGGGCAGGCGGCTGCCAGCTGGGCCGGCGCGCAGTTGTGTCTGGGATGGTGTGTTGTAACTGGCAGCCTGGCACATGAGTCACTGGCCAAATTAACTCGTTTCCTTTGGGGAAAATGTAATCAGTTATTGCACTCTGTTCCATTTTAGCAAATTAACTCGTTCCGTTTTTTTATTTATATATATATATATATTTTTTTTTTTTTTAATTTGGGGGGGGGGGTACTGAGGGGGAGGAGGCTGGTGGAGGCTGATGTGGGTGGATGGGAGTCAGCTGCTGTGAGAAGGCCCCGAGGGCTGGGAGGACTGACTGCCAGAGAAGACGTGGCCTCCGGTCCTGCTGGGCCCGGGGTTGGGGGTGGTGGTGGTGGAAACACGTTTAAAGAACTTCACCGCCTGCAAAGCACGTTTCCTAGAGACTTTTTCCCTGTGCCCTCCAAGTTGAAGAACACAATAGCTTTGTAGTGAGCAAGTGGCTGAGGTGTGAGCAGGACTTCTAGGACCTGTTGTCCCATTGGCCCAAGACAGCGGCCTGGAAACTTCCACCGGCCTGCCTGTGTGTGAATGGCCGCACTGAAGTCACGCACGGGCGCTGCGCGGCCTCGCCCCCTTCCATGCTCACCCTGCCCCAGGGCCAGGCATGGCAAACCCTCTGAGACGCACACAGGGGCACCAGCCGCTCCCATCACCTCTCAGCATGGTGGGGCTCCTTCCCCCTCAGACTGGGGATGGAAAAGGTATTTGATCTTAAAGAGCCTGAGCGTGCCCAATGAGTCAGACCCCTGGGGTCTCCCTGGAGGATGCTGTGGCCGGTGGGCTCCCCGCTGGCCAAATGACATCTGCCTCTGGTTGGGACTTGGCGTACATCCTCCATCTCCAGGGGGCCCACCCCAGTCTCGGTATCAGGCCCCATCATTGCCCAAGCCTCACCAGCTCAGGTTCTCTGAGAAGCCTTCCAGATCATGCCCAGCCCATGAGCCTTCTTGCACCCCTCTCCCACCTCCTGCTGCTCTGCGCCATGACATGCTAAACTTGGGTGCCAGATTAGTGTCCACCGTTGCCATGGTAAAGTGTTGCAGCACCCATGGGACATAGGGGGGAGGGCCCCCACCTGGAGTCGTCAGTCCGAGCAGGGGGTGAGGGTGAAATCTACGCCTGTGCATCCCTGGCCTAGGGTCTGGTCCAGGTGGAGGCGGCTGCAGGCAAGACCTGGGACACTGGGTCCTGAGGAGCAGTGAACAGGCCTTCTACCCAGAGCCTGGTGCCAGAGGGAGGCAGCTTACCAAGGGGAAGCACCCCCCGCCTCGGCCTACAGATGGGGTGTCCTGGGAGGCAAGACCTTCTTTCTGGCAATGAGAAAGGAGCTTCTGTACAGGCAACTGTAGGCTGTGGGCGCGATGTGGGATTGGAGGTGGTAGGGGAGAGGCATGCTCTCAGGACAAATGCAGGAGCCTCCTGGACCTTCGAGAGCACATCGGCAGATGTCTGCAGGACATCTTGACCCATAGTTAACTGCAGCTCACATCCTATCAAGCCAGAAGCCCCTGCATTGTCCGTGCTGAGGGGTGAGACCCACACTCTCTCCATCTCCCCTTTGGAGCAGCTGTCCTCTGCCTGCTGGCTGGATGCTGACAGTCGAGGCGGGGTCAGGGATGGGCAGTGTGTGTGTTCACAGCCCAGGAGTCTGGCTTGGGCCCCTCACTTCCTTTGGGGTGATCATGGGCACTGTTATTTAGACAACGTGGCATCAAGGCTTGTGGGTGCTGGACTTCCTCTTTGCCCATCAGATGCCTGACTTGGTGAGGGGGCAGAGAGAGAGGGGGATAGGATCAGGACTTCTTGCACATGTGCTGGTCCCAGACTCCATTCCAACCGTGCTGGGTGTGGCTATACGTCCCGCCACTCTGCAACCAAAGAGTCGCAACAGGACAGAAACGGAAGTGGTCACCACGGGCCAGTCTGGCCTTTAGGTCAGCATGTGTCACCAGGCCATTGGTAGGTGGTGTCAGATGATCAGGGAGCACAGGAGGGCCTTGGGAGCGGAGTGTGCAATGGCTCTGTGTGGCTTATTCCACCCGGGGGTGTCTGGACACCACAATCCTGGGCGGGGGAGCTGGCAGGTGGTGGGCAGGGATGCCCAGGACTCTACTGTGCCCAATGGGCCTGCTCTGGGAGGAATGGTTACTGCACCACTCAAACTGCAAATATCCCACCAGGCATTCCAGTGGGTGAAAAATCTGTTCAAAACGACCTGAGCCTAGAACTAAAGTCTGTTTTACATATTAACATACAGCATCCCCCCAATTCTAACATACAAACATACACTGAATCTTCCAGGAATGCAGCAATAGTGGAAATTGAGGAGAGATTGTCCTTTGTTTTGTCAGGGGATTTTACCAAGAGCGTTCACTGTTTTAGACAGTCACACCCCTGAACTCAAGGCTGCATGTGGCTGATACAACAGCATGATGCCAGCCTGCATTTTTAAAAAAATATATTTTATTGATTTTTTACAGAGAGGAAGAGAGAGGGATAGAGAGTTAGAAACATCGATGAGAGAGAATCATCGATCAGCTGCCTCTTGCACACCCCCCACTGGGGATGTGCCCGCAATCAAGGTACATGCCCTTGACTGGAATCGAACCTGGGACCTTTCAGTCCGCAGGCCAACGCTCTATCCACCGAGCCAAACCAGTTTCAGCCAGCCTGCATTTTGAAATGCCATGTTGGTGGTGAGCATATGAACAGGCGCCCCAATTCCACTGCTTCGTTTTTTTTCTCTAGTGTAGCCATGCCCGAGCATTCACATATTATTAAAATATTATTTGATTATAAATCACTCTCTTTTTATTTTTCCTTTATATACAGGTTAAGGCATTGCTACATTAACCTGTAAAATTATGTATGTGGATAGGTTATATTAATGATGAACTTCATTTCTAGGGAGAAAAGGAGATGTTATAAAAAACATTTATTTATCATCATTATTGTTATTTATTAATTTGGGAGAGGGAGAGAAACATTGATATGTTGTTCCACTTATTCACTACTCATTCATTGGTTGATTCTTGTTTGAGCCCTGACTGGTGATCAAACCCACAACCTTGGCATATCTGGATGTTGTTCTAACCAACTGAGCTACCTGGCCAGGGCACAAAGGATTTCTTATAGGAGGGGATGCTGGGTCTTACAGAATGAGGACTACTGAGTCCTCCCATTCATAGATGGGAAAAACGGGTCCAGGAAGGCACAGTACCTGCCAGATGTCACATTCTGAATGAGCAGAACCAGGATTAGAACCCAGGTCTCCCAATTCCTGGCCCAGGGCTCTTTCTGCTCACTCAATAGCTTTTGATAGCCCTTCTCAGCCCTTCTCTCATGACAACTCCATTCCCTGTTATAAAGGTGGATGAAAGATTTTTTTTAAACCTGTGGACTTCTGTTTGTAATTTATGGAAACTTTCCAAGCAGACAGGGAGGCCCTGGGCTGTGTGAACCCAGCAGCTTGCTGATGTCCAGGGCCTCTCCCAACTGTACCACCCTGTCACTCTGGCCAGACTCCTCCTGGGCCAGGCTGGGACCAGGGGGCGGGGCCAGACGACCTCCTGTGACCTCATCCAGCCCAGACACAATTTTCTTCCCTTCTAGATAGTTTTCTAATCACCAAGTGAATCTGAGACTGTCTATTCTTTGGATGACTACCTTTCAACTCAAGTTATGGTTTTATAAATAATATATATGGCAAGTCAGTGCTGGGGGAAGGACGCTCATTCTGCCCTGAAATATTTATGGCCCAGAGTGTCTGCTTACTTTTCTTCAGAGTCATTTTTTAGCACAGCGTGCGGGAGAGTGCGACAGCCCAGGGCACCGTTGGAGGCAGCAGCATGAATGGTCCTTCCAGCCTGACTGCTGGGCCTATTCATCCCACCGCCGACAGGGGAGATGGCAGCTCTGCCCAGGGAGTGCTCCCGAGCCCAGACCCCCTAAATTACCTCAGGGAAGACTGTGTCGGTGACAAGAATCGGCGCCACTGCCTTGGAGACAGACGTTGCTTTCCAGTGTGCGGATTGAATAATAACAGACACTACATCAGGCTTTTCCAAGTATGATCTTTAATTCTTCAGTCTTTCTGAGAAAGTGTGCATTGTAGCTCTCCCTTTACAGGTGGGGGAACCGAGGCACAGAAACGTTAAGGGATTCCTTGAGGGTCACTCTGTAACCAATGGTAGTCTGGAGCTCTACCCAGCCTGGCTGACCCCTCATCTCAATCTTTTCTCCTACACCAGCCTGCCACCCATGCTGACCCATCACTCAACTGTAGCCGGGAGCGAGTGAATGGATTCCGGATCAGTTTCCATGGCAGTGCCTGCCTGTCTGCAATGTTTGAACTGCTGGGTGGCTTGGATATGGGAATAACAATGTGCTGAGCAGCTGGGTGGAATCCCAAACCTAAGGCGACGGATGCATTCTTGCATAAGCTTAACTGGGGCCAGATGGGAGTGTGAACTGAGGAATTGATGGTGCTGGAAGGACCCGTAGAGTCATCTTATCTGACTTCCCATGTTACAGGTGGGAGATTGGGAGCATGACATAGGCTTGTCCAAGGCCATAGAGATAGATAGAACCTATTGATCATGATGGTCTACCTTGGAGTCCAGGCTCTGGTCAACCTCATCTCTCTCCTCAAACCCCTTTTCTTGTAGGAGAAAACTGAGACTTGGGAAGGGAAGAGCTTGATCAGAATCACAGGGGAGGATGGACAGAGAGCTGTGTACTTCCTTGGTCTGGCTGTTAATCCACTAGGGAGTTAAATCATTCTGCGACTGTGCTTGAGGAAAAATATTCCTGAGCATTTTTTAGCTAGCTGACCATGAAGAAGGCTTTAGTTAATAAAATATAGATTTTAATCAGTGATTGGGATTAAGTAGTGAGGGCAGGAATATAGGGCAATTTCCTATAGGAAAACGGCTCTTATATTTCTGAAAGTTGCTGACTCTTGGGAGGGCTGGCTCTGAGTCACCATCAATGTGGCAGGTGACAGAGAATGATTGTGAAGTCAAGGAATGACAACATTTCTGAAGAAGTCCAGCTGATCTTGAGTCAGAAGGAACTGTTGAGCTGTCCTGCCCTGGCTGCCTTTGGCCTTCCCCTGCCATAGGAAGCTCCCACTTGGGGTTAGGTAGTCTTTAAAGATGGTCCCCACAATGAACCATGCTTCTGGGTATTCATGCCCTTGTATGGCCCCCTCCCGCTTGAATATGGGCTGGCCCTGTGTGCACCAATAGCTTGTAGTGGACACAACTGAGTGACTTCTAAGCCACATCAGAAGAAGCCCTTGCAGTTCTCACCTGGCTCTCAGGTAAGGCTTGCTCTGGGTCTGACTACTTTGAGATTGCCCTCATGTGAGGAAGCCCAAGCCAGCCACGTGGAGAAGTCAGGAGGGGAGACAGAGAGATCTGGCCAAGCCCCAGCTCTTCTTGTTATCACAGCGATGGCATCAGATGTATGAGCGAAGAAACCATTCTGGACTTTCATTTCAGCTGAGCCTATAGCTGACTCCAGCCACTGCTTCCACCTGACTGCAACTAAACAAGCAACCCAGGGCCAGAAGCACCTGCCTGGCTGAACCTGATCAGCTCTATAGAACCACGAGAGAGAGAATAACAAAAAATATAAAGCCATTATGTTTTAAGGTGACGTGCTCTGCAGCAATAGATAACCAGAGCGCCTTGCATTGCTGATGCCATCCGGGCCTGGACCAGAAGTCCAGGGTGATGTGAGGTTTTAAAATCAGCCTTCTCACAAGCAGGACCAAGCCAGGCAGCCTCTCAGAGCCCAGGGAGTCTGTGTTCCCTCTGAGGCAGCCTCTCCAGCCAGCTGAGAAGCCCCTGAGAGCATCTGCAGGGGACCTGACGAAGGAGGACCTCACTGTCCTTCTCTCTGGACAGCCCTCCCTCAAGTCATTCACAGACCTTCCCTCTGCCCTTGGCTCCTGATCAGCTCCCAAAAAGCGAGGTCACAAGGCCCCAGAGTGTCTCTGAGGGACCCTCAATGGGCAGGAACAGGACTGCTTCTAGGCCCAGTGCTATGCAAACAGTTGACTGGTCAAGACAAGATGAGCAGACATGAGCATGTCCAGACACTTGGTTAGAAATGTGACAACTAAGCTTTGAGGCATGGACTTGTCCCCTCGAATATGAAATAGTATACAATAAAATGGAGTATTGTCAACTTCTGAGATGGGTCCCATTTGACCTGAGAAGCACCCTGGTCACATACAGGGGAACCAGGTATTGTCCACGAGGGACGTCTAGTTTCAGAGGCAGAGTTTGAGCTTGTCCTGTACCTCTGTGCACCCCCCTCTGGGAGGAGCCAACTCAGGGGCATACATGCCATTGGCGAGGGCGGTGTAGGCTGAACCTCGGTCCCCGAGCTCACCCACCTGGCACCGCAGCCAGGTTCTTTGTGTTGCACATAGATTGCATGGCTGTCCTGGTAGCCAGGGTGGAGGCTTGAGCAGTAAGAACCTGAGCAGCCAAACCTCTCCTTCCTCCTGAAGCTAGGCCTTTGGAGGCGCAGGGCTTGCTCACAAGAAAAACCTGATTTTCTGCCTTTTAAAGAAAAGAGCGGAAGGATTCTAGGATTTTTGCATGTCATTTTGTAAAACAAGCTGGTGATGACATCAGACTTTAGAATCAGTTCCTTGAATTTCATGCACAAGACCTTCAGTTAGCAAATCCACTTAGAACAGTGTTTTTTGAAATACCTGAGGAAGCGTCAGAAAGCTCAGTGGACCCCAAGTACCAGAGACTAGGAGCCAGCTGGTGCGGGTGTGAAATGGCATCACACGGTGGCTTTTATTTGCATTTCTCCGATGCATTTGCATTTTCTTCTAAACTGGTTTTTACTTAAATGATTTTGTATAAAAACACAAACTCACAGGGACTGTATATTAAACATATAGACACTGTGATAGACACTGTGCTTGGGGCTCTTATTACACAAAGTCACCTTCATTTCATAACCTCAGTCAGGAGAGTGGGTGTGGTGGGCAGAATAAGCCACTGACATTCAGAGACGACCCTGCCTTGTCTGTAATCACAGGGTCCTTTAGAGCAGAAAGGGGGTTAGAGAGAGATTGGAGATGCCACCTGCCGGCTTTGAAGGAGACTTTGGCCACGGGATGTGGAAAGTCTGAGGAAAAGATGAGGAAACATTCTCCCTAGGATCTCCGGAAAGAACACAGCCCCGCTGACAACTGGCGTTTAATCCAGTGAGACCCATGGCAAACTTCTGATTCCAGAACTATCTGGTAATGTATTTGTGTTCTTTGAAGCCAATAACTTTGCAGTAGCTTGTTACAACAGCTATAGGAAACTAATACAATGGGGTTCAGAGAGGCTTCGTAACTTGCCCAAGATGGTTGAGATCCAGTCCCAGGTGCCCAAGATGGCACAGCGTTGAGATCCAATCCAGGGCCCCTTGCCCTTTCCCTCTACTCCACACTGCCCCCTGCTGACTCTCTAGGTGGCTTTGGTGTGAAGCTGGGGGAGGGGTTGCCTGAGGGAATGGAGAGGAGAAACACCAATGGAGAGAAGAGTGGTCTGTGACCCTCCCCTTTGGGCAGTAGCTCTGAACAAAAGACTTCCCCCAGGCTTCAGGGGTCATCGTGCCCCCAAACAAGGAAGGTTCAGGCAGGGCCAGTGTCAGAGACCTGGGCCCACCCGTGGGCGGGGATGTATACATCCGGGGGTGGGAGGCTCTTGGAAAGAAGATGCCTCTTGCGAGTCAGTCAGCAGGAGAGACGCGGGTCTGAGTGCCACTGCACCGCGTGGGAAAGATGTGACCTCCCCTGGGCTTCGGCTTCCTGATGAATAGAAAGGGGTGACAATGCCTTCTCTGCATCAGGATCCCGAGGCCAGGTCCCTGCTGCCGATCCACGGCAGTGCCCCTTTTCCATGAATGTATAAAGGCTACCCATTCCTATGCCGCCTCACCCAGTTGCCCTCCAGTCTTGAGCTGAATGCTTCTTTGTCACTCCCACTGTCTTGTGGATTCAGGTTCCAAAGGACCGGGGCCGAGTGTCTTGTATTTGCCATGCCTTTGCTCCTCCATCTTAACCTCAATGGGCACCTTTCCCATCCTTTCATCAGAAGGGATGAAAAACCGAAGAGATGTTCTGGTCGCACGGTGGGTAGAGCGTGGTGCTCGTCCCCGGTCCCTCAGAAAGAGGGCTTGTTAGCAGTCAGAGAGGGTGGCCGGCGCGGCTGCACTGAAGGTTGCCAGCGGCAGGCCACAGGGCTCTGGGCTGGCACCGGGCCCTGTCACCGGGCGCCTGACGGAGATGAAGACATGGAAACCAGCTAATCAGATTTGCAGAATGTGCTGACTCGCTCCGGGGTTCCTAGGCGCCCCGCCCAGGATGGCAGCGCCAGCACAGTCCCACAGAGGCTGGGGTGTCTGCTGGAAGCGGAGTCGCCGGGGCCCACTTCATCTTCTTGGGAAACACATGACATTTCTGGGTTAGTGATTCATTTCATCTGGGTCCTCGGGGTGCCCTGCCGACATACGATACAGTCTTTGCGAGGAGCCCACAGGCAGTGCTTCATTAAGTCCCGAGTGTCAGGAAGGCCACCCAGAACGGAGAGCTGGGCCTGGGCAGGCTTTGGAGTTGGTTGCATTGGCTGGAGCCCGGGAGGCAGGGGTGCGGCTGTGCCCTGCTGGCTGCCCTGCAGGGACGGCAGATGGGGAGCAGGCTGGAGCCGCTGCAGTGCACTCTGCCTCTGGAGCTTTCCCGCCCGCCTAGAGCCCAGGAGGAGGCTCCTACCGGGTGAGCTTCGTCCACGGCTGGGCCCTGCACCCGGTACTCCAGTCACCTTCCCGTGGGATCTTCCCTGGTCACCGTGTCTTAACGTTCACCCGCTGCCCCACCCCAGACATTTCCTGGCCCCTTTCTTACCACCGTCTAGCCTATGGCATATTTATTTTACTTGTTTATCTTGTTTATTGCGTGTGTTCCTCCACAGAATATAACTCCACGCGGACAAGGACTTATCCACTTTTTCCCTAGGTGTCCCCACCACCAAGCACAGTGCCTGGTACAGGGCAAGGTACCCAAAACATATGTGTCCAATGAATGAATGAACGAATGAATGAATGAATGAATGAACAACTGAGTGGATAAATGAAATCAGGCCCCTGCATTTATGACTCTCCCTCCCAGGCATCAGTGAGGACTGAGTGGTGAAGGAACTGATGTCTCACAAAGCAGCAGTGAGTGAAGGCGCTTTGGGAGGCGGGCGATGAGCTGTGAGAAGCAGACAGGTCGAGCTCCTGGCATTTCCCAGCTCTGCAAACTGGGGCAGCTGGCAGTGTTTCCAGTTCCTTCATCCTCCAAATGGGGATGACACAGTGACCTCAGGGGCAAAAAGGCACTGAGGGGGTCCTTTTGGCTGGAGGCCCCTGAGGTTACTCCTAAGCTTGAGCACACTGTCCCTGGCCTCTTCCTGAAGGAGAAGAGGAGCCGGGAGCATGAGCCGGGCTGGGGTAATTGGCTGTGGGTGGAGGGTCTGGAGACCCTGGGGGAGATGTGAGAGGGAGGTGGGCAGAGTGAAGGGGGCAGGACCAGGAATCCCAAAGAGAAGGTTCGGTCCCTGGAGGTAGGTAGCCTGTGGGTGGAGACTGTGGGCAGGAAGTTAACGGGGTGCTCTCAGAATCAGCACCTGGGCGAGAGGGACAGCAGCAGAGGGAGCGAGAGAGCTGGAGGTTACAACCAGACCTCAGAGCAGCCCCGCACCCCTCACTCCCAAACACAGAGGCTCCAGGAAAAGGCCAGCCTCGGGGCCTGGGAGGAATGGCTCTCTTCAGAAGAGAGTAATCCCACCACCTACCCATCACCAGCAACCAGGGATAATCCTTCAGATTTTAAGGAGAGTTTGGGTGGGACAGCAGAGGGTCCACTGCAGTGGGTCATAGGGCAGAGCCAAACTCAGCTGTCCTAGCTGCACTGTGGCCACAGGGCCTCCAACCTTTGACCTTTGTGACCTCTAGCTCTGGTCCTCCTGTTCCCTTTCCATTTTTCCTCTTCTCCTTGATCCATCCCCTACTGACACCCCCATCTTTCCTAGTGGCATCTGCAAGGCCCCAGGTCCTCTGCCAGAATGGCCGAGGGAAAGAAGCAGTGGCTGGAGAGAGGTGGGTGTGTGAGGGAGTGAGGGAGGAGGGAGAGGCTGAGAGTAAGAAAGTGGAGCATTTTGTGCAGGTCAAAGGGCAGAGAGTATGGCTGAGGAACAGTGGGTCTGGACCGGGGGCCTCCCAGCTTGCCGGCTGGCTGTGTGGCCTGGGGAAATCCTCCTTCCTCTGGTCTTCAGCTTCCTCGCTTGCAGGGCGGGGGCCCGGGTGCCTCAGAGGAGATGTGGGTGGGGAAAAGCACGACCTCCTGTAGACGAAGCCGGTGTGTGTACAGTGGTGTGTGCAGGAGCCAGCAGTCACCCTGCCGTGTTGCCAGGAGCTGCACCTTGGGGTCCGGTCTCTGGGGAGTGGAGAGCTGGCCTCCTTCCCTGGAGAACGGAGGGGGTGCTGGAAGGGCCCCCAGGTAGCGGACGTTGGTCCCTCCTGGCCCAGTGTTGACGCCCATGGGGGACTCCTGGCTGAGGGAGTGTGGGTGAGTACGTAGCTGGAGAGCATCACCACAGCCCAGCCCAGGAACAAAACCCTGGGTCCCCCCACCGCCTGCACAGCCAATCCAGGGCTGATGAAAACAGCAATTATGGGCTGTGTTATTAAAGGCTGCAGGATTTTAATTGACAATGGAATTACCTGGTGGTGGGATCCGGGGAGAGAAGGGATAATGATGGATTGCTGGAAGGCGGGCAGGGCTGTTGTTTCAACATCTCTCTCGCTCGGCCCCTGGTAGGCCTGGAAGGCAGTGAGGCCAGCTTTCCAATCACTAGTGAGGAGCATTTGCAGGTGCTCAGGGCCCGGTTGGCCAGAGGTGTGTGTGGGGATGCTTTTAAGAGGTACCCTCCACCCCCGAGCTGCAAGGTGCGGGTGCAGCTGAGAGGGGTTCAGAGATGGGTATTGGCAGGCAGGGGCAGGAGGGGAAGCCCAGCAGAACCCAGGGATCCCCAGCTACAAGGCGTATTAGAGAGGAGGTTATGCTCCCCACTTGAGTCTCCAACCAGAGCCCCAGAATCTCCTGGGGCCCCTCATACAGCTGATAACCAGTCCCATCGCATGTGTACATTAACAAGTATCCTGACCACATTCGAGTTTCAAAACCAGTGAATGTGAGGCCATTGGTTTTCAAACCTTTTCCCCCCCACCTCAGCAGCCCTTGCTTCAAATGAAACCTTACCAGGAAGGCAAATGAACCCAACAGATCAACACCGGTGTCCTCTGCCAAGCAGGTGGGGGAGGGGAGTCTAAACCCCTGGCCCCGGCCCACTCCAACCAGCAAACAGCCTCAACGATTCGTTCAGACAAGTGCAATTTCTTCCCCTTCTCCATCCAGCACCTGGGCAGTTCGGAGGGTGGCCCCAACCTTCAGAACTGGGCAGGTCAAGGCAGGCAGGAGCTGAATTTCTGCCATTTAAGAAGATTTTAACCCGGGAAGGACAAACCAGAAGGAGTTTTCTGGCTCGGGGTAATGAAGGCAGGTTCTGGAGTCAGACTGCCAGGGTCTGAGTCCCAACTCTGCCATTGGCTTTCTGGGCGATGTGGGGCAAGTTACTATACCTCATAAGCCTCCTCTTCCTCCGCTGTGAAATGGGTGTGCGGCAGGATGCTGAGACCTCTCCTCAAAAGGCAATGTTATCACCCCCACCCAGCCTGTCACCTTATACTATAAGGCTTATAGAATGTTCTGGAACTCTTGTAAAGAGCAAGCATCCGCACGAGGGCAAGCCCTTAGAACTGAGCTTGTTAGGTAGTGAGTCATCAGGACATGTCTGCTATGACTGCCTGGGGGGTTGGATGTCCTAGGACAGACCAATTCAGAGTCACTTGACAGAACCTATGTATTTCAGCCCTCAGCTGGGGGTATTTAAATCCTGCCTCCAGCACTTCCCACTTGCGTGATCTTCAGCAAGACACCTGCCCCTCTGGGCCCACCTCCAGAGGGATATAGTAGCATGAAGTGCGATGGCATGCCTAGCCCAGTGGGCCATTCTCAGGTCGCATCCTATTGGACTTCCCAGTAGCACTTGACACAACTGACCTCTCTCCTCCTGCAAGTACGTTCTCCACTTGGCTTCTGTGACCCCGTACTCTTCCACCCTCCACTGGCTACTCCTCAACAACTCCTGTGTGGGTGGGTGGACGGGCTTTGGGGCGTGGTATTGTCTGGGTGGACAGACTGTTCTTTCAGCCCCACCTAGGTAGTCTGGGTGGGTGGATAGTTCTCTTCGTTTTTCTGGCTCAGCATCAGCTGTGGGGACAGATCTTTGCTTTGGCTTCTCCTTTGAGGTCTGGATCTGGTAATTGTCGCTTCAGGTCAGCTCTGATGTTCCTGCCACCAAGCAGCTCTCTGGGTTGGACTCCTGATCCATGTTCAATAAAAGTTTATTAAATGACCAACGAGAGAAGGTGCGCGTCAGCTCAGATAGCTCCTAGCACATTTACCGGCCACACGAACGTAAATTCCACGGGGATGCCTGGAATGGTGCCTGGAGCCAGGGCGTCACCACATTGTGGCAAGCAGCAATAACACTGTTTACTAAGGCCATTCGTAAACATTACTATTTGCTAAGCTTTCTTACATTAGTCCACTTGGTCCTCTGAGCTGGTGCTTTTATTTCTGTTTTATAGATGAAGATCCTGAAGCACAGAGATGTCGACAGACCATTTGCTCAAGCAGCCCTACCCCTGAAGATGTATTTGAAGAATCGGACAAATGATTATTTGTGTATGGGGGGCACAGTTTAGTACTAAAATGCTAGTCAAAAATAGCATGTAAATTGGAAGGAGAGTGATCTAAGTTCAGGGGTCCTAATATTTGTCAGGAGGAGGAACTAAATTAACTTTAGGATTTATTAAGTGTGCATGTTAAAATAAGTAGCATAATGGCTAAAAGAATAGACATATAATGTATAACTCAAACAAAGGGGAGTGAGGCAGGAAAATAAAATGAAGAGAGAGAGAGAGAGGAGCCCTAATAATCTCAATAACTCTTGATGGACATGTTATTATTCAGAAAATATTCACTCTGTCTTCCCACCTTCCCATGAAAGGAGTTTAGTTCCCACTTCATTGTTGAGCTTGGCTGTGTGTTTCAGCCAATGGAGTATGAGGAGCGGTAACACAGAGGCCTTAAATGTCCTCGAAGACTGTGGCTTTGTCTCGTGTGCTGCTGCCACTGCCACCTGCCCCAGATAGCCTCCCTGCCTCGCCTGGTCCCAGGAGAATACCCTTAGACCATACCCACAATATGGGGTAACGAAAAGATCAGGCAGAGCTGTAGCCTCAGATCTGAGAATGAGAAATACATTTTGTTGTTATTGTTGTTGTTAATTCTCACCTGAGGATATTTTTTCCATTGATTTTTTGAGAGAGTGGAAGGAGGGAGGAAGAGAGAGAAAAGGGAGAGAGAGAGAAACATCCATGTGAGAGACACACACATCGATTGGTTGCCTCCCACATGAGCCCTGACCCAGGCAGGGATCAAACCTGCAACCCAGGTAACATGTCTTTGACTGGAACTCGAACTCGAGATCCTTTGGTTCACAGGCCAATGTTCTAACCACTGAGCAAACCAGCCATGGCAGAAAAACTTTTTTCCCCCAATCCTCTGAGACTTTGGCATTGTTTGTTATGTAAGATTATTGCAGTAATATTTAATTAATGTACAGATCAAAAGAAGACAAGAAAAGCAGGGGAGAAAAAAGCAGAAAAGGTCAAATATAAAAACATTATAAGATGTTAATAAATCTAAATTGATCACTAAAATGTAAATGGACTAAACTCTTTAAAAGTAAAGATAAAGTCATAGAAGAAATCATAAGCAGCAAAATTTCAGGACAGTTATCATTATTGCTCATATATATATATATATATATATATATATATATATGACTAAGCAACCAATTGCCCCAATGTCTATATATATAAAAGTCCAATCAACTGACTGTCTAACCTGTAGTCATGATGTGCAATGACCACAAGGGGGCAGATGCTCAACATGGCAGCAGTGGTTCTTGGGTGATGCACCCCAGAACCAGAGAGGAGGGAGCCCAATTCTGGGGTGCATCACCTAAGAACCGCCCTCTCACAATCCAGAATCCGTTGGGGGATGTCAGAGAAATGGTTTCAGCCTGATCCCTGCAGACTAAGCTGAGGGAACCCACCTGCCAGAGGGACCCTACTCACTCCACAGACACCCTTCCAGCCACTGCACCGCCCCAGATGTGGCTGGCTGGGGAAGGATTATGAGAGGTTGGATCCAGGTTGTGTTTGGCCTGTCTTTCCCAGTCCCACCCTGCTGGCCACCTTCTAATTAATTTCCTTTCAATGTGCACAAATCCGTGCACCAGGTCACTAGTAATAACATAAATCAAGTAGATAAAAAAAAGAAGAAGAAAGCACTTAAAGGATTTAATAGTAAGTATAACAAACTTGATCAAGTGGATATACAGAGAACATTGGATCCAAAAATAGGAGAATGTTTATTTTTTCCAAGGGCATGTGAACACTTATGTAAGTTGTTAGTTCATAAAGTTAGCTCAACAAATTTTGAAGGATATGTATCATAAGACTATATCCTAACCTTATGATAAAACTAGAGGCCAAGTGCACAAAATTGGTGCATGGGGGTGGGGACGAGGGTGTCCCTCAGCGCAGCCTGCACTGGCTCCAATCTGAGACCTCTTGAGGGATGTTCGACTGCCCATTTAGGCCTGATACAGGTGGGATCAGACCTAAATGGGCAGTGGACAGCCCCCTCACAATCCAGGACTGCTGGCTCTAAACTGCTCAACTGCCTGCCTGACTGATTGTCTCTAACCACTTCTGCCTGCCTGCCAGATCACCCCCCAAACACTCCCCTACCAGTCTGATCAACACTTAACTGCTCCCCTGCCTGCCCAGTTGCCCCAACTGCCCTCCCCTTCCAGCCTGGTCCTCCCCAACTGCCCTCTCCTGCAGGCCGGGTCCCCCCTAACTTCCCTCCCCTGAAGACCTGGTCCCCAGCAACTGCCCTCCCCTGCCAGTCATCTTGTAGTGGCCATCTTGTGTCCACATGGGGCAGTCATTTTTGACCACATGGGGGCAGCTATCTTGTGTGTTGGAGTGATGGTCAATCTGCATATTACTCTTTTATTAGATAAAATAATCATAATGTATGATAAAAACCACATTTAGAAATCAATGATAAAGAGATAACTAGAAAAGCAGTCTACATTTGGAAATCAAGACAAAAAAATTTCTTAATCCACAAGTCAATGAAAAAATATAGTCATTAGGTGGGATAATATAGAGAACAAAAACAAATTAAATATAGCTACACACATCAATGTAAACGAATCCCCAACAAACATTTGGTGAAAGAAAAAAGTCACAGAAAGATGTATGCACTATGAGTCCAGTGATCTTGAAAGTCACAGACAATGAAAATGAAACAATATATGACTTAGGGGTACCTATGTGGATGGTTTAAAGGAAAAGCAAGGGGAAAATTAACCTGAAACTTGGAACAGTGGTTAACCCCAGGGACAGACAGGAGGATCCTAAGGTTCTAGTTCTTAAGGTGAATATTAGGGTGTTGAGTTCATGTTTATCATATAAAATGTATCGATACATTTAATCCATTCTGGGTATAGCTAATATATGCCATAATAAACATCGTTTTGTCAAAAAGCCTCAGATGTGTGACTTCTCTGTGGTTTTGAGCCCTCATCGGGACAGCGAGGCGGCCCGACTCATGGGACTAAAGAGCTTCTTTCTAAACAGATAAATCAGGGCGGGCGCACAGTTTGGCTTAGTTCATTGAGTGGGGGGAAGAACTGGTCCCGTTAAATTGGGTATTTTTCCCAGATGGTATTCATTTCAGGAGACAGCCTGAGCATCACCACTGTCTCTCATTTGCTGAAACAAGTTCCCCACAAATAAGGACATGTTTCCATCTCGAGCTGCTGTTTCTGCAGCTGCTATTGCGGCGGCTCCTTTCTTGCCTTGGGCCCTGTTTTGTTCCCCCCTCCCTTCTCCTGCTTTGCTTAATCTCCTTTTCTCAGAGTTTCTGAGCTGGAGGAGAGTAGCATCCCGTGCACAGATTCTGCCAAACCCACCCCAGGAGGGCAGAGGTGCTGCTTCTGTTTACATGCCTCCCCTGTCAGGGAACTCACTCCTTCAAGGGTGCTTCCTGATTTGAACCCAACTCTAAGAGCCTAGAGCACCTACCCATTGCTAATGGTTCAACAAGCTGGGGTCCCAGGTCATAGTTTACCTTCTCTTCCTCGGATAGTCTGTAGATGGCTGCCCTTCCCCCACCCCAAAGTCTCCTCTTCCTGAGAAAATTTCTTTCATTCCTGTTCTTTCCCCACATCCTTGCCAACTTGTCTGAAAACTAAATCCACTCCATCCTGTGTGGGACTTTATGAGGCCCTGGGAATGTTTCTTACAGGCTTTGGTCAGAATGTGAGTGGGCCTGGGTATGAGGCAGAGGGACCAGTGGGCGGGCAGGGTGGTGAGCCTGGCGGCCTGCAGGGAGTGTGGGGCAATAACCCAAGTACAGACCCTGGCCTCCCAGTGCTGCAAGGTGCCAGCGCAGCTTGGCAGCGAACACTCTCTGAAGATCCTCGGAAGCTCAATTCGTCTACCCCTGCCAGCCCTCATTTGTGAAGCTGTTAGCCCCCCATTCACATGCTGCCACTGTGGTGGCCTCCATGCCTTCTGGGTCACCCATGCCTGGCCAGTGAATTCCTCTCCACACCACTCAGCCACTTCCCCAAACTGTCACACCTCAGCCATGTCATTAACTTGAACTTGACCCCTGAAATGAACAAAAAAAAAAACAACAATAAATTTTAATCCAAGTAATAAAGGCATGTGAATCTAGCCTGGCCAGTGTGGCTCAGTGATTGAGCTTTGACCTATGAACCAGGAGGTCACAGTTTGATTCCTGGTTAGGGCACATGCCTGGGTTGCAGGCTTGATCCCTAACCAGGGAGGCAGCCGATCAATGATTCTCTCTCATCATTGATGTTTCTATCTCTCTCTCCCTCTCCCTTCCTCTCTGAAATCAATCAAAAATATTTTTAAATTAATTTTTTAAAAAGACACATGAATTTTTTTTTTTTAAAGATCACACAGAAGGGCTTATACAAGGAAAAGCAGAAGAGTCTTGCTCACTCCTTCCTGCCCATGTCCCCTTCTTCAACAACAACCCTTGTAACTATTTTGTTCTCCCTTCTTCCTGGAGATTACATTCCTATCTCTAAGAATGTAGTCAGAGCACTTGTATCTGTCAGCACTTTGAATTGTAAGCAACAGAAGCCAACTCTGCGTACTTTCAGTGGGAAGGGCATTCATATCCCGAGAGTCACAAAATCAATGGGAGGCTGGATACCCAGGAGGTAGGGGTACACCCTTAAGGATACCCCAGTTCTCACCTGGCTTTGACTTGGTGAAGACCCCTGTCGGGCCCAGACACTGTAGCCTGCGGTTCCAGCACCCCGATGCTGGGCACTGCTCTGAGGCCCCTGCCACTTCTAGAAGCTCAGGGCGGCTGCCCCAAGCACCCCCCAGTCTCATCAGAATGGAATCTGCGCAGTGTCTACTCCTTCATCTCCTGGCTTTTTTTTTTTTTTTTTTTTAATATATTTTATTGATTTTTCACAGGGAGGAAGGGAGAGAGATAGAGCTAGAAACATCGATGAGAGAAAAACATTGATCAGCTGCCTCCTGCACACCCTCCACTGGGGATGTCAGAGAAATGGTTTCAAGATCACTTTTAAGATCACTGGACTCACTACGTGCCCTTGACAGGAATCAAACCCGGGACCCTTCAGTCCGCAGGCCGACGCACTATCCACTGAGCCAAACCAGTTTCGGCCATCTCCTGGCTTTTGTAGCACCAGCTGAGTAAGCGCATCTGATTGACTGAGCTGGGCCATGAACCTGGCCCTGGCTGCACAGGAGGCTGGGAAAGAGTATTGGCATTTTCTCCTTCTATGGCAGAGTGTGTGTGTGTGTGTGTGTGTTTGTGTGTGTGTCCCCAAAGAATGGAGAGGAGCTCAGATGTTGAGTGACATATGTCCACCACCTTGGTATTTCTTGGTTTGTCAATTTTAGAAATCTGAAGACTTCTTGCTCTGAGACCTGAAGATTTAATTATCCTCATTTTTATTGCTCTTTTCTTTCTTTCTTTTTTTTAAAACTTTTTTAAAAAAATATATTTTATTGATTTTGTACAGAGAGGAAGGGAGAGAGATAGAAAGCTAGAAACATCGATGAGAGAGAGTCATCGATCAGCTGCCTCCTGCACACCCCCTACTGGGGATATGCCCGCAACCAAGGTACATGCCCTTGACCGGAATCGAACCCGGGTCCCTTCAGTCCCCAAGCCGACACTCTATCCAATGAGCCAAACCGGTCTCGGCTTATTGCTCTTTTCTTGATCTTCAAAACTTTGTTTCATCAACCATTGACAACCTGCCACACAAGATAAGGCTACTGATGCCCCTCCCACTTACGCCAACTCTCTTCCTCGCTCTCCCCTGCCTACACCTGTCGTTTGCGTTGTGGTGGCTGAAAATACTTGCATGTTTAAACTTTGGGGAAGTCTTCTCCGCTTTATCTGTAGTCCTGACCCTGAAAGTTGAAAATAAACCCGATGCCTCCGTTGTTGTGATTGTGTAAACAGTCAGAGGTGTTCCCTCCGTGTCTTTGGAGGCAGCTTTTCTTTTTCTGGAAGTCTGTCAGTGCTGTTCTTTTCCTTAGGTTTGCTGCATCTTAAGTTGTTGTAGGTCATGGAACATCAAACCTATGGCGTCCCCATTTCCCTTGGGCCCTTTCTAACGGGTGTTGCCACTTGCCCATCCTCTTCTCTGATAAAGACAGGATCCCAGTACTTTATTATCCCAGTACTCATTATTCCCCGGGGCTGGAGCCACTTGTGCCTGAAGTCCATTCCTTCCTCTCTCTTTCCCGCAGGCGGGGGGTAGGGTGTAGAGTGGATAGGTGATAAACTTGCTCAGGGTTTAAATATCTAAGAAATCACCTGGCCCTCTGCTTGGATTGCTTGCTTGATTTGGTCTAGGATTCAAGGTTAATATAACTTCCCTTCAGATGGTGGCAGGCACTGCTCCATTGCTCTGGTAGGTGGTGCTGGGGACGAGAGTTCCGTGGCTAGTTGGTTCCTAGCTCCTTTGCAGGTAACTTACTTCCACTCTGCCCACCAGAAATGTTTTGGACTGCATGTTTACCCCTGGCCTGCCTTCGGAGTTTCCCTGGGATGTTTCTTTACTTTTGTTCCGTTGCTTAGGTGCTCAGCCAGCTCCAATCAAAAGCCTCTGGGCCTTTGTGTTCTGGAAACGTGTCTTCAGTGTGTCTTGGATAATTCATTCCCTTCCGTGTTCTCTGTTCTCTCTCTCTGGGACTCCCAAGGTTAGGCATTGGATTTCCTGATTGACCTGCTTCATCTGCTCTTTTATCTTCCACCTCTCTCTCTCTTCTCTCTTTTTTCCTACTTTCTAGGAGAGTCCTCAGCTTGAGTCAATAAATGTTTTATTACATTTTTTAAATTCTAGCAAAGATATTTTTAATTTCCTGGAGTTCTTTTCTGTTTAGTTATTGGATTCTTTGGGGGGTGATGGAAATGTTCTAAAACCGTCTGTGGAGATGGCTGCGCAACTGTGTGAACACACCAGCCCTTGAATTGTGCGCTTTAAGTGGGTGGCTTGGGTGGCATGTGAGTTACATCTCAATGAAGCTTTTACCACAACAAAACAAAAAATGGGGCGGACTCTGAATGGTGTGTGCTTCCTGAGGCATCTGGAAAGTCCTGCAGGGCCGAGCGGCTCCCTCTGCCTTGATCTCCAAGTGCAGGCTCTGAGGAGGAGCCCCCAAGTGGAAGCCAGCAGCTTGCTGTGTGTGCCAGAGTGAGCCTGCACCCTCTCTGGGCCTGTTCTCTCCCCTGGCTCTCCTAGGAGTGCTGAGAGTCATGCAGGAAGCAACAGAGGAGCCAGCCATCCCCAGGGCAGAATTCCGTTCGAGGTCTGTGGCCTGGGCCCTGCAGGACAGGGGTGGTTTGGACAATCCACCCGCCCTGCCCTGAGAGGTGGAGGCAGCACCGCCTACTCTGTCTTCTCTTTCAGCGTCCCAGAGTCCAAGGATTTGGGCTCAGAGATGGCAGAGACTCAAAGCAAATTACCAACGAAAAGCCCTGGGTTGTCCCTGGTAAGCGGCGCATTCAGCTGTAACTTGTACCAAGAGCGATTTTGCCAGAGTCTTTTTTTAAGATGATGTTTTCTTAATAACCTAACAGAGAACTCCAGTCTCCTCCCTCCTAATCCCCTGCTTTGCACAAACATGAAATTAATCTTCTAGATACCCAAGCTGGCTTCGGGAAGAACTGAGCAAGGAAAGGGGCAGGAGAGGGCGGGAGGGCAGGAGGGCGGGAGTCCTCCTCACCCCATCCTCAGAGGGCTTTCTCCCTGTTGACTCAGCCCAGCAGGGGCAGGAGCCCAATCCATGCCTGAAGCTTTATGACCTCGCCCGGCATAAACCCGCCTTCCCGGTGATGGTGGCGGGGAGCTCCCCACCGCCAAGGCAGCTTGTTCTGCCTGAAACAGCTTTGCCAAAAGCAAAAATCCCCTTAGGGGTAAGCCAGCCTCTGCCCCCTGTGCCCTCCTCCTCTACCCCCCTGGGCCTAGCTCTGCTCTCTGGGGACATGAGGACTGTCACCATAGGCCTGTGCCTGTGACTGATGAGTCAACCATCAACAAAGAACTTATGTAGGAGCACCTCAACCCCACAGATACCCACACCTGCCATCCCAGTGGGGCACACCCTCTTCCCCCTCTCTGCCCAGCTCAGAGGGTTCTTACAGCTATTAGAACCCCTCCCCCAGGCGGACGCAGCCTCATGCCAGGGCCAGGGTGTCAGAACCCATGGAAGCCTTAGCGGGGTGCCCTGAGCAGTGAGCAGTGAGGACCGTCCCAGGCTCCCGCCCCAGGTGCCCTCTCAGGAAGTGTCCCTCTCTCCCCAGTGCTGCTCTGTGCTGGCCAGGTTGTTTCCCAGAATCGCCTTCCGCCGTGGGGCTGAGTGGGAGCAGCCCAGGGAGAGACTCGTGCTCTGAGGGCCATCAGGGCTACATGTGGGAGAGACAGATGCCGAGGTACCGGCCGCTTCCGGTCTGTCCTCGCCCTTTCCTCTGCTTGTCTCCTTCCCCGTCCTCGGCGAGCTCTCCCTCCGGACTGCTGGCCCTGTGACCCTCAGTGTGCCCCAGGCCTCCCCCGAGCATGTGGCTCTGATTTCCCAGCGGGGAGGCTGGGAAGACACTACAGCCTCCCCTGGGCTTCCGTCACCAGCCTGCCCCCCTCCAGCAGCCGGAGCCCCTGGCTTCCAGGTTGCTCTGGGATGTCCACTTGCTCCCCTGCTTTGGGGTGAGGGGGGTGGGGGTTGGGGGCTGGCTGAGACTTTTCCCTGGTCCCTGACAGGTGCTCTTTGGACTTTTACTTCCCATCCCCTCCCCATGCTGTGACACTCATCGTGGTTCTGTCTCCCTGGCTGAGCCGGGATGATACCCACCCCGTTACCCACATCAGAGCAGGAGAGCGGCCATCTGGATCCCGCCCTCCCTCCTCAGCTCAGAGGTCACTGCTCCCCACTCTTGTCTCTACCCCTTTGGTCGAATGGACGCCCTCCCCCCAGGGCTCCCCATCCAGGCCTCTATCCCCTCTTGCCCACACTATTGCATCAGAGTCATCTCTGGTTTTCTGGCTCTGGTCCCGCTCTGTGTCTGTGGCTGGTGATTGCTTCATATTTCTCTGCCCAGCCCTCCCTCACAGGGGCTCTCACTAGGCTCAGGCCCCCCCGCAGGGCCAGACACTCGCCACCTTCACAGACAAAGCCCCTTCATTTCCTTGTCCCAGGCCCTGTGTCAGCCACACCAAATGCCCCCTCCGCTGGACCAGCATCTCATGAGATGGTCCTGGGGGAAATGGGAGGGAAAGCAGTGCCCTAGACAGGCCACCTCGAATCTCCTTCTCTGTCCCCCACCCTCCGCCCTCACTTCAGCTTCAGTGTCCACTCCGCTCACTGGTTCCCTTGGCCGCACCCTCCCAGGGACCTCATTTAGAACAAATCACCTCCTTCTGGCTCCTGGGCCTTTCCCCCGTGTCCCAGCCCGGTCCCACCGAGGGCGGTGGCCTTTCTGCTTTCCGTGTCCCTCTGCCGGGGAGTGAGCAGGCAGCTCTCTGCAGCCCTGGGCTCCATGCACGCTCCTCTCTGTGACACCAGGCCTGTCTCCTCCCTCTGAGCCTCGAGTCACCGTACTGGGGGTGGTGAGGGCTCCCTGGGGCCCCTGCCACTGAGGGCCATGGTGACAGAAGCCCGCTGTGAGGAAGCCTGGGGTGGAGGCAGATCCGGACTGCCTGACGCCTGGCTCAGGGCTGCCGGGCGGGCTTTTATCAGAATAGACAGGTTTTGTTGTGCATTTCACAATCTTAGCATCTTTAATTTATCGCGCCACAAATTGGAGGGAATTTAGCATGTATTTAATTAATTTGACGAAAATAGTTCAACAACTGTAAACAAGGCTGCGGAAGCACTGGGAAGCGGCGCCCCAGCTCCTCGGGGCGGAGAGGGCGGCGGCTGGAGGCGGCTGAGGCTGGGAAGCTGTCTGCAGGCTGGGGCAGGTGGCGCAGCCCCCAGCCAGGGCGGGGGACCACGTGTCAGGTCTCCCTCCTGGGAGAGCTCCTGGGCTGAGGGACCTAGGAGGGCTGGTCCCCTGCTACCCACTTCCTCCTGCTGTTTTCCCTGCAGGTCTCGGAAGCTGCACACAGTTTGCCTAAAGCAGAAAAGCCAGAAGGGGGATATTAAAGAGGAAAGCCAAATATTTGAAGAAGACTCCCTAGCCCAGCCCTTAGGGGGCCCTGACCCCAGGGGAGACCACGCTTTCCCTCTAGGATGCTAAAAAAAACAAAACAAAACAAAAACAAAACAAAAATACCATTTTAGAGCATGGCCGGCGTGGTTCAGTCAACCCATGAACCAGGAGGTCAGGGCACATGCATGGTTACAGGCTTGATCCCCAGTTTGGGGTGTGCAGGAGGCAGCCGATCAATGATTTGATTTCTCTTTCATCACTGATGTTTCTCTCTCTCTCTCTCTCTCTCTCTCTCTCCCCTCCTCCTCCTCCTCCTCCTCCTCCTCCTCCTCCTCTATTCCTCTCTGAAATAAATAAAAACATATTTAAAAAAAACACACCAGTTTTATTGAGATATACTGGATATATAATAAAGGGCACACATGTAAAGCACGCAATTTGATAAGTTGACAGATGTGTTCATGAACATTTAGATTCTAGATCCTAGGTAATGAACACATCCATCGCCCCCAAATCTTCCTCTGCCTTTTCGGGATCCCTTCCTCCTGCCCTGCCCCTTCACCCAAGTCCCAGGCAACCTCTGAAGTGTTTTCAGTGTCTAGAACTTTATATATATAAGTGGGATTATACAATATGTACTCCTTTTTCTCCTTTTAAAAATAAACTTTGTAAGTTTAGAATAGTTTTAGATTTACAGAGCAGTTGCAAAGATAGTACCGAGTTTCCATATACTTCACACCCCGATTCCCCTGTCACTATCATCTCACATTAGCGTGGTAGATTTGTTACAATTAATGAACCAATATTGGTACATGGCCAGTAAGTAAGTCCATACTTTATTCAGATCTCCTTAGTTTTCACTCGGCATCCTTTCTGTGTCAGGACATGGCTGCTCATTCTGGTGAATGGCTGGTCTTAAGAGGCCCTGATGAGGTCCCTGGGTGGGGAGGGCTGGAAGGGAGAGAAGGTTGCTTCTGGTTGTGTTGGAGCCGGAGGCATTGAAGAGACCATTGAGGTGGCCAGGGGAGAAGCGGGGAGAGGTAGGAGCTGGAGAGTCAAGTGTGGCCGAGGTCTGCTCCAGCCCATCCTCATGATCCCAGCTATATTGGGATCAGTTCTTTCCTTGATGCCTCCTGAATTAGTTTTCTATCGCTGCATAACGCAGAATCATAGACTTAGTGACTTAAGACAATGCACATATTACTATCTGACAGTTTCCATGGGACAGGAATCCATTTCCATAGGGCGCAGCTGGATGAGTCATCTACTCAGTCTCATGGTCTCACAGGAAGCCCTTCCCCCTTCAGGCCTTAGTTTTCAATCATAGGACCCGGGTGGAGGGGAGGTTAGGGGGAAGGGGATGGAACCAGAGGGTCATAGAGGCCTTTCCAGTTCTCACTGGGCAGCAGAATCCATCTTGAAGCTTGGCCCCTATACTCAGAGGAAGCTCCTGAGATGAGATTCCAAGAAAGTGAGAGTTTGTCATTGGGCCTTAGATGTGTGCATGCGCTCTGGCAGCCTCACCTGTAACACACCCACTTGGCTCAGACCCCATGACTCCTGCCTCCTGTTGTTCATGCTTTTGTGTAGTCCCTTCTCTTTGAGTGTGGGCAGGACCTGTCACTTGTGTCTGACCCAAAAATATGGCAAAGGGATGAAATGTCACTCCCATGATTATACGACATTATGAAGACAAAAGAAAGACCCTCATTGCTGACTTAAAGTAAATAGCTATATTGGAAAAGACCACTTGGCAAGCAACTGCAGAGGGAACTGAGGTAGCCTCCAGGGGTCAGATAGTAAAAAACTCTTGGTCATGTAGTCACAACAAAATGGAATGGGTTGCTCTGGCTTGTTAGTTCAGTTAGAGAGTCATCTCGATACACCAAGGTTGCCAGTTAGATCCCGGTCAGGGCACATATAAGAATCAGCCAATGAATGCATAAATAATGGAACAACAAATAGACATTTCTCTCTCACACTGTCTGTCTCTCTCTCTTTCTTTCTCCTTCTCCCTACCTCCCTTCTTTTCTAAAATCATTCAATTAAAAAAAAAAAAAGTAATGAAATGGATTAGCCAGCTTCCTGAATAAGCTTGGGAGCAGGTTCTTCCCCAACTGAACATCCACATGAGAACACAGCCCAGACAACAACTTTACCATGAGATTCTGAGCAGGGCACTCAGCCTGCTGTGTCCAGACTCCTGTCCCAAGGAAATGTTCAGATAATAAATGTGTGTATTGTTTTAAATCATTAAATCTATGGTTCTGTTTTATGCAGCAATAGAAAACTAATTCAGGAGGCACTGGGAAAGAACTCACTTCGGGCAGTATTTACATTCCTTAAGAGTCAAGTTCCTCATCGGTAAGGAGTGGGCCATGGGAGCCATGCTGGATTAGTTACATCTGCAAACCTCTCAGCCTGGCAGCAGGGGCCAGGACATAGTAGATCACTTCCTTTATGAAATGTTGAAAACAATCATCCAAGTGCCATGTGACTTTGGGAAACTGGGCCATGCCTACACACTTGACCTGAGTGTTATAAGACTTGCTTCCCATATTAGGGGACTTTATAGTTTATAAGGAACTATCCTACTGGGCAGGGGAGCAGGAATTAGCCATGGACTAGTGATAACCAGGTAACCAGGGTGGGTGGGAAAAGGATGAGTCTCTTCTTGGATTGCTCTGGGCTCCAGGTCCCAATGGGGCCACCGGAGATGTGGAGCCTCTACCGTCTGTGCTGGTGGGATGTGGAGAGCGGGGAGCAGGAGCAGAGCTGGTCCCAGCTCATTGGCTCGGAAGGTTGGATGAATGGTTCTCAGTGATGGGGAAGTGGTCAGCATGGTCATGTGGAGGGACAGCCTAACTCTCCAATTTGGCTTTGAGGGGGCGCTGTGAGGAGGGTGCCAGGAGAGAGGCATGGGCTCGGGGCCCATCTAGAGGCTGGAAGTCTGCAAGGTGAGGCTGCCCATTGAGGGGTGGGCAATGGAGAGGCCTCTGAGAGCCTCCATGGCCAACCTCCAAGCTGCAGGCTGGGCAGATGCCACCCACAGAGCTTGGGCCAGGCAGGGCAGGTGCAGTGGTTACTAGTTCAGAGCCTGAAGTTTCTCACTAGTTGGGTGATCTCTGTAAGTCACTTAACTTCTTCTATAAATAGGGACTCTAAAGGGCCAATTTCTAGGCGTGGGGTGAGAGTGAAATGGGTTGGGCCTGGTAAAGCACTGGACACAGTGTCTGGTCCATCGTAAGCACCAGGAGGCGTGGCTGCTGGAAGGTTAGCTCAGGGAGGGCAGGCATGCTTGTCTCTTGTCCACTGCTGCACCCCAAGCATCCAGGGTCACACAGGAGATGCTAGAAAGATATTTGTAAAATTAATGAAAAGGGAGCCATGGGGCCAGCTTCCTCTTGTATGTCTCTTCATCAGGATTACATCCTGCAGAGGGAGCCAGAGAGTCCCTGAGTTCCAGTGGCCCCACCATCTGTGCTTGTCCAGGGGTCCCTCCATTACTGCGGGCAGGGTGCAGGGCAGCGGGGATAGGGCCCCTCCTTGCCACCCAGGGCCCTGTGGCTGAATCTCTGCTGACTTCTCACCCGCGAGATTGGGGTGTGGGGAGCTCTGGCCCCCTTTGACCCCATGCTCTGACTCACTCTGGCTTCTGGGCCCACCCAGAATGACTTTCCCAGCCGTTGGGTCCTGCACCCAAGCAGGGCCTGCCCCCACTCTTTACTCTTGGCAAATGGGACCTTCCTATTTCTAAGAAAATGGCTTTAATTGGTAATTACCTCATGTCTTTATTTAGCGTCTTTCACCAAGGTGCCTGCGGCACCCAGCTTGTTAAACTGAATCCTTAGAAGGCGCCGGGACTTCAAACATGGCCCTGCTCATTGGGGTGGCTTGCAGGCTCCCCACAGTGTGAGTACGCTGAGGTCAGCGCAGGGCGTCTGCTGCACCTCGGTGCCCCGGGGCCGGACGGGAGGGGAGATTGACCTGGGGAGGCTTCACTGAGAACCCCCATGTGCCCAGCTCTGTGCGGGGCTCTGAAGTAGGCAGGGAAAGGGAGAAGGACCTTCTGTTATCTCTACCTTTGGAGAGGTAAGTCCTTGTTTTCCCCTGAGGGCTGGGAACCCCTTCCCAACCTTCATTCACTCGCCACTCTCCCGACCATATGTACTGAGCAATGACTAGGTGCTGGGTTCAACATTTATTCCCCTGACTGCTGTGGAAGCAATGGGGAGTTCCCTCCTAGCTGGAGTGGAGTCTGACTTGCCCCTCGGCTCCAAGCCAGCCCAGGCTCTCGTCTGGTTCCTGAGACTGTTACTCCTACAAGACAAGCCTAGCTCATTTTTCAGTCCCTGTATTGGACAGGGTGAGAGGAGCAGGTAAGAGGGATGGAGAGGGGGAGGGGGAGGGGAAGAAAGGGAAAGAGAGAGGGAGAGAGGAGGAGATATTTATTTCAATGAATTGGCTCATGTGTTTGTGGAGGTGCACGGTCAAAATCCACTGGCCAGCAGCGGGAGACCCAGTTGCCGTCTGGCTTGAAGGCCACTGCTGGCGGAATGCCTTTCTTGCTCAGGAGGGCAGTGTGGGTTTTATTAAGGCCCGAGGCTGATTGGCTGAGTCCCACCCACATATGGAGGGCTATTTGCTTTACTCAAAGTAGATTGAATTTAAATGTTAATCTCACCCAAAACACATTCACAGAAGCATTCGGAATAATTGTTTCATCAAATATCTAGGCACCGTGGCCTAGCCAAGTAAACACAAACAGTAACTCTCATTGTCCCCCAGGGGGGTAGAAGGGGAGGTGCGGACATGCAGGTCAGAGACTTCCCCTCCAAGGTCTCGACGCTGTAGGCAGAACAGTGTGGAGGACAGAAAGAAGAAACCCCATCAGTTCCTCACTAGAACAGAATTGTCCTCCATGGGGAAGGGCTTTGCTCCCCTCCTCTCTCTTGTAACCCCACTTAAGTCCCTCTGTCTGAGGCACCCTGGGCCTGCTTCCCAGTCTTGGATACTCCTCCCTTCCCGTCCGGATAAAGAAATCCAGTCCCTTCATCCCTTGGGCTCTAGACCAGACATGGCCCAGGGATGGCTTACAGGGGCCTCAGCTCCCCCATTGATCTGACAATATTTGGTGCCTCCTCCACCCCCAGTCACCTGCAATGGACAAGAATCAGGGCATTTGTTATGCAAATGTCACTTCAATGTGGATCACAAAGTCCTTCCTTCCCATAGATGGTTGCTCCCAAACTTCTCTGGTAGAGAAATCCCCACTCTCCCCAGCTTTCCCACTACCCCACCTGGAGACCAGACCCAGGTCAAGACCCTCCCAGAGAGAGCTATGGGACCATCCTCACAAGGATAAGAGCGACACACATCTCACCAGAGTGAGCACTGTTCCCTGATTTCTTTCTCAGAAGGACACCGGCCAATTTCCAGTCCAGGTGAGTATACTTCCCTGGGCAGTATGGCCTTGGCCTTGCTCCTGTCATAGCAGTAGACATGCCGGTGGGAGCCTCGCTTGATCACAATGGGTTCTTTTAGCAGTAATGGGTTCTCTTCCCTGCAGGGATGGGCCCAGCTTGAATTATTTGATTTTTTTTTATTCCAAGTCTGGGTATAATGAAATGGGAGGAGGTTTTAGGTCATCTGACACATACATACAAAAATGGAGTTGTGTGTAAGATTTTCTCACTTGCTATTGTAACTTATTCTGCATATTTACCTGAAGTATGATTTTTAACTGCAGTATAGTATTCCACGGTGCGACCCTGATGTAATTTGACGTGTCCCTGTAACAGAACATTCAGTGCCCGGTTGTTGTCAGTGTGGTTTGTGTGGAGGAGCAAAACTTGCCACCCTGAAATGTGTCTCTTTGGCAAGAGGACAAATTTAGGCTGATTGTTTTTAAGAAACAGAAGACTCCAAAAGTTTTCCTTATTACTTTCCCCTTAGTTTTTCTTTTTTTCTTTTTTTTTTTAATTAGATAAAGGGCCTGTTCCTAGAATAGAGCTATCACCAGAGATATCTATGAAAAATTAGAAACAGGTGTAGTAGGGGAGACTGAGCAGGACTAGAGACCAGAGTGCATTGTATCCTACTGTCTCTGCATGACCCAGCAAACATATGTTTACCAAACATCTGGTTTTCAATTTCCATGTAAATTGCCTTTCTCCTCTTTGAAGTCACAAACCACTACCCACTTCTCCTGAGCTCAAGATGGCATTTAAACCCCAATTACCAATTTATCCTTGGCGCGCCCCCCTCCCATATTTTTGTGGAACTCCCATACATATGAAATTAAATTGGACTTTCTCCAGCTAATCCATGACATGTCAATTTTATTCTTAAACCAACCAGAAGAACCTAGAGGCCTGGTGGACTAAATTCATGCATGGGTGGGGTCCCTAGGTCTGGTTGGTGAACAGGGCCCATCAGGTTCCCTGACTCCTCCCTCCTCCTTCTTTCGCTGCCTACGTCTGCTGCCACCCATTCCCAATTCCCTGTCCCAGCCTGGGCCTGGCCCCAATGAGGTGATCAGGGCCTGCTGCCTAGGGAAATGATCAGGAGGCTGGCCAGCAGGCCCCATTGGCATTTGCCCCCTGTTGGTCAGTGCGTGTCATAGCGACCAGTCATTCCTGTTGTTCTGTTGTAACAGTAGCTTAGGCTTTTATATTTAGAGATGAGAGTTTATAATCCTAACCTGTAATCCAGTCTTGTCTTTGCTTTCTTCCATCTTCATGTTATTTTCCTTACTTCCCTCCTTAATTTCAAATGCATAAAAGAAACTTAAAAAACTGTTATTCTCCAGAGATCTTGCTCCCTGGCATATGTTGTCAGTTTGGCTCAAATAAATGCTTATAAAAATTCTTAGAGGAAAATTTCTTTCTCCCCGACATTTGCCATTAATAAAGAAGTCACCAGGGAAGAAAAAAAAAAAGGCACAGGAAACACCAAACCTCAAAGAAAAGATGAAGAGATTTGGTTACATTAAAACATAGAAGTTCTGCTCATCAAAAGGCAGACTAAAAAAGTAAAAAGATAAACTATAACCTTTGAGGAAATGCCAACAAAGGCTTGGTACCAGGAATAAAGAAGAAAGTCCTGTAAATCAATAAGAAAAAAAATCCAATAGAAAAATAGTCAAAAGACCAGACGGGCATTTCAGACAAGGAGAAAAAATATGAGCAATAAACAGAAGAGGACATGTTTAACCTCACCCAGCAATCAGTCAAGATGACTGTGCATTAGTTTCCAGGGGCTTCTGTAAAAAAGTACAAAAATGGGGAGGCTTCAACAACAGACATGCACTGTCTCACAGTTTGTTCTGCAGACTACAAGTCCAAGGCCAAGTGGGCAGGGCTGGTTCCTTCTAAGGGCTGTGGAGGAGAATCCATTGCAGGCTTACCTCCTAGCTCCTGGTAGCCTTAGATGTCCCTTGGCTTATAGATTGCATTCTCCATGTCTTTTTTGTTGTTGTTGTTGTTAAATGTATTAGGGTGACATTGGTTAATATCTACATATGTAAAACCCTAATATGCAAATAGACCAAACAGCAGAACAATCAAACAAGTGGTTGCTATGATGTCCTGACCACCAGGAGGTGTGCACAGAACATGGTGGGTGTCCGAAGCAGGTGGCAGAGCTCAGAACATGGCGAGCATCGGCTGTGGCAGGATGGTGGAACAGGTGAGCGGGGGAGGGGGGGGGGGGCGGGTACCAGACCAAGGTGGGGCACCAGTCACTGTCATCGGGGTGAGCCTCTGGTGGTTAACTGAAAATTCTTTGCTCCCTTGCACTGCTGTCCCACCTGGCACTTGCTCCCGCTGCTGGCGTTGGCCCCAGTCCCTCCACACTGTCTACTGTCTGCGGGTGTGAGCAGGGCCAGTGCTGTCAGCACGGGAGAGGCAGTGGCGGGAGCACTTCTGCCTGCACACAGGGGACCAGGGGCTGCTGCAGGAGGGGCCGGGCAGGAGTGTGGAGGATGGACCGAGACCCACCCTGTGCCCACTGCAGCCTCACAGCTCACAGTTCCTTACAGATGCACGAATTCGTGCACTGGGCCCTAGTATTTATATATGTTTCAAGTGTATAGTTCTATGATACATCATCTATAAATTGCATTGTGTGTTTGCCACCCAAACAAATCTCCTTCTGTCACCAGATATTTGACCCCCTGTGTCTTCACACTGTCTTCTCTTTATACATGGTTCTGTGCCAAATTTCCCATTTTATAAGGATGCCAGTCATATCATATTAGAAACCATCCTAATGGCTTCATTTTAATTTGAATTTATCTCTGTAAAGATCCTATCTGCATGTAAGTTCACAATCTGAGATCCTATGGGTTAGGACTCCAACATTCCTTTTCTGGGGGACGAACACAATTTCACCCATACACGATAAGATACCGATTAGAACCCTTGAATTGGCGAGAATTTATAAGTCTGGTGGCAGACGTTGAAGAGGATGGTTTCAACAGGGTTCTTGTACACAGCTGGTGAAAGTGAAAATTGACAAAGCCAATTTGAAATACTTTTTGACATGTAAAGTTGGTTATGTGATTTCTACATTTAGCTATATTCCCAAGAGAAACTCTTCCCCACATGTACCAGCAGATATTTACAAGAACTGGACACATTAACCATGCTATAGTCACATGATTGAGAACAGACTGCATAGAGCTTCATATCCTATATAATAAAAGGCTAATATGCAAATAGACCAAATGGTTGAACGACTGGTAGCTTTGATGCAAACTAGGCACCAGGGGGCAGATGCTCAACACAGGAGCTACCTCCTGGTGGTCAGTATACTCCTCCTGTGGGAGTGCTGCTCAGCCAGAAGCCAGATTCACAGACAGCAAGGGTTCCATACTGTGAGAGGTCGCAGGCCAGCCTGAAGGGTCTCCGTCCCTCCCCCAGTGCACAAATGTTGTGCACTGGGCCTCTAGTAACAACACAAATGCTGTAATGATTAGCCACAATAATGCTGCATAAAAAATCACCCCAAGTTTCCAATGGTAAAAGGAACAATCATTCATTCTCAAGGATCTTCATCCTGGCTGGGGCTTGGTTGATATTGGCTGATCTAGACTGAGTTTGGCTGGTGGCCTTGCCTCAGCTGAAGGTCTATGGATTGTCCAGCACTGCTCTGCTCAAAGATGTCAAGTCAGTGCTTGCATTTTTAGGACTTATAACACTACATGGCCAAGCTCAAAGTCTTGGGACAGGGAACTAGTCTACCCATGAGAAGGCCATGGCGAGGGTGCTGATTTGGGGGGTGTGAAAGGTTGGAGCTAGTCATTCAATTTCCCATACTTCATAATATAACGTTGAGTAAAGAAAGCAAGTTCCAGAGGACTGCCTCTTTATGTTAAAGTTTAAACATAGGCAAAGCTAAACAATATTCAAGAATACATGAATATGTTACAAACTAAATAAGCAAGAGGATGCTGAACACACAATTCAGGATGGTTGTGGAGGGAGAGTAAGTTATTGATAATGTTCTAGTTATTGGGTTGGATGGTGGGTTCATCGGTGTTCACTGTATCAGTCAATCAATCCATTAAATACAGAAAATGAAAAGGCCAAGCATGGCAATGATGAGGGTGTCCCATTAGCTAAAGTTCATCATTAATCTGATTCTGTAAACTTCCTGCTGGGCCATCCCGTAAAGGCCCCAGCCAGACCTGGAGAGTGTGGGCCTGCGTCCTCACTATCTCCCAAGTTCCTGAAGTCTCCCCTTCAGTGTGTCTGTTTTTCTGCCATAGCCGGCCCAGAATTATACTCAAAACTCTGAGATTTCACCCACTGAGGAGAGAGGGGAGAAGAAAGGAGAAGGCCATCCTTCTGGGATTACAGTCCCATGGGAGAAGTCAGCTGGGTGGCTGGTCCGTGCCCCCAGCACATGCATTTTGTTTGGTTGAGGGAAGAGAATCTGTGCCTTGGAGAAAAGTTGCCACGTTCAGCCATTCAGGCTCTGTGCCCTGCTCTGCTGCAGTGGCAACCATTTCCATTGTAGGATAGGCTCTAGGTCATTGCCCTGTGTGCACGTGGCGCCCCCTGGAGCTGTGCCTCGGTGACCAGCTCCAGTGGGATTAAAGACTGAAGCACAGGGTCGCCATGGGCCATGTCCAAGGAGCCCTGGTCTCCTGCCGCAGAGGCAACATCCAGAATGATGGGACACATGGGGTTCTAGATCCAGAGCAACTGTCCAGGCAAAGGCCAAGTGGGAAGTCCAGGGTTCAAGCAAAGTCAGGAGACAGGCAAGAGATGAAGGGCCCGTAGCCCGGTGGAAAAGGGTTCTGACAAACCCCTCGGCCTCCTCCCCAGCCATTTCTCCCCACAGTTGGTGCTCTTTACAGACAAAATACCTCACAGCCCTTGAACATGGGGGGGGCGGGGGGGAGATGGGGAGAGAATAAAGCATAAAGAAGCTGGCTTCTTGCTGAACTGGGGCCCCCACTGCAGGGAACTAGGAGGCCCCAATGCCCTGAGGCTTCACCCCAGGCGGGCTGAGTAGTGGGGGGAGGGGAGGTGAGTGCAGGCCTTTCTGGGGGGATTTATTCAGGGGCTTCCCCGCTGTGAGGGCTCCATCCACCCAGGAGCTGGTGTGTGAGTGAGGAATGAGGCAGGGTTTCCTCCTTGGGGCTCATGGTTTGGAGGGTTTGGAAGTCCCGGGAATGGTCCCCACCCCGCAGACCATCCCCTTTGGTCCAGGAGGGCCAGGCTCCAACCTTTGACGCTCAGGCACGTGAGTGGACAGAGCCCTCTGAGGCAGGCCTGCTGCCCTTCCCCACACCTAGGCTGCACCAGGCCACAGGCAGCCTGCTCCCCCACCGTTCCTCTCAGGGACCCCCAAGAAAACGGAGATGGAGGTCGACTCAATAGTACCTATTTCTTCTTTTAATGAATCAAATGTAAACATGTACCTCCGTCGGAGTCTATAGTAAGAGTTGCATCATTACGCAGTTACACAAGGCTGGTCCCTCCTCCCGCCCCCATTTCTCTCCCCTGCCTCAGTTCTAGCTGATTATTTCAGCTGTCTGTTCATAGCACTAAGTAACATATGTGCATTGCTACCGGGTGGCTTCTCAGTGGCCACACAACTGAACAAGTCCAAAGCTCATCAGATTCTTTTTTTTTTTTTTTTTTTTTAACAACAACCTCCCCAACATGAGGCTGCCACGCCCTTGATTTTACCAGAGGTATCAGTGAACAGTTTTCCCACAACTGAATAAGTCCAAAGCTCATCTGATTCTTTTAAAAAAATATATTTTATTGATTTTTTTTTTACAGAGAGGAAGAGAGAGGGATAGAGAGTTAGAAACATCGATGAGAAAGAATCACTGATTAGCTGCCTCTTGCACATGCCCTACTGTGGATGTGCCAGCAACCAAGATACATGCCCTTGACCGGAATCGAACCTGGGACCCTTCAGTCCACGGGCCGACACTATCCACTGAGCCAAACCAGTTTCGGCGCTCATCTGATTCTTTAATAGAGGCAGATGCAGCCCTGGCCTGAGTGGGTGAGCCACCGTTTGTGGGAGGAATCAAGTGAAAACACAGCCCACAGACATGAACAATGGCGTGTCTGAGATGCTTGGGGCTGGGATGAAGCAGCCCGTTCTGGAGTGAAGCGTTCCCTGGGAATTCACCTTCTGGGAGTTCAGTGATCCTACGGCCCGCACACAGGCTGGGCCCCAGGAGGGCTGGGCTATGTGGTCTTGAAATTGGGGACGGGGGACCTTGTCACTGACAGCCATGTCCTCTACCAATGACCACAACCTAGAGTTTGTAGCCACAAAGCACAAGCACATTCCAGGCACAATGCTCTAATCTTCATGACAAGCTTGGGAAGAATATATGACCGTGGGGAAACTAAGTAATGTGCACCTGCAGGCAAGCCCATCAGGTCTCGAAGGTCTATCTGGTTCCAAATTCATTCTCTAGTCTTTCCACAGTCTCCAGAGCCCTGGGAAGCAGGCTGTGGGTGCACTGCCGGTCCCCCTACTGATCACTCCACACCCTGAGCACTGGGAGGAATGAGGTCCCTGTCTTTCCTTCTCTGTGGGTGCCCTTTCCCTGAGGGGTGCATGGGGTCCGGGCTCAGTGATTTCTCCTGGAGGGTAGCTGAGGTTCTGCTGGGGTGATGGGGGATCAGCTAGGGAAGGGGCCCCTGTCTACAGGTTCATTTCTGAGGGTAAAGAGGGAGGAGATATATGGGGAATTCAAAAAGTGATCCATCCCCGGTCCTAGCTCCCATTGACCCCACCCTGAGCCCAGCCTGGGTGGAAGCTTCTGGATGCTGGGCAACCTGGCTAATTGCTAAGCTAAGACAGCAGGGCGTGGCTTGACATAATTATAGTCTCTTCTGTTGCCGTTGGCCTTGCTCACAGAGGAGGGTGTGAGGAGGCTCCGAGCAGCCGAAGGCGCGCATTAGCACAGCAAATTGGCTCGCTTGGCAGCCGCCAGGCCCTGGGAGGCCCCAGCCCCAGCCTGACCCTCTGTCTGCTGCGGGATGCCCATCGGGGGAGGGCCCATCTGGACCTCGCCCCCCTCACCCCCCCGCGTTTGGTTCAGGTTTCCTTTCGAGGGCCAGATGTAAGTCTTACGGTGGCCCTTTGAACCAGCCGCCCGCACTCCAGGCCTCCGTTTCCTCAGCTGTCCAATGGGATAAGGCCTGCCTCTCTCTTGGGAGAAAGAAAAGGACATACTTTGTGAACCAGGGGGGACTGGCCCCTCTGTCCACCATAGCTCCACTTGTCCTCTCTCCCCTCCTCCAGGCTGACCTCAGATTCTTCCCGCCCCAGGGCTCTCTTCTGCTCTGAGTCCCCACAGAAATGCCCATGGGGCTTGGGCGGATGCATGGACCTGAGCCCTTCATGCCGCTCTCGTCACCCCACTCATGGAGGCAGGGGTCATGTGTGACAGAAAGAGTAAGGGGCTGGAGCCAGCTGGAAGGTGGCGAAACTGCTGGCCCAACACCCCTTAACCATTCTGAGCCTCAGTTTCCCCAGATGTCAAGGAGAGTGAGATGATAGGAGGCAACATTCAGGGGCTTCCGGAGGACAGATGTGGATGCTGAGATGCAGGAGGGCAATGCCCAGGGCTGGCATAGGACGAAGGCGGAGCCTACCCTTGGGGTTGTTCTCAGCAGGAAAGAGAGGCCTGACTCCGTCCCTGCTCTGGCCCTTTCCAACGCAGGCCTTCGCCTCCCTGGAGAGTGTGACCCCAGCCAGATGGTCTCATCCCAGGTGAGTGCCGTGGCTGCCTGGGCTCAGGTACTCAGCTGCTCCCTGCCTCTTGGCAGGCAGGCGTTGGGGACTGCTTTGACAACGGGGAAGAGTAGAAGTGTCACTACATGACTTCTGAGCTTAGGTCACAAGAAATCATGAAGCTTCCACCTTATTTGCTGGGACATTTGTGATAGGGCTTTAAGCCACCACATCAGAAGTCTCACTGCCATGCCATGAGGAAGCCCAAGTCCCAGAGAGAGGCTACTGTAAGCACTCTGGTCAGCAGTCCTTGACTTTGAGTCTTTCCAGCCCAGACACCTAATACAGGCAGGTCAAGCCTTCAGCTGATTCTAGCATTTGCCATCCAGCACCCCTGCGTTAGAGTCTTCTCGCTGAGGTCTCAGAGGTCTCTGTGAAGTAGAGACAAGCTGTTCTAGCTATGCCCTGCCTGACCCACAGGACGTCTGACCCACAGAATCTGTGAGAACAGCACTGCGCTTTGTGGTTCTTTATGTGGCCACCGCTAACACCCCCAAACAGCGGCATTTAAATGGGGTAACAAAGAGAACGTTCTCCTCAAGGGGCTGAGCTTGGAGAGGGCTGTGAGCCTGGCTGCAAACACCAGGAGAAAGAAGATGGAAGCTGCAGAGCTGAGAGCTGCTCCCAGTTGGGTGGGACACAGCTGCCGCAGTTATGCCCCCTCACCAAGGTTGCTCCTCTCCAGATAAGAGCCCTCAGCCCCTCAGCCATCATTCATGTGACTCAATGTTGCTGTCCTCCAAAAGGTCCTCCCCCTAACGCACAGTCCTAAACCAAGCATAAGATTTCGGTTATTCATGCAGGTCAGTGGAAGGTAGCACTATCACCTCCCTGGATTGAGGACTTAGATCTCTATTAATGCAATCCAAAAACACATTCACTTTTCCAACGTATGTCTGAGTTGAGCTGACTGTGAACTACAATCCCTAGGTGGCTCCTGTGCTGCTATGAGTCCTTGCCACTCCTCAGCACAAATTGGTAGTAGGGCCGCCCTGACCTGTGGCTACTGTGACTGGGAAGACTAGACACCATCACTCTCCAGGGAGCGATGCTGCACCGTGAGCCCCCCACCTCCGCCCCTGGACTCCTGGCTGTGCCTGGTCATCAGACCACCCTATCCACCTCTGCATCCTCTCCGGTCTGAGGAAGGCAATGTGATTATGTGGGAAAGACCTTCCTTAGTGGTCATGAGTGGGGAGTGAAGCCTGGGCTCAGGAGGTCTGGGTTCTGATACCTGTTTCTTACCATCTCCCACCTACCTGTCACTTCCTCGTTAACGAGATCAGAGATTGGGCTAAGGCAGTGGTTGGCAAACTCATTAGTCCACAGAGCCAAATATCAACAGTACAACGATTGAAATTTCTTTTGAGAGCCAAATTTTTTAAACGTAAACTTCTTCTAATGCCATTTCTTCAAAATAGACTCGCCCTGGCCGTGGTATTTCGTGGAAGAGCCACACTCAAGGGGCTTGCGAGCCGCAGTTTGCCAACCAGGAGGCTAAGGGGAAGGGCCTCTCCCTGCCCCCCCTCCCCCGGTGACTCCCCAAATAAGCCCTGGGAGGCAGAGCCCTAGTACCAGAGAGATGCATGCTCCCTGAGGCCGATCTTCCCCACTCAGAATCCAGACCAATAGCTTTGGCATTGAGCCCAGAGACATCCAGCGTGCCCTATTGGCACAGCGCCCCCTGTCCGTGGTGGAGGCATCCCCCACTCCCAAGTGACCGGGACCAGAGCAGCCCACACCCCGCAGTTAATATCTCAGGCAGCACCCAGCCTTGGAGCCAATTAGCCTTCTTCTCCTTGTTACCCCAAAGGAAATTGCCTTTCCCTTCTGTCAGCTCTCTAATTACCAGATGGGACGACTGAGATTCTGAGGACAATTAGGGGAGGTCTGTCTTTTCCCAAACTCCCTCCCCGGCCGCCCCTGTCTGGAGCCTTCCTCTAATTTGGAGCCATTTAGAAAAGACGCAGAAGGCTTTAAAGCTAGAGGAATGTCTCCCGGAATGCATCCTGCCTGTTTTATGGCTGCGGCCAGAGGGCTGGCGGAGCGCTCCCTCAGAGGCGGCCCCTCCTGCTGCAGAGGCAGGGAGAGGCGCCCTGTGCAAGGGGCCTGTGGCCACCGCCTCCGAGGTAAACACAGCCGCGGGCCTGATGGCTGGAGGAGGCAGAAGGACCAGACGCATCTGCCCAGCAGGCAGTCTCTCAGGAAAAGAGGGGCCTCTCAGCCAGGTGAGATCTCTCTGTGGGGCCCCACTTGGGCCATTGATGCCACTTCTCAGCAGCCCTGATCCCTCTGCACCTCTCTCCCATGTGGCCCGGACATTCACCCCTCGTGCCTGCATATCTGAGCGGCTCTGTGGGTGTCCTGGGGTATTTCACACACTCACCGGCTCTTCCCCCAGAGCAATGGCAGCTCCTGTTGTGTGCGCCTCAGCCTCCGAGGCCGAGCTTGTTGAACCCCAGCCCATGATGAGGGCACTTTCCTGTGGGTCCCCTCGCTCAGAACCACACCGTTTTGTTCACCACCGGGCCTGCAGCGCCCAGCACTCCATAAGCACCTAATCAGTATTTGGTGAATGGATGCATAAAAGCGCACGTTTTCTGACTGGGTTTCGAACGTGGCCCACACTCAGGCATTGTCAAGGATGAGTGCTTAGTCCCCCAGAACACCTAGTCTAGGGCCGCAGTAGACAATCAATGAGCATTTTGCTCGGAAAATAGTGAGCTCTCCATCAAAGGTGGTATGCAAGCAAGGGCCCATCGTTAGGGAGGCTGCAAAGGACCCCTGGGATGTAGCAGGCTGGACTCAGTGGACCGATGGACTCAGAGGCCACGTGGTTGGAGGCCTCCGGGTAAGGCAATGGTGGGGAGGCCCCCGGTCAGCAGAGGGGCCGGCAGTCCTCACTCTGCTGTGGAGATCAGAGGGAGACAAGGATTCCGTGGGAGAGGGGAGAGAAGGGAGCATGCGATGTGGGCCTAGGCTCTGAGGAAGGAGACTGAGGGAAGCATTTGTAAACAGCGCAGGGCAAGGTGGTTGCTGGCTGGGGCAGCGACCGAGGGCTGTGGGCCTGAGAGGGCAGGGGGCGGACTGCCGACCGGGAGGAGCAGGTGGCAAGAGATCAGGAGCCGGGACTGGCAGGTAAGGCCCCCTGCCTGCCGCAGCTGTTCTCCGGTGCTCTGAGTGATCGCAGTCCCCCGGCAGGGAGGGGGCTGCCTCTTAAGGCAGTTGGTCTCTTTCAGTTCCCTCCTGGCTTGGTCAGCTATGGCTTCTCGAGCTGCCCTCTGTCTGGAAGGTGGGGTGCAATTCACAGGGGACGAAGAGCTCCTCTGACTCACTGGTGCCAACCTAGAATTCCAGTTCCCCAGCTACCTGCTCCCAGCAGCGCCTGGCCGGGAGCACAGACCCCTCGGGGGTCCCTCTGACCCCCAAAACCGGCGGTTCCAGCAGTCAGTTCGGCACAGCAGACGGCTGAGCCAAACACTGTGACCGGGGGATGGCAGCAGGCTCCCCGCAGCCGCCCACTGACGAGGGACCGTGGCGGTGAGGTCTCATCAAGGGCTCCCACCACGTGGGGGGTCTGCCCTCCACATCCCTACCCGTGCCTGCAGTGCCCCCTCCTTCCCACAGCACGGGGGGCGGGGGGGCAGGTTGCTGGCTGCTGGCACCATCTATCAGATGCAGAAACCGAGGGTCCGTGTGTTGGTGTTGCTGAGCGAAGTGAGGGCAGAACTCAGAGCTTCCCCTCCTCAGGGTTGTTGTCCCCGCCTCCCCACCCCTCCCCTGTGCCACAGGGACAAATGTTCCCCGACCCCGGAGAGAGGGTTCTACAACTTCCCCCAGACTTCTGCCCAGCTCTTCCTGCTTTCGTAACACGTAACACGAAGGAGAAGGAGGCCAGGGCAGGGGACTGTCAAGACTAATTTGCCAAGAGCTTGTGAACGCTGAGACTTAGCCCCACCTCCCTGAGATTCCCTCTGCATGTCACCCCTCCCCCTTCCTGCACACTGGCCAGCCCTCAGAGCCCCTCCATGGTCCTGGGCCGCGATCCCCGGGGGCAGGAGCTCAGGGGCATCCAGTCCCTGTGTGAGGAGGTCTGGTGCCAGCAGGAAGCAGGAGGTATAGCCCCGGATGGCACCATCTCTCCTGCTCAGCAAGCCCGGACCCAGGAGAACCTGGGCCAAGCTCCTGGACGGGGCAGAAAATCTCTGCCCCCCGGGCGGCCACCTGCCCCTCCGCGTTGGCCCAGAAAGGCAGGCACCCGCCCTGCTCACACAGCCCATCCCCGAAGAGGGGCCGGGGCTGGAATCCAGGCTCCTGCCCCCAGAGTCAGTCCCCTTCGCCCCGGCCTGCTGTGGAGCCTGTGGTTGGCCCATGGCAAAGCCTGGCCCCAGCTCAGGGCGGAGGGTCCCGTCTCCAGTCTCAGGGAGGTCAGAGGGGTTGGCCCCAGTCAGCCAGTCCGGGATGGCGCTGGGAGGGGAGCACTGGGATGGGCAGAACCTTCCGAAGCTTCTTTCTGGAACCACTAGAAAGAGGGGCCTTGGGCCAGTGGCTCACCTGTGCGTGCCTCGGTTTCCCCACCTGGAAAACGAGGTAAGGACTGAATGTGAAAACGCGTTTTAGAACACAGCCTTGCGTTCCGTATTTAACAAACATTAGCTACTCTTCTGATCGCCATCACATTCCCTGCCCGAAGGAGATCAGCCTGGCCAGGTGCGGGGGCCTGAGGCCAGCTCCGGGGACAGTTAAGCTGTCCTGAGCCTGGGGACGGGTGGGCTCACTGCCTGAGCCCAGCACTGCCGGCCCTGGCAACCGATCAGACAGATCGGGGGCCAATTTGGCTGGACAGATGGGGCTGCACTGGACACCGGGGGGGGGGGGGGGGTGTTGCCAGAGGCAGGTGCGGGCTCCGCTTGGCACATGTGCCCGAGAGCTCTCGGGCTGGGCCAAGCCTCGGGAGAGGGACCATGTCCGGATATGGGTTCGTGGCCAGAGTGGGATGGAGATCTGATTTTCCAATGCTCCCTTGTCAGAGTCACCTCCATCTTTCTTTTGTCTCTTTTCTGTGGTGGTGGGTGGCGGCACTTAAACACAGGGCCAGGCGGATGCAGAAACCCTCTCTGAGAACGGACCCGGTGCCTGAGCCTTCTGGAGGATGGTGTCCTGCCCAGAGGGGCACAGCCGAAGCGGTGGGGCCACGCGGCTAGGAATGTCCCCAGCTGGTGCGGCCGGCCGGGCCTTGAGAGCTCTCCTGACCGTCCATGGCCCAAAGCCACACCTTCCCAGCTGGTTCCAGGCCTCAACGTACTGTGTCTTTAGCCCAGAGCCCCTTCCCGGGCCCTGGGCCCTTAGCTACAGAGATCCTGTTGGCCCAGTGCGGGTGGAGAGCTTGGAGGCTCGGACGGTCTCTGGCTCCCACAGTCCCACCCACTCTAAATGTCCCAGACAGGTGTCTGGCAGGGAGGCCTCCGTCCTGTCTTTTGTCACCTTCCAAACTGTTGTCCGGACCGGGGACACTATTTAAAGGGCCCTCCCCGAGCTGCCCCAGGACTGCTGCGGCACGAGGGAGAGCTCCAGACCATGGTAGGCTAGGGCTGCCCTGCTTCCTGACCCTGGCCCCATCCTGTGACCTTGACTTCATTTGTGATTCTGACCTTTATCTCACTGCCTGAACTCACCCTGACCCTGACCTTACTCCCCTCATGGATGCCCTTGCACTGGAGCTGATGTCCCCGGCCCTGACCTTTCCTTCACCCTGGATGTCATGCCTGCGTCTCGCCCACCCTGGGCTGCCCTTTATGGGTGGCCAGTCCATCCATGAGGGTCCTGACGTGGGTGTGCTTCCCTGGATTGGGTAGGGGCTGCTGAGGTGAAGAGGAGGACGAGGAAGAGGAGGTGGAATGAGACAGGGTGGGCCAGGCTAAGACTTTTCACAGCTCTGCTCCTGCTGTGGGGGTCGGTGGGGATTGCAGGACAGCCTGGGTCCTTGGAGCCTGCTGGTCGTTCGGCCCACGTGGGGCCTGCCCCGCTGTCCTTCCTGCCCCTGTGCTCCAGCTCTTGGGCCTCCCTGGGGGCTCCCAAGGGCATTGTGCTTTCAACCCTTGTTTTTGTCTCACCCACCCCATCAGTCCCTTTAGGCCTGAGAACGCTGACTCGGCTCTCAAGCTCCAGCTCAGAAGCCACCTCCTCTGGGAGGTTTGCCCCGAGGGCCCCGGTGGCCCTGAGTTCTCAGTACCTGGTCTCTGGGCCCCTTGGGGACAAGCATGGGGCCTGATTCAGTTCTGGGTCCCTGAGTCAGGGCACAGGGCCTGGCTGGAGACCAGCAGGGACCTAGTAAATGCCCTGATGCCTGGAGCTGGGCACATATGGGGAAACTGAGGCTTAGAGTTTTAACCGCTTTTCTTAACACCACAGAGGCTGTGCATACCACAGGCAGGATTAGAACTCAGACCTGGGCTACCCCCTTCTGCTCTGAGGTGTTCTTCTCAGGGGATTTTTATTTTTTAGGGGCACGTTATAAAAGGGAATTCCCAAGTCAGGCAGGTTGCAAAGGTCCAGGCTGGGAAATCAGAAGGCCCTGAGACTCCGATTCCCCCTAGGCAGTCCTCCTTTCGGGGGCTCCAGCCATGTTCCACAGGATGGCCATGGAAGGCTGGGTGAGGCAGGGATGGGTGACGCCCAGGCCAAGAGCAGGTCTGAGGAGAGAAAGGGCAGAGTATCCCACAGACGGAAGCGATCCTTTTTATTAATCAGAGGGAAATGCATATGTAATTATGTGAGATGAACTCTGCAGGGAGGTTCTTTTCTTTATGATGTCTGAAGGGATTTATAAATATTACAGAGGTTTTACGGCATCATAACGTCCTGGCTGCCCTGCCAGCCCCCCTTTCAAAGGATTAGTGGAGACAAAGCACCCAGTAAAAGCTAATTATAAGTCAGCCGAGCCGCTGCTCCTGAATTGAGCCCAGGCGCCGGAGGGAAGTGGGGCGAGTGCAGGGGTGGGGAAGCTGGGTGGTGGGACAGGAGGGAGCTGGAGGAGGGGAGACCACACAGGCACTGGGGGTGGGGATGGGGGTGGGGGTGGAGGGACGGGAAGCCCATGCTCTGGGATGGGTGGTGCAGGCTGAGACGGCAGGAGAGTGGGGGTGGTGGGGTGGGAGCAGGAAGCGTGTGTCTGTCCCACCTCTCTGAGCCAGTTCGGGGATTCCTTGAACACGGGGGCCCCGTGATGGCTGCTGAGGGCAAGGTCTCCTCCTCAGGGGTTCTTGGGGACTCAGAGCGTTCAGGGCATGCTCAATAGTGGACTCCAGGCCCCGTGGCATCCTGAAGGAAGCCCTGGCGTTATTCCATGTGGGTGGTTGCCTGCTCTGCCTGCTGGGGAGCTCACCCCTGAGCTTCGGGGAGCTATTTCCAAACTGATCCCCACTCTGAGCCTGGGTGGGACAGGGGACCTCAGAGATGAGCAGACCCAGGGACATGGCAGGACAGTGTGGTATGTGCTATGGGCTGTGGCTGCCCCAGGCTGGCAGGAAGGGAAGAATCGGGGAGCTCTAAATTGGCCTAAAAATCAGGAGGGCTTCTCCGAGGAGGCGGCAGAGGCGTTGAGTCTGGAGGAAGGGGATTCTGCCGGATGGAAGGCAGGGAAGGGACTCCAGGCAGGGGGAATGGCAGGAGGAAATGCTGGGCGACAAGAAAGCTCTGAGCGGGTTTGGGACAGAGTTGGGGACCTGGGTGAGTGGAGGTGGGAGCTCTTGGAGAGGGACAAAGGACAGATGAGGAGTCCACGTGTTGTCCTGAGAAGGCTGGGAGGTGGCAGGAGAGGATCTGGGTTTGGTGCTAGAAAAGATGCCCTTCTCTGCTTCACAGGCTGGGCGCAGACCACCCGCCTTCCGGAGCCCCGGGGCCCAGGTCAGGAGGCAGCTGTCTGGCCCGGGAGTGGGGGGGGGGGGCACTCCTGGGGGCTTCTGGCCGTGGGTTGGGAAGCCACCCTGCTCACCTGCAAGGCTTCGTCAGGAGCTTTGCCTGCCTGCTTTGGGCGGGGCTGTGGGAGATGAGGAGGGTTGGGAGGTGGGGAATGGCTGGCCTCCCACGGAAGGGGCTCCTGCAAGGCCTTCGCCGCCCCTCGCAGTCACCGAGGAGAGCACGGAAGAGAGCAGAAGGCGGAGCCAGCTCCAATGTCTTCTCCATGTTTGACCAGTCCCAGATCCAGGAGTTTAAAGAGGTTGGTGGGTGTCCCCTGGGGCCATTGGGAGGATGGGAAGCACCAAGTGTAATCCATAGACAGCACGTGGGGAGCCAGGAAGGTGTGGGCTTGGCCCTCGTCCCTGTGGAGCGGTGGTGTCCCTGTTCTCCGTGTCCCCCACGGTGTGCCTCACAGCCCGCAGATGTGACCGCGGTCCATGGTCCATGACCCTCTCTGTCTGAGCCTTTGCTCGCTGTATGACCTCAGCAGGTCCTTCCGCTCTCTGAGCCTCAGCTTGCCTCTCTGTAAAAGGGGGTTGCTGTGAACATGGACTGAGGAATGGACATGAAGCCCCAGCAGCAGGCTGGCACACAGTAGGAGCTCCGTGTGGGTTAGCCATTGCTGACATTCTGGTGCTATGCTGAGCTGGGTAACCGGGTGGCCAGAGGGGCCTGCACAGAGGTTGCTGGGGCAGCCCCTTGGGGGAGGTGTTCTCTGTCTGGGGAGGGAAGCTGGGCTTGGGGGAGAGGGAGGGGGACTTTTCAGTGCCCGTGTCTCTGCCAGGCCTTCACCATCATGGACCAGAACCGCGATGGCTTCATTGACAAGGAGGACCTGAGGGACACCTTTGCTGCCCTGGGTGGGTGACGGCAGTGTGGAGGCTGGGGCTGGGCAGAGCAGGCCTTCCGGAGAGAGTGAGCGGCGGGGGCAGGGGGTGTGCGGGGCTCATGTGTCACTGGGGGTACAGGGAAGGTCAGGAAGGATTCCTGGTTGTTAGAGGAGGACTTGCCAGAGAAGGGGGAGGCATTTCAGGTGCAAAGGTCAGGGGGGTGGGAGGCTGGGGTGAGGTGAGGGGTCAAGAGATGCCTTGGGTGGGGGAGAGGCTGGAGGTGTGTGCAGGTATCACTGGCTCTGGCTCCCAGGGAGGCTTTTGCCCCCTCCAAGGCCCAGGGAGGGACCTGAAGAGGGCCTCAGCGACTGGTGGGGTGCGGGCTGAGGTTGGGGAAGGGGGCAGAACCAAGTCAGGTCTGGACTGAGCTTTGAGCTCCTGGAGATCTGGTTGTCTCCTGGAACCAAGAGGAATCCCAGGATCCCAACTTCCTAGCAACCAGTTGCCCGCTCCAGGGACAAATGAGCCTGAGGCCCAGGTCTTCCAGCCCCATATGCAACTTAGCTTCAGATTCTTTGAGCCTCGGTTTCCTCATCTGTAAAATGGGAATGGCAAGTGCTCCACTTCCCAAGGAGGCAGCGGTGGTGGCTGAGTGCATTGAGGCTGGGGGCTGACCAGTGCGGACTGGCTGCACGTGGTGTGTGTGTGTGGTCCCCCCCCCCCCCCCCGCCCCCCAAGCCTCCCAGCCGGTGGGCGGGGCCTCAGGGAGTCAGGGCGGGTGGATAGTAGAGCTGAGAGCCTGCAGGACTCTGTTCTCCTGGGCCACCTGCAGGCAGGATCCGCCCCCAGCCTCACTGTGTTCCTGGGCGTCTCCCTCTCCTCCTCCCCAGGCCGCATCAACGTGAAGAATGAGGAGCTGGACGCAATGGTGAAGGAGGCCCCTGGACCCATCAACTTCACTGTCTTTCTGACCATGTTTGGGGAGAAGCTGAAGGGTGAGTGAGGCCCCGGTGGCCCTGGGCAGGGAGGGGTGAGGGGGTGCGGGCAGGCTGGGCCCTGTGTACAGATGTGCACCCTGTTGATGCTCACCGCAGCTGGGAGCATGGTGTCACCCCCGGGAACACATAGCTTCCCTGCCCAGCCTCGGTTTCCACCTCGACACCACCGAGCGGTAGTAACTGTGGTAACACCTCCTTGCAGAGCCACGAGGGGCCCGGGGGACAAGTTGTGTAAAAGCCCGTTGCCCACAGTCAGGATGCCTCTGCCACCTCCCTCCCCCTGGGCTCATCTTGCTCTCTCTGCCTCACTGCCCGCTGGACAGTGGAGGTGGGGCTGGAAGTGTTAGCAGCTGACCACAGTTCCTTCCCCGGGGAAAGGGTGGAGGGCCTCATTCATAAGTGAGAAGACTTGGGCTCAGAGAGGTCATTACAACTGCCCCGGGTGTCCCAGCATCCAAGTGGTCGGGATGAACCCTGACCCCGTTCCTGGCTCTAACCATTGCAACGTCAGGCACGGGGTGCATGGCGGGGTGGGAGCCCAGCCTCTCTGCCCCCTGCCCCTAGCGCCAACCCCTGGGCTTGAGGGTCCACGGTCAGAGGGAAGGACCAGCCTGAGCTGCGTGCCCTGGGAGGCGGGCCTTGTAGCCACCCAGCCCTGAGGGTGCCCCTGCCTGATGCCCATCCTGTCTCGGGTAAATCTGGATTCAATGCCTAGCCCCCACAAGCCCCCAGGATGACCAAGGCTTGTCTACTCTTGCACCTCAGGATTTTGTCTGTAAGATGAGCACTGTGGTGATTTCCTGGGGCTGCTGTAACAAATGACCACAAATGTGACAGCTGAAAAACGGCAATGTATTCTCTCTGCTCTGAAGCCTGGGATATGCTATCTGCAGGTTCTGCTCCCTCAGAGGCTCCGGGGGGGTAACTTGTTAGCTGCCTTTCCCGGTTTCTGTGGCTGCATCGCTCCCCTCTCTACCTCCATGGTCCCCCGCCTCCTTTTCTGTATGGCTCCCCGGCCTCACTCTTAAGAGGACACTTGCCATAAGATTTGGGCCCACCTGGGTAATCCAGGATCATCTCCCACCTCAAGATCCTTTCTTGACATCTGCAAAAGCCCCTCTTCCAACTGAGGTGACACTTCCCAGTCCTGGGGATAAGGACATGGGTATATCTTGGGGGGCCATGATTCAACCCACTACAGAGAGGATCCTATCTAACGAACAGCTTTTATTTGGTAAAGAAAAAAGAAATCATAATACTGTTATGGGTTTTGACCTGCTGGCAAGTACAATAGCCCCACACACAATGTCCTGGCTGATTCTGGACTAGAAGGAGGCAGCTATGACCTGACAGCCTCGCCCTCCTGGGTTAGAGACAGGACTCCAAAGGTGGGAGAGAGGAGGCTGTGGGCCTGGCGCTGTCCAGCTCACTCAAAAGTGCCATCTGGCCACCTCCAGGCAGCCAGGAGGGTTATTTCTGGGACCATGACCACCTTCTGGGAGAGCTCAGAAGCCCAGGGCCCAGAGAAAGGCATGTGGGATTCCAGCCAGTGACTTAACCGGGGGGTGTGCTGGTCTATGACTGAGCTGAGACTCCGCCTCAGACCAGGCAGGGTCACGGCCTCGCAGCTTTTTCTCATTTTCTCGGGGAGCCGGGACTGGGCTTCAGCTGACCATGTCATGCAAACTGGCTGTGCCTGCATGCTCAGCCAGCAGTGGACACAGGAGCCAGGCTAAGGCAGTCCCTCTAATTAGGACAAGGACACGTTGTCGTGAGATTCCTAACAGCGAGGGGAAGGTGTAGCCACTCTGCACCCTTTCGATGAGGTTCAAAGTCTGCAGACCAGAGCGGCTGCGTGGCCAGCACTGTGCCCGGCTTGGTCACTCTGGGCCAGTCTGAGATGCCTAATGGCCCAGACACATCCCGTCCTGAGCTCCCAGGCTGGTGAGGGAGACCCTGCTGACCCTGACCCCGTCTGATGGGCAGGAGCACAGAGGGATGGAACGAGCAGGGGGCTCTGGGGGCCCAAAGAGTTGGCTTCCAATCCTTCCTCCCCTTATTAGTGGGGATCTCAGGAAAGTAACGGGGACTCTGCGATCCTCAGTTTCCTTTTTGACAAACTGAGGATGTCAGTACCCACCCTGTGGGGCGTTCCGGGGTCCCATGGGAGCAAACAGTGGCGCTGCAAGGTGGAGCCTAGCGCAGAGTGCTCAGATGTGTTTGCGGACACACAGGAGTAATGCTGGTCCAGATCTTTACTTGACGTTATCATGACTGACCCAGGCAGCACCTTTTTCTCCATTTCACCAACGACACAGCTAAGCCTTAGGGAAGGAAGGGGACATCCCCCGGCCACAGTGAGGGGGAGGGCAGGTGACAGAGGAGAAGGAGCACCACACATGGGTTACCAGGTCACCTGCTGTCAGTCACACAGCCTGTGAGGCCTTGGGTGAGACTCTCCTTTCCTGGGCCTCAGTTTCCCCATCTGTACAACCAGGGGGCTAGATATTCAGACGAGATTGGGCGTGTTCAGGGTGGTATGGCCGTAGACTAGGGGGCTATATATTCAATCCCGTTGTGGGAGCAGAGCTAATTCTTCTTCAAATGATCTCTTTTCCCAAAGCCCGAGCTAGGAAAGTGATAAAACCAGGAATGCGCATCCCTGCTGCCCCGCCCCACAGCCTGCCGGCCCAGCTTCCGGTCTCTGCCCGGGACAAGCTCACAGGCTCCTCGGACACCACTGCCCGAGTCCCGCCTCTGGCCCCCAAGTGCAGGCTTTTTCTCCTCTGCCACAGCCTGTCATGCACACCTCCCGGATAAAGAGAAAGCGCCAGCACTGCCCTCCCCACTCACTGGTCACAGGGCAGCATCAGCTGTGAGGACCTGGCCAAGTCCGTTAGCCTCAGCCCGTCAGCAGGCTCCGCACGGAGTGAGGACTCAGTCAGGGTCGCGCACCGCTGTGCCAGTGGTGATCGCTCCACACAGAGGCCTTGGCTCTCACCACTCTTCCTGGTTTCCCCGGAATCTCCCTTTCCCTGCTCCCGCTGTGGGGTGGAAGCTGGAGAGGGAGCGCCCAGGCCCTTGCCCTCGGGAGGGGCCATGGGGGTCTGCCCGCCCCCGGCCCCCATCCAAACCCTGCCTGCCCTCTTCATGTGTAAGGTGACCAGATTTTAACATTGGTAAAGCGAGACACCACTGACAGGGGGGGGGGGGGGGTTCTTGATTAAAAATTTGGTCTATATGGAACAGTTTCCTAGCTTGTCGTGCACTCTTTCTAAAAATTGGGACTTTAAAAAAAAAAATTTTTTTTTAATATATTTTATTGATTTTTTTACAGAGAGGAAGAGAGAGTGATAGAGAGTTAGAAACATTGATGAGAGAGAATCATAGATCAGCTGCCTCTTGCACACCCACTACTGGGAATGTGCCCGCAACCAAGGTACATGCCTTTGACCGGAATCGAACCCGGGACCTTTCAGTCCGAAGGCCGACGCTCTATCCACCAAGCCAAACCGATTTTGGCAAATCGGGACTTTTGTATTATAAAACGCCGCAGGACGCAGGGCAAATTGTTAAAAATTGGGACTGTCCCACCAAAAGCGGGTCGTCTGGTCACCTTATTCATGTGGCACTCTCCTTGCCTGTGTGTGCTGCTTCTAGGCACGGACCCAGAGGAGACCATTCTACACGCCTTCAAGGTGTTCGACGCTGAGGGGAAAGGCTTCGTCAAGGCGGATTTGTAAGTCCCTCCCGCCCTCCACGTGGGGCTTTCCCTCTCTGACACTTCAGCTATGAAGGAACCGTGTGGCGTCTGGGCGGGTGGCAGCCCAGCTCAGCTACGGATGTCCCTCCCCCCTCTGGGCTGCAGTGCCCCCATTTCTGTGTGGAAGTGTGCAGGGAGTCTGCAGTCACCAGGGAGGGCTTCCCAGTGGCAGGGCGAGGTGGAGGGAGAGGCAGTTCTCAAAGGATGACTCATGGTGCTTGAGCCGAGGCAGGGAGTGTTCTAGATGCAGGAACACAGGGAGGGCAGTGCCGGGGCTTGGTGTGTGCGAGGTTAGTGAGAAGGAGAGGGTGTGGCTGAAGATGTGTGAGTGGTGTGGGGTGGGGGAGGCTGAGCACAGAGTGGGGGCAGGGCCTGTATGGGGTAGTTCCATCGTCAGGCCCTGGACCCTGGGTCTGCCCCGGGAGCATAGGAGAGCTTGAGGAAGAGTCAGGCAGGAGCAGCATGGAGGCCAGCCTGGAGGAGGAGAGGAGAAGGCCTTGGCCGTTGAGACAGGGAGGAGGGGATGGGTAAGTAAAACACCAGAGGTCAAACCAATGGGATCCAGGGCCTGAGTGGGTCAGGATGGAGGTGGCCCATGGAAAGGGACCAGCTCAGCTGGGCATACAGAGAGAACAGTGGCTATGGGCAGCTCTCCAGGGGGCCTCTGGGCTGGCATCACAGAGGTGTGGGCACTGACATCTGCTATGCCTGGGAGCCTCAGCCCAGTGGAAGTCAGGGCAGAGGGCCAAGAGTGGCAGGTGGGGCAGTCGCCACCTGTCCAAGGACTGGGACACTGAATTGGGCCATCCGTTCTGAGCCTGCAAGGCCGTGCTGGGTCTCTGGGTGATCCTGGACAGGCAAGATTTTCCCCCAGGCACAGGCTTTCTGACCGATTCCTATGATGCTTCAGGCACTGGCTTTGAGACTAGTTTTGCTGCCTGTTAGAATCATCTCTTCATGGAGATGGGGTGGGAGAGGGCAGGGGGCAGAGGGGAAGTGGGGACAGTCTCATTTGTCTCTCACACATTCTCACCATCCCACATTCCCAACGTTGTGAGTCACTCACTCCCCAGGGGGAGGGGAGGGGTGATTAGGATCTCCCCAGGCTGCAGCCCTCTCCTTCACCCCTCCCTGAGGGTCCATGGAGCTGGGGGAGTCTCTGGGGCACTTCTGCCATTCACCTTTGTCTCCACCAGGGCAAGGCCAGGGCTGGGAGGAACCCTCTGGGCACCCAATTTGGGAACCAAAGGCAACGCCCGGGGATAGGGGACCTGGAAGATGAGGCTGCCCACCAGCCAGGCCACAAGGAGGTTCTGGCTGAAACAGAGTCTGTGAACAGTCCGCAGCCTGGAGAGCTGGAAACTGTGACTGTCCCGCAGTAACACAAATAACGGAAAATGTGCGTGGTCCTCAGCGGGGCCTGCCATTGCTGGCGACACAGGCCACTGGTGCCCAGGGCCCAGCTCAGCTCTGCAGGGCCATCCCTGCTCCCTGCTCTCCCTGAGGGCCCTCTGGCGCCCTCCCCTCAGCTCCTAGGGCATCAGTCCCTCCTGCGCAGCCTCAAACACCTTCTATGTCTCATCCTCGGCTACTCCTCTGGCCCAGGCAGTTCTGGCTCCTGCGGGCAGCTGCTCTGGACCACCCAGGGGGACAGGCCCCACCCTGCCACTACACTTTCCAAACCTCAGTTTCCCTCTCTGTAAACGGAGTTAATGACACTCACTTCCCAAGGCCACGAGGAGCAGATGAACCCCGGGCAGGCCCATGAGGGCATGCACCTGGATAGGCCTCCCTGTCCTGGGCTGAGTGTGAGCACCTGGTACCGGTAGAGCATTGCACACACGGCAGCAACCATCACACACCGGGGAAGCAGGACACCCCGAACCCAGGCAAAGAGGCCACCCTCAGGAACCTCGAGGTTGATGACTCGATGGAACATCTGAGTGGCCCCCCAAGGTCATGTCGGAGTTCCAAGGTCATTTCGTTTGGTTCCTACTTGATGCTGGGAGGAGAGTCCGCGTTACCAAGGAAGAAAATGAGGCTCAGCTGGAGTGGCGTCTGAGCCCTCGTGGCTATCTGGGGGGTGTAGCACCAGCCCTATCCCCTTCCCTGCCTTCATTGGTGTACCCCCGGGCCAGGACTCTTCCCCCAAGCCCACCTGCCCTCACCAACCCTGCGAGCTGCATGTCTACTGACAGGGTGGCCCTTCCCCTGAACATGACCCTTTCTCTTCCTTGAGCAGCATCAAAGAGAAGCTCATGACCCAGGCAGACCGGTTCAGTGAGGAGGAGGTGAGCTCTGGCTTTTTTAAGGGTGCTGTGGAGCCCTGCGAAGAGTCTTCCTGGAAAGCACAGCCCAGCCCTTCTCAGCAGTCACCCCCACTCCACCCCACCCCACTCAGATCCCTCTTAGAGATGTCTCCCTTGACTCCCTTGACGAGAACAAGAAGGATGGGGGTGAGGGACGGCTGTGGGATCCTGGCCTCCGTCCGCGCCCTCCCCTGCCACGCTTTCATCTGCACTCTGACACGCTTGGGGGACCCCTTGCTCTGGCCCTTAGTTGGCCCCGGGCCCAGGCTGACTCCCTGCTCCTTCCCCAGGTCAAGCAGATGTTTGCAGCTTTCCCGCCAGATGTGTGTGGCAACCTGGACTACAGGAACCTATGCTATGTCATCACGCATGGCGAAGAGAAAGACTAGGAGGAGATCGTGGGCCTCCCCCAGCAGTAGGGAGAGGGAGCAAACACGGGTTCCGGGCAGCCGGTGGGGAGCTCCTGTGCCCAGCCTGCGGGAGGAAAGGCTCTCCCTGCCGTGGGTGGGGTGCAAGGCAAGAATAAATAATGCTAACAAGGTCTGCATTTTTGTGATTAATGCTCCTGCTGGGGAGAAAGCTAAACATTCCTATGCTGTTGGTTTTTCCAAAACTTTTTACTTCCCGGGCTTTGCTCAGATGTTCCTGATGAGCTAGTGTTTAGAACTAATTGACAGTTTTAACGATCCCCAGCTGGGCCACAGGACACTGCCTTCGTTTATGAAGCTTTTATTGAGCATCTAGTGCGTGCCAGCCCCACTGCCAGCCCCAGGGACACAGCGATGATCCAGTCCTGTCCCTGGGCAGGAGGATCATGCAGCGAGGACAGCCATTGGGGTGGGGACATAGAGGGAAGCCAGTCCAGCGGAGACGTGGAAGTTAGAAACTGAGCTTATTTCAGAGAGGCAAGGCAGGTGGAAAGGAGGGGTCGATTCAAGGACGTAGGCCAAGAGTTCTTAAACGGGACGCACGTAGCACCAACCACAAAATAAAGGTGCATAAGTTGGACTTCATAAAAAATTTAGAACTTCTGTTCACAAAAGACAACACGAAGAACATGACAAGGCAAGGCCCCGGGCTGGAGAAGATATTGGCAGCAATAGATTTTGACAGACATTTGAAAGCCAGAACGTACTTTAAAAAATCTTACACATTAATATTGGAAAGGTAACAACCAAAACAAACGAACAAACAAAGAACAGGGAGATGACTTGGATGCAAGTTCCTCAGCCAGGGACTTGACCGCTCTGAGTGCAGGAAATTGGAAGAACACCCGAGTAATGGTAGATAGGCGGAAAGAGCTTTATCACGAACAAAGCATCCTATTATACAACTGGCTGGTCAGTGGCAGCTTATATAGACGCTCCAATAGACGCAGCCTCGTGCCAATCAGTGGGGCCTGCGCTAATTAACAAAAGCCGGTTACGTAAGGGTGCGCTTGCGCAGTACGTACCGGGCTGCTGCTGAGTCATTGCTCTCATGCGCGCATAGGGCAAAGGGGCCTTGAACGAAGTAATACTGCTGTGTCATTGCCTTCACGCGTGCTTATGGCGAATGGGCCTTTAGCCTCCGGCATACTCTGGTCAAGGCCCTCACAATGACAGAAAGGGTATCCAAGTGGCCTGAAAATACGTTTAGCCTCATTTCTCGAAAAAAAAAACAAAATGCAGATAAACACTTCCATTGGGTGCACACCCACCATGGCTAAAAGTAAAACGACTGCCAGGGCCACGTGTTGATGAGGATGTGGAACAAACAGAACTCTCCAATTTTGGCAGCAGGAGTGTAAAATGGGCCAACCGATTTGGAACACGCGTTGGCAGGATCTGCTGAAGTTAAAACGCGTGCATGTCCTGAGCCAGTAGTTCCAAACCTAGGTACATACCACGAGAAATATCCATCATACATCCTTCAAAAGACATGCATGAGAGTTTACAGGTTTATGAGTCCCAAACTGGAAACAAGACAAATGTCCACCAAGAGGAAAATTGATAAATAAACGATAATATGTTCGAGCATTGATACTACATAGCAATAAGTGTAAAGTACTGATCCTCACCACAACATGCTCTCATATTACATCACATAGAAAAAGACCCACAAAATAGAACTAACTTAGTTTAAGTTTTATAAGAGTATACTTTAATAAAACTTTTAAAAATAAAATGTTTTAATAAGCATACCATAAAATTCACCATTTTTTAGTATACTAGGGGCCCAGAGCATGGATTTGTGCACATTGAAAGGAAATTAATTATGCCCATTTTTAAATTGTGTTCTTTTGTTGTTGAGTTGTAAGAGGTCTATATATTTTCTGGAGACTAGACTTTTTAGATATGTGACTTGCAAACATTTTCTCCCATTCTGTGGGTTGCCTTTTCACTTAAAAAATATTTTTATTTATTTCAGAAAGGAAAGGAGAGGGAGAGAGAGATGGAAACACCAACGATGAGCAAGAACCATTGATCTGCATGTGCCCAACCAGGGATTGAACCCAGGCCTGTGCCCTGACCAGGAATTGAACTGTGACCTCCTGGTTCATAGGTCAATGCTCAACCACTGAGGAACACTGACCTAGCTGCCTTTTCATTCTTTTGATAGTTTTCTTTTTCACATGTTCTTTCTTCTAAGAGTTTTATAGTTTTCAAATTTAGGACTTTGAGCCATCTTGAGTTATTTTTTTATTTATGGTAGGAGGTAGGGGTCCAACTTATTGTAATTTTTTATTCAGTTCTTCCAGCACCATTTATGGTAAGACTATTTTCCTCCATTGAATGGTCTTAGCATCCTTGACAAAAATCAATTGCTTGGAGATGTATGGGTTGATTTCTGGACTCTCATTTCTAGTTCACTGATCTCCATGTCTAAAAGCACATACTTCCTGATTCCTTTTATGTGGAATTCAAAACCAAGGCAAAACTAATTTATGAAGTTAGAAGGCTGAAAGGTGGTTACTTCTGAGGTGGGGTGGGGGAAGGGAAGGACCACGAGAGAACTTTATAGGAGCCAGGAATGCTCTATGTGTTGATCTGAGTGATGGATACTCAGATGTAAACATATATGAAAAATGATCACTCTGTACCATTAAAATTCATGCATTTAATACATTAATATCCTTTAATATATTTATTATATATCCCAATAGAAAGGAAGGGAGAGAGAGAGAGAGAGAGAGAGAGAGAGAGAGAGAGAGAAGGAGAGAGAGAGAGAGAAGAAGGTAGAGAGGAGGGAAGAAAGGAAGTAAGGAAAGAAGGAAGGAAGAAAGGAAGGGAGGGAGGAAGGAAAAAAGATGACATGGTCAGAAAGTAGGGTGGACATGATTGGTGTGGTGGGGACTCAGGTTTGGTGACTGATGGCACGATGCTTTGGGGTGGAGAACACCAGGGAAGTGGCTCTGGGGAGGGGGCTGAGTTCGGTTTGGGGCTTGTCGAGTGTGAGGTGGTGAGGTCTGGGAATCAGGTGGTGCTAAGGAAGCAGTGGCTGGTGTGGGATGGAGAGCCAGGACCTGTATGAGCCAGTGCAGAGCGAGCAGGCAGTGGGACAAGCAGAACCCATGAACCAACCCTGAGCATTAGACCAAGAGGAGAACCAGGCAGAGATGGAAGTCAGCCGGCTGAGAGGTGGGGACTGAGGGCTGGAGGATTTGATAAGGTCGAAGACCAAGTGGAGAAATGTCAACAAGATGGTATCTGATGTGCCAGGCCCCAGGCTAAGGTCAGTGTCTGCTAAGATTCATCTTATCCCTGTGAGTCCAGAAAGGGAAACTGAGGCCCAGAGTTCACCCAAGTTCAATGGCAGAGCTGGGTGTGGAACCAGGTAACCTGGCTCTGAGCCGGCATGTGTAAGTGCTCCCTGACACTGCCACCCAAAGCAGAGGGGTGTGGGGGCAGGGACTGAATTTGGGGTCACAACAAGGAGGTCCTGTTCCTTGTCCCTCACCCTAAGCTCCTTGATCCCTCTAGGGAAGGTGGGACAAGAGGGGTCCCCCTCAGCCTGGAACTTCCCTGCTCAGGACACAAGGGAAGAGCTTGCTCTGCAGGCACAGATGGGAGGCCTGAGACTGGGAAGGCACAAGTTCTGAAAGAGGCCTCCTTCTCCCTGGCCTCGCTCCCTGTGCTCTCTAAGAGCATGGCTTTCCTGGAAATCAAGGACTCAGCTGCCCAGGAACTCATCAGACCTGTTTGTGTCCCAAGGAACGAGGCCAGAGCCAAGCTGGAAGGAGTGAGTGCCATGGGCACCGGCTCGCCTGCCTGGCGGCTTCCTGCTGCCCGGCTTGGTGACGCCTCGGCCTGCCTGCCCTGCAGTGGCCTTGCTCCACGAGGAAACAGGACAACGGGGGAGGGGGAGAAATCTGTGCAGTTCAGGAGATAAAACTGGGGGCCATGCTTTACATCATTCCTCCATCCTTTACATCCGTCTACTTATACGCCCTGTTTGAGGCCCGCCTCTGTGGGGGAGCCGCTGATCGGGCCCGTGGCCTAGGCCCTAGGGGAAAGAAGGTGGGCGGGGAGTGGTCGGCCAGTCGAGAGGCCGCTGGTGACTCATGACCCCTCTCCCCCACCATGGGTCATGGATGGCCTGGCTGCCCTGACCTGTACCCACCACCATCTGCCTTCAGTCTCCAGGATTCTCTATCTTGTTCTTGAGGGATTCCTGGGTTGGCTCCATAAGATCCCCAGACGGGGTTCCCCTGAGTCTTCCTCTGGTTCAAGCCGCTGGGGGTGGTTCGGGGCCGAGGCTCCCGAAAGCCAGAGAGAAATTGGGAGGAGCACACATGTTGATGGACACCTCATCCCTCCTGAGTCGTACCTGGAATCACCTTTTTAAAGGGACAAGAACTCCCATGGCCTCCTATATACCCCCCACCCTACCCCCCGCCACCCTTGTACCACTGTCCTCTTAGCTCTGGGCTCCAGCTGCATAGCTTCATTTAGTTCCTTGAGTTTCTTACATTTCCTTCTGCCACAGGGCCTTTGCATATACTATTCCTACTGCTTGGAACACAATCCCACCTGACACCACTCCCTTCTTTGCCTGTTTACTCCCTACTCAGCTTTCTGCTCTCAGCTGTGCATCATAGCCTTGGGCCCCGATGCCTGGAATAGGTCAGCTCCCCCTCGGTGCACTCTCACGGCACCACAGACTTGTAGCCGGGGAGATGTGGCAGTGTTTGTCTTCCCAGCTGTAAGCCTGGGACCGGGCTGGATTTTGTCCAGCGGTGTACCCCCAGCACCTACACAGGCCTGCAGCTAGCAGACTCTTGGGAAACATTTAACTCCAGGCGGCCCGAGAGCTGGCCCTGAATTGCGGAGGCCTCTGGAGGCCACTGTACGCTCTCAGCCTCTAATGAGACACGATGATCCGGAGGGTGAGGCTATGGCCTTCTACCAGTGCAAAGCCGCCCCCGGGCTCCATGGGGCCTGTCCTGTCTGCCTGGGCCTTCGTCTCCCCACGAGCAGAAGGGAGGGACCTGCCATCCCTGGGCCCGCCCGGCTGAACTGCACTGAAGGTGATCTGTCTCAGGAGCTGCCAGACTGGCTCCCCTGGGGTTCTCGATGCCCCGCCCGGGGTCTGGTAGGTGACAGGCCAGCACCCCCAGGCACGGCCGCGGCAGGCCTTGGCATCCCCAGGGACCGGGCCTCCCCTGGCCCCGCTGGCTCCCTCAGCCAGCTGGGTCTCATTGAGGGTAATTAGTCCAGTGAGACGCCCGGGTCTTGGCATTTCATTTTCCACTGTGATCCGTCCCGTCAGCCGGGGCCTCCGGATCGTGGTCCCCGTGTAAATCATGAGGGGGTAGCTGTTAGAGAAACAGCAAATTCCTTCCACCCGTGTGGCTGGCTGCATCGGCTCTGAGAGCAGATTCCCTCCTGGCGCTTGCTCAGCGGCCAAGTCCTTTGAAGGTCTTTCCAGGACAGACCCCAGGGGCTCGGAGCCGGCTGGGCGGGAATCTCCTGGGGAGCCTCCGCTGACTGAGGAGGGCAGGGCCCCTCCAGGACCTCGTGGCTGCTGGGAGACCCTGCCTGGCATGGCTTCCTCATCGCTCTAGTCTCTGTGGCAACCGGGGGCGGTGTGTGTGTGTGTGTGTGTGTGTGTGTGTGTGTGTGCGCGCGCACACGCGTGAGCGCGCGCGCGTGCGCCCTTTTTTTTTTCACAGCCAGGAAGTGGCCGACAGTGGGGGTTTGTTGATGGGGTCCTCAGCCAGGGACATGAAACATCCTGGTGGAATATCAGGCCTCAGGGGTGGTGAACGCATGCCACGAGTTTCTGAAAGGATCCCCATAGTCTCTGTCTGGTGGGAAATTCTATATCATTCCTGCTGCAAGCTTAGCCTTGGGCTGGGCCAAGATTTCAATGTGGCTGAGGGCTAGTCTGGGCCTCCAGGGACCCCCAAGTGTCTGTGTGTCTGTTCATCTCTTCCTGCCTGTCTTACATGCAAAGCCCTCAAGTCTCACTTGACAAAGGAAGAGAAATTCTGCAGGGGAGGCAGTGAGAAGGGTGAGGACCTGTGCTGGCTCCGGAACCGGGGGACTGAGTTTGCAACTGGCTTCACCACTTCTACGTGGGTGACCTTAAGCAAGTCGCTAACCTTGCTGTGACTCAGTTTCCCTATTTGGAAAATGATAGACTATCCTCTCAGCTTGACTCCTTCCTTCATGCAAGCCAGGCTAAGGGATCCAATGGTGGACGGACAGATATCATCCATCATCCGGACCCCCACTGAGCCTACATCCAGGGAAGGCTGATACCATGACCAGTGATAACATCATGATGCTAGAAGGACTCAAGACGGTGGAGAGGTGGACGATGGGCCAGGTGCAGGGGAGGAGGGAGTGAGCCATGGTAAAGTTTTTCCCTAAGAATAAGGAACTTCAATTGTGTTAAGAGTGATATGATCCCAGATGCAATTTAATAACTGAGGTGAGCCCTAGCTGGTTTGGCTCAGTGGATAGAGTGTCGGCCTGCAGACTCAAAGGTCCCAGGTTCGATTCTGGTCCAGGACATGTACCTTGGTTGTGGGCACATACCCAAGTAGGAAGTGTGCAGGAGGTAGCTGATCAACATTTCTAATTCTCTATCCCTCTCCCTTACTCTCTGTAAAAAAAAAAATCAATAAAATATATATATATTTTTTAAAATAACCAAGGTGATAAGTACAAAATCCGGAAAGGCCTGTGGAACTAAGGCAGCTCAGAGGAGATGCCCAATCCAGCTTGGAAGGCTTCCTGGAGGAGGTGATCACTTGAAGAATGGCTGGGATGAGGACAGGCCTCCAGGTAAGAGAAGGAGGAAGGGAGTTTTCTTCCAGGAAAGTCTATCCTGGATCACATCAAGGAGAGAGGCTCTGTTTGGTGCTGGGGAGTCTGGCCCAACCATTGCCCTTCTTAACAAGCAGGGAGCAGGCCCCGGGCCAGGAGCTGCCCCTCGGCCATAGCAGCCCCTCGGCCATAGCAGCCAGCTAGAACTGACAGCTTTGTTTCATTCTATGATTTTTGTTGTTTTTTTTTTTAAATTTATTTTATTGACTTTTTACAGAGGAAGAGAGAGGGATAGAGAGTTAGAAACATAGATGAGAGAGAATCATAAATCAGCCGCCTCTCGCACACCCCCCACTGGGGATGTGCCCGCAACCAATGTACATGTCCTTGACCGGAATCGAACCCAGGACCCTTCAGTCTACATGCCGACGCTCTATCCACTGAGCCAAACCGGTTTCAGCCATTCTCTCTATGTTTATGGTTACCCTCTGTTGATGGCAGGGAGATTAGCTTTTCATTCTGGGTAGTGAGGTTTTTAGAAAAGTTTCCTCTAAATTAAACAGATGTGCATGAGTTGATTTAAGGAAAATGATTAATGTAAACAACATTTAGGGTCAAAAATCATGAATGTGGGGTGGGAATTACTGAGGTTTGGGAAGAGCTGAATTGTAGAGAAGAGGCTGTGAGAGACTACTCTGAAAGCAAATGTTCCAGAATTATCTGGAATATGGTTCTAGAACCCCTATGCTGAAAGTATTAGCTTTCAGTCTTGAGTTCAAATCTCTTTGAATGAAGAGGCTCCATCCTGGAGCCAAGGGAGTGTGGCTGCTCGTTAGAGAGGGAGAGAGACAGGCTCCCAGGCTCCTGAGTGTTGGTTTCTGGGCACACACAGAAGCTTGTGGTTGATTATCTTGAAGCTAAACTGCGTGGGTGGTCCAGGAGCCAGCTCCGTCCCGTGGCAGTGGCACCTGGCACTCTCCTGGCGGCGCCCTCCGCCCCCACACTGCTTGCCCCTCTGCCCCAGCCTCTCCCAGCTGGCATGGCATGGTGTTCTCAGGCTTGTATGGTGCCTATGTGATGAGGGTGGAGCAGACAAGATTTCAAAGTTTCCTTCTTGGTTCAGTTGGAACCATGCAGCCAAATTTGCTTGGCACAGGCAGAAGCCATCAGTGCTGTGACCCCAGCCTCCGCTTGGGGTCAGCAGGCCCCACTAAGCAGAAGCTGAGGTCACTGAGCAAGCGAATCTTGGAGAAGCCTCAGTAAGGCAAGGAGGGATGGTCCTGCTCACCCCAGGAGGACTGGCCCCTCACTTGTGGGGAACATAGACAGATAGGTGCAAGCCCAAGGGGGAGGGGCCAGAATGGGGAGGCTGGGGACAGTATCCTGTGGGCCTGGGCAAACAGGTGGGGGTCCCCTATGGTCAAATCCCTGTCTGGAGGCAGAAGGTGGGACTGGCTCCTGGGTGGCCCAGAAGGCAGAGCCAGGCAGGTATGTGGGAGTGACAGGGGCCCAGCCTTTGGGCTGCTCTGAGGACGAACCTGCTGCCGGCCTGAGCCAGTGTGCAAAAAGGCACCTCAGTAGGGAGTGGACTGCCCATGACGGGAGGAATGCAAGCTAGGGCTGGCGACCATGTGACAGAGATGGGACAGGCTGGCTTTTAGAACCAGGGTCACTCCTCACCGCAGCAAGATGGTGCAGCTTCAATGTGGTCCAACCAGAATCAGAGCCCACAGCAGGCTGAGCAGGAAAGGCCCCAAGTGTATCTGAGGTGCAAAGTGCTCCCTGAACAGAAGAGGAAGCCGAAGCCCATAGGGAGATCTCCTTCCCAGCTGCTCCCTGGTTCCCTCCCTCTTTCCGTTCAACCCACGTTCGTTCCTGCATGTACTCAGGATCACATTCCTGCCCAAGGCCTGTTACAGGGTCATGGATGCTAGGGCAGGCAGGAGGGTGGGACTGGGCAGAGTGAGGGGGCACATTAACATTCTGCCTCTTGGGGGTTGGAGGCTGTGAGGTGGATTTCAGGTCTGTGAGGGGCTTGGGGCTCCTCAGTTAGCAGGGAGAGTGCCACCAGGACACTGGGCTGGGGCTGGGGCTGGGGCTGGGGCCCTAGCTGTGCGCCTGATGAAGGGCCTGGGAAGGACAGGACAGCCTGGAGCCGCCCTAATCTGGGGCTTAGCCCTGACTTCAAAGCTGGTGGCTTCCTTGGAATGTCCAGTCATTGTGGGGGCAGAAAGAGGGAGGGTTCCTGGTTCCCATCAAGTTCCAGAGAGTAACTGTGGCCTCTTGGGGCTGTGAGGATAAGATGGGTGGCATGAGGGCAGGTCTGGGGATCTCAGTGGGGGCATATGGTGTGGAGTCCCAACCCCTTACAGCTGTGTGACTTTGGGCCTGTGGCTTAACCTCTCTGGACCCTTGTATTCCTCCTCAGAAACAGGGTGAGTGGTACCTCCCTCCCAGGGCAGCAGTGATGTAGGGCCTGGCCCAGGTGAGGGAATTGAGTATGGGGGTGTCTGAGCACAAACTTGTTGCAACGATGGCCTTTGTGGCCCCACGGCGCCACCTACTGACAGCTGAATAGCTGTGCTCAGTTCTGGCTTCCCTATGGCCTCCCGGACTGGGCATTTTCTGAGCAGCCAAGGGCACAGGTTAGAAGCACAATTTGGGGCCAGACAAGTCTAATGTGAGTCCAGGCTCCCTCAAGCTGTGGCTGAATGACAAAGCAAGCTCCTTCGTTTCCGTTTCCTGAAAAAGGTAACAGCAGAGTACCCACTGTGCTTACATCCATTCACACATGTCTCCCAGCAACCGCGGGAGTAGAGCCCATGGTTCCCCATTTAATAGATGGGGGAACTGAGGCCAGAGAGGTTAAGACACTGGCCCGAGGCTGCACAGCCAGTAAGTGTCACAACTGAGATCTGGACTCAAGCAGCATGGCTCCTCCCTACTTGATACCACTAGGCTCAGACCCAGCTGGTAGAGCTGTCTGTCAGGACTGCAGGCACCTCAGCTGAAACCCTTGGCCCAGGTGGTATGGTATGGTGACTCCAGTGCAGGAGTTGCAGTTGTTCTGGGCTCAAGTCCTGCCTCCGTTACTCGCTAGCTGCGGGACCTGGGCAAGCCATGCACTGCTTGGTGCCTCAGTGCTCTGTTCTCATCAAGGGCTTGGTGCAAGCATCAGAGACGAAGCACAGAGGAAAACACAGCACCTGGCAACAGTGAGCTCCTCGTTGTCCTTACGTACCAGCACTGTTCCTGCTCTGAGCAGGTGGGTCCTGCTGGTCCACGTTCCCGGGATGATACCTGAAGCCACCCTCACACTGCCACAGCCCTGCGTCCTCCAGGCACCAGAAGGCTGGCAATTGGGGATGGGAGCTGACTGTTCAGGGGAAAGAGGGCATGGAGAGGCAGCTGTGGGGCCGCAGCCCGAGCCTGGTTCACACCTTCCTCTCAATGTGTTGGGAGGAGTCCCTCTCCTTGTGAACCTCCAGCCACCGAGTTGGGAACCCGGGGGACCTCCCAGGACAATGATGTGGGTGGAGGAAAAGCCTGCCACCCTCTGTCGAGTGCTCGCCTAAGACCACTTGTTTCCTGGTCTGCAAAGGATTACCTTATACTGGTATCTGCAGCCACTTCCAGCTCGAAAACTCCCCAACATTTTCCTTCCCTCCACCCCCCGCCCCTCAGCATGCCCATCAGATGTTGGATCAGCCAAGGACAAGGATTCTAGGGCTCCACACACCTCTGTTGGGAGCACCTGTCTGTGACATTCGACCCCCACCGCCCCAGGGGGAGCAGCAAGCTTCCCAATGGCCATGTGGGGGTGGAAGGGCCATGGATGGGGCCACAAGGCTCAGGAACCAGGACAGCCATCCCCATCCAGCCTGCCCTCTCCGTGCGGGCCTCCCTTTCAGGGCAACGCCCCTCCCAGAAATGCCCACTTCAGCTCTGTAATTACTGATCTTCTCCTCCTCCCTGCCCCACCCCCAAGCTTCATCAAGCCTTTGCCAGCAGACAGGAGTCGGCTGTAAAAGCTGGAGGCCTGAGCCAGCTTGAGTACATCCAAGTAAAAGGGAGTGGAAAGTGGGCACCCCAGAAACCCCCCGTCCAGACTGGGAGAGTTTCGAAAGGGCCCACAGATCCCGGCGGGCCCCGAGGAGCTTTTGGGGGCTAAGGACCTTCACTGGGCACCATCCGGGGAGGCACTCCTGGACCTACCAGGGAGGGGGTTCTGAGTGCTGGGGGAGGGGACCGGGCCACCTGGTATGTAGTCCTTGCCAGTCTCCATAGCACTTGGGCCTCCACTCTGAGGCGCAGCCCTGCCACCTCCTGGGAGGCGGGCCAGGTGGGCAGGCGAGTCTATTTTACAGATGAGGAAGCTAAGGCCAGAGAGGGAAAGCTGAGGCCCAGCAAGGACACGTAGGCAGGAAGTGGCAAAGTGAACCCCAGAAGCCAAGGCTGAGAGCTCCGGGCCCAGTGTGCTCCCCATTGGCTACCCCGGGGCTCCAGCCCCCGCTCTAGTCTACTCCCTGGGGGCTGGACACATGGGTCCCCAATGAGTGCTCAAGGTTGGGGCTGCTGGAGCTTGGGAGGGGGTTGGTCCTGGGCCCTGAGGGAGACACGGGACAGGAAGGAGCATTTAGATGGAGTAGGGATGGAGAGGCAAGCTACAGAAGATGCCTGGAGCTAGAGAGGGAACTGGTACTTTTTGAGTAGCTGCATGTTGGGCCCTGTGCCTTGGGCTTCATGTGGTTGATCTGAAACCTTTCTGAAGATCTGAGACTGGCAGCATACCCTACATTCCAATAATGGAAAGATAGCAACAACACACACACACACATACACACACACACACACACAAAAAAAAAAAAAACCAAAAAAAAACACACAAAAAAAAAAACAACAACAGGTAGATTATCCAAATGGCCAGTAAAGACCTGAAAAGATACTCAACCTCATTCCTCATAAGCAAATGAAAACTTCAGTAACACACACACCCACCAAAATGGCTAAAATGGAAAAGATGGTGCTAATATCCTCCTTCTGCAGATGAAGAAACTAACGCTCAGAGAAACAAAGATACTTGTCCAGTAGTCAAGGATGCCCAGGGCTAGCTGCCCTCAAAGTCTGCCATCCTTCTGCTCCAAGGCTGTGGTCAGACTGGCTCCCACTGACCAGAGACTCCCTGGATGCCTCAGTAACTTTGCTAACCACCAGTGGGCACCTCCCTTGGCCAGCCCTGTGCTGGGCACTGGAAATCAGGGCTGACTCACCCTCAAGCTCCATTTCTGAATAGCTGTGTTCAGAGAGCAATGAGTGCATGCAGAAACAGCCCAAGGGCTACCGAGTCCTGAGGGGCCTGTGGGGCCTGTGCTACCAGGGCGGGAGGGAGAAGACTGGGCACCCATGAGCTGGGCTTGCCAGAGCAGGAGGAGCTTCAGGAGGCTGCAGCCAGCCAAGTCTGCGGGTGGTCGGGAGGCAGGTCTAGGTGGTGGCACTGAGGGCACTGGAAGCTGCCTTCCAGGTTTGGGCACTGTGGGCGCTGTGGCATGGCCTTCCCTAAGGGGAATGGATGGAAAGGCCAGGCTGTCATCCAAAGAGTGATGCCAGAGGCCCCTGCTGGACACAAGGTGGGCACAGTGAGAGCTGTGTGTGTGCCCTGTTGGGGGCTCATGTCCTGTGAATCCTTGGAGAGGCCAGAGGCTGCTGCCCTGTCTTCACGGTGGAGCTGAGAAGGTAAACCAGGAGGGTGGTGCCCTCTGACCACCTACGTTCCATCGTCCATGCCCTGTGAGCTCACAGAGAAATAGGGCCTCCCATTAGCTACAGCCCCAGGGTTTCTGGCAGATGGCATCCAAGATGGGACCACTGCTCCCCCTGGCTGGTAGTTTCCCCACAGGCAGCTAGTCAGCCATCGGGTACAAAACCCAGACCCAAAGTCCCTTAGCTCCAGCCCCCCGCTGGACCCAGAGTGTTGGGGCCACTAGTCTGGGTGGTGTGTGTCTGCCTGATGTCACTAGTCAGCTTTTCCAAAGCCAAGTGACCGGAGCAAAGTGGCTGCTGTGTCCCAAAGAGCAGGACCTGAGTGGGCTGGGCTGCCCTTGCCCCACCGGCTACACAGGGCATTTAGTGGGTCTGGCCCAGTGGGGCCTGGGCTTACTGTCGAGGGTGGACACCCTGCTGGCTGCCTGTATGCTCTGCGGTCCCCCCATCCGCACCCCTTTCCAGATCCGAATGTTTGTCCAGGAAGCGGGGTGCTGGCTGGGCCTGGGAGCCGGAGCCTGTGATTTGTGTCTTCCCCTCTGGGCCATCGAAGGCTTTATGAGGCCCGTTGGCAGGCCCGCTGGGTTTCCACGAGGTGAGATCATGCACCTGAAAGCAGGGCCTCCCCAGCCCTGCGCCCTGAATGGGCGTCTTCTTCTCCGGAACCTGGCTGTCACGGCCCCGCTTAGCGGAGGGTGCCCTGCCGGCTGCTCCTGCCAGGCAAGAGGCTCTGCCAGAGGCCAGGCGAGGGCAGCAAGAATCGGGGCAGCTCAGGCTTGGCCCTACAATGACCACCAGCCAGGGGGCCTGGCCGCTCCGCACTCCTGGTCCTAACAGGTGTGCTGTGCGGACGGGGATGGCACCACAGAGGCCTGCGTGTCTGGCCCACTCAGCATCCTTGCGGTTTCTGATCCCCAAACACTCAGTGAGGGCTTTAGGGCTTCAGGGCTCCTCCTTCCAGCAGCGGGGCTCTGCCGCCTCCCCCGGAGCCCAGTCTCTGCTCCGGAGGTGCTTCCAGCCAGGGAGCAGAGTGACAGGTCATTGAGTCTGAACCATGTGGCATGACAAGTAAGATCTGAGAGGGATGAGCACGGAGAAAGGACTGAATGCTGGCCCAGGGGTGGGCGGGGACTGCCAGCTCTGCCTAGACTTCCAGGCAGGAAAAGGAGGCACAGGGCAGAGTGAGAGCATGGCATGTGCAGACATCTGTATAGAGCGGGGCTGGCCACTCACAGGCCCACTCACAGGCACTGGTGGAGGACAGAGACGCAGGCGGGGGACTAGAGGGGGGACAGCGGTTGTAACCTCCAACAAGAGGCAGGAGGCCTGGAGCACTGGCCGGGGCAGCACAGTGGGGGCAGCGGGGAGCGGGGCACAGAAGGAGGCAGGCTGTAGGGATGCTGCGTGGACCCCTCCTGTCCAGCTGGGCCCACTTCCCGGTCCTTATTCTCTTTCTTCAAAATCCCCAGTCCCTCCCCATGTTCAGAAAGCGTCATTCTGATCTCTCTTCCGTCGCTTTCTTAACATCCTTCCCAGAATTTGTCAAATATTTGCACACTGCTTGACATTTTTACACTTCTTAAAACTTTCAAACGTTTAAATACCAAGCAAACAAATAAATAAGCCAGCAAAACCACAGTGTTGGTGTGCGTGTGTGTTTTCAACTTAGTGGACTAGGGAAATAAATGCTCAGAAACGCATGCAAAATCTCTTACGCAGTGTTTTAAGTTCCAAATGATACATGCTTATTGTTCTACAGCAGGGCTCCTGTGAAGGGCCAGACAGTAAGCCTTTTAGCTCTGCAGCCACACAGTCTCTGCCACGACCACACAAGCCTGTGCTTGTGCCGGAGCAGCCCTGGGCCTCGCGCGGATGAATGCGCCTGCCTGTGCTCCAACCCCACTTTATTTATGGAGACCAAAATTTGAATTGCATATAACTTTCATGCATCAGCCACCAAATAATGTCCCTCTAATTTTTCTCATCCATTTAAAAACGTAAAAAATCAATCTTACTTTGCACGCTGCATGAAAACAGGCAGCTGACTGTTCCCTGCGATTTCCTAATGATTGTTCTATAATGCAGTATGGTCAGTCGTTTAAAAAGGAGTAAATAAATATTTCGAAAGTTATATGCCTCTAGTAAAAGGGTACACCATTTGCTGTAGTTACCCATTGCTGCAACATACTGCCCCCAAACGTAGTAGCTGAAAGCAATTACCGCCTTTCTAAATCTCGTGATCGTATGAGTTGACTGTGCTCAGCTGTGAGGCTCTTCTGCTTCATGTGATGTTCATCAGGGCTGCCGCCATCTGGGGCCTCAACTGGGCTGGAGCATCCCAGATAGCTCTGGTGTTGGGTGTTGGCTGAGTCCTTAGCTGGGGCTCTGAACCTGAGGGCCTAAATGTGGCTTCTCCACATGTTTTGGTGCACGATGGCTGGATCCCGAGAAAGAGAGAGAGTGCAGAAGCTACCTGCTGGTGTTCTTAAAGGGTAGGACTAAAACCAGCACTGTGTCCCTTCCATGGCATCCTATGGATTAAGCAGTCACAAGGCTAGCCTAGACTTGAGGGGGAGAGAAAATAGATCCCTTGAAGGAATGACAAGTAGTCTGTGGCCATCTTTAATTCACAACACCACCTGGCAAGGTCAACAGGTAGATTGATGAACTGGTGTGGATTTCTGGTGTGAGTAGCACAGCCAACCAGATAGTGAGGACATATTACTAGCCAGTTAGCAGCTAACCTTGATTGAGCACCCACAATGGGCTCATTGAAAGTATGATAATGTCGTTTCTCAAAATATCTTGTGAAGTAGAAATTGTTGTTTCAGGTTTACAGATGAGAAATAGTCTTAGAGAGTTCCACCTGGGAAATGTAAGTTGCAATGTCTATGGGACACCCCATGATGAAGCCCAGATGTCAGGGAGTGCTGGTGTCTGGGGCTAAAAGGGATATGGGGGAGGGGGAGCAGAATGGCTTAAATGGTGAGAAGTGACTTGTCCACGGTCACCTCAGGGTCATGAGTCTAGCTGAGACAAGAACTCAGTGCTCCCGACTAGAGGCCCCACTCCAGAGAGGCTCACTCTGCATCACTCCCTGGTCTCGGGGGAGAGAGCTCTACAATTTCCTTAAAATTTACTACAATATTAACAACAGGTTCTCAGGTCTGGCATCAGCAGGTTCCAGCCCATGGAGTGAGTTTTCACCCGCATCCTACCATGCATGGGGCAGGGTAGAGCGGGGTGGGTGACCATGGTGTGTATGATGGGAGAAGTGGGCTAGTGATCATGGAGAAAGGACCCACATGTGGCCATCGCCTGAACCTCAGGGCGGTTGGCTAGCTGCTTTATTTATTCATCTCTACATTCTCCCTCCCACAGATAGATTCAAGGCATTTTATAGCAATGAAGACAATGCAATAAGATGGGGTGAATAAAGAAGAATTTGGAGTCTGATAAATATTAGCATCTTGAAGTAATAGAACAAGGTCAGGACAGTGAGGTTAAAACCCCACATTAATGCCACTAGTAGTTACTTTCTTCTGATCTCCTGGGCTGCTTCTCTTCCCTCCCCTCCCCTCCCTCCCCTCCCCTCCCCTCCCCTCCCCTTTCCTTCCCTTTCTTCTCCTCCCCTCCCCTTCCCTTCCCTCTCCTCCCCTCCCCTTCCCTTCCCTCTCCTCCCCTTCCCTTCCCTCCCCTTCCCTTCCTTTGTGGTCTCAATGATGCTCTTGGCTCTCCATGCCAGACTGACAGCTGAAAGGTGAGAGGGTCTGGGGGAACCCAGGCCTGGGAAGAGAAGGCTAAGGACACCACTGCTTTCTTCAAGTTTCTGCAGAGACATGCTGGGCAGCAGGAATACACAGGTTCCAGCAGCAGAACCAGGTCAACATGGACTTTCATCTGAGAAGCAGCAGTTCACAGCCAGTGCTGCTCATAGAGGGGCTTTGCTGCCCAGGGGGGCAGTGAGCTCCTTGTCAGAGAACGTGTGGAAGCAGATGCTAGACAGCCACGGATGGAGGCTGTCTGGGCACTTTCTGGGCGCTTTCAGGGCCCATAATGCAGGCTGTTGACCCGGCATTTACAGATGAGAAATAGTCTCATCTGTAAATGGACAGGTTAAGAGGTTGAGAATATGGCTCTGAGCCATTGTCCATTTCAGAAGCTTCCTAGTCATGTAGTCAAATTTCTTAACCTCTCTGTGCCTGGATTTCTCTGTCTCTTCACCGCTACCTCCACCTCTCTGCTCTCCAGGTTCCCTCCTGACCGGACTCCTGGTAGAAATGTTCCTGGTCTCCTCCGGTCCCAAAGCAAGCTGAGCTTAAGAGGAGCGGGTGCTTGAGTGGTGGTAAGAAGCAGCAGTGTTTGGGGCTCAGCTCCCCTCTGGCTCCTATGCTTCTCTGCTGCTACTGATGACCTCTCCCAGGGCGGGGTGGGGGGGGGGCGGTCCTGGAGCCAGGTCCTGCTTCTGATCCCTCTTTCCTCCAGATCTCAACATGGGCCTGGCCATAAAAGGCCTCAGTGAGTGCTTTTTTAAACAAATGGAGGGGATGGGTGGATGGACTATAGATGTTGGGATGGATGGATGATTGGATGAGCAAATGGGTGAGTTGGTTGATGAATGGATGATGGGATGAGTGGATGGGTGGAGGAATAAATAGATGGGTGGATAATTAGATGAGTGAATGGATGGTTAAGTAGACAGTAGATAGAAAAAGAAAGGGAGGAAGGGGTAGTACATGGCCCTTTAATATAATTGCAAAACTCTTTTATTTTGTTTTATCCTCACAACTCTGTTTTGAAGACAGGGCTAGAACTATTCATCCCATCTACAGAGTTGAACACCGAGTAAAAAATGGGTGAAGCTATTTGCTCCATCACACAGGGAGAACGTGATTGAGGTGTGAGAGGCAGGGCTGCTCCCTGGCTTCAAGGAGCTTCTAGAGGAGCAAGTCCATGAGAAGTTGGACGGGATGGGGGCAGAGGCCTGGGCTAAGTGCTGGGGACCTCACACATCTAGGAAGGACATCCTCGGTCAGCATTTCTGAGGAGGTGAGGCAGGGCTGGACCTGGAGACGCAGGAGGTGACCAGGCAAAAAGACAAGGCCATTGATTTCCGGCCAAGTCTGTGTAAGACGCCAGGTCACAGCAGCTCAGCTCCCCTCTGGGGCAAAGCAGAGGTCCTGGGCAGCTGAAGCACGGGGTGAGAGGTGGAGGGAGCGGGGCAAGATCAGGAAGGACGGTGAGGATGGATCTGCAGAACCTGGAACTCCCGGCTATGGAGTCAGGCCCTCATCTGAGGCCATGGCGGATCAGAGGATCCCCTTGCTGAGAGAGGAAGAGGGTTGGCCTTCACCAAGGCTGTCTCTCGCCACCCCCACCCCTGCCCGCTCGGCTCTGTGCCACCCTCAGACGCACTGACCTCAGCCAGGCCTGGGCGTCAGTGCCACCGCCTGGGGCAGTGAAAAAGCCAGCCAGGCAGAGGCCCACCCACGACTGCCCACCCCCAGAGCATGGTCCTCTCCGCCAAGGGAGGACCTGCACGCCGCCCCGGAGACCCCAGGGCTGGGTCTGGGAGGCTCCGCGCCTGCAAAGCTGCCAGGTGCGCCAGGCACTCATTAGGCCCCGGTGTGAGGCCGGGCTTCCAGCGTCTTTCTGAGAATCCCCCAAGAAGAAAGGAATCAAAGGCTGGGGATTGAAAAACAAGGATGAGGAGATATAAAACAAGATTTCTATCTAAATAATTTCCTCTAATTGCTAGTAAGAGACATTAATTTTCCTTTTGAAGCTCCCCGCAGCCTGGGGCGCCTCGGGCTGTGCCAAGATGGCAGGCCGTCTAGCCGGATTATCTCACCGCCGCCCGCAGGCCTGGCACGGTGCCCACCTGGGGGCGGGCCAGGCGGCTGGGTGCTGCTCCGTTCAGCCTGGGGGTGCTCAGGCGGGGGGGGGGGGGGTTAGGGGAGAGATGGCGAGGGGGAGGGAGGAGAGAGCCCCGATCTGGTGTGCAGAGGCTGAAGCCTAACAGGACTCCTAACCACCTGGGGTGGATGCAGGAGCCCCGGGACCTTGGAGGCCTGGGCCCCCCTCTGTCCCGGAGCCACTGGGTCTTCTGACCTGTGATGCACCCATGAGGCCAAGGGCACTGACTGCTTTCCTACCTGGCCCGCCCCTGCGTGCTGCCCCCATGGGCAGAGCCAGCGAGGGCAGCAGGTTTGGGCCAGGGTGACAGAGGCCCAGGAGGCCGCCCCTGCCCTTCCTCACAGCTCCCCTGGAGGAAGTCTGCCTCTTTATTGTCCCCATTTTACAGGTGAGGGCATTGAGGTTTGAGGTTGAGGGTAGGTCCCAGTGGAGGAGGGAGTTGGGCTGACTGGAGCTTCTGTGCCCAGGCCCTGGCCCTCAGATAGCTGAGGGAAGTGCAGGAGGGAATCCCAGTTCTTTGGGGCAGGGTGTGTGTGTGTTTACAACAGTTCTGTTCTGTCCCCTGCTCTCTCTGGTCTTTCCTCCAATTGTCCCCCGTCCTGTTCTCTCAGCTGCTGGGCTAGAGGCCTTTCCTGGACTCCTCAAGCCCTCCTCTCACTGGCCACACCAACTGCCACTCCGCCACCTCCCCCCTGGCCCGGCCCACACCCCCCGGGACGCACAGGTTGCAGGCGGAAGGGGGCCCCGTGCTCCCCGAGGTGTGGGTGGTTTCTGCTGGCGATGGAACTCACATCGTCTTTACCCTAAGAGCTTTTTCCTTCCCTTTTGATCCCTGGCAATTTATGAAAAATAGAACGCATATGTTCCTGATTACTTTCTACAAAATCACGGAAATGTTGACTTTTTAAAGGAGTCATTTTATGTGGAGTCGCCTTTTGGATTCTTTCAAGGCGTCCTTTGCCCAGGAAGTTGAGTTTGGGGAGGAGAAGGGCCAGCTTGCCACCCACAGCCTCCCTTCAACGCGAGAAGTGGCACTGGCACAGAGGCTGGCCCCGGGGGCAGGTGTCCCGGGATGCCCCCCCCCCCTTACATTCCTCCGTGGCTCTCCACAGCCCTCGGGGTAAAGACGGGCTGCTTGGCCTGGCATTCAAGGCCTCCACAGTGCACCCTCTCGCCCTCTGGACCCCACCTCCTCCTTCAGGCACGATGGTACCCGGCCTCGCTGAACCCCCACTCGCTCCCAGAGCACACCAGCTGTCCCCCTCCCTGTCCCTTTGCACATCCTGTTTCCTCTGCTGAGAATGCTCTCCCCCCGCGACAGACTTCTACTCATGCTTCAAAGCCCAGGCCCAGGGTCGCCCCATCTGTTCAGCATTTGCTGACTCACCCAGGCAGCTCTCTGACCTGACCCCAGCTTTTCAAGAAGTGAGTCCTCATTTGACCAAAGAGGCCTGGACACACTGCTTTTGGCCTGCCTCCCAGGGCCACCGCGCCAGGCACACGGAGATGAAAGGCTGGTATGTCATGGTAAGAAGTCATAAAAGACAAACCCTCCCCAAATGCAAGCCACGCACAGTTTATTTTTGGCATTTTATGGGGTGCTTTTGAGGATGGGAGGTGGAAAAAGAGAGGTCCACCAGGGACAAGCAGCAGACTGCACCCTTGGAGTAGGAGGGAGAGAGGAGGAACGGCCCTTCTGGGCCAGTGCCCACCTCTGGGCACCACCTAATTCCAGAGGAGCCAGAGTTGCTGCCCCGGCCCAGAGTTGGTCACAGGCAGGGTTTTATTAATAATTAATTAATTAATTAATTAAATATATTTGTATTGATTTCAGAGAGGAAGGGAGAGGGAGAGAGAGATAGAAACATCAATGGTGAGAGAAACTCGATTGGCTGCCTCCTACATGCCCCCTACTGGGGATCGAGCCAGCAACTCGGCCATGTGCCCCTGACCAAAATCAAACCTGGGACCCTTCAGTCTGCAGATCAATGCTCTATCCACTGAGCCAAACCAGCCAGGGACACAGGCAGGATTTTAGATCCCAACAGAGGGTCCCTCTGGCTCACCCACCCTTCACCCCCATGCCCAGCCCCAGTCTGAACTTCTTCTCAAGTGCTCATAGCTAATCTTATAGGGTGAGTAGGATAAAGACAGCCCTCACTTTACAGATGAGCAAGCTGAGGCCCAGGCATACAGGGTTGGCTTGAGGCTACGTGTTAAATTAGCAGCTGGACAAGGACCAGGGCTTGGAGCATCTGCCCCACAGTTGTGGCTGGTTCGTTCTAGCCCAGCTGTTCTCAGCCATTGGCGAGTCCCAACCTCCTGCCCTGAGAGCAGAAGGCACCAAGTCAGTCAGGCTCCTCCAGGCACACCAGGCCCTGCTTCCTGCTTCCCCTGGTTACCACAACCTGCTGCTTCTACGCTTGCAGAAGAGGGTCAGCCCATGCGTGGAAAGTTCCAGCCATGACACCACGGCCCCGCTGTGGGAGGCTGCTCAGTGGGCAGGTGGGCCCAGAGACAAGGAAGACCTTCCTGTGCCAGATTGCCTCCTCCCTCTCCAGCCACAGTCTAGACTCAGGACTGCAAGCACCTGGCCCTCTCTCCAGACTCACAAGAGCGGAGGAAAGCAGAGGGCTCCGGGCAGGTAGGGCCCAGGTGTGGGTAGGAGCTTTTCCCTCGTCTTCTTGAGTAACGGGAGCCTGGAACCACCACGAGGCTGGGAGGAGCTAGGGTCTGGGAAAGGCCATGGGAGCTGCTGGTGCCGGCCCAAGGGAAGGCTGGTGGTGGGAGTGAAAACGGGAGACAGTTTGACCCTCAGGGAGCATGCGTTCTCTAACAGAAGGCATTGAGGCCTTATTAGGGGTGTCGAACTCAATCAGAGAAGGGGCCAAAATCTAAAATCCAGCCTAAATCGCGGGCCGAATGGTTTACTGAACAGTCATAAACTGACAATGTCATAAACTGACAGCGGAGTGCAGTGATGACAGCGCGGTGCGGGCCACATTGCAAGGCCTGGCGGGCTGGATTTGGCCCGCGGGCCTTGTGTTTGACACATGTGCCTTAGATGAACCCTACTTCCTGAGCACTGATTAGAAACCTGAGCCCTTTATAACCGGATCCCAAGAGAGGCATGATGGTGGACACTCCGCCCATGAGCAGGGACCACCGCATGCCGTTTGAAAGAGGGCTGGGTGTAAGTCTTCCCTCCACCAATCCCATCCAGATTCTTCTCTGACATCTCATGGCTCTGCGAGGGCCCATTCCTGCCCTCCCCTGTGCATTGTACTTAACTAAACACTCACAACCACCCTGGCAGGAACGTGAATGCTCACTAACTACCCAGGCACTTGTCTCTTTCCCTGCATCCTTTGCGGTTAGCCTGGGCCTTGTGAATAGAATATAAGTGGGGGTGACCTGGGTCACTTCTGGGCTGAGGCAGTTAGGAGCCAGTGTGCTCTTTTTGTCTCTCTCTTCCTGCTGCAGCAATTTTAGAGGGACACTCATCCCAGATAATAAGCTAAAAGTTGGAGAAAGATAAGATGTAAACCTTTGTGTGGGTTAAACAACTGAGGTCGAAGCTTCCTTAATGTTGACTAGCGTTATTATCCTGAGAAACAGGGATCCGGGTCTCTATCCTGCAGATGGGCACACCGAGGCCAAGAATAGGGGCTTGGTGGCCATCTCCAGTTCCAGAACCACCCAGGCCACTGGGACTGACACCGGGCCGGGGGAAGTATTCCCTGCCCCTCGCATTATCCGCATGTTGAAAACAGCTACAGGGACACAGGCCGGGAGAGGGGAGGGGCGAGGAGCAGCTAAAACTTCCTTTTAAAAAGTTGCATGCTGTTAAAACCCCATCGGGCTCGTGGAAACCATGGTCTGTGGGGCTGCTGCTATTCAGAAAAGCACAACGGAGACCTCATACGGGGCAGATGCAGACACCTGGGTCCCTCAGGACTGGGGCAGGATGTGCATGGGGCCCAAGGGCCGCGTGAGGGGCCGGCTGTCAGACACTCCACCGGCAGCACGATGGATGGCAGGTAGGGGCCGTCAGGACAAGGGAAAAGGAGGAGGAGATGGGGCTTGATTTACAAGCGCCAGCCAAGAAAATGCCGCCAGGATTTATGAGGGCTCAAGTGACTCGTTGGAGCCGAGTTTATTATCCATCACATGCATCTGAATGTATATTTATGGCTTTCCAAATGATCCTGTCTCATTGAAAATTATGTCCAAAGAACATCAATAGCAGCTCGTCAGCATGGAGAAGGGCTGACCCAGGATGGAGTTCAAGGCCTCCCCTAGTCAGCGAGGGGCAGCAGCAGCTGGTCTCCTGTTTGTGGGCAAAGGGTTCGCGAGGCAGACGCAGGCCAATGGGCACTGAGCTGGGCCCTGCCCTTGAGCCAGCATACAAGGATGAACCCATCTCATAGGCCCTGCCTACACCCCCTGTGCCAGGCACTGAGCTAGGTGCTGGATCTCACAGGGACACTTACAAGGCAGCCCAAAAGAATACTATTTCTGTCGCTGAACTGCCGAGTGACCCCAAGAAGCTACTTAACCTCTCTGAACCTCAGTTTCCTCATCAAGAAGCTGGAAGTAACAACGATGGTTTCCCCAGAGGATAATTAGCAGACACACAAGATGCTGCATGTAACGTGCTTACCCCAGTGCCTAGCATTCGGTAAGTGCCCATAAATGTTATTTTTATGTTATTATCACAGTTATTACTCTAAGCATCATAATGTAATGTTTGGCAAAACCTGACCCTCAAACCAAACAAAAAAGAGACAAATTTCTGGCTGAAGCCCCATTTCGCCGAAGAATGATTGCTTTCCCGGTTTGCACATGCTGGATGCCAGAGAGGGAGACCCAGACAGTCAGACAGCCACCGGGAAGGGGTTTTTATATCGGAACTTTATGAGTGCATGAAAGAACTGGCTATGAATGACGTGACCTGCCCAAGTCTCAGACCCATGTCTTACTGAGCTCCGCACTTTGTCCCAATTAGAAATAAGAGCTGATATTCTGCTGATACACACCAATAGGACTGTCTCTTCCATATGTGCCTGGAAATAGCAACCACCCCAAACCCTGAAGTGCTTCTCCTGCTGCCCTGGACACCCTCCACCAGGGCCGCCCGAATGAGGGTCTGTCTGTGCGCCCTGATCCTTAATTATGGCTTTTGATCACAGAGTTTCAGACAAAGGGGCAGGCCGCCATTGTCTTTGCACATACCCCACATTCTTGCAAGCCTCTCCCCCTTTAGCTGCAGTGACTTGTAGGGAACTTAAAGAGCTGACACCTTCATCCACTCCCTTCCTTTTTCAGTCCCCCCCCCCCCCCCACTTTGGGAGACAGCCATTAAAGACTAAGATATTAGCCCTAGCTGGTTTGGCTCAGTGGATAGAGTGTTGGCCTGTAGACTGTAGGGTACCAGGTTCAATTCCAGCTAAGGGCACATGCCCGGGTTGCAGGTTTGATTCCCAGCAGAGGACCTGCAGGAGGCAATCTATCAATGATTCTCTCTCATCATTGATATTTCTCTCCCCCTCCCCCCCCCACTCTCCCTGCCTCTCTGAAATCAATAAAGATATATCCAGGAAGCCAATAGATAGGGAAGGACAGGGTTAGTGCTTCCCCCAAAGCCCCATCCCCAGAAAATGGTCATTGTCTGGCCTGTCTAGCAGCTCCCTGAAAGCTCTGTTCTCAGGACTGTCTTTATCTGAGCCTTCTCCGAGCTCTATCTGCTCCCCTGGACTGTGCTGAACGCCCCTCGGATTCTGAGGGAATCAGTGCCTCGCCTCCACCTGACCAATCACATGTGCAGGGTCAGCCGTGGCGGCCTCAGGAGCAGCATTTCTCAGCACTCTGAGCAGTGTCCTCACCAGAAGGCCCCTGACTTGGGCTGTACTGGTGATTGCCTTGTGGACTCTTTGGTCAGTCTGATTCTCCCATGTTCCTGCTGATTCGGAGTCCTCCAATAGTCCCCCGTTGAATTTTTTTAACTGCTTTGCCCAGACAAGCGGAGTGGGTTTTGATTGCCCGCAGCTAAGAACCCTAATGGATACAATATTTTCCACTTAACATTACGTCACAGGCATAGTACCATGCCGTTAACTATTATCCAAAGTATTATTTTAATGACTGTGCACTATTTCATCATATTTATGTACCAAAATTTTTTTACCCATGACCTAGTGTTTGAGTAAACTATATATTTCTCTTAAGTACTAACAATGAATATTATTGTATTCACATTATTTAGCTTCAATTCTGGCCATCTTTTTAGGATGTCTTAAAGTTAATAGTATGAACATTTTGAAAGTTCTTGTGGCATAAAGTCAATTTCCCCACAGAATTTTTATACAAAAATTTATCCTCATATTTGTACTCTCACAAGTGAGACTGTTCAATTTAACTCCACTCAACAAAATTTGGGTAAGATAATTTTAAACAATTTTTGATAATCTGATAGGGGGAATCTCATTGGTGTTTTAATGGGCATTTCTTTGATTACCAGTGAAGCTGAATATTTTAAAATGTTAATTGCATATTTTTATTTCTTCTTTTGTACATTTCCTTCTGATAATTTTTCTATTGGAATGTTCATTTTCATTGATCTGTAATTGCTTTTTATATATTATAGGTGTTAACCTTTTGTCATACTTTGGGCCTTGTTTGTGGTTCCCCAATACATTTATTTAAATGGTTCTTTAAAACATGAATTAAATTTTTATGTTAAATTATCTCTTATTTTTTCCACTGCTTTTTTAAAAATACATTTTTTTTTTTTATTTCAGAAAGGAAGAAAGATAGAAACATCAATGATGACAATCATTGATCGGCTGCCTCCTGCATGCCCCCAACTGGGGATCTCGAGCCCACAACCTGTCCATGTGCCTTTAATGAGAAGCAAAACCAGAACCTTTCAGTTCCCAGGCCAGCACTCTATTCACTGAGCCAAATCAGCTAGAGCTCCACAGCTTTTATGTTTAGAAAGTCTTTACTCATCCCAAGATCAAATATTTGTGTACAGTTTCTTCTAGTATTTTTATGACTTCCCTTTTTACTTTTAACTAGAGGCCCAATGCACAAAATTCATGTAAGGGCTCGGCTCTCACAGCCCCAGCTGCCTTGGCCCTTGTAACCCGGCTGCTTTGTGGCCCCGCCCACTGGTCTTTCCAGCAGGTTGTGTCCACCCTCTGGTCTATTAGCATATTAGCGCTTTGTTATATAGGAAACTTTAAATCCTCTGAAAGTTATATTGGGGTATAGTGTGAAGGGAAAATAGAATTTTATGTCTTTCAAACACCTAAGCAAATGTCCCAGCATCATTTATTGAATAATCTGTTCTTTCCCCCCACAGACTTGCAATGCCACTTCAGTAAGCAGGGACTTGGCAATCACCATGGTAACGGGTCTGCGTTAAAAGCATTTGTTCTCACAAAGTGGAGGGCTAGTGCCCAGCAGGGCTGAGTCTGGCCTCACTTCACATCGTCCCTAATTAAGATACACCTTTTGGGTTTGTCTTTAAAAAATATCCCCCCTTTATAGCCACGATGCAGCATGAAAATTAAGGCTAAGGCCCTCGCCTTGCATGCTCAGTCTGCTGAGTTAGGCCTGCCAGGACAGTTGGAGCCTGGGGGGAGATGGGGACCAAGTTGAGAGAGAGGACGGTGATTTGCTCTGCTCCTGTTACATCCTGAGAACCTGGAGGGACGTCATCAAGGTCCTTTAACAGCTGGAGGGTGGAGGGTGGGAGGGAGGGTGATCATGTTGGAGAACGCAGCTCTCATGCGAAGCAGAGCAGAGACTCCTCAGTTGGTCCAGCAAGAGCCCAGCTTGAGGCTCAAAGCATCCCTTCCCCTTCCGGAATGGCAGTGAAGTCCACTTCCTGCTCTTTGGAGTTTTGGGCCTTAGGTCCCTTCTCTTAAAGGGTATCTGTGTTTAGCCTTGGAGGAAGTAGGGAGCGGGGGCAGGGATCAAGACCTATGCCTGTGCTCCTCTGCCAAGAAGGAGGAGACCTTCTTACTTTGGGAAAGTCCCAGGAGCCTGAGCACTGGAGAGGAGACAGTGAAGATGTTTAACTGCCACTCTGAGCACTGGTGACGCAAAGCCATCTCCCACGAGGGAGGGAGCCCGCCACAAGTAGATGAGAAGACACAAGCAGGCAGCAACTGAGGCCAGGACAGAACAACGGTGAGAGGGAGAATGGACTCAGCCAGAGCTGTGCTTAATCAGCGACCTGCTCTGGCTGCTGAGGCCCAGGGGTGAATCAGAACTGGCACTCTCCCCCTGGGGCTTGGCCCTGCTCCCAGCCTGTCCTTGGGGTCCCCTGACATCCCTAGAGCCTTGTCCTAAGCCCCTATCTCTTGAGGCTCTTGGAGGGGCTGGGGGTGGTGCCCTTGGCCTTCCACTTGGCATGTCTGCAGGCAGTGCTTCTGGCCCAGGGTCTTCGGTCTTAACCACTCACCCCTCCCTGCTTCTCCCTGCGCCCAGGTGCAAAGGCCTGCCTGAGCACTGTCCCGAGCCTTTTCTCAGCGATTCTGTCTCCACGCCCTGCCTCCCTCTGCTCTACCGAGAGAGAGTAGTTTGGGGGCCTGGTCAGTGAAGAACCGGCACACCTCCTCCCCCACACATACAACAAGAGCATCCTTTAGGTGAAGACTCTGAGATCAGTGCTCCCCAGTCCAGTGCTGTGGACAGACTCCAGGTGGGCTCAGTGTTGGGCCCCGTAGGCTCCCAGGCTGGGCATGGCTGCTGAGTGCAAGCTGGCTATTTGTCCTAAGTGCTGTGCAAATACCCTGTTCTGTTCTCTGTGATGTGAGGAAGGTCAGGAAGCTCCCCCAGTTGGGGGCAGAACAATCTGACTTCAGGAGGGACCAAGCCTTATGGCTGGCATTCTAGGTCACCCCTGGGTACCAGCGTTGCTGGGGTTCTCGCACCAGGAATCTTGTAGAGAGGATAGTGCTGTGGGGAGCAGGGTAAGAGGTTCTGTCTCAGCATCTAACAGGATCCTCACAGAGCAAGCCTCGGGATTTGGCTGAGATTTCTGGGATATGCTGATCCAGCAGATCTGCCGGGGACCTTACAAGTCACCATAGCCGCGGTTACGGGTGCAGGCTCCTGCTGGGCCATAGGAGTAACGAAGCACTGGTATTGTATATGTTACAACATGGGCGAGTCTTGAAATCATTATGCTACGTAAAGGGAGCTAGATGCAAAAGGCCACATATTGCATGAATCCATTTGTGTGAAATGTCCAGAATAGGTAAGGTCCGCAGAAACAGAAAGCAGATTACTGGTTGCCTAGGGATGGAGGAAGTGGGAGGAGTGGGGGTATGAATAAACGATACAGGGTTTCTTTGGGGGGTGATGATAATGTTCTAAAATGGATTGTGGCGATAATTGCACAACTCTGAGTATAATAAAATCTGCTGAATCGTGCCATCGAAATGGGTGAGTATAACAGGATGTGAATTATAGCTCAATACAAAGAGCTCGATTACAAAAAAATAAAAATAGGATGTTAGGCTGCGGGCTTACATAGCTTGGGTTCAAATCCTGACCACTTACTACATGGACAACCTTGGGCAAGTCCCTTAACTTCCTTGTGCATGAGTTCCCTCATTTGCTCCCCTGCAAAATGAAGACAATTACAGCACCTGTTTCATCAGGTTAGCGTGGGGATTAGAGTCAATGCACGTAACGGCTCAGGACGGTGCCTGACATACAGTAGGCAGCGGCTCTTCCTAGTTCAGGGAAGCAAACTTTTGCTGGGCAAGGTGGAAAATGACAGCCCGAGAAGTTAAGTGACTTGCCCTCTGTAGGCTGAGGGATACCCCCTTTGCCCCCAAATATATGTCCAAGTTGTAATCCCTGGACCCTCTGCCTGTGACCTTATTTGGAAAGAGGGTCATTGTGGATGTGATTAAGGATCTCAAGATGAAAAGATCATTTTGGATTACATGATGGCCTGAAACCCAATGACACAGAGGACAGGGCAGACACGGGGGGAAGGCCATGCGAAGACAGAGGCCGAGGTTGGAGGGAGGCAGCCACAGCCAAAGGGACACCTGGAGCCACTAGAAACTGGAAAAGGCAGGGAACGCTTCTCCCTGGAACCTTCAGAGGGAGCCTGCCCCCGACAACACCTTGAATCCAGACTCCAGCCTCCAACCCTGTGAGGGGACACCTTTCTGGCAGTTGTTACAGCAGCTTTAGGAGACTTGTACAGCCATCAGCCCGCAGGGCCAGAGCCGGGACTCCTGGCTCCAATGGCCACTCGGGCCCTTCATTGCATTTATCTGTGAATAAAGAACAGCTTCAACCCAGGTGCCAGGAAGTTTCTGGAAGTGGGTTCTGTGATCCCTTTTTACAGACAAGGACACTTGGTGCCCTGTGGTCACTCGCCCATGTCACACACCCATCAGAGTGGGGGCAGGTTGACTGGGAATTGTGAGCCTGGCTGTCACCTCCACCCACACCCCTCATTAGATTTACCAGCCTCGGCCTGGACAGTGTTTAATCTGCCTTTTACAACGCATCAATTGCAAGTTTATTAATGGGCAATTGAAAGTTATAGGTGACGTTAGAATTTATTAATAACATTGGAAGTAAATCTCCCTGGAATTCAAGTAATTGAAATTCTCTTTTTTATAATCCATAAAGCAGGTCTGAAAGAGAGGTGTTCCAGAAACCTCGGGGGCGGCTGGGATCATAGGTGTGGGAAGTCAGGGTGGGGAGGGGCTTCTGTTCTGATTCAGGCCATTCTTGGATGCCCGCCTGCCCCTGCCCACCCCTCCGTCACTGCCTCTGAGAGTCCGGGAAGGAGTCTCTCCTCCTGGGACTGTCCTACTGGGACGCACTGCAGTGATCAGAGCTGGTGCTGGGGAGGCCGATGTGACCCTGCCCATAGATCACAGCCTAGTGGGGAGACTGGGCTGGGAGGCTGGCATACCCCCGTGGCACCTGGAATGCCTCCAGCCAGAGTTAGGCAGTTCCTGTCCCTTTGGGACACACCAACTCAGGGTGAGAGGAATGAGCCCCTAAAGTGCCCTTTCTGCTCATCCCGGAGAGGGCCAGCCTCACCCAGGGCATTCTGGGAAGGGAGGTGGCTGTGGAGCCGAGGGTATTAGGTGAGTGTCTGATTAACTTCCAGCCACATCTCAACTCCTTGCTGGTCCCCAGAAGCAAGTCACACCGTGTTTTCTTGAGTTCCAGTCCCGGAAATGTGGGGTCCTATTTGGAATGCCCAAGAGGAACCCCACCTGGACTGTCGGGGCTCCTGGCCCACTGGGAGGTCCTCCACCCCAAGGCCGCGCATTCAGTGTCCTGGGCAAGCAGAGCAGTCTCTCTTAGGGCCCCATTCTGCCAGGGGGCCTGGGGGTTGAAGACCCTCCTGACCTGCTTCACTAAGAGCTGGAGGATGTAGCTTGCTAGATGGCATTAGGTCTTGCGGGAGCCCTGGAGATGCTTGGGGCAGGACGGGGGGCTCCAGGGAGCTGAGAGGGTGGCCTGGAGAAAGAGAAAGGGGCCCAGCCGCCTGGGAGAAGCACTGCCCAGCCCTTCCTTTCCCCCCTGCACCCCTGCACGCATGCTCGGGGTACACCTTGCCCAAGGGGTCACCCATAAGCCACCCTCTCCCTCCTCCAAGCCTTTCCCCAGGCTGCCGGCCGCGCTGCAGAGCTCGCTCCTGTTCAGCTGACTCCTGCTGATCCCTGAAGACCCCCTTTTCCTCCAGGGTCCCTCCTCCTGCTCCCTGAAGACCAGCCGCCTCCTCTGCTGTATGGATGTGACCCCTCGGTCACTGCCCGCCCAGTGTCACACTGGCCAGGACTCCCTGTGCTCACACCCACTCTCACATCCCTGGACGCGGCCTTCTGGGATGGCTTTCTGCAGTACCTGGGGGTCCCTGTGGCCAGGCAAGCCAGGCCCCCCCGTAGCCGCAGCCACACAACACAAGACCCCCAGTGGGAAGAGCACCTTTATTGTCAGAGCGTCACAGACTTCCCGCCCACCTCTGACCCCTCCTCCATAAAGACAGGCCTGTGGGAGGCTACACATTGCTCCGGGAGCAGCTCTGCCTCGGAGGGGCAGCCAGAGCCTGGGGGAGGAGGAGGTTACCAGGTGAGGAGCGGCCGCAGCCTCCGGGACCTGGAGCGCTGGGCAGGGATGGCTCCTGCCACCGGGGAGACGTGCTCGGGGTGGCGCCAGCACCAGTGGGTCTGAGTCTGGGGCCCCTGTGTGAGTGTGGGCCCCGGCCCAGCGAGGAGGAGCACCGAGAGGAGCACCGGGGAGGCCCGCTCACAGGGGCCCGGGGCCTGCGAGGCCTCGAATGGCTTTGAGGGCTGAGGGCTGAGCTGCTCTGTCTGGAGCAGCAGGGGCCCAGGGTGTATGTGGAGCTGCCGGGGGCCTCTCCCCTGCAGGCCCGGGACTCGGACAGCCTTCTTCCCTCTACTTCACCAGGAGGATTACTGGTCGTGTAATGCGGGGGAGGGCAGGGCTGCAAGGGGATGCCCCTGGAGGGGGCGTGTTCCCATGAAATCCTCTCTCCTCCACTCAGGAGTTCGAGGTCCTGGTGGGTGGGGGTGGAGGGGCTGAGAGAGACTGGGAGGCAGCCGTGGGTGATGCCAATTAGGTTTGAGGACCCTTGCACCCTATGCTCCTTTCTCAATCCCCATGTCCCCTGTGACAATCATGGGTTCCTTCAGGGTCTCCCTGGCCCCAAGCCAGAGGATTGGAGTTGAGGAATGAGACCCAGGGCTCTGTCCTTCTTCCCATTGTCCATCCAGCCTTCCCACAGACCTGTGCTCACCCTGTCTGAGCTTTCTCTGAAGAGGGGAAGAGGAACGGAAAGACCGGGGTTCAAATCCTGCCCCAGCCCTCCGTGGCCGGTGGCTTTGCAGGTTATTTGTCCCCTCCAAGCCTCTTTCCCCAATAACATGGGGGTAACAAGCCTACCTCCTAAGGGTTAAATGAGACGACGTAGGGAGAGCTCCTCGGACGGCCCAAACGTCGAGGGAACTCGGTAAATGCTAAGGATTATGATTACTCTCAAACCCAGACTCTGTCTCCTGCAGAGGGTGGGAGGTGCAGGATGGCTGGAACCAGAGCAGGGCTCTGCCAAGGGTGCTGGGCCCCTCTGGATCCTACCCCTGGAGGTCCCAGCTGTCCCCAAGGCCCCCAAGCCCTGGGGGCCAACGTCCCTCCTGACTGTCCGTGCCTGAGGTCCAGCCCCACGAGGGGTGCCTTCAGGATCCAGTGGCGGCACAGGCGTGAGGGCCGGGTCTCTGGTGGGGCCAGGCTTGTCCTGGAGGGCTGCCCTACTTCCCGCGTCCGGCCCGGCCTGCGCTCTTCTGCACGGGGCCGGGGCCGAGCAGGGCCGCGAGGGAGCCGTCCGGGGGCGCGCCACCTCGCTTCATTTTGAGGTTGGCTCTCAGGGCGGCGTCCTGGCCGGAGCCCCCCTCAGGGGAGGCCAGGGGATCTGCAAGGAGAGCAGGAGGGTGGGCCTCGGGGGCATTCAGAGGCACCTTCGCGCCACACTGCCCAGTGAGGATAGGGCTTTCTACCCACTCGTCCACTCATTCACTCACTCATTCATTCATTCATTCGTCCTTCAACAAATGCTGATCAGGGCTGGGCTCCAGACCCTGAAGAGGTGCCTGTCACCACCCTGCCACCAGGGCAGACATGGAAACCCCACCCCGAGAGGGAACCAGGGCTCTGCAGAGCCCTGTGAGGAGAGTTGAGGTCGGCTTCCCAGACGTGAACGTGGAGCAGGTGCTGACGTGGGAGTCGGTGCTGAGCAGGCGGAGGGAGCACCCTGAGCAAAGGCTCAGGAGGGCCTGAGTGACGGGTGGTGGCTCTGTCACTGGGAGGGGGAGGCAGGAGCAGAGGGAGGTGCCCAGCAGCCGGGGGCTCACCCATTCCTGCGTCCTGCTCCCCACTCACCATGGATCCCGATCATGTGCTCCAGGATGAGGACTCTCTCCGCCAGGATCTTCAAGGCCTCCCGCAGCTGCTGCACACCCTCCCCCTGTGGGGAGAAGCAGCCAGGGTCAAGGCCATTCTGCTTCAGGTACATGCTGTCCCAGGCCTCCCCTTCCTGCCTGTCACCATCAAACAACAGCCACTGCCCGCTCTGTGCGGGGACAGCGTTGGCACCGGCCCACAGAGAGGGTAACCAGAGTCCCCGGGACACACAGCCTGGAAGAAGCCTACCGGCTTCCATGCCCAGGTGTGTTCCCTCATGTCTGGGCTCTGGCTGCCCCAAGCTGCCCGCCTGCTTCCCCCGTGTGCCCTGCTTTCCAGAACACACCCTCAGAGCACCTGGGGCAGGCCCACGGGAGGGGAGCTTGGCTGATTTCTTCCTGGCACTGCCCACCTGGGAGCCCATCCCCGAAAGCAAAGGGGAAGGAAAGCCTCTGCTTCTGGGGTCCCGGCAGGAGGGCAGGATGAGGAGAGCCTGTGTCTCTGAGACCTGGCTCACACGTGGGCCCAGCTGTAGTCTTTCGTGTGGCCAGACATGTGAATGAATGAGCTGCTGTACGGACGTCAAGGCCACTTTGAAAAGTGATGATGAAGAGACAAGTGCCTGGCTGGAGTCAGCAGCAAAACGGACACCATTGCTGGGAGAGCGTGACAGCTGGCATGCCTTTCAGATGAATTTAGCTTAAAACACAACAACAGGAAACCAAAGAGCATCTCATTGGGTTCCAGGAGAGAGGTCTTCCCCCCAGCGACCCAAAGCCCACCAGAAGCTGTATCTGGACCGTATCTGGGATGGGGGTGTCCAGGCCCCCCTGTCAGGGACCTGGCTCAGCCCATGTCCCTGGGCCGCAGGTTGTACTTGTATGAAGTGGGGAGGGGAGTCATAGGTGCCCTCTGTGGAGAGCGGCTACAGAGTTTGGACAGGTTCAAGCCTGGTGGCAAAGCCACGTGCAAGTCCCAGCACAATTGTAGCCAACGGCTATCACTGTAAGCTTGACCTTATGGTCCGAACCTGTGGTCCCACGTGGCTAAGTGATACGGGCTGCAGGAGGTGCAGCAGGTAAACAAAACTTGATCAGGTGTATGTAATTGATTAGATTCTAAACCCTCGAGAACACTAAACATCTTGACCAGGCCCTTACTTTGCCTCCTGGAATCTGGCTATGAAATAAAGACGTGGCTTGCAGGCTGTGGTGCTGTCTCTTGACCAGAGAGCAGTGTCCCACCTAGACCCAGCTGTATTCTCTTGTCTTCTCCATCCTTCACCCCCCCCCCCCTCCACCCGTCACCCATGGCCGTGCTGGCGTGGCACACCCTCTCAGTCTGGCATCCCAAGTGACCTGTGAATCTGCTTGTGCCTCCTCCCACTGCCTCCCGGGCCCACCACAGCTGCTCTGGTTCCAGCACCTTAACCTTTTCCAGTCCCACAAGGACCTCTGGAAGGTGCCACAGTCCAGGCCACTTCCCACAGCTGCCTGCCTCCAATGCCCACCTCGCCGGGGCCAGCAGCACAGTTACCTCTGCGGCAGCTTTCTCCTCCTCTTCCCCCCTCCGGCCAGGCTCGCCCTAGGAAGAGAGCCATGCAGTCAGTGGTGGTGTGGGTTCGAGGAGGGGGCCTGGGGCGAGCAGAGCAGCGGAGGGCCAAGGCCCTGGTCACCCTGCACAGCCTCACTTGGGAGGTGTCGGAACTCGGGTTTAGGGGTTTAATTCTGCTTCTGGGGCTGGGGGTAGGGGGTCAGGTTTGGAACCTCATGAGCTCATGTCTTGGCTCTCCCAGGGATCAAGTCTCCTGCCTCTTAGGACTCTGTTTTCCTGTCTCTAACATGGGGCCAGTATCATAAGACCTAGCTGGTACTTACTACTTCTGTGTGACCTTGGGTAAGGTACTTGGGCCTCTCTGTGCCTCAGAATTCTCATCTGTACAATGGGGTAATAAGAGTATCTACCATTCTACCTCATAGGACTATTAAAAGGATTAGATGGATAACGAGCATAGACTGGAGCCTAGCACATAGAGGTGCTGTGAAAATGTTGTCATACATTACCAGACAGAAGTCTGGGAGGAGGCATGGCTTTGGAGGCTAAAGCACCTATGGTTGCTTTGCTGTGTGACCTTGGAAAAGTTACTTAACCTCTCTGAGCTGCCAGTTCTGGCAAATGGGGATAAAAAAGCACAGTATTGCTGGGTTGCTGCGAAGCTTAACTACACTATGGATGAAGAGAGCCTCCACAGTGGCCAGCACATAGTAGATGCTCAGAAAAGATCCATCCTTCCTCCCGGGCCCCACTGCCTCCCCTCCTCCTCCTTTACCTCCCCCCCCCCCCCCCCAATAAGGCCTTGGGCACAAAGGAGGCTCTCCCTCTAGGGCACATGTGTCAAACACAAGGCCCGCGGGCCAAATCCAGCCCGCCAGGCCTTGCAATGTGGCCCGCACCGCGCTGTCATCACTGCACTCCGCTGTCAGTTTATGACATTGTCAGTTTATGACTGTTCAGTAAACCATTCGGCCCGCGATTTAGGCTGGATTTTAGATTTTGGCCCCTTCTCTGATTGAGTTCGACACCCCTAGGCTAGGGGCAAGAGTTGAAGCTCATAAATTCTTTTTTCCAAGAATGAAAATGAGAAGCCAGCTTCCTAAGCCTCTTAAATTCTTGGATTCAGAGACAGAAAGGGATGCTCTAAGTCAGCGGTCGGCAAACCCGTTAGTCAGCAGAGCCAAATATCAACAGGACGATTGACATTTCTTCTGAGAGCCAAATGTTTTAAACTTAAACTTCTTCTAACGCCATTTGTTCAAACTAGACTCGCCCTGGCCATGGTATTTTGTGGAAGAGCCAGACTCAAGGGGCCAAAGAGCCATAGTTGTAAGCTTGACCCTTATGGTCCGAACCTGTGGTCCCACGTGGCTAAATGATACAGGCTGCGGGAGGGGCAGCAAGTAAACAAAACTTGACCAGATGCATGTAATTGAGTAGATTTGAAACTCTCGAGAACATTGTAAACATCTTGACCCTGCCCTTACTTTGCCTCCTGGAATCTGGCTATGCTTGCAGGCTGTGGTGCTGTCTCTCGATCAGAGAGCAGCGTCCCACCTAGACCCAGCTGTATTCTCTTGTCTGTCTTCTCCATCCAGGCTCGTGAGCCACAGTTTGCCAACCACGGCTCTAGGTCAACTCAGGGGTGTGGGCTCCCTGAGGAGACCTGAGGACTCTCATCAACCCCTTTAGCAGGCGATTCAGTCTTTGCTCACATTCCCAGTGAGGTGGTTCCCATGGTCATCCCGTCTCAGTGTGGGCGTCTGGGACTGCACTCAGGTTGCCCCTTTCCGTCCTCTGCCCTACCCTGGATAAGGTCATGTTTGGGGAGGCTGCGGGGCGGAGCTCAGGTAAAGCCACCTGGGAGAGAATCCCCCCTCCCCCCCTCCCAGTACCCCGGGCCTGCACCAGCGCTCACCGCCCCGGAATGGCCTATCTAAACAGCCCGCACTTACAGATGGCCCCGTCAAGCCCCGCTCTCCAGCCAGGCCCTGCAGAAAATCAAATAAGGCAGATGAGTCCCCGCCTGCCTTCCCTGGCCAACCCTTCTGTCCTCCCGCCCCTACACTGGGCTCTGGATCCGGAAAGTAAGATGGGAGGACAACTGATGACATGGAGGAAATGGCAAGGCCACCCCTGGGGGCCTCCCAGGTTGTGGAGCCATCCTCCTCTGGCTCCTAAATGAACCTCAGCAGAGCCCTCGGTCTTCTCATCTGCAGAATGGGGCAAAGCACGCCCCCTCCCACCCCCTCCCATGGAGAAAGGCCCCCAGAGACCCACCACCCACGGTGAAGCCACTGTCTGGCCCCTCGTGGTGCGCAGAGGAGGCTGTGGCCATCCAGGCATTGTCGATATCCGGGCTGACCTCGGCCCTGCTGGGGCCTGGACGACCCTGGCAGTGAGTCCTGGGGGGGGGGGGGTAGAGGGGCCTTGTCCACTGGGGCCCTGGAGAGCCCTCTGGCATCCAGGCCCCAGCCATGGGCCCAGCCTTAGGGAGGGGCCACAGGAAGGAGGTAAGGGGTCAAGATGCCAGTGACATGAAGACCGCTCAGGCGGATGCCCAACCACGCCCTCTCACGGGGAGTTGGACAAGCAGCTCAGACTCGGTCCCCGGGAACCTCCTCGGAATCTTGGGAGACCTGGGTCCCCTCAGGACAGGCTCTGCAGAGCCACTGGAGCAGTCCCGTTCACAAGGGCCTGGAAAACCGTGAAAACAGACCACCTGGCAGGATAAGGCTACCCCGAAACACCCACTGCGTTCCTGGCGAGGGCTGGAGGCTGGAGGCGGCTGGAGAGCCGGAAAGGAGCCCGGCCTAACCCGGACCCAGCTCTGCCACCTGCTGTGTGACTCCAGCGAGTGACCAGGGATTAAACGATGGGGCCCCTGAAAGCCGTTAGCATGAGCAGACAGGGGAGGAGGGGGGAATAAAGGGGGGATTGGGCGCAGTCATCCCTGACCAGACCTGTGGCCGTGGGCCGTGGCCAGATGCCCAAATTGAAAAGGGACGACCCTGAGAGCCACCTCCCTGGGAATGTGAGCTGGAGGGGCACACTGGGCAGGGCTCCGAGGCGCCGGGAGGTCATCCAGACTTCTCTCCCCAGCCGCCTCCAGTGCTTCCCTGGACCTCTGTCCCTCACCAGTCTTCTCGGTCACTGTCATTCTCGCACCTGCTCCCAACCCCGCTCTCCAGGGCCTGTGGATGGGGCCTGAGGGACCGGGAGGGAACCCCTGGGGTGCCTCGCTCTGGGGACCTAAACTCTCAGCTTACCTGGCCCACCCCTCCTGATGCAGGAGCAGATCGGGCCTGCGGGCCTCCCAGCCCCTCTGCAGCCCTCGTCCCACCCCAGGCCCTGCTGGCCAGCCTGGCCTGTCCACATCTACGCTTGCTCTGCCCTATGCTGTGGGTGGCCTGTTTCAGGGTCTGTGCACCAGCCAGCCCTCCTCCTCCACGCTGAGTCCGCCTGGTGCGGAAACACACTGTGGGGACCACAGGGAGCAGATCAGAGCCTGGGACGCTGGTTCTCTGACGTCAAGGACGTAAGCGTTAGGGGCCTGGACTGTGGCCCCGGGCCTGGCGGTGCCATCGATGGGGGAATATTTGTCACTTAACCAAAGGGATGGATGAACTCCCCAGTCCCAGCGCCCACAGGGCCAAGGCCCGGCTCCTCATCCCTCGCAGCGTGGGAGCCTCCTCTCAGCCTCCCCCCTCCCCACCCAGCCCGAGCTCCAGAGCCGCGAGCACAGCCGGGAGGACATCCCACACCCGCAGGCGTCCTGGGCCCTTCCTCCTCCTCCAGAGATTTCCTCCTAGATCCGTGGTCGGCAAACCGCGGCTCACGAGCCACATGCGGCTCTTTGGCCCCTTGAATGTGGCTCTTCCACAAAATACCACGGCCTGGGCGAGTCTATTTTGAAGAAGTGGCCTTAGAAGAAGTTGTTTAAAAAATGTGGCTCTCCAAAGAAATGTCAATCGTTGTCCTGTTGATATTTGGCTCCGTTGACTAATGAGTTTGCCGACCGCTGTTGGGCTCCTGTAATACCAGGCGCCTCCACCTGGCACTTCAGTTCCCTTTTGCTCCCAGTAACACCTCCTCCCGGGCTTCGCAGCTGAGGAAGCCAGAGCCCAGGGAGGCTGCCTTTTAGCCCAGGTCACACATCTGAAAGGAGGGGAAGCTGGGCGGAGCTTTGGGGATCCTTGGGAGCAGGATGACAGGCTAGGTGGGCGTTCCGTGCTGTGGCCTCTCTGGGACTCAGCTCATCAGCACAATGGGAAGTTTGCTAACACTGCTCTGGCAAAGACCACTGCTGCTAATAAAACCAGAACCTCGTGCCCACTGGCCCCCGGCTCCCACCTGGGCCCAGCGGGGACCCGCCAGGTGGACTGCTTCCTTCCTGAGCAATGCCTGCAGCACACAGCCTGGCCCGCCCTCCTAGGGAGCCCTGACCCTCACACAGAAACGGGCGCGGCCTTACCTGGGATCCAGGTGCACCGGGGGGGCCTGGGGGACCTGTTGGCGGGGTTACAGACAAGTTACTGGGGGCCAGAGAGGCCTTCTGCCCCCCATCAGCTCCGGAGAGAGACATTCCCACCCTCCACCCCAGCCCCTGCCCTGGGCCTGCCACAGGGGCAGCAAACAGAGATCTGGTGACTGAATGGCGGGGGAACACACTCCCCTGGCCTCTCCTGCCCATAGAGCAGAGAGCCCCCTCCATGCAGCCCACACCCCAACCTGCTCTCCTCCCAGGGCCTCCCCCACGGGGCCCTCAGCAGCCAGCCCCCAGCAAATCTCTCCTAGGTCGGCCCCTTCTTGGGACTTGGGGCCCGACCCCCCCCCCCAGGTCCCTCTTCTTGCCTGGGTTACTACAACTGCTTCTTGATCACCCACCCTCCATGGGGACACCCAAAAAGCAGCTGTTCAGTGAGCTCCCGCCCAGCCCAGCCCCTCACATTCCCCAGATGCCCTCCCAGGCAGGTCTCTGCTCCTGTGCCTCTGCCAATGCCACTCCTTCCTCTGAGTGTCTCCATTCCCTCACATCTTTCCTGCCTTCCCCACTCCCCGGCTGAGCCTCTCCTCCAGGAGGCCTCCCAGCACCCGCCCCGCCTCTCTCCCACAGGGACTTCTGGCAGGCCCCAGCGGCCGCCCTGCCTGCTGTTCGTCCCCACGTCTGACGGCCTCTGGGACGGAGAAAGCCCGGAGGGTCAGGCTGGGCTGCGTGTGCCCAGCACAGGAAGCGGCGCTCAGGGTGAACTTCCAGCACGCGTGTGCGAGGAGGCCTGTGCCCCCGGGCTGCAGGGAGCCCCATGGGCTGTTCCGATGTGCCCCCAAGCTTGAGGAGGGCCTGCGGGACAGTGCACTGGGGCGGGGGGGGGGGGGGGGGGGCACATCTGGACTCAGAGCACGAAGCCCTTCTCTGCATCAGAGCACATCCCCTGAGGCCCCAGGTGTCCCCCAGGCTCACCCCCTCACCTGGTCTGAGCTGGACTCAGATCCCCCTTAGAAAGACGCCTGCCCGCCGGGCCCGCCCCAGCCCTGCTTTCCCTCCCCACTCAGGCCTGTGGACTCACTCACTCTGAGCAAGGCTTGCTTCGCCCACGAGGGTGTGCGTGCCACCCGGACCGGAGCCTCTGTTTATGGGCCTTTGTTTTAGGACAGGGCCCGGCAGGTGGGATTGGCTCAGTGGGTGTTAGTTCAGCGGGTAAGAGAGTAAACGAGGGACAGGGAGTGAGTGTTCTGGGCCTGGAGACATCCACACAGCTGGGTGGGCCGAGCGTCCGTGGCCCTGGCCCCACGGCCCCTGTGCAGGGAGGGTCCATGGAGGGTGGGGGTCAAGCCAGATGCAGGCTCAGCCCATGGAGCCCGGGGCCATCACCCCCGCAGGGCCACTGGTTTCTGCCTAAAGGCCCGGGACCCTGTGCCTCTCATAGTACCGGTCCCACTGAGCTGCCCTGTGCTGCCCCCAGGCTTCCCCTGGGCCTGGGCCTCTGTGTATCCAGGGCATCCCATCCACCACCCAGGCCCACGTGAGGGCAGCTCTGAGCGGCTCTATGTGGGCATCAGGAATCTGGGTCCCTTTGTCCAGCCCCACAAGTGAGCTGCCAAACGGTAGGTGGGGGCAGACCCAGTCTCCAGCACCCTGCCAAGGCCACGGGCCCCCGAATGGCTCCTTCACGCCCCCTTGGCGCAGGCCAAGCCCGGGATGGGTACCCAGTCCAGGCCATCGGTGCTGCTGCCCTCTGCACTTACCTGGAGGGCCGGGGGGACCCCGGGGTCCTGGCACCCCGGCCAGCACCGTGTCCACGGCGGCAGAAGCCAGCTGCGAGTCTCCATCTGCGGGAAGAGCAGACGGCCTGTGACCTGGCAGGGCGGGGTCGGCAGAGCCGGGAGGCTGGGCCTGAGGTCCCCCAGAGCTGGGGTGGATGCCCGGACCCCACTGGGGCCTCAAAGCAGCCCAGGCAAACAGATGCGATTGCTCCCACTGCTCAGGAGAGCTCACGGAGGCCAGGTCACAGGGCAGTGGCAGCCCAGTGAGCCTCTTATAAAGACAAACGCTTTCCTAAACCATCCAGACCCTTCAACTCTGGCCAGCCTCACTCCCCTCCCAGAGCCCCAGGCTGGCCCTGTCCTCCAGGCTCCATCCCACGTGCCTGCCTGACTGCCCCGCTGGCCCCCTCACTCAGGCCCCCTAAGAAGCCCTCCCTGCTCACCCCTCTAGCTGCCGCCAGCAGGGCCCTGGGGCAAGGTGGGGCCTGTCTAATGACCTGTCTCCAAGGCCTGGGCTCCTCTAGGGGGAGCCCCATGCGACTACCCGGGGCATCCCCAGAGCAGAGACAGAGCAGCCAGGCCCAGGAAATGCGGGGCTGCCGCTGCCCCTCCCTCCAAACATGGAAGTCAGGCCTGTCCTTCCAAGGCCTCACGCAAGTGGGCACCCGGGGGTGCTCAGTCCCCACCTTTCCCAATGCTCACACCCCACAGGCCACCCTCCCTCGGGGGCCCAGGGCTGGGGAAGGAGGGTGCTGTCTAAGGGGGCTCTGGGCACCGGAGGTGGTAAGTGGGCAGCGTCAGGTCTGGCCCAGGGCGCCATGCCCAGGCCAGGGCAGCCTGCAGCCCTTGGTGGCTCCTCGTGGCTCAGGGGTGTGTGTGTGGGGGGGGGGGGGGTGCTGAGCCCCGAGACCCCCAAGTGCATCACAAACACTATCCATTCTCTCCCTGCGCAGGGGCAGCTCTGAGCCACACGCGGGTGAGGAAGCCGAGCGCGCAGTGAGTTGACATTCGCTCTACATCCCCCATGGGAGAGCCGGCCCCTCCCAGGCCCTGCCTGCTGGCCAGGCCCCTCACTCACGGAGGACAGCCCAGGACCCAATCCATGTGGTTCAGGCTGAGGCTGGGGGCTGTTTTATAAGCCCAGAGCAATTCCATCAAGAAATAGTATCAGATGGAGAAACTGAGGCTCAGAAAGGGATCAGGTGTTAACACTAGGGCGAGGGCTGTGCTGCCTGAGGGACAGAAGCACCAGCAGGACGAGGGCGAGGGGGGGGGTCCCTAGCAGCTGACTAAAGGACCCCCTCCACCTCGGTGCCCTCCATGTACCCACCCATCTCCTCTCCTCAACTCTGTAAGCCAGTCCTGTCACTCTGCTTCTTACAGAACCTCCCAGGCTCCCGCGGGCCTCAGCCCCTCAGCCGGGCCGGCGCTGCCTCTGGCACTGGCCGTGGCCCCTGAGGGAGGCGTGTTCTTCTCACACTGCCCCAGTGACCACGCAACACCTGCCAGGTGACCTGCAGGGCGGGGACGTGCACGAGGAGGTGGGACAGCAGATGAGCTCCGTGGTGGGGCCATCCCGGCAGAGAGACAGGCCAGGCCAAAGAGCGGAGTGATCTTTGCAGAGTCGGGACCCCAGCTGAGCACCAAGGCAGGGACAGGCCATGCCGGGCCCAAGCGGGGTTGAGGGGTCAGGATTGGTCTCCGGGGCCCCCACCTGTCCAAGCCCTCTCCCAAGCCAGTGCCCCCCTCACGATATAGGGCCCCTCGCTGACAGGGTGCCCAGGCCCCCCCCCAAGGCCAGCACTCACTGTCCTTGTCCGTCGGTGGCTGCAGGGAGTAGAGGACGCCTTGGGGGCCGTTTGGAGGGAGGCCCGGGCTGCCTGCTGGGCCGGGGGGGCCAGGGGGGCCGGGGCGCCCCATCTCTCCAGGCAGCCCACGGGGCCCTGGCGGCCCCAAGAGGCCTGTAACGGGGAGAAGAGGAGTCAGGTGAGGGCTGGGCCTGGCAGCCAGCATTGCTGACAGGAAACAGGCCCCAAGGGGGACAGGGTCAGCGGTGGCCTCCAGACCAGTCTCCCTAGAGGGCTGTCTTGGGATGTAAGTGGAATGGCTTCCCCTTCCCTGCCCCGTGCACAGGGAGCCCCGGGCAGCTGGGGGCAGGGGCGGCTCTGGCCTGGTGCCCTCTGCCTCCTCCAGGGACCTCGCTCTGGCCAGAAGCACGCAGGGTGGCAACTTCCCGCAGGACCCAGGGGAGTTTAAAAAACTGAGGACAACCCCCAGCCCAGCAGCCCCCACCCCCACGCTGGCCCCACAGCCCCCACAGCCTCTCTTCTTCCCTCCTGCAGCCCAGGGTGAGACCAGGCCCTAAAGCAGGGGGGATGCACAGCAATTAGGGTGCTGCTGGGTGTACGAGGTGACTCGCCTGCTTAGGGGAGAAGCCCAGGCCCCGTTCCCCAGGAGACAAATGGCCGAGCCAGTGTCCTTACCAGGAGGCCCTGCCGGGCCTTTCTCTCCTGCCTGGCCCCGGTCGCCTTTGGAGCCGGGGGGGCCTGCAGGCCCCGGTGGTCCCGTCTGCCCCGGGGGCCCTGGGGAGAGAATGGGATGAGGCCTGGGAGCACTGGGCTGTGGGGACAGCCCTGCACCCCGGAGCCGTCCGTCCACCTGAGGCTTCCCCGAACGGATGGGCAAAGGGGCGTCAGCCCCGTCGGGCAGTTCGGGGACACACCATTTCTGCACCGAATGACCTCTAGGATCTCAAGAGCTGCTCTTGTTTCCACCTGACGGGGGGACTGAGGGTCCAGGCGTGGCCCCTCGCTCAAGAGCCCAGAGCCGGGCTGTGGGTGAGTCCGGGTCCCTCTCTCCACAGCCTTCTGGCTCCCTGCTCAGAGTTGGGACACGAGCTTGTGGCAAAGAGGCCTCTTCGGAGACTCCAGGAAGCACCACAGGACATGCCTGCCCACCTCTGGGGTCTCAGGCCCCGCGGGTGAGTGAGAAGACAGAGGTTAGAGGCCCACCGTGTGGCCTGGGGACAGCCCTTCTCCCTCTGGAGTGCCTGGAGAGGGCGCCCAGAAACGGCTGCTGGACTGATGGAGGGGCCTGTGCTGGGTCTTAAGGCCCTTCCATCTCAACTCCACGTGACCGTGGTCCAGGAGGAAGGGCTTGAGGGGCTCCTGCTTTGGGGAGACTCCACCTGCTCTCTGGGAAATCCAGGTGTCACCATTTGTAGGGTTTGTTCGCCACCTGGTGGCCATGTCCTGGAACTGCACTTTCCCTGGGAAGGAGTCATGTCTGGCCAGGAAGACCCAGAGCGGCTGCCAGCCTTCCCCTCCCACCCCCAGGGGGTTAAGGCCTGGGTCCTCCTTTTCCAGTCACAGAAGGAGGATTTAAAGAACATGGTGTGGTCCAGTCCTCTGGGGTGAGGCCTTGGGGACAGTGGCCAGAGAAGTGGGCCAGGGGACCCAGAGGGAGAGGCTCCCCCTCACCCACAGCCTCAGCGCCTTGGAGGAACCCAGAATATCTGCTCCTCCCCCAGCCCCAGGACTGGCTGCTGGATGCCAACTCTCCCGCTCCAAGGGTCACCCTCCCGGCTCCTGCTCCTCAGGAAGCAGGGCAGAGGTGGCAAGGGAGGGGCTCAGGCAGGTGCTCAGAGCTGAGTCTGGGGGCTCAGCCGGCAGAGAGGAGAGGGAAGGAGAGCATCACATTCAAAGGGCTCCTGTGGGGACAAGAATCATGGAGACAGAACCCTCGGGTCGCTGGGTAACCCCAGGGGTCACTTCTCTGAGCCTCAATTTTCTCTGTCACCCCAAGCTTTATGAGCTTTATGAGCTCACCAGAAAGGACATCTGTCCAGCCTAGCGTGATGTACAAATATTTAATAACTGGCACAGCATGGGCACTGACCAGTCGGGGGGGGGCACCAGCCTCAAACCCCCGAGCTCAGCCACACTGACAGGTGTCAGCTGGACACCCACTCAGGTGAAGGCCAGCATAGCGCCTGGCACAAGGCAGGCGTTCCACAATTCGGGCTACTATTACAATCGTTATTACTACTCACGGGCTCAGAGGACAGAATCCTGACCAGCGGATGGAAGCTACAGAAAGAACTTTTTATCCCTGACTTGGAACTGTGCAGAGAAGGGAGAAGATAGCAGGGCAGCAGGTGCCCTCCAAGTCTCTCAGAGCTTGGCGGGGTGTCCCCAGAAGCTGGTGGGCGGCAGTGAGCTCCCCGTCCTGGGGGTATGCAGACAGGGGCTGCTATACATGGTGCCAGCCAAGCAGCAGGCTGGGCCGAGGGCCTGCGTGAAGATGCTAAGCTAGCATCAGGGCAGCTGGTGAGGACAGCAGCTGGGCTGCAGACAGTAAGGAACGGTGGGGACTGGGGCAAACTGCAGAGCTGAGATAAGATCTGCAGCCAGTTGTCTCCATGATGGACTGCCAGTCCCAATGGCCAGAGTCTCCGTTTTTTCTAAAAGAAGCCAGAAATCCTCACTTTTACGTGAAATGCCTCATTGTTTAAATCAGTGTTTCCCAAACTTCTCTCATGATGAGAATCACCTGGTGGAGTTGTTAAAACACAGATTCCTGAATCCCAACTAAGAAGTGCTAAACTAGAATTTTTGGGAACATATAGGTAAAATTGTATACTTAACTAACACAGATTTTATATACAGAGCACTAGTTAAGTATACAATTTTACCTATATGTTCTCAAAAATTCTAGTTTAGCACTTCTTAGTTGGGATTCAGGAATCTGTGTTTTAACAACTCCTCCAGGTGATTCTCATCATGAGAGAAGGTTGGGAAGCACTGGTTTAAATGGCAGCTCAAGTGTTTAAAATGCCACGTGGCCCTGTGTGGCCTAAGGCCAGTGTGGGCCCTGCCTGTGGACCCTCTGGCTGGCCGAGCTGTCCCCTGCGGCCGCACTCACCAGCCGGGCCCGTGGGCCTCCTCCGCGGCCCTGGGTGGGCGAGAGGGATGGCGTCAGGGAGGACGTCCTCATTCCAGGGCGGCGGGGTGCTCGGGGGGACCGGCAGGTCGTTGTCTGGGCTTGAGGGACGCTCTGCTGCTTCCAGCAGGAGAACCTGGGCCGGAGAAGGGCAGAGGGTCAGGCCCGGGCTGGGCCTGGGACACGTGGACAGGGAGAGTGCCCCGCGAGACCTGCAGCTGCCCGCCCCTGCTGGGTTGGGGTCACCCTCCTCAGTGGGACCCCCACTCCCCTGGCCGACATGCTCTCCCACCCCTGCCCTCCTCTCCTTCCCTCAGGCTCCAGCAGGTCCGTCCCCTTTCAGAGTCCCGCCGCTGGGATTAGAGATCTGAGTCATGACCGTGGCCACCTCCACCTCCCTGTCTCCCCACCAGGGGGCACTGGGTGTGCTTGTCCCCGACACTGCCCGGCTCAGGGCACAGATAGCATGGTCAGGGAATGTTTGTGGATGGATGATGGATGGATGGATGGATGGACGGACGGACGAATGCATAGATCAGCGTTTTTCAACCGCTGTTCCTGGTGTGCCGTAGGTGCAGACAAGACAAGAATTTTATAATTTTTCACTATTTTGTTTACTTAATATTTCATAATAAAGTAATTATAAAATACTTTCTTTGTGTTTATTTGATTCCTATTCAAGAGAATTACTTTATATATAGTCAATGTAGGCACAGAGTTAATTTTTTTAACATTTTCTAATGGTGGTGTGCCTCGTGATTTTTTTCATGAAACAAGTGTGCCTTTGCCCAAAAAAGGTTGAAAAACACTGGCATAGATGGAAGGTGGGAAGGAGGGAGGAAAATAAGGAGAGATATGAGGGGTAGGGAGTAGGGGGGAATGGGACCGGTTTGGTACATGAATTTTAGTAGGAGCTCCAGGAAAACAAAAGGAGGCTGTGACCACTCAGGGCAGCCTGGCAAGCAGCCTGCCCTCCCACCTTGAGGGACTCAGGGGTCAAAGACTGCAAGACCCAGGGCCTGGGCAAAGACATGCTCTCCCTAATTCTCTCCAACCGGGAGCCAGGCCGCAGCGGCTGCAGTGAAGTCCTGTGGCCTCTGAAGAGGCCAGCAGAGGGCACTGTGAGCCCAGGATCAGTGCGGGGCCGTGGCCGGTGCAGAGAACCTGGGCAGGCCCTAGGCGGCAGTGGGAGGGAGGGCACTGGGGCCCCTCAGCGGTATGAAGTGGAGCCTGGCCTCCTGCCCCCGAGGTGTGCCCTGCCCTTGGTGCCCATCTGGCCGATGGGGAGGAAGAGTCTGGTGTCTCAGGGTCAGTCCAGCTCTTGGAAGCCAGACCCCTGAATCTTGTAGATTACTAGCTGCCCCCTCCCTCCATTTCCCCGGGATTAAGGGGTCTGAGGATGGGGCAGAGGGTGGTGAGGGGGTCTGGCTGGGGGGCCTGATGTGATGATCACTGACGCCCAAAGGCATCCAAATCCCAGGCCCAGAACCCCCACTCTGTCCCACCCTGAACCCTCTCCCACATCAGAGTCCTGGGGCCTCCCTGGGACTTCCCCCGCTGTTCAGGGAGGGGGGTGGTGTCAGGGCCTGTGCATTCGGCCTTTCCCTGGCCCCACCCCAGTGCCCCTCGGCCTGCAGTCATTGGTCTCCCCTGGCCCGTGGCCCAGGCTCCACAGCAGCTTCTTGCCTTCCTACCTCCATCTGCCCCCTTCACCTCCTGGAGCCCCCCACTTCCTCCCACACAGCAGCGGGATGAAGACCTCATGCCAAACGAGCCCTACCCAGGCCCCCTCCAAACCCCCACTGTCCCACACAGGTGCCCGTTTCACCTGCCCTGCCCCTCCTGGGCCCACCTGTGGCTCTGGCCCACATACCCTGAGTCACCCTGGACCCCTCATGGCCTGAGACCCCCTCCTGCAGCCCTGGCTCCTGCAGGGCCCTCTGCCAGCCCTGCCCTTCCCCCTGAGGAAGATCCTGAGATCCAGGGAGCTGCCCTCCTCCTACAGCCGTCTCACCCTCTGGGCAGAAGGGGCCTCCGTCCCATCCCTAAGCCAACGGCCAGCCAGAGTGGGAGACGGGACCACGTGGAGCAGGCGCCCTCCTGCTGTCGGTCCCCAGGGCCGGCCCCGGGTCAGTGCTGTCTAACCGGGGAGGCTCAGGTCCCGCGGCCACACAGGCTGGCTTGGATCCTGGCTTTCCCATGCGGCCGCTGTCACCTTGTGCAAGCATCATGACCTCTGTGAGCCTGTTTCCCCCTCAGCAAAATGGGGATGACTACAAGCTGCCTTCACAGAACTTGGACCCGGGCTGGGCTGAGGTTTCCCAGATATGAGGCAAAGACCCCTCTGAGCGCCCCCTGCCCCCAACAGTTCTGCAGTGTTTCTGGGCCTGGGTGACAGTCTCCAAGGATCCTTAGTGTCTCAGTTCCACCTGTCCTGGGTGGCTGGGTCCTCCCTGTGGGGCTCTGTTGGCTGCTTTGAGCCCCTCCCCTACCTGATCCTCCCAAGAGCCCATGAGGCGGGAGGGGTCAGTGGCCACATCACAGGCAAGGAGGTGAGAGAGGCTCAGAGACCACAGGCGTCTTGCCCAGGGTCGCTCAGCAAGCAGACAGCAGGGCAGGGCCCCCCGGGGTGCCCCGTCCGCCTCTCCACAGCCTTGGCCTCAGTGGAGCCTCACAAAAGCCAGGAAAAGGGGACCGGCCAGCTTCAGGCCACACAGCAGCTTCGGAGAGGAACCCAGTCTCCTGACCCCTGTGACCCCAGGGGGAAGAGGGGGTTACGATTTCTGCCTCAACGGCTGAGTTTTCCCTGGGGAGCTGGCTGGACGATGGGTCACAGTCAGGGACGCTGGGGCAGCCGAGGGGCTGGGGAGTGGGGAGAGCCGGCTGCCGGAGGCAGGAGGCAGCGGGCCCTGGACAGTAGGAGTGAGGATGGGGCTGAGGAGGACTGGCAGGACCTGGGTCTTGGGGGCAGGCATGGATGAAGGTGGGAGTGGCTCTCCCATTAGTGGTCTGGCTCTGGGGACAGTGGAATTACCACCTGGCAAACAAGGGCATGGGAGAGGGCAAGCCTGGGGTGAAGGTGGTCAGTGTGCAGTCCAGGGGCTGGGTCTCAGGACCTATGGACTATTGAACAGGGAGCAGGCAGGAGCAGCAGGGCCAGGGCAGCCTGGCGGGATTAAGGGGGGCAGGCCCTGGTGTTCTCCTGTAATGGCCAGGCCCTGGGCTCCCCAGAGGGACCTGCCACACACAGCCTTGTCCCCACACCAGAGGCCCGGCTCCCTCTTTCCTGGAGCCCCTCGCACACAGACCCAGGCCCACAGAGCCCACGCCCGGCAGAGGAGCATGGACACGGCCGAGTTAGCGTCCGCCTGGCCCGCGCCTGAGCCCTCCTGGCCCGGCCGTGGCCAACCTCCCGGAGAAGCTGGCCCGGCCCTGCCGGGGGCATGAGCTCACCGGGGCAGCGGCCGTGGGCGTGGGGACGGGCCGTGAACACCGGACCACGGCCGCCCAGGGCAGCGGCCCCGATGACGTCATTGTGGTCTGGCCACCGGGCACCAGACGCCGGCTGAGCGCCGAGGCTCCTGCCACCCCCACGCAGGGAGGTCCCCCCGGGCCCCCGCCCACTCCTTGTGTCCATGAGGTCAGCGTGTAAACGGAGCGGGAGGAGAGGGAAGAAGGCCGAATGCTTTTTTCCTGCTGGCCTTCTGGCTTCTGTGCCCCCACAGCCACCCAGCTGTCCCAGGAAAAGGGGACTGTAGGACTGGGCCCTCGGGCAGCCCCAGCGCTGACAGGGAGGGACGATGGAGCTGCCCCTGGTGGGTGTCCGGGCCCCACTGCCCCTTCTTCCCTTGCCCTGTGGGGCCCCAGAGAAAGACTCGTGATTGGCCAGGTACTCATTTTCCCAGCTTCCTGGCAACTAGGAGGCGGGCCTCTAGCCCAGGGCTGGCCACTGAGACCTAGTGAGTTTGTTGGGGGCCACTGCCTGCTTCTGACCTCGGTGTGAGAATGCGGTGCCTTGAGCTGCAGTAGCCACATGGTCACCAGGAGGCCTGGACCGTGAGGACAAAAGATAATTCACTGAAGGGGCGAAGGGGGAGGCTGTGAAGTGGGGCGGGCCGGCCCAGCCGTGGCACACGCAGCCCCGGGACGCCTCATGAACCGCACCAGCTCAGCCAGGCTCAGTGGCCCTCAGAGGGGGCAGCGAAGGATGTAGAAAAGACAAACAAGAGAATGAAGGCTGGATCTGGGTAGGACGCTGCTTTTCTGATGGAGAGACAGCGATACGGACTACAAGCCGTGTCTTTATGTCATTGCAGATGCCACGAGGCAAAGTAAGGGCGTGGCCAAGATGTTTACAGCATGCTGGTGCCTACTCAACTACATGCACCTGATCGAGCTTTGTTTCCTTGCAGCCTATATCACTTAGGCACGTGGGGCCACGTGTTCGGGCCATAGGTTCTAGCTTACGACTACAGCTGTCGGCCATCAACCACAGCTGTCGGCCATCATTGTGCTGGGACGGCTCTGCCCTCCAACCTGGGACTTGCACGTGGCCGTGGAAGGAGTGCCCTCCCGTTAGTCTGAGGTTTGAACCTGTGCAAACTCTGTGTAGCTGCTCTCCACAGGGAAGAGCCTGGGTCCCTGAGCCACCGAAACCATCTCAGGACTTTCTGTTAAACAAACAGTACACGTCCTCAAGGGACAGCTGCCTTAGATATCTGTACCTAAATGCCTCTCCCCTGACACACCCACACAGGCTTCTTCGGAGGGAGCAGAGCCTCAGCTCTCAGGCCTCTGGGCTGCTGCTCTCTTGTCAGCTGCTTGATCTGAGTCCCACCTGGGGTCTGGCTGCCTGGCTCTTTCCGCTGTCACTGGCCACCAGACCCAGCCTCTGGCCTGGCTGCCCCAGCTCCGTGCCCTCTGACCCGGGCAGGCTCATCTGTTGTTGGTGCATTCCCCGGGGCTGCTGGGCTGTCCTGAAAACTTGCCTCAATTGTGACCCCCTTCTCCTCCAGGCCACTATCTCTCAACGAACTCCTAGTGGCCCTATCCTTTTAGGACCGTGGTCAGCAAACTGCGGCTTGCGAGCCACATGTGGCTCTTTGGCCCCTTAGGTGTGACTCCTACACAAAATACCATGGCCTGGGCAATTCTATTTTGAAGAAGTGGCGTTAGAAGACGTTTAAGTTTTAAAAATTTGGCTCTCCAAAGAAATGTCAATCGTTGTACTGCTGCTATTTGGCTCTGCTGACTGATGAGTTTGCCGACCACTGCTCTAGGCGATGCTTGAGCCTGGAGCAGGCAGGCGGGAGCTAGAAGGTGAGCTGGAACAGGAGTCTTCCAGCCCCTCCCTGGGACTTCAGAAGGAGGGGGCTGCTGAGCTGCGCTCCCCATAAGGAAATGGGTGCAGCCACCTGTTTGCACATTCCAGACCCAAGCTTCCTCCCCTCACTACCCCCCACCCAAGAACCACCTGAGTCCCCACCATACCCCTGCCCAGAATGTCCCCGTGAGGAGCAGGGAAGTGACTCCTTCAGCTTCTATTTCACTGGACAGCAGAGCGAGTGGAGTCAAGAAGGGATGTGCCACGGCAGGGCTATTGCTAGGACAGGAACCTGAGTCCTGGCTCCTCCAACACATCCTGCTGTTTCCCCGCACCCCCCTGCCCCCACAAAGTCTGCTGAGGGGTCACGATGCTCAGGCCAGAGAGCAAGCCTGGCCCCCAGCCCGCCGCCGAGGCTCTGCTGCTGGGGCGGAGATGGAGGGAGGTGTCGGGACTGGGCGGACCTGGGAAGGAATTGCTCATGGCAGGAGGGCATGGGTGAGGGCCAGCTGGGTGGGGACAGCGGGCTCGGTGCCAGTCCTCCCCCGGAGCTGTGACTTTTAACACCCCGAGGTGCTGGGCGGGGGCCAGGCAGGCTGTGGACGACACTCTGCCAAACCACACGGAGGCCTCAGGTGCCTGGAAAATGTCCATCAGGCAGCTGGCCCCAGGGCCCTGCCTCTCCTAAAACCTTGGGTGCCAGAAGTGCACCCCGTTCTCTCCCAGCACTGGGACCCCCCAGGATTCCCCATCCCCATGTAGCGTGGCCCACATGGCCGCAGCTTCTCTGTGAAGCCTCCATCCCCAGCGCCCAAAAGCCGCTGACCCCCAGGAGAGCACCGGTCCCCGCCCAGGCCTGGGGCCAGGAAAGGAGCCTCCCTCCCACAGAAGGGGTGGGGGACACAGAGGCCTTCCGCCCGGGGGCTTTCGTGTCCTGTGCTCTGCACGGACGGCTCCTGTGCACCCGTGTCTTCATCTGCACGTGGGAACAGAGGCGTGGCGTCAATGGTAACACGGACCCACACGCCTGTCTAGCATCCAACCCTTTCCAAAGCCGATCCCACCACCAGATCCCCACAGCCCTGCAGCCCCAGGAGCTGGGACTTGAGTCCATTCTGCAGACGAGGAGGTGGGAGCTTGCTGAAGTCACCCAGCTGGTGGGTGGCCCCACGTAGGGCTGACCCCATGTGACAGTCACCGGCAGCCCCCACTGGACGAGGCAGGTGCCTCACAGTCAAGCTTTCCAGGCAGGGGCAGGGCCAAAGGCAAAGTGGGGTTGGCAAGGGCTGTGTGTATGTGCGTGTGTGTCTATGTACCTGTATGTGGTATCTGTATGTTGTGTTTATGTGTGTCCGTGTGTTCGTGTGTACCTTTATGTGTCTATGTCTATGTGTCCATGTGTATGTGTCTCTGTGTGAGGGCCAGGTGGGCGGGAACAGCTGGCACTGCTCTCAGAGTTTTTGCCCACCTCAGTGCCCTGGCCTCGCTCTGGCCTCCCTGGTAGCCGGCTATCATCACACCCCCTCCTATGTAAGGCCCTCTCTCTGAGCTCTGCCTCAGGCTCAGGCAAAGCCAGCCTCCCAGTGCTGGCTCTGCCCTGAAGCCAGGCGATCCCTCCCTGCAGTTCTGCTGCCCCAACGGGCCTGTCCTCCCCTAGGCCCAGCCCCGCTAGTCAGTCACCAGCGCCTGCTCGCAGACCTCTGGGCACTGCTGAGAACGGCCTAGCGGGCAGAGCCCCTGGCCCCACTGCTTTGCCTTCTCCCTGCCTGTTCCTGCCAAGGGCTTTCTCCTGCCCAGAGTGAGCTGGGGGGCAGGCCAGGGTGACAGGGAACACCACCCCGCAGATGCCTCGCCCAGGGAGGGATGGGAGCATCCTGGCCCCTAGAGGCCTGCTCTGCAGCAAGCTCTGCCCCGCCGCCCAGGGCCCTCCTGGGAACCTGCTCCACCGTACCCCAGCACCCGCACGTTCTTCCCTTCCCTCTGACTCCCTCTCTTCTCCGGCGCCACCTGGGGCCATTCTCAAACACTTATCCTTCATCAAGTCCTTCTGCCTCTGAGGTGACCTTCTCCTTCCCCTGATGTGGACGGCGGAGGGCTGGCCGATGCTGGGGAGCTCCTCCTCCATCAGCCAGCTCCTCTGTGCCAGCCTCAAGCCAGACAGCAGGAGGAGGGGCCAGAGTTAGGGGTAGCCGCCCTGGGGCTGGGTTGGCGGACAACCACTCCTTCCTTTGAGGGGTCCACTTCTGGGCATCCAGTCCCTCAGCCTCCAAGGCCTGTCCCCAGACCAGCCTGCCGCCTGGGACCTTCAGATTTCTTGCCCTTTCCACTCCCTTCCCCCACCCCGGGAGGTGGCCCAGCCTACAGAAGGCCACCCACAGCTGCCTCGGCCCTAGTAGCACCCACCCCTTGGGGCCAGGCTGCTCAGGCCGCTGGGTCCCCTGAGGCGGGGGTTCCCCGGCCAGACTCTGCAGGTGCCTGATGCACCCTCCCCACAGCCAGCTCTGCAGGACCAGGCTCCCCAGTTTGTCTGACCTTGGCCTCCAGCGTGATCAGTCGCTCACTCATGTCGCTGAGCCGGGTGCAGTTCATGCATTCTGCAAGAGAAGAGGAGCCCAGGTGAAGGGGGAGTGTAGGTCCTGAGGAGAGAGCAACCCAGCCACCAAGACAGCCTCCGGATGGGAAAGCAGCCAACTCGTGGGTTGTATGTCTGGAAAACTCCCAGCCGTCCACCAGGGCCTCATCCTGAGCGTCCCCTCCTCCGCCCAGCCTCCCTGACCTCGGACCTCCTTCCTGGGCGCCCACAGCACATAGTGCTCTCCGTTTCCTCAGTGCAGAGTCTGAGCCAGCACTGAGCCAGCCTGTAAGCTTCCTGAGGGCCGGGTCTTTGTTTATTTTGTTTGCTCATGAGTCTCAGCACCCCCGCACAGAGTAGGGGCTCAAAAGTATCAGAGAGCTGATGAATGGACAGCAAATGAAAGGTGTCAAAGGCACAATTGGTAAGGTCTATGCTAGAGCTGTCAGAACAGAATTTGCGCCGAAACCGGTTTGGCTCAGTGGATAGAGCACTGGCCTGCGGACTGAAAGGTCCCAGGTTCAATTTCGGTCAAGGGCATGTACCTTGGTTGCGGGCACTTCCCCAATGGGGGTTGTGCAGGAGACAGCTGATCAATGTTTCTCTCTCATCGATGTTTCTAACTCTCTCTCTCTCTCTCTCTCTCTCTCTCTCTCTCTCTCTCTTCCTCTCTGTAAAAAAAATCAAAATTTAAAAAAAAAAAAAAAAAAAACACAAAAACAGAACATGCAAGAGAGCATCATGGGGTCACCAAAGCCAGTCTGGGGTGGGGGCTGGGAGCAGGGGAGGGCATCCTGCAGTCAGTGGTATAAAAAGTGAGGTCCGAGGGATGTACAATGGCTGGCCAGGTGAGGAAGAGGGAGAGGCCAGGTCCAGGAGGGGAAGCACAGGTGCTGAGGCCTGGCGGGGAGCAGAAGAGGGGTCTGTGGGCAGCCTGGCCAGAGCACAGCACCCCTCGGGGCCACCAATGCCAGAGCCAGGCCTCACCACAGAGGTTCTGGCAGGAAGAACTCCTGAGGCCAAGGGGCAGCCACTGGTGGAGGTGAAAATCAAGGTCAGTTTGCATTTGTACAAGTTCACTCTGGCAGGAAGCCTACCGTGGCCGGAGTGGGAGGGCCTGGAAGCCGGAAGGCCAATGAGGAGACCAGGGATGGTTAACCCTCAGGCACCGTCTCTCTGGGCCGTAATTATCTTCCTACATCTGTCTGCCCAGAAAACCCGAGCTCTTTAACGAGGAAATAGACTGTCGGTCAGAAGCGGTTCCAAAGAGCGTTTATTGCTCTGAGCGTCAGGGGACACCTGAATTCCTCACTCAGTTCAAAGCCTGACCCGACAGGAACCCCTTCTGGTTACAGACACAGACGCATGAGAGGTGCTGGGTGACTCAGCGGGCCCCATGGGTGTGTGGAGGAGCCTTGGCTGCAGTGAGGCCTCCTGTGCACCCGCAGGATCCGCGGGTCCCACCCCAGCCTGTCCATGGAGAGGCCCCCATCACTGTCACCAAGTGCAGGTCACCTTGCTGATGTCCCTGCTCCAAAGAGGAGATTGCTCTGTGCGGGGAGGGGTGGGGCGGCCAGGGGCCATGGGCTACGGGAGCAGGTAGCTCCAGGCTGTGTCCTGGCCAGGAGCGCCCGGCCTCGGGGCCTGGGGGCTGGCACCCACTGCTTTCTGCTCACCAGCGCCCGGGTTAGAAGGCCTCCTGTGTGGCGGCAGAGCGCGTGCACCCTCCTGCCCTTCCTGCTCCCCTGGGCCGGGCCCAGCCGGGGGTTTATAGGCTTGTTTTAGGAACAGAACTCCCCCTCCTCCCCCCAATAAACCTTGTCAGTAACCTCTATACATAAAACAGATTAAAGGCTGAGGTATAAACACGGAAACTTTAAAGCAACTAGGAGAATGGGCCGGGCAGGACTTCACAAAGGCCAGCGAGAGAGGGGGTGGTTTGGGGTTGAGTGGGGGAGGAGGAGGTTGTACACCTCGATTCCCTCTAGTTTCTCCGGGGAAGGGCCGGTTAAGGAAGGGGAAGGAACAGGGAAGGCAGTATTCCCTGGGCACGGGGACCCCCGTGAGGAGAAAGGCTCAAGGGGGGCACTGACACTGGGGTAGCCCCCCTGGGAAATAGCTGGGTCCCCAAGGCCAAACCACAGGGAAGGAGCCTGAGGATCTTCAGTGCCTTTGAAAGGAGCCTTGAATGCGTTGGTTCTCAACCTTCCTAACGCCGCGACCCTTTAATACAGCTCCTCATGCCGTGGTGACCCCCAACCATAACATTAGGTTCGTTGCTGCTTCGTAGCTGTCATTTTGCTGCTGTTAATGAATCGTAATGTAAATATCTGTGTTTTCCGATGGTCTCAGGCTCTGCAGCAGCGGTTCTCAACCTGTGGGTCGCGATGTTCCATGGGTGGGGTGGGGCTCTAATTTACAACTTACATCAGAGTTGTAGAGTGGCCGGCATTAGAAGGGCTGAGAACCACTGCTTGAATGGGAAAGACGGAGATTAAAACAAGCGGGGTCCCATGTATCTATCCACCCCCACTACACCCCATCCATCCACCCACCACACACAGCCATCCCCTCACCCACCCACGGGGGGTCCACAGGAGCCCTTGCTGACTGTGCTGAGACCACAGGGTAAGCAGCAGGGCAGTAAGGAGGAGGGGCCTGCTCTCGCAGCCAAGGCCCAGGAGCCGTCCTGAGCAGCCACATCTCATGGGGAACAGGCTGACTCCGGAGGGCAGGATGTGTGAGCCCCAGCTCCCTTCCTGTCCGCATGGAGCCCCAGCCTGGGGCAGCAGGAGGAGGATGGACATGGGTATGTGGTAAATCAGAGCCCCAGCCCCACCCATGGAACCTTCCACAGCGGTTATGGACCTTGAACAAAGTGTTTCCAGGATCTGAGGCAACGAATAGGACTCGCTGCAGGGGGGAAGGTCAGCAGAGGGAGGGGAGCCCCGGGCGCTCGCAGGAACCTATTTCTGGAAAGCGAGCTGGGCGCGGGCCCAGTTTGCTCTGGCACCAGGCGCCCAGTTTGGCAAGTGGGAGCCGCTTGGCTGTTGGTGGGCACAAGGGTCCCGTTCTCCCGCCGCAGAGAGGCCCCAGAGGCCCCGCCAGCGGGCAGGGGCGAGTCCGCCAGCACGGCCGCCCGTGCCACCTGCCCTGGCAGGCGCTCTGAGACCAGGCGGGGTTTATGGTTCCCCTGGCATTCTGTCATCGACAGGCAATTAAATCATGTTTGCTTAGCTTTCTCCGGTTATTCACGGAGAGGTGGAAACGGCGCTGATGGGGTGACTGGCTCTGTGATGGGCTGAGGCCCTGCCTGCCCAGTTCTGGGCCTCTGTTTCCCCTCTTAACACGAAGACTTTAACTTCCTGAGAGTCTGTGATCCCCATGTTCCCACCCACTGCAGGCCCAGGAGCACCCGGCCTCCACACAAGTCCCTAGTGTAGGACATGGGTACCAGGAAATCGTTGCCAATATGTGTATACTTGAAGTGTGGATGTGCCAGGCAAACGGGTGTGTGTGTGTGTGTGTCTGTGTGTGTGTGTGTGTGTGTGAGAGAGAGAGAGAGAGAGACAGAGAGAGAGAGAGAGAGAGAGAGAGAGAGAGAGAGAGAGAGAGAGGGAGAGGGAGAGAAGGAGGAGGAGGGGCTAGCTCCTTGGTGTGGTCAGAGGAAAGGGAACTCTGTAGAGACCACTAACTCACTGTGTGACTTGCAGGCCTGCATTCCACCTCTCTGCGCCTCAGTGTACCCATTTGTGAAGGAGTTGACATTGGATCCGCTCCAAGGGCCTCGGGTCCTGGACTCGGTTCTCCGGGCACCTGTACCCTCGCCCTTGGGCTCTCACTGCTGGGCTCCGTCCACCTACAGCGAGATGGTAGTTCCAACGCCCCTGCCATTTGCCCTTGGCCAGCACTTCAACTGGCGATAGCCCTGTACCCAAAGTCTGGACCTTCCTCCTGAATGAGGCTGGATTCCCTAGACCTGACCCTTGAGAGGGGTTTCATCCATGGGGTAGGAGTTGGCTACTGCACAGGAATCTAAAAAGGGCTCATGTGACACTGCGGCCTCTGTTCCCCTCTGCACGCGCTCACCTCTGGTTCCACCTGTTAGCAGGCACACAGTAGGGTCTTAATAAATATTCATGGATTGAATGAAACAAGCATCCCTTGAGGGTCATTTGCTCATAGTTCTTAGTTTCCCGAACAGAGCAGGAAAAGACCTTGACAATCATTTGTAGGTAGGAAACCACGGCCCAGAGAGGAAAGGAAGTTGGCCAAGTTCATGGCCTTATGGCAGGGGCCACCCACTCCCCCTCTCTAGGCCCAGCCGTGAGCACAGGCAGTGAGGCCCATCACCGGGGATGGCCGACATTATAAGAAGATATTTGTGTGTATCCTGAAGGTGAAGAAGAATCTAAAGATCTGGTTCCACTGCCGAACCAACACCTTTGCAAAGTCATTGAACGTCAAGTCTCAGTCTCCTTTCAATAAAATGGGCCTGATACTCTCTCCCTGACCCACTCCTGAGAAATGTGACAGGTGTCAGCAGAGATCAATGTGAAGACACACCACAAAGTGCGAGAGGAGAATGGCTCTGAAGCTCACATTTCTGGTCTGGGGTGAGAGGACCGGTTCTCCTGCCCCATCCCACACTGTATCCGTGGCCCCTGAGGGTTAGCAGCCTTGAGACTCAGAAGGGAGGCTGGGGGCCTGAGAAGGTTCATTTTATGTGTCAACCTAGCTAGGCTCTGGTACTGTTGTTGGTCAAACACCGGGCTCGGTGTTGCTGTGAAGTTATTTTGCAGATGTGGTTAACATCTGCAACCAGTTGACTTTAAGGAAAGTAATGTGGGGTAGGCCTCATCGAGCCAGCTGAAGATTTTTAGAGCAAAAACCGAGGTTTCCCAGGGAAGTAGGAATTCTGCCTCAAGGTTGCATCAGCAGATCTTGCCTGAGTTTCCAACTGCTGGTTGAAACTGTGGCTCTCGAGCCACATGCGGCTCTTTGGCCCCTCGAGTGTGGCTCTTCCACAAAATACCACGGCCTGGGCAGGTCTATTTTGAAGAAGTGGTGTAAGAAGGAGTTTATGCTTTAAAAATTTGGCTCTCAAAATAAATTTCAAACGTTGTACTGTTGATATTTGGCTCTGTTGACTAATGAGTTTGCCGACCACTGCCCGAAGGCTTTTAGATTTGCCAGCTCCTATAATTGCATAAGCCAATTCCTTAACACAGGGGTCCTCAAACTTTTTAAAGTGGGGGCCAGATCATGGTCCCTCAGAGAGCTGGAGGGCCGGACTATATGAACTACTAATCCCTACTGTAACATCTTGGCTGCGCTCACTGCCCAAAAAACCTGGCTGGCAGGATCAGACTCCCCTGGGGGCTGCATGTGGCCCGCGGGCCGTAGTTTGAAGACCCCTGCAAACATATAGCTATAGAGATAGATAAGTAGATATACATTTATGGACACACACACACCTTGGTTCTATTTCCCTGGGGAAACTGACTGATATAAGGCCCTACCCACAAATAGGTCCTCACTAGACTCACCAACCAGGGCAGTGTCTACCCAACTCAGGAGGGTTCGGTGATTCAGCTCCAGCTGCCTTACAGATAGCACTACCGGAATGAGGAAATAAAAACACAAAATTTTAGCAACCCTACTTAGCCCTTTGTCCCATCTGTAGACATGCCTTATCTGTGACAAGGCCCCAGGGATAGGTGGCCTCACCCAAAGGGCCTCTGGACACGGAAGTGGCCATGCTGAGGGGCAGAGCCCATCTGTGTGCCCCTCCTGTGCAGGACAGGGCCCACCTCTCTGCACCTGCAAGAGATTCTGTCTGACCTTGCACTGGAAACCTGCCCAAACAGACCTCACTAAGCCCCCTACTTAAGCTTCTGTAACAGGTGGAATCCAATTAGCCATAAGGCTTAGAGATGCCTTGGGGAAGAGGGAGGGAGAGTAGCCAGCTGCAAGCTAGATTTCCAGAGGCCTCAGCGCTCTCCAGGCCCTGGGGGCAATGAGGGACAAGATAAATTAATTCTATATTTCTCCAGTCTAGCATCTCCAGTTCAGCCTGCAGCTCTAAGGTAGCAAAGAGGTTGACAGTCAGAGAAGTTCAGCAACATACGCAAGGCCACATGGACTGTCAATTAAAGGGCAGAATCAGAATCCAGTCTCCTTTCCCATGAGGCCATGGTGGACTGAGCTAGGCGCCCTGGTTGGGGCAGCCTGGGCAGCCACCTGTCCAGTTTACTTGTAGAGAACTGCTTATCCAGGTAATCGCAAACAGATTGGATTTCTCTCAGCCACACATCCCAAAGGGAAGGATAAAGAGAACAAGGTCAGGCTGACGGTAGGGGCCCTGCCCTGTGCCTCCCTGTGCTCCTCAGCACATACCAGAGCAATGACCCCCATCAGGGACCGGGGAGCCTGCTGGTCGGATAGAGATGTGGCTGCCCGCCAGGCCCAGCCGCAGGGCTGGTGGACAGGACAGAATAATTAAATTCCGTCCTTTTCTATATCAGGGATCACAGAGAAGGCAAGATTATTCAGGAACTTCTGCCAAGACTTTTATTGAAGAGTAACTTGAGTTCCTTCTGGGAGAGGGGCAGCCTCGCACGGTGTCTTCAGTATGTTGCTGAACACAAGTCCCGAAGGACGGGCTGAGAAGCACTGAAGCTTCTCAGAATACAACGGGAGTTGGCTACCTCCACTCCATGTCTGGCACCCCCATCAGCAGCCCCCGGACTGTGGAACTTTCTGGCAAAGTTCAGAAACACTCCATGGAAAAAAGAGATAACACTAGTGATCGAAATCAATTCACCAAATGTTTATCAGGTACTTAGTGGATGGGAGACAGGATTACCCATCCTTCCTGGTGGGTGAGGAGGTTCAGCAATGTACTCAATCAAGCTCACACAGACAACAGATTGAAGGACGGAATCAGAACCCAGGTCCCCCCTCCCACAAGGGCATGGTAGGCTGAGCTCCTGGCCAGGGCAGCAACTGTACCATGGCTGGACACTGGCAAAGTCTGAGACTTCTGTACCCCGGCTTAGCCCTAGGGGCTCTGCTGGCCTGGCTAGCTGAATCTATCTTCCTCCCTCTCTACCTCCATCTCCGGCCCACAGTTCAAAGTCAATGGGTCTTGCACCATGGCTGGACCACACCCCTAAGCAGCTTCCCCCAACAAAATCTAAAGGGGAATTATTAAATCAAGTTAGCACCATCACTGGAATATAAAAACAGCTCACAAAAACCAACCACATTCCTGTACACTAGTGACAAACAAATAGAAAATGAAATCTAAAAGACCATTCACAAAGGCACCATTGTCTAGAAGTAAATCTACTGAAAACCATAAATTATCACTGAGAGACATTAAAGAAGATCTATCATAAATAAATGGAAAGATATACTGTGTTCATGGTTTGGAAGACCCAATATTGTAAAGATGCTAATTTCCCCCCAGTTGATAGATAGAGTGAATATAATTCCACTTAAAATTTCAGAAGCCTGTGTGTGTGTGTGTGTGTGTGTGTGTGTGTGTGTGTGTGTGTGTGTTGGCAAGTTGATTCTAAAATGTATATAAAAATGCAAAGGTTTAAGAATAGCCAAGGCCATCTGGAACAAATAGAAAACAATATAGAAGACTTACATTATCAGAACTGAGGCATATTATAGAAGTGTAGTAATGAAGACACTGTATTGTTGGATTCAAGGAAAGACCCACACTTCTACAGCCACACAGTATAAGGTACACAAACGCAGTACTGTAGGGACAGGGTAGGCTCTTCAATAGATGGTGCTGGGTCAACTGAATATCGAAATGGAAAAGTAAAATGAAAAAAATTGGACCCTAACCCACACCACCCATGAGAGTCAATTGGAAATGGCTCATAGATCTCAATATGAAAGATAAAACAACACAGCTTTTAGAAGAAAACACAGGTGACTACCTTCGTGACTTCAGAATAAAGATTTCTCAAATAGGACACAAAAAGCACTAACATTAAAGAAAACTTTGGGATAAAAAGTGACTGCATTAGAATTGAGATTTTCTTTTCATCAGAAGATACCATTCAGAGAGCGAAGAGCCAGTCACCAAGTAGAAGAGGCTTCTTGGAATACGTATATCCCAAGATAAGATATCCAACTGGCCAATAGTCCTATGTAGAGGGGCTCAACTCGGTCATATAAAGAAATGCTACTTAAATCACAATGAGATGCTCCCACACACCCACCAGAACGGCTACAACGGAAGCCGCTGGAACTCTTCCCAGGCTGTGTTAACAGAGATCGTTTGGCAGGTTCTGATGAGGCTGCTGAGAAGGCTACTCTGTGACCCAGGACTTCCGTCCCCAGATGAGGGAACAGATACGGTGGCATCTCTTTGGCCACTGGGGCTTTCGGCAGAAATGGGAGCAGAGTTTTAAGAACTAAAGACACAGTCACGGACCCAAGCCCAGGAGGTAGGACTGGATGGAGAAGCAGAGGAGGGGTCCCAGGAAAAGAGGAAGGAGGCCTGGGCAGGTCCCTCTTTGGTTGGGGTCCCCACTCTTCTACAGGCAAGGGGAAGGTCCAAGAGAAGCTGCTCTGCCTGCAGGGGGTGGGAGCCCAGAGACCCCAATAAGCACCTCCTACTCCCTGGGCTCCAGGTGGGCAAGAGGTGGGCAAGCCTCCGTGCCCCCAGCTCTGGTTCTCAGACACCCAACGGAGCAGCCTGTGCAAAGGCCTGTCCCACATCTCTCGGAGGGGGGGGGGGAATGACGCCCACACGGGAGCTCATCTGACAGGCCCAGCATTCCCCGTAGGCCCAGTGGGCTGTAGCCACAGGTGACCACGTAGCGGACATGGCCAAACCAGAGAGGGTAAGGATCTGCCCAGAACACCCACCAGCCACAGAGGCAAAGCTGAGCCAGAGCCCGGAGCCCACAGGCCTCTGAGAGTTCTCATCCTGGGTTCCCCAGGCTGTCACCAGCTCTCTCAAGGAAAGATTCTCCGGACAACAGGCTCCCCGTCACCCGCAGTGTAAAGTGTGCCTCTCACAGCCCTCTTTGTGGCCTCTGTGCCTCCCAGCCCTCTCCACCCCTCCCCCGCCCCATATTCCCTGGCTCTGGCCTCTGTGGACCATTCCCTTCTTGAGCACAAGCTGCCAGAGGCCTCGACAGGGAGGAGGCAGAAGCCTAAGGTATGTGTGAGCCTGTTTGCATGTGTATGCTGTGCATGTGTGTGTAAATGTGACACATTCCTGTTGGCCTGCACATGCCCGTGTGCACGTATTCACAATATGTGTTGGTGTGAGCCTGTACATGTGTTTTTTTAATCAAAGGGAACTTTCTTTGTTCCAAAAAAAAAAAATGTTTCTATTGATTTTAGAGAGAGAGGAGGCAGGGGAAAAAGAGAGAGAAACATCGATGTGAGAGAGAAACATTCATCAGCTACCTCTTGCACACCCCCCACCTGGGGTCAAGCCTGCAAGCTGGGCATGCGCCCTGACTGGGGATCAAACCGGCGACCTCTCCGTGCCTGGGACAATGATCAACCGGCTGAGCCACATGAGCCAGGACGGCCTGAGTGTGTTTGGTCTGGCTCTGTCTTGTATGCAGGGGTGTGGGTTGTCGTGTGCACCTGTGTGTGAGTGTGTGAGGGGAAAGGTCTGTGTGCCATCCTCCCACACCCCTCTTTCATGGCCGAGCAACAGACGTGAGAGGACGGGGTCCATGTCAGGAGGCCGGGGCTCCGGAGGGCTTCGAGAGCCACCGCCTTGATACTCCAGGTGGGGCTGGGTGGCCCATGTTCAGCATCACTTGTTCCCGAGCGCACTGTAGCGCCGCCCCTGGGACAAGACCAGGGGGCTGTAGGCTTGAGCAAAGGCTGCAAAACCCCAGCCAGGTGCAAATTGGAGGAGGAAACCAACGCATCCTTCATTTTCTATGTGGAAAAGAAGGGGGGGGGGGGGGTTACCTCAATTGAAGATTTCAAAAAGCAGCCACTCGAGAGATGAGAGTTAGCCAAGATTACCTAGCGTAGGCTCCCACTTGAACCTGGTCTGCCTGACTCCTAGTCTAGTGCTCCTTCCTCCACCCACACTGCCTCCCCAGGCCGGGCTGGGGCTGGGGTCCTCAGGTGAAGCGTCTGTATCGCTGCCGTCAGTGCAGGTACAGATCCTCACAAATCTGAGGGGATGGCACCTCCAACCTTAGGGCCTGATGACGGGAGAAGGTTTGGGAAGCAGCTCCAAGTGAGAGGCTTTCATCTCCGGCATCTGACCTGGAAGGACTGCCTCCAGCTCCAGGAGTTGTTCTTTTTTAAAAAAAAAATCCTCACCCGGGGATATTTTTTCCATTCATTTTTTAGAGAGTTGAAGGGAAGGGGAGAGACAGAGAGAGAAACATCGATGTGAGAGAGACACATAGATTGGTTGCTTTGAGCATGTGCTCTGAGCAGGGCCAGGGATGAATCCTGCACCCAGAGGATGTGCGCTTAATCAGAATCAATCCCGGGACCTTTCAGTCTTCAGGCTGGCGCTCTATCCACTGAGCCAAACCAGCTAGGGCCAGTTCCATGAGTTCTTGAAGGCCCAGCAGCCTGAGCCCAGCCAGGACTCCAGGCAGCTCGAAGAGATTCAGAAGCTCAGTGGCAGGAGCCCGTGGGGCCTAGACAGGGAGGGGGCGTCAGCCTGGTCCATCCTGGGAGGTGCACAAGGCCAGCATCGTGGCCTCCATTATCATGAACCTGGAGCATCTGGGGCTCCTGGGGAGGAGGGAATGGCTAGTCCACATGCCACAGCTCTCCCTCTAGCTGGAGGCTCAGGGTGCTGGGGCATAGAGCTATTAGGGGCCGAGGAGGGAAGCATCACACCCTGAGGCCAGGAATGGAGGAGTGCTCAGGAGACAACTCCCCCAAATGAGCCCCAACCACACCCCCCAGGTGCAGAGATGCCAAGCCCAATAGGTCTGACTCAGGTGGGGTTTGGCAACTGAGTTAAGGCCAGTGGAGGGTTTGAGGCAGGGCAGGGGCAGCTCAGATGCTTCTCCCACCTTTTCCATGGTCTGGTTCCACCAGCCATTCATTCAGCAGATGCTTACCATTTCCTTCTGTGGGTCGGGGCTATGGCACATAGTGGGTCCAACATACTTCCGTACCCTCAGGGAGCTTCCCGTCCGCTATAAGAGACAGGGGACCCCAGACAGCTACTGCAGGGTCCCAGGTGCGGTGGTGCTGGTGGTGATGGGCTATTTGGGGAACAAGAAGAGGAGCCTCAAATCCAGACAAGATTTGTCGGTGGAGGCGCCCAGAGTGGGAGCGAGCAGGAAGTGGCAGGAAAGTCAGCCAGGTGGAGGGGCAGCACGTGGAAAGGCCCCGAGTGCAGACTGAGCTCGGCACGTTCCGGGCTGGGTTCACCAGAACATGAGTGCCGGCCTCCCCGTGCCCGGCCCCACTCCCCGTGCCCGGCCTGCGGGCCAGCAGCGGGGCCTGGTGTTTGTCCTCAGAGAGACAGGAGCTGCTGGACGACTTCATAGAGAATAAAGAGCAGAAGGGGCTGGACCGTGAAGCTCGCCCTTCTGGAAACTTCACTTGCAAGGTCTCCTTCCAGGCCCCACGAGAAACTCGGGCCGTGTGTTCACGTGCTCACATGGTTTTGTAAAACTCCGCAAACAAGAGTCTCCTGTGCATTCCTTTTACTTAGAAAACCCTCAAATCATTCAAGTGCCAGGGCCCATGAATAAGGTGACCAGACGTCCCGCTTTTGGCGGGACCGTCCCGATTTTTGGAAAGAAAAATCAGTACCTTTTTTAAAACGCCACGGGACGCGGGACAAATTGTTAAAAATCGGGACGGTCCCGCCACCCATGAATGCGGATCTGCCTCCCAGGGAGGAGCTCAGACCTGGTTGTCAGAGGTGCTCCAAGCACAGGATGCACAACACCAAGGAGCAGCCCTGTGTCCGCCGGGGGCTCGGGGTGGGGGGGTGGGGGTGGTTACGCTGTGTCCATGCGGGCTCATCAGCTGTAACCAACCTGCCACTCTGGGGTGTGAGGGGGGGAATCTGGTAATGGGTAGGAGGCAGGGAAACCTTATCCTTCTGCTCCGTTTTACTGAGAACCTACAACTGCTCTAAAGAAAACAGTCTTTAAAACGAATTGCGGTTGGAAGGTGCTGCTGGGCTGAGGGAGGGAGGGAGAGGGACGGGGCCCTCGTTCAGAGAGGAGGGCCTTGCCCATTTCTTCAGACAGCCAGTAGGTTCTTGGCCCACGCCAGGCGCTCTGGAAAAGCCTGCTGGTGGAGGGAGAAAAGCTTTCCCAGCCTCGCGCTGAGGTGGATCCTGGACGCTGAGGGCACTTCCTGCGGAGGAGAGAGGTCCCGGTGTTCCCAGCCTCGGCTCAGCTCTTGGCGGACGCCCGTGCCATCTCCCAGGCCCACACCTGACCCCGAGGGACGGGGCAGCCGCAGGGAGCTGGTGACAGAGCCCAGCCTGGGAAGACCAATAGCATCTCATATTCAGTCTGACATCATCTGGCTGCGGTTCCCAGAGACTAAAATTAGGCAGAGAAAATTTAGGATGTTGCTTCAGAGTTCCAAAAACAACAGGGGCGAGGGCCAGAAAATGGATCATAAAAGAATTTTTGTGACTCAGTCCCAGCGAGGGAAAGCCGGCCTGGGCTCCACGCGTGAGAGCAGCCGGGGCCTTCATCCCCCTCACCGTAAAGGGAGCCCGGGGCTCCCTGCGAAGCACGCTCCCTCAGGGCTTTCCCGGCCGAACCCGGGAGAGGCCGGGTCTGTCCACGGTCAGAGGGAAGGGGGCTGGGCACTGTCTGGAGCCCAACACTGCTCTGCTCCCCAAGAACACTTGGTTTCCTCTCACTTACGAAGGGTGAGAGGGTCCCAAATCCTGCTCCATCAGAATTAAGTGTGTTTTCCCCCAAGAATCAGCTGAAAAGGGCCTGGGCCACTCTGATGGGCAGGCCAGTGCCTGAGATTTCAAAAAGTGGCTCTCCCCCCCCCCGCCCCCCATGTGAATGGGGCTCAGCAAGGATTCGGGGCCTCTTCTTGTTCTCTTGGGGTTCTGGAAGTGAAGCAAAGGATCACATGTCTAGGACAGAAACCATCAGTTGCTGGAGAAAGCTGAACTTGCACTTCTAGCAAAGGTCTGAGAAATCCTTCCTGGGGCCCCCACAAAAGGAGGGTGAATGGGAGGGTAGTGATGTCCCCAAAGTTGCCCAGTCAGCACTTTAAGGAAACTCCCCCAGGGTTTCCCAGGGCCTCCCAGGGGAAGGCAGCACCCTGACGGGTCCTGTGGGCCATTCTATCGCCCTCACATGGCTATGGTGAGAATGACAGGAGCGAGTGGACAGGAATCCCAGCTCCACACTCACAGGGAGTCCCGCCCTGAGTTAGCAGGTGCTCTATACAGATGTGAGTTTTCTCCCTTAAAAGAAAGGAAACAGAACAGACGACTATCAGGCGCTATTGAGAATGGTGGAGGCGCAGGGTGGGCTTTGGTTAGGGCTCACATTCTCTGACACCTCTGGACAGCAGTATTCACAGCACCTCCCCACCCTCACCCCCCGCCCCACGTCCCAACAAATCTGTAATCCTGGCAACACAGCAGAGACTTTGGTCTGATTTAGGGGTTTCATTTCCAACTTCTTTGGGCAAATTCTGTCAAGAGTTGCAGAATAAATAAACAGAGAGGTGAATGGGAAGACTAGCATGGCCCCCAGAACAGGAGGTTAAAAGCCCAACTCCAATGTGAAGTCTGCGGGAGAACGAGCTGCCAGTGACCCTGCAGGTTTTCAGTAGCTAACCAAGGGGGACTGCGCTCCCTGCAGAAGCCGGCAGGATCAGCTAGAAGTGAGAGCAAGAAGGGGCAATCCCCACGCCACAGCCGCACATCCGGTTCAGTCCTGGGTGGCCAAGACATTCCCAACTCAGAACACAGAGCCTTTGAGGCTGCCACCAAGGGCTTCCTTTCACAAAAGGGAAACGGAGGCTCAGAGAGGCTCCCACAGCGCACACCGAGAAGTGACAGAGCCAGGGGAAGAACCAGGCTTTAAAAATAAACCAGAACCATGTCTCTGTGGCTGATTTCCAGAAGAGGTGTCACAAGCATTCCATGGAGAAAGAGAAGCCCCTTCAACAAATGGTTCGGGGAACACTGGATACCCACCTGGGAAAGAATGACATCAGACTCCTACCTCACATTATATACAATAATTAATTTGAAATGGATCAACAGCCTAAATCTAAGAGCTGAAACTATACATCTCTTAGAAGAAAACACAGGGTAAGTCTCCATGATCTTGGATTTGGCAATGATTTCTTAGATATGACACCAAGAAACAAAAGGAAAAATAGCTACATTGGACTGCATCAAAATTTAAAACTCTAGACCAGCTGGTGTGGCTCTGCAGTTGAGCATTGACCTATGAACCAGGAGGTCATGGTTCAATTCCTGGTCAAGGCACACGCCCAGTTGCAGGCTCATTCCCTAGTGTGGGATGTGCAGGAGGCAGTTGATTCTCTCTCATAATTAATGTTTCTATCTCTTACTCTCCCTTCCTCCCTGAAATCAATAAAAATATATATTTTTTAATTTAAAGTTCTTGTGTTGCAGAGGACATTATCAAGAAAGTGAAAAGACAGTCTAATGGATGAGAGAAATTATCTAGAAATCATACAGAGGTGGGCAAAAGTAGACTTACAGTTGTGATACAAATACCGTATTTTCCGGCGTATAAGACGACCCCCTAATTTTACAGTTAAAACACAGGTTTAGGCCTATATTTGCTGTATAAGACTACCCCCCACTTCTGAGGCAACACCAGTTCTTTTTCTAATAGACCGCCTCTCTGACTCTGGCCAATCTGAGCAGGCTTTTTACTAGAACACAGTGTCGTCTTATACACCGGTAAATACGGTAATACCATAATTAATAAATAATAATAAAATAATAATGTGTGTTTCATGTACTCACAATTGTAAACCTACTTTTGCCCGTTTGAAAAGCATCTAGTCTAGGTCCAGAATATATAAACAACTCAACAACAAAAAGACAAACAATCCAATTTAAAAAGGAAGAAAGGACTTGAATAAACAGTTCTCCTACGATGATACACAAATGTCCAAAAAGCACATGAAAAGATGTTCAACGTCATTAGTTATTAAGGAAATATAAATCAAAACCTACAATGAGCTACCACTTCACACCCACTCAGAGAGTTAATAATTAAAAAAAAAATTAATAGAAAATTACAAGTGTTTGGTGAGATGTGGAGAACTTTCGACCTTTGTATTTTGCTGGTAGGAATGAAAAATGGCTCGGTTGCAAAGGAAAATCATTTGATGGTTATTTAAAAAGGTAAACATAGATGACAAAACCAGTTTGGCTCAGTGGATAGAGCATCAGCTTGCAGACTGAAAGGTCCCGGGTTCGATTCTGGTCAAGGGTATGTACCTTGGTTGCGGGCACATCCCCAGTGGGGAGTGTGCAGGAGGCAGCTGGTCGATGTTTCTCTCTCATCGACGTTTCTAACTCTCTATCTCTCTCAATTCCTCTCTGTGTAAAATCAATAAAATATATATTTAAAAAAAAGGTAAACATAGAATTAACATATGACCTAGTCATTCTACATTTAGATATATATCCACAAGAATTAAAAACAGGTATTCACACACATGCTCACGGTCCACAGCAGCACTATTTACAATAGCCAAAAGGCCACAGCCCAAATGGCCATCAACACATGAGTGGATAAACAAACTGTGGATTATTACTCAGCCATAAAAAGGAGCCAGGTATGGACACATGCTACATACACCATGGATGACCTTTAAAACACTGCACTGAGTGGAAGAAGCCAGACACAAAAGGTCACATATTGTGTGATTCTATATATATGACATCTCAGAATAGGTGAGTCCATAGAGACAGATGTAGATTGGTGGTTGCCAGAGGCTGAGGGGAGGAGAGAATGGGGAGAAACTGCTCAATTGGTTATGAGGGTTTACTTTAAAGTGATGGGAATAGTTTGGAATCAGAGAGAGGTGGTGGTTGCTCAACATTGTGAATGTACTAGGTGACATTAAATTGTTCACTTAACGGTTAATTTTATGTTGCATGAATTTTACCGCAATAAATTATCTAAGAAATAAATAACCAGAAAAGATACTATAAACCACAGGATAGGCTTCCTGAGGCTGGATGGGCCCTCCATTCCTTCTCGGGGTCCTGAACCAATTTCAATCTTCTTCAGCTGCCCCATGGACAGCTCACCCCAGCCTTTCCTGGAGCTGAGCCTTATAAGGACATGTCCACCCTGACATCTTGGGCTTTGCTCTGCTCATGGACCCCACCTCAGGAAGGATAGACAAAGCTATGTCCCAATTAGAAAGGGTCTGGGTCTGAAATTTCCAGTTTGAAACTAACTCCTCAGTCCCAGGTTTTTGTCTCCTTCTAAAAGGGCAGGTGCCAATCTCAGTAGAGATTTCCTGCCCCACAGACACTGCTTCTCTTTGGAGCCGATTTACACAGCCTTTCTCACCAGCTGCCTGCAAGCCCCAGGCAGATGTAACTGCACGATGACTGTGATGCTCAAGGCTCACTTCACTTCCTGCCTTCTAGGGGACAATCTTACTGCTCCCAGAGAACAGCCAAGAAGCCAAGACAGGGTCCTAGGTCCCACCGTCCCATTGCACTGACGCTTTCCCTTTCTCTACCCCTCGTCTCCAGCCCCAGCACACGCCAGTCCTCATACTTCACGACAAGAGCCAGCAGCCCTCAGACCAGCACGTTCCCCATCCCTTCCCTTTAGGGGTCAGACTCCACCCCAAGTCAGACCAGGCTCTAATCCCAGATCCACCTATGTGGTCCTAGAGCTGATGAGCAAGTTCCTTAGCCCCCAGGGCCTCAGTCTGTAAAATGGGACCTTACATAGGGTTGTTGTTGGTCTTTTAAGAAGACATAAAGGAACTCACTAGAGTGGTCAATTAATGCTAGTTGTCATTATTCACTTTTCCCCTTTAGCTCCCTTTTGTAAAAGGCCTTACCTGCTAAGTTTACTGAGAAATGTTTATTTTTACCATTTTGCACTGAGATCCCTTATATAATGGCTACCTTGCTTAAGATGAATATTAAAAAGCAAAATGCTCAAAATGTGATTTTCATGACAAGCTTTTTGAAAGCTCCTACCCTGAGGCCAGCATTAGGCAGAGGCCTGAAAATTCAGACCCAAATAGCACCTCATTCCTGCTGGCAAGAAGTTCAGTACAGGGACGTCCAAGCCCTTGTTAGACCTGAGCCTGAGGACTGCCCAGCAACTAGGGGAGCCTGGAGGAGGAGGGAAACAGATCTGCCTGGCCCTGCTCAGGAAAGGCTTTCTGAGCCTTGAGGTCTGATGAGAAGTTGGCCAAGCAGAGAAGAGGCAGACCGGGTGGCAGAGATTTCTCAGTAGAAAGAATGAATGAGGAAAGACAGAGGTGAGAGAAAACAACAACAATAATAAAACATTAATATAGTATTTGCAATAGGTCAAGCCTTATTTTAACATTTTGGAAATATTAACTCATTTAAACCTCACAACAACACAATGAAAAAGTTCTTGTTATTGTCCCCATTTTGCAGATGAAGAAACTTATTGAACTCAAAGGTTCAGGAACTTTATAGCAGGTATGTGGTAGAGTGGGATTCTGTCTGCCAAGTGTATACTCTTAACCACCATCAAACAGCTCGATATCATTGGCGGGTGAGATGTGAGCTGCTAAAAGGGTCCTCCGTGACATAGGGGTCCTTAGGATCTCAAATGCCAAGAAATGTTTGGATTCAGAACACTGTGCATGCACAACCCTAGGGGGCGCCATCACTGCAAAGGCACCATTGATTTGTATGTTTATTACTATTGTTTTCCAGCAGATGGCAGTCAAGCGCCTTGAGGAAGGAGCACTTTCTCCTAATCTGCACAGACTCGGTACACCTGAGTGGTGGTGCTGTTTGGTTTAATATCCAGAAGGGTCTCAAACAAGGAAGGAGTAGGAGTATGTTTCATTTCCATCCTGGACTGGAAGTGCCTGGCGAGGTCCAGGTAATAGGTGGTCAGGGGCCAGAGAAGAGGGATGGGTTTAAGGCTTAGGTGCACAGATAGAAGAATCCACTAGGACTTGAGGGTTCCTGAAACTGGGGCAGCAGGAGAGGAAAGAGATGGGGCTTTGAGGTGTCTGGGCTCAACAGCCAATAGATGGAATGATGCTCATCACTGGGCAAGGAGAATCAGAAGTGGTTCCAGGGAGTGGTGATGAGCTGGCTTTTAGACATGTTGGGGGTGAGATGACCATGGGAATCTAAGAGGGACTTCCAGAAGGTGGCTGGAAGTAAAGGAAGGAATCTCACTCAGCTCATGAGCTATTGATTCGAAATGCTAAGCACTCTAAGGCAGGGGTCCTCAAACTTTTTAAAGTGGGGGCCAGATCACCGTCCCTCAGAGAGCTGGAGGGCCGGACTATATGAACTACTAATTCCTACTGTAACACCTTGGCTGCGCTCACTGCCCAAAAAACCTGGCGGGCAGGATCAGACTCCCCTGGGGGCTGCATGTGGCCCGCGGGCCGTAGTTTGAAGACCCCTGCTCTAAGGGGAACCCCACAGTGGTCCAAGCCGTCTTGCAGAGTCCTTGTAAGAAACCTGGGCAGGAGCAGTAGCTTCCTGTGTCCTCAGGGCACGTGGAGGTGAAGCCAGGATGGGCTTCCGTCCCACCACAGTGGGACCCTGAGTGACTGTCCCCCTCCTACGCCATGGGGGCTGCAGTTCTGATTTACTAATGAGGAGGAGTTTGTGTTTCTGAGAACACATGGGGTTCTGACGCCCCAGGAGCACTGCAGCTGGGCAAAGGGAAGAAAAAAAAAATCCAGGGTCCCTCAGGCTGGAGGCAGTGGGCCCAGGCTGGCACGGAGGATCCCCTCCAGTTTCTAGACCGTCCACTCGGCCCACCCATGCTCGGGGGGGGGGGGGGCAGCTTCTCGGCTCCCTCGGGCAGGAGATGCTGTCCGAGGGGCCAGGCAGGCAGGTCTGGCCGGGGACTGTTTTGGTTTCTGCTAAGAGGCCCCCACCAGCTCTTTGATTAGCAGCCAAGACATGCTTCTTTCCAAGTCAAAAATAAAATAAAATAAAGCATGTTACACAGTGATTCCCTCTCCCCCAGCTCATTTTAATGTGGTTTTCAGCGTTGGTTTATTGTGAACAGCCCCGCGCACAGAAAACATGTGCTTGCAATATGCCTGTCACAGTCGGGATTCCAGGAGGCCGCCTGGCTTCGGCAATCAGGACGAGCAGGAAGGAAGTTAAAGGCATGTCTTTGAGGAGCAGGTAATTGGTGACCCTCAAATATTTGTCCTACAGACTCTGAATGGGTCTGCCTTCACCATGTTCTTGCCCTCTATAAAGCCAAGGCTTTCTCCGGCCCGGCAGAGGGAAGGGGGAGGGCCAGGCGGGAGGATTCGAAGGCTGTGGCTGGTGGGGAGCCAGTGCTTGATGACCAGTCTCAGGGTCATTAGAATTCGAACCAAGTAGGGAGGGAAGGACTCTCCCACAGAAGACGGAGGGTCTAGCCTAGCCCGTCACAACATTCTGTTACCTTCCACGTACCTGTTTGTCCCTGGCTACTGGGCCTCGGCTCCCCGTCTATAAGAGATGGTGTTTGGCCTAGATGTCAACGGTGACGTCCGTCTCTGACATTCTCTGGTCTCTCTGTGTGGGGACAGTGGAGTGGCCCGAGCCCCAACTGGGCTCCTTACAAGTACAGAGTCAGAGGGTGCCTTCAACATGACAAGTTCACCCCAATGTGAGCACCCCCACCAATAAGCAGGCCACCACCTCCCTGAGACTCTGCCTCTGGATCAGCTTCTTGGTCCCTTGGTCCCAGGTGCTGGGCCTCCCTGAGAGACCCTGGACCCCTGGCCCACCCATCAGAGCCCTTTAGATGTCTGGGGAGCACGGACGCACCTTCCCTGGGTCCCTGTCCTTGACCCAATATCCCCCCTCTGCAGCCTCTATCTGCAGGTCCCAGAGTCCAGGCCTGGCCAGCGTGGGCAGGCTGGTGTGGACAAGAGCCAGTTCTGCAAACCACCATCCCCCAGTGGGGTTGAAAGAGGGGGAGAGGCAGAGGAAAAACATTTCTTGAGCACCTGTGATGTGCCAGTCACGCTTCTCTCATTTACCCTGCCTTTCTCTCCTCGTGGGTACCCCTGTTTATAGTTGGCTAACAACTTGCACGTAACACTGAAGAATCAGGAGACAGTGTTCCCAGTGGTTAGGGCCTCAGTCTAAGTCCAGTCTCATCTCTATTCAGCTGTGTGACCTCAGGCAAGTTAACATCTCCAAACCTCAGTTTCTTCCTATGCAAAAAAATCAGGGTACTAATAGCACCCACTTCCTTGGGCTGTGGTGGGATCTAGTTCACATACAGCACCTGTCAGGGTGCTGGGGCACCATGTGACCTGGCTCCACTGGACGCTCCCAGGGAGCTGGGAACCAGCAGCCACCACACAAAGGGCCTCTTTCAGGAGGGTGCTGAAGGTCACATTCGCTTCTCTGAGAGAGGTGAGCCATGCAGCCTCTAGAAGACCTTCACCCAGGACTCCGGCACCCTGCACCGTCAGCCTGGCTGCACGAAGCCCGTGGGAGAGCCTCAGGCCTCGGGGGTGAGCTCCAATCACAGACACTGCTCTTCCTTCCCGTCCACCTTCCTTTTCTTTTTGTTCTGTGGGATGCCTCGCCCCAGCTTGCCAGAACTTCCTGGGGCCTGGTTCCCAGGGAGTTCCACTTAATATAGATGCCAAAAAAGCTTCAGGGTGAGACACAAATAAAATGAAAAGCAAATATTACAATGTGTGGTTTCCTACAACCATCCCAGTCTCAGGGCCATTTCTGAATGGCAGGGGAAGACCAAGTACACACACACACACACACACACACACACACACACACACACTGCGGGTAAGGCTGACAGTGGACCAAGTCCCCGCTGGAGTCAGAGAATCTAGACAATCAGAACCCAGGCTCTGGTGCTTGGTGGCTGGGGACTGTGGAAGAGTGACTTAACTCCTCTGAACTCGGGGGCATCATGGGGGTATAGCAATGAGTAAGTAAAAAAAGTCATGAAAACCCTCTCTGTCCTGCTGGCCTCTGGGCTCTGGAGAAGGACCAACCAGGCAGCAGAGGGCAGATGTCTGTGACTCAGACCCCTGCCCGCGTGCCAGTTCTCAGCAACAGCAGCAGTGGCGCCGCCCCTCCGGACTGGGTGTGAAGGGGAGTGCCGTGGAAACCCCCGAATCAGAAATAGCTTGGAGCGGAGAGTGCACTGAGTCTGGATCCCTAAACTTACCCCAAGTGTGAGGAGGGGTCAGCCTGAGGCAGAGGAGGTGGTGGCTCACATGGGGACAGTGAGCCCAGGGGAGCAGAGAGATTGGGGTCCACAGGACACAGACACAGGGGTTCCATACCCACTGCAGAGATAAAGGGTCAGCTGGTGTCTTACACACAGTCCTTTTCCAGGAAACCACTGTAAATATTGAGCAAATCACTGTAAATATTGCTCCTCCAGTTGGGGTCCACAGACCAGCAGCCTCAAAATTCCCGGAAAGCTTGTTAGAAATGCAGGCTTTCCGGCCTGACCCCACACCTACCCAATCCCGATCTGCACGTTCACAGGCCCCAGGTGATCCGTGTGCACGAGACAGTTTGGGAAGCATACACCCAGACAGTGTGCATTCACCACAAAGGGCCTAGTCCCTAGGAGGAGGCGCTCCCTTGCGATGCGAGGTCTTGGGCTGACCTGGAGGGGGAGTGCCCTCCCTAGAAATACTCAAGAAGAGGATGGACAGCATCTTGGTGGGCATGCCAAGGGGAGGGCTGGTCTCCCAAGAATACATGAGCTGAGGTCCCCAAGGGCCCAACCGCCCACCTACACTGGACCAGGGGAAGGGTCTCCTGATCAAGCTGCCCCCCAGGCTGTAGCTGTGAGGTCCTATTCCTTGGTCCCTGGGGATTGGGGGGCTCCAGCTCAATTTCCACCCAAGCCCTATCTCTCCCTGGCAGCCACCATCCTTTAGATTACAGGGGTCCTCAAACTTTTTAAAGTGGGGGCCAGATCATGGTCCCTCAGAGAGCTGGAGGGCCGGACTATATGAACTACTAATTCCTACTGTAACACCTCGGCTGCGCTCACTGCCCAAAAAACCTGGCAGGCCGGATCAGACTCCTCTGCGGGCCGCATGTGGCCCGCGGGCCGTAGTTTGAAGACCCCTGCTAGAAGGCCCAGTTTCCAGCTTTGAAGGCGTTCGAGTCGGGGCCAGTTGGTACGGAATGCCCAGTCCCCTCTCTGAAACTCAGTTTGTCCACTGGAACAAAAAGGGGGCTGGGCTTTGGCAGAGGTGATATATCCTCTGTGTATTTCTCTGGAGAGCTGCTATGAACTAAGATTGCAGAACCGTGTACACGCAGCCCGTATACACATATAGCCCATCCTGTACCCACAGCTCGTTTTCTCACACACCAAGCCCACACATACTATGTACATACACAGCCCATGCCTGCACATGTAGTTTTTCCTTGCACAGTTCATACACACACCCCAAGCCCAATCACACTGGGTACACAGTCCATGCTTACACACAAGGCACATGTACACACCTGGCCCATGCACCCACTGACACACACATGCACACACTGCATGAACATACAACACCAAGAGTCTGAGCACAGCTGTGGACAAGGCCCTGTGCTGGGCACTGTGGGATGAACCAGTGACCACCATGCTCACATGGTGCATGCAGCTGAGCAGGAGATCCAAGCATGGGGCAGAGACAACAAGCAGAGCGAGACAAGGGCAGCTCCTAGAGAGCCTGGCTTCCTTCTAGACAAACCCAGGGAGCCTCCTGGAAGAGGTGCCCAGTGAATCTGGAAGAAAGGGTGAAGATTTTTGGACCTGAAGAGATGGGCCATCTTCAAGAGGCGTCACCTTTGAGCTCTCAGCGCCCCCTGGCCTCCCCCCACCTCCCCCCGAGGGGCAGTGAGCCCCGGCAGGTCCCAGGGCGGCAGTGGGAGCTGGAGCAGGGCAGGCATGGGGAGTGGGCGGGTTTCTGCCAATAGCTCTCATGGCCACCAACCCACTTCCTCCCTAATCCCACACAGGCTTATTTCAGTTGGCAGATACCTAAGTGATATTTAATGGCCCCGTTTAGATAATCAGGGCAATTTTCTTTTTAATATGAATAAAAATAAAACACCTCCGGATATGAGGCTTAATTCCTGAGCCCTGCAGTGAGAATCTGGTTCTAATGAAGCTGTTGGCCCCGCCCCAGAGGCTTGGCTCCATCCTGTAGCCGATGCTCCTGGACCAATGTGTGTAGTTGGTCAGCTTACGTGAGGGATATTAAAGACAAGTGTGACTTAGAGGGACCCAAAGACTAACACCCACAGGAACACCTTGGGAGTCTATGATCTTGGGGTTTGCTGTCAAAAGACCCCCTTCCTCCCCAGATGACAGATTTTTGCATAAGGCCAGGTGCAACAGGCTCCTTGGGCCTCATCGGGACCTGGAAGAGATGCCGCCAGGCCCATTTTCATGCCTGTGTGGTTCCTGGGCCCCTGCTATCCAAGCTCTGGGCATGTCACCAGTGGAAAGGGACACCCCAACTGGGCATTTTCACACACCCTGCCTCAATCATGCCAATACCCTATGGAGCCCTGGGATCAACAGGGACTCAGGAGGGAAAGGAATGGTTTGCAAGAATAATCCCACTACTTCTAGCAAGGCACCCATCAGCAGTTCAGGCTGTCCTAGAGTCTGGAGGCTGCCCATAGACAGGGAGGCTTCCTACAAAATGAACTTCGGAAAGAGATATATCTTTGTTCTCACCCTCCCACTAGGATCACGGCAGAAAATATTGGAGCATAAAACAAGTGTCTGATTACAACTGGCCACTTGCTATCTCTGTAGCCTTTGGTAAATTACTCAATGTCTCTGAGCACCAGTTTTGTAAATGGGGACAACAATAGTAATCATATTAGGTAACAAATTCGTGCACCAGTGGGGTCCCTCAGCCTAGTCTGTGAGATCGAACCAAAACCGACTCTCCAACATCCCCCGAGGGTTCCTGGATTGTGAGAGGCGGAGGCCAGGCCAAGGGACCCCACTGGTGCATGACTGGGACTGGGGAGGGACCAGGGAGATTGGCCAGCTGGAGAGGGACTGTGGGAAGGCTCCAGGGCGTGTTCAGCCTATCTTGCTCAGTCCAAATTGGCCAGACCCCAGCAACAAGCTAACCTACCGGTTGGAGCATCTGCCCCCTGGTGGTCAGTGCACATCATAGCTAGCAGTTGAGAGGCCTTAGCGGCTTAGCATATCATTAGCGTATTATGCTTTGATTGGTTGAACGGATGACTGGATGAGCTGACACTTAGGCTGTTATTATATAGGATAGTATACTAGTATATGATTATGTTATATATTTCATTATATATTATAGTAATATGAAAATATATCAAATAATAATAATAATGTCTAATTCAAGGCATTGGGAGGACTCTGTGAGAGGACACTTGTAGAGTGCCTGGCATAGTGAGTGGCAGAGAGAAAGTGTTCAATAATTGTGGTTTGTTTCCATTGTGAATAAGATGTTCAATGGGAAGTCTCTACCAAAGCTCCAAGTTGTCAAATGCCAAAGTGAATTTAGAAACAAATCATCATGCAGAAAGTTCAAAGCAGGTGACCAAGAACATGTTAGACAACTCACCCTCATCAAAATATAAAACAATTATCGTATTTTCTGGCGTATAAGACGACCCCTAATTTTTACAGTTAAAACATAGGTTTAGGCCTATATTCGCTGTATAAGACTACCCCCCACTTCCGAGGCAACACCAGTTCTTTTTTTAATTAAATTTTTAATGAATGACATTTTTCGAACATACCGTAATATACCGTACATTGATACGATAAATGGGAGGTCTCTTCACAAATGGCAATGCCATGAACTTGACCGAGAAACAAGAAATCCAAAAGAGAACATTAACAATGATGGCATCATCTGGAAAGAAAATTACATGAAGAACTTGCAGAAAACGCTTGTTTGTGACTGACTGGGATGATAAGAGGTTTTTCTAGGCAGAGGAGCATTGTGAGCTTAAAATCCTTCAAAATCCTCATCATGTTCTTCTTCTGACATCTTAAGTTCATCAATGACCTCTTGTGGTACATTTGTAAGACAGTCATCATATGGATCAAATTCCAAATCAGATGGTGTGGCTTCAGCTTCAGCCTCCCCTTCATCTTGCCACAAGAAGTCATCCTCCATACCGTCCAAAGAATTTGATATGCCACACTTCTTGAAAGACCTGATTACTGTTTCTTCAGTAATATCATTCCAGGCTTTTATGACAAAGTTACACAAAACATCCAATTGTGGCGCCCTCATGTTTCCTCCTTTTGTTTAGCGGCATATCCAGACGATTTTCGGGATCGAGTTGGAAAATTCGTTTAGCGGCATATCGAGACGTTTTTCGGGATATACTCGACGTATAAGACGACCCCCCGATGATGATGATGATGATTATTATTATTATTATTATTATTATTATTTTCGGTTGACTTTTTTTCCATTTCAAAGGTCGTCTTATAAGCCGGAAAATATGGTAAGTGGGTTTTAGAAGCTTTGTTTGGCGAGGATGGGGTGTGATATATAACTCAGAGGTAGGTACCTACTTCTCACCTTAAGTCTTGTTTCTATGGGGTAGCTGGTCAGGCCACTCATAGAACTTAACAGGAGTTCCCTGCAACCACAGGACACTGAATCTGTCAGGTGACCCTTGTCCTGGAAATCTAGAAGGTAAGAGGTTGGCTGCTGGCTACTTTGGTAGCTAGGCCAACAACAATTACAGAGTGAGCTTGCACAGTGAGCTGGCCAGGGCAAAGAATCAGCTCCCCTCATCTCAATGAACAAGACTCAGCAGAAGCAGTTGGAGGTGGCCTTGGAATTCCTGGACATTGGGAAAGGCATTAGCTGTCAGAAAGAAGAGCAGTTGTCCAGGTGATTGGGACGGGGAGGTGTCCCTCCAAAGAGAAAGACAACTCGAAGCATGGCAGCCCTGAGAGAAGTCATTAATGAGTAATGGTAAGTAGCAACTCTCCTACTCTCTGGCCTCACCTTGCACCCACCCTGGAGAGATAGGGTGGGGAGGGCTGGGTGGAGTGGCAATGAGATAAAGAAGATGAGAATGCCCACCTCACTCCAAGCAGCCAAACCACAGCAGCTCCAATTGGGGAAGGGGACTGATTTTATTTCAAATCAAGTTCAGAGTTTTGATTATGACATGAAATCAGACATTTCTGGTTAATGAATTGAGACTGAGTTTGTGACTTACACTGACTGTGAAATGTTCTATTACCTATTAAGGGACCAGAAAAGTCATGGGGAACCCAGTTCTTACTCAAGAGCAGTGGGAGACATCCCCCGCTCTGGAATAAATTTTAAAGAAAGCATGGGAGACAATAATAAAGGTGTTTCCTGACTACACCCACAAGTCCCACTTCTCACATGCCAGTTGGCATCTGCCCTTGGGAAGGGCACGTTCATTGCTTGCTTTCCAGCCCCCTTTCCCCAACTTCAAGAAACAACCCACTCAGGTCAGGGACAGTCCTTCATCTTTCTGACTCTGGAAGTATGAGTTGCCATCTTCTTAACTACCCTTGCCCCTCTGGCTCAGCAAAGAGGCCATGTGGGCACAAGACCCAGATGAACCAATCAGAATCCTTCCCTGGGAGTTTTTCCTTCTCCAGATCAGAAAGAGCCCCCTTTCCTCTCAATCTCAAGCAGTAAGGCTGTGAGTTTACATCACTTGTGCTCATGCCTCCTGAGGGAAGGGAAAGATCCAAAGATCAGAGACAGAGAAAGACATCTGGGAGGAGGGCGTGAGGTGGGGCAGAGGTGAGGAGGAGAGGCTCCCTGGTTCTCTTCCATCCTGAGACCAGCTCCAAGCCACCCCTGTGTGGTTTGGTCATGCAACGCCCCTAGTGTGTTAGGCTTCTCCTGTCCCATACAGCTGGAGACACACAGATGAACCCAACCATCCCCGGAAAAGCAAGGAGGGGCCTCCCGTCTACAGGGACCTGACTGTCTGCAGAACCCTCCCTGCCAGTGGGAGCCATGATCACCTCCCCATCATGACAATCACACTGGTGCCCACAACCCTCATCAAAATTCCATTTGGAATAGGGTTCATCAGCATATACAGCTGTTTCATAAATCAGATGGCACTTTATCCTTCCAATGACCTTGTGAGCAAAGCATGGTTATCTCCATTTTAAAAATGAGAGGTGAGGTGATTTGCCCACATATTTTTGCTGAGAATTGTCATCTCTCTGCCTGAACCCATGGTTTCCCCCTCCCCCCAGAGCTGCTTCTGTGGGTACCCTTCCCCCCGTCCTTGGGTCATGTCAGGGGCTATAATGAAGGGCAGACTCAGTGATCTCTATGGTCCCCAAAGTGCTAATGCCTTTCGAGTCAGAGCTTTTCTGAATTTCAGTTTTACCATCATTGGGCCTTGCCTCTTCGCAGGCCAAGGGGAGCACATGCCAGCACATGGAGAGCTGTGGAGCCTGGCCTCTGTCCCTGCAACTCGGGGGCAGGATGACAGAGACACAGAGCCCATGTGTTTTCTCCAGCGAAGAACAAACTTCACACAAAACTGGCCCAAACTGACGTGTGAAACAAGTGGGTGGGGATCCCTTAATGGCCTTTCCACTTCCCCCTCTACCAACCCCTCAGCCATATGTTGCAGAAGGTCACCTTTCAGGACACCCATTGCGCTCATTCATTCATCCATCCATTCATTCATTCCTCGAGTATTTTTGCAGCCAAAGGACACAGCAGGAAACATAGTAGACAAAGTCCCAGAGGGATCTGCATTCCAGTGGAGAAGATAATTAGCATAATATTAAGTCAACTATGTAGTACTGGAATGTAGGGGGTGATAAGTGCCATGGGGAGAAAGAAAGCAGAATAAAGGAATAGGTTGCGGGGGAGGGGGCCTGTGCATGATGGGAGCGTGTCCAGCTGAAGGAAACAGTAAGTGCTCAGGCCCTATGTTGACCCATTTGGGGCAGAAGCCAAGTTGGAGAAAGGCCCACACACCTAAAAACAGATCACAGAAGCTCCAGAAGGCAGACGTTCATTCCCCAGCCCATTTCTGGAACAAGGAAAAAGGGGCCTGGAGAGGGGTCAGGAGCCTCAGCCTACCCCCACTCAGTCTGTGACTCAGACCCCACCCAGCAAGTCCTGGCACCTCCATTGCTCATCTCTAAAGTGAGAGTCCTGATGCCCACCTCCCGGGATGGCTGGGATGACCAGAGATCAGAGCTGTGGCCATAAGGCCCCAGAGTCAACCAGTGGCCCTGGGTTCACCCAGAGAGCTGGGGGGCTCCCACCATGAGGCACCTCCCGCGGCGCCCCCCTCCACAGCCCAACCTTCCTGGGAAGGAGCATACCTCTGCTCCCCCAATCTGGAAAGCATTGAGGCCGAATGGCTCCATTTCAAGCGCAATTATTACAAACCCTTCAGGGAATGTGAGTTCCAAAATGAAATCTCTCTGTCAAAACTTTCATTAATGTGCCGTTGCTGTGTGGGGATCGGCTTACACCCGCGCCTGTGAGCACTCAATGGAGACCAGATTCTCGGGGGTGCCGCGCACACGGAGCCAGCCTGGCCTCTCTGCCTCCCCCCCACCCCACTCCCACCCCGAGTTTGCAAACTCCAAAGACTCCGACTCCAGTCTGTGTCTCCAAAAGACAATAGCCTTTGTCTTGGGAACACGTCCACCTGATTTCACCAATGCCGGTGACCAGCACGTCAAGGAAAACACACCGGTACACGCTTCTTTCCAAGAACCCTCTCTGAACTCATACCAGCACCACGAAATAACTCATTGGCGTGCAGCATCGCAAGCACGCCACGTGTGTTCCAGATAAGGAAACGGGGCTTAGAAGAATGAGATGCAAGACTCATCCAGCTGCTCGGAGCCAAGGAGAGCCCGGGGCTCCCAACCCCTCACCTAGTGCTCATGCCACAACCCCAGGCTGCTGTGCCCACACCTGGATCTCCTCTCTCCATCACTCTGATGCAACCCAGACAGCGCCCCAATGTCCAGAGAAGCACGGAGGTTTAGATTTCCTCAAAGACAAACTAAGGGCCTTACTGTGAGTGTGTGTGTGTGTGTGTGTGTGTGTGTGTGTGTGTGCGGGGGGGGGGGGGGGGGGGGGGGAGAATTCCCAGCCCAGAAGCCCAGAAGCTCCCATCATCCACATGGCTCTTCTCAAATGAACTGAGGGATGAAAGAGGGAAACAGCACAGCAGTGACCCCCACTGTCCCTGCATCCCTGCTCCTGTCTGGAATCCTCCTCCTGGAATACCAGGGGGGTGTCTTTCCGAAATAAGGGCCTGAGCTCTGCTCCCTTCCCTGCTCACTCACCTTGAATGGCTCCCCATTGCCAACAGCACTCAACCTGCCCAGCCACCCTCTATCCTAAGCACCTGTGCTCCACAGCTTCGAGCTTCTTCCTGAACCAGCCTCCATGCCTTTGCATTTACTGTTCTCCACACCCAGAGGACCTTCCCAACGCATTCTATTTGGCCAATTCCTCTCACCTTTCCAGGCCCATCTCCTCTGAAAAGCCCTCCAAGGCCCCCAGGGGAGCTGGCCACCTCCACCCCACACCATGTTCTCTTCTATTACAACACATTTTGGCCATGTCCAGTTTATCTGTCTCTGTGTCTGTCCCCTCGCCGAGTTCCTCGGAGATAAAGACTGGGTCTTTCTGCCCTTAGAATCACCAGCATTTAGCACAGCATCTGACAAAGAGATTTCGGCTACACAGCTTGGTGGTTCAGGGCACAGACCGTTACAGGTTATAGGTCAAGTCCCAGCACTGGCACTTACAAGCTGGGTGAGCTCAGGCAAACTAGTCAACTTCTCTTGGCCCTCAAGATGAGTTTCCTCAGCTAAGAAATTATCCCAGTCGTTCATCACTGTTGCAGGGATTCAATGAAGAAGGGTTACATGCCTGTAAAGGGCTCAGCCCAGGGCTTGGCATGTGAGGAGGTCAGCACAGGGAAGCCAAAACAAGATGAACACAAAATAGGAAGACCCTCCTGCTTCCCGAGCTGTAAGTCATGGCTCCAAATACAGAGAGCACAGAGCCAGTACCACCAGCAATACACTGGCCACCCCCTTGCTTGGCTTCCCAAAGGCTGCAGACCCAGTTTAGTAACAAACTAGATGCAGAGGAAGCAAGAAATAGAAGGCTCACAATGATGCAAGGTTTCCCACCTGCTAGGTGCTCATGCCTGGGAGCCACAAGCATCCACCCCGTTGGGGCAGGAGCACCAAGGGGCCCTTCCCCCAGTCTCGCTCTGAGAAGGTCATGTGGCCTCTGGCCCTAGGAAGGTACACGTTTCTCCAGACCTATGTTGGGGGCCTATGGCCCAAGCCACTCTTGTTTCCTGAGCCTTGATGACTCCTGTGGGGTGTGACCTGCCATTAGCCCCATGGCCCTGGTCACTACCCACTGGCCCGGGTGTCAGCTGGCTTGAGATCTTGCCCGGGGGGGCGTGCTCCATTCCAGACAGTGGCAAATGGTCCTGGGAAGTGCACTGTCAAGTTTGTCAGAAACATGGAGCTCTTGTGAGCCAGACCACCCAGCGTAACCCCTTTCTGCTGTGTAGAAGGATTCCGAAAGGCTCACAGTGCCTGGGTGTGGTGGCACCAAATGCCACGGACAGAGGTCCCCTGGAAACTCAGACGCACTAGACAACATTCCTTGGGAAGAAAGGGAAATTGGGGCCTCCTGCTTTGCCAAGCCCCAACCGGCCAGAGCCCCCAGTGCCAGTTCTGACCGACATCAGACTGGGGCAGATAACGTGACAGCGCTGCGTGCCGGTGACAGCTGGGCTGACGCGTCTCTTCCCGGCTGGGAGGCTCCCCGATAGCCTGACATTCTCAGCAGATAGTGTAATGCCTCTTGAAGACAACACTCGATATCTTTTTTCTCCAGGCCAGAATAGTATCGGGTCAATTAATTTCTAAAACTGCAGCAGCTCCTTCAGGCTGCGTTTGCCAGGAGGAAGGTTTGGAAGCCGTGGGGAAGCCTAGGCATGATGAGCACAGACCCTCTCCCGGGGAGAGGAGATGGACCGCGGCCAGCATGGGCAGCAGGTGACGAGCACTGATTCAGAGAGAGTCTCAACCTGCAGTGCTCCAGCAGCAGCTGCTCTCTCTCACCTGGCCGGCCCACGGCAAGCCACATTCACACCATTCAAGCAGAGCAGCTGGAGGACCAGTGCCTGGGGAGGGCGGAGGCCTGACCCCCTGCCCTGCCTTCCTTCACTTACCTCACTCATTCACAACAAACTGGCTGCTTGCTCTACTCAGCGTGTCTGCATGGCCCACACCAGGCATGACTTCAAAGAACTGGGAATGCAGGCAGGACCCGACGCTGGCCAGCAAGGAGCCTGACTCTGGTGCAGAGGTTGTTGGCCAGGGCCCACGGATAGGAATGAGGAGTTTGTGAACTGTGATGGGAAGCAGAATGATGTCTTTATTCTCATCATCCTCTAACGGACACTTCGCGTTTCTTTTCACTGGGAACGACTAGCGACAACATCCACAACAATGCAGAAGTAGAAGTAGCAGCATCTTTTTAAAAAATATATATTTTATTGATTTTTTACAGAGAGAAAGGGAGAGGGACAGAGAGCTAGAAACATCAATGAGAGGGAATCATCGATCAGCTGCCTCCTGCACACACTCTACCGGGGATGTGCCCACAACCAATGTACATGCCCTTGATCGGAATCGAACCTGGGACTCTTGAGTCCGCAGACCGACGCTCTAGCCACTGAGCCAAAAACGGTTTCGGCAAAGTAACAGTATCTTTGTTCCCTGTAGAATTCACGGGGTTCAGTTACTGCCTCTATCTCAAAATATCATTTACGATCATCACAACCTTGAAATCCTGAGAGTCATCGAGCCCCCTGTTAGATCTTGCTATTTGTGTTAGTAAAGAAACACATGTGTTATCCTATATATAGTTTGTTTTTTAACTTAATAATTGCATTTTGTGGTCACTTGTAATCCTGACAGTTGATGTCATGCGTGCTGAAACATTGTGCTAAGAAAGGATCTGCAGGCTTTCACAGATAGTCAAAGGGGCTCCTACAGTAGCTTTCACACATGGGCGAGGAATCTGGCCTGCAGAGCACAGCACCACTGAGGAGACAGGGGAAGGGGATGGGGGGGGGGGGGCCTTCACAGAGGAGGTGACTGAGCTGGGCCTTTGTAGGCAAGAGGAGCCTGCTGGGCAAATAGAGGGGGAGAATGGGGGTGGGGGGCCCTAAGCTTGGAAGATGGGAAGGAGAGTGGCCAGTTTGGGGGAGGGGAGAATAGGAATAGACTTTCGCCTTGGGGTGCTCTGGAGGCAGCATAGACTGCCATGGCTTCTAGCGCAGTAAAGGACATGCTTTGGGCTCAGACACATGTTCCACGCCCGCTCTGTCCTTTACCCACTGGATGCCCCTGTGTGAGGCAACCACTCATCCGCGAGTCTCATCTTCTCCCCCATGAGAGTGGGACGTCAACACCTGCCTTTGAGGATTAAATGCAACAAAGGCAGCAGTTAGCTGACCACACAGGGTACCTGGAGGCTGCCCAAGAAAGGGTGACCAATCATCATCATCGTCATCCATCCTATTTGTACCATGAGATGACCTAGAGCAGCATGAGGGTTAGGGCTGACCCCCTCACAGTCAAAAACCCCTGACAGCATCTGACTCTCCAAAAACGTAACTACATGCAGCCCTCTGAACCCACGAATTCAACCAACCATGGTTCAAAAATAGCGTTTTGATCTGTGGTTGGAAAACCGCAGTTGGGAACGCAAGAGTATGGTTTTTTTTTTAAATCTGAGGTTGGTTAAACCTGTGTATGTAAAACCCATGAATTTTCAATAAATACAGGTGCCGACTGTATTTACTGACAAAAATCCGCATATACAGCCAGGCACCATTAAGTGATTGGATACATTCCGAGAAATGAATCATTAGCCGATTTCATGGCTGCATGAACATAATTGAGTGCACTTCTACACACCTACCCTGTATGGAATAGCCTATAAGCTGTGTTGTATAGGCTACAAGCTTGTACAGCATGTTACTGTACAAAATAACATGAGATTACATGGAGCCCAAGAGAAAATGAAGCCATGGAGACAAGGTAAATATGAGATATATCAAGTATTTTGTACTGTATGTAATTGTATGTGCTACACGTCTACACAATGGCAGCACAGTATGTGCTATATTTTTATACAATGGGTTTGTTTACACCAGCATCTCCACAAACATGTGAGTGACAACTGTATGGAGGCCAGGATGTCATTAGGCAAAGGGAATTTTCCAGCTCCATTGTAACCATAAGGGCCCATGCCACCTCTGTGGCCCAGTGATGACTGGAAGGTCGTTATGTGGCACATCACTGTACATGGACCCCCATGGTTCAAATCCATGTTGTTCAAGGATCAACTGTACTTCTATCTACTGTTCGTTTGTTTTTTTTAAGAAGAAGAAAAAAAAAAAAAGGCTTTTCCCAGGCGATCCTACTGTCTGGGCAAGAGAAAAGAGTAGGAAATGTTACTTGCACAAGAGTTCAATGACTACCCTCTTAAGTTCAGTATCTGTGCTGAAACTAAAAACGTAGTCCTGACACCTCAGAGGGAACAAGCATCCCTGGTGCCACACACCACCAACACCTGCTACCCATTTGCACAGCCACCACCGGTATGATGGCCGGCGGTTAACAGCCGGCTCTCCGTGGGGACCATCCCTCGTTTGTAGTGCTTGCTGATTTCTCTGGCATCAATACTAGTATTCTCACCGTGGCCAACATCCAGCTACTAACTTAACGTCACCGAACTCACCATCTGTACAAAATAGGCTTTCTTTCGTGAGCAAGTAGAAGGCGGCTTTGGTGCAGCGCGGACTGCACCCTGCAGGGGAGTGCATGACTGTCCCCATTTTACAAGTGCGGAAAATGAGACTCACATGGCCTACGTCCATAATATACCTAGAGACTCTGAATCTACGGTCTCAGCTTTCCCACGAGGCCTCCCATAAAAGTGTGCGCTTTTCAGAATGGCCCTGGGGAGCTGGCAGACGGACAAACGGACAGAGAGATGTGGGGGATGCAATGATGGCTGGGAACCAGCTACAAGAGGAGCCCCGCCATCCACAGACCCCGGGAGGGGGCCCACCCCGTGTAGCCTTGGGTCCAAGGTGACCTGCCTGCGCAGAGACAGCTGCGGGAGGAAACTGAGCCTGCCGTTCCCCCAGTGACAGATGCATTTTTCCAACCAAATGCACAGCCACCCAGCAGGCAGTATTTACATTTCCCAGGCAAATGCTTTTTATTGTTTTGTTTTTTTCTTTAACAACTGCCTTTCTTCTGAACCGAACAAAAGCTCATTGTCTGAGTAGTCCCAGGCACCCGGGAATGTTTGTTCCACTAGGGACCACATGGTTCCCTCTGCCTCCACCCCCACCCCATGTCAGCAGGAGGTCAGGGACCCTCTGCTGCTGCCCATCTCACCGCAGTGTGACCTTGGGCTGGCCACTTGGCCTAAAGGCTCATCTCTGAATGGGAAGTTGTGCGCACACCCACACCCACGCCTCACAGGGATGTCCAAGGGCCAACCAGAGAGGACTGGCAAGGTGAGTCGGTGCAGACACTGGCACACCGGAAGTGCCTGTTGGTCCAAACTTGGCTCTGGGGCCTCCACAGTGACATGAGCGAGTTGGTGAGAGTCCCAGGGCCCTTCCAGCTCCAGCCAGCTGATCACGTAATTGCTGTCATTTGCTCCCAGGGTGACAAAGGAGGGAATATACTGGCACCTCTTTCCCTAGCGGGGCCCCAACGGCTGAAAAGACCCGGGCCTTGCCCTTCCACAGCTGGGTGAAGGCTCAGACCTCAGCCCCCGTTCAAACCCAGGCTGCCTGGGACCTCGGTGCCATCTGTCAGACATAAACACCCACAGGTTTCCGTGAGGCATGAGGGTGAAACATGAGGGTTTCTGGCCCCGTGTGAAAACGTGACTTTGCCTGCGGACTTTCAGGGGTTAAACCGCAGCCCCCGGCCCCCCCAACTCCACAGACTTAAATATTGTTGTTAAAGGACCAATTCTAACTGAAAGAAAAACTATGGCTCTCATGCAAATATCAAATAAACATGTGTCAAGATTTTATTTAATACTCTAATTAAAGAGGGAACAAAATCCTAATTAAAGAGGGAACAAAACAGTGAGATGCTACAAGCAGTTCAACAGGAAACTCCGAACCACAAGAACATGCAGCCAATGAGCAATGCTGCAGGGAACTCACAGTGAAGGCACACATGCCCCCCGAGGGCCCTCACCCACCGCATGCCCCTGGGCTCCACCCATTTACACCACGGGGGCAAGGATCACTGGCATTACCTCTCGTTTTGTCCCATCGATAGCGTTGTAGAGCAAAACACTCAGAGACCATGAAGGTGGAGGCGGCCCTGTGAATAAGACACGCAGTAACCCTCCGCCGCCGCCCCCATTTAAAGTCTGCGATTTAATCAGGATGGCAGAAAAGATCTGGAGATGGAGGGTGATGATGGCTGCACTACAATGTGGATGTACTTCATACCACTGCATTGCGTGCTTAAACCAGTTCCAGTGGTGCGTCTTATCTTACATATACGTTACCACCATTTCTGCAAAAGTCTGCAATGCGGAAGATATGGCAATAGTGACACGGGGGGTTCGTTCTGTGGTCACAAAGATCAGTGTTGTTACAGGGCTCGGACGCCCCAGGAAGTGGCCGTTACCGCCTAGGACCCCTCCAGACCCAGCTTCAGGGATGGATTCCCTCACAGAGGGTGGCCAAACCTACGGCTCAAGGGCAGACCTGCGGCCTTGAGGACAGAGAGGTGGCGAAGTGAGCATGCCATCTCGGAAGAGGGAGGGGAGGCCTGGGCTCCGTCCTCCTCACAGCCTGACATCCCCCCACCTCCGCACTCCCAGTGTGGCTGGTCCTGAGCTCTCCCTCCAGAGGAGGTGCCCAGGCCGGTGGGAAGAAAGCACTGAACACATCATCAGGGGAAAGGTTGAGGGAATCCTCCAGGGACGAAGTCAGCACCCAGCTCCCAAGCCTGGCAGCAGGCAGAAGGCGTAGGATGGCTGGGGAGCCCTCCGGGGATTCGGGCTGAAGCCCAGGCCGTCTGGTGAGAAAGGGGCTGCCTCACCGGGGAGGAGGGTGCTTTGAGCAGGACGGCAGGAGGTGGCCGCAGCCTGGTGGGACATAAGCAGTGTGGAAGCCACCCAGAAGCTCAAGCCTCCTCTTCCGTCTTCCCAGTATCGACTGCCCTGGGGGCAGGAGGCCCCCTGAGGTCTGTCCAGGCAATGCACCTGTGGGCTCAGAGCCTGATGTGCGTGTGCCAGTCTATGGTCCAAGGCACAGGGCACCAAAGAGACCCTAGTGTCTCCCCCGCCCCCGCTCAGGGTCTTATTGAAGCGACTCCCAGGGACCCAGCTCCCAGAGGCCTGGGTGCCTTTCTCTAATTCACACAGTGGCACCCTGTGGGCTGGCTATGGCCCTGCTCACCTGCCCACCAAGCAGGTGCAAGGGACCCGCCCTGGCGAGGGGCACGCTAGGCCGTGCACTGAACACCATTCTGCCCTCAGGAACAAAATCTGAAGATTTCTCCATAACTTGCACATGTCCACAACACTCCAGCCGTCTCTCTCAGCTCGGTGATGGCTCTGGGGAGATAATCCCGGCCTTGGTGAGGGGCAGTGGCCCTCCTGGGTCAGCTGTGAGCCTGGGGTCAAGGCCTGGTGGCTCTGTCCCCTCTGGATGCCCAGAAACCAGACTCTCTCCTCCAGGAGCTCAAAAACTATTGGTCCAGTGTCTGGGACCAGCCCCCCAGGTCAGAACACCTGTGCGCCCTGCATCCTCTCAGGTTCCTTTGTCTGTAGCCCCTCCCCAGGCTCCAAAACCCCCACCCCCTTCCCACCCCTGATTGGAATTCCCCTAATTGGGAGCTGTGGCTTGGGCTCCCTTCCTCCCCCGCTGGCCCCGGCCTGTGCCTGGGTTCCCGGTGCCTGTCTGATGGCCACGAGGGCAAACGCAGGGCTCCAGCCTCCCTGGAGATTGCCCAAAGGCTTCAGAATTAATAGCACGGGGTCTGATTCCAAAATAGCATAAATTACATCCTGGAACCCATTACGTTCTGATCTGCGAGGCAGGAGGAAACGTGGTCTGTAGCAAAATAAAAGACATCCTGGAACCCATTATGGATTCGATGGAAGACAAAGGCAGCAAAAAAAAGGACATTATGGGATCGACGTGCCTAATAAACGACGTGTTGGCATCCCCCTTCCACCGGGCCGAGGATTAACAACAGATGTACTACACTAATGTCGATTTGTATGCTAATCTAAAACAACTGCGTGGCCTTTGCAGACAGGAATCCTACCAATGCAGCCGGGTCCTGTTCCCCGCAGCTGCCAGGGGCAGGGGCAGCGGCCGGCTGGTGGGGGCTATCCTTAGCCAGCCCCCGCAGAGCGGCTGGTGGGCCCCTGGGCCTGGCCTGCAGACCCCAAGACTCAGCTTGAAGAGTCCTCATGGGGTCAGACACAGAGAGCCTTAGGCTCTGGAGGGGACGTGGCCCCAAGAATTCCTCCTCTGTTTTCTCCCTGACCATCCATTTCCCAAGATTCAGCCGTGCCCAAAGGTAAAGGCAGAGTCCAGAATCCCAGAGACTCTCAGACCCGCTGATGCCAAAACCACCATTCAGGAGGAGAGCTGGAGGCTGAGGGAGCGGAGACAGCCATCCCAAAGCCACACGGACGCTGCAGCCAGGCCTGGACCCACTACAAGCCTCCTTAGTCCACAGTCCACACACCTACAGTGTGTATCAACCTGCTCCCAGGGATGCCGGCGTCAGCTCTGTCCCACCAAAGAGCCTTTCCTGAGGCCTCTTCAGGGCCAGGCCCTGTCCGGACACTGCAGACACAGAGAGGAATCAGATGAAGACCTCAGCATTCTGCCCAAAGCAGCCGTCTAAACAAAGGCAGCCACGGGTTAGGGGTCAGAGGTTGGGGCAAGTTACAGAGCAACACAGAGAAGGAAGTGACCGTGGGGACCATGAGCTCTCCACGGGTATGGCTCAGCGGAGCCTTGGTGGCCCCTGCAGCACAACAGCCCGTGGCACAAAGGATCCAAACTCACACTATCACATGGCATGGGTCCCACTGCGGATGTGTCTCCAACTACATATGTGTCTGCCGTGGCCGGGCTCTAAGGCTGTGGGGTGACTCCTCACACAGGTGAGCTGGAGGGCTGACTGGGCACCCCCCCCCCCTTTCTGGGCTCCGTGGAGAAACAGCATCGCCTCTTGGCACCAACACGTCCAGAGCTGACCTCTGGATACCTCTCCTCTCCCTTCATTTCTGCTTGTTCCTCTCCCTCTCTGGCTCTTTCTCTCCCTCGGTAGAAATACATGACGTGGAGTCAGAAGGTAGAAGCCAAATTCTGGCTCTGTCACTAATTAGTTGTGTCATCTTGCATGAGCTCCTTCAGCTCTCTGAGCTTCAGTCTCCTCACATGCAAAGCAACCTTGCAGCGCTGCTGAGTGGCGAGAGAGGATGCACAGTGCTCAACGCTGAGGTGTTGAAAAAGTTCACTTCGTGGTATTCTGCCCTTGGCAGAGGCAGATGGAGTCACTCAGAACACCACGTCCTTCCCTATGTTTCCTTGACCCCTTAGGGGTGACAAGGACAACATGACTAGTTTGGGCCGATAAGTTATGAGGTTGAGGCATGACAAGTCCAAGTGCAACATTCCAGTCTCCCACCTGTTTCAGAGAGTACGACTGCAAGACGGTGGCACTTGCGCTAACCCAGAGCCCTGAGGAGCTCTGTGACGCTGGGCCCTCCGCTGACCTGTCACTTTTGTTGGGTTAGCCCCCTGAAATCGTGGGCTGTTTGTTACCAACGTGTATCCTGGTCCATCCTGACTGCCACAACGTCCTACATCATGGGGTTAGTATAGGGACGATACGATATCTTAAAATTAATATAACTAGAATAATGTGTGAACACTGCTTTTCATTTCATTGCCTTCTCCACACCTCCTCCTCAGGATAGATTTGGCATAGTTATAGAGATCACAACTTGCAACGAGAGAAAATTAACTATTTTACTTTCAAAGGCCTCACAAAAATACAGGCACGTGCTGCATAGCACAATGCAACGCATATGAGATGGTCATCCCACAAGCTCCTAATGGAGCTGAGAAACTCCTGTCCCCTAGTGAAGCTGTAGCCATCATAATATCCTAGTGCAACACATTACTCACATGTTTGTGGTGATGCTAGTGTAAACAAGCCTACTGTGCTGTCAGTCATATAAAAGTGTAGCACATACAATTATACAGAGTACACAAGACTTGATGATGATAATAAATGACTATGTTACTGGTTCATATATTTACCATACTATATGTTTTATCATTATTTTAGAAAAGTGTACTCTTTCTACTTGTCAAAAATAAAAGTTTTCTGTAAAATACCATGCCATGTTACACTAGCAGCAGACTCATACATCTCACATTTACCTGGTCTCGATTGCTTCATTTTCTCTGGTGCTTCAATTAATCTCATGCTGTGACATGTTGTACAGGCTTGTATTAGGAGCAATAGGCTATACCATATAGTCTAGATGTGTAGTAGGCTGTTCCATCTGGGTTTGTGTAAGTGTACTCTATGATGTTCATACAAGGACCAGATTGCCTAATGATAGTTTTCAGAATGTCTCCCCATCATTAAGTGGTACATGACTGCATCAATAAAGAAAAACACACATATGATACCAATATGATTATAAGCATTATTGTTAGCATTTATCAAGCACCTACCATGTGGCTAGATTGTTTACATAAATCCTTACTAATCCTGATAACACTATAGAAGGCAACATTATTCCCACTTTATTTTTTTAAATATATTTTTATTGATTTCAGAGAGGAAGGGAGAAGGAGAGATAGAAACATCTATGATGAGAGAGAATCATTGATCGGCTGCCTCCTGCATGCCCCATAGTGGGGATCTAGCCCACAACCCGGGTATGTGCCCTTGACGGAAATCAAACCCAGGACCCTCCAGTCCCCAGGCTGATGCTCTATCCACCGAGCCAAACTGGCTTGGGCCATTATCCCCACTTTATAAATGAAGAAATTCATTTGATCAAGGAAGTTAAGTACAGATGCCTGGTTCTAACAAAGAGGTGTATAAGAAAATCAGAAAAATCTCTTGCTACTTAGTAATGCCGGATAAAATATAATAAAAGTGAGGTTAAATGCATAGCTGAGTTCCCAAGAAAGAAATGAGATGCTTACCAGAATAAGGAGGAGACTACGAATAGAGTTGCTACTAGATGAGCAGATGCTGTAGTTGACCTTGGTTTGGGGTGGGAATTTTTACACCCATTTGCTTTGAGGGTCCAAAAATGAAGAAGGGCAGCAGCCTCCATGAAAGGTTTGCTATGAGACTGTCTGCCAGTCATAAGAAGTGGGTAATGAAACTTCTCCCTTTTCCCTGAGTTTAAACAGAAAATCTCCCTGGATACATCCAAACCTCAGGCCTGTGCCTTGTGTGGATCTGGGGTTTGAATTATTCACAGGAATTTATCCAGAAACCCACAAACCAAGAAATTAACATAAAAATCTATTCCTGCCTGGCAATACCCTGAATGTCTTGTAAAACGTGGTGGAAGAATGGTTCTATAATCCAGGCTACAAGGAATTCTCAGAGGAAAACAAGCTGTGACAATGATGAGCACACCATAAAAAAATAAATAAATAAATATTAAAAAAAAAAAACCGAAACAAATAAAGAAACAAGCTACTGAAACTGAGATATCATGAGCAAATAAGACAATCCAAAGATAAAAATCCCAAGAACATGAGAAAATATAATTCCAATATGAAAGAAAATAGGAACTAACTCTCTATATAAAAGCCTAAGTGACCGAACAAACGGTCAATCAGTCGCTGTGACATGCACTGACCATCAGGGGACAGACGCTCAGCACACAGGATCAGGCTCCCTCCTGTCTGGATCAGGTCTGCTGGGATTGGGCTGAAACTGACTATCTGACATCCCCTGAGGGGTCCCGGATTGTGAGAGCGCACAGACCAGGCCAAGGGACCCCACCAGTGCACAAATCCATGCACTGAGCCTCTAGTATATAATAAGAATGTTTAAAAATATTAGCTAAAAGAAAGAGTTGAAAATAGGACAGAAATTTAAAACAACTAAATATAACTTGTAAAAAATAAAAATTACATGGATAGGTAAAAAGAAATATTGAACAGATTGATGATATGATTAATAAGATGAAAGATAGGAGGAAATTACCCAATGTGCAAAGATGAAACAAAGAAATAGAAAGAATGAGTGGTTAAGAGACATAGAGGATAGAATGAGGATTTTAGCTGTCTAAAGGAGTCCCAGAAGCAAAGAAAATGGTAAAGAGGCAAAATTTGAATAGATGATGAATTGGAGTTTTCTGAAATTGAATTAAAAATATATGGATCCTCACAGATCAAGAATTCAAGGATTACAATGAGTCCCAAACAAATAAGTAAACTGATTCATAGCTAGACAAATCACAGTGAATGTACAGATCACCAAAGAGAGATAAAATCTTACAATCAACCAAAGAAAAAAGTCGAATTATCTCAAAAGGCAACTTCAGTAGACATCTCAATAGCAACAAAAGAGGACAAAAGATAAGGGTGTATCTCTAAAACTCAGAGGAAAATAATTGTCTACTGAGAATTTTATGCCTAACTAAAGTGTCATTTAAGAATAATGGCTGACTACAATAATTTTTGGATAAACAAAAACTGAAAGCTGAAACTCAGATGTATTAGGAGAATGCAAATCTTTAAAATCATATATAATCTCTCATTCATCAGAGTTCAAATAAATCATGTCTGGTAACACCAAATATTGGCTAAGATAAGGATCTGGCAATTGAAGGATACCAGGAAGGACTGAGCATGGCAGAGCCAGCCTGAAGACCGGTGGGCTAAGTGCAAGCTTATGTTCTGAATGCCAAGACACTCTCGGCCAGCCCACCTCCCAACTCAGCTCCAAGAATGCAGGTGGCCAAGCAACCTCCAGGTACAAAACTAGACCCATTTCTCAGGGGACTAACCAGTCCAAGAGAACATCATTGCGGGCTTACTACACACTCATTACACATCTGCACATGCTACACACATATAAACTTCACACACTGCTCACAAACGCACATACATGAACAAACATTACATAATTCACTCACTACACACAGAGCACACGTATACCATATACCATACTGGCACACAATTCCTTACAAACCACACATTAACATACACCTCCCTCCATGCACACACACACACACATACCAGGCATAGGCAGTACACCCATCCCTCACACATGCATGCACTCACACTAACGTTAGGCATACATATAAAATAAGCATGGTCACCTCACACTCCACACACTAAGTGTAGGCACACATCCTAAACACATGAATGCTCACAATGCACACAGTACATGAAAACACACCCCTGTTCCATAGGTCCACCTGTGACTGAGAGACCCTGACACCTACATGCCCTTGGTCTCTGAATGAGGCCTCTGAAGACTCAGTCTGACCAAACCAACCAGCTGACTACACGTTTCTCTTCACCATGCCCAGGCCTTGTCCCACAGCCCCAAGTCCCGGTGCGGGAACAGCACAATCCCATATTGTTTAATCATGTATTCACTTCCTCCTTTGTGAGTGCAGTGCAAAGGCGAGGCCTGGCTTCCGGCCCAGGATCAGTCATGTACTCTCCATGCGGCCTTCATCTAATCACTTAACCACTTCACCCCACCCTTTCCACCTGTGAAAGGAGAACTCGGGGGCCCTGCCTGCTCCATAAAATCACCAGGAAGGAAAGGGAAGTGATGCTGCAGACTCGGTGCTCTGCAGCTGCGAGGCGGGGCCTGCTTCCCACGTGCCAGCCCGGGGCCCATTCCTCGGGCTCGCCAGGTGCCAGGTCTGAGCGGGGCACTTGGCCTGTAGAATTCCTAACGCCCTGCAGGGGAAGCCTTCATTTTCCCATTTAACTGATGGGCAACGTGAGGCTCCGGGAAATCCTTTGCTTGTCCAAAATTCCGTAGCTAGGAGGTGGTGGGGCCAGATTTGACTCTAAGTCTTGAGGCCTCAAATCCCTTTTTTTCCTTCTTCCTCGGGAGAAGGGGGGGTATCCCCCACAGACCAAAAAGCCTCAGAGAAAGATCCAACCCCCTGGCAGCTAACGGACTAGTTAGGAAGATAAACACATAGGCAATTGAGAGAAAAAGAAAAGCAAGCATATGAGAGAAGCCCTAAATGAGAGGCCCAGGCAATAAATAACTGTTCAAAGGAGGGTGAGGCATGGGGATTCTGGAACATTCCAACCCCACGTTGGGAAATACAGCCCCTCCTGAGGGAAACTCCAAGCAATGTTTGACCACAAGAACATTTAGGAGGTTCTTGTGGGAACTGGGGACCCAGGGCCAAATGCACTTCCTCCCCAGAGGGCCCTGGGTCCCTGCAACACCTCAGCTGGAAGAAGTGAGTTTGCACCACAGACCCCGGTGTTTATGGGTTTCTAAGACCATGTGGGCATTTCATAATGTGTTGGCTGAGAGAAGGGCTGTCCTCATCCCAGCTGCTCTGCAGTCTCCTGGGGGCGTTTTCCCGGGCTCGGCTCCCCACGACCCAGGTCCACCTGCACTAGGATCACAGAGGTGGATGTCCTCAGCACCAATGCCATCAGGACTGAAGGGTCCGCCTACAGGGCAAAGGCATGGACATCACGCAGCACCGGCCACCCCGCTGACATGTTCTGATGTCCTCAGCCATGTGTGCGACTGGAGCAGAGCCCTCGTGCTGTGAGGTATAAAATGTCTGGGAACAGGCCCCTGTGTTATGCCCCATGGCTGCTGGCAACATGGACTGCCACTGCCAGACGCCAAGGCCTCAGACGTAAGGCCCCAAGAAGGGAGAGTCTTCAGCACACTCAGCAGAATCTCAGGTCCTAAAACCTTCAGAATCTCCTAAACCAGTGGTCGGCAAACTGCGGCTCGCCAGCCACATGTGGCTCTTTGGCCGCTGGAGTGTGGCTCTTTCACAAAATACCAGTGTGGGCACACGTACAGTGCGATTGAAACTGTGGCCCATGCGCAGAAGTCGGTTTTTGGCTCTCAAAAGAAATTTCAATCATTGTACTGTTGATATTTGGCTCTGTTGACTAATGAGTTTGCCCACCACTGTCCTAAACGATAAGAGCATCTTTTGTTATTCATAGCAAGCCACTTTCCAATGTACCTGAGTTTATGCTAATGAGGTGACTCTAGGTGGACCCCTAGATAGCTTCAGGTGGGGGCCTCGATTGCCGGCCAGGCCGAGGGACCCCTACCAGTGCATGAATTCATGCACCAGGCCTCTAGTGTTAATATTTACCATATTATGCTTTTTATCACTATTTTAGAGTGTATTCTTTCTACCTATGGGGAAAAAAAAAAAGTTTGCTGTAAAGCAGTATGTCTTGTGCAGGCAGAGCCTCTTACATCTGTGTTTACTGTCTCTTGACTGCATCATTTTCTCTCGTGCTTGATTTAACCTTTTGTTGTCTGCACAGTGACATTATGTACAGTCTTGTAGGAGCAATAGGCTGTCCCATAGAGGTGTGTAGTAGGCTATACCACCTAGATGGGTGTGAGTGCTCTCCATGATGTTCGCATAATGACAACATCGTCTAACAGCACATTTCTCAGAACATGTCCCCTGAGTTCTGAGAGAAGTTCTAAAGAACTATCAAACTTGAAGGGGAACCCATGAATTTGTAGCCAGCGGGGTGACAGAAGTGCAGCTGCCTAGAGGGCTCATTTGCAGCTGGTGTCTAAAGGGGGGGGTGGGAGGGTGAGGGGAGTCAGTCTTGTGGGACTGAGCCCTTCCCTTGTGGGGTCTGCACTAACGCTGGGTAGTTAGTGTCAGAACTGAACTGAAGTGCTGAAGACCCACTCGGTGTCAAAGAATTGGAGAACTGATGTTGGAGCGGCACATTTGGTGTCAGGAAAAACAACAACAACAACAACAACACCCACCCAGCCGTGTCCACTTTCCCACAGCCATCCCCCCTCAATGGCTACCTGCATAGTTCTCGGCCCCTTTCCGAGGAGACCCCAGATTCCCAGGACAGGCCCCCTCAGGTCTGCACGGCACTTCACGGCCTATGGAGTCATTCCTCTGCCTCGCCAAATTTCTCATCCCCACAGCCCCGGGAGGTGGGTCTTAAACTCAGAGAGGCATTCCTCCTGCTCAACATGCGTGTCTACTGATTCTCTCTGGCAGGTCACAGAGGCGCGGGCGATGGAAACATTTGTGCCGGGAGAGTCTCTCCCTGGCCCCCCCGCCCCATCTGATAGGTAAGGAAACCGAGGCCCCGCAAGGCCGTGACTTGCCGGACATCCACCCAGCGCAGCAGGGCTGACCTCCGGCAGCCGGATGGACAGAAAACAGCTGAGCGCTTCCTGCCGGGGAGGAAGCCACCACCTGGGACCGGAGTCTCTGCAGAGCCCTCGGGCCGCGCCTCCCCGGCCGGCCGCGCCTGCAGATGGCCCGAGAGGAAGTGGAAAGGGAAGTGAGCCCCACTCCGCTCCCGCCCAGCACCGTCTTCCCCAGCACATGTTCGAGTCACAGAGCGCGCTCTCTCGTTAAAGTTTTACAGTTTAACCGCTGAACATGTTACTTTGTCTCCGTAATTTATACCTGACCTGGGTGTCTAGACATGACATCATGGTAAGGTATGCCTCCCTCTGCGTTCTGCGGGAAGTTTACAATAACCAGAGCTCAGCGTCATAGTTACGAGGGCCCTGCTCTGTGGCCGCGGGAGCCCCTCCGAGTGGAGCACCGAGCCGTCGAGCCCAGGCTCGCAGGCCTCCAAGGGACCCCCCCTCCCCAGCATAATGGCTTCTAGGAATTCATTTCCGGAGAAGAAACTGGCAGTAGGTGGCCGGCAAAGGTCAGGTGGCCAGAAACATTCATGACGTCTGGCCTCGAACCCCAAGCTCGGTCCACACCACCTGCTGCCTCCCAAGTTCCCTTCACAGCATCCGCTGCTTTGAGGGCAATTTGGTTGGACCCCAGGCCCTAACAGTACCTCTGCCAGTGAGGCCGCTCACCTGCCCCTCAGCCCAGGGCTCCCAGCAGGGGCAGCAGGACCAGGGCCTCCTGATACTCCGCCTGTCACACTGCTCAGTGTCACTGGTGCCCAGGGAATCTGTGGGCCTAAAGTCATGCTGTCCTCAGGCCTGGTCACGTTACAAAAAGCAAAGACTGAAACTTTCCTCTCTCTCTCTCTCTCTCTCTCTCTCTCTCTCTCTCTCTCTCTCTCTCTCACACACACACACACACACACACACACAACAAAGATGTTCAGATCCATTTCAGTTCTAAGCACCTGTATTCTGAAGGGGAAGATACCAAAATGTATTTCGAATACCAATGTGCCTAGCACTGGGCAAACTGAGAGAATAATAATAGTAAAAGAAGCATGTATTGTGGGCCTCCTATACGCCACAGTTGGTGCCACATCACCTCATTTGGATATACAATAGAATGAACAATTCTGCAAGACAGGCATCACTGTGCCCACTTTACAGATGAGGAAACTGAGGTTCCGAGAGAGGAAGTCACTAGCCCACTGAGCGAGTGTGTGGAGCCAGCACTGCAGCCCTTGGTCTGGGTTGAAGCCAGGCTCTTTCCACTCTCCGGGTGGGTGAGGGGCACAGAATCCCTCAGCAGGAACAGACTGCTGGGAGTGTAAGGCCGTGGTCAGCAAACTGTGGCTCTCGATCCACATGCGGCTCTTTGGCCCCTTGAGTCTGGCTCTTCCACAAAATACCACGGCCTGGGCGAGTCTATTTTGAAGAAGTGGCATTAGAAGAAGTTTAAGTTTAAAAAATGTGGCTCTCAAAAGAAATTTCAATCGTTGTACTGTTGATAATTGGTTCTGTTGACGAATGAGTTTGCTGACCACGGGTGTAAGGGATATACTAGCCAAGCGCAGGTCCCCATGGGAAACGCAGCCACCAGGAGCAGAGCAGGCAGCCAGTCCCTGGCAATGGGCATGAGGAGGGAGTCCGCCTTTCTTTCCCCGGAGCTCGGGGACAGCCGCTCTCCCCGTGGCGCCGCAGGCACTCTGGCCCGGAGCCCGCTGGCCTGGCGCCTTCTCCTGCTCCATGTGGTCATGTGTGGGCTCCCGGGATGTTTGTGCTGTTTATAAAGCCACGCTCTGCCCATGGCTTCTGGCTACATAGGAAGGGTCGATGCCTTATACACCCCCGGATGCCCTGCACAGGGGTGTACGGGGGTCAATGCTGGCCCAACAGAAAGCTGGAACGCACCCCCAGCCAGGGCCCAGGGGCCATGACGCTGTTAACATGGTGCAGAGAGAATGTTCTGAGCTCCCATGGACCTCACGCTGGAACAGCGTTTACATGGAGTGGGAAAGGCACAGTTCATCAACCACACAGCTCAGAGGAAGGAGAGCCGGGCAGAGCGACCGGGATGGAGGCCGTGGTGGTCTGTCTGATCTGAGAAAGGATTGGGGAAACTGAGTCCGTTCAGCAAGAGAGAGGCAGAGCACTATGTGATGGGGGACAACACATACAAAGCAGGGCCCGATGCAGACACGAGGCCGGGCTGTGGGACACAAAGGAAGCAGCCTCTCTCCGGGGAAGAACCCGGGGACCACAGCAGACTCCCCAGCCTGGTGGTCGGCAAACTCATTAGTCCACAGAGCCAGATATCAACAGTACAATGTTTGAAATTTCTCTTGAGAGCCAAATTTTTTAAACTTAAACTTCTCCTAACACCACTTCTTCAAAATAGACTCGCCCAGGCCATGGTATTTTGTGGAAGAGCCACCCTCAAGGGGCCAAAGAGCCTCACGTGGCTGCGAGCCGCAGTTTGCCGACCACAGCCCCAGGCCATCCAGCCCCTGCCTAAATCCCACTGTCAGTGTTGAGACGTCACCTTGGCTGTCGAAGGTTGGGGTAGGAACTCAGCTATCCCTCCGCCACCTGCCCGGGAGATTGGGGCTGGAAAAGCAGCAGAATTCATGGACAAGAGGTTCCTCAGGCTGAACCCCCTCTGAAACACCGCCCCCCCTCAGAATAGGCACTGCGTGCCATCTGCAGGCTCGGCTCTCTGCGGGTAGAAACTTCTGCCCGAGAGACGCTCCCAGGGCAAGAGGAGAGGAGGCTGTGGGAGCACCTGCTCTGGCGCGCTCAGTTGCAATCACCTCTGGTCCGCAAGAGACTCTGAGCCCCTCTGCCCTCCCAGCCCAGGTGCAGGCCTCTTTGCAGGCCAATAGGTCCTGACCTCCTATCCCAGCTGCTGTCAGCCCCGCTTCCGAGTGTCCAAGTGGGAGGCAGACAGGCCAGCAGGTGGGCAGTGCTACAGGAGGTGGCGGGAACATGTAGTCTAGTCTCTCATAACTCATGGGGAAGGGAGCATGGGGCGGGGTGAGAGCCCACAGCTCTGACGTTTCCAAAAGGCCCTTCCTGACTTTTTTGCTATTTCACTTTGAATTGCAAGAATGAACTGCCTCTGTGCTTTAGCTGAAACTCTCATTCGCATGTCCCGATCCTTCCCCTTGGCACCCTGGGGGGCAATGGGGAGGGTGCTGCGTCTGTCTGCACCGCACCCGGTGAAGCAGCAGGGTGTGGCCTGCGTTAGAGTGTGAAAGCTGAAGGTCAAGGTTGTAGGCTGACAGGTCATTTGCTCAGCCCCTTCAGGAGTCGCCTCACCAGAAGACAGATGTCCACATCCAATCACCGATCAACGTGAAAGTATAAAGGCCCAACCACTTGGACCCCCAGCTCAGGGCAGTTCTCAAGGGCCCTTCCAAGTCAGAGCTCCCCGAGGGCAGGCTGCGGCTGCTCCACCATCCTGCTTCCCTTCCCAATGCAGGTGTGGATCCTCAGAGCACCTGCCAATAAATGTCCTGCCCAGTCTCCTTCCCAGAGTCTGTGTCTCTGGGAACCCTGCCTGGGACAGCTCTCTGGCCCACCCACAGCCCCCACCCCCTCTTTCTTGATTCACATGTCTTTGGTCCCATGGGCTGCCTTGGCCTTCTTGGGCCACAGTGAGTAGGAGTGGGGGCCTTCCTCCGAGGCTGTGATGGTTAATTTTACATGTCAGCTTGGCTGGGCTCAGGGATGCCCAGAGAGCTGGGAAGACATTACTTCCGGGTGTGTCTGAGAGGGTGTTTCTGGAAGATTTGGATTGGTGGCCTGAGTAAGAGTCACCTTCCCAATGCCGGCGAACATCACCCAAACCTTTGAGGGCCTGAACGAAAAAGAAAGTGGAGGAGGGTTGCTCCCTGATGGGACTGAAATCCATCTTCTCCTGCCCTCAGGGACCAGTGTTCCCTCCTGGTTCTTGGATGTTCCAGTTTGGGTGGAGCTGCCGCACTGGCGTCCTGGCCTCCAGCTGCATACACAGACGGTGGCACTTCTCAGCCTCCAAAACTGTGTGAGCCCAACACTCAGTAAATCTCTTTCTCTATCTCTACGTAACGTATATTGATTCTGCTCCTCTGGAGAACAATGACTAATACACGGGCAGAAAGTGGGGCGGCTTTTTTTCTCTCTGAGTTAAGACAGCAGCATGCCTGAGGGCTTTCTTTTCAGAGCTAATGTATCAGGGGCCCCAGAGAGGCCAGCCTGGCCCACAGGGCTGGGCTAAGGGAGCGTTTCTCAGACCCACGACTGGGTCCCACATCACTGACCCAAACCGCCCACACAAGAGACCCCTACCTGTGGGGGCTGATAAACACACAGATGCCTACACCCATCCCAGAGGTTCTCATTCCAGAGGTGAAGGGCCTGGCGGTCTCTGGGTTTAATCTGCTCCCCAGGAAGGCCTGCAAGCCGGGGACCATGAGGCGCCTCCTCAGCAGCAGCTAAGCCTCCAGCCCCACAGCGAGAACACGGAAATCAGTATTCTCCAAGCTGCAGGTGGCCACTGCCAGCTCCTTACCTGAACACCAGGGTCTGGTAAAGTCCAAACGGTCTCAAATGACAAAAACATTACAAATGGATTTCAACTGCCCATTACAACTTGATGAACAGCATTTACTTAAACTCCACTATTAAAAGACTCTATGCTATTTATTTCTTTTATACTAAGAATTGGAGTCACGGGTAACAGTAAGTAACATTTGCTGTTATCCACTGTTACTCTACAGAGCTTTTCCTCATACAGAACTTCAAAAACTCTTCCAAACCATCCCAAAAGGTGAGGTAGGTCAAGGACTACCTGTGATTTTGGGGTGAGGGAAGAAGTATGAATTTGATCCTATAATTATTAACCCAAATGAACCCCAGTCCTCCCACCACACCTCGGCGCTGCCGGGAACATAAAAATCACGTGCAAATGACCTCTGACTCTCGCTGGTGCTTTTCTCACTGGGGAGACAACGGAAGCGCCTTTCCTGCCCCACCTCCAGCCCCATTGCAGTGAATGTGCTGATGGCCGGACCTAAGTTACCAAGGGCCACCCTAGCTAAGGACAGCCAGAGGCTGACTCAAGGATATGCAGTGATTCTCCCCTCCCTTCAGGCCATTTTTCCTCCCTGGGGCGAACCCAGGAGCCCGAGCCCAGGAGGGCAGGACTCTCCCGAGGGCTCTCGTCACAGCCCGGCAGCTCAGCTCTTTCACTCTCCTCAGCTCTTTAACTCCCAGCAATGTGAGTATGGTCATGGGGCGTATGCAATCTCCCAGGTGCAGACCAAGCCAGGCACATGAGTAATTCCCTCTCTAGGGAAGAAAAGCCAACAGCTCTGATTCCGGACTTAATTTCCAGGGAGTGTCTGGAAATCTCCAAATCAAAGGGGCGGGGAGGCCACATGGCAGGGTGGATTTCCCACTCACATGTGTTGTGAGTGGGTAAATTATTTGCAGGAAGAAACAGAGGGGCAGTGTGGTAGAGTGGAGAGTGCAGGATTTAGGGTTCCGTGAGTGAGTGGGGCTCAGGTCACAGCTGTCACCCCCTCCCAGCAGGGTCACTTTATCTTCATTCATCACACACCCACTGTTAGAGTGCTGGCTGGATGGAGAGGACTCAGGGATGAAAAGGTTGGCCTATGTCTTCCTCACAGGGTGGTCCTGAGGTTGGTGAAAGCCCAGGACCCCCAGCGCTGAATCCCCGCTGGATACAAGTGTGTGAAAGAGTCCTGGGAAGAGGTGGGCTGATGTCTGCAGTTTACTTTGAAATGCACCAAAAATAGGATGGAGAAAGGGATTGAGAGGTTGATATATAGCTCACAAAACAAATATAGTGAAATGGTAAATGGTAAAATCCAGACAGTGGCTGTGGGGTGGGGTGCTCACTGTATAGTTCTTTTAACTTCTCTGTAGTTTGAAATCTTTCATTAAAAAGACTGATGAGAGGAAAGGACAACTTTTTTCAACAAATGATGTTGTGAAAACCAGATATCCACATGCAAAAGAAGGAAGTTGAACTCTTACCTAACATCGTATACAAAAGGCAACTCAAAATGGATTAAGGACCTAAACGTAAGAACTAAAACTTGAAAACTCTTAGAATAAAACACAGGGAAAAACTTCAGGACATTGAGTCTGGCAATGATTTTTTTTGGACATGACACCAAAAGCACAAGGACCCAGAGGAGTAGGATTCGTGGCCTGTCATCCGGGAGCTCACAAGTTAGTGGAGGGAGAGGGGCCTGACCAGGGGTTCAGTGACTCATCATCAACGTGCTCCTGCCCTGAGGGCATGCTCAGCGAGCAGAGGCAGCACAGAGGACGCTCCCACCCCTCCCATAGTGGCAGGATGGGGGAGGCTAACGGAAGGAAGAGGCAGCCACACAAGGGGTTAAGGGCCGGCAGAGAAGTTCCACAGGAAGGCAACATGGGAAAGAGCTCTGGTGACCTGGGAACAGCTCGTGCAAAGGCACAGACGCAGGAGGCAGACGGATGTGTTTGTTTAAATTATTAGAAGCTGCTCGGTTTTGCTGGAGCTAGAAGCGTGAGAGGAGGAGATGCAGAGCCGAAGCCAGGGTGTCTAAGGGCCTGGATGTCTTCCTGTGGAGGAAGGGGAGTGATGGGGCGTTTTCCGCAGGGTAGCAGCAAGGTCCAATCTGCCCTTACCATGTCCCCCTGATGGTTATGTGAAGGGTAGATCTGAGTTTGAAGCAGGATCATATTGGGGGGGCGGGCCTGCTGAAACCCAGATTCTCACCAGAGTGACTGCTTAGACCACGGGAGTCCCAGGGGGCTCAGGGCTGCAGGCAGTGGCTGCAACCAGAGGCCAGGCCCCCAGTAAACCTGGGTGAGCAGAGGCTTCCAACGGGAGCGGAGGGTGACTGGCCTGGACCAGAAGGTTCCCTGGGTATAACTTGGAACAACAAGGACAGGTCACATGGGCAAAGGGGATGCCAGCTAGCCAAGAGTCAACCTCCCAGCCCCAGCTGTTCAAGATTCAGGGGGAAAGAGGAGCTATGGACTGAATGGTGTGCATTTCTCCAAAATTCATGATGAAGCCCTGACCTCCTGGTATTTGGAGATGGAGTCTGTAGGAGCAATGAGGTTTAGAGGAGGCCACGAGGGGGACCCCATGCTGGAATATGTGTCCTTCTAAGAAGAGACACAGAGAGTGCTCTCCCCGCACCCACCCCCACCACTCCAGGACACAGTGAGAAGGTAGCTGGGAAGAGAGCGTTCCCAAAACCTGAACCTGCCCCTATCTTGATCTTCAACGTGCAGCTTCCAGAACTGTGAAAACGTAAGTGTCTGGGGGGTTTTAAAGCCACTCCGTTTCTGGTATTCTGTTATAACAGCCAAAGCTAAGACAAGTGGGTTGGAAGAGAGCCTGTCACCGAGGACATGTGAATACAAACTGTGCTGTCATCGCATAAAGATAAATTGGGTCAGGCTCTCCCAGGGGGCACTAGGGCAGCCCAGAGGTTGGCTCTCCGTTCTTCCTTAAGGGAGGACGGCTCCTCCACCCCGCACAAAAAAGAACCTGCGGGGCTGCACCGTGCCTCCTCGGAGCCCACAGACACAGCCTTCAGAGGCGGGAGTGGGAGCTTGGTGACACCCTGCAGGGTCCCAGCATCCCCACCACCTCCTGCTGTGAGGCACTGTGCCAACTGCCCTCCATTCCAGGCCAATTGTCCTCCACTCCAGGCCGACATCCCTCAGCTCCGGTCTACACTGGAGCCCGGATTCACCCAGCTCTGGCACACAGCACTTTGCAAGGGCAGCTGGTTCTGCATTTCCAGGAGATGTCAGCTCCACCACCCCTCTTCCCGCCTGCTTTCCGCTGCAAGTTCTCAAGCCCGAGTCCTGAGAGCTGGGCCCTCTCTGCCTGACACTGGGATTAAATGTAAGAAGACAGCTTTGGGGAAGGCTGGACTCCCAGCCACCTCCTCCCCTTTTCTGGAAAAGACTGAGTTTGGGGTCAGGATAGCAGAAGTCTTTAACACAGAAAAACTACCTAATAAGCCCACTTCTGCTTGTCAATTTTTACCTATCCTTGCACTCAAAGAGGCAGGAAGCCCGGCCAGTGTGGCTTAGTGGTTGAGCATCAACCCATGAGTATAGGGAGCTGTTGGTAATGCTGCTGTTGGGGCCCTAGGAGGAAAAGCAAAAATAGCTGGAAGATGGAGTTGTCAAGTTACATGTGCTTCCTGGGTGGGGCCCTCCCATTGCCACCCACCGTAATAGGCCAAAGGTTCTGCTAAGCATAGGCGGACCCCAAACACTCAACCCCATAGACCCCAAGGATGGGGCTGCAGTGGAGTGCCAGCAATGGATCTGTCCACACTGGGACAGCATAGACAGATGAGCTTTAAAGCTGATGACACTGGTCAAGGTCCTTCCTCTTTTCTGGCCACAATGCAGGTGAGATGTGCTCACTGTCTAGGACCCCAGCCTCAGGGGCCAGGGTTCTGGAAATGCTTCCCTGCAGTAGTGCGATGGGTTGAGCATTCAAAGCCAAAGAGGTTGACCTTGAGCCACAGGGTGTGGCCTTGGCCGCAGAGAGGATCAAAATGGGAAGGAGGAGGAAGAGGAAGAAAACCAACTCCCTGGTCTGCTGAATAGTATACCTACCTCTTTCTTTATATTTTCTCCTATTTTCCTAAAGTAACCCCCTACTTCTCCACTCAACATCCAGGCCATGTTCTAAAGTCCCTACTCCCCTCCTGAGTGTTCTGAAGAGAAGCCTACTGGAATTTAACTGGCCACTTGGAGAAACAAACATGTTATCCCCAGAGCATCAGACGCTAAATTGAGGGACCCCAGCCACTCAGACAGGTGGAATGCACATTTGCTGCCCTTTGCCTGGCCCTTCCTCCTTTCCCATCCATAGCCCCCACCCTACCCCGCTCCCACACACATCTTACCTCCCCACCACACACACAGCAATTGCAACATTCCAAGGTCCAGGGTCTAACTCCCTGTCTCCAGACTAGCTTTCACTCACCTCTCAAAGAAGTGGTTGACTAGAACAAGAGAGACTGACTTCCCCAGGCTCTGCCTGACTTTTCCTACATCTCATCTCCCTCACTGTCTAGGACCTCAGCATGTTGGAGTGAGTGACAGGAGAGCCTTTGTCTTACCCTTGGAGCCTCTGCCATGGAGACGCGGGGTCCCTGTGGCCAACGGGGAAATGACCAGGTTTTCCCTGGGTGATCTCAACCCAGAAGAGTCTCAGAAAATTCATGAGCTTACCAATCATGTCCCACGGCATCACTCTGGCCCCTGCCACCCCCGGTGAAATGCCTGTGGGAGAAGAAGCCACCCTGGGGAGTGCCAAGAGCCCTCTGGGTGTGCAGACAGCCCGGCAGCCAAGCTGTGTGCCTGCGACAGGGACCAGCCCCCATGACAGCTCTTCCCAGAAAAAGAAAAGGCAGGTGACATCTGTGGATATTTACAGCCCCACGCAGCGTGATGGGAGGTGCTGAAAGATGCTCGTCTGACAACAAAACCCATTCCAACAGCTGGAACCACTCCAGGCTGGGATGAAGTATCAAAGGGCCCACAATCTCATCAGCAAGGCCATGCTGTCTGCTGAAGCTGAGAACAAGAGCAGATGCCAAATGGAAAGGCCCTCAGCTCATCCTCCCCACCAGTCTAGGGCCCAAAGTTTACCAGAGATGCCAGGAAGGAGGCAGACGTTTAAAAATGACCGAGTGGTCAGGCCCTATGAAGTGTCCTCTTCAGCTCAGACAGACAGACAGACAGCAGTAGCAACAATGGCATCTTCTCATCCTGTCACTCGGCCTCCACCTGCCCCATTGACTCTGCAGGGCCTCACATGGTAATATTAATATTTATCTAAGCCTCAGTTACTCATCTATAAAATGAAGATTATCATGCATCCACCAGCTGAACCTCATAAAATCATTCATTCATTTAAGAAGCACGCCACATTCCAGCTCTTGGCCAGTGGCTGAGGAAACAGAAATACACACGACAAGGATATAACCTCCATGGAGGTCAGCCAGTGAGAAGACCCTGCGTGGTAAATGGGACGGAGGTTGGAGAAGACCAGGGAAGTAAAGAGGTTGAATCGGGGATGGTAGGCAGTTCTTTCAAGAAACTTGTCTGAGAAAAGAAACCCAAGATGGGGCCATGGCGTAAAGGCAACACAAAATTAATAACATTGTCTTCTTAAAAATGAGTGATGCTTGATGTGTATGTGCTGATGGAAAGGAACCAGTGGGTTAGATATATGGAAACTATAGAAGAGAGGGGATGCCCGGTGGAGTGGAGTCCTGAGAAAATGAGCTAAGCTGGATCCAGAGGGCAGGCATTGATGAATGAAGACCCCCCTCAAGTCCCTACCTCTGTGGGTCCCACAACACCTCAAACATACCTTTAGCAACACCCTTATTTCATAGTATTAGGATTATTTACTCCTCTGCCCCTACACACACACACACACACACACACACACACACACACACACGGGAGCTCCCAGGGTCTCCTTTTCATCGATGTGACCCAAGCATCTAGCACAGTGACTGGAATCTCCCAGGCACTCAGTTACTTTGGATAAATGGCACTGCTTGCTTTAATGATAGCCATAGTAGGCAAGACTCAGAAATATCGTGAGATTCACTGGGAATCATTTCCCTAAAATGCTGAGCTCTGCAGATTAGCCAGGAGGCTGCAGCCTCCTCCCAGGAGAACTCCTTCTGGCTTTGAACCCTCAGCCATTCAAAACACAAACACACTCATACACAGAGCTCGAGCCAGGGGTGAAATGTCAGCATGATCTTGGACTCAAATCAATCAGCTCAAGGCTTGGATGCACCAGTTAAGCCACCTCACCCTGGACCTGCCCTTGCCTATATGGGGGCCCAGAGGCTTCATTTCCTGTCTTGGCCAGGATTCCAATTGAAAAGAAAGAAAGAAAGAAGGAAAGAAAGAAAGAAAGAAAGAAAGAAAGAAAGAAAGAAAGAAAGAAAGAAAGAAAGAAAGAAAGAGAGAGAGAGAGGGAGGGAGGGAGGGAGGGAGGGAGGGAGGGAGGGAGGGAGGGAGGGAGGGAGGGAGGGAGGGAGGGAGGAAAAGAAAAGAAATATCCTACCTAAACTTTTCATCTCCTGCTAACTCTGTGGCAGATCTTCTCCACAACACCAAGGCAACATGAGGTCTGGCCTCTAATACACTATGGAGCAGGCCATCTTAGGTACTGCAGGAAGGGGCCTGCCCAGCGTCCAGTTGACCTTTCCCTTGTGCTAGGACAACTTGGATCAGATTTCTCAAGACCTCAAAGGTGTCAGGTGGCTTAGAGTAAAAAGCATTCAATCAGGAGCAAAGACTTGGGTTCTAATTCTGCATAGGCCACTTCTCAGCTGGTTGACCTTGGCCAAGTTTCTAGTTCATAAGTATCTGTCTTCTTCATGTGTCCTCTCATGGCAGAAGAAGGAAAGGAGCTCTCTTTTTAAAAGGCACTGATCCCATTTATAAAGTCTCCACTCTCATGAACTACTCCTTCCAAAGGTTCCTCCTCTTAAACATCATCGCTTTGCAGGGAACAGGTTTCAACATATGAATGACAGGAGGGAACACACATTCAGCCTATAACACCATCTATACCATGGTAATGTAGAACTATGTGACTGAAAGCCCTTTCTAAAGTATAAAGTACCATTTCAAAGGTAAGAAATAATGGCATGCTGGTATGATGTTGATGACAATGATGATGTAACCTCTGCTGGCAGTCAACTGAACTACCTGGAGGGACATCTACTGGTAGAAGGTGGCTTAAGGAACTGCTTTTTAAATTAAATCTAGTGGTGAAGTAATAGTACTGTATACCATGCTTAATGCTGATTTCTTTGATCGGCACTGGTGGAAATCATGTTCCATAAGCAGAGTGAGTCAACAGCCTTGAACTGTAACTAGGAACTCAGAACCCTAACTAAGTGCCAAACTCTCTTTGGGGCACAACGGGAAACAGATGATGACAACACTCTCTGCCCTCCAGAACCTTTCAGTCTGTCCATACCACAACCTTTCTAAGGACTACACTGGCAATATGATTCAAAAGCCTTAACTCAATAATTCTGCAGGGATTTGTCCTAAGTAAATTATTAAAGGTGTGGGGAGAGACTTTGGTAAAAAGATGTTCACAACGTTCCAGCTCCAATAATGATGGAGGAGCTTGTATCACACGAACTCTACTTTAGATAAAAATTATAAACTCTAGATTAAATTTTTAAACAACCATTCACAAAGTCCCAGTTCCAGTAACGATGGAGTAGCTTCTTTAGATAAAAATTCTAAACTCTAGATTAAAATTTTAAACAACTATTTGAAGACACTAGAAACCAACAAAAACCCAGCATAAACTGAAGGGAAGTCAATAGTTGAAAAAAGGGAATAGCACTGAGTGAATTCTACATTACATGGCTTTTCCCCTGATGATACACTTCAGGTCAGACAGTGCAGAGTGGTCAGAACTCATGTCAAAAGCTGCAGTTGTTTAGATTTAAGGCTGCCAGAGGACCTGGAAACGGAGAGAAGAAATCTAATAAGGGACTAGCACACAGAGCAGAGAGCCCCACACTCTGTATACAAACTCCCCTGAAATCATGGACTGACTCCCGAAATGTACATGTGTAAGCGAGGTCCCAAAGAGCTCGTAGAAAACAATACAAAAGCTGAGCAAAGATATAAGCTGCTGCCCAACAGAAGGAAGATGATTTAGAGCCTGAGTCTCTCCAAGTTAGCAGGTTAACTGTAGTTAACACCAAAGGCCTGACTTTGAAACCACAGAAAGTCTATGCCTTAGAACAAAAACTATATCCCAGGTCTAAGGGGTTTACATACACGCCCCAATAAAGTATAAAAAACAAGCCTTAATAAACTTACAGTACATTAACTGCTTACTAGATCAAAAATTTATGCTCTTCAAGAAAAACAAAACCTCTACAACATACAAAATTGTTCAGTATATAACCAAAAGTTATTAACAAGGAAAGGAAGGAAGGAAGGAAGGAAGGAAGGGAGGAAGGGAGGAAAGAAAATAAGTAATTGTAACCCAAGTGAAGAGAAAAGTGTCAATACATAGAAATCCTAAGATGACTTAAATGTTGGAGATAGAAATAAGAACTTAAAAGCTGCTATTATGTATACATTCTAGGATATTAAATAAATCATGGTCATAATGATTTAATAGGTGGGAAAGTCTTATCATGGAAACATAAACAAAAAATAAAATGGAAATTTTAGAAATAAAAAGTGCAATATCTGAAATGAAAATTTCACTCGATAGGCTTGGCAGAAGATCACAGGTGTCAGAAGAAAGTTGATGAACTTTGAAGACAGATCAATAGAAATTATCTAATCTTAACAACAGAGGTGTAATAAAATAGAACCTCAATGACGAAATCAAGCAGTCTAACATGTGGGCAAATGGGATCTAGAAAGAATAGAATAGGACAGAAAACTATATGAAAAAACAATGAACAAAAATTTTCTAATTTGGTAAAAACAAATACAAAAAAAAAAAAATTGACTGTTGGGTCCCCAACTGCTCAAAGGATCCCAATCAAGATTATGAAAATCCCATCTGGTAACATCACAGTCAAACTGCTGAAAGACAATGATTTTAAAAACAAAAAACTAAACAAAACAACTTGAAAATAACCAGAGTGGGCAAGGAAACACATTCATAGAGGGGAAACAACAATATGAGTACAGCAGACTTTTCACCAGAAACAATAAATGCCAAATGACAATGGATCAACCATTTGTTTCAAGTACTGAAAGAAAAAAATTATCAATTCAGAATTATGAACTCAATGAAAATATTATTCAAAACATAATGGAAAATAACGTTTTGGAGATGATGACTGGAGAAAAGGGAACTCTTATACACTGTAAAATGGTATAGCCACTATGAAAACAGTTTTACAGTTCCTCAGCAAGTTAAACATAGAATTATCATATGATGCAGAAACCCCAATCCTAAGTATATATCAAAAAGAATCAAAAGCAGGTGTTCAAACAAAAACTTGTATATGAATGTTTATAACAGCACTATTCACAATAGCTGAAATATGGAAAAAACCCAAGTGTCCATCAATGGGTAAATGAAAAAACAAAGTGTGGTATATCCACATAACAGAATTTTATTCATTATTCAGATATATGCCACAACTTGGATGAAGCTTTAAAACATTATGCTAAGTAAAAGAAGCCAGACACAAAAGGCCACATAGTGTATGGTTCTATTTATATGAAATATCTGGAATAGGCAAATCAAGAGAGACAGAAGGCAGATTTGTGGTTGCCAAGGGCTAAGGGAAGGGAGAATGAGGAATGACTGCTTAATAGGTATAGAGTTTCCCTTTGAAGTGATAAAAATAAGTTCTGGAACTAGATAGTGGTGATGGTTACACAACATTGTGAATACCACTGAATTATACACTTTAAAGTGGTTAAAATGGCCAATTTTATGCCTGTGTGTTTTACCACAATTTAATTCATTAACTGATTAAAATTAAGGCAAAGTGAATATTAAAGAGAGAGAGAGAGAGAGAGAGAGAGAGAGAGAGAGAGAGAGAGAGTTTTAGTTAAGAGAATTTGCTTTGTGCAGATCTGCACTATAAAAAATACTGAAAGCTATAGCCCTAGCTCAAGCCCGAGCCCTGGCTCAGTGGATGCAGTGTAAGCCTGCAGACTGAAAGGACCCGGGTTCAATTCCAGTCAAGGGCAGAGCAGCTTGATTCTTAATAGGAGGTGTGCAGGAGGCAGCCGATCAATGATTCTCTTTCATGTTGCTATCTCTCCCTGTCCCTTCCTCTCTGAAATACATAAAAGTTAAAAAATATATATATTTTTTAATTAGAAATGCTGAAATAACTTCTTGGGATTGAGGAGAAAGGATACCAGATGGAAGCTCAGAGATTTAAAAAAAAATTAAAGATCACTGAAAATGATGACTATAAGATAAATAAAAAACTATTTTTTCTCCTTTCACTTTTTTAAAATATATTTTATTGATTCTTTAGAGAGGAAGGGAGAGAGATAGAGAGTTAGAAACATTGATGAGAAAGAAACATTGATCAGCTGCCTCCTGCACACTCCTTATTGGGGATGTGCCCGCAACCAAGGTGCATGCCCTTGACCAGAATCGAACCTGGGACCCTTCAGTCTGCAGGCCGACGCTCTATTCACTGAGAGCCAAACCAGTTAGGGCCTCCTTTCACTTTTTAAAAAGATTATCTGTCTGATTAATGCACAAATTATAATACTGAATTCTGAATTTTATAACACATTTAGATTTCAAACATATGACAACAATAGCACAAAGAATGATGGGGGTGGATAAATGGAATTGTATTACTAATGGTTTCTTCTAATTTACATGGAATAGTGCCATAGTTACTCTATTTACTATGATAAGTTAAGAAACAGACTATGATCCTTAAAAGAACAACTAAGAAGTAATACAGAAAAGTATAACTAAAAATCCAATAAAGGAAAATATTCAATTTCTGTTTCCAACCATACTAACTCGTGCTTTGCTTGCCCTCTCACCATAAACAATTCAAAAATGGGACAAAATTTATGGAACAAATGTTCACAGACATTGAACACTGTGAAACAATGATTCCTGAGAGAAGAAGAACCAACAAGGTGATTCCTGGAGGCACCTCCAGACCAGAGTGCACGGAGCGGGGGGCCAAGGAGAACACAGCACTCTCCCTGAGCTGAAGAGAAAGCAGAGTTCAGGGAGGCTGAGGCACACGTGGTGGACAGAATATGAGCGAGAATAGAATTATGTAGAAAAATATTCATGTGGCCAAAACTTACGGAACTGTATACTACTGCTGTAAGTAAATTCAATGTACAAAATAAGTTATATGTATATTTCACCTCAATAAAGTTGACTTTAAAATGCATAAATAATTGTTAAAATGAAACACAGAAAACACGTATAGACCTATATTTATGAAATCTGTTATCAGATTCATTTAATAACAAATTGGTTATCAAAAACTTTCCCACAAAGAAAACTATAGGTCCCAGTGGAAAGGACACCTCTTTGCAGTCACAGAAGCTTTAATCATAAAGCCAAAAACTAGGGTTAGGGTTTAGGGTTAGGGTTAGGGTTAGGGTTAGGGTTATCCCTAGGAGAATGAATAAAATTGTGGTTATTTATATAATGGAACAATACCCAGTAACAAAAATGAATAACCTGATACACAGGTAACAACATGAACACATCTCAAAAAGTATGGTAAGTGAAAGAAACCATGCATAAAAGGGAATCATATTATTTCACTTAAATGAAGTTTAAGAATAGGTAAACCGGATCTCTGATGATAGAAATTAGAACAGTGGTTGCTTAGAGGTGGAAACTTTTTGGAAAGTGATGGAATATTTAGTTATTAATCAAAACTCATCAAACTGTACACCCAGGACTGATGCATTTCAGTATATATAAATTTTACTTGATTAAAAATATGTTTTTCAGCAATGTTATTAATAATTTAAAATTAGAAGCTACTTAAATACTTTGTACTAGGGTTTAATAAAGAGTGTACCCAAATACCACAGCCACTAAAAATAATACTATAGAAAACTATCTATTGACAAGGAGAGATGTTCATGACAATTTTTATGAAAAAGAAAGTTATCAAACAACATATAGATTATAACTGACCTATCAGCACAAAAATAGACTGGAGACATTCACCTAAGTGAGAGGTTAACTTAAAAGGGTGTTTTCACTCTTTCTACATGAACATGTACTTGCTTTTCTAATAAGAATAAATCTTTCTAGATAGATAAATATAATTATAGATTCATACATACAGTTGGTCTTGTAATTCATGGTAATTTCTAGTATCCTATATAATAAAGATGTAATATGCAAATTGACCATCACTCCAACACACAAGATGGCCGTCCCCATGTGGACACATGACGGCCGCCAGGGGAGGGCAGTTGTGGGCAATAATGTCAGCAGGAGAGGGCAATTCGGATGGACCACGACTGCAAGGGAGGAAAGTTGGGGACAACCAAGCCTGCAGAGGAGGGCAGTTGGGGGTGACCAGGCCGGCAGGGAAGGGCAGCTGAGGGCAATCAGGCCGGCAGGGGAGCAGTTAGGCATGGATCAGGCTGGCAGGGGAGTGGCTAGGGGGTGATCAGACTGGCAGGCAGAAGCCCTTAGGGGCAATCAGGCAGGCAGGTAAGTGGTTGGGAGCGAGCAGTCCTGGGGTTGTGAGAGGGATATCTGATTGCCCATTTAGGCCAGATCCCACCACAGACATCCCTCGAGGGGTCCCAGATTAGAGAGGGTGCAGGCTGTGCTGAGGGGCAAACCCCCCCTCCAATGTACAAATTTCGTGCACTAGGCCTCTAGTGTCCTATAAAGGCACCAGGAACTCTGACTGGGAAATGCTGAACCATTGTTCCTAGAGGAAATACAAGGTTAGGTTCCTACGAGAACCACGTTTCCCTCAGCTGATCAATACGTAACCTTGTGTTATGTGTACTTCTACTTAAACACCCCTTATTGCATATACACTATTGACTAATTAACATTGAACTCACAGCCAACAGTAATATAACCAATGCCTGAACAAAGCTTATTTATCACATGCATTTTCTCCCTAAGGTACCTCATAGCCTTTTGCACTTAAGAACACTAGACAGCATTATGCTTGGAAAATTTTTAAACAACAGGATATCCCCAAAAAGGCATGAAAATGTGAAAAACATGGCACTAAACAGACCGTGAAAAGGACACCTGTGTGCAGCATGAGAGACGAAACAAGAAGACAGACTTTCACCTTCTTCAACCTCAGCTGGGAGCATGCAAGTTGAGCAACTCAAAATGTTTGCCTCTCTGTGCGTATCTGCAAATAACCACAAAAATGCTGCTAGTGTTGATTTGGGGCTTGCAAATAAACTTTAGCCTGTAGGCCAGTTCACCGATACAGAATGTGCAAGTAATAGGGGTTGACCGTACATAAGCATATCTATGAAGGGAAGTATCTCCACGCCTTTGGGCTGCGCACCTGGAGCAGCCAGGGCGGAAGGGGAGGAGGCTGGTAGGAAGGAGGGCCTGGAGAGACGAAGAAGGGAGGAAGCAGGCCCAGAAAGAGGCCACCTGGGAGGCCGGAGCTGCCTAACTCTATGCAGTCACAACTCCAGAGTCACAGACAGACCTGAGTGCTTGGGAGGAAGACTAGACACGGCGAGAGAGAAGCACCTTCTCCTGGGGAACCGCATCCGAACCAAAGCAAAGCCCACCGAGGAGAGCACCTCTGAGCTGCAGGCTCCCCGGAGAGGCAGCCATGGGAACGAATGGCAATAATTGCCCCCGGCCATCTCAGGACTGCGCTCAAAATCACAGACTCCACCTCCATGTCGCCTTCTGGCGCAGTTGTTTCATTTTGGGGGATGCAAATCTTCCCAAAGGCTTTCAGGAGCCAGTCCCCAATTCAGCCCAGGCCCTCGCACCCCCCAGGAACCCTCAGCCACACAGGCCACCTGGGAAAGTGGCCCCGGATCCCGAGGCTCTCTGAAAAAGGCAAGCCTCCTCCCCGCTCCTCTGTGCTTTGTCCGTTCCGTCTGCAAGGATTACCCTTTCCCGAGACACAACCTTACCTAAAGAGGTCTGTCTGGTTTTTGCACTTGGCCCTTGGAAGGTTATCTCCAAGCCCTGGGAAGTACCTGTTTAGTCAGAGTGTCCTTGTTTACCTGCGTGTGCTGTCTGGCCCCATGGGGCTCCAGAGCCAGGCTGAGCCCACCTGGGGAAGGAGGGCCAGGCTCCGGACCCCATCCTCCATCCTCCCTCTGGGCACCAGCCAGGCAGAAGGGCATGGGGTGGAGGGCGAGGCCCTTCTTTTGCTGCCACCTGCCAGGTCTAGCTGTCGTCATCTCAAGCAGCCCTGGCTTCAAGGCTGGGGGCCCTCCCCTGCATTTGCTCAGAGCCCAAACTTCCAGCTCTGCCTGCCCTGGTTTCTGGGTGGGTCAGAGCCAGAACGAAAGAAACAGGCTGTGAATCGAATCCCCTCCCCTGGGTCTCCTCCATTTCCACCCTCCCCACCCCCCACCCACATGGGCAGGGGGGCAGCCTCAGACATTTGGTTCTAAGGCGTTGGGGAAAGGAATGGAAAATGCGAAGGAACAGAGATGTGCTCAGAGGAGAGGGCGGTGGGAGAAGCACACAGGACATGGAAGCCCGGCCCGGCCCAGCCCGGCCCCCGCCCCGGGCCCCGCCCCGGGCCCCGCGCACTCACCTTCGTCACAGTTGCTCCCGGTGAAGCCAGGGCAGCACTTCCACTCCAGCGCGGTCACTGTTCGGTAGGACACTCTGTACGTGGGTCTGATCAGGGTCCTGTAACTAACACAGGGCAGCGTCAGGACAGTGTGGGCACCCACTGCCCACCCCCTGACCCGCTCCTCAGAGCCAGCCCAGCCCAGCCCAGCCCAGGACTCCGGGAGTCACCCAGCCAGTGGATCCCGGGGCCCCAGCTCTGTGCTACTGGCTGTGTGACGGTGGGGAAGTGACTATCCCTCTCTGTGCCAAGTGTGCTTCAGTTCTGCCTCCCTGAAAGTCTCCAGGTGCGGCCACCGACAGTGGGAAACTGTCCTGCACACAGACCGCTGTGGACTGAATTGTGTCCCCAGAATTCACATGCTGAACCCCTTACCCGCCCCCCCACACACACACACACACACTGAGAAAAGGCCATGTGGGGACACAGAAGACAGCTGCCTGAGAAAATAGAGGGCTGCTGTTTAAGCCACCCAGCCTGTGACATGTTGTTATGGCAGTTTGAGGCAAGAACATGACCAAAATAATGAAAAAGGAAAAGAAAAATATCATTAGAACCTGTGCAACTTCCAACCACCCGCAAGTCGCTCAACTCCAACCTTTCCCCCAATCGTTATTTCCTTTTGTTGACTCATCAAATGAATGCTTTTTTTTAAATATATTTTATTGAGAGGGATAGAGAGTTAGAAACGTCGTTGAGAGAGAAACATCGACCAGCTGCCTCTTGCACACCCTACACTGGAGAAGTGCCCACAACCAAGGTACGTGCCCTTGACCAGAATCTAACCCGGGACCTTTCAGTCCTCAGGCCAATGCTCTATCCACTGAGCCAAACCGGTTTCGGCAAATGAATGCTTTTTTAGTGCCAATTACATGCTATACCGTAGTCACAGATGGATAGCATGGAGTCTCCACCTTCCAGAAAGTCACAGCCTGGGGATGAGCGGCGCTTCAATGAAATGTGCAGTCCAGGGGTGGGACTCCCGCAGCAATGAAATGCTCCACACACTGCTGTGGCCTCCATAATAAAATTACAAAGTCCTATCGTTTCGTGTGTTTTTTTTTCATACAAGTAAGTTTGATACTTCTTTTGAATCACATTTATTTTTGGAATTTTGTGAAACTCCAAGAATAATGAATATAATATATTTGGCCAAATTTCACAGGGGGGGGGGCCAGGGGTCAATTCAGCCTTGTTATTTACTCTACAGGCAACATTATAACAGTGCTGCTTGATCAAGCTGGCACAACTCCCTCTCAAAGGCATGACTCCATGACTGACTTCACAAAATCTGAATTTGCTGACACCGAGCAACTTAATCGGTGAGTGGGAAATTATGAATTAATTGGTAGCAGCAGGCGTGACATCTCAAGATGCAATAACGGGAAAACATACAAGTCACATCTTGAATTTCAGAAATACTGCACCAAATCCGAAAAATCCTGTTACACTAATTTCTCTCTCTCTCTCTTTTTTAAATCTTCACTCATGTTTCGTAAACATTCCAGCAAACCAGCTTTCCCCTGGAGAGCAAAGGAGGGTGTGGCAGGTGCAGCCAGGGGCAGGGGCCTTAGAGGAGGAGCCAGAAGTCTGTACAGAGCGGTGCCCACCCTGGGAGCTGGAGAGTAAACCCAGCCTTTGGACTCTAGATCCCCTTCCCTGCTCCCCTTCACCCCCCGTACCCAGGAAGCAACTGGAATAGGCCAGTGGGGACAGAAGTGGCAGAGAAACAATGTCACCACTCTTAAAATATATATATATTTTATTGACCTTTTACAGAGAGGAAGGGAGAGGCATAGAGAGTTAGAAACATCAATGAGAGAGAAATATCGATCAGCTGCCTCTTGCACACCCCTACTGGGGATGTGCCCGCAACCAAGGTACATGCCCTTGACCGGAATCGAACCTGGGACCCTTCAGTCTGCAGGATGATGCTCTATCCACTGAGCCAAACCAGTTAGGGCCAGTGTCACTACTTCTTAAAGCAGGTGGCCTGGTGGGACATAGGTGGGTTAATGAGCCTGGGTCCAAGGAATATAATAAACACCTTTCCACACTTATACACCCATTATTCACTTACACGCTCACTCACACCTCACATACTCACACATTCAGTCACATGCATACACTCTCTCACACACACACACACACACACACACACACACACACACGCTTTCACACACCTAACACTCACAGGCTCACACTCTCACACCCCTTCCTGCTGCAGACCTCCCAGCTTGAAGCAGCCCCAGCTGGGAGAGGGGAGATGCTTTCATTTAGGTAAGAGATGCCAGTGTTATTGTGGTAAGCATTTCATCATATATGTTCATCGAGCTATCGGGCTGTGCACCTTACATGTATACAGTGATGACATCAACTATTCCTCAGTAAAACGGTCGGGGGGAAAGGGGTACAAAATGAATTACGTGGCAAACAGAAATTAAGATGCCAGCTTTTCGGTTCATTCCTGGAATAACATTATTGCTCTGGCTGAGAGGGATCAGAAAAGCTTCAGAAGCCACTTGGGGCAGACAGAGGGCAGGAAAGGGTCACGTCGCTTACTGCTTATGTCCTGCCCCGTGCGTCCGGTGCCACGAGAGGACCCCTCCCACGCCCTCAGCACCATGGGACAGAGGGAGTGCCGGGCTTCGGGCTCTGCCCTTTGTGTACAACGTGGACTTGCACACGTGCCTCAGCCTCCCTGAGCCCGCTTCCTGGTCTGCACGATGAGGACCCATGGAAACCAGAATGTGGATTAGGGGTCCCTGGGAGGGCATATGTGTGAGGCACTGAGAGCAGAAAGGGGTACACAGATGCTGGGTTTGCAAAACACAGATCTGACCTCCTCGCTCCCAGCCCATACCCTTCGGCAGCCCCCACTGTGGTCAGGAGAGCCTGACCTGCAGGCCCTTCTCCAGCTCACAGCTTCCCTACGGCCCCCGTGTCACAGACCGCCCCTCGCCTGCAGCCTGTGAGCCCTCCGAAATGCACCAGGCATTCCTCAGTCCGTCCCTTGAAAGATGATGACAATAAAAATACTAATATTTGTAAGTATAGCAAGAGCTTTGATTGAGTGCTCACTGCGCACCAGGTACTGTTCATAGCAACCCTAAAAGATGGATCCTATTACTTTTCCTACTTTACAGAGGAGGAAACTGAGGCAGAGAAGTTAAATAACTTTCCCCAGGGTGGTGGAACTAGGACCCAAAGGCAGGCAGAATTGGCAAAGCCTAGTAATACTAGTTTGTGTCTGCTCCTTCCTTCATCTGCACAAGGTACCGATCTTGGACCCCTGAACCAAAGGGAGAGCTCATCTTTCTGTCCCTCGTTTTGAGGCCGCGCTCCGGCCTGTCCCTCTACGGGACCAAAAGGAACCAGATGGCCTGTGAAGTCCAGGCGCAGGGCTCACCAGTAGGTGGCGCTGCTTCACCAGCCCAGAGGGCCAGGGCTCGGCATGGCTGACCCCTCCACTCTTACCTGAAGGCTCCAGTGATGGCCTTCTCCGCACAAGAAGCTGAGGAGCTTCATCCTTTCACATCCTCGAGGAACTCCCAGCCCTTCCGCTGGGGTCCAGTCTGCAAACCCAGATCTTTCTACAAACGCAGATCAAGTTTTGTGACTGCCCTCCCTTAAAATGGCTCCCATAGACTAAAGAACGAACTCTTTTTTTTTTTCTTTTTTTTTTAATATATTTTTATTGATTTTTTACAGAGAGGAAGAGAGAGGGATAGAGAGCTAGAAACATCGACCAGCTGCCTCTTGCAGAGGGATAGAGAGCTAGAAACATCGACCAGCTGCCTCTTGCACATCCCCGGTAGGGGATGTGCCCGCAATCAACGTACATGCCCTTGACTGGAATCGAACCAGGGACCTTTCAGTCCGCAGACCGACGCTCTACCACTGAGCCAAACCTGTTTGGGCAAGAACGAACTCTTTAGGTCAGTAAATAAGGTTCTGCCATTCTGCCTACCTTTCTACCATCCTTCCTCCCATCACCAGCAGCCAAGGCTCCTACCACGACAAGCTGCACTTTCTGTCCGCGGGCCTCTGCACGTGAGTGCTCTTCTGCCTTTTCTCTGCCTGAGAAAAACCCCCAAGAGCTTTCGGGGTGTGACTCAAATGTCCCCTCCTCCTCTGTGAAGCATCCCCTCTCTGGCCGAAGTGGACAGGCTCCCTCCTCAGCCCTCCTGCAACACCATGTACAGAGTGTGGTTTTAACCCAACGCTCATCTGTGCCCTCACCGGTACAGACCACGAGCCTGCTGTGTGCCAGGCACCGGGGATACACGGAGGAAGAAGGCAGGCACGGGCTCTGCTCTGCCAGGGCTGTGGCACACGCAAGTACACGGCCATGCACCATGGTAAGTGCTGCGAAGGAAAGCACTGAGTTTACCCCCCACATTATAGTGGAATTTTTCCTTGTGTTATTAAAATATAATTTACACACAGTAAAACAGATAAATCTAGTCTTTAGCTGAGTGAACTTTAACATATGGGTACACTTATATTATAACCCAAAAGTCCCCTTATGCCCCTTCATGTTGGTTACCCGGCCCCCAGACATAACCACTCCTCTGACTCCTCTCGCCAGAGAACAGTTTTGCCTGTTCTAAAATCTCATATAAATGGAACCTTACAGCCATGCACTCATTTGTGTCTGCCTTCTTTCATTCATCCATTATGTTTGAGTTTTATCCATGTTAAGTATACCAGTGTTTTATTCCTTTTTATTGCTAAACTAGAGGCCCAGTGCACGAAAATTCGTGCATAGGAGTGGGGGGTGGCGGGGGGAGTCCCTCAGCCCGGCCTGCACCCTCTCGCAGTCCAGTACCCCTTGAGAGATGTACACCTGCCAGCTTATTTACTGATCCTGGGGAGCGGGCCTAAGCCTTCAGTTGGACATTCTTAGGGCTGCTGAGGCGGGACAGGCTCTCGCCACCACCCCTGCACTCTCAGTTGTCAGCCTGGCTGTGGCTGAGCTGAGCTCCCCCTGTGGAAGCACACTGACCACCAGAGGGCAGCTCCTGTGTTGAGTATCTGCCCCCTGGTGGCCAGTGTGCATCATAGCAACTGGTCATTCCCAGTAGTTCTGCCATTAAGGTCAATTTGCATATTACCCCTTTATTATATAGGATAATATTACATTATATAAATATACCATAATTTGTCCAAACTCCTGTTGATGGGTATTTGGGTTGTTTCTAGGCTTGAGCTATTATATAATGGACAACGATGCTATGAGCATTCTCATATAGTCTTTTCAAACAAGTGTTTTTATTTCTCTAGATTACATACATAGGAATAGAATTAATGAAATATAGGATGGATATATGTTAACTTTAGTAGATGGTACAAACAGGTTTCCATGACTGTTTGGATAAACCAGTCCACTCACCTAGCAGCAGTGTATGAGTTCCAGTTGCTCCATAGCTTGGTTAACATTTGATGTTGTCAGTCATTTTCATTTTAGTCATTCTAGGGTGTATGTATTACTCCTTCAGTATGGTTTTAATTTGAAATTCCTGATTACTAAATAAAGTATGTTGATCATTTGCTTATCTTATGTGAAGTGCATGTTTGAGACTTTTACTTTGGGTTTTGTTTCTTTTTCTTATTGATTTGTAAGATATATACAGAGCCGAAACTGGTTTGGCTCAATAGACAGAGCGTCAGCCTGTGACCTCAAGGGTCCTGGGTTTGATTCCAGTCAAGGATATGTACCTTGGTTGTGGGCACATCCCCAGTGGGGAGTGTGTAGGAAGCAACTGATTGATATTCCTCTCTCATCAATGTTTCTAACTTTCTGTCCCTCTCCTCTCTGTCAAAAAATCAATAAAATATGTTTTAAAAAAAAAGATATATACAGAATAGGGCAAAATTAGGATTACAGTTGTGAGTATACAAAACGCAGTTTATTCTTTTATTATTATTATTATTATTATTATTTATTGTATTATTTTCCATATAAATAACTGTAAACCCACTTTTGCTCCACCTTTGTCAGATTGTATGTATTACAAATGTTTTCTCCCAATTTTCATTTTCTTAAAGGTGTATTTAGGACAATCACTTTTTTATTTTATCAATTTTTAAAATTTTATTAGTTGTTGGGTAGGAGTCAAGGTTCCTTTTTTTTCCATTTGGCTATCCAATTGCCCTAACACCATTCTTTTCACCTATTGAATTATTTTAGCTTTGTTGACAACCAAATTATTATTTAAACTAGAGGCCTGGTGCACTAAATTTATGCATGGGGGGAGGGGGTGTCCCTCAGCCCAGCCTGCACCCTCTCCAATCTGGAACCCCTCGAGGGATGTCCAACTGCCTATTTAGGTCTGATCCCTCTCACAATCCAGGACAGCTGGCTTTCAACCGCTCACCTACCTGCATGGCTGATTGTCACTAACCGCTTCTGCCTGCCAGCCTAATCACCCCCTAACCACGCCCCTGCCAGCCTGATTTCCCTAAATGCCCTCCCCTGCTGGTCCAGTAACCCCAAACTGCCCTCCCTTGCCAACCTGGTTGCCTCCAACTGCTTTCCCCTGCCAGCCTGGTCCCCCTCCAACTGCCCTCCCCTGCTGACCCGGTCACCCCTAACTGTCCTCCCCTACTGACCTGGTCCCCCCCAGTGCCCTCCCCTGTAGGCCTGGTTGTCCCCAACTGCCCTCCCCTGCAGGCCTGATCACCCACAACTGCCCTCCCTCCTGGCCATCCTGTGGCAGCCATATTATGTCTACATGGGGGCAGCCATCTTGTGTATTGTAGTGATAGTCAATTTGCATATAACTCTTTTATTAGATAGGATGTGGGTCTGTTTCTGTACCCTCTATTCTGTTCTATTGATCTGTTTTTCTATCTTTGCACCAAAAACCATGCTGTCTAAATAAATGTAGCTTTATAGTAAGTCTCAAATTCTAGTAATGTAATCTTCTAATTTTGTTATCTTTCAAAATTGACTTAGATATGTAAATCCTTTGCATTCCCATAAAAAATTTTAATTTGCTTATCAATTTCTTTCCCCAAAAAATACCACTATGATTTTGATAAAGATTACATGGACTCTATAGATCAATTTCTAGAGAATTGACATGTTAATAATATTTGAATCTTCCTATCTATGGCAGAACTTTCCATTTATTTATATCTTCTTTAATTTTTCTCAGCAGGGTACACTTCTTTCATTAAATTTACTCCTAGGTATTTGTCTTAGTCTGCTCAGGCTGCCATTACAAAATATCTAAACTTAATGGTTTAAACAACAGAAATTTGTTTTCTCAATGTTTTGGAAGCTGAGAGGTTCAAGATCAAGATTTCAGCTAATTCAGCTTTTAGTAAGGACTCCTGGCCAGCAGACAGACACTTTCCTACTGTGTGCTTACATGGCCTTTCCTCAGTGTGTGTGTGTGTTCGGAGAGGGGGGGAGAATTTGGACATTTCTTCTTATAAGGGCACTAATCGTATTGGATTAGGGCCCCACCCATAATTGTCTAATTTAATCTTAATTACTTCCTTAGGTTTCCCCATTTACAAATACATTCACCTTGCGGGGCTTCAACATATGAATTTGGGAGGATACAAACATTCACCCCATAACATTATTTAATGCTTTTTTTATTTTACTGTGCATGAGGTTTTTTACATTTCACTTTCCACTTGCTTCTGCTAGTATATAGTTTTCATTTATTTCTATTAGCCTTGTACCTTAGTCCATTCCAGGTGCTAAAATAGAATGCTATAGCCTGGGTGGCTCATAGGTAATACAAATTTATTTCTCTTAGTTCTGGAAGCTGAAGCCCAAGATCAAAATGCTGTCAGATTCCATGTCTAGTGAGGGCTCACACGCTGGTTCATAACAACTCTATTCTCACTGTGTCCTCACAGGTAAGGAGGGGCAAGGGAACTCTATGGAGTCCCCTTTATAAGAACACTAATTCCTTTCATGAGGGCTCCACCACATGACCTAATCACCTCTCAAAGGCTCCACCTCCAAATATCATTATGTTGGGTTAAAATTTCAGCATATGAATTTGGGGGGGGGGGGGGCACTTGTATCCAGTGACCTTAATAGGGTCATTGATTAGTTCTAGTACTATATTTGCCTATTCTTTTGGATTTTCTATGTACACAGTAATGTCATCCGTGAAGAAAGAGTTCTTTATATTCTCTTTGTTTCTGATCTGTTTGACTTCCTTTGTGTTACTGCCTACAGCGCAATGTTGGATAGAAGTGCTAACAGTTATCCTTTGCTTGTTTCCACGCTCAAGGGGAATGTGTATAATATTTCAGCAATTAAGTATGACATTAGCCGTTTTGTAATCTTTATTAGCTTTGAGAACATTCCCTTCTATACCTGGTTTGCTGAGAGAATATGTCTTTTGTCATGAATAGGTGTTGAATTTTATCAAATGATTTTTCTATATCTATTGAGATGGTCATATCATTCTTACACTTTATTCTGTTATTTTGATGAATCACATTAATTAATGTTCAAATGTTAAACCAACAAAGCATTCCTGAGATAATTCCCATTTGGTCATGATGGATTATGCTTTTTATATCTCACTGAATTCTATTTTCTAATATTTCATTTTGAATTTTTACATCTGTATTTATAAGAAATACAGTTGGAATTCTTTATCTCTTGAAAAATACTCAAGACACTGATAAGGGGGAGCACCTCCAGGGTGGGCGGAGGCCTCAGTTCTTATCCTATAATGCTTATGGGTTTGAATTTTGTGCCTTTTAAATCATTCAAAAAGGAATGAAATGTGAATGCTAAATAAAAAACAGATGATATTGCTATGGGCTGAATGTTTGTGGCTCCCCCTCCTCATCACCCCAAATTCATATGTTGAAACCCTAACCCTCAAAGTGTTAGTATTTAGAGGTGGGGCCTTTGGGAGGTATTAGGTTTAGATGAGGTCATGAGGGAGGGGCCCCTGTGATGGGATTAATGTTCTTATAACAAGAAGAGAGATCAGAGCTCCTCTCTCTCCTCCATGAGCAGACACAGAAGGCAGCTGTCTGTAAGACCGAAAGAGGGACCTCACCAGGAACCGAACCTGCCAGCACCTTGATCTTGGACTTCCCTGACTCAAGAACTGAAAAATGAGTGTCTGTTGCTTAAGCCACCCAGTTTACAGCATTTTGTTACAGCAGCCCAAGGAGATTAATACATATTTACATTAAGTGATTAATACCATTTCTAGGAGATGCAAATGCTAATAAATGTTACCTATTGTGATGGTTAGGTTTTGTTTCTACTATTTTAAATATTGATTTGTTCCACCCATCCATGAATTCATTGGTCAACTTGTGCATGAGCCCGCACTGGGGATCAAACCCAAAACCCTGGTCCATCAGGACAACACCCCAACCAACTGAGCCGTCCCGCCAGGGCTGTGTCACATGGTTTTATGTGCCAACTTGATTGAGTTAAGGGTTGCCAAGATAGCTGGTGAGACATCACTTTGGGTTGTGTCTGTGAGGGTCTTTCCAAAAGAGATCAGCATTTGAATTGGAGAACTTTATAAAGAACACTGCTGGTGAAATTGTAAATTGGTGCGGCCACCTTGGACAATAGCATGGAGGGTTCCTTAAAAAGTTAAAAATGTAATTATTACATGATCCAGCAATCCCACTCTAGGTATACTTCCAAAGGAAACCAAATCAGTGTTCCTTGCAATGTTATTCACAGGAGTCAAGACATAGAAACAACCTAAATGTCCATCATCGGATGAATGGATAAAGAAAAAGTGACCCTAATAAATTTAAGTTTTAAAATTTCATTTAAAATGGGGGGGAAATGTGATTTATCTACACATATACACAAAGGAATATTATTCGGCCATAAAGAGAAGGAAATCCTGCCATTTGTGACAACGTGGATAAATCTGGAGGACTGTATACAAAGTGAAATAAACCAGACACAGAAAGACAAATATGTCATTATCTCATATATGGAACACACACAAAAAAGCAGAGCTCATTGTAACAGAGTTTCATGGTGGTTACCAGAGGCTAGGAGTTGAGAGAATGGGGGTGGGGAGAATTGATTAAACTTTCAGTTAAAGGAGTACGTTCTGAAAACTTAATGCACAGCATGGCCACTGTGATTAATAGTGTATCATCTATACTAATAAATATGCTAATTAGACCAGATATGCTAATTAGACCAGATAGACCAGACATCTTCTGGAGGTCCTTCTGGACAAAGCCACAGTGGTGGGGGCCAAGGCAGAGGCGGTTAGGGGAGAGCTGATAGGTGAGATCACGCTGGCAGACAGAGGGAATTAGGGGTGATCAGGCTGCCATGGGAGAACAGTTAGGGGTGATCAGACTGGCAGGCAGAGGGGTTAGGGGCATCAGGCATGCAGGCAGGTGAGCGGTTATGAGCCAGCAGTCCCAGATTGTGGGGTTGGGCCTAAACCAGCAGTTGGACATCCCCCAAGGGGTCCCGAATTGGAGAGGATGCAGACCGGGCTGAGGGAGCTCGCCAACCAATGCACAAATTTCGTGCAATGGGCCGCTAGTATACTTGAAATTTGCTGAGAGAGCAGATGCCAAGTGGTCTCACCACACACACAAAATGTTAACTGTGGGAGGTGATACATATGCTAATTAGCTTGATTTGCTAACCATTTCACAATGTGTATACTGTATATAAAAACATCACATTGTACACCTTAAATATGCACAATTTTCATTTGTTAAAAATAAACAAAAGTACAAACACACACACACACACACACACACACACAGTCTTGAAGGCCTATGTGAGACAGATCAGAGCTGATTCAAGGGGCAGAGTGGTCTCCTGCCCCCCTCCCTCCTCTCATCCCAGGAAGCATCCCTCTCAGGTCAGACCAGCCCCCCAGACCACCTCCACAATAAGACCATCAGGGTCTACAGACTTCATTAAACCCGTGATGACCTCAAGCCCCTTCTCAGCTGAGGACACTGAGAAGAACCCAGCTTGTCTGCAGAGAGGCCGCACCCTGCACATCCCACCAGCGATGTGGTGGGGTCAGCCTCCCTCCTTAGCAGCGACACTGAGGGCCAAGGACCAGGTCCTGGGTGGGGGCTGCACAGAACCAAAGGTGCCCCTGACCACCAAGAATTTAATGAGCTCCGGATATCGGAGAGAGGAGCAAGATTGCCCCGAGGCTTGAATTCTCCCCAAAGTGGAGATGCCCCACCATCCCGCTCCTCCTGATTTCGTGGTGCTGTGTGTCCATGTGGGGTGGCGAGAAATGCCACACTGTGGCCCACGAACTCTGGCCAGGCACTCACCAGACCTCCCAGTGCCCCCCATGCCCCTTGCTCAGATTCTCCAGCGATCTGTATAGAGCTGTGCATCCCCCTCTCAATCACTCTCTCAATATCTCTCTCTCTCTCTCTCTCTCTCTCTCTCTCTCTCTCTCTCTCTCTCTCTCTTTTTCTCTCTTCCTCTTTCTTCCAGTTAAAGCTCAGTCACCTCCACCCTCATCTCAAAGGCCCTCTCCTCCAGGAAGCCCTCCTGATGGCTCCAACCAGCTCAACGTTTCCATCTGGCTCCCTGTGCCCTGCTTTCCTAGCATTTAGTTGAGGTTGCAAACTGTATTCCCATGTGTGACTATTAATTGATGCCCGTATCTCTGCCTCGCAGTATCCACTGACTGACCGAGGCTCTGACTCCTGTGACAGGCAGTTCTCCTGGAGCCGTCTGGCCAACAGGCATCCAAGGCCATGCAACTGGGAAACAGGCTGAAGGAGGGGCAGCCCCTCACGGGTCCACAAAAGGTGCCATCTATGCCCACTTTACAGATGACAACATCGGCTCAGAAAAGCAAGGGGAATGTAAGGCAGTTACAGAATACATACTGTGAGAGTATTCCTGTCCCACGTACAGACAAGGACACTGGGCCCTTACCTAAGCTATGTAGCTGGTGAGCAGCCACGCCCCAGCTCAGTCCACACCATCAGGAAGTAGAGGAGCCAACCATGACCCACTCCTCACCATCGACGGCACATGCCCAGGCCCCCGTCTTTCCATCCGCTGCTCCCTGGACATGTCCGAGAGGTCCGATGAGGCTTCTCTGGTTTCTTGGGCCCAGTGGAGATGGGGACACAGAGAGGGAGACACCGGTGTGTGTAATCATATATATTGTGAAATGATTGCCACAGTCAAGCTGGTTAACAAAGGCCAGCTCGGGAGTGAGAGGAGCAATGCAGGCTGGCGGACAAACACAGGGCTTTCCTCGGCTTTCTTTCTAGTTGATTCCAGTGCGTCTCTGCCCGTCTGTGAGTGAGTCCCCTTCTCTGAGCCCCTGTGAAGTCTGAGCTGAGATGCAACAACCTGAGCGTCTCCAATACAATTTGGAATCTCCATCCGGTGTCTCCCACCTCTCCAGCTGTCCCCCCTTCCCCAATCCCGAAGATAGCCCAATTCTAGGGACTTTTGTGACTTCTCTGGATTTGCTTCCTCTGCTTGGCAGATCCTGGGGCTTCCTCACTGTCATTTGGCAAATTCAAGGGCATATATTCTCCTGAGGGGTGTTATTCACTCAACAAATAGCCACAGAAGTCTTGACCCTATAATAACCCTAACCCTTAACCTTAAATCTGGCCACGCCCATCACTGATTCGAGGGAGTCCTTCCCGCCAGCCCACTGCTCTCCTCCCGCCTTCCCTGTCCAGCCTCCATCACCTCCGTCCTAGACAGTGGCGATGGCCCTTCACTGGTGCCCAGTGTCCACTCCCACCTCCAGACCCCACAGAGATGCCCTTGGTGGTGTTTCCAAAGCACACATCTCCTCCACTGCCCTGCCTCATTTATCTTCAATCGTAGGACAAACCAAATTCTGTAGCATGACCACGTGGGCCTAAGATCTGGCCACTGGCCACCTTGGCTGCTTCCCCATTCACCCCTCTCCCACCCCACTTAGAACCCCAACAGAGCTCCTTCCCGTATCAGGGCTTGTCATCTGCTGTTCACTCTGCCTGAGACACCCATCCGCTCCCATGCAGCCCCCAGGGCCACCTTCTCAGAGAGGCCCTCCTTGACCTGCCCTCTCTCAGTCCCACCCACCCCTGCAGGCTGGATCCCCTCAATTTACACTGTCCTAGAAACCTGACTTCTCTTCCAAACACTCATCACCCTTTTAATTATAGGCTCATCGGGCAGTCATTTGTCTGATGTCTATCTCCTCCGCTAAGCTGCTGGCTGCACCCCAGGCCTCACTCAGGGTGGGGCACATCATATGCACTCAATAAAGATTGGAGGAATGAGTGAAAAAAAATCAATAAATAGTGTGTGCCAGATGGAGTCCCAGGCTGGGAACCGCAATGCTAACCAAGACATGCCGGCTCCCTGGAGGAGCTCAGGGTGTCTAGCTGGGGAGCATCCATGGAAATTAATGGCTGCAGGAATGGGGGGCTGGGGTAGAGCTTGGTCACTTCTACCAGGAGGGGCCAGGAAAAGCTTCCCACCTCAGGGATACACGCAGGGGACCTCGGGGCGAGGAGGCAGACAGCACCAGGAGAGCCAGGACATTGTTTGGGGTGGAGTTTGGTGCATTTGGGGACAGAGTGCTTGGACAGCCAGGGCATAGACAAGGCAGCTCACAAAGGCAAGACCGTGAAGACCTCGAGTGCAGGCAAAGCTATGGACTAGGTCTGTGAACGCCGTGCGGGCCAATGCTCTCCGAGCTTTCAGAGCATGCTCCGGGTCAGTAAACTGTTTCTGAGCCCACAATACATGCATATGAGTGTGTATATGTGTATGTACACGTATTGCTTACTGTCTTTGATAGACTAAAAATCAGTACAGCTTAATCTTGCTCTTATTTGATGTAGGTTAATAAAGAAGACTGTCCACCCTGCAACAGAGAGCCTTGTGGGCCCCCACACCTCCCGCCACAGAGAGGCCAAGGAGAGACCGTGGCCCAGGAGTGCCGTGAGCAGGTCTGCCTTCAAGAAACACCCCACCCATGGCTACCTCGCAGCCCGATGGGAAGGGAGAGAGGGAACCGGGGAGGTGAGTCAGGCAGCTGCTGGTGGAGAAAGGGGAGCAGGACAGGGGTGAATGGCCTCACTCTGAGGGGGGAAATGGAGGCCAAGGAGGAGCTCGGGGTCAGACTCCACGTTATAAGGAGGCAGAGGTTGGATGGAACCAGGCCCCTTTATGGGGCTGGCATGTTCACACCTGCTCAACAATGCTCAGAAGCTGACAACACTCCCCAACCCTGAGTGGTCGGAGGAGGACCTTGCCCTCTGCAGGCCCCAGAGACCCTCTGGGGAGCAAAGGGGAGCTGAGGTCATGAGGTCTCACAAGGGGCCCAGCTCACGTCCTCCAGCTGCTCAGTGACTGTTCCAGAAAGGGTGCAGATGTTCCTGTGTGTCCCCCACAGCGCCCCTGGGCTCACCGAGACATGAGAGGACATTTGAAGAAAAGGATGGGGGGTGGGGAGATGCCCATCCCCAGCCTCTGTAAGCAGAGGCCCTGGCTCTTTGGCCTCCAAAGGCAATGTCCCAAAGCAGCCCGAGGAGCTTCGGTGGGCAGTGGGCACCAGGGCAGGAGAAGGCTCTGCCAGCCCAGAGACCTCCCCTGGGGGTGCAGGTGCCCCCTCCCGGCCTGGGCACTGCCACTCGCAGACCTGCGCTCCCGCCCTGGCCCCGCTTCCTCACCGGGGACCACCGCTCGGAGGACCAGACTGGGAGGTACCGAGACAGGCTGGAGACTCAACAGGAAATGGGAGTGGGGGTTTCCGAGAGGGAGGCAGGAGATTATTAATCTCTTGATTAATAGCAGGAGGGGAAGGGGCTGTCCCGCCGCAGTTCTGAGCAGGAGGCGGAGCGGGGTCTCCAGCCTCTGGCCTCCTCCGGGTCCATGCTAGTCATTCCTAGAGCCAGGTGGGAATCACAGCCGCCCCGTGTGTTCTGGAGGGTGTTCTGCTCAGGTCCCTCCCGGCCCCCTTCCACACACACACACACACACACACACACACACACACACACACACACACACTCAGGACCGGGACAGGGACCACCTGCGGGGCCAGGGCCCAGAGGTGGCCCCAGCTCAGCAAGCGTTCGCTGCGGGCGGGTAGCCTTGGGAGCTTCTGGACCCACACACAGGCCGGCCCAGGCAGGAGAGGCGGGGAAGGTCATGCTTTTGCAAAGCACAAAGCCCAGGACTTCACATGGCCTTGCAGGCGGCAGGCAACCCAACCAGAGGAGGGAGGCTGGCTGGCGGGGGGGCCGTCTGGCGGAGGGGCTGGAAGGAGGCAGATGAAGCCCCGGAGAGTTCCGGCAAAACCCTCCGCTCTGCACATCTGGAAAAGGTTGGCTCTGTCGCCATCAAAGAGCTCCGAGGGGCCTGGAGACAGACGGGCAGAGAAGGGGGTGAGGAAAACTTAACCCGAAGGCCCTGGGGCAGGTCCTTCCCAACCGAACCTGGCAGGCCCTGCGACCCGGCCCACCCCCTCCCCCAGAAGAACCGGCTCCAGAGGGCAGGAGGGCAGGAGGGCAGGGGGGCAGGGGGGCAGGAGAGCAGGAGGGCAGGAGGGCAGGAGGGCAGGGGGGCAGGGGGGCAGGGGGGCAGGAGGGCAGGAGGGCAGGAGGGCAGGAGGGCAGGGGGGCAGGGGGGCAGGGGGGCAGGAGGGCAGGGGGGCAGGGGACAGGGGGGGAGGGGGGCAGGAGGGCAGGAGGGCAGGAGGGCAGGAGGGCAGGGGGGCAGGGGGGCAGGAGGGCAGGGGGGCAGGGGGCAGGGGGGCAGGAGGGCAGGGGGGCAGGGGGGCAGGAGGGCAGGGGGGCAGGAGGGCAGGGGGGCAGGGGTGCAGGGGGGCACATCAGTATCCCTGACATCCCGCTGCAGCGAGCAAGCCACAGAGCAGGGCAGGGCTTATCCCCATTTCCCAGGAAGGGAAGCTCAGGCACCAAGAGGGAGCAGGCTTGTCCTCGCTGCCCTCCTTCGGCCCCAGCTGGGGCTGAGGCCCCGCACAGGGAGCTCTCCAGGCCAGGCTCTTCCTCTGCTGGTACATTCCTCACCACCCAGATCTCTGCTCCGGTGTTTCCCAAGGCAGCCCGGCTTGGCCTCACAGGGCGCTCTCCCCTCCCCGGGTCTGCGAGTCCCTGACTGACACTTCCCTCCACAGGCGGGGAGGGAGGGCGTGTTCTTTCTGCCCCCCCGTGCTTTTGGCACTTGGGTGCTCACTAAGGACTGAAGAAAACAACGGAACAGACCGAGCTCATGAGCTGAGAAACCTGAGGCCAGGCCAGAGCCCCTCACCCTCTCTCCCACCACCTGCTGACTGACACGTCCTCTCTCTCTCTCTCTCTCTCTCTCTCTCTCTCTCTCTCTCTCTCTCTCTCCACACACACACACACACACACACACACACACAGACTACAAAAATCCAATATTAAAAAAAAAAAAAATCACAGAATGGGAAAATCCACACAGGATACAGTTGCATTACAATTTTTTTTTCATTCATCAAACAGATGGATGCCTTCCTTTGAGCACCTTATTGTGCCAGACCCCTCGTTGAGCCCTGCGAGTAAAGGGATAAGAGCATCATGGTCCTGCTTTCCAGGCACTCGTGGGTTGGTGGAAAAAAGTCAGCCTCCAAAGCAAACCATCTCACTCTGGCCTGCGTGGCTAAGTGACTAGAGCATCGGCCCTCTCTCTGAAAGGTCTCAGGTTCTATTCCCAGTCAGGGGCACGTATCTAGGTTACAGTTCGATCCCCAGCCTCCCAGTGGCAACCAATTAATGTTTCTCTCTCTCTCTCTCTCTCCTTCTCCCTCTCCCTTTCTCTCCCTTTCTCTCCCTCTCCCTCCCTCCCACCCCCCTCCCCACCTCCCTTCCACTCTTTCTGAAAAGCAATGGAAAAAATATCCTCGGGTGAGGATTAACAAAAAACAAGATCAAACCATCTGTGTCACGTAGACGGACCCATGGGGGTGATGGATGGCCCATCTCGGCCTTCCTTCCCATTGCTGCTCTGACAAGGCCCCCTTCGCTCCCACTCCAACCACCCCCTCCCCAGCCCAGGCTCCCTCTCTGAACTTCACTTCTCCGCCAGTCCCCACCCAGCTCTGCCTTCTCCCAGATCATTCCAGGCAGTTTACAAACATGCCCCGGTATCTCCCATCTTAAAAACAACCAACCAAACCAGCCTCCACTGACCTCATGCTGACCCCATTTCATACCATGCTTCCTTCCCAGCAAACTTCTCTAAAGAGTTTTCTAGTCTCCCAGGCTCTGTTTCCTCACTTTCATTTTTCTCCTCCACCGTGCCATCTCCTCCGCCATCCCCTCCACTCCCCAAAACTGCACTAGCCGGGGTGCCCAGGACCTCACATTCCCAAATTCAATGGTCACGCCTTGGCCTCCATCCCACCAGACTCCCCCTCCCCCTTCCTCCCTCCCAAAGTCCATCCCCAGGAAACCCACCTCCTCATCTCTGGCTGCTCCTTCTCACCCCTCGGCTGGACTCTCCTCCTTAACCCGCCTCTTAGAGTAGGGCATCAGACAGTTACATTTAACATCTCCGACACTGGAGTTCATATTACAGTTGTGATATGATGTGCTATAGTTTAATTAGCAGCATTCTTAGTAATTAAAAGATAATGCACTTCTTCCTACCAATGGCACCTTCGAATCCACGAGATACACTATGGCCCTGGCCCCAGAGCTTCCTGGTACTCTTTACTCAGCCTCCTACCTGCACCCTTACCCCTGTGCCATGAATGATACCAAAACACTGAAAACATAAAACGCACAATACATGCACATGAATGTGTGTGTGTTTGTGTGTGTGTGTGTGTGTGTGTGTGTGTGTGTGTATTCACTCTGCGGAAGACTCTGAAAAGGATGAAAAGGCAAGCCACAGAGTGAGAGAAAATATTTGCTAACCAATAATTAACAATGAACTAATATTAGAATATATAAAGAAATCTTGCCAAAACCGGTTTGGCTCAGTGTATGGGCCTGTGGACTGAAAGGTCTCAGGTTCGATTCCGGTCAAGGGCATGTACCTTGGTTGCAGGCACATCCCCAGTAGGGGGTGTGCAAGAGGCAGCTGATCGATGATTCTCTCTCATCAATGTTTCTAACTCTCCATCCCTCTCTCTTCCTCTCTGTAAAAAAAATCAATAAAAATATACTTTTAAAAAAATCTCAAAATTCAACAGTAAAATTACAAATAATCCAATTAAATGCACAATAAATGGCCCATTTAATGGGAAAAAGACATGAAGAGACATTTTGTCGAAGAAGATGTACAATTGGCAAATAAACACATGAAAAGATGTTCAACATTATTAGCCATTAGGGAAACACAAATTAAAACCACAAGGAAATAGACTGCGCAGAATGGCTAGAATAAAATACAATGACAACACCAAATGCTGGCAGGGATACAGAGAAACTGGATCACTCAGATTTTGCTGGTGGGAATGTAAAAGGGTACAGCCACTCCGGCAACAGTTTGGTGGTTTCTTAATAAACTAAACATGCAACTGCCATATGACCCAACAATTGCACTCCTGGGCATGTACCCAGAGAAATGAAAACATGTTTACACAAAGCCCTGCATGTTTATAGCAGCTTCATTCACAAGAGCCCCAAACTGGAAACTACCCAGATGTCTTTCAACAGGTGAATGATTAAACTTATTGTGGCACGTCCATACTGTGGAATACTACTCAGCAATAAAAAGGAATAACCTTCTTTAAAATGCAGGAACAGCTGAAACTGGTTTGGCTCAGTGGATAGAGCGTCCGCCTGCAGACTCAAGGGTCCCGGGTTTGATTCCTGTCAAGGGCACATACTCTGGTTGCGGGCACATCCCCAGTGGGGGGGGGTGCAGGAGGCAGCTGATCGATGTTTCTCTCTCATCAATGTTTCTAGCTCTCTAGCTCTCTGCCTTCCTCTCTGTAAAAAATCAATAAAATATATATTTTAAAAAATAAATAAAATAATAAAATAAAATGCAGGAACAGACTTTTTTTAAAAAGAGATTTCTTTAAACCCTCCCCTGAGAATCTGTTGTTGTTTATTGATTTTAGAAAGAGATGAAGGGAAAGAGAAAGAGAGAGAAGCATGAATGTGAGAGAGAAACATTGATCTGTTGCATCCCGCATGTGCCCAGACCAGAGATCAAACCCACAACCTAGGTATGTGCCCATAACCAGGAATCAGAGCCTAACCCTCCTGGCCTGGGCAGGAATAACTATTGACACACCCATCAGCCGTGGGTGAGTCTTCAGAAAATTATGGTGAGTGAACCAGTGCATTCCAAAGGTTACATACTGTCAGATTCCATTCTTGAAATGGCAAAACTATAGAAGTGGAGAGCAGATTAGTGGCTGTCAGAGGTTAAGGGCGGGGAGGTCAGAGGAATGCAGGGGAGGCTATAAAGGGGCAACATGAGGAGTCCTTGTGGGGAAGGAAATGCTTTGACTCTTGACTGCATCAGTGTCGATCCTGGTTATGACGCTGAACTATAGTTTTGCAATATGTGGCCGCTGAGAGCAACAGGGTAAAAAGGACGTGGGATCTCTCTGTGAATTTACCATTATCCCAAGTGTTTAATTTAAAAACAAACACCCAAATCAGGTCATTCCTCATCTCTACTTAAACCCTCAATGGCTTCCCAATACGCTTTCAATAAAATTCAAACTCAAGCTCTGCCTGGAATCTCCTCCTCCCCTTTCTGCTTCTCTCTGACCCAGGGCCTTTGCACTGTCTTCACCCGTCTTCCCACAGAGGTTCTTTCTCATCACTCATTGCTCAGCATCAGTGTCATCTCTTCAGAGTCTCTCCCCCGCCTCCAGTTCGTGCTCAGTCACATCGCCTTGCTTCAATGTCCTGTACTCGTCAGGAGGGGGTATTTCTTCTTGTTTTCATATTTGGGTGAATATAGATCCCATGAGAGGATTTGGTCTAATTCTCTATCCTATTCACCCCACTCCCAGCGCATAGTATACTCTCAATAAATATTTGTGGAGATGTTGAGCAAATGAATAGAGCAAGGAAAGCAGGAGGAGCAGGTGAGGAGACAGGGAGGGGTCTGGGGCACATGCCAGCCCCCACGTGCAATCCAAACAGGTTTCGCCGTGCCCAGATTCTGTTCCACTCACGTTTTCACAACCACACCCTCCCTGCGCCCACCTGCACACGTGGTCATAAAAATGTCATCAGAATGCAATGAGATGACTTCATAGCCCTCTGCAAGGGAGGCCCCACCAAGGATTTTGGCCACTCTGACCCCCAAATTTAACTGCCCAGAAATGCAGAAACTCCTTCTTCCTGCCCTCACCCACACTTGGCGCTGAGCGGGGGCGGGCAGCAGGAGGTCACTGAGGCCAGTGCCCCAAGGGCTCAGCGGGCAAATAGCTCTGGCGTTCTCTCACCAGCCACTGCTCCTCACTTGTTATTTCAATCTCTTCTCAGACAGTCATAGCCAACTTGCAGGGCTCACTACAAGCCAGACTCTGGCCTATAAACGCCGTAGCACAGGCATTGACCACCCTCCCCTGCGCCCAGTAGGTCAGGAGGTGGGTCCAATAATCATTTTTACAATCAAAACAAGTGAGACCCCAACCCCACTCCTATTCTTTCTGCGCCTAGCTCAACACACACACTGTTGCACCAGCCCTCATGTCCCAGCTCCATCCACTCACCCCACTCTTGCAAATAGCCATCCCTCACCTGCCCCTTGGGGCCACGGGGTGTGCCCACCACAGGCACAGTCCCTGGGTTCAGGGGAGAGGCCAGCGCAGGCAAAGAGAACCGAGAACTCCTTCCTCAGTAGTCAGAAAGGAAAAGGAACAGGAGAGCATACAAGAAGTGAAGAGGAGCTAGAGTTTATTATGTGATGATGAGAACTGCCTTTTCCTTTCCCAGTGAGATGTTGACTAACACCAATCCAAACACAATCATATCTTCACCTCAGATGATGCATTTGGTGGACGCTTGTGCACAAGCTAAACTAAAACCTATCGCATGGACCCTGACGAATCTGCACCAGCCCTCATGGATACGAGCCATCCTTCCTCTTTCTCTTTCTTATGTTGTCATGACAAGAAATCCAGATAATTAAGTGACAAAGGTGTTAGCTAACACTACTGTACCCATCAGATTACAGTATATAAATATACTGAACTAATTGGTTGTACACTTCAAACTTGTACAATGTTATATGTCGGTTATATTTCTATTTTAAGCAAGAAAAGAAACCTAGGATATATCTATGACCTAGAGCACATGTGTCAAACACAAGGCCCGCGGGCCAAATCCAGCCCACCAGGACTTGCAATGTGTCCCGCACCGTGCTGTCATCACTGCACTCCGCTGTCAGTTTATGACATTGTCAGTTTATGACTGTTCAGTAAACCATTCAGCCCGCGATTTAGGCTGGATTTTAGATTTTGGCCCCTTCTCTGTTTGAGTTCGACACCCCTAACCTAGAGACTGCAGTAATGGTTAAAGTAGAGCAAGGGCCGCTGGTGTGGCTCAGTGGTTGAGTATCGGCCCATGAACCATTTTGATTCCCAGTGAAGGCACATGCCTGGATTGCAGGCTTGATCCCCAATAGGGGATGTGCAAGAGGCAGCCAATCAATGATTCTCTCTCATCATTGATATTTCTATCTCTCTCTCCCTCTCCCTTCCTCTCTGAAATCAATAGACTATATATATATTTTTTAAATACAATAGTTAAAAAAAATAAATAAATCTCTCAGCAATCTGTGAATGCTGAGAGCCACTGAAAGCTACAGTCCAGAGTGGGGCTCGTGAGAAGGCAGAGCTATGAGAGAGACAGGCTGGAGGCAGGCGGGACTTTCAAGGGCATCACAGACCCACATTCTAGTCTGGAGCCCCACAGCAACTGGTTCTGTCTTCAGCCTCTCCTGGCCCTCTCCTGCCCCTCCTATCCCCTCCCCCTCTCATTGACCATTAGGAATTTCTGCTGATCAAACACCCACTGGATTGTGAGGTTATGCCAGGGTGGGGAGCAAATCCATCTTTGCACACACATGCCCCCCCCCCCTGGCCTGGCACAGAAGGTGCTGCATAAATGCATGCTTGACTCTTGTTTCTGAGTGTCAAACCACCTCCCTCACAGCTGTGCTGGGGTTGGATTCATCCAAGGGAACAGAAAAGAAGGGCAGAGCCAGCCAGCCAGCCCTGCGGCCTTTACCTCACAAGGTTGGCACAGGGCCCGGGCCACCGGCAGCTCTGGTACACGCGCTGGACCACTGTCTCCGAGCCGTTCTGCACCTGGCAGGACACCGTCCGTGTCACCGTGTGATGGCACCAGTGCCTGTGGGGAGAACAACGGTCACGTCAGCGCTGACTGTTCCTGAGGTGCCAACTGCTGGTCAAAAGTCCCCTCCACAAGCCCGGGGGCCCATCCTCTTGGGTAAGAGGCACACTGAGAAACTCTGTTCGGGTCTAAGCGGAAGGAAGAATACCACCCCTTATGGCTACCAAACCCTGGCATCATCAGCGTCTTCAGACGCTCCATGTGGAATCAGTGAAAAAGCTGTACCCTGCCTGCCTCCCGGGAAGCAGAGGAAATGATTACAACCGACGGGACCAGCTGATTAATGTTTCTCCTCATTGATGTTTCTAACTCTCTATCCCTCTCCTTTTCTCTCTGTAAAAAATTAATTATATATATATATATATATATATATATATATATATATATATATATTTTTTTTTTTTTTTTTTTTTTTTTTTTTTTTTTTAAGAATCAGGTATGATTTGTTTGAGACAGGTATAATCAGAATGCCTAAAAAGCTAATGACCTCCTGGAGAAACTGAGACCCTCTCAAGATCAATGAATTCTTGCACACTCTCTATACTTCACTTATGCCACCAACCCTCCAAAAGTTAATGTAGCAAGAAACAAAGAAACAGAGACAACTAATGGAAAACCCCACATACAAGGAATTTCAAATTATTTGAGAAAAAAAGGCTAACACCATAAAAAAAAAAGGCACCAACTCAACACAGAATAAATCACACCTCAGGAAAAACAACAATTAATAAAGCAAATAAATGGTAACAAGTTTTAAAGTATAATTAACATCCTCAAAGAGACAAGAGAATTTCTCACTCATAAAAATATATTATGAAATTAAAAAATAGACATCTTAGAAATGTATGATTATGAAAATAAAAGGCTCAACAATTTGTCTGAGAAACAGAATGAATACAGGTAAAGCTGATGAGCTGGAAATTTAAGCCATGAACTTTACAAGGATGCACAGCAGAGGGGGAAAAAGAGATAGAAAATGTGGGGGCAAAGGTAAGCAGCCTAGAAGGCAGTTCTAGAAGGGGAGATCAGAGGGAACAAAGGAAAGGATAAAGCTGAAGAAATAATAAAGAAAATTTCTGAGAAATAAAGAGACTGGGGTCTTAATTTGAAAGGGCCCACTGAATGCTAAGCAAGATGAACAAAAACAAACAGGTTGTGGTGGAATTTCAGAACACTCAGGATGAAGAGAAACTACTAAATGCTATAAAAAGAAATCAGATTGCCTACAACCAATTGGAATTAGATTTCTTATCAGCAACATCAGAATCAAGACTATAGTGACACAAGTACTTCAAAGCTCCTAGAGGAAATCCTTAAAAGCAGAATTCTATACCCAGGCAAACTTTCCTGCAAAGGCAACAGTGAGATAAAGACATTGTTAGGTGCACAAGAAATTAGAAAGTTATCAGTCACCTTTTCTGAAAGAATTACTAAAGGAAGTATTGCAGCAAAATCAAATAAAGAACATAAGGTGAACATATGAAATGTGAGAAGCAGTTATGAACAAAGAAACAATAAGACTTAAAACAGCCTAGATCTAAAATCCAAGATGATTGTGATATGGAAGATGGCAAAGAGGGGGCAGAAGGAACCAAAAGTTGCTGAGATTTTTGTCTCAGGAATGGATATAGAAGCTGTGCAACTTTCAATGTAGTAGAAAGGTATACAATTAAACATATTCTTGAATTTGAAGATAAATATTAGCAAGGCAAGAAAGAGGACACAAAACTGACCAACCACACTAAAAAAGTAAAACAGAAAATTCTATTAACCCAATAAAATGCTAAGAAAGCAAGATAGTAGCTACAGAAAATAAAGCAATTAGAAGGCAGTGTACGTATAAAGGAAAAGAAAGGTACTGAGAAAGATGTAAGCAGGAATTAATTAAATAGATTACTTTAAAAAGTGAATCAACAAAACCAAAAACAGGTTTTTTAAAAATTCTAATAGGCAATTCTTAATGAGAAACAAAGGGCACAGACATTAAAAACAAGAAATATAATTTCAAAAAAAGATATTAGAAATTATAAGTAAACTAGAGGCCCAATGCACAAAATTCATGCAAGAATAGGCCTTCCTTCCTCTGGCTGCTGGCACCCAGATCCAGGATTCCCTCACAGAGGGAGGACCCACCCACCCGCAGCAGCCCGCTGTTTCAGTGGCCTGGGCCTCCCTCTGCAGGGCAATCATGGGTAAATGGCTGGGCCCCCAACCAATCACATCGCACCCTCCTTGACTGGCCTGGCACCATTGGGTTTCATAGCATGCTCCCAGATGGTTGTCCTGATGGTCGTCTGGATGGTTGTTCCACTGTTCAGCCGTTTGGTCAATTTGCATATTACACTTTTATTATATAGGATATTATGTATGATCTTACAGCAAAATCTTAACAATTTTATATGAAAATATACACTGAGTGGCCAGATTATTATGACCACCCCATCAGTACTTTGTTGGGCCACCTTTTGCCTTCAATGCTGCGGCGATTCTTCTAGGCATTAACTCCACGAGACGTTGAAAGTGATGTGAGGAATCTGACACTATGCCTGATGAATAGCACTGTCCAGTTCTGTGAGATTTGATGGTTGTGGAACCAGCTGCCTGATGGCTCTTTTAACTTCGTCCCACAAGTGCTCAATTGGATTACGATCTGGTGATGTTGGGGGCTACCTAAGCAAGGTAAAGTCTCCCTTATGTTCTTGAAACCACTCCTGCACAATATGAGCACCGTGGCATTTCACATTGCCTTGTTGGAAGAAGCCATCTCCATTGGGATATGCCATCAACATGATAGGATGAACTTGATCAGCAACGATACTTAGGTATGTTGTGCTATTCAGATGTTGTTCCACATGAATTAAAAGGCCCAAATCATGCCAGGAAAACATGCCCCAAACCATAACACTGCCCCCACCAGCTTGAAAGGTTGTACTCATGCATGTAGGGTGCATGCTTTCATGCTGTTTCCCCTAAATTCTCACTCTGCCATCTGCATGATGCAACTGGAAACGTGATTCATTGGACCACATGACGTTATTCCAATGCTCAACTGTCCAATCCTTGTGTTCCTGTGCAAATTGGAGACTCTTTATCTTGGTAACTGTATACAGCAAAGGTGTTCGAACAGGCTTTCGGCTTCCATATCCCATACAATGCAGTGTGCGGTTAATTTGCCTACAAACGTCAGGTGGTCATAATAATCTGGCCACTCAGTGTATATTACCAATATTGGCACAGTCAAAAATACCAGAGAAGAAAATGAGAAAGTAGACAAAAGTCAACCCCTCTCCCCAATGGCACCAGGAGACTTCATTCAAAACCTGGTTCCACCACCAACCTTCTGTGTGACTTGAGCAAAGTTATATGCCCTCACTGAGCCTCCGTTCAATGAAAAATGCTACCTTTCAAGGTGTCGTGAGTTCTCAACAAGCACATCCAGGTTAGTGGTATGTAAACCGGCCTCACTACAAACCGAAAGGTCTTGATTAGCTGGCTCCTGGAACCCACCATGTTTATAAGAGCCTAAGGCTTGTCCTATTTTGCAGCTGGGAGAAGAAGTACTGGAAGGTTAAACCTCATTGCCCATAGCTGAAACCGGAGCCTGGGCTGGGAAGGGGACCCAGCCTACCTGCCCAGGGGACCAGCACCTACAAACCTAGACTCCTGCCTCTGCCTGTGGCTCAGGGAAACCGGGTCTGGGACATGTATGAGACATCACCTTCCAGAGCCCTTCCTCCGTTTCTTCCAGGGAACAGCAGCCCCATCTCAGTGTGAGTCTCTTCGGGAAGCACCACGGTCCAATCCAAGGACAGCACTCCACCCCAAGATCTGCCCCCAGCGGTCTGGAACAGACAGAGTGTCCAGCCATCTCTGAATCACACTGGGTCAGGGCTTTGTATGGAGAAATGAGCTGTGAATTCTAAAACATTTTCAAATGCCACGATTCATCATCTCCAGACATTTGATCTTTTAATGGGCTGTAAATGGCTTCCCAGCTCAAAACCTGGCCAAAAACAACCAAGAAGGCAGGCAGAGACAAGGAACGAAGGCTCTGGGGCTTTCAGATGGAATTCAAAACCCTGTTCATCCGCAGACACCTGAGGTTCTGGGAAACCGGGCTGCCTCTGAGGACCCCCGTATCCTGAGCATTGTGTGTATGTCTTCTGTTCGGTGGGTGACAGAGTGCCACCGTCCATCCCCACCCCACGCCGGTCCGTGGTGGTGAACAGGGTTGTACAGGCTACAGTGCACTCCATCCAGAGATGGCAGGAGCTGTCCACCCCTCTTAGGACCCTCCTGGAAGGATGGTCCGGGAGCACAGAACTTGGGAGAGACAGAGCTGGTCCTTGGCTGCCTCGGCCATGAGGTGCCCTTCTCAGCAGCCTCATCTTCGGCACCATTTCAGCAACGTCTCTTGGTCATCTCCCCTCGCCTTCTCCAGCGGAGCTCTCCTGGAGGGTCTGGGATGGGAAGCCCACCCCCTGCCTTGGAGATAGATCTGCTCCCCTCCGGGTCCCTTCCTTGGGAGAGGAGGCCCCCTCCCAGATGGGGAGGAGCGATTGGCTTGGCCCTGCTCTCCAAGCTCACGGGCTCCCACAGCAGCTTTCACTAAGTGTTTGGCTCCGTGGCTTGGCTGAGCCGTGAAATCCTTAATTTAGGGTCCTTTGAGAAAACAAGTGCTAAGTGGCTTCAGGAAATTATGTCACAATGGAATGGAGGGGTTTTCAGGAGGACATCCCTGGCCCGTGCCCACCTCTGAGCAAACTCCCCGACCTGCTTCAGATGCTGCCTGCCACCCAGGGAGATGTCCCTGCAGCAGCCCCTCTCCCCAGAGGCCTGGCTCCCCACACAGGCCCTGAGCCCCTGTTTTCCTAGCTGAGCTTTGCTTTGGGGAGGTTTAGACCTGATCTCACGTTTCTCTTCCAGGACCCTGCGCTCTGAGCCTAAACCAGGCCCCAGGATTTGACAGTGCCCTCCCGCTCCATGAGGACCACCCAGTCTGCCCCATTCCCTGTCCCACCCTCTACACTCCTTTTACCCGCTCCCCGGGAGTCACCTCAATGCTTCCTCTCATATGTGCTCCATTTGCTGAACAGGGGTCACACTTCATCATAACCCATGGGACACCTCCAGTTACACCATTTCAGTCTGGTCAATCCTGAACCCATCACTATCAAACCCTCCTTCGCTCCATCTTGGTGACCAGCTCCATTAAGCTCCAGGTCCTCTTACCCAGAACTCCACTGTCTTCCTCCCTCACTCCCCATGGCCAGCTTATTAGCCCCCCTATCAGACAAGTGTACCCTCTGCACCCTTCCCTGCCCTCTTCCCATGGTCCTAAGTCAGTCTCAGCCTCAGCCCCTGGTGGACTCCCTATAGTCTCTACGTGCCACCAGAGGGCGCTCCCTCAAACACAACTCTGGCCCTGTCGCCTCCCTTCTTGAAACTTTCTCAGCTCCCAATCCCAGGTTCCACCTCCCACCACACTCCATCTTGTCATCTACACTGTCACACTGTCCTCCCGAGTGTGCCATGCCACCTTCTTTCATTCAGCCAATTCTTATCCTACAGTTTCCATTCAGGTCCCAACCCCTCCTGAAAACCCTCCCTGACCAGGAAAGTACTCTCACCTCACGCTCCACAGGGCCTTGTGCACGCTTCTGTCCTAGCCCTTAGCACACCGGAAGACTACAGACAGGCTCCTGAGGACAGCAGGCCCAGGGCAGACCTCCTATAGGAGTGCTGATCTGACCTCAAGCCCTATGTCCCAGAAGGACCTTCTCCCATCCACACTCACTCACCAAAAAACTGCCTTTTGGGTTCTGCCGTGCAGGCCTGGGGTCCTAGTACATTCTGCACCCATGGCTGCAGCCACACACCTCAATGTTGGAGGGGTCCAGTTTCAGGCCCCTCTCCCCCTGGCCCTCATTCTAATTACCCAGCCACCTCCTAGCTGACCCCTGAGAGGTCAGTTCTAGGGAATTTGCCTGCTGGCTAAGCTGAAGACTCTTTGGGAGAACCTATGTTTATAATGAATGACTAAACCGATGGATGATAACTCGGGCCTCATAGGACTGAGCTCCCATCCAGAAAGCAGATCCCGTACTTAGCTGGTTCCCAGAGACAGAGGCAGAGGACCCAGCTAACAGCTCCTTCCAAGGAAAGAGTACAGCTCTGCCGAAACCGGTTTGGCTCAGTGGTAGAGCATCAGTCTGCAGACTGAAAGGTCCCAGGTTCGATTCCGCTCAAGGGCATTTACATTGGTTGCGGGCACATCCCCGGTAGGGGGTGTGCAAGCTGCAGCTGGTCGATGTTTCTCTCTCATTGACGTTTCTAGCTCTCTATGTCTCTCCCTTCCTCTCTGTAAAAAATCAATAAAATATATTAATTAAAAAAAAAAAAAAAAAAAGAGTACAGCTTTGGCACAGCCCGGCTCCTGTTCGTACAGAGACCCTTTCCTTCGGGTAGTCGGTCAGATCCAGCACCCCAAGACCTGTTTCATGGTTGGCAAAGCGGTTTCACATGCTGTTACTGTATACCCCCAACGCCATGTGTTAAAGCCCTGGCCCCAAGTACTTTAGAATGTATTTGGAGTGAGGGTCTTATCTCCAAGCCAGACCTTCATTCATCTTCACACAACCCTGGACAGTAAGGATTGTCATTATTCCACTTTTTACAGATAAGGAAACTGAGTTTGTGCCATGTCCAAGGCAGGCCCAGAAGTCACCAGCCCTTCGCCACTTGGCCACATTGCCATGTTGACTTGAAGTCTGCCCCAGAGCTCTTGGGTCTCCACTCGCAGCCATGCCTCCAGGTGGGGCCCCAGCAGCAGACCGTGATGGAGGCTGCCTTACAGCAGGAAACTGCCGAAGACCGGGAGCTGCAGACGCAGGGGCCTGGGCCTTGGGAGCGAGTCAGGATCCAAGCTAGATCTCCCCAGCCCTGAGCAAGGCGCCAACTCTAACAAGATGAAACATGACCAAGCCAGTGTGGAGTCCAGCACTGCATCCCCAAAACCCAGCGGACAAGACCCAAAACACAAAGGCAACCCAGGCTGTCTTAATAGAATAATGTGGAGAAAACCCTTGCTCCCCTTCCTCCCCACTGGCCAGCCATGTGTCTTGGGCACTGGGTGGTGTCACCCAGACCCCCTTAAATGAAGAGCTTTTAGCCCCAGCTGCCAAAGCACTGACAGCAAGCATCTGTCAGCAGCCTCCTCTGCCAGTGCAGCCTCAGCTGCCCAGAGCTGCCTCACCCACCGGCTCTTCCCAGGGCAGACCCCATCCAGTGCCTGCTTGTCAGGACGACTCTGAAGGACCATTCCAGCTGCAGAGCTCCCCGGAGGTCATTGGTAGCTGTCACTGAGCCTGCATCACAGCTCAACTGCTCCTTCTACGCTTCCACATGCATCACTCCTAAGAGCCATCCCAAATGCACATCTCCCATGTTGGAGCCATCTCAGAACCTGCTTCCTGGAGACTCAACCTCGTGTCTGCCATGAGCCCCAACAGAAAAAAAGACAAGCTAACATCTAGTGCCCTGGAACAAGAAGGCCGTGGCCGCTGTCCTGTGAGCAGATGACAGGGGAAGGGCTGCCTGCAGAGCGGTGAGTATCCCCAGGCCTCCCCATCTGAGGGAAGGCTCATATCAATGTTTCTCTCTCTCTCTGTGTGTGTCTCTTCCTCTCTCTCTCTCTCTCTCTCTCTCTCTCTCTCTCTCTCTCTCTCTCTCTCTTCCTCTATCTCTCTCCTTCTCTTTCTCTCTCTCCCTCTTTCTCTCTCTCTCTTTTTTCCTCTCTCCTCCTCTCTCTCTCAAAATCAGTGAGAAACATATCCTCAAGTGAAGATTACAAAGAAAAAAAGAAGAATCCTGCATGGAAATCAGCCACTTACGGATTGAATTTCCCATTCGCATGGGGGTAGCTAAGGGAGTATATGATTTGGCCAAACAGACGGTGTGGTTTCGAGCATTTTGATCCACAGCCACTTCCATTAATAGGTGTGCCAGAGCTGACAAGCTGTGAGAGGATGGTGCCAAATGCCTTCCATAGGATCAGCGTTCCCGCACACAACTGGGGGGACCAGGTGCTGGGAAACTCTGGCTCCACAGAACCCAGTACCAGAACTGGAACCAACCAGCACTTTTGCCTAATAAGGAGCATCACAGTTGTTCTGGGCCTGACAACAGTCTACAGTAGGGGTGTCGAACTCAATCAGAGAAGGGGCCAAAATCTAAAATCCAGCCTAAATCGCGGGCCGAATGGTTTACTGAATAGTCATAAACTGACAGCGGAGTGCAGTGATGACAGCGTGGTGCGGGCCACATTGCAAGGCCTGGCGGGCTGGATTTGGCCCGCGGGCCTTGTGTTTGACACATGTGGTCTACAGTGTCCACCATGGACCATGATGCCTTTGGCCAGAGACTGACCTCAGTAGAAACCAGAGCTTTCTGAGTGTCCAAGATCAGGACAGGGCCTGACAGATGTGTCCTCCACGGTCCTTCTCAAATAGACCATCTCTCAAAACCAACACAGCCATGGGTCCTGTGGGAACAGGCCCAGGGTTATGCCCATATAACGGGCTCCTGGGTGATGTTGAGGCAGGAAAGTGACCCTGTCCTCCTGATGGAAGTCAGAAACTAAAGCAGAAATAAGAGTAATTAATGTTTATTGAGCAAACACTTACGATGTGCCAAGCACTGTAACAAGCCCCAAGCACTGTAACAAGCCTCTGACACACTCCCTCCAGTAATTCTTATAAAACCTGTAAGTAAGAACTATCACCATGCCTGTGTTGCAGAAGAAGCCAGGCAGGCTAAGTAACTTCCCCCAAAAGGAAAAATGTGAACTTAGTGATGAGGTTGGTTAACACGCTGGTGAGAATTTCTTATTTCCTTGCAGACCACACTTTGAGTGACCTCATTCTCTCCCAGTTCCATTTCCTGAGACACAGAGAGACTGATCGGCCCAGCCCCTCCATCCACCCCAGGCCCCAGCAGGCTTCGTTTCTTTGGGTCACATGCGCCAACTAGCCAACTAGTCAAATTGGCTGTGAGAGAAGTCAAATGGCACCAAACAGAGGGCCTAGGACCCCATGCAGTAGGCACTCTATGTCCTTTAGAACAGACTGTGAGAGAAGCAGGGGCAAACTTAACTCTGGTATATGACACATGTGTCCCTTCTTCCTCCTTCCTGGCTTACAGAACCCTAGTTTTCAGACACAGGGCATCAGTAAATTCAAGAAAAGTGAGCAAAACCATTCTCATTGATCGAGTTTTTGGCATGTTCACTCAGTTCTAAGAGAGAGTCAGCTGGGAGGTTCCCAGGAAACATTATCCCCAATGGGGGAGGGGAATTTGCAAGAAAAGCAGCTCATCCCTGTTTCTGGGCACAGCTGTGTGAGGGTGTGATGCCTGGAGCTGCAGCAGCCATGTTAGAGCCGTGAGAGAAGACAGCCTGGAGACGGCAGAGCAAGAAGCAGGGTCTTCGAGCATCCGATGCTGTCAGGCTAGCTAACCCTGAAGCTACCCGTTTCTTAATATGAGTAATATTAAGTGCCGCTGTTGCTTAAGCTCATGTCAGTAGGGTTTTTACAACTCACACCTGAAAGTGTTCTAATGAAAAGAACCTGCTGCAAACAGTGCCATCCGGGTGCAGCACGTGAAGCCGGGAGGCCTAGTTTGGGTCCTACTTGTACTACTTAGCTTAGCGCCTGCGCAGCTTTGGACAGGTCTCAACTTCAGAGCCTCCGTTTCCTCATCTACAAACTAACAGCCCAACTTCCCAGGGCTGCCAGAGTCTCAAGAGCAATAACAACTACACGAATGTAATCTGTGGGCTGCAAAGCTCTAGACGGATAGTGGGGTGACTATTAAACTATGAATGAACCGAAATATAACCACAACCCTGAACTAGCTCAGTGTCTTCTCTTTAAAGCAAACGAAGACGGTGCTCTTTCCCCACAAGGTGTCTGCGATGTTTTCTCCACTAGATCATCTCCACGGGCCATCTCATCGCCTGTACCTGGGTCAGTGAGGGGCAAACTGCCCCAGCTTGACCAGCCTCGTAGTTTGGGGTTTTACGCTCCTTGGGATGTAGATGTTTCACTTCCATAAACTTCATGTGATTCCCAAGGTGCTGGCCCTGGCTGATGGAGGCCAAGGTAGCGTCAGCCATCATTTCTACAAACGGTCCAAGAGTCCCTGCCTCGTGCAAGGACGAACTGTGTGGCCACTGTGTGAGGCACAGGACGTGGGTGGGCAAGAGAGCCAGCCTCCAGGCCAGGTTTGCTCTGCCTAGCCGAATGGGCTTTACCACGCCTGAGCCTCGGGTGCCTCATCTATAAAATGGGAACAATAACATACAAACTGGTAATAATAACAACGTTTATCTGTGCTGACCTCACAACGAATGGGTAAGCAGTCTGTCACAGGTGAAAGCACACCAGTGGTGGTTACTGTCACCGTTATCTATACAATTAGGCATAGCGAAGGCCACACAGGGGACTGCTGGGCAGAGCGGCGCAGACTCTCTGAGGGCTCAGCCCCTTGGGGCTCAGAATGCCCGGCTCTAAGAGCCTCAGCTGCAGCATTTCAGGGGGTGGAACACTTCCCCTGGGAGAGGGACACGGAAAGGCCAGCACTCCTGAGCTGCCGCCACTCCTAACCCGTTAGAGCCGCCCCCTCTGGGAAGCACACAGAATTCTGTGTACGTATTTTCCGGCATATAAGACGACTTTTGAAATGAAAAAAAGTCAACCGAAAATCGGGGGTCATCTTATACGCCGAGTATATCCCAAAAAACGTCTCGATATGCTGCTAAACAAATTTTCCAACTTGATCCCAAAAATCGTCTGGATATGCAGCTAAACAAAAGGAGGAAACATGAGGGCGCCACAATTGGATGTTTTGTGTAACTTTGTCATAAAAGCCTGGAATGATATTACTGAAGACACAGTAATCAGGTCTTTCAAGAAGTGTGGCATATCAAATTCTTTGGACGGTATGGAGGATGACTTCTTGTGGCAAGATGAAGGGGAAGCCGAAGCTGAAGCCACACCATCTGATTTGGAATTTGATCCATATGATGACTGTCTTACAAATGTACCACAAGAGGACATTGATGAACTTATGATGTCAGAAGAAGAACATGATGAGGATTTTGAAGGATTTTAAGCTCACAATGCTCCTCTGCCTAGAAAAACCTCTTATCATCCCAGTCAGTCACAAACAAGCGTTTTCTGCAAGTTCTTCATGTAATTTTCTTTCCAGATGATGCCCTCATTGTTAATGTTCTCTTTTGGATTTCTTGTTTCTCGGTCAAGTTGCCATCTGTGAAGAGACCTTCCATTTATCGTATCAATGTACGGTATATTACGGTATGTTCGAAAAATGTCATTCATTAAAAATTTAATTAAAAAAAGAACTGGTGTTGCCTCGGAAGTGGGGGGTGGTCTTATACAGCGAATATAGGCCTAAACCTATGTTTTAACTGTAAAATTAGGGGGTCGTCTTATACGCCGGAAAATACGGTAGGTATATTTTCTAGACAGCATCGCCCTGTGGACCTGCGTGGAGAATTACGAAAGCTTTGAGCTGCGAGGAGCCTTTCCAAGAGCATCCTGCCCCAGCCCCCTCTTTACAGGTGAGAAAACAAGGTCCCGAGAAGCGAAGGACCCCAGGTGGCACAACAAGCCGGTGGCAGAGCCGAGCCGGTGGCAGAGCCGAGCCGGTGGCAGAGCCGAGCCGGTGGCAGAGTCGGGAGCGAAGCCAAGCCTCCTCTGTTTCTAATTTTCTCCCATCCTCCTGCGATCAGCGGGATGACTGGTTCCCAGTGTTCACTCGAGGGAAAAACTGATAAGAATCTGAGGAATGTGACTGCTGAAAGGGACTGGCTGTGGAATCTGGCATCCGATACCCGCCAGAGGATCACGCACAGTTGTATCCTGGCCGGTCTCTGCGAGCAGGACACCTCCTGGACCCGCTTCCACTGCCAGAGAAATGGTGGCGGCACCCCTGTAGCCACAGCTGTCTGCTTCTCTGAGGAATTCTTCCGTTCCCCTCGGAAGGGCAGGCAACGAAGCAACTCTGATTCAGGGAATAAACGCTTTATTCCGAATTCAATCCTGCTGTTTGCAAAGCCTTTTCTTAGGGATCACCACCTCTCCTCCCCCTTCCTTCCTGCCGCTTAGGGGCACCTGGCTGCCGGGACTAATGGTTGGCAGCTTATTAAGCTCCTACCTAGCAGGTGGAGAAAAGGGTCAGACACCATGGAACCTGCATTTTCCCTGAGATAAACCCGTGGTCTTCCTAACAAGAGCTCCCAGAGCCTGGTGGGAAGTCCCATGGTGGGAACGGCTCTGTGACCGCCCACCAGGCCCCTCCTCTCTGGGCCTCCGCCTCCCCCGCAGCAGATGGAGCAGGAACACAGGACGGACAGCAACACAGCAGAAGGGCCAGAGCAGTGCTGCCTGTCGCCCGGAAGTCAGGCAGTTGGGGAACCAGACTGGCTGAGGGAATGGCCTCCTCATATCACGGTCAGGACTAGGTTCCTGCGGCCCACAGGGCTGGAGGGGTCAGAGAGAGCCTTAGCCCTCACTCTCTCCAGGCTCGGTCTGCAAGGTCATCTCTCAGTGAGAATTCCCACAAAGCGGAGCCGCCCCTGCGGGGAGCGTCCCATGCAGATGTGCGCTGCTGTCCACCCGCCCAGTCTAAGTGCGTCTTAGAACCAAGGCTGCAGGCAGACACACTGAGTTCCTGTCTCCCGGCCTTGGCCCGAATGTAGCACAGGGCGAACATGTGTCGAATGAACAAATGAATGAAGAAAGAAGGTGCAGAGATGGTGTGGAATGAGGTCTGGAAGGTACAAAGTCAGCTCCCAGCTGCCATCCCAAGGGGCTCCGTAATTGAGCCCTGTTGGCCCTTCGGTGACCCCGCTCCAAGCTCCCCCTAGAACATGGGCTCTGCCACCCCCTCCCCAGGCTGAGCTGTGCTCCTCCCCCACCATCTGGGCCTCTAGGCCCAATAGTCTCTTCCAGGAATGCCCCTTCCCGTGCTCTCCACCTGGCCCCTCCTCTCTCAAACCTTTGCAGACCAGGTTGACCCTCTCCTTTTGGTTCCCGAAACTCTGCCCACCCACCTATAGGCACAGTACCCCCCACTCCAGGGCATTTGTGGGCTCATACCACTGTCTCTATCTCCCTGGCCTTTGAGGGCAGAAACCCACTTGGCTTGGATCTCTGCAGCAGAGCCTGGCATCAAGTGGGTAATAAGCGAAGTCTGCAAATGAGTGAGTTCAGGGGAGAACTGGATGGATGTACACAAGCTGTGTGTTGGAAGAAGCAAGTTTAGAATGCCTACATTCAAACTCTAATGTATTTTACCACTGGCTCTACCTGTGGCTCTGCATAGGAAAGCATCTTGAAGATTAGAATGAAAGACCTATCATCAGTAGGATTCTTTATGCAACTACTTGCCCGCACGTAGAGACTATTTCTAACATTGGAGAGGAGGAATGCTGCACAGTGCAATACACAGCTGTGTTTGAGGAAGAGCCATGGCTGTGGCTGGCCGGGCACAAAGGGAGGGCCCGTCCAGCTCCTGGCTGTAGGTGGCCATGTGTCACCCCAAGGGCACCCTCAGTCGCCAGGTCACAGTGAACAAGAGTGGGACCAGGACCAGAGGTCCCGCCCTCTCCCTCCTCGCTCCACTCGCCTCACCTGTGAAGCAGATATGACCTGAGGCACCTTGGACAGGTGACTTAACCTCTCTATGCCTCACTCCCCAAATACAAAATTAGGATAACAAGACCGAAAGGGTCGTTGTGAAAGTTAGATGAGTAAACCCTGTGGGTGCCAGAGCAGTGGGCAATGGCAGCTAGTTTTATACGCACTCATTCACTCATTCCTCCCCCTCCCGGGGTTGTAATTAGGCATTGGGCGGATGACTCCACTGAAGGTCCACTGTGTTCTGTTAGCTCCACACACACATGGTCATCTCTAATCTAGAAGATTCTGACCTCCACTGAGCACACTGGGCCCTGCCCACACCCAGGGGCCCGCTCCACCCCTGGAAGAGCAGCCCTTGCCCGCCTTCCCCAGGACTAACTGCCCTCCTCTGGCATCCGCCCCAGCCGGACAGCAGGTCATCACCCAGTGATGATCCGATGATGAAGGCCCTCCATCAGCAACGTCCACACCCTTCCCCCTGCAGAGTCCCTCGGAGGATGCTACCCCTGCTTTGGGGGAGTGATGACCATTAGGGAGGGACCTGGGAACCCACTGCCCTGGCACCGTGGAAAGGAAACGGGAATAAGAAGTGATAGATCCTCCATTCCCTCAGCTGATGGACAGACATAAACCCCACCTGCGGCCAGACATTCCTGAGCTCTGAACCACCAGTCAGCACCTGCCAAATACCCTAAGCCCCCATTCCTAAGTCCCTAGGTCCCTAATCACCAATCAGCATGTGCTGAGTGCCCTAAGCCCCGTCCCCAATCCTTAAAGGTGCTTGTAAGCCCCTCGCTCGCGCTCTTCCGCTCCTCTCCGTGGAAGCAGCCGGCAGGGGTACCCTTCCCTCCAATAAAGCCTGTGTGTCCTGCCATCCCGGTCTCCGGTCTACCTTCTCTATTTAATCTATCAAGAAGATGAATAATGCAGATAAAGCCCTGCACTGGGTCTGGCTCACAGTGACTGCTGGAAGAAAGGCAGCTGCCACAGCTGATTACTGTGGGTCAGCAGGCGAGAACTCGGACAACGTGGAGACTGCCCAGGCCTCAATGGTCAAGCATCAGGCTGTGTGTGGGTTTGGCTGCCCTGAACCCAGTAAGAGGCACCCGCTGGGTGTGGTTGCTGAGGAAGCTCTGGGGTCTGTGTTTCTGCCCTTGTGGGGAAGAAAATCACTGGCCTCTGAGTCAGGAAATAGGGGTCTCAACGGTCTCTTTTTGTGACTCTGAGGCAACCTGAGGTGACCCTTAATCTCTGAACCTCAATCTCACTTGAAAATGGCAGGTTCAGACTGAGGTTCTCCAGCTCTTACTCACCAACAGACTGTAAACTGGATGCCAAGAAACAACCCAAATGTCCATCAAAAGGAGAATGAATCAGTAAAGTATTGAATTCACACAGCAGAAAAGAACAGACTTGACCCCTGCAACCACATAAGTGAACCGCAAACGCAATGTTGATAAAAGACGACAAAGCAGTCTACACAGAATGAGTCTGTTTACAAGAGCAGGCAGAGCTTTCCTGCGAGGGAGAAACCAGAATAGCGGTCACCTGTGAGTGTGCTGTCTGGCTCTCTCTAGATCGAACGGTGGTTACGTGAAAGCTCACATACAGAGGAACTCGTCAGCGATTGGTTAAGGTCGTGCCTTTTACTGTATTTAAGTGATGCTTGGGGGGGGGGGGGTAAAAAACACACGCACCTGGATGGGACAATGCTAGGCCATTTGGTCAATTAACATTTTGTAAGCCCTTTCTAGACACCAGCTGCTGACATGGCCACTGGCTGATAATGCTGACAAGGAGCCCTGCCATCTGGGGGGAGGACACAGATGGCACAAAAGCCCTCCAAAACGAGGCAGGTGACCAAGACTAGACCCCTGGTCCACATCACAGCCTCACGCCATCTCCTTAGCACCCTCCCGGCCATTGCCTACCCCTCTCTCTCCTGCCGTGTTGGGCCAGGCCTCACAGGCCCCTCTCAGCATATAGGAGACCTGCTTCCTCCAGGCCCCCACGCTGGCTGAGGACAGGGAGGGGAAGGACAGGTCCTGCTCCACTCAGTGCACCCCCCAACCAGCATCGGCCTGACTCCAAGTCGGGGCTGAGGAACGTTCATGAGGAGAATGGGCCTTCGCAGCCGCCTGGGAGCTCTGGACCTGCCAGGGGCGCAGCTCCTTGGGGCAGGAAGGGAGGCTGAGGACAGAAAGTGTGCTGGGCAGAGCCAGGCCACAAAAGGTCTTGAATGCCACGCCTCACAGTCCCAGCCTCACCCTGACACCTGGAGAACCGTCGGAGCAGTTTTTAAGCAAGGGCAGGATGTGAACAGAGCTAAGTTCCAGAAGGTTTTCTCCAGCAGCCCCTTTCTCCACGACCTCGGGCTGAGGCCCTGCCAGAAGGCTACAGCCTCCAGAGAACCCCGCTGCCCTGATCAAATGCAACTCCTACCCCCTTCATCCCGCCGTGACTGAAGGCAGGCGTCCGTCCCTCCCTCCCCCCGGCTGGGCAGCCCTCACTTTCCCCTCTTGTCTGGCCACAAGGAAGGCACAGAGTCACAGAAGAGGAATTACAACTCTCCCCCGGCATCCAGGGGAGAGACCCACTTCAAGTTCTCGGTCTGTTTCTGTGCAGGGGTCTTCAAACTACGGCCCGCGGGCCACGCGCGGCCCGCAGAGGAGTCCGATCCGGCCCGCCAGGCTGTTTGGGCAGTGAGCGCAGCCGAGGTGTTACAGTAGGGATTAGTAGTTCAGACAGTCGGGCCCTGCAGCTCTCTGAGGGACGGTGATCTGGCCCCTTTAAAAAGTCTGAGGACCCTGCTGTAGGGCCTTTCCCTGCGGCCCCGCTGACGAAGGAGCATCCTCCCAGGAACCCCTGCAGGCGATTCCCAGGGGGCATCTCAGAGGACAGGCTTCCCGAGCCCTGAGAGGCCTGGGCCGAAGGGGCACTGCTGCCAGGGAGGGGGCCCAGCCAATGGGCTTCTATTTGCTTATGGTTTCGCCGTGGGATCAAAACAGAAAATTAAATCCATCGCAGGCTGCAGAGGGCTCTGAACCAGGCCACCCAACTGTCACACATGAAAAAGCTGAAAAGTAATGGCTTGCAGTTTCCCTGCTAGGAAGGTTTCCTTTAATCAGTCCTGTGGTGGGAGGGCTGCTTTTGGTTAGAATTCCTTGGGATACGGTTCTCTCCCCGCCAGAGGAGACCTCACAGCGGGACACTTGGAACCACACGACGGTGAGGCCTGGAGACCTGCTTTCCGCACCCCGAGCCACTTCACGGAGGGACGTCTGACATACAAAGAGCTGCACGTGTATCACGGACACGATGTGGTGAGCTCGGAGCTAAGTCTGCGCTTGTGACACCGTCACCACCACCTAGGCTGCCAACATGCACACCACTTCCAACAAGTTCTATTGTTGTTCTACTTGTTGTTCTTCATTTTTGTGATAAGAACACTTAACGTAAGGTCTCTTAGAAAATGGTTAAGTATCCGGTCTTAGCTGCAGGCTCCTGCTGTACAGTAGACCTCTAGGACTGACCCGTCTTGCCTAACTCAAACTCTGCACCCTCTGACTAACACCTCCCAGTTCCCTGTCCCACTGCCCCTGACAGCCACCCCGCCACTCTCTGCTCCGGGAGTTGGGCTATTTTAGACTCCTCCTCCACGTGGAATCAGATAGTGTCTGTCCTTCTATGTCTAGCTAGTGTTACCTGGTGTTCTGTCCTCCGGGTCCATCCACGTTGTCGCCAATGGCAGGATGTCCCTTTTCAAGGCTGAGTAATATTTCTTGAATTGCATTCCCTGCATGTAAACGCCACATTGTCTTTATCCAGTCATCTGCTGACGGGCAGAAACCTGCTTTCCTGGGGCAGAAAGTTCCAGCAACAGCGATTGCTGCTGTAACTCCAGCTTTCATGGTGTGACATGACAGGGATTTATTACCTTACGGAGCTGGAGGTTAGAAGTCCAAACCCAGTCTCGCTGGGCCAAAGTCACGGTGTTGGCAGGACCGGCTTCCTCCGAAGGCTCTAGGGGAGATCCTGTTCCTTGTCTCTTCCAGCTTCGGGAAGGGGCTGCCTGCATTCCTTGGCCGGAGGCCCCTTCCTCACATCACTCCAACCTCTTGCTTCCATCGTCTCATCTATTCGTTCTGACCCTCCTGCCTCCGCTTCTAAAGACCTTTTATTTAATAGCATCTGCAAAGTGGTATAAGGTAGCAGAGTCGCAGGCTCGGGGAGTAGGACGTGGGTATCTTTGGGTCCCACACAGCCAGGAGGTGGCCCCCGTGGGCCTGGGCAGGGAAGCGCAGTTCAGACAAATGGGAACTGGGTCAAAAACCTTCATCACCCTTTCAGAGCTCCCTGGCCACCACAAGCCTGGTTTTGGGAAACACGGTCCCTAGTTAATACAAAAGGCATGTGGTTCAGAACCACTGATGCAAATAGGAACTGTGCAAAGAGGCACCTAGGGGTGGGACACAGGAAATGGTGCACGTGGCTTAAAGGGGCCAGATCCACTGCTCCCCACAAGGCGCCTCTGCTCCTGCTATTCCCACCAACCTGGACAACCCCCCCCCCCACCCTCCACCCCTGTCTCTGCCCCCACCACCTCCGTCTCTGCCCCCACCACCTCCGTCTCAGCTCTGCCTCACTCCGGGCCTAGAATGACTTCCTTCCCCAGTGGCTTATACCCTCCTGCCTCTCAGACCTGGTCTCCTCCTCCTGTCCCCCCCACCTGCCTCTGTGCTCCCACACTGCTCAGCTTTACTCCTAGAATGCACCCCCACAGCCCAGTAAGGGTGCAGACAAGGATGCGCTCCCCCAGCTGGACGAACCCGTCATCCCCATCTGTGTGTCCTTTATCACTCGACCTCCGCTCCCAGGCACCAAGAGGTAGGGTGGCACAATGGTTAAGGGCACAGATGTGGACAGCCCGGGTTCCAATCCTGGCTCCGCGCCTGTTCGCTGTGTGACTGGGGACAAACGGTTTAGCCTCCGTGCCTCAGCTTCTCTATACATTTGGGATAATATAGCTCCTCACCCAGGGGTTCATTTGTGAGGAATAAATGCGTTAACAGAGTACCTAACACATAGTACGCCGCCTGGCACTTGGTAACATGGTAACCACTAATTTAAGTGCTTGCCATTGTAGCTAGGCATCTAGCCTATTCCATGCATGGCAGTGAGCATGACAAAGCTGCTCAGAAAGCTCACAGTCCAACAGAGAACACAGATATTAAATAATTAAATAATTAACTGCATAGCGATAGCATGTGCCCCTGCCTCACAGTGGCTCCTCCAACCCCCAACAGCTGCATCTGCGCTTGCTTCTGAGCTGGCAACACCCACAGCTAGGCACACACAGGACCCTGTGTCTTCGCTGTGTTCCTAGTTTCTATAGACCTGACGCTCTAACACCTGCCAGACACGCCTTGTTCTGGACAGCCTGCACCACCTTGCCTTGGCCTCCTGCTCCCTCACCGGGTCCCCTCTCTAGTCCTGTCCCAAGGGCACGCTCTTCAAATGCAAACCAATCAATCCGGCCAGAGTCCACGCCCCAACCGCCTCCTTTATGGGGCTCTCCCACTTAGAACTGCCCCCTGCCCTCAGGAAGGACCAGGCACCAGACACCTGGGGACAGCCTTCCAACCCCAGAGCACACTGAAACGGTTCGTCCTGGCCCCCCCAGACCTGCCTCCCCTCCCTCACCTGTTCCTTCCTCGAAAAGCCACAACAACAGCTATTTTTCCACCCTCTACCCCCCCCACACTCCCACTCCCCACGAAACCCGGTGCTCCCCGGTGGTCCTGTGCGGCTCTGGAACCGACAGTAATAAATGCGCGTATGTGCCTCACATTTCCTATCAATGCACTGTATTCCATTACACCCTGCCACTCCATCAATCCCAGCGCAGGCCGGCAGCTGAAGGATGCAGGTGACACAGGATATGAAGCCAGAAAACCAGATTCCAGTCCTGGCTCAGCTACACCCCAGCTACATCACCTCCCCCAAGGCCCTTTGGTCTCCCAGCCTTTTTCGTGTGTGTGTGTGTGTGTGTGTGTGTGTGTGTGTGTGGATTGTGGGGAGGAAGTGAGGGGACTAAGACCTGCCCCTAAAATAAGGAACAGACCAACACACACATGGTCAGCCTAAAACTCCAAAGGTCAGTGTTTAGGCCCAACCTGGAACCTGCAGCGTGAAATGCTCTAAAATTGGGTCCAAATGCAGAGAGCACTCCTCCCACAGAGAATCATGGAGACCGACAAGGACTGACAAGGAAGATGAAGAATCTCCTTCCTCCTGAAATCTCCTGGGTCCCACCACCTCCGGCGCCCCATCCCTGCCCGGGACCCTGCCCTGACACCCCCAGCAGAAGCAGGGCACGGGGTGGGTCGCAGCGGGGCCCTCATTGAATTCACACCCCACGTCAGGCCTTTGGGAAGGCAAACAATAACCAGAACCCCATTCAGGCCTCAGCACTTCCAGCAGAAAGGGGGTTATCCGCACCCCCACACACTCCCATATGTGCTTGTGTGTGAGCAAACTCCAGAGACCAAAGAAACTTCCATCCTGTACCAGAACCGGACCCCCGGAGAGACAAACAAGCCCGTGTTTTTCTTCGCCATCTGCTCCTGCTCTGAGGGCTGGGGCCTCCCCCTCCCAGCCTCCTCCCCTTCCCTCTTTCCTTCCTCTGCCCAGTCCCCCGTGAGGCCTCTGTTACCACAGCCAGGCTGCGTGACCTCCCCACAGAAGGCTTTCATTAATAGATCAGTCCGGAGAGGCAGGGTGGGGGCAAAGGGCACAGGCCAGAGAGGAGACCAGAGGAGGGGGGCCGGCTCCTGACAGAGCCCTGAAGCCACATGGGAGGAGAGAGGGACGCGGAGCTTGGGGTCTGCGGGAGGCCCACCAGCAAAGCCCACACAGCCTGGCGGGCAGCACGGCCCCCTGCAGCGCGCCCTCCGCTCCCCAGCCCCGGAGAAGGGCTTCCCAGTCCTAGGCCTTACCAGATATTTACATTGAGGCTGTCGCAAGGAATTTTATGGAAAACGTCCTTTTCTCCACCCACTCCCACTTCAAAGCAAGAAGCAAAGACCCCTGAAGCTGGTGGCCTCCGTGGCTTCTTTAAAGTGGCTTCTGGAAGGCTGATCTGGCGGATCAAACCACAGACAAGGACCTCACTCCAGGACCCCTGGACATTGCAGACCTGCTGGGGGGGGGGGGGGGGGGGAGATGAGCGCCCCGGTTTCCTGAAGAAGAGTGCGTCAAGCACTCCCTCTTGCATTGACTTATTTGTCCCTTGAGGTGTTACTCCCTCTTGTGTTGACTTATTTGTCCCTTGCTTTTGTCCTCGGTTGCTTGCACCAGGGACTGTGCATCCCATCTGGTGGCCCATGTCCTTCCCCTCCTTCCATGCCTCCAGAGGCTCCTTGTGGGCTCCAGGATGAACCACAGCTTCTCCACCGGACAGCTCAGGCCTTCTATCAAGGGGCTCACACCCCCATCCCTGCTGCCCACCTCTGGGTTCAGCACCCTGGTCCAAGCCCTCCAGGGCTCTCTCCTTCCTGTTGCGCCTTTGCACACGCCCTGTTGTCAGCCTTCCCTTCCTCTGTCTTTTCTTCAAGTGCCACCTCAAACATGACCCCCTTTGGCGAGGCCTCCCCAGCTGTCCTGGCACCACACTGCTCCTGCCTCTGTTCTGTAGCCCTTTACCAGGTATCGCTGGCTCCTCCTGTGATAACTGTTCAGTGGCCCCCTCTGAATCACTTCTGCGCACTCAACAGCTGACAGTCCTCCAGGCGGGCGTCTGGAATATCCATACAATGAATGACCACTTCATTGGGGTTTCTGGGAAAATGTGTTACAAGAAAAGGCAGGACTCAAAAACTAAATATACTGACCTTTCTCCTTAATAAATCCCGTGTGATCTCAACTCTGAAAAATTATAGATCGATAGATAAGCACAGCACCAAGACCAAAAGGAAATATGACTCTCAAAAATGGAATTACAGGAAAAGAATATTCTTTTCAACAAATGGTATTGAAAAAAATTGGATATCCACATGTCAAAGAATAAAACTGAACCCTTACCTTGCACCATATACAAAAATTAACTCTAAATGGGTCACAGACCTACACATATGTTCTAAAAGAATGAAACTCTTAGGGCAAAACATAGAAGAAAACATAGGGCAAATGCGTCCTGCCCTGGCCAGGTAGCTCAGTTAGTAGAGCGTTGTCCCAATGCACCAAGGTTGTAGGTTCCATCTCCAGTCAGGGCATATATAAGAATCAACCAATAAATGCATGAATAAGTGGAACAATAAATATCTCTCTCTCTCTCTCTCTTCCACTTTCCCCCCTTCCCTCTCTTCCTAAAGTCATTTTTTTTTAAAGCTTCATGATATTGGATTCAGTAATGATTTCTTGGATGTGACACCAAAAGCACAGGCAACCAAAGAAAATATAAACTGGACTGCATCAAAACTTAAAGTTTTGTGCATCGAAAGACACAATCAACAAAGTGAAAAGACAATACACACAATGGGAGGAAATATTTGCAAATCATATATTTAATGAAGGGTTAAAATCTAGACTATATAACAGACACCTACAGCTCAATAACAACAAGCCCTAGCCAGTTTGGCTCAGTAGATAGAGTGTTGGCCTGAGGACTGAAGGGTCCCGGGTTTGATTCCAATTAAGGGCACGTGTTTGGGTTCCAGGCTCAATCCCCGGTGGAGAGTGTGCAGGAGGCAGCCAATCAATGATTCTCACTCATCACTGATGTTTGTATCTCTTTATCCCTCTCCCTTCCTCTCTGAAATAAATAAAAATATATTTTTAAAAAAATAACAACAACAAAATCTGATTTTAAAATGGGCAAAGGAGCCCTGGCTAAAGGTGGCCAGTTCGATTCCCGGTCAGGGAACATGCCCAGCTTTCTGGCTCAGTGGGGGAAGAGGGAAGGTACAGAAGGTATTGGATCAATGTTTTGCTCACATGGATGTTTCTCTCTCTCTTTCCCTTCCTCTCTTTCTCTCTCTCTTTCCCTCTCTCTCTCTCTCTCTCTCTCTCACTAAAAATCAATTATTTAAAAATGGGCAAAGGACTTGAATAGACATTTCTCCAAAGATGATATACAAATTGCCAATGAACACATGAAAAAATGATTAACATTAAGAATCATTGGAAAAATACAGATCAAAACCACAATAAGATACCACTTCACAACCATTAGGATGGCTACTATCCAAGAAAAATCAGAAAATAAGTGTTGGCAAAGATGTAGAGAAACTGGAATGCTTTTGTACTGTCCATGGGAATGTAAAATTGTGCAGCCGCTATGAAAAACAATATGGTGGTTCCTCAAAAAATTGAAAATAAAATTACTCAATGATCTAGCAATTCCATTTCTGGGTATATATATATATACCCAAATGAATTGAAAGCAGGGACTCAAAGAGATAACTGTGCATCCATGTTCACAGCCAGCATTATTCATAATAGCCAGGAGGGACAAGAATGAATGGATAAACAAAATGTGGTCTATACATACAACGGAATATTATTCAGCCTTAACAATTGAAGAAAAATATTATATGATTCCACTTACATGAAATACCTAGAGTAATCAAATTTTGAGAGACATAGAGTAGAATGTGGCTACCAGGGGGTGGGGAGAAGAATGGGGTGTTAGTTCTCATGGGTATAAAATTTTCTGTTTTGAAAGAGAAAAGACTCTGGAGATGGAAGGTGGTGATGGTTGCACAACAATGTGAATGTATTTAATACACCGAACTCTGTACACTTAAAAGTGGTTAAGATGGTAAATTTTACATTATGTGTACTTTAACACAATAAAAAGAATAAAAAATTTAAAACTTATATAATTATAAATGATTCTTTTTAACTTTTCCATATGTCCCAAATGATCTATAATTAAATACTTTTTTCTGTTTTAAGAAAATGTGTCAGGCTCTTTGACCTAAACATCTGGACTGGCCATGGAAGCCTGGGCCTCCACCACTCCCAGGCCTGCTGGGCACAGGCTCCCCTCAGCTCTCTCTCCCTGACACCAACATTTGGTTTCCATTCCCCGCTCCTGGAGATCAGCTCCTGCTGATCTCAGGTCCAACGGAAAGAAAGCAGCTCTTGGGAGGGTCGACTTGCATCCCAAGGGGGTGAATTTGGCTCCATCAGTGGTGAGCTGCCTTGCCCAGGCACCCCCGGGCCCTGGAGCCATCCATCCTGCAGGCTACCCACCCACTGTCAGCAGGGCAGGCGAACTTCCTGGTGCAGTAACCCAAGCTCCTCTCTGCTCCCCACGGGCGCCATTATTAATCTCAGGGCAGATCCTATGTCCGAAGCTCAGACAGCTGTCCCCACTTGCAGCTGCTCCAGGCCAACAAGCAGACAACTTCCAGCATTACCACCTCCCTGCCAGTGACCGGGCAGAAAACCCCTTTCCTGCCAAACCCCTTGCTCATGCAATTGCCTGGGCCCTCACACCACCACATCGGGGGCCACGGGCCTCCCCGTTCACTCCCTCGTTTGTTCAGGTTCAAACGCATCTCCAGGCTCATGAGCTCCTGATCGAGTCGGACTTCTCAGACTGGAAAGGAAACACAGAGGTGTCCCAGCTGGTCCTGCTGCAATGGAATCAACAATCAGGGAGTGTTTTAGCCCACACTCTGTGTTTGGCCCTGGCATACATGCGGTGGCAGACAAAGCCATCTAGAATGGGGCATGCAGCCCAGCTGCAGAACAAGAGCAAGAAACAAGAATAAAGCAAGCCAGGACGGGGGGGTCGGGGGGGGGGGGGACACTGGGCCAGGTGCCGCACAATTCAGAATGCAGGGGCCACTGTGCACACTGAATTCCAAGTGCAACACACAGCATTGACTCACACGGCTCACTAATGCTCCTGCAGGAACATGCTTTGATTAGTCCCATCTCACAGATGTGTAAACAGATGCATGTGAACAGTAACTTGCCCACAGCGAGAGGGGGAGCCAAGTTTCTGACGTAAATTTGCCTGATTCCAACATCCTGCGTATGAGATCTGGGCTCTCAGGCCCACCCACCACACCCTCACTTGGCTGAGCCTTTATAAACTTACCCACCCACCTATGCACAGCTGGCGGATGGCCACCCAGCATGAATCTAATTCTGGTTCTATATTGGCAGATAGAGATGATCAAATAGGACAATCCAGGACTCCCAGAAGCGTCCCTGCTGGTGGGTCCCAAGATTCCACGCACTCGTGATTTTGTCCTTCTATATTCTCTAGAACACAACTGTGACTCCATCCTAGCTGTCCCTGTGACTCCTCCACATGCACACCCACAGGCACAGAAGGACCAGAGTCAGCCACATGGCCAGCCCTGCATAGAGAGCTAACACCTGGACTAAAATCTATAGAAGCACAGCATGCCGGTCTGAAACACTGTTCTCACTCTCAGGAGTGCTTTGGGCCATCTGTGGTTTGGTTGGGGACACTACCTATCTGAGACACCTGTGTGGAGGGACACGGGTTCGTGTGTTTGGCTCTGCTAGTCAAGAGGGCCCTTGGTTTTCATTTCAACTGCATTTCCCAGCATAGGACAAGCTGAGTGAGAGAGGAAGGCGCACACACTCCCTACCCTTAGCTCAGCATTCAGACCCCCTGGAACAGATGCTGGGGAGAAAGAGAAAGACCAAACAGAAACTGACAACTCATGGTCTAGTCCAGAGCTGTTTTCAGGAAAAAATAAGATACTGCTGATGGTGGGAGGAGAAAGGGACGCATGGGTGATAATGGCACAAAATAATTTAGCCTCAGATCACAATAACTGGCCTTACCAAGAGTCTAGAAACCATAGTCCATTGTTAGGCTTTTGATTTAATAACTGGGAGGGGGAGGTAGAGGAGGTAGAGGTGAATTCAAAGTCATTTAATGCCAAAAAAAAGTCTTATCTATAAACCAAGAAATGAGGCAAAGATATCATCTTTAACCATGTCCTGGACCCACACAATGTGTGCCCCTTTGCAGAGTGGACACAGAGGAAGAGAAGAGGAGAAAAGATGAATACAAATGGGACCAAACCACCATCCACTTTCTAGACTCCCTGGAACCTGTGAATATGTTTTCTTACACGAGAAAAGGGATTTTGCAGCTGTGATTAAATAATGATTTTTTTTAACGTTCAAATAAATAAGGATCTTGAAGTGAGGAAATGATCCTGGATTATCTGTCTGGGCCCAACCTACTCACAAAGATCCTTATAAAATGGTGGGCAGAAGGATCAGAGTCAGAGAGAAAGGAAATGTTGGAAAGAGAGGTTGAAGGGTGCCTTTTGAATGTGAAGGAAGGAGCTATATGTCAAGGAATGCTAGCAGCTTCTAAAAGCTGGAGAAAGCAAGGAAACAGATTCTCCCCTGGAACCTCCAGAAGGATCAGTCCTTTGAATGCCTTTCAGCCCATTTTGGATTTGTGACCTGTAAAACTAAAAGATAATCAATTTGAGTTGTTTTAAGTCACAAAGTGTATGGTCATTTGTTACAGCAGCAATATGAAACTAATACCGCTTACAAAGGGGTTATTCCTTCCCAGGTACTCTCTGTAATCCAGGCACTCGGCAATAGCCTCGAGATACTGTGCCAAATAAGACAATGGGCTCCCTGCCCCCAGAGAACTTACAGCCTTGGGGTAGATAACTAATTGTTAATCCATTAATTATAGGATTGACTTGCAGTTATCATGAGCTTCTAAGTCAGAGAGCAAGCTCTGAGGGCGTTTAACAAAGAGTCTTAACTGTACCTTAGGGGCCAGCAAAAGTTTCCCTGCAGGGAAGGTGTGATGTTTAAGCTGATATCTGAGCTTTGAGCAGAAGTTAGCTAGCCTGAGATAAAACAAAACTGGTCAAGGCAGGAAGCAGGTTAAAAGACAACTGTGGTGGTGAGCAGAGAACCCAGAGAGACAAGGAGACAGAACTCCCTCCAGGCCCCTGATGTGGGAGTCTCTCTCACCTGCTCAGCTTCATGTTCAGAGCTCTTGCATGAAGGGTTTCAGGGACTGAGCTAATTATTACCATCAGCTGTGGGACCAAAGAGAGGAAAAGCCTGGCAAACCCTTTAGAGGCCCAGAATTTCATCACCCCAGAAATGGGGGGGGAAGAGAAGGGGGTGGGGTCCCCGGGCAGGCTGAGGCCTCTGAGAGCCAGAGAATCCGAGTGGAATCAGCCCTTGTGGCCAAATCAATCACAAAGAGGCAGGAAGAGGAAAGTGCCGATTTCCTAGATAAGCCTTCCAGGGGAGCAGGAATGGCAAAAATGTCAGATGCCAGAGGCAACTGGCCAACTGGCCGGGCACAGACAGCGGGAGCCAAATTGGAAAGAAACTGCCACCTTCTCTCAAAGGCTTTCCAAGTGCGTCTGGGTGTGTGGCGGGCCCTGGCGCCACCAAGGGCCGGCAGGGTGGCAGAATGGGCAGCGGCAGGCCCTGAGACTCCAGAGGCTACCCCCTAGGGGAGAGGGAAGCCTGAGCCTTCACCATGGCTCCGAGCAACGAAGGCCCACTGCTGGGAACTCAGGGGCTTCTCAGCAAATACCACACAGGCCCTGCCCTTCCAGAACAAGGAAGGGCCGGGACCAGACAGACAAAGACATCAAATGTTCGGACTGTGTTCCGAAGCTAGTCACTAGCAGTGGGTGCAAACAACTTCACACACACACACACACACACACACACACACCCTTCCACAAGGGTGTGGCACCCCCTCCCCACCTTGTTCAGGAAGGTAAAAGTGGGGTGAGGGAGTTATAAAGCAGGGCCCTCATCCAGTGAGCAGGAACCGCTGAGTAATAATTAGTCTGCATATTTAACCCGTTTCCTCATTTAATCTCAGCCCAATCCTATTAGTTTCGTGTTACTCGTGAGGCACCGCGTCAATGGAGGGAAGTCCGGCTCGACAGGCTGGCTGCAGGAGGCCCGCCAGAAGGAGTACTTGGGGTTCCCTTGGCTGTCATACCCCCTGGGACAGGGAACCCCTCAGAACTCCTCGGCCCCTGGCCTCCCTGTGGGCATCTCAGAGCCTCCAGACCCTCTAACCTGCTCCCCAGTCAAATTCTGGGGCGACCCTTGGTGCTCACCCCCCAGTGGCTGTGGTTCCACTGGAAGATAGACTGCCCCCACCCTTCACTCAAAGTCTTGAAAACCTGAGCAGGGATTCAGAAAAGTCAACAGGAACCCGGATTCTGTATTTCTCTGGCTCCCCCAAAGCACCTGGTGGGCAACTGCAGGGCGGGGTTGGAAATGACCTGGGGGAGAGCGCGAGAGCTCGGGACTGGCTCCTGCAGGGCAAAGGCCCTGCGGTGGCTGAGGTGTTTAACCTTGACCCACTAGGCCACGCTTCCCAGAGCCTCATCTAGAACAGTGGTCGGCAAACTCATTAGTCAGCAGAGCCAAATATCAACAGTACAAAGATTGAAATTTCTTTTGAGAGACAAATGTTTTAAACTTAAACTTCTTCTAACACCACTTCTTCAAACTAGACTCGCCCAGGCCATGGTATTTTGTGGAAGAGCCACACTCACGTGGCCAAAGAGCCGCATGTGGCTCGCGAGCCGCAGTCTGCCGACCATGGGTCTAGAACACCACCTTCCTGAAACTCCCCTTGAAAAGGAACTGGGGGCCTTCGGTGGCTGTGAAATGCCCCATTTCCCAAGCTTTGCAAGGCCGGTCAAGCACACTGACCATCCTGGGAAAGCTTTTATCATTTCACACGGCTGCAGAGTGTTTACTATTTATTGTTCTAAGCCACATGTGTCAAACACACGGCCCGAGGGCCAAATCCAGCCCGCCAGGCCTTGCAATGTGGCCCACACCGCGCTGTCATCACTGCACTCTGCTGTCAGTTTATGACATTGTCAGTTTATGACTGTTCAGTAAACCATTCGGCCCGCGATTTAGGCTGGATTTTAGATTTTGGCCCCTTCTCTGATTGAGTTCGACACCCCTATTCTAAGCACTTCATTAACAGTAACTCTCTGAAGCCCCAGAATGACCTGATGATGTAAATACCCCATCGGTCACCCCATTTCATAGATGGGGACACTGAGGCCCTGAGCGGTCAGGTGACTCGGCCGGGGCCACCAGAGCAGGGCCCCGGACCCAGGAAGCCTGGCTGCAGAGCTGCTCTTCACGAAGGAAACCCTTGAACTTGGTTCACAAGCTTCTTCTCCTAAGTCCCATTAACACCTGACGGAACACGCTCCGGACGTGGTCCGGGGAGGCGGGAGCTGGCAGAGGTCAGCAGGCAGCCTGGCCAGCTCTGACCTTTGCAGATCACCCTGGAGGCAGCGGGGGGCTGGGGGGTTAAGGGGGGCAGACAGCAAGACGCAGGCGGTGGGAGCCCACACCTCTCTCTCTGAGTGTTACAGAATTAGCCTGGATGCGGTCCAGCTCCTTTCAAGGTGGTCTCACACAGGCCCCCAAAGAGAAGCAGCTAGACCCTGGCTGCTGGGAGGCAAGAAGGGGAAGACCAGACAAGAGAGCCTGGGACCCCAGGCTCCTGGGAGAGAACAGGGTGGTGCCGTGTCTGCTTCCATAGGCTCGGCGGCAGGGTCCCCGAAAATCCTCTCACAGTTAGTTATTGTTGCTCTGTTCCCCCGCCCCGGGCGGAGCTGGTCGGGGTCCAGCTCACACACTCTCGAAGCGGCAATGAAGTGTCGGACCAGTGCAGGCCAAGAGAAGCCTGGAGTGGTGTTCTTATTGCCATAGGGACTGTTTCTCTGGGAATGGGTTTTAAAATAACAGACAAGCTGGGGCGGGGGAGAGGGGAGAGAGAGAGAGATGAAGGGAGAGGAGATTCAGAAAACCGTGGGGCCTTAGGAAAAGGCCAGTCCATGTGATTTTCCCTTTGTCTTACTTCAAAGGAAAAAACACACACAGAAATCCCTAACGCTGGTGGCTCCTGGCTCCTCTTAGCGTGGCTTCCTGGTGGGGACAAAGCACAGACAAGAACCTCTCTCCAGGACCCCTCAGAGCAACAGGCCTGAATGGGGGCAGAGGCCACGACCTCAGTTTCCCAGAGGAGAGAGAGCAAGGCATTTGTTCATTCATTCATTCATTCATTCAATACGCAGGGGCAGAATACCTGATTGTGCAAGCCGGGCCTAGATATTAAAATTAGGCTACAAGACCCCAGGAAGGAAAAACACAAGCATTTTACAAAAACACGGGGTGAGTGGACGCCGTGCTGTTCTGCCTTTTCAAAGCTGAGAAGCACTGCAGAGTCTTACAGGGTTCCAAGGAGCAAAGCAGCTGGCCCCCAGGACCCCATCCCCCCAGCACTGGGAAGGGACAGAAGCTCCAGTCTGCAACCTGGCCCTGCCCATCCCAGTCCACAGGGCCAGGTGCTGCCAGCTGCACTGACTGAGCCTCCTCTCCCCGCGGCCCCACCCCCACTGCCTCTGCCTACTTCAGGTCTCCCACACTGTTAGCTCACTACCCCGCTCTGGCTCTTCTTCTTTGCCCCATCTCCTTCCCCCTCCCCCACCCCCGGCACCCCCCAGCAAAGCTGGCACTGTCCTGCTATAATCCTGGCTCATATAAAGCCCAAGCTCCTTAGGGTGGCAGAAGGGGCTTTGCCTGCAGGCTCCAAAGGTCTAGTCTGCCCTGCCCCCACCCTGTCTGCCTGCAGCCCACGGCCCAGTCACTCTTTTTTTCTTTTTTGAGAAACATCCTTTTGTTGTTCCACTTATTTTTTTTTATTTTTTTAATATATTTTATTGATTTTTTATAGAGAGGAAGAGAGAGGGATAGAGAGTTAGAATCATCGATAAAAGAGAATCATCCATCAGCTGCCTCTTGCACACCCCCTACTGGGGATGTGCCCGCAACAAAGGTACACGCCCTTGACTGGAATCGAACCTGGGACCTTTCAGTCCGCAGACCGACGCTCTATCCACTGAGCCAAACAGGTTTTGGCCGTTGTTCCACTTATTTATGCATTCATTAGTTGATTTTTATAGTGCCCTGACCAGAGATGGCGTTATCAGGACAAGGCTCTAACTACTGAGCTACCTGGCCAGGGCCCATGGTCCAGTCATTCTGAACTCAACTGCACTAACCTCAGGTCAGGCACCATCGTTCCTCCCAGCCCTTACCTGGTATGCTGTCTGTCCAAAATGCTCTCCCCAGTCACTGTTGAGAGCAGCCTGCTTATCCTACAAGACCTACTTAAAACATGCCTCCTGTGGGAGTCCCTGGCATATAGCCCCACCCACTAGGCCAGTGTTTCCCAAAGTATGGAGTCTGGAACACCACCCGTGACTTCCCATGTTGTGAAACCTCCTAGCTTCCCAATCTTTGCAAGGCACATTAGCACTCTACATATCACTAGTCCTAATAGTGTTGACTACCTGTTTTCCTAAGCACTCTGTTAACTTATTTAATTCCTAGGGCAGGGATCTGCAAACTGCGGAGCTGTGGTTTGCAGCTCTGTTGACTAATGAGTTTGCCGACCACTGCCCTAGGACAATTTTATGAAGTCCATACTATGACCATCCCCATTTTGCAGAGGAGAAAACTGAGGTACAAAGACATCCAAACTCACACAAACCCTAACTGTCCCGGACAAGTAATTGCCTCCCTGCTCCTTGCCTGCCCACCCCACTCCATACACATCCGTGTCATGTCAAATTCCACACTTGTTCACGCGTCTGCCTTCCCCAACCAGTCTCTGAGCTAATCCAGGGCAGAGGCTGGGTCTGAATTCTCAGTCCTCTCACTACCCCCAGTGCCACGTACCCAGCAGGCCACAGGGCAGCGGCCCTGCCCTCCCGATGGAGTCCCCCGCTCCGGCCTGCCTACTGTGGGTCGGTGAAGGGTGGGTGGGTGGTTAAATGCCTGGCCCGGATAAGCGCACATTCCCAAGAGGCCGGCAAGGGTGGTGGGCAGTGGAGGCTCATGCATTCATGCCCCAGGTGGGCTGGGCAGGGCCAGGCTGGGCATAAACAGGTGGGAGAAATGGTACCGCCCGCGGGGGAGGGAAGCGGGAAGTGAGTCCTCAGTGCCCGCACCACAAACACCCACAGGCACTAGAGCCTCAGGGAGCTGCCCACAGAGGTGGACAGAGCAGGGCTCCCACGACTTCCTGAAGGAAGGCTGCACGGGCGAGGCTGGAGCCAGGCATGGGAGAGGCGTTTGGGGTGAGGAAGGGACCCACCCGGCAGCTTAGCTCCACGGACACAACAAAAAGGCTGCAGAGTCAGACGGAGTCCGGAGGGCCCAGCGAGGGAACCGAAGAGACCCCCGCACTCCCCTGGGCAGTGGGGTCTCCCCCTGCAGGTCCCAAGCCCGAAGGGCTGTGGAATCAATCGTCTGAGTCTTGGCAAGCACTTCTTTTATGAACTAGATAGACTGCAATAAAGAAGGGAGTACCGCATATGGGAACAGTAAGCACTACTTTGTGAAACTTGTTTCAGATGTGGACGTGTGCCTGCGCGGGCAGGCGTGCTCAGTCCCCATATGAAGGGTATTTCTTGTGATGGGTCACGAGGAAAGAATCTCCAGCTGCTCCGTCCTCCAGGCAGTGCTTCCTGAACCTGGCTGCCCCAGGCAGCACCTAGGAGGCCCTTAAAACACCTCTCTGGGCCCTGCACTTCCTGCGTCACGGAGGGGCCGGGACAGCCCTTTCTTTATCTCCCCAGGGACCCTGACGAGTCCGCCAGCGCTCTGCTGTTTAGGGGTGCTGCTCCTACCGCAGGGGAGCAAGACCGGCTCAGAAACCTGTGGAGCACAAATGCAGGCCTCTCGTTTGAAAAGCTGGGGAAATGTGCCGTTAAAAGTACTAAACCAGCCCTGACCGGTTTGGCTCAATGGAAAGAGCGTCGGCCTGTGGACTGAAGGGTCCCAGGTTTGATTCCAGTCAAGGGCATGTACTTTGGTTGCAGGCACACCCCCAGTAGGGGGTGTGCAGAAGGCAACTGATCGATGTTTCTCTCTATCCCTCTTCCTTCCTCTCTGTAAAAAAATCAATAAAATATATTAATAAAAAATAAAAAAGCACTAAACCAGCCCTGGTTGATTTGGCTCAGTGAATAGAGCACTGGCCTGTGGACTGAAGGGTATCGGGTTCAATTCCGGTCAAGGGCAGATGCCAAGGTTTCGGGCTCCAGCCCCAGTATGGGAGGTGCAGGAGGCAGCTAACTGATGGTTCTCTTTCATCATTGATGTTTCTCTCTCTCTACTCTCCCTTCCTCTCTGAAATCAATAATTTTTTTTTTTAAAGTACTAAACTACATAGCTTTTTCCCTTGTTTCTCACTCCTCTCTCTCTTGACCTGTCATTGTGTACTGCTTCACGTGTGCCCCCTCGGGCACAGGGTCACTAGTAAGGCAAGTACAGACCCTCACAGGCACCTTGCACCCCTCCCTGCGACTCCAAGGTGTGCACGTGGGCACACACTCACATGTGCATCCCTTCCCGCCAGCCACGCAGCGGACTGAAGCCTTTATGACTGAGGACATCAGGGAAAAGCTCATCCGACTTCGGAGGATTTGAGGTGCACATGTCCTCACTCCATCCTGAGAGCCACGTCTCCCTAGAGGTGACATTTACACAGAATTGCCTTAAACCGGGCCAGAGGAGCCCCACTCTCGGTGCAGTGCTTTCAAAGACCCCACTCTGCCCCCCTCCAGCCACACCCCTCCCCAGACGGCACAGAGACTGTGGGGCCAAGGGGTCATAACCCCCCAGAGCCCACAGCCCCCATGGAGCCCACGGGAAGGTCCCCAGGGGCCTGGAATTCCCTCCCCAAACAGCTGAGTGCAAGATCCGGCCATGTGACAGCTGTTAGAGTTAGGGGAGGAACCTGAACTGGGGCTAGCGTGTCCACGATGTGTGTGAACCAGGGGCGTGGGGAGGACAAGAATAAGGTGACCAGACATCCCGCTTTTGGCGGGACAGTCCCGATTTTTAATAATTTGTCCCGCGTCCCGCGGCGTTTTAAAAAGTCCCGATTTTTGAAAGATGAGTAAGATGGTAAATTATGAGATGGTGGGCCACCAAAGGGTTTTAACCAGGGGAGAGGCCGCTGTGGCACTGAGAAAGGTCCGTTCAACGGGCAGCAGCATGGAGAAGGAAGACAGGTCTTTACAGAACTCAAACAGGCCCCTCAGACAGAGGCTAAGCTGGCACTGCTGGTGAGCAATGGCTTTGCTAAAACAGACTAAGAGCTCTCCTGCCCCTCGGCAGAAAGCTGGACGGCTCTCGGGTGCAGGGGTGTGGGGGAGACACCTCTCTAGGCAGCTGGGAGAGAAGGCCAAGAGGACAGGAAGTTGAGGGTGTCAGCAAGATCCAGGCTGGACTGGAAAGGCCATGAAGATAGGACTGGCTGACAGACCAAAAAAGAAGGAATGAGCAAAGATGGGGATTAGCCATGTGAGTGAGGGAGGGAGAGATGAGGACGAAAAGATGTGAGTTCAGAGTTTAAGATATTGAGGTATGAGGTTCCTGCCAGGGAGCAAGAGCAAGTGGAGGCCAAGGAAAGGGGCTGAGGTGGAGGGAAGGGGGGAGGGAGGTCTAGAAGCATGACACTGGGTATTGGTGAGCCACACACCTGAACTTCTGGGTGTCCAAAATACTGGTGGAACGGGGAGTGGTAGAGGAGTAGGCAGCCCTACATGGTGTGGTGAGAATGACAGGTTCATGCAGATAAAGGACAGGGTGAAACCAACCCTCGCCTGGTGAGGGTTCAAGAGAAATTGCCGCTAACCGTTAGTATCAGCATCATGGAAGGTGTGGCTTGGAGTGAAAGCATACCTGGATGACCAGCAGGGAGCCAGGCTGGAGGGGGAGGAGTGGCCTGCAGCCAAGGGGACCCAAGGGTGGCTGTGTGCGCTGGAGAAGGGCTTGCACTTGTGGCCACAGAGCTTGGACTCTTCTGCTCACCATAAGGAAGGATGAAGGGTGAGGGCCAAAGGGAATGAGGCCAGATCTGCATTGTGCAAACCCAGCATCTGTGTGCCCCTTTCTGCTCTGCACACCTTCTGCACAAGCCCTCCCAGCAAGCCTCATCCCCCGAACCCTGGCCTCCATGGGGTACTCATCCGACAGACTAGGGTTCAAGGAGGTTAAGGAGCGCGTGCAAATTCACATTATTAATTAGGGGCCGAGCCGCAAGCCCCCACCCCACTGCGGTAAGAGAAGCAGTGACCCTTAGACCTACACTTGGAGGACCCTGCTCTGGCCTCGTCTCGCCGTGCTCCTCCTGTGAAACGATGAGTCTGTGGGGCCAAGAGGAAACAACTACCCACCCCCCGCCTCCTTCTAGCCCTGTGGGCTCAGGTTCCCTGGCCAATGGCCCAAACCCAGAGCCAGGGCCATTTTTCCCAGGCCAGCCTTCAAGGGCAGCCCCCACAGACAGTGCGCCCACTTCTAGTCTAAGGGTGTGGACTGAAGTTGGACATGCATGTGCATCACCCTCACGCATGTGCATAACCCTCACGCATGTGCATAATCCTCACGGCGTGAGAGGAGCCCAGGGCTGAAGGTGGGCCAGGGCAGCCCTCCGCCTGCAGACACCTTCCAGAGCAGAATTCCAAGGCAGTAAGAATTCCTCATATGCATCTGCCTTCCAGGTCACTGTGAAGGTATATTCTGGAGGACAGAACTTACTTAATCTACTAATTTAACCATCATTCGCTGGATTCATAGCCTATTTAGCCCTACTGTGTGTAACTTCCATTTGTCCTCGGGCCTCTGTATAGCAGTCAGTGGTTTGTGGAATGAGTGCCATTTTTCAGGGCCAAGAGGAAGCAATCATCCAATCCCTGCCTCCTTCCAGACCCAGCTCTGGAAAGCAAAAGGAAGCACTGTCCTTTGTCCCCGGCCCACAAACCTGCTCTCTGGACGTGTCCGTTCCCTCCTCTGCTGAATCCGGCAGGTCCCACAGCTCCTCTGATTTCTCTTAGTCAGAAGAGCACTCTCTAAGAAGTAATAGTAAACCTTCCTCTTTTATCTAAATTAAAACTTCTCCCCCGCCAGCTGGGAGATGTGCACCACGAAGGGGGTGCAGGCCCTTCTTTGGTCTTAGCCCTTGTGTCCTGAGCCCTGATCGCCTGCTGCTGTTTGGCCCCTTTCAGGTTAGATGTAGAGACGAGGAGACAACAGACAAGACCCTTAATAAACATCTGTAGGAGCGGAGGAGGGGAGGAGTGAGGTTTGAATACTTTAAATAGTGTCACAAATGTATTGTCTTTTCTAGGGTAAATGGAAGAACTGGGGCACTGGGGCAGGGAGTTGGGGGTGGGGGGTGGAGGGGAACTCAGTCCTTAGTGCAGGCCTCCAGATTCATGTTGCATTTCCCTTCAGCTTTTATTTGGGATCTGAACAGCTCTGCAAAATTTTTATTATTATTATTACTACTTCATTTTAGAGAGAAAGAGAAATATGGATGTGAGTGGAATATTGATGTGCTACCTCCTGCACACACACACACACACACACACACCCACACACCCAAGAGATAGAGCCCAACCTGGAATCAAACTGCCAGCCTTCTGGTGCACAGGACGATACTCAACCAGCAGAGCCACACCAGCCAGGGCCAGCTCTGCAAGATTCTACTGGAAACAGTCCTCTGAGGAACTGGGGTCCTTTGCCAAAATAGCTTAAACTGGAGATCAACAGAGCAAAGACAAGATGCCCCCAAACACATTTCAGACCCAGACTCCTGGCCAGGAGGGCAGACACATTCAGAGAGAAAGAAAGGACGTACAAAAATCAGATTCCAACAGGAACAATATCATGAAAGAAAGGAAGGCTATCTGTCAAAAACAGCTCTGCTGCTTTGCCTGTCAACTGAGACCAAGCCACGATAGCATGCATACAAAGCCAAAGCTGTGAAGGGCACCATGCCAAACACTGTCCCCAAGCCGTCTGCTTCTGGAGCTCTTGAATTTCAAGGGCATGGGCCACCTGTGGCTGATAGCTCAGGCCTGCAATGCCCACCGGGCTCTGTGTGGAAGGGCTCAGTTATGCCCTGGAGCATCAATCTGAAGCACCTGGAACCTGCCCCAAGCCTCCCTCACACCTCCTTTCAGAGTGCATATTCCACGCTGAGGGGCTGGCATTTTCCTTCCCACATTTTTTAATTACAAAAGCAATGCATGAATATCTGCTCCTTGCAACACATGCAAATTCATCCAGATCCTCCCTGAACCTAATTATACTTTCTCCCTGCTCCCAATCTGATGGAAAGAGTTCTGGAAGACAGCCACATTTGTTTGCATCTCTCTCTCATTCTTTCTTTCTTTTTTTTTAAATTCTCACCCGAGGATATTTTTCCATTGATTTTTAGAGAGTGTGGAAGGGAAGGGGAAGACAGAGAAAGAGAGAAATATACCGATGTGCCCTTGACTGGAATCGAACCCATAACTCTTTAGTCCTTGGGCTGATGCTCACTCCACTGAGCCAAACCGGCTAGGGCCTTTGGGGGTCTCTTTTTATTTAAGCCAAAGCAATCCCTCCCACATTTCTGCAAAGGTCCCCATGTCCCAGCCCACCAAACACCAGAATTGCATCTTTAGTCATTCACTGCCTTCATGGACACCACTTCAGCTCCTTTCAGAGTGCATATTCCAAGCTGCAGGGGCTGGGGTTTTCCTTCCCACATTTTTTAATTACAAAAGCAATGCATGAATGTCCGCTCCTTGCAACACATGCAAACAAGACACAGGCAGAGGGGGAGAATGGGAGGTCTCTTTTACTATTCCCCTTCCACCCCCAGTTCCAGGTCTCTCCATATAGGTAACCATGGAAAATGGTTTCTTACAAACCTATTTTGTCCAGGCACTTATATACCTAGACAGAAATCAGAGTGTTTTTGTGTGTGTTACTTTTCGTAAATGAGATCATGCTATCCATATCATTCTGCAACTTGAAAAGCTTACTTTTCAGACTATTCTCTCATATGGAATTGTGCAGAGGCCACACTGCTGAGGGTGTTTGGAGACTAGAAGCTTTGGGTAAGTATTTCCAAACAGAACGGGGAGGAAATAAAAGTCCGTGCAAAGTTTTCCAGAAGCACTCTTATAAGCTTTTCTGGGTCTCGCCTTATCCAGCCATTAAGTGTGTGTTCCTCCCAGCACAAAACATCCCTGTCTCCTTCCTATAAGGCATTGCCAGAAGTCAACTTGGTCGCCCTCCCAGGTTTGGTAACTACAAGGAGGAAAGACATGGGGTCTGTCTCTCCCCTTCCTCCATAGCAACAAGGCAGGACGGTGCCGCAAAGCACGGGTTTGGAGAAAGCAGACAGGAGGTCGGTCCTGACTCGCCAAGGGACTGGGACCTCTCTCTTGGCCTCCATTTCCTCCGTTACAGGAAAGGTAATAATCTAGTAGTTAAAACGCTGGAGTGGTTTTATATTCAAAAGAGATGGGTGGTACGAATGCAGGTTGTGTGTTCTGGAGAACCACAGCCCTGTGAACCGTAATGACTCTTAAACGGGAGGGGTGGGGGGGAGCTCATGCCGAGTGAATTGCGCAGAGGAGGCGTTTTGGCAGCTTCACCAGCGTGCCGCCGCGTTTTCTGGGGGAAATGCAGCCGCGGGGAGAGGAGAGTGGCCAGGGCGCCCCCTGCCGGCGGAGGAGGAGGCCACCGCGCTCCGGGCGCCGCGGGCTCCGGGACCGGCTCCCCGGACCCCCCGCCGTCCGAGCAGGTTACCGTCTCTAGGTGGCGGAGAAGCCGCCGCCGAGGTTCCTTCACGGCCCCGGGCCCAGTCCCCCTCCGGCGTCCCGGGCGGCCGGCGGGAGAGGCGGGGACGCGGACGCACGGCCTCGGCCACCCGGGAACCTGCTGCCCAACACAAAGCCGGGCCGCGCAGGTGAGCGGCGGCGCCACGTGAGCCGACGGCCCCCGGGACAGAGCACCCAACCCCCTGCCGCAGGGTCAGCCACCTCCGCTCGCAGCCGGCAGCCCGAGGCGAGAAGGTTGGGAGAGCAAAGGAGGGGATGGGTCCCGCACCTCCAGCCCCTCGGCCCCGAGCCCCCAGACCCCCTTGTCCTCATCCCCAGACACTGACCACCCCACGACCTCAGCCCCCGGCACCAACGCCCCGCGCCCCCAGGCCCCACTACTGTCCTTGTCCCCAGCCCCCCGACACCCCAAAGTCCCCAGCCCCCCGTGCTCGACCGCCCCGAACCCCCAGCCTCCTGCGGCCCGTGCCCCCAGGCCCCGCCGGCCTCCCACTCACCGGCGGCCGCCGTAGCCGCTGCCCGGGGAGCCGGCGCCCGGCTCGGGGTAGCCGTGCTGCTGCAGGGCTGCGGCCGGGAAGGGGTAGAGGAAGCCGGTGGCCAGCGCCGACCCGCAGAGGCAGCAGCACGCCCAGGGCAGGAGGAGGGCCAGCTGCATCCTGCGGGCTGCCTGCGGGGACCCGGAGCCTCCGGCGCGGGAACGGAGGGGAGCGCCCCGGCGGCGGCGGGACCAGACCTGCTGCCCCCGCCCGGAGAAGAGCGAGCGAGCCAGCCGGCGAGCCCGGGTCCGAGCTGAAAGAGTCTGGGGGGCGCCCACGCCTCTCCGGGGCCGCCTTTTCAAATTCGGCGAGGTGGGCTCTGCGCCGTCAAAGGGGGCGTGGGGCTTTCCCGTTAACTCTCGGCGTTCCGGGGCCGAGGCGGCGGCAGTGGCCGCAGAACTGAAGTTCTAACTCTGTTGGGGGTCCCAGAAGCCGTGAGTCCTGGAAACCAGACCTTGGCCTAGGTCCAGTCACACACACACACACACACACACACACACACACTTAGAACCTTCTCAACCAAACCCTCTTCGGATCCGCAACACTCCTTGCCTGGCAATTTCACTAGGCAAGGTTATTTAAATCCCCCCCAACATTGCTATCCTATTAGGTTCTCTCCATTTTTCAGAGGTGAAAACTGAGGCTCAGAAACTAAGCCAGAAAAATGCACGCTCCTTCTCCAGGGCTCTTTGGACCAAACAATTGCACACCCGGTCCCCCCTCCCTCCTTTCCCCTCCAGCCCTTACCTCCACGTATCTCTGCAAGGTGAGAAGTAGCTGGAAAAGAGAAGCTCTCGGTTTGGGTGATTATTTGTCTCTAGGATCACAGACACATGAGGCGTCGATCTGGAAAGGATCTGGGAAGGTGTAATACCAGTACTCTCTCACCGTTTACAGATGGAAAGGCTGAGTCCCACTTCATACATGAGCAGAAAGCCCCAAGTTGTTTTGTTTTTCTGGGCTACAGGATCCCCATAGCACTTGACCTTGCCCAAGAGACAGGTGCAACCTGAAATCCATTCTATGCCTCGTTCCCCAAGTTGGGAGTCTTTCTAATTCTCCCAAAAGCATCTTAGGACCTGAGAGAGGCCCTGCCCCTGCTAACAGTAGAGCACCTGGTCCGTAAAATGCCTGTGGGGCTGGGAAAAGTCTTCAAGTATGAAGTGCTTAATGGACTGCAACACTCCTGTGGCTTTGGCTCTCTCGTTTGCATGTGCCAATATGTATCCATATGTACATGTCCCATATGCGTCCCTGGAGTACATATCTCAGGATATGATAGGCAGGCCACTTCACTCTCCCCCCAGACTACCCAGTCTTATCCACTCCGTCCCCTCAAACCCTACTGGGGCCTTTGAAATTGAACTTCCAACTTCTGAAGTCCAAGGTCTCCACCTGGGAATCAGGATGGGTGAAGTCCATCGCAGAGTGGACAGCCCCCTAATGAGGAACATAACTTGGACTTGGGATCATTTCCTTCTCCTTGCTCTCCATGACTCTCTCAAGGCCTGAAAGATTTGGAGAATTTGGGTTATCAGGGGATTTTCAGTGCCTCCCCCAAAAGGAATCTGAACTGTGTTCCTTGGGCAGTTGGCCAACACACAATAAATGATGAGGTCATCCCCCTTCCCCAGGAATTTGTAAGCATTCTGCCTCCCTCCTTCCCCTCCTTTACTTGTATAATGAGATCTTAAAGACCAGAAAATTCCACGTTGCTGTGAATTGGCTTCATGCTGTGAGCATTACAGTAAGGGAACAAGAATTTCGTTTTTATCTGAAACTCATTTTTCCAGTGCCAGGGGCTGCACCCAAGCTAGAGGGACCACGGAGAAGAAGGGAGAGCACTACTCCATATATCACAGGATTCTTTTAGGACAAAAAGCTCTAGGAAAAGAAGGAATACACCCCAGAAACTTCAGGTCTGAGGTCATTGTCCACGTTTGGTCCTCCTCTTCATACAAAGGCCCTAAGTTCATTTCCACGAACATGTACCAGGAAATTCCTGTGTGTCCAGCATCGTGCTGGGTGCCGTGAAGGCTGTTAAGGAAGCAAATAGCATGGTTCTCAACTTCACGGTGCTTGTCCTAGTCTTCAGAGGGCATCAAAATGGCCTTTTCTCCTCCAAAGGACTGCAGGCAGTATGGACAAATGGTCTGCAGACAAGAGGAGGTTTCGTTTAGATGGTGAGAGATAAACGCATAAAGATGCATAAAATCGAGAAATGTGATATCACCCAAGGAGCCCCAGTCAGCTCCTGGCTCCCCCACTAACTCGCTGAGTGACCTGGAGTAAACAATGAAGAATGGATTGGCTTGTCTCTGAGGACCTTTCCAGTGAAGGCCTCCTGCAATTCACTTTTCCCTTCATCCTGATCTCCTGTCTCCAAGGCAACAGTGGATATACCCAACCTTATTAAGCGGTCACTCGTGTAGGCAAGATTTTCAGCTGCAGCACCCCCAGCGGGGCCATGGGAGCCAAGAAAAATGGAGATCTTGTGACATCACACTGTAAACTCCCCCCGACCCCAGAACGCCAGTTAGTAGAGTCCAACTCTAACAAGTACCAGCTGTGTGACCTTGGACAAGTTATTTAACCTCTCCGAACATCCTCCTCTGTAAAACCACGGTAATAATAACAGCACCTAACATATAGATTTGCTAAAAGAATTCAATGAGTTGTTCACATAAAGTACGTGGAATGTACTTTAATGATTAGTATTTGGTGAGGGATAACATTAAAGAGCACGCCCTGCTCAAACCCCCCAAGGTGGGGCCAGCCAGGAGGTTCCTACCTGGAAGTGCTCAGAGCTTTCTCGGAAGACTTGGAGCCCTGGGATAACCTGATGCATCTTACTTACTCCATGGTTAAAAATTTTAAACAAGCAGAGACCGGTTTGGCTCAGTGGATAGAGCGTCAGCCTGCGGACTGAAAGGTCCCTAGTTCGATTCCTGTCAAGGGCATGTACCTTGGTTGCGGGCACATCCCCAGTAGGGGTGGTGCAAGAGGCAGCTGATCGATGAATCTCTCTTATCAATGTTTCTAACTCTCTATCCCTCTCTCTTCCTCTCTGTAAAAAATCAATAAAATATATATATTTTTTTAATTTTTAAAACAAAACCTTATCTTAAACTGAATAGTGTACTGAAATGTAATGGAGTAGGATGTGCAATTTACCTTATTTTTCAATATAAGACACACTTGTGGTGGGTGGCAGGAGTGGGGAAGTTTGAGCAACCCTGAAAATCCAGCACAGCGTGCCCTGGGAAGGTCTGTCCCATTTTCAAATATTTCTCTCCCTGGTGGGTCTCTGATTGGCACGCTACACAAGTATTTGTCTCTGTATTTCAAACTGTGCCCAGCACGCCCTAAAATCTTTTTTTTAAAGATATTTTATTGATTTTTTACAGAGAGAAAGGGAGAGAAATAGAGAGTAAGAAACATCGATGAGAGATGTGCCCGCAACCAAGGTACATGCCCTTGACCAGAATCAAACCTGGGACCCTTCAGTCCGCAGGCTGATGCTCTATCCACTGAGCCAAACCGGTTTCGGCATGCCCTAAAATCTTAGTAGAGGCAGAAGCCATGGTTCCCAAGAGCCCGAGAAAGAATTCAAGTCTTGGAGTTGGGAACCCTGTTGTAGAGCTGGTGCCTTCTTTTCCAATTCCTGGGTGACCTTTGGTGATCACATAACCCCCGGAATCTGGATAAAATGAAAACTGGACAAGTAAGTGTCAGGTGTGTTTCAAGCAGGTGTTCTCATCATCCATATTTTTTAGAGGAAAAGTTTTTTGTTTTGTTTTTTCTGGGATCCTGTGCTCTGCCTTCTGTAAGTTCAAAAGCATCTTAAAACTAGAGTTGTTTATACAAAGAGGGATCCGGTTTCTTAGTGGAGGAAGACAAACCTACCCCCCAACCACCACCAGAGAAGTGGGCTCCTCCTCCACTTTTCCAATGAGAAAATATCAGTCAGCATCCTCTTGAGCAGACAAAAAGCAGAACTTCGCTTCTGCTGAAGTCAGCAGAGAGAGCCACTGAACAAAGAAGTAAATACTCATCAAGCTGGAGCCAAGGTAAATATTGACCTTCTGGCATGATAAATCTTCCTGTTAATCTAAAACAGAAATCTGCCTCTCCGGATTGCCCTGTCGGACGTGGATGCTGAAGTTCTCCCAGAAGTTCAGGGAGGCAGTAGGAACGGAGCTGTTTTCATACTGATTTCTCTAGCAGCCGGTGTTCCCAGCTGCTCCGATCCCAGGGCTGCACAGAAATGGGCTGGAGTTGACTCAAGGCAGCAGGATGGTCACAACAGATGGGCTTCTTTGTTTTGCTCCGAACTCTGTGCTTGGCCAGTGCAATCTATGAGCAGAACATGGATACTTTGGAGATGCTGATCCTGAATTTTCTTCTTTACCGGAACACCCCCAAAAATTCCACCCAAGCCCTATAAAAGGGAACGCTTCTTTGCTCAGCATCCCTACAAGTGTAAAACCTACCTTTTTTACCCAAACATTGGCAGTGAAATCGGCATTCAGAAGACAGCAATCCAGATGGCTACCACAAAACAGCACATGATCTTAAACAGAAGTTGTTGTTGTATTAAAGTATTGAGAGCAAAACCTAAAAAAAAAATATGGAGTGTGCCCAATTGTCAATGCTGAAAGCCCACCTAAAATGTGGTGATAAAAAGTTTGCTGGCTAATGGAGCCACGGCTAAACAAATGCCTCCCTGGGAGCTTAATGAGAGTACTTGGTGACAAATGATGAAAAGGGATATCTTAATCTATTCAGGCTGCAATGACAGATACCATAGATTGGGGAATAACCAACCACAGAAGTTTATTCCTCACAGTTCTGGAGCCTGGAAGTCCGAGATCAAGGTGCCAGCAGATTATCAGGTGAGAGCCTGCTTCCCAGTTCATGGACAGCAACTGTGTTTTCATTTTGTCCTCACGTGGCGGAAGGGGTGAGGGAGCTCACACTGGAGTCCCTTTATAAGGGCACTAATCACATTTATGAGGACTCCACCCTCATGACCTAATTACTTCCTTAATGCCATTACTTTAGGGATTAGGATCTCTATGCATTTGGAGTGGGGGATACACCGATATTCAGTCCATTGCAGGGGACCAAAATTTTAGAGCAAAAAAGAGGCAACACCCTGGGGAAGGCTGACCTTACAAGCTTTACCCCTGGCATAGGCATGAAGGCAGTAGAGTTCAAACAATGAATCCATATCATGACATCCCACCCAAAAGTGTCCCAAGCTGAGGGTTTGCGGCGGAGGATCTGCCAAGGGTCCCCCCCACCCAGCTCTTCACACCCTGACTACTGCCCAGTTCTGCAATTCAGTACTTGGAGTTCCTACCTTTGGAGGTGATGGTAAAATAAACCAACAGCGAGTGAAGAGGGGAGCTGCCAGGGCAGGTAGGATACAAGAGAGATGTTGAACTTAGGGAAGAAAAGATTAGGGGGAAATTATCCACATTTTCCAAGCCATGCAGGAAAGAATTAAGAATTAAGCCCCAGGATGAATTGGGGGTCAATGGATGAAGGGTGTCAACTGAACATAAGGAATAACTTTGTAACAGTCAAGTTGGACTTAGCTGCATGGTGGGTGGTAGCCAGGGTCGAGTTCCCCATCACTACAGGGGTAAGAACTGGTAAAAACATTGCAAGTAAGCAGAAAGCACTACTGGTGGCCTGAGACTGCGATTCTAGATCCTAGAGGCAAGAGGGGGGTCTAAGCAACGTAAAATTTCCCCCAATAGGCATGAATCACTGTTGGAGATTCTGCTAGTGCTCAGCAACATCTGAATCTTCTGTCCACTCTGGGCACAGAGAGGCACCCCCTCAGAAGCCTCCCTTGCTGCTGGGCAGAGCCATGGGACTAGCTCTGGCCAATGTACTATGAGCAGAAAAAACCTGTGCCACTTCTGAGCCAACGAGAAAAGAGGGAGTGTGGGTTCTCCAACCCCTTTCTGTTCCTGTCACAGCAAACCTGGCCTAGGTTGGACCCTTGTCAGCTTGGATACTTGAGTACAGAAGACAACTCTCCTACCCACTCCGCCCTCTAAGTAGCAGTGGACATCCTTTGTTTTGAAATGTCAAATTGTCACTGAAGCTAGGAACATATGCGTGGTTCGGTGGCTTGGTGCGAAGTGGCCCTTTGTCCTGCAGAAGCTGTTAGAAAATGACTTCATGAGGGCAAGGTCGACTTTTTGATGCTTATCCATCAGCATTTTTGCATGACCTCGGTCACTTGCTCAGCCATGTGCTTCATCCTCACTGAGCAACCCTCATCCATGACAAACCCAACTGCACAGGTGAGGCTCCATGCTAGGCCGTGGGGGCACCTAGTCAGGTTAGACATCATTTTCACTCTCAGTTGGACTGACAGGATCCTTCGGCAGGGTGCATCCCTAGCCGGTTTGGCTCAGTGGATAGACTGTCAGCCTGCGACTGAAGGGTCCCCGGTTCGATTCTGGTCAAGGGCATGGACAGGCCCTGGTCAGGGTGTGTGCACAAGGCAATGAATCAATGTGTTTCTCTCACATCGATATTTCTGTCTGTCTTTCCCTCTCTTCCTCTCTTTCTAAAAATCAATGGAAAAATATCCTCAGGTGAGAAATAAATAGGCATTGTCCTAATGATCCAAAGTGGGCATCTCAGAGGAGCAAGTGGAGGCTGAAATGAGTAGGAGCATGGCAAAGGGGCAAAGGCAGGATGCTGTGCTGTGTTGAAAGGGCTGGGAAGCAGAATGGCTGGGATGGTATCTGCAGGCACAAAGGAGAGCTTGAGAGAGGCCATCTCCCAAAGGAGCTGTCCTGCTGAGGGAGGGCTCTGTCATGTGATGCAGTCTGTTCCCTGGCACCTTTCTTCCTCCACCCCTGACTCTAGGTGCTGAATTCCATCCTAGGGTCACTGCCTGCCCACACTTGTGCAAATTAGGGGAAGGTGCCCTATTTTTTTTTTTTTTGAGGGGGGTGGAGAGATGGACACAAAGCCCAGGCTAGATATCAGCACCTTCTTGCCCCTCTGCAGAGAAGAGCAGGACATCTATAGCCCTGTGGGCCAACCCCCACCCCACCTGGGTGTCTCCACCATGCACCCACCACCCAGAATGAAATCCAGTCTGGTCTACCCTAGAATACTCTTAGATCCTTCCTCTGCACACTTCCACCCCTGCCAGCTCTCACACTGCTGCCAAGGTGCCTGTTCCTGGCCTTCGTCAGGTCCTCTATGGGCTTTTAGATTAACTCCCCATGAGGTGCCCTGGCCTCCTGGTCCCCTCCCTCTGCCCTTTCTTCTGTGTGGCTGCCAGAAACTTTCTCCCAAACACAGGGTGATCCCTTCACTCTTAGAAACAGACTTCTGCTGGCTCCCCACCCTCACCTCCTCAACTGGGCACTTAAGTCCTCTGCCTGTCTTCCCTGCCTATGCCCCCCCAAAAAAAACACAAATGCCTCTGCCAATCTCCCCTTCCCTACATCTCTCCCCATGCTTTAGCCACAGAGCAACATTTGGAATCCCTCCATGGGCTGAGACCTTTCTCATAACTGCACAGACCACTCCCTCTGTGTAGAATGGCTTTTGCTAGAGACTGTATGTTTCTGTTCCCTCCCACTCCAAAATTCATCTGTTGAAATCCTAATCCATAATGTGATGACATTAGGGGGTATGGCCTTTAGGAGGTGCTTAGGTCATGAAAGTGGAGCCTCATAATGGGATCAGGGCCCTTATATAAAAGAGATTCCACTGCCCAGCCAGTGTGGCTCAGTGTTTGAGTGTTGACCTATGAACCAGGATGTCACAGTTCGATTCCTGGTCAGGGAACATGCCTGGGTTGTGGCTCAATCCCCAGTAGGGGAAGTGTAGGAAGCAGCCGGTAAAGGATTCTCATTGATTTTCTCTCTCCCTCTTCCTCTCTGAAATCAATAAAAAATATTAAAATAAATAAATAAATAAATAAATAAATAAATAAATAAATAAAAGACACTCTACACCACATGTGTCAAACACAAGGCCCGCGGGCCAAATCCAGCCCGCCAGGCCTTGCAATGTGGCCCGCACCGCGCTGTCATCACTGCACTCCGCTGTCAGTTTATGACATTGTCAGTTTATGACTGTTCAGTAAACCATTCGGCCCGCGATTTAGGCTGGATTTTAGATTTTGGCCCCTTCTCTGATTGAGTTCGACACCCCTACTCTACACTCTTCCACCCTCGTTCTGGGTCCTCCTGGTGAGCCTTCTACAAGATCCAGCTCTTCACCAGCTCCTCCTACAGGACGGATGCCCACTCTGTACTCCCAGTGATCTGTGTGGACCCACTTCCCCTGGCCATGCTAAACATGTTTGCCATCTCCCCCTAAACACATTGCACACACCAAGACCAAAGGTAATCTCCTACTTATCTCTGTCTCCCCCACATAAAGATCACCTCAATCGAAGCTTAATAAATACTAGCTGGAAATCTGAGTAAATCAGTGAATAATTCGGTTCATTCTCCCAAGCTCCAGGGAAGAGGAGAGCCAGACCCAAACTGCCCTCCAAGGGATGGCATCTAGAAGACATCCATTAAAGTTTTGGACCCCGAGCAACACATTGTGGTTTTTATTTCTTGGTATGTGATGAAGAAAAAAGGAGAACAGCAAGTGAAAATGTCAGGTGAGCCCTGTACATGACCAGTACAAAAAGGAGCCTACCATTCATTCCATTAGAGACTGGTGACTGCCCTGCTCACATCTCTACCCATAACTATTGAACTTTAGCACTTATGATAGAACTGTCATGTGTGATCTTCAAACCAAAACTCTCCAGATAGCCTTGTAAATATCAGCCCACTATCCTATATAATAAAAGCCTAATATGCAAATTGACTGAACAGGGAACCACCGATCGCTATGACACACACTGACCACAAGGGGGCAGACGCTAAACGCAGGAGCTGCCCCTGGTGGTCAGTGCACTCCCACAGGGGGAGCGCTGCACAGCCAGAAGCTGGACTCATGACTGGCAAGTGCAGTGGTAGTGGCAGGAGCCTCTCCCGCCTCCACAGCAGCACTAAGAAGCATCCAGCAGAGTAGTAAGGAGCAGTGAGCAGGCAAGTGGTAAAGAGCGAGGGCTCTCGCACTTTGAGAGGGCAAAGGCCGGGATGAGGGACCCTACCCCCCACCCCAGCATGAATTTCGGGCATTGGGCCTCTAGTTGTCTTATAAGGACTTACCATGGAGGTTTTTGTTGTACATAATCTAAATTGCCTTCCCAGTGTGCTCCTCAGAGGCATGTTTTGCTGAAAACCAGACAGGAAGGCAGGCCATATTCCCGGAGGGGTGGCTTTGATACTAACGCCCAAAAGAAAGAGAATGAAAGGTTGTTCCACTTGATAAGACCATATTGCAATTTACTATTATGATGTGTCTGTTTGAAGTTGATACAAGTTCTAGATAAGCCCTTCATTGAGAAACCAGCAAAAAAAGAGAGAGGGGGGAGATAAATAGAGTGGAACTATGATTAGAGGGTCATTAATTAAGACCATGAAAGTCCTGTGGAGTTTCCTTTGAATGGAAAAATAGAGGACTGCAGAATTAAAGGCTTTGGGGGGAGCGTTTTTATGCTAAAGGAGCCAAAAATTATTTCAATGATTTTTAAATCAAGGTATTATTAAAGCTAAGGCATTGGTTGTAACCAGAAGACTCTGTCAATTTAATTAAAATCTTATGGAGATGAGGGGGACAAAGTAAGTAACCCATTTTGTTTCAAAGCCCCTGACGCTGCCTGATGTCACTCAAAGGCACTTTGAGGCCGGTGTGCATGCTCTCACAGGGCCACCCAGCAGGACCTGGCCATGGGGAAGCAGCCTTAGAGTCCAGCGATTCAACTCTGGTGTGGATGTCCTGCTCAGGGTGCAGCACCAGCATGGTCCTGCCCAAGGCTCTCCCTGGTTTTCCTCTGCAGCCTCCAGGCTCTGCAGCAAGCATTCAGGCCCAACAGGACCCCAGCTTAGACGCTTACTATAGGGTGCTCTGGGCAATTTTCTTAATCTCAGCTAAGAAACCTGCAGTTTCCTTCTCTCTCCCTCCATCCATTCCTACATATAAAGTGAGAAAAGGGCATGGTCTATAGCAGCTCAAGGTGTGTTAGGTCTCTTCCTCACTTCCTCTCTCCAACCCATCCCTAAGTAGCTTTCAGGAAAGATGGTTCTAGAATGCTGAGTTTGCCATTCCCCTTTAGGCCTTGGCAGAGGGTGCCAAGGGTTTGGATTTAACCTCACTTTGAGCCTGACACTCAGGCCAAAATGCTCTCTGGACCTCACCCCTTGTCCCAGCTCCAACAGGACCCCAGCTTAAACACTTACATGGCTCCCTGCTGTCTACAGAATATGCCTAAACTCTCCTTGGCCCGACAGCCAAAGCCCTTCACCACCTGGCCCCAAACTACCTTTCTAAAACTCTCACCACTTCCTTTCAAATACATAAATCCCAGAGCAAGCCAGACTTGCAGGGTTGGGGTGAGAAGAGATTGTACCCAGCTCAGTGCCCAGGATTCAGAGGCAAGTTCCTGTCTTAAGTTGGGAAGACAGACAAGCGAACCCACAGAAATAAGCAGTGCCTCACCTGCTGAAACAGAAACATGTGGGAGGTGTTGAGGAAGTGGCAGGAGGGGAAGTAACTGCCAGCTCAGCCTCTGGGAGTTACAGGTGTCTCAGGAGATACCTATGTAACCAAGGCCTAGGGGTGAGTAGGAGTTCACCGGTGAGAAAATTAGGAGAGTGTCAGAAGGGGGAACAGCCAGAGTAGGGAATGGCACAGAAGGCGGCTGAGCAGACAGGATCTGGGGGAGAACAAGAAACGAGGCCATATGGATGGACTGGCAGGGACACCTCATTAGCGCTTAATAGGCCAAAGGTGACCCATTCACAGGGGGAGGAGCACCCTGAAGAGGCTTTAACAGGGCAAGAAATGATCGGGTTTGCATTTGGGGAACATTTCTCTGGGCACAAAAGGAAAACAAACAGGAGCAGAAGGTCAATTCAGAACTGAGAAAACCAGTGCAGAGGCTCTTGAGGTGAAGTGTTAAGAGCAAAACTTAACATGCTGAGTGAAATAAGCCAGTCAATGAAAGAGAAATATCACATGACCTCACTCATTTATGGATATTAAAGAATATTATAAACTGATGAACCAAAAGACAGATATAAAGACACTAAAGCAACAAGCAGACTGTCAAATTACAGCGTGAAGGGTAGGGAGATCTGGGGAGATAAGAGATCAACCGAAGGACTTGTATACATGCATATAAGTACAACCAATGGACACAAAACTCTGGGGAGAGAGGGTATATATTGGGGGGGGGGGGGAGGCAATGTTAAAATATGTATACAGATAATAATTTAATTTAAAAAAATAAAAAATATTTAAAAAAGAGCAAAACTTAAAGATGAGTAGACATGGTGATGAGGGAGCAGGTTAGAGACAAGCCACAAAACCTGCTGACCATTTAGACCTGACCATCCCATACGGTAGCCACCCCAGCACTTGGGGCCATCGAGCTCTTGAGGTGCAGCTGGTCCAAAGTGAAATGTGCTATGTAGGTGTAGCATACACACCAGGTTTTGAAGAGGTAGTTCCAAATTTCAAAAAAATATATCTAAGCCCGGTCAGTGTGGCTCAGTGGCTGAGCCTCGACCTCTGAACCAAGAAGTCACAGTTTGATTCCCTGTCAGGGCACATACCCAGGTTGTGGGCTCGATCCCAGTGGGGGGTCATGCAGGAAGCAGCCGATCAATGTTGCTCTCTCATCATTGATGTTTCTCTCTCTCTCTTCCTCTCCCCTTTCCTCTCTGAAGTCAATGAAAATATTTTTAAAAGAAAAACAATATCTCATGAATAATGTGTATATTGGTTCTATGTTGAAACTATTATATTTTTATATGTTGGGCTAAATAAAATTATTAACATTAACTTTCCTTAATTCTCTTAAATGTTTTTAATGTGACTATTAGAAAATTCAAAATCTCATCTAAACCTTACATTACATTTCTACTGAAAGTGCTGGATTCGTGGGACCAAGAAGTGGGGAGTAGGTATCTGGGTCCCCACCCTGGAGACAGAGTGATGGTAATGGTGATAATGGGTGGCACACACAGCCCCAGCTTACTGGATACAGACACTGTCCCAAGCACCTTAACTATATACTCTGTTATTCTTCCCAACTATCTGATGAGGTGGTGCCACTATTATCTCCATTTTACAGATGGGAAAACTAAGGCACAGAGAGGTCATGGCAGAGCTGAGATTTGGATCCAGGCATTCTGACTGCAGAGTCCAGGATCTTAGTCACCAAAACTGCCCATATCTATTGGGTCGGCAGCTAAGTAATTGCGGGTTTCACACATATATGCTTCAGTTGAATTTTTAGGTTTGCAGACGTAGTACAAATGTAAAACACATTTTGTTATTTGATAGTTGGCTATTCAGCTGTTAATCAGTAAAAAAAGTTTTTTGATCTGTTTTGTAGTTTTCGTTTGGCGTTCGTTGAAAAATGGAAAATCAAAAGGAACATTTTCGTCATATTTTGCTTTTCTATTTCCGCAAAGGGAAAACGCATCACAAGCTCATAAAAAGTTATGTGCTGTTTATGGTGACGAAGCCTTAAAAGAACGGCAGTGTCAAAATTGGTTTGCCAAATTTCGTTCTGGTGATTTTTCACTCAAAGATGAAAAACGCTCTGGTCGTCCAGTTGAAGTTGATGACGCCCTAATCAAAGCAATAATCAATTCAGACTGTCACAGTACAACACGTGAGATTGCAGAGAAGCTTCATGTATCACATACATGCATTGAAAATCACTTAAAACAACTTGGCTATGTTCAAAAACTCGATACATGGGTTCCTCACGAACTGAAAGAATCACAGTTAACGCAACGCATTAGCAGCTGCGATTTGCTAAAGAAACGTAATGAAAATGATCCATTTTTAAAACGACTGATAACTGGCGATGAAATATGGGTTGTTTACAACAATATCAAGTGGAAAAGATCGTGGAGCAGGCCAGGTGAACCAACTCAAACAACATCAAAAGCTGATATTCATCAAAAGAAGGTTTTGTTATCAGTTTGGTGGGATTACAAAGGAATTGTCTACTTTGAACTCTTACCACCCAACCGAACGATCAATTCTGATGTCTACATTGAACAACTAACGAAATTAAACAATGCAGTTGAAGAAAAGCGGCCCGAATTGACAAATCGAAAAGGTGTTGTATTCCATCATGACAATGCAAGGCCACACACATCTTTGGTCACTCGGCAAAAATTAATGGAGCTTGGTTGGGATGTTTTGCCACATCCACCATATAGTCCTGACCTTGCACCATCTGATTACTTTTTGTTTCGATCTTTACAAAACTCCTTGAATGGTAAAAATTTCAATAATGATGATGATGTCAAATCGTACCTGATTCAGTTTTTTGCTAATAAAAACCAGAAGTTTTTTGAACGTGGGATTATAATGCTGCCTGAAAGATGGCAAAAGGTCATCGATCAAAATGGGCAATACATTACAGAATAAAGTTATTTAGTTCCATGAAAAAATTGTCTTTGATTTTCTTTAAAAAATCCGCAATTACTTAGTTGCCGACCCAATAGAAGCACCATGAACTGAGTGTGGGGATGGGGAAGCAGGTCAAGGCTCAACCACTGAGCCATGCAGGCCGGGCTAATCTACTGGTTTTGTTAGAACTTTTCTTTCAAATGATTCTACTCTTGCAATAAAATAAAAATAAAAATAAATCTTGCAATTAAGTGCCTGGCATGTTCTAGGTACTCAATATATATTTGTCAAATGAATCAATAAATTGATGACCCTGTATAAGCTGAGGGTGGGGCCTCAGAGAGGGAGGGAGATGGGAAGGCATGCTGGGCAGGCTGAGAGGGGAGCAGTCTGGCTGGGCCCTCAGGATCTGCTCCATGACTTTATCATCTCCAACTCCAGCAGGGACTTGTCCCTGAGCTCCAGGTTTATCCCTTTGGTGATCTCCCCCCACAATCTCCTTGGATGTCCTAGAGGCCTCACCTTCAATGCATCTCCAAAGGAATTCCTTTCTGCTCTCTCCTGGTTTAGGACCAAGTCTCTGGTAATAACCATGTGCTTCCAGGGCTCCAGCTGCTTCCAGAGGCTCCTCCCATGCTCCCGCTCTCAGTGGGCCCCAACAGCATTAGTCCCGGTGTTTCTCCATCCCTTGCTTGCTCCCTTAACCCTGCCCACCCTCTATAAGAGCTCCTTCATAGAAGCCTCTTCATTTGAACCAGGTGGGGGTCCTTTCTATTTCCTGCCAGGACGCTGGCTGGTACAGCCAGTTCATAGAAGATAAAACTGGGGAGCCCCAGGGTGCCCTGTAACTTCCCAGAGCGGCCACACATGCTTTGTAGGCTGTAGGCAGACAACTACAGGGGCTGCCCTTCACTTTGCAATCTATGGGAGTAATTCACCCTGGATTTATGCAGCACACGTTCTGCGTCGCTAATCCCAATGGCCCTGAATTTGCCCAACATCAGCCAATTCCTGGATCTCATGGCAGAGTTCAGACCCGTGTCCCATGGCTGCTGTATTACCCCATGCTGGCTCTCCCCTCTGCCACGCCTTTCAGGAGATGAGCTGAGTGAAGCTGCAAAGTCCATTTCACCTCCATCATTCCAGGCACATCTCAACCCCCAGCAGTGTCTCTCTGAAGAACAGGACAAGGTACCCCAACAAGGTTCCTGTTTTGCAAACTTCTTATCACTGATATTGATGAGAACCTTTGAGTCTGTGTATTTTAAGGATAGAATAACTAGCATCCATACTTTGCCATGAGTGAGAGTTGATTAGTAAACATCAAGAGACATCTAAATAAATAAATAAATAAATAAATAAATAAATAAATAAATAAACAAATAAACAAATAAATAAATAAAAGCTGTCCCCCTTCACCAGCTTGCGCAGTGGTTGGAGCGTTGGCCTGCAGATTGAATGGTTCCAGGTTCAATTCTGGTCAAGGGCACATTCCTCTGTTTCAGACTTGATCCCCTGTCCCAGTCAGGCACTTGAGAAGGCAATCAATCGAGGTGTCTCTTTCACATTGATGTTTCTCTCTGCCTCTCCCTCTCCCTTCCACTCTATCTAAAAATCAATGGGAAAATATCCTTGGGTGAGGATTAACAACAAAAAAAAAATTTATCTATTGCAGAAAGAATATTAACCTAAAGAGAAGAAAAAAAATTGGGTTTTGAAAAAGAGCAATCATGGATAGAACAAATATATAGCGCAGAGTCAAAGAGATCTTCCAAAAATCACTGCAGGTGAGACCTCCAGACATGTGATGTAGTGGAACCATTCATGAAGAATTCGTGTCTAAAAAGGAAATGGAACCTCAGTCCAGTGAAGCCTCTACAGCTAACCATGAGTGTATAGGAAATACAGGAGAGCGAGACAAGTTCAACATCACCAGAAGGAAGCAATCAGCCAAGTCCAAGTGCAGGACATTCTCCAGCCAGTTGACCGGGTTTCTCCAAACATCAATGGCGTGAAAGGGAAAAAAAGAAGGTGAACTGTTATAAATTAGAAGAGACTTACCAAATACATTGGATTGGATCCTGGAACAGAAAAAGGACATTGGTGGAAAAACTGATGAAATACAAATAAACTCTGAAATTTAGTTAATAGTAGTGTACCAATATTAATTCTTACTTTTGACAAATGCACCATTGTTGTGTAAGATGTTAACATTAGAGAACACTGGAAGAAAGGTATATGGGAACTCTGTACTAGCTTCGTAACTTTTCTATAAATCTAAAATTGTTACAAAATTAAAATATAATTTTAAAAAGTGAGAGATTTTGAAAGTAAAACAGCCAGATACAATGGATGGCCTTTGTTTGGATCCTGGTTTGAACAAATCAAGTGTAAAAACATCTTAAAGACAATCAGGGAAATTTGAATGTGGGCTGAATATTGGATGATATTAAGGAATTGTTGTTCATTTTATTAGGTGTAATAATGACATGGTGGTTATGCTTTTAAAAAAGCTCCTGTTAAACATATGTATGTACTGGTGAAATGACATGATGTCTGGGACTTGCTTAAAAATACTCCAGAATAAAAAAGTGATGATGGTGATAAAATGAGACTGAAATGGGTGATAATTATTGAAACAGATTATGGTAACATATTTTAAATTGTATTAAGAAGAAGAAAGGACCCTGGCCAGGTGGCTTTGTTGGTTGAGGTGTCATTCTGTATACCAAAAAGATTGTAGATTGGATTCCTGGTCAGAGCACACACTCAGGTTGTATGTACAGAAGGCAACCAGTACATATTTCTCTCTCACATATTTCTCTCTCTCTCTCTCTCTCTCTCTCTCTCTCTCTCTCTCTCTCTCTCTCTCTCTCATATTAGTAAAAACATATCTAAAGAGGAGGAGGAGGAGAAGGAAGAGGAGGAGTAGGGGGAGGAGGAAGAAGAGGGAGAAGGAGAGGAAAAGGAAGGAAGAGAAGGAAGTCTGTGTGCACCTTTCCCCATTAAGGGGTTTAGAGGCTTCCCTCTGAGATGACCACCGCTTGCTTTGTTTCTCTGACTAAAACTCACTGCCAGGCCACCAGGTGACATAATGATGATGGCACCACTAAGTAGTAGTCCAGGGCAATGCCAGGGATTTGGGTCCTGGTCTCACACCTGGCAATCTTCATTCAAATCCTGGATAGCCAAAGCAGGTTAGTCTCTGTGTCTTGGTTCCACCTTCTGTTTTGTACAGACGGTGATAATAGTGCCTGAGAATTTTAAATGAGTTAATATGTGCGAAGTGCTTCAAGTTGGATGTAGCACCAAGTAAGGACTCAACAAATGTTAGCTGATTTCATCACCATGAATACACATGGTTCTCCCCACTCCCTTATAATGCCTCACGTTCTCCTTCCACTGCAGCTTAGTGGCCAAAACATTCCTGTCTCCAGCTTTCCAGCCTCTCCTTGACTTCATAACATATCCCATATGAATGCTAAGACTCGCCTCAAGTCATCTGGCCAGAACTGTGCCTTTTAGTTTTCACATGCTCCTAATTTTCAAGTTAAATGCTCTTCTTTTCATGGTCTTTGTCACAAGCAATTTGACTAATTCCCTTCACCATTTTAAGAGACTTCAGTTGGGTCAACGAGATCTCTTTTCAGAAAGAACTTGCCAAACCTCTCCAGCCTTTCCTATAACTGGCTGACGACTGAAGACAGAATGGATGTGATGTTGGTCCTCGATGCCCCATCTCCCAAGGGGCCTCTCGCCTATCCATTGTGTGGTGCTGGGTAGGTTCTCCCACCATCAAAGTAAAAGAAAGCACGCCTTTGGTTTATAATGGGCTCTGCATTCTGCAGCCCAGTGTCCTTCCTGTCCAGCCTTCGCACTAGAGCAGAGCTTGTGGGGGCATATAAAGGAATCTTCTCCTACATACTAACCCTATCCGAGCACACTAGCAGGGCAGGTATTTAGCTAGGCGGTTTTACCTTCAATGGCACTACACAACACAATCGAGCCACTTCCCGGCTTCTAATTTGTAGTGTCTGCAATGCCTGTCTTTGCAACTTTTCATGCCTATGTAGAATGACAGGTCTGTGGAACAGAACTACGCTGGCATTGGGCCAGGTTTGCACAGTTATAAAGTCTGACAGGGATGGAGCCCTGCCCAGGTGCTAGGAACTGAGCTGAGTTCCTTGGATGAGCGAGCACATTTATTCTTACTACAGTGCTACAAAGCTGGTGCTATTATTATGGCCACTTTACAGGCAAGATAACTGAGGCACTAAGCAGTTAAGTAGCTAGCTCAAGGTCGCCCATCTGGGAAGTTGTGGAGCCAAGCTTTGAACTCAGACTGTCTAGCTGCAGAGCCGAAACCCCTTGCACTCCCATCGCTGCCTTGCACAGCTCCCACCCAACAACAGCCACGGACAGCAACGCTCCACTCTGATTTGTTGTGATGTTTTCAGATGCCACTGAACTGTCTGGTTCAAACCATTTTTTAAAATGTGTTTTTATTGAGTTTAGAGAGGAAGGGAGAGGGAGAGATAGAAACATCAATGACAAGAATCATTGATCGGCTGCCTCCTGCATGCTCCCTACTGGGGATCGAGCCCGCAACTTGGGCATGTGCCCTGACATGGAATCCAACCATGACCTCCTATTTCATGGGTCAACACTCAATCACAGAGCCATGAAATTTTGTTGTTATTGATCTTATTGATTTGTTGTTATTGGTGGTGATGAAGATGCTATTGATGTTTGGTGGATCTGTTTGGTTGGTTAGTCTGTTGGTTGGCTGGTTGGTTGGTTTTACCTGAACAAATTAATGGGTGGCTATAATGTGTCAAGCATCTTCATGTCCATTTTCTCATCTTATCTTTCCAGTAATCCCGTTGCATTCAACTTACTATTCTTGTTTTACAGAGGCTCAAACAAGATTTACACTTACCCAAAGGCACATTGCTAGTATTTAGACAGAGTTCAAAAAGCCTGAGTTGCCAATGGCTATGGACGAGGGCCTTCAGCGCCTAGACTATCAGTCACAGATGCCCACCATCATATCCAGAGAGAAGGTGGGGCCACACGAGAGCAGGGCTCTGCCCAGGCAGCCAAGAGGAAAGCCACAGGAAATCCGCCTTCTGCTCTTTGTCACATTGCCTTGTGCTGTCCTGACTTGCAGACGCCGTAACAGGAGGAAAGCCCTCTTCCTTTCCACAGCCTGCTATAAGATTGATTAGATAATGGTAGCAACGTGTTTTGAAGGGAAGCGATGGAGGAAACACCCTGTGTTTGTTTTGGGGTGGATTCCCAGGAGACTTCAGACAAGATTAAAGCCCACGAATGGGTCTGCGCAGATCACCGGGCTGCTTTGTGCGAGGAAGGAATTGTTTCCCAAAACAAGTCTCTGCAAGGGCTGCCAAGATCACCCAGCTCTGCTCCACACCCAAGCATGTCTCCCTTCAGCTTGGCTGTCACACAAGGAAAAGGAAACTTACACAGTCACAGACTGGCCCAAGAAATGTTGACAGATATTTGGACATCAAAGTGTGCCTTTAGTGAAAAACCACTGCCAAATGTTTTAGAACATGGCTCTGAAGTGTAAGTTTTATCAGGAGGGAAGAAGAAACTGAGATTAATAGATGAGACATATTATCAAACCAGACAATCAGTGTGGGAGGAACATCCTAGGGCGTTTAGTCCAATCCCATCCATGATCAAGTCTATTTCTCCCCTCCCAGGATACTTCCCTGCTATGGTCACCAGTCTGTGTCTGCATACCTGTACTCACTGGGCTGGTTGTCTATGAATTACCAGATGGTAAGTAAGAGGAGAAACGCATTATAGAGGGTAGCTGGTATTTTTAACATAAATATCCCTGTCCTAAGCCATAAGTATCATTCATTTGGAAACTTTGGAAGTTAATTTTGTACGACAGTCTGTTGATAACACTGTAGGGAAACAGGGACTATCATCCAGTGCTTGTGGAAGTACAAAATGACATAGCCTTGATAGAGGGCAATTTAGTCCTACTTATTCAAATCAAAAGTGCATATACCCTTTAACCCCATTTCTGGGAATTTATGTTACCTATACACCAGCACACACCAGAAATGAGATATATATAGTCTTAATTGCATCATGGTTTGCAACAGCATCATGTTGGAAACCACCAAGCACACATCAATATGGATCTTATTAAAGTATGGTACATCCACATTGTGGAATACTATGCAGCAGTAAAAAAAGAGATGAAAGCTCTCCCTGTATGAATATGGAAAGATCTCCAGGATATATAGACTATAGTGCCTTTAGTGCAATAACGAGAGAAATAACATCATATATTAATATTTGCTTATATGAGGAAACAATGCAAGACATAAGAAACTAATAAAAGTGGTAATCTATCTGGAGAGGTAGTAGGGAATGTGGTGGATGGAAACAGAGCAGGAGAAAGACTTCTTCCAGATTAATCTTTTTCTAATATTCTTATTTTGAACCATTTGAATCTGTTATCTGTTTTAAAACACAAACATGCCTATATGGTGTGGCTCAGTGGTTGAGCATCAACCTATAAACCAAGAGGTTGCAGTTCAATTCCCTGTCAGGGCACATGCCCAGGCTGCAGGCTCGATTCCCAGTGTGGGGCGTGCAGGAGGCAGCCAATTAATGATTCTCTCTCATCATTGATGTTTCTATCTCTTTCTTCCTCTTCCTTACTCTCTGAAACCAATAAAAATATATTTTAAAAATAAAAAAGCTCTGCCTGGATTGGCTCAGTGGATAGAGCATCGTACCTGTAGACTGAAGGGTCCCAGGTAGGATTCTGGTCAAGGGCACATGACCTGAGTTTCCGGCTCGGTCCCCAGAGGGGGCATGCAGAAGGAAGCCGATCAGTGATTCTCTCTCATCATTGATGTTTCTTTCCCCCTCTCCCATCCTTTCTGAAATCAATAAAAAAAAAAAATAATAATATATTTAAAAAATAAATAAATAAAATAAAAACACAAATGCAAACAAAGCAAAATTTAGTCTTGAGTTTTATGGAATAAAGGTAATGAGCAGCTATCAGAGTATCTTACTTGTCCTAAGGCCTTCTAGGTTTTCTCTCCTCCATTCCCCTCCATCATCCAGCCTTCCAGGGATCCAGAGATCCACCCCTGCCACGGAATCTTCCATCCCTCCCCACAGGGAGAGGAGACCTTGCCCTTTTCTCCCCTCTCGGGTGTTGCGGTCACCGGAGCCTTAGATTTTGTCTACAGGCTACTGAGGCCCTGACTAGCCTGAGGGGAAAGCTGAGGAGGGCTAAGAGGGCTCTCACTCCAGTTTCCCTACCAGCCAGGGTTGCAGCTGATTCCCTCCCTGAGTATTCACAAGCAAGCACATGTCTCTAATTTAAATAATAGTATTTCAGGCCCTACCTAGTTTGGCTCAGCCGATAGAGTAGTGGCCTGTGGACTCAAGGGTCCCAGGTTCTATTCCAGTCAAGGGCATGTGCCTGGCTTGATCCCCAGTGGAGGGCGTATAGGAGGCAGCCAATCAATGATTCTCTCTCATCAATGATATTTCTGTCTCTCCCTCTCCCTTTCTCTCTGAACTCAATAAAAGTATATTTTTAAATAAATCAATCAATAAATAATTATTTCTGGACACAGTGCAATCTGGTGTCATAGGAGGAAAAATGTTCCTCCTGTCTTAGGGAGGCAGTGACCCCAGCATTATTCTGCCACAGCATTTTTATGCTCCTGAGTCTGGCCTGGAGCAGAGGCGCCACCACGAGGAAACAGCTGTGCATAGCTCCTCTTCCCCGCGCAGGGTGCCAGGCAGTGCAGGGCTTTCTGAGTTTCCCGCACTTCGTTGCACAATAATTATGCCTCCAAGTACAGTTTATTAGCAAAAGGCTTAAATACGTGGCATTAAAACAACAACACAACCTGCAATCCATAATAATAATAATAGTCCAAAATAAAGTCTATAAAAATAATCACATTTCTTGAAAGTCAAAAGGTACATGTTCTAATATGTTAACTAATACCAAGTGATGGACTTTTATATTAAATGTGTTTCTGCTGCTTTGATATCCGGGGCCCTGCTAATTGTGGAGAGACTGCCCTTCCAAGGATTGTTCTAAGAGACAATAAACTCATAGCCTGCTGTGCACACCATTCATATGCAAATAAATGGGTCTTCAGTTCCAATCCCAATCCCAAACATCTCCTTCATCTGTCTCAAACTCTGGCCCACTATCCCCTCGTCTTACTCACTCCAGGACCTGAGCCCACTGAAATTACTCAAACTAGCCAATCCTAACCTTGCTTACTCTCTCCCATTTCTTCCTGAGGAAACCACAATAAATCTCTTGCCCACATTTTTCCATTGATCCCTCTGCCTGTGGCCAACTCTGGTGCTTCCCCATGTGTCCCCCCTCACCCTGCCACCACCCCTCCCCCCTCAGCAGGTGATGTGCACCTCCTCCTGGGAACTGTGAGTAACAAACTATCTTTTCAATGACAGTCATCTTTGATCTGCTGGATTTACCATACCTGAAAATACCATAAACCCTACACTTTAAAACAGCTTTATATGAAGGTGGCATTTATTCAGAAAAAAAAGGGGGGGGGGGAGATCTAGAATCATCTTGATTCTAGATGATTAAACCTGGCCCAAGAAGAGATAATGCACCAAATTGGAAATTGCATTAGAAAAGTAGTAACTCTTTTTTACTGATGTATAAAGACACACTCCACAATGCATAAGTTCCAAGAAATCCACAAGTATGGCACAGTCAGTCTAGGTGTTGTCAGCTACAGTTCCACATGCCCACATGATTTAATTCGCTCTTGAACATAAGCATAGTGTGGAAGGTGGGTAAAAGAAGACTTCTTAATGAGTAAACTTGGAACTTACAGCTGTCCGTTTAATATACAGTATCCTTCATTTCAAGCAAATACACAGAATTTGGAGCAAACTAAGTTGAAAGAGCAGGAAATTAGCTAACTTTAGCAAGAGTAAAATAGGTGTATGTAAGATTTTTTTTTTAGCAGAAATACATCATGTGTTAATCAGAGGCATTAATTTGTTTATGATAGATTAAACATATAAATGCTTCTTTCAAAAGAAAGGGGAGGGGAAGGGAGAGAGAAAGGAAGGGAGGGAAGAAAAGAAGTGGGAGGAAGGGAGAAAGAGAGAGAGAAATAGAGAGGGGGGGGCAAAGGAAGACAACGAAGTTTAATTCACAAAAGGTACAATCAGTGTGATAGGAAAACTCTTGTGATTGGGCTGTAGAGAGAGTAAGTCAGAAGCATCACACTAGCATTATGAGGGCCTGAGAGTGTTATAAGTGATGCTAGCTACCAGATATCAACCACCTAATGTGCCAGAAATTGGGCTAAATTGCCTGTGTGTCTCATCTCATTCAGCCCTCCTAACAACCCTATGGGATTGTTTAGAAGCCCCGTTTCAGTAGATGGGAAACTAAGGCTTTGTGTTAATTATCTATTGCTACATACCAAATTTCCCTAAGACTTAGCAACTTACAGCAACCATAGACATTTATTACCTCTTACAGTTTCATGGGTCAGGAATTTGGAGTAGCTTAGTTGGGTGGTTCTGGCTCAGGATCTCTCTTGAGTTGTAGTCAAGCCGTTAGCTGGGGCTGCATTCATCTGAATGCTCGACTGGAGCTGGAGGACGGCTCCCAGGATGGCTCACTCACATGTCTCCCAGGTTGATGCCGGTTGGTACGCAGGAGGCCTTCATTTCTCACCACATGGAGCTCTCCATAGGGCTGCTGGAGTGCTCAAGACATGGCAGCTGGCTTGCCCCGGAGGAGTAACTGATCAAAGAGAGTGGAGAGCAGAAGCTAAATGTCTTTTTATGACCCAGCCTCCCAAGTCACACATCCCTCAAGTTTCTATTGGTTACACAGGTCAGCCCTACTCAGTGTGAGAGGGAACTACACAAAAGCATCCATACCAAGAGGTAAAAATCACTGGGGCCATCTTGGAAGCTGGCTTCCACTGAGCACAAGCGTTTAAGTAGCTTTTTAAAGATCACGCAGCTAATTTTAAATTCTGCCTTACTCCAGAATCAGCAGTACTCCTCCTGCTGCACAACAGTCTCCCAAAGCCTGCGTGCAGGTCACTGCCAAATGAAGACAAAAGGTCCTGGTTAGCCACATCCCTGTTTCATTGTTTTTTGCCAAAAGTTTTATCTCCAATCCACTGGGAAATATTTTGTTATATTGAAAGCATAGCTCAGGCTTTCTAATGGAAATTGATGAAAAATAATTTTACTTTATTGATTTTGCCCTAAACCAAACTTGCTGACTTCATCCCTGGCTAAAGCTTTTTTCTTTCTTTCTTTCTTTAAATAAAGGATGTACTAATAGAGGACAAAATATTTCCAGGTTGCAAATCATTTTTGTGATCATTCCTCTTTTTGAGAGTTGAACTAAATATGTTCAAATCTTTGGGTTGTATGAGGAGGTGATGGAAGGGCATTTTTATTCCCTTGAATAATAGGAAATCCATCATTGATTCTTTAGTAATAAAAACTGCATGTGTAAGAATTGAGACCATGGAAGGTCAGCTCAAATTAAAGATTTTATGACTGGCGGTTATATTAAATCTTTTCAACAATTTATAGAAAGGGTTTGAAATATGTCAAACATATTTCTTTAAGTTTTTTTAAGTGAGAGACTTTATTGCCTGGAGTCACACAATCAGGAGAAAAATTACTCTTAGGTCATCCAGTCCTGGCCCCTGCCAATGTCATATTGCTCGCCTCAGGACCAAAGGCTGGGTACTAAGCTGTCTGAAGTCAACCTCTTCTAATTAAAATTAAAGTCATAAAGCAAAGTATTTCAATAATCTACAATAAAAATAACCCCAAATTTATATCAGGTGTTTTGTTTTTTTTATCCAAGAAATGTAAATCAGTTCACATTTTTTTTATTTCTCTCACCTGGAAACAAAAACGAAAGGCCCATGGCAAGTCTAAGGGAACATTCATTAACTTAAACATGTACAGAGTAAATGAACATGCCTGTGTATCTGTGTGTGTGTGCTGGGGGAAAGGGAGAAGGAACTGACATTCATTGAGTACCTATCCTACACCAGGCTTTGAACTAAGCCCAGTGACCACAATCATGAACCAGACCCTTCAAGAAGTCACGGGTTGTTAAAGATGTAGCACCTCCCATTGCGATAAAGTACCCACAGGGCCAGCCTGGGCCCTGAATCCCACATCTGGGGCAAAGCCATTTCTGGGCACAGAGATGTGGCATCGTTTCACAAAGAAAGAGCTGAAGCTGTTTGTGAAGTCCTTGGTTCCTGCCTCCTCCCTACATCAGTTGAGAGCTTGTATACATCGCTTGCCTTTTAGTAATAGTGCCCACTGTAAACTAAAATAAGATTCTTTATGGGAAGGCACTTGACAAGGTGAAAAGCACTACATACGTTGGTCTTCCATCGAGAGGGGGAGCTCTCTGGGGACAGGGACTGTGCAGGTCCATCTCAGAACCCAGTGCCCACCCAAGCACCTACACTGGTTCTCCCAAAGGCCCAGCCAGAAATCTAAGCAGATGCTTCATGTCAAAAAGAGGGTGGAGGCAAGATTCCCTCAAATTTTTCCAGATGTGAAAAGGAACAGCTTTTTTTGAGGTTCCTTAGTCTTTTGAAACTTTTAATTTTTTAAATACGTACAAAGGAATGTGTATAATATTTGATGGTTATGAAGTAATATTAATAAAATAACCACCTGGGAACATTTAATGGTGCCAAAAAAGTAAGAAAGAGCTCACAGAAGGACAGGGAGATTTTAAAAAGACACAAAAACCAACTTAAAAGTTACTCCCAATGGCCAAATCAAGGATAAATTTGAAAGATGAAACAGAGTGGGCCGGAGACCGGGATGCCAGGACACAGGCTTTATTGAAGAGAAGAGTACCACTGCCGGCTGCTTCCAGAGAGAGAGAGTGGGAGCCAGAGAGAGAGAGTGGGAGCCGGGAGCCGGGATACAAGCACCTTTAAGGGGAGGATAGGGGGCGGGGCTTAGAGCACTCAGTACACGCTGATTGGAATTTAAGCATCAAAATAAACAACAGATTACAGTTGACCCTTAAACAATGCAGGGAGGGGTTAGGGGTGCCCACCCCTACTTGGTGGAAAATCTACGTACAACTTTTGATTTTCCCGAAACCTATCTACCCTTGGCATCCGCAGAGGATTGGTTCTAGGACCCCCTGCCAATGCCAAAATCATATCCATGGTCCCCTACATCCAAAGGGCCAAGAAGAATGGGAGAACAGCCTGAGAAACAGCATAGAAGCCTAGAGAGATGAGGGAAGATGGGGGAGAAGCCACAGTAGATACGGATGGGAAATAGACTGGATAGATAGGCAGAAACCAGTTTACACAGAGCTTTCAAGTATTATCAAGGCATACAGTCCTGCTGATCTTGGAGCCCTTTACATCCTCAAACTCCCAACTGCTCATTGAAAATAACACATGTATTTATTGGGGGGGTAGGGGAGGAAGCAGATAAGCGGACCCAATTCAAACCCATGTTGCTCAAGAGTCAACTGTATAACCAAGTGAATAAAAATAGGAAACGAGGAACCAGGAGAGAGAGAAATAATATGGCCCCACAAGTCCTTCCTAAGTATCTACTTACCCAACAGAAATGAAAACGCATGTCCACACAAAGCTTTATTTCTAGCAGGTGTGTTTATAATAGCCCCAAACTAGAAATTAGCCCAACCCAAATGGCAATCAACAAGAGAATGGATGAACAAATGATGGTATATTTATATGTGGAATACTACTCAGCGATAAAAAGGAATGGACTATTGATACACATAACATGGATAAACATCAAGAGTATTATCCTGAGTGAAAGAAGCCAGATACAAAAAATGTCTGGCCGAAACCGGTTTGGCTCAGTGGTAGAGCGTCGGTCTGCGGACTGAAAGGTCCCAGGTTCAATTCCGGTCAAGGGCATGTACCTTGGTTGCGGGCACATCCCAGGTAGGGGGTGTGCAGGAGGCAGCTGGTCAATGATTCTCTCTCATCGACGTTTCTAGCTCTCTATCCCACTCTCCTCCTCTCTGTAAAAAATCAATAAAATATATATATTAAAAAAATATATCTGTATTGTGTGATTCCACTTATATGAAATTCTAGATCAGGCAAAACTAACCTATAGTAACAAAATGTTGAAGACATTTCTTAGGGGCAGGGTTAGGAGGGAGTTGACTATAAAGAAACGTGATAGAACTTATTGGGTCATGGAAATATTCCGTATCTTGAGTAAAATAGTAATTATATGAGTTTATACATTTTTCAAAATTTAGAGAACAATTAAAATAGGTATGCTATATGTTTGTTTAAATTCAGTCATTCTTTAGTCATTCATAACTTACTAATGTTAATTTTCTTAAAAAGGACAGACTCAATCAGCAAAGTGTTTGTTCTTCCCCCTTTTTCTTCCCTTAATTGCAGGCATAATGTCTGGAGGCAAAGCAACTAAGAGGTAACAAGCATGAGAACAAATATTAAAGCTAATGAGAGCAGAGAATAAAAGGTGGAGAGAGCCATTTTCCGCTCCCTGCTGCCTGAGGCTATTTTTGAACTGCCAACACCAGCCCTAGACTGTCAAGCTCCAGACCTTGTTGCCACTGTTACAGGGTTTTGTTAGTTTAGTCAAATTAATTCCCAACCTCGCCCACTCACTGAAAGGTCTCGATTCGATTCAGGTCAAGGGCGTACCTGGGTCACACCCTGGTCCCAGTCAAGGCACCTGCGGGGAAGCAGGCCTCATCCTTCAGTCGCACATCATTTGGAACTGCCACCACTGTGCTTGTGGCTGAGCAGCACGCCCCCTGTGGGAGCACACCGACCACCAGGGGCAGCTCCTGTGTTGAGCGTCTGCCCCCTGGTGGTCAGCGCATGTCATAGCGACCGACCGGTCATTCTACCATTTGGTTATTTGCATATTACTCTTTAATTATATAGGATGTCCTTTCTACTGTAGTAATCAAAACTCTTGTGTTTTATTTAAAGTTAAAGCTACCACCACCCTCTACCCCATCTCTACCCTCAGCTCCAGGCAACTTCAGGCTCGTATGATTGAAGGAGAAAGGCACATGGCCATCTTCTTTCCTCTTTGCTAGCTTTTGTCTACTCTTGCTCCCCCAAGTCTCATTCCAGGCTACTTCAGGCTATTCCACAGTTGAGATTGGGGTGAGGTAGGAGGAGAGAGAGTAGGTTTTATTTAACAGCTGCAAATATAATCCAGCACTGGTGCCCTCTGTCAATAGCAGATGCCCCGTGCTGATTTGTATATCATTGGGGAAATTTTAAGGGTTTCTGAAACTTCCATGATACAGGCTCTGCCTACTGCTTCCTTACAATGCACTGCCCCCGATAAAGGCTCGCAATGTCCTCCCTAAGCTTTGGTATCCAGTAATCCACCTTCTCTGGGAAGTACACCTCCTCCAGGGGGTTCTCACAGGCAAAATCCAAAATGGCTCAAAGCCCACCCCTTCCCACCTCAGGTCTCTAGAAAAATCATTTGTATCCTTATGACTCCCAGTGCACCCTCTTCCTTTCCCTACCCTCTTGCTTTAGACCAGATCTCCCTACAGCTTCTCAAGCTTATCCTCATGCTGCCCAAATTTCAGGGGCCAAAGGTTCTCTGAAGCCTCATCTCTCACTTGACCCAAGGTGAGCAAACAGCATACTCTCCAAAGAAATTCTCCCTCTCCATCTTCCACTTCAGGATGCTTTGATAAGTTCCAGGTGATGTGCTAAGTTCTATAGAAATGGACTAGAATCTGGAAGACACTTACCATGTTTTGTGAGCCTTTAAAGCCTCAGCCAAAACCAGAAGAGTCACGTTTTGGCAGCTGTTACAGATCTGTTTGTCTATAGAGCTATGTAGAATTGGGATCTATAAGAGGTATGGAGAAAAAAAATATTACACAGACGACAGAGTGGTGAAGTCCTGAGGAGGGGAAGCAGGAGGGTGGGCAGGGGCAGGCTGGAAGGGGTCAATGGGAGGGGGGGAAAAAGGGACATATGTAATACTTTCAACAATAAATATTTTTTTAAAAAGAAAAATATTGAAGGATGCATCCAAGATTGTCAGCATGGACTCCCTGTTGGGGGTTTACTCATTATCTGTCTCTTCCCTGGAACAAAAACTTCAAGTTATAAGAAGGGAAGGGAAGGGAAGAGGTCATGGATGAAGTAAAGAAGCCAAAGGAAAAAGATTGCACCAAAAGAAAGCAAGTACATGATCATATTTAGCCATTATTATAAAACTACTTCAGCCCTGACTGGTTTGGCTCAGTGGATAGAGCATCAGCCTATGAACTGAAGGGTCCCAGGTTCAATTTCAGTCAAGGGCATGTACCCTGGTTGTGGGCACATCTGTAGTAGGAAGTGTGCAAGAAGCAGCTGATTGATGATTTTCTCTCATTGATGTTTCTAACTCTCTATCCCTCTTCTTTCCTCTCTGTAAAAAATCAATATATATATTTTTAAAAAGAATAAATCTCCAACATCTTACATGATCTCTCCAACAGCACCCCCTCCTGCACTCTCCCTTATGCGCCCTGCACCCACCTCATGGGCCCTCTGGGCTGTCCTTGCAACATGCCATGTTCATTCCCACCTCGGGAATTTTGCTTTCGCTGTTCTGCTTGGAAAGCTATTCCTCAGACCTCCCACATCGTTTGTTTGAGCCCTCCCTTAATTCAGCTTTCTGCTTTAATGTCACCTCTGCACCAAGATCTTGTCTTAACCATTCCATCCAAAATTGGCTTTCTAACTCTTTAGTGGGTTATTTTTATTCATAACACTTACCACTACCTAAAATTGTCTCTACCTGGGAGAATGTTATTGATTTACTTAATATCCATCTACTCTACTGGAATGGTAGGTTCAAGAGGTACAGAAACACTCCTAGTACCTGGAAGAGTGCCTGCTGTAAAGAAGGCATTCAGAAGTTATATATTTAACCACTCAATCTACTCATTGCATCATCTTGATACTGAAGCAGACTTTTCCTTACAGTTCACTCAGTTCTTTGTAATGCAGAGACTATATAACTAGCCTACCAAAAGTAAAGATTGGGTTTATTTTAGTTTTTTCTTTTTTCTTTTTATCACATCAGCACTTTTTTGGACTAGCATATCTCCTATCGGCACTCTTGGCACATGGATGCTTAATTTCATGGCCTCACCCGAAATTCTGAACTGGGTCTGTCACTTAAGACAGACCTAGTGACTAGATTTAGGAGCAGTGCGTCCAGACACCTGCACTGACAATGAACACGCCAGGACGTTATCCTTATGGTTCCCTCCAGAATCCAGATCACCCAAATGAGGGTGAGTGATGAGTCCCTTTACAGAAACCAGAACCTCTTTTCCTTGACCTCTTCCAGGCTGTGCCAGGGTCTCATAAATCCGCTCTCAGTGCAGCCAGTTTCCTGCCGGAGTGATCCGGGCGTCAGAGGGCTGGTTCCTACCCAGCGCCGCCCCGCTGGAATGGCCAGAGTCACAGCGAGAAATACCAGATCGAGGCTCCGCAAAACGCACCCTCCCTACAAAGACGGAGGCCAGACTCGTGAGCTCTACGTTCTCCCCGCTCAAAAGAGAGTCTGGAATCCGGGTTTTTGTCTCCCTCTTTCCCTCTCCCGGTGCCTCCGCTGCCGCAACCCGCCCACTCCCGTCGGCCCCTGCGGGCCGCTCCCCGTCTCCATGGAGACGAAGGCAGCCAATCAGCGCGGCGACTTCCGCTCCGTTCTGACAACAGTGCGGTCGCGGTCTCAGACATCGCTGGAGTGGGCTCGGGTGGGCCTGCTGTCGGCAGGCCGGGATGCTGAAGGCCAAGATCCTTTTCGTGGGGCCCTGCGAGGTGAGGCCGGGGCCGGAGGCAGCTTCGGGGGCGGCGAGCGGAGGCGGGGGGGCGCCGGGAGCGGGGGCCCCCAAGAATGGGAACCCGGTCCCACCGCGCCCACCCTGGTGTGCGCCGCTGGCCTCACCGGAAACTCTGCGTCTCCAGACGCTGACCCTGTGTCACTGAGGCCTGAAGGCCCAAGCTCAGTGAGGGGCGTTATGGGACCAGAACCTAGGTCCCACTTTGCATTCCAGGCTGTCCCTAATGAATATGACTGTGGGACGAGATAAAACTAGGTGGAGAGATTGGACTATGACATGGTTTTGGAACAATTAGCTATTAATATATGCTTGGTGGTGATAGTGGGGATTAAATCTATGTGTGTACTTCACACTTTACACAAAAAGTAAAATTCAAATGGACTAAAGCTTAACGTGGGGGGGGGGGGAAACAAACCAATGTGGGAATATAAATAAATGGGAATTTTATTGATGCTGTTGGCCCAGGGACAACACTTGGAAAACACTGTTGTAGATGAATAGATACGTTTTAAATCTTCAGATAGGGAAAGTCTTCTTAAGTACATTCTGTACAACAGACATTCTGTACTTAAGTATTTGCAAAATAAATCCAAAAAAAAAAAGAATTAATAGGTAGTTCACAAGGAAAGTAAATAACAGTAAGAGAGAGAGAGAGAGAGAGAGAGAGAGAGAGAGAGAAAACTCAATAGAAATCTGAGCAAAAGCTCTGTACACAAGAAATACAACTGACTAGAGAGAGAGAGAGAGAAAGAAAACTCAATAGAAATCTGAGCAAAAGCTCTGTACACAAGAAATACAACTGACTAATAAGTGTGAGAAGATGCCCAACTTCACAGTCACAGGAACACAATTTAAAACAAAAAGAAGACATTCATTTACCAGTCAGATTGGATGAGAAAAGTTTAGAAGATGGATAGCACCCAGGGTTCAGATGCTTGCAGGAATATGAATGCTCTAGGATTCTGTTGATGGAGCAATAAATTGATAAAACAGCTTTTTTGATGATAAAATTATTAAAATTTAAAATGTGCCTTTTAGAGCTGCATTTACATTTCTCAGATTCTACAGTAGCTGAATACTTGTCCATGTTCCCCATGGGTCATGTTCAGTATTGAAAAGCTGGAAACATCCTAGGCGCCACCAGTAAGAGAATGTCTAAATAAACTAAAGCACATTCTTACTCTGGAAGTCTGCAGCAGTTAAACTAAACAAGGCAAGTCTGTGTGTCCTGATGTGGAGAACTCTCCAGGACATAAATTATTAAGTGAAATCGACAAGTAACAATGATATGCAGAGATTTATGAAAAGCAAAACAAGCACAGTTATATTTTAATGGAAATTCTCAAATTTATAAAAGGGAGAAAGAACTATGAACTCCTAGTACCCATCACCCAGCTTCAACAACTGAATATATTTCTGCATATACATTTCTCTTTCCCTTCAAACATCGATATGAGAGAGAAACATCAACTGATTGCCTCCCAGATGCACCCTGACCAGGGATCAAGCCACAATCTCGGTTTGTGCCCTAACCAGGAATCAAACCTACCATCTTCTGGTGTTCAGAACGATGCTTCAACCAACTGAGCCACACTTCCCAGGGCTCATCTTTTTCTAATTTATTCAACAGCTCCTGATACAAGGTAGACACTGAAAAACACCTTATGGGCCTAACAGGCAATTTCTTCATTTTCCCGTAAGAACCCATCCCCATAAACTCATGAAATGCAAGAATGGAATAAAACAGTATTTCTAAGTTAACATATAACTTAATGTACCTTTAAATATGTATATAGCTACACTGATATATAAAACATCATAAAAGTATATTTGTATATTTTTAAATAAAAATGTATTATCTAGAACTAGAAACAGTCCTACCTGGGAGGGTGGCATGGCCAGCCAGGCCCAGCTCTGCCTTGGAACTTCTCAGTGACCTTGAGGGACTCTCTTCCCCTTTCTTGGCCCTTGTGGCTCCATAATGAGCGCTGACAGACTGTGGTTTTTCTTGAAGATGTGGGGAGGGGCAAGTGAGGAGAAGTTCACATTAATGATTTTGCTTCTGTGTTTAAATAAGTTCACTGAGAACCAGCTGGGGACATCCATGTGGGTAAAGCCACCCAGTGGCAGAGCCCCGGGTCCCAGAGCACTGTGCCCACCACGCACAGCAAGTTAGTGAGAGCCCTCTACCCTGGCGGTCCCAGAGTGGCTGTGGCCTACACGCCATCTCACCTGGTTCCAAGCCAGCTAATGGAGGGCTCATTTATAGTTTGCTTTCCTGATCTTCAGAAAAGATTTTTTTATCATCTTCATTTTCACAGAGTGGAAAAACCGTTTTGGCCAACTTCCTGACAGAATCTTCTGACATCACGGAATACAACCCAACTCAAGGAGTGAGGTGAGCCCTGAGGTATCTGTGTCCCAGAGAGACCCTGTCCATCACCCACTCTCTACTCGGGGTGCTGGTGGCATTCCAAAAGTATAATATTTCCTAAGTAGAGATGCTGCTGCTGTTTCTGCTTCTAGGATCCTGGAGTTTGAGAATCCACACGTCACCAGCAACAACAAAGGCACAGCGTGTGAATTTGAGCTATGGGATTGTGGCGGCGATCCAAAGTACGTCTCCTTTAAGAGGGTTCAAAAATCACCTGCCAGCCAGGCACCTTGGCCTAGCACACTTCCTAGCATGTATTAGGGGCTTGGTCAGTTGTTTGGTGACATGCATTGCTCTTAAAATTTAAGTGATTAGGTTTTAATACAATGAGAAGTCATCTATTAATTGTCAGTAGTAAGGAAGTCTTCCATCAATTATCAATAGTAAGATATTATTTTTAAAGTCCCTTCTTAGAAACCAGAACTACCTAACATTCACTGTCACCCTTTGCTGCCTTGCAGGTTCGAGTCCTGCTGGCCAGCCCTGATGAAGGACTCTCACGGCGTGGTGATCATCTTCAACGCGGACATCCCGAGCCACCTGAAGGAAATCGAGATGTGGTATTCCTGTTTTGTTCAGCAGCAGTTCTTACAGGACACTCAGTGTCTGTTAATTGCACATCACAAACCAGGTTCTGGAAGTGATAAAGGAAGCCTGTCTTTATGTAAGAAGACTGCAGTTCTCCTTTCTGCTTTTGTCTTCCGTGTATTGGGCGTCTGTATATTGCTCTGTGTGTTTGAAAGCAGCAGCTGTGTGTGTTAGTGAGCACCTGGGGCGTCGCCAACACTGGTGGTCCGTGAGGTCCGGATGGTGAGTGACAGCTGTCCTAGGTGTTTGTTTTCCTCATCAGGTAAACAAGAATGACCAGATTGGAAGATCTGCCATACCATCCAGGCCAGGATATAGACACTTTAAAAGCAGATAGAGCCCGGCTGGCATAGCTCAGTGGTTGAGCATCAGCCTATGAACCAGGAGGTCACACTTCGATTCCCGGTCAGGGCACTTGCGGGTTGTAGACTCGATCCCCAGTGTGGGGCGTGCAGGAGGCAGCCGATCAATGATTCTATCTCATCATTGATGTTTTTCAATCTCTTTCTCCCTCTCCCTTCCTCTCTGAAATCAATAAAAATACATTTTTTTTTTAAATAAATAAAAGCAGGTAGTTAACAAGCGTGGAAACACCTGGCTTTAGCCACTCACCTGTCACTTTTTCCTGGCTGGCCTTTTCTCAAGAAAAACTCCAATTTGCATGTGACACATACCATTACAGAAGTGACATTGTGACCATAGAAAATGACTGCCAGTACTCAGCAGTGTCTTCCTTTCTGGTATAGGAACAAAGAGGACCTGGCAGTGGCTTGTAGAATTGTCGTCCTGTTGTCAGTGGCAGTGTGGCGAAACCTTCTTGTGTTAAATTATGTCAAGCAATACACTTTATTTTTGGACTTGAGAAAGTTAAACAAGTTGGCTTCTGTGAGACTCAGGTCATTTGGAACAAGAAATGGCCCTCAGTAAAAGTTCCTGCCTAATTTACCTTATTTTCTTTTTAAGCACCACCCTTGAACAAGCTGAAGCTGGTGCACTCGAATCTAGAGGATGACCCTGAAGAGATCCGGATGGAATTCATAAAGTATTTAAAAAGCATAATCAACTCAGTGTCTGAGAGCAGAGACCGGGAGGAGATGTCAATTATTACCTAACTAGCCTTCCTTTGGACTCTTCCACATCCCGAGTGAGGTCAGCTTCTTTCCCCATTCAGATCTGAAATCTTACCTGGCCGCTGATACTTCCTCCCTGTGGCCCTCTAAGAAATATTCCTCACCTGCCCGAAGGTACCAGGCACCCAAGGAGTTGAATCATTCCATCTGTTCTCTGTCTTAACCTAACCCAGTATCCCCCCAGGAGCAATGCTTTGGTATTTGCTATTCCAGTGTTCGTGATGACTTTATAGAATATAGTAAGAATCCACTGTATCTCCATCTCTTGCGATTTAAAGGTTTTCGGGTTAGCTCAGTCTCTAATAAATATTTAATTTATTCAAGATATTACAATCCACTTCCTCTACGTTCTCCCTAATGTGGTATTAGAGTGTCTGGACAGTGTGTGTGCCCTTGTTGGGGTGGGGCAGCTGTTCTAAGGGCAGGTCCTTGGGTTCCCTCCCTGATCTCTGTCAAGATGTCAATGGGCACCCTACTGGCCGTCTCCAGCCAACTGTAAGACTTGGTAAGGCTTGTAGCATGGGACCCATGGAACCAGTCATCCCCAGGCTGAGTTGGCCTCATTCCCACTGGGGCTGGCCGTGCACATTTCTGAAAGCCATCTGTGTCCTCCATCCATCCCAGCTTCCTTTGTATATCTATGGCATTTCATCTCTTGGCATTGCTAACCTGTCCAATTCATTCTCCACGCTCAGCTTACTGTAAATACAAACTCAGAAAGAAAAATAAATTATTTTTATCTGATCTTTAATGATTACTCCAGAGCTCAATAGAAAAATTAACCCAACAGCTTCCATTGCTGATAATGGCCAGAGTACAACCCTGAATTGAGAAAAAAGTTTATTTTATTTTATTATTTTTTAGAATGTTTTTATTGATTTTTAGAAAGGAAGGGAGAGAGAAACATCAATATAAGAGAGTAACATCCAGCCTGCGTGGCTCAGTGGTTAAACATCAGCCTATGAACCAGGAGGTCATGGTTACATTTCCAGTCAGGGCACATGCCAGGTTGCAGGCTCAATCCCCAGTGTGGGGTATGCAGGAGGCAGCTGATCAATGATTCTCTCTCATCATTGGTGTTTCTATCTCTCTCTCTCCCTCTCCCTTCCTCTCTGAAGCCAATAAAAAAATTTTTTTAAAGAGAGAAACATCAACATCAATCGGTTGCCTCTGGCACATACCCAACAGGGAATGGAACCCATGACCTGGGCATATGCCCTGACCAGGAATTTAACCAGTGGCCTTTTGGTGCATGGGATGACATATTTCTTGGAACCAATCAAATGACCAAGTAGTATTCTGGAATTCTATCTGTAGTTAAGTCAAGCATGACTTATTCACTTACATTGCAACTTGAATGCTCATATCTCAAAATTGTTCAGGAAAGCTCCTAGAGATCGTTATACTTTCTGGGGAACACCAGAAGACATTAATATCAGCAGGGTAGGTTATGTCAGTAGGATATCTTACATCAGTAGGGTATGCTAAATTGTTATAACAAAGAGTAAAGCTTTGTAGTAACTGAGGACACGAGTTAATACAAAAACAGTATTCCTGATACCTATTGAAAAGATGATTGCGTTTGTACCTTAAGAAAATTATTCTGGCCCTAGCTGGTTTGGCTCAGTGGATAGAGCATTGGCCTGTGGACTGAAGGGTCCCAGGTTTGACTCCATTCAAGAGTGCTTGCCCAGGTTGCAGGCTCAGTGCTCAGTGTGTGTGTGTGGGGAGCGGGGGGCGCGCGCATGCAGAAGGCAGATGATCAATGAGTCTCATCATTGATGATTCTATCTCTCCCTCTCCAAAATAAAAATAAAATAAATAAGTAATTAAAAAATAAAATATTCAGCAGAACAATTTAAAAATTATTTTTTTTAAAAACAAAATACTCTGCACTGTGGCTCTACTCAATCTTGACTTCAGCCTCCCTTACTTGATTAATGAGAATTACATATTCTGGCCTTGGCTGATGCTTTCTCAACAAATGAACTCTCTCCTTGAGCAAGAAATGAATGATTTCACATTTTAAACACCAAAACCAAAGAAATTAAATAAATAAGAGGGAGGAAATTCTGCTTTTGAATGTTAAGAATAGATAACATATTTCTTATATGACTTCGTAACTGCTTTATCATTTACATTTTCTACATTTATGATACCGGCCATTCTTCCTACCTAAGTTAAAAGCCAGTGGAAATTGTGTGTATTCCAAGTATTCCCACTTCAAAGGGAAAGTTTTTAATGCTTTGATGTGTGCACACCTCATCTATCTTTCTGCTCTCTGCAGTTCATTCCTATCTAGGCTTTTTGATAGCTTTAAAAGTACGCCCCCACTCCCGTTCACAGCCACAGCGTTGGAGTCCCCAGAACGTGCAGGATCTCCTCCGGCCTCACGCAGCATGATCACCTTTGGCGTGGCTCGGGAAAGCCACGAGGAAGCAGCCTGACGGCCAGTCTGACAAAGCCAGTGCTGGGCCCCCACCCTGAGTGGCTGCCACCAGCCACCAGACTTCCAGAGGCTCTAGGCTCCTTTGAGCTCCTCTCACCACCCTCTTCCTCTATTCTAACCCCACCCCACAGACAAGGCAGGCTGCAGCAAACAGAAGCAATTGGGTTCTTTAGTATCAAAATAGCAAAACACCAAAAAGGAAGTTGACAGAGCCCTGCTCTTTACTATTTAAGCCACACGTGAGCCTTCCTAACACCCTGTAAACATGTGTCCTGCACCAAGGGAAAATAAACAACAAGCAGCCAGCAAAAAAATAAAATGAGGAGGAAGAGGAGAATGCCTCCCTTCTCTAAAGCCTCAGTATGATTCAACATTTACTGCTCTTTGGATCATAATTATAGATCATAGACATTTCAAATATTGTGTTAAAATCACTCATCTATTTTACATTTATAGTCTTACTGGAGTTTTGTAATAAGTACTTTATACAATAACTATCATTTTTAATCTTGTGTGTGACTTTACAAGGCCTAGAAAATACTAGGTGTGAGTTAACCTTATCATGTAATAAAATATTTTGTTGAGCGGAATGAAGTTCTAATTTTATCAGAGTATGAGGAACTTGGTCTCTACTTATAGAAACCTATTTCGAGTACTTTTAGAGAATACTTTGCAAATCTAACTACATTTGGAATTTATTACCCTTTTTTGGGTGCATCTGTTAAAGGCAGGTATTTGTGCCCTGAATTTTTCAAAAATAGTGACAATAGCTTTAAAGCATCAATTACATGAGATGAAGAACCATCTAGAGCAGTGATTTTTTTAATTGTTTAAATTATTACATATAGTAGTACATATATCTCCTTTTTCCCCTCATTGATCTTCCCCCAGCCTCCCCTACCCCCTGTTGCCTGCCCTCATCCCACCCCCCTCAGTGTCTTGTGTCCATTGATTGTGCTTATATGCATGCATACAAATCCTTTGGTTGATCTCTTTTCCCGCTCCCCAACACACCCCAGCCTTCCTGCTGTAATTTGATAGTCTCTTCGGTGCTTTACTTCCTCTGTATCTATCTTTTTGTTCATCAGGTTATAATGTTCTTTATTTTCCATAAATGAGTGAGATCGTGTGGTATTTTTCTGTCAATGCCTGGCTTATTTCACTTAACATAATGCTCTCCAGGTCCATTCATGCTGTAGAACAGCCATTTTCAATCTTTTTCATCTCATGAGACACATAAATTAATTACTAAAATTATGTGGCACACCAAAGTATACTTTTTGCTGATCTGACAAAAAAAAAAAAAAAAAAAAGTAGTGTAGTTTTAATTCATTCACAGTGGATGGCTATTGATGTATTGGCTGTTGTATTTTTCTTTTTTTACAATTTAAGGGAAAAGAGGTCAATGCCTCTGACTAGATAGGTAATGCATGTTTTAAAAATTCTTGCAGCACACCAGTTGAAAAAACGCTGACCTAAAGGATGGTTCTTATGTATACGAAGACAAACAGGAGACAGTAGTTAAGGTCAAATACACATGCCAACCAAGGAGTGTGAACTTGATTATGTTAGCCAATGAAGAGCCTTAAGCAGAGCAGTGACAATTACTTTGGTGGCAGAGTGGAGAACAAACTTAAGGGAACAAAACTGAGAGCAGGTTGATCAGGAAATGCAGTGTCTGAAATACAGCACGGGGTGTTGGCATGAAGAGAAAGGCACGGATTCCGTAAATGTCAGGAAGGTAAAACTTGTTAGGGTGGACAAGACGAAAGGATTTTATCCCCTTTGCTCAGCAAACCTGGCTTATCGCAGGTGCATTTTCCTGTTACTCCCTTGGCAACAGATTCTAGTAATATCCTGGTAAAGAGGTTACCCCTCGTGATTAATACAGACCTGGGCGTTATACGGACTGTGCTAGTGAAAGAATTTCACCTGTATCGTAGCAGTGACTTTGCGCTGCCGCTCAGGACAGAATGCGGGCCTGGTGCAAAGCCATAGTCAGATGTGTCAGTTACCTGCAAATAAATACTCAGGCCTAAGTGAGCACAATGGATTTAGTTTGGATATTGTGAAAACCACAAGGATTTCTTTTCTAAAGGGAAATAGAAATAAAATTGTGGTATTTAAAAAGAGAATTCCGCAATATATTTCAAAGTTCAGCTGTAAGTCTCCATAATGGTAGTACAATGTGACAGTTAATCAGTGACTACATTTCCCATAGTCCTTAAGGCAACGCCGCCTGCATTACCCAGAGGCCTGTGCGATGTTCGTGCGAACCGAGAGCGTCCGTGGAAACAAGGTAAACAGAAGGGGTTGTGCTCTTTAATGTTGCTTTACAGCCGAACTTCCCATTCTCCTTCCCTACTTCATCCCTCTTCTCTGTCTTCGCCCCTCCGTTCAAGGGCTTCAGAAGCCCAAATACCCGGGGATTTGTCTCTGTGGCAATTCCAAGTTACCTTTTTTATTTTTATTTTTGCCGCACGACCGGAAGTGTGCTGTGTCCGGAGTCTCCTGGAAATGTAGTCCGGAGCCCCCGCCCAGCTGAGTGTTTCTTTTGGGGAGGGGGGATAGAAAGAGGGGGTGCTTCCTGCGCACGGTCACCTGCTGGCCCAGGGCACAGAGCCGCGAGCCCGTGGCTAACGGCCCTCCGCAGGGGACTCCGGGGATAGCGGTTGGGCGGGGTCGGGCCCGCGCCCCGGAGGTCCGAGCCGCTACCGTTACCGCTCGCCTCCGCGGTCGGAGCGGACCGCAGCCTCCTCGCCCAGCGGGTGGTGAGATTTCCCGGCCTTTGGGGCACGCTCCGCTGCCGTTACCTGGGCTTCCGAGCACCTAGGCAGGTGGCCGGCCTCCCGGAGAGGCGGAGTGTCGTTCGTGCGCTGGCCCGCTCGGATGATGGGTCCAGGGGAGAGTTCCAGGGAATATGCTCGGCGTGGATCACAGTGATGAGAGGGGGCCCAGGTGGGTCAGAGAGGGGCCATTAGTAGAGAGCATCCAGCCCCAATCCACCTGTTACATGGCGGCACTAGGCCCAGAGAGAGGGAGGAATTGCCCAGAGAGAGTCAGACCCTGGTTGTCCGCTCACGCCTGTATTTCCAGCACAAAGCACAGTGTGGATCACAGAACAGGCGCTCGAGCATTGAAGTGTCTTTTTGTTCTAAGAACAAACAACTGAAATAGTTCAAGTTTCAAGACAAAAGTAATTTAAGGAGAAGTGGACCTGTAGACTAAGAGACTAATCAACCAAATGCAATGTGTAGACCTTATTTGAATCATGATTCTAACAACCATAAAATTGTGAATTTTTTAAAAATGAGGAAAATGTGAACATTGATGATATTAAGGATTTGTTTTAAATTTTTAGTTGGGGTAATGATATGGGTTTGCACTTTAAAAAGGAAAATCGTTTTAGGAACACATACTTGCAGACTATATGGTTTTGATGTTTTGAGATTTGCTTGAAAAATACCCGGGAGGAAGGGGTAGATGTAAGGAGATTAGTCAGCTGTCAATAATTACTGGAGGTGGAAATAGGTACGGGGAGATCACTATACTATCATACATTTTTTTTTTAAAAAAAAAGTTCAAGTGTAGCCCTGGCCAGTTTGACTCAGTGGATAGAGCCTCAGTCCTCTTACTAACGGGTCCCAGGTTCTGTTCTGGTCAAGGGCACTACCTCCCTTGCAGACTTGATCCCTGGCCCTTGCTCAGGGCACGTGCAGGAGACAATCAATAGATGTTTCTCTCTCTCTCTCTCTGCCTCTGCCTCTGCCTCTCCCTTCCACTTGTTCTTTAAAAAAATCAATGGAAAAATATCCTCAGGTGAGAACCAAAACAATATTTTTTTTTCAAGTGTAGTTTTCTTAACTCCTAGAGCTACATACTGAGTTATCTGTCAGAAAAAAAAGATACACTTTGTATACTGTGTGGGGTTTGCTTTAAAGTACTACACACACACAGAGAGTGTGATGGGGCGTGGAAGAAACAAGAATGGCAGGAAATAAGGGGCCTTGAGCTATGGAAACTGTGTGATGGATATGTGACAGTTCATTGTATTATTGTATCCTCTTTAATGGGACTCAAATTTTCTATAATCAGGATTTTAATTTTTTAATGGATTTTATGGTTTTCAGAAAGTGCCTAAACATAAAGAAGCTCATGAGAAGTTTACCTGAAACTTAATCTTCCCCTGCACAAGTGAGAGGAGTCAGTGCCTCACTGTTCTGTTTGCTCTAAGTTCTCAGAACTTAGCACGCCTTTGTAGCAGGACAATGCACGCTCATTGCAAAGCCAAGAAACACCACTAGGAGGCTGCTGCTTTAGATCGGTGGTGTCCTCGGATCTTGGCATAAGCACAAGGAACCAAGAGTTGACTTCACGAGGTCAGAAAGCTGTGCCAAGCGGCACCCAGACCGGGGCCTAGGATTGGGAGGCGGGAGCGGAGGTCAGGGAAGCAATCCTGAGTCATGACTCAGCCACCGCTTCGAGGGGTGACCAGCCTGCGTTTCAACCAAGACCAAAGCTGCTTTAGCTGTGCCATGGAGACAGGCGTCCGCATCTACAACGTGGAGCCGTTGATGGAGAAGGGACACCTGGACCACGAGCAGGTGGGCAGCGTGGGCCTGGTGGAGATGCTGAACCGCTCCAACCTGCTGGCCCTGGTGGGCGGCGGCGGCAGTCCCAAGTTCTCCGAGATGTCAGTGCTGGTCTGGGATGATGCCCGGGAGGGCAAGGACCCCAAGGATAAGCTGGTGCTGGAGTTCGCCTTCCCCAAGGCAGTGCTGGCTGTGCGCATGCGACACGACAAAATTGTGGTTGTGCTGAGGAACCGCATCTACGTTTACTCCTTCCCTGGCAGTCCCCGGAAGCTGTTTGAGTTCGACACCCGGGACAACCCGAAGGGGCTCTGCGACCTCTGCCCCAGCCTGGAGAGACAGCTGCTGGTGTTCCCAGGACACAAGCGCGGGAGTCTGCAGCTCGTGGACCTGGCGAGCGCAAAGCCAGGCACTTCGTCCGCGCCATTTACCATCAATGCCCATCAGAGCGACGTGGCCTGTGTGTCCCTGAACCAGCCGGGCACTGTGGTGGCCTCGGCCTCCCAGAAGGGCACCCTTATCCGCCTTATTGACACGCAATCCAAGGAGAAACTGGTGGAACTGCGCCGAGGCACCGACCCTGCCACCCTCTACTGCATCAGCTTCAGCCATGACTCCTCCTTCCTGTGTGCCTCCAGTGACAAGGGCACGGTCCACATCTTTGCCCTCAAGGATCCCCGCCTCAACCGCCGCTCGGCGCTCGCTCGGGTGGGCAGGGTCGGGCCTATGATTGGACAGTACGTGGACTCTCAGTGGAGCCTGGCGAGTTTCACAGTGCCCGCTGAGTCGGCCTGCATCTGCGCCTTCGGTCGCAACACTTCTAAGAATGTCAACTCTGTCATTGCCATCTGTGTAGACGGGACCTTTCACAAATATGTCTTCACTCCTGATGGGAACTGCAACAGAGAGGCTTTCGACGTGTACCTTGACATCTGTGATGATGATGACTTTTAAGGACCCCGTGGGTTGTGCTAGGGACCTGCAGTGGCAAAGCACAAAGCATTTATGGGAGTGGGCGTGCTGAAAGCCACCAGCCAGCAGGCACTCATGGGGCAGGTGCACACTTTCCCCTCCTCAGAGCAATGCCCAAACGGCTCATTTCTCCCAAGCACTGCTTGACTGTGTCCTTGAGGACTGTGTGCCCACAGGGCTGGGCCAGAGACCCAGAGGGGCAGCAGATGCCCTGGGGCTCCCAGCCTGGAGAAGAGGACTAGGTCCCCAGAGGAAGTGCCCTGATCCAACCTGTGGGGATAAAAGTTTTCTCAGAAAGAGCCAATCAATGATATGATGAATTTGAATAAAAATTAATAGTTTAAAAAAAAAGAGTTGACTTCACAAATTTGTAGGTCCCATGGACTCCTACCTCAGGGAGAACATCAGTCTCTTCCTGTTCTGTGTCCTTATTTCAGCTCCCCCCACTGAAATAAGCAACACGTTTGACAGCTTCTGGAGCCTCTGTCTCCTGTCTCTGTTGGATCTCTGGGACTCAAAACCAGGGGAGGCCAGAGGCAGGGATGACACTTACCTGGTGCCCACCAGAACAGATGGATGGGTTGTTAAAGTACTGAAATGCTTCTGGACTAGTTGTTAATCAGGTTTCTGCTGTGTCCCCTAATAGCCACCTTGGCCACCCCAGTTACTCCCCTCCTACTACCTGCCCCTCCCCCAACCCTCAGGACCTCTCTGAGGTCCAGCATCTAATGCTTCTCACTGGGTCCTATAGGAGGATCCAGGCCTCTGGATCTGCACATGAGACCAGCATCTGTTCTAATCAGTCAGTGTTCGATGTAATGGCCCCCTTGGCCTCACGCCCTTATTCACCGTCACTGCCCATGGTCATGAAGGAAAGCTGAATATCGTAGCTCAGCAAAATGAACACTGGAACCAACTGGATTTAGGTCCTGGCTCCACTGTGTACTGTGTGACCTTGGGCAAGTCCTTTAACTTCTCCGAACCTCCGTTTCCTCATCTGCGAGCATCAAAGTAATAGAGGAGAAAGCACATGAGAAGTGTAACCTACAAAGTGCTTACGTATAAAATTATTTTTAAATTATTGTTTAAGATGTGTATGAGTTCTTTATTCAACACAGGATCACACCTTCAATCCTGCTTTCTTCCCTCTGCCTGGGCCCCTTCCTTTTTACTTCTTCTGGAGTTTACCTCAAGCCTCAATCCTCTGCCACCCCCCAAGGGATACCCAGGACTTCACTCTGGAGGTCATTAGTCTTGGCACCTTGGAGCAACCTTTTTAGCTACCTTCCTTAGCAACACCCTCTCCTGTGTGGCCGGGAGAACTCAACTTACTCTTCCAGACTTCTCAGATTTCCCCTCCTGTCACACCACTACCATTTTGGTCCCCTGCTCCTTCCTCATCCACTCTCCAAGTTTGTAAAATAATAATTTGAGACATTTTCTTATAAAAGTAATACACGCTCATTATAGGAAATACAAATATGGCTAAATAGAAAATGAAAGTAGCCCAGCCGGTGTGGTTCAGTGAACCAGGAGGTCATGGTTCAATTCCTGGTCAGGGCATATGCCTGGCTTTTGGACTCGATCCACAGGGCATGCAGGAGGCAACCAATCAATGATTCTCTCTCATCATTGATGTTTCTATCTCTCTCCCCCCTCCCTTTCTCTTTGAAATCAATAAAAATATATTTTTTAAAAGAAAATAAAAGCAATTTATAATCTTACTACATGCATATTATGTATATCTTTTTTAAAAATGGAGGATCATTTATTATTTTACAACCTCATTTTTATTGCTATATCATATGCCATTATTTATGTAATCGATCCCCTATGATGGGCATGGATTTTATTTCAATAGCTTTTTACTTTGCTCTGTGTATCATTTCAGTTGGTGACCTCAGGACTGAGGGCAAGGAGTTCAGCTCAGACCAGGAACTTGCTGGAAGAAGTTCCCGCCAGTAGCTCTTGCAGATTCAGTGAAATTTTGCAGGCACCAGTGCTGGAATACAGCTCAGAATGTTCCAGTACATTAGACCAGCATCAGGGAACTTTCCAGAGGGCAGGTCAAGCACTTCCCCACTCATGAGAAGAGTTTGAAGAGTTTCAAGCAGGAGAAACACAATCTGTGAAGGTGACGAGAGTGACCAAACCTGCAGGCCAGGTGAGCCCCTTGTTCAAAATCAGAAAAGCTGTCCAGGCAAAGGCCCCAAAGATGCAGCACATGCGGCAGGCCCGGCCCTGGTTCAGCATGAGAGCCACACAGGCTAGAGCCCTCCAGTGTAGAACAGACTTCCAGATCTCCCAGAACCGTGACTAGGTCAGGAAGGTGTTACTGTCATGAGTGAAAGGTAAACACATGAGAAAAAGGGACCGCCAAGACCATGGGCAGGAGAGGCTGGGTGTGATCTGAAAGGGAAAGAAGGACATGGCTCAAGAGAGTGGGTAAGGCATCCTTCAGGAAGTCTGGTCCCCCAAAACAGACCCTCTCTTTGTGGCTTTGTAACCAACCAGGTTTGTGACGTGATACCTTTCCTCTCTCTCTCTTTTTTTTTTTAACAAAGGTAATCCATGTGTATAACAGAAACTTTAAAAATATGGATGAAAAAAAAATGTACGTGTACACACACACCAACATACACATACGCTGAGAGGCCAGATCATAATAATCTGGCCACTCTGTGTGTGTGTGTGTGTGTGTGTGTGTGTGTGTGTATTCTGTGTGTGTATGTACATATATATATTCACATTTCTAAAAAAAAAAAATAAAAAATGGGAACCCCCTGGTCCCACAGCTACTTGCAGCCCCAACTTCCTTTCTCACCTGGCTTTCACAGGGAGAACCAAGGTTCCTGCAGGTCTGTTTGTGAACACAACAGCAATACTTCTTTCGGCCACAAGAGGGGGATGTTTGCTCATGCACAACTATCCCAAAATTTCTGGGGAACCATGAACTCTCCTTCAGCTCCTATTGAGGCCACCTATAGTAATTCTGTTCACTGCATCTCTTGGTAACCTTGGTTCATGAGGAAAAAAAGACAGAACTCACATTCTCACTCTATAACCACATCTGCACCAATTTAACGGATCCTTGATCAGCTCTCTCCTCACTGTTGCAGCCTTGGGCTTCTGAATGAGGAGATAAACTACAAACCTGATGAGGTCATCTTCCAAACCCAACATTTTTCACGGTCCTCATTGTTCTTAGGGCCCAGTCTAAGGGCCATTGTTGACTGGGTCCCTCTTCTCCTCACTCCACCCCCAATTCTGTGCTCCTTACAAACATGGCCCTGGCTGTCCTCCAGCCCCTTTCACTCTGCTCCGTCCCTAGCACACCTCCTAGCGTGTTTCTCTCTGGAAGGTGCTTCTCAGCACACACCCGGCTGGAACTTATTCTTCCAGGTCTTAGTGACATCTTCCTCCCAGAAGTCACTCTCAGCCTGTGGACCTGGGGTATGTGATTCTCCCCTGTGCTTAGCATGTGGAACAGAGACAGCTCTCCAAGTGCCTAACAGGCCCACCCGTGTGGCCAGGTCAGCAGGCTGTTACTGTGATGAAAAAGATGAGCACCTGAGAGAAAGGCAGAAGGGCAGGGCCTGCCAAGGCCATGGGCAGGAGAGGCTGTCCATAGCATGGCATGCTAGACGGCTGCCTCCGAGAACGGAAGTTCCATGAGGGCAGGGACCATGCCAGGCTTATTCACTCACATTGCCAGCACCGGAGCACAGTGCCTGGCACTCCATAGGGCTCAACAAAGATTTAGGAAATGGATGGAGGAGTGAATGAGTGTGCCTTTCCCAATTCCTTGAAGTAAAGTCTTCAAAAGTCAGCCCAACCCTAGCTAGTTTGGCTCAGTGGATAGAGCATCGGTTTATACACCAAAGGGTCCTGGGTTCAATTCCGGTCAAGGGCACATACCATGGTTGAAGGCTCCTCCCAGGCCTGGGCCCTGGTTGAGCATGTGCAGGAGGCAACCAATCACTGTGTTTCTCTGACATTGATCTCTCTGCCTTTCCCTTTCTCTTCCACTCTCTCTAAAAATCAATGGAAAAACATCCTCGGGCAAAGATTAAAATAAATAAGACATTAAAAAAAAAAAAGCCAGCCTGCTTCTCTCTTTCCATCCCCTCACCCTCCCAGTTCACCACGGGCCTCTTATTGGCCCCGGAGTCTCTGGAAACATCCCCGGAGAACAGTGGTGCTGAAGGACCAGTTCTCTCCCTGGTGATGGTTGGGAGACAGTGGGGTTTGGAGTGAACAGATCTAGCTTCAAGGAAAGCTCTGCCACTTTCTGGCTGTGCGTGTGCCTTACCTTCCTTATTTACAAAGAGAGGTTATGGGTGCCAGGCTTGCAGGATTGCTCTGAGAAATCATATTTGGGCCTGACACGTGGCAGACAGATCAGAGTGCCTTCTCCCTCCCTCCCCAGTGCTCTCTCCTAAGCCCCCTCCAACCTGAAACCTTGGGATACAGACACTCAAAGGTGCTACTATTTTCCTGATTCCCCTCTTTTTTCCCTGAAGTTGCCACGCCATTTGCTGCTGAGACCTCCTTCCCTGTCCTTGTTCTTTGGCATAGATAATAGTGCCAGGTGGAGATCAGAGCAGGTACTTAAAAGGTACTTGAAAATGAACGAATAAATGAATGGGCCAGCCAGTCACAGCGGCATTCCCCTGGGGCATGCTTGCCAGTGGCCAGAACGTAAGGGTAGTCACCAGCCTGTTGCTGGGCAAGTGGTCTCCGGCCCACCTGACACCACCAGTAAGAGATTACGCACATGTGCAGACCCAAGGCCAAGACTTTGCTGAAGAAAGAGAAGAAAGAGGCATGGTAGCCCCATGGAAAGGAAACTGCTAAGAATTACAGAGCCCAGCTTCTCTCCTGCACAGAGTAGTCCCCCGCGTGTGGAGCCCACAGTTACATGTGCACTGCTGTGTCATCCTTGGGATGTCTGCTTTCCCTGTGGCCAAAGTCTCTCTGTCATGTCTGGTACTGAAAGTACAAGTTCCAATAAAATCGTGTTCTAGATTTGCCCTTGCATCGTGTTTTCTCTTTGGGCCCTGCGTGGTCTCCCGTGTTTCCTGAGCTCCGTCATTCATAACCCTCATCGTTCATAACAGACTCTTCCGGTGATGAATAAGGGCTGATTTCGCCTCAGATTATCACCACCCCCCAATTCATTCCATCGGAAAGCCGTAGCTCCAGAATGGCTAATGTGCTGTGGGGTGCGGCTGTGCTTTCTTGGTGCGTCACTCCGCTCATTGAGGAGTTTTCTCCTATCTGAGACGCTAAAGATGGGACTCTGACGTGGGTCCTGCTCCATCTGTGCTGCAGCCGGCCCTGTGATTGTACCCTCTCCGACAGCTGCTCCCTCCCTCCCTCCCTCCGAGGATTTTCCTGCACTGCTGCTATTCATAGGCTGTCTCTCTAGTGTGAATTAGGAGATGAATGGAAATTTTCTCTATTCATAATATTCAAAGATTTTCTCTGCTCTATGAGCTCTTTGATATTCTGCCAGAATTCCGTCCACATGTTTGGCCACATGCATTGTGCCAGCAGAGCCAGATTTGGGCTTAAAGTCTGGTTTCCCAAGATGACGTCTTTCTCAGCATTAAGTCCCCAGATCCTGGCCTCTGAAGAGAAGCAGTCCTCCCAGGATGACCCCACAGTCCTACTCTGGCAGGAAGCTGAGGTTTGCATTGACAGCACACCCTTGATCCTGGCTTCACACTGTGATAACACCATAGGAAATGAGACTGTCACAAGCTTTCCCCCCCCACACCCCTTTGCCCCCATCTCTGAGAAACTTCTGTGCTGATTCCTTGAACAATGGCTAATTGCCTCCCATACCTGCCACAACTGGAGGCAGAGAGTGAACCCGCAGCCCTGGTACATGCCCTTGACCAAGAATGGAACCCTCGACCCTTCAGTGCATTGGCCACTGAGAAACCCCAGCCAGGGCTCTTCTTCCATTCTTTAAGAGCCAGTAAATTAGAATGTTCTTGGTGGAACATCAGAGCTGCTTCCCAGTGCCAGCACTGCCTGTGAAACTGCATCTCCTAGGGACTCAAGGCTGCTTCTGGGCAGCTGGACTTTGAACCTGGTGAAGCTGTGAGCCCGTCGTTGAGAATTAAGAAGAGAAAGAAAGGGAGGGTCCTTGCCAGCTGCCTCTGCATCTGCTTACCAAGGCTTACACGTTCATGGACAGGTGGACAGCAGGTCCCTGGGTTTTGTGCTCTGGTCTTGGAATGTCATTTGCAGGGAGTCTCCAGGACACTCTCTCAAATCACTCTTCTAATGACTATGGTAAGACCAAATTGACTAAGAAATTGTGGAAACAGGCACAGGAGATTGAAATGGATAGTGAAGGGAAGGCTGTTAAAGGAGGAAGGGACTGGAGGCACAGGTGACTGTAGGAGGAAGGGACTGGAGGCACAGGTGAATTGGCAGTAGCACAATGCTCCATCCAGGCAGTAAGCTGATGTGGGCAAATGGTGGGTGGATTGGATAACTTCTGGAGAAGGAGGCTAGTGTCCACAGCAGGATTTTATGAGCTCCAAGTAGTTTACAACAGCTGGAACTAAACTGGTGGAATACTAGGCCTTTTAGTTATTTCCAGCCACCCTTAATGACATTTTTTAAAAAAATATATTTTATTGATTTTTTTTTTTAATACAGAGAGGAAGGGAGAGGGATCGAGAACTAGAAACATCAATGAGAGAGAAACATCAACCAGCTGCCTCCTGCACACACCCCCACTGGGGATGTGCCCGCAACCAAGGTACATGCCCTTGACCAAAATCGAACCTGGGGCCTTTCAGTCTGCAGGCCAACGCTCTATTCACTGAGCCAAAGTGGTTTTGGCCTTAATGACATTTTAGATCCTCTTAGGAATAAGGTGCTCTGAATGGTAGCCATCTATGTATGGGTACTCCCCACATTTTCCCCCCACATTCTTTATTCTTTGTCTCCTCCTCCCCCCCCTCCTCTTCCCCTTTCTCCTCCTCTTCCCCCTCCTCCTCCTCTTCCTCCCTCTCCTCCTCCTCCTCCTTTTTTCTCATCCGCCCCTCTCTCTCTTTTGGAAACCTTAAAATCCTAGTCTGACATAAGGAATTAAGGTGGGAGGAGAGAAAGCAGTCAGTTGATAAGACATTAAAGTCAAATCCTATGAGATCATCTGAGAAAGGAATGAAAGCTTTGGTTGGGGTGGAGGAAGCAAAAAGTTTAAATCCCTACTTACTGCAATTAATGCTTTCATGTGATACTTAATAAACCCTGAATTCCCCCCAAGTTTCCCCATATATCACTACAGTTTCTCTGAAAATCAGTAAAGGAAAGAATTAAAGGCTTTTCCTCATTCTCCATAATCAAGCTTTTTCTCCAGAATGAATTCTCCTGATTACTGACTCAACACCCTCCTACAGTCTTTATGAGTGTGTGTTTCCTGTGAATTCTCCAAAGATGAGAGAGGGCTATGTTGTCCCCAAATGATTTTCCACATTGATTATGCTCACAGACTTCTCTCTAGGACGAGTGATCTGATGTTCAATGCATTCCATGCCTCCCCTAGACAGTGTTCCATATTCATCACATACAACTGCTTTAAGTCCAAAGTGAACCAGCTGACATTGTCTAAGGATGGAACTCTGATTGAAGGCTCTTCCTTATCCATTATGCTCCCAGGGTCCCTCTCTGCCATGAAATCCCAGATGTCTTATTAGTGCTGAGCACTATCTAAAAGTATTTTTACTTCCATTATGGGCATATGGTTTTTCTCCAGTGTGAATTCTCTGACATTCAATGAGCTTTACTTTCGTGAAAGCGTTTGCATTTATTGCGTTTGAGGAGTGTCTATTACATGTGAATCAGCTGATGGCATGTGGTGCTGTTGCTAACGGATGCCTCCCACAAACGGGGATTCTCTCCAAGATGAATGTTAGGATGGGAGCCCCAAGGAAAGTTGCCTGTATTCATAACAAAGATGTTCTCTCCAATATGACTACTGTAATACAGAATAAACAGCATTTCTGTGTTTATTGAAGATATCTGCCCTTTGTGTGTCCAATGTGTTACAGATAGCCTTCCAAGTTTGTCATTTGTCTCTTGAATTTGTGTGTGTGTGTGTGTGTGTGTGTTTATTTTATTTGTAGGTTTTTGGTAGATAATTGTTAAATTCTCTGTGGTTTATTTATTTTGGTGTGTTTTAAAACGAGGTTAGTATGTTTCTATTTTATGGCTTCTTAATTTTGTATCATATTTATACTTTTTCTATCCCAGAACTGTTAAAATGTGAATCCTTTCTAACAGCATTTTCACGGTTTCATTTCTGTATGTTAAGATCTTGGATCCCAGTGGAACTTAATATGATGTAAATAGATCTAGCCTCCCCGTCCCATCATCTCTGGCCACTACCTAGTGAGTTACTATCTTTTCCCAACTATTTTGAAATGCTGCCTTTATCATGTGTTAAGTTCCCATTTGAATTTGGGTCTTTTTTTTTTTTTTTAAATTACTAGTCCACTTATCTATATCTTCTCCAATACATAATTACTAACTTTTTTATGAGTTGTTTTAATATCTGGTAAGGTTACTCCTTTCGTTACTCTTCCTTTTCAGAGTGCTCATGGTGAGAAGAAGGTGGATAAGTTGGAGCTGCTGAGAATGCCTCAGAGACTGAACCATCTTTGAGAGGAGTTAGGTCACTGTGATCAGCTATGTGTATGATCAACACATTCAATAAAGTGAAAAAGGATGAAAGGAGAATAATGTAACCTCATCACAAGGTATCATGTTTACTGTGATGTCAGGGGTTCCACAAAGGTTCCTTAACATAAATAGCATTATAACAATATCTTCATTTTTAAACAGTCATCCCTTTTCTCTACAATGTATTTCGGGAACTATTTTATAAAAACTTGTTTTGCCTCTTATCCATAAATTCAGCATCAAACAAATTAATAAACACATCATAAGAGCAAAAACAAAATTTCTGGTGATCTTTATATAGTCATATAAAAGGTTAACATTATGCTTCAAGTTCTATTGCGCTGATATATGTGTACTCAAGATGAGTATTTTACAGATATCCTTGTACTGTTAAATCTATACAAAGCACAAACCATTCTGTAGTTCTGTCTAGTCTGAAAATAGCCCAGTCTATGACAAGAGACAAATATAACATTAACAGTTGTGCTTTCCTTTTGGAATTTAGGAGAGTCATGAGGAAATATGCATAAGAACCAAGTCTCTTTTTTAAAATATGCTTTTCAAAGAAAACTGAAATGATCCTATTTTTTTCTGAGAAATTTTCTTGAATCAGAGTATTTCCCTTGATATTGTTACTGTATCTGACTCTAGGTTTTTCCTAAAAATAACTATTTTGGTATTTAGATCTTATTAAGACATTAGTTTTGAGTGCATGAAAGTATTATGAGAACTAGTCTCTCAATCATGTCTTTTGTTCATCTTTTCTTTGCTGTGTAGATGCTTTATGTTGGCATAATGAGCTTTAAAATGAAATGTCTGTTAAAATGAAAATATGAACCCAGTAATAATTAATGCCTCCAATATGTCAAAATTTGTAAAAGAAAAGCAAGATCTGATGTGTTAAAAGGGTTATTTGACTGTGCATAGTAACTTCCAAAGTCTGTAGTATAGAATTGGGGGGAGGTGAGGGAGAAGAGGGACTTGATAAAGGAGAAGCCTGAAAAGCACTGCCTCAGCCCGGTGATCAAGGTCAACATCAATAACCATAAGTCATGTTGATAGTATGTACCCTTGATATGATATGACGACAGTGGCACTTTACCTCTGTGGTCTTTGTCCCCAAAACCTGTAACTCCAGTCTAATCATGAGGAAAACATCAGACAAATACCAATCGAGAGAAATGCTACAAAATACCTGACTTCTTAAAACTGCAAGGGTCATCAAAAACAAGGACAATCTGAGAAACTGTCACATCCAAGAGGAGCCTGAGAAGATTTGACAACAACGAGAGAGAGAGAGAGAGAGAGAGAGAGAGAGAGAGAGAGAGAGAGAGAGAGAGAGAGGTTGTTCCACTTATTTATGCCTTCATTGCTTGATTATTTTTTTTAATTTAATTTGTTCCATCACCTTTTATCCTCTCTATGCCCTCTTTCACCTCCACCCATTCCCCTCCACCCCTGCAATCACTACACTCTTGTCCATTTCATTGGTTGATTCTTTTTTCTATTTCTTTTCATTGGTTGATTCTTGTAAGTACACTGACCAGGAATTGAACCTACCACCTTTTGGTGCATTATATGATGTGCCAACCAACTAAGCCAGCCATCCAAGGCTTACATTTATCGTTTAAAAAACGACTTCCTGGCCAGGTAGCTCAATTGGTAAGAGTGTTGTCCTGTAATGCCAAGGTTGTAGATTTGATCCCTGGTCAGGGCAAATACAAGAATCAACCAATGAAAGCACAAATAAGTGGAAAAACAAATTGATACCCCTCTCTCTCTCTCTCTCTCTCTCTCTCTCTCTCTCTCTCTCTCTCTCTCTCTCTAACCAATACATAAAAAACAAAAAATAAAAATGTCTTGTTTCAGTGGCCCACATTCACTGGAAGGACTCATAGGACTCCACATAAAGTTACACTTAAGATTTATTACATCAAGCACTCAATGCAGGAAGAGCAGGAGAAGGATATTCATGGGCAAAGGTAGGAAGGGTCAAATGTACATTTTCTTATCTCTCTTCAGGGAGAGCACAGATACATCTTCTCCACATGCAAACTGCATGGACATATGTGAGATGTCCTTTCCAGGAAATCCTACTTGAGTCTTGGAGTCCAAAGTTTTTAGAGAGAGCTGACTACATACCAGCTGGTGACCAAGCCTGGCCCCAAACCAGGCACCAGATGCACATCATGAATCTTTGTTTACTTTAGACATGCTGACAACCTGGTTTATCTTGACCCACTGCTTTGGGCATAGAAAATAACATCTTACCCGTTGCTATGTGAATATTCCAAAAAGTTTAGTTCTCAGAGTTTGACCAAGGGTCATCGCCATGGACACAGAGATAAATGAAAAATAAGGGAAACAGACCTGCTTTGTCCACTCTTACTTCACACTCTTAAAAAAATCTCTAGACCAAGATAGTTCCACTAGAGAATTCTACTCATATTTAAAGAAATATTAATACCAATTATACACAATCTTCAGAAAATAGAAGGAGCACTTCCTACCATATATTTTGAGGCCAGTATTACCACGACACCAAAATCAGACAAAGACTAGAGACCAATATTCCTCATAAACACAGATGCAAAATAGTAGCAAATTGAATCCAGCTACATAAAAACAATTTTGCACTCTAACCAAGTAGGGTTAATTCCAAAATTTTAAGGGTCCTTTCATATTAAGAAAATCTAACAGTATAATCCACTATATTAACAGGCTGAAGAAGAAAATCCATATGATCTTATCATCCAACATAGAAAACCATTTGCCAGAATTCAACACACATTCATGATAAAAACTCTCATCAAACTTGGCATACATAGGATCTTCTTCAACTCAGTAAAGAGCACCTACAAAATATCTACAGCTATTTTTTTTATAGATAAAAAAAAATTATCTATATTATTTACTATAGATAAGTAAAATATCTGCTTACTGGTGAAAGGCAGAGTGAGCACAAGGCAAAGATTTCTGCTCTCACCACTCTGTTCAATATAGTACTGGAAGTCCTAACCAGTGCAACAAGGAAAGAAAAGGAAAGAGAAAGAAAACAGATTGGAAGAAATAAAACATTCCTATTTTCAGATGACATGATTGTCTACAAAAAGACTCTAAAAAATCAACAATTAAATAAAAAACCTAAAACTAATAAATGAGCTCAACACGTTCTCATGATACAAGATAACGTATAAAAATTATATTTTAACATGCTATAATGAACATTTGGAAACTGAAATTTAAAACATAACATTTACAAGCATTCAAAACATTAAATATGTAGATATAAAGTATAAATCCAACAGGATTTGTGTACTGAAAACTATAAAATGCTAATAAAAAATATATAAATAAATGGAGAGATACATCATACTCATGTACTGAAAGACTTAATGAAGTAAAGATGTCAACTTTTCCCAAATCTATAGATTTGATGTAATTTCTATCAAAATCTTAGCAAGATATTTTGTTGATATTGGCAAACTTATTCTATAATATACATATACTAGGTGCCTGATGCATGGATTTGTGCACCATTGTGGTCCCTTGGCCTGGCCTGCGGGGATGGGGCTGAAACTGGCTCTTGGACATCCCCCAAGGGGTTTCGGATTGCAAGAAGGCACAAACCAGGCCAAGGGACCCCGCCAGTACACGACTGGGCTGGGGAAGGACCGTGGGAGGGCTCTAGGGCATGTCCAGCCCATCTTGCCTAGTCCAATCATCGGCCCCAGCAGCAAGCTAACCTACTGGTTGGAGCATCTGCCCCCTGGTGGTCAGTGCACGTCATAGCAATTGGTCAAATGGTCAAACAAATGGTTGGACCCTTAGCATATTAGGCTTTTATTTTATAGGATGGAAAGGCAAATGAACTAGAATAGCCAAAACAACTTTGAAAAATATTAAAGTGGGAGGTATAACTAGAATATATTTTTAAAAAGTCAGTAGTAAAAAGCAAACAAAATCCCGAAAAACAATTAGAATATGGGTAAAATATATCAACAGCCATTTTATATATAAGATATAAAATGTTCAACATCATTAGTCTTTAGGGAAATGCAAATTGAGGAGATATCACTAAACATTTCTTAGAATGGCTAAAATGAAAAACACTGGCAGAGTGCAAAGAAATTGGATCTCTCACACATTTCCAATGGGACATTTGCTTGGGCCACATGTCTGGGCCACTATCAATACCAGAACTACTTCATTTAAATTCCCTGCTTGAGTTTTTTTGTACCTCCTCTGAAATGCAAATTTAGTCTACCATTCCTCAGAAAGCCTGGGCTTGTTTTATGACCTCACAGGAATCTTTTTTTTTGCACCAAGGTTTACACTGGTCAACCCGAACCTTCTGTGTGTGTTTTGGGTGGTGGGTGGTGGGGATTGTTTTTTTCTGACCTCTCGCTTAGGTGTTCCCTTAGTGTCACTTCTGTTCTCTCAAGCCTGGAAACAAATGAGCAAAACGGCAACTCAGTTTCGTAACAGTTTCCTGCTGAATCGGTAAATACCTTCAAGGCAAAAGCAATTTTAAGAGTTCATTTACCTCTGGCCATGTGACTCAATTGATTGGAGTGTTGTCCCATAGACAGAAAGGTCATGGGTTCCATTCTGGCAGGATACATACCTAGGTTTTAGGTTCAATCCTTGGTCAGGGCATATGTAGCAGGCAGCTGATGGATGTTTCTTTCTCACATCGATGTTTTTCTCTCTAAAATCAATTTTAAAAAATGTGTTTACACACTAAAAACAAAGGCAACAAAAGCACAAACAAGTAGGACTAGTCAAACAAAAAAGGTTCTGTACGGCAAAGGACACCATAAATAAAATGGAAAGGTAACCTATAAAATGAGAGAAAATATTTGCAAATCATATATCTGATAAGGAGTTAATATTGAAAATACATAAAGAGCCTAGCCAGCATTGCTCAGTGTTTGAGCATCGACCTATGAACAAGGAGGTCACAGTTCGATTCCCGGTCAAGGCATATGCTTGGGTTGTGGACTCAGTCACCAGTATGGGGCGTCCAGGAAGCAGCTGGTCAGTGATTCTCTCATTAGAATTGGTGTTTCTATCTCTCCCTCTCTCTTCTTCTCTGAAATCAGTAAAAATTTTATTTTAAATTATCTTTTAAAAAAAGAAAATGCATAAAGAATCCATACAACTCAATAGAAAAAAAAAAAAAAAAAAAAAACACCAAAACCCAAGCACTATAATTAAAATATACAAATGGCTAACATGTACATGAAAAGGTACTCAATATCACTAATCATCGGTGAAATGAAAATCAAACCACAATGAGATACTTATTACCTCACATCTATTAGAATGGCTATCACCGCCGAAACCGGTTTGGCTCAGTGGTAGAGCGTCGGTCTGCGGACTGAAGGGTCCCAGGTTCGATTCCGGTCAAGGGCATGTACCTGGGTTGCGGGCACATCCCCAGTAGGGGGTGTGCAAGAGGCAGCTGGTCAATGTTTCTCTCTCATCGACGTTTCTAGCTCTCTATCTCTCTCCCTTCCTCTCTGTGAAAAATCAATAAAATATATTTAAAAAAAAAAGAAGTCTGTAATTCTCAAATCCACCCTAAGAATATTATTATAAAAAAAAAAATAAATAAAAAATAAAAAAAAAGAATGGCTATCACCAAAAAGATAAGAGATAAGTGTTGGGGAGGAAAGGCAATCGTTGTGCATTGGTGGTGGGATTCTAAATTGGTGTAGCCATTGCCGAAACCGGTTTGGCTCAGTGGATAGAGCCTCAACCTGCGGACTGAAGGGTCCCAGGTTCGATTCCGGTCAAGGGCATGTACCTTGGTTGTGGGCACATCCCCAGTAGGGAGTGTGCAAGAGGCAGCTGATAGATGATTCTCTCTCATCGATGTTTCTAACTCTCTATCCCTCTCTCTTCCCCTCTATAAAAAAGTCAATAAAATATATTTTAAAAAATAAATAAAATAAAAATAAATTGGTGTAGCCACTATGTAAAACAGTATGGAGGCTCTTCAAAATATTAAAACTAGTACTACCATATGATTCAGTAATCCCACTTCTGGGTATTTATTTGAAGGAAACAAAAACACTAACTCAAAAATATATCTCTACTCCCATGTTTATTACAGCATTATTGGCAATAGCCAACAAATGGAAACAACCTAAGTGTACATCAAAGAATGAATGGATAAAGAAAATGTGGTCTATATATACTGCATACAATGGAATATTATTCAGCCACAAAAAGACGGAATTCCTACTATTTGTGACATTGGTGGACTTTGAGGAAACTATGGACTTTGAGGAAACTATGTTAAGTGAAATAAGTCAGACAAAAAAAGACACATACTGTATGATCTCACCTAAATGTGGAATAAAAGTAAAAAAAGAAGAACTCATAGTTGCTGATGAAAAAGGGACCACAACAATCTGACAAGCTCAGGGGAGGCCTGCATGGTGGGCCTTACAAACTCAAGACCTAAAGCAACCACATAGCATAGGCTAAAATTAAAACTTCTTGACTAAAAGCAAGTCATGGCAATTAGTCATATCCTTGGCCATATCTTCCTTGACAAAAGTCAATCTTTACCTTATCTGCGCCTGTCTATTGTCTTTTTGCATCTATAATAATATTACTCTGGAATGTCAGAGTAATTAATTTCCAGACCTTTCTGGGTATAATCTCCCAGAGCCTGGTTGGAGCATCATCCTGTACACCAAAAGGTTGCAGGTTCAGTTCCAGGTTAGAGCATATACCTTGGTTGAGGGTTCAATCCCCAGTCAGCGCATGTACTCAAAAAATGGAGGCCATAAAGAATGTTTCTGTAGAGTTATAAAAAGAAGTGTTTCTCCTGAAAAATGACTTCTGCCTATTGTATTAGTCAGGGCTCCATAACAAAGTTCCACAGGCCAGGTGGCATAAACAACAGAATTTATTTCCTCACACTCCAGAGGTTAGAAGTCCAAGATCAAGGTGTCAGTAGGGTCATTTTCTTCTGAGGCCTCTTTCCTTAGCATGTAGAGAGCTGTCTTCTCCCTGTCATCACATGGTCTTCCCTCTGTGTGTGTCTGTGTCCTTATTTCCTCTACTTACAAGAACACCAGTTATATTGGATTATAGCCCATCCTCATGACCTCATTTTAACTTTTTAAAAGACCTTATCTCTAAATATAGTCATTCTAAGAAACTGGAGGTTAGGATCTCAACATAGGAATTGGGGATGGGAGCACAATTCACCCCATTACACATGCAGAACTAGGGCAATTCAACATTGGACAAAAACTTCCCAAACAGGAAAAATGTATCTAAACTACAAATTTCTTCAGGTTTTTCCATGCTTTCATTCCTATATCAGCTGTTAATAAACATCTTAACATTTTAAGAATACCTTAACAATTTTGACATTTAGGAAGGTTCAATGCTTTCGCTAGTGCGTAGGCTAGCCCAGCTTGATGTGACCTCATTTTTCAGAGGAAGCAGCTTCTATTCAGCTCTTAGTCACAGCTGGACTTCTGGAACATCTAGCATCTGAATACCTCCACGTGTGGGAGGCGATTTTTTTAGACTGGAACAAATCAGTAATCTAGTTCACACAGACATTCTTCACGAAAGACTGAGCTACCTGACTTTTTACCAGAATCAGATGATTTTGTATCAGAATTACTTTTTTTATTCAAGAGTTAATCTACTGCATATCAAGCGAGACAATAGTGCTATAGACTGAGAACCAAGAGATCTATGAACTTTGAGAAAATTACTTCACCCCTTTAATCCTGTTGGTTGGTTTGTTTTTTTCACTTGAAGCTGAATTAAAGGTCTTCCTACTATAAAATTAAAATTCCTTCCTGCTATAAAATTCTAAGAGTTTAATGTAAAACAAAGGCTGCTTTCATCACACTAGCATCCTCCTAATTCACCCTAAAAAGTGATGATTACATTGAATTCTGACCTTAAGCCTAGTTACCCAACTATTACCCATCTCAAATACTACTTAGTGATGAAGACATGCAGACCCAGGGCGTGACCAGGTTCATGGATCACAATTGTTACTAAATTCAAGGAGTTGGCTGCGTGGGGCGCTCTGTCAAAAAAACGAGATGTGGTTGTCACAAGGTATAGTCTTATTTATTTGTAACAAGTAAAGGAGACAGGAGATTCTATCTATAGCTCTGTTGATTTCTTCTCTGCAGTTGACTACACTTATCAGGTTGGGTTCCTGTCAAATTTGTCCTATTTACAGTTGGTCTGTGCTACATTGTAACCGCTTCAGTAAGAATAGCAGTTAGTAAGCATGGTCCAGATCTGGAGACCCTTGTCCCATCTAACACAACCACGAGCATGCTGGGTTGATATTAAGAGTACTGCCACTAGGCCTCCCATCTCATTCAAAGCAGTTTCTTCTGACATGACCCTCATGCTTCCTCAATGTCTGTGGCTACCTCCCCATCATGACTTACAAAAGTCCTTGCTTTCCTATATTTATTACTTTAAGGAATTGATGAAAGTTATGGACCCCACCTTCTCCCCACAATACAGGATGTCCCCAAAAAATGTCACCCTTTGAATAATGATTAATTCCAATGGGTGAAATTTGAAAAGAAAGAAACATCCATTGAGCTAGATATCAGCTGTTCAGTGTCTCTACATTGTTTTGGGACATCCCATATATATGCACATGTGTGGGTACGTTTTCTTCTGCATTCAGTTTTCTGGAGCTCGTGAACTCTTTCAAGCCCATCCATGAACGCTGTCACCCCTACCCCCCAGGTCAAGCGCACCAAAGGTTTGCTGGACTAGTGGGGAGAAAAGAGGATGGCGTGTTCAGTGCCCAATCTCACTTTACTCAAAATAAACAAACAAACAAAGAAACAAACAGAGCTCAGTTAAAAACAGATTTTTTTCCCACTCACTATTTTTTAAAGCACTCACTGTTTATTAACTGACCAGATTACAAAAAGTCACCATGGTAGAGAACTTAGTTCATTCTCCTAATAAGCCTGTGGGTCTGGTCTTCCCTGTGACCGGCATCTCCACCTTCTGCAAATTGGGTGGTCTTTTTCTTCTCTGCTTTTTGTGGAGAAGGTAACTTGAAGGGTCACAGGAAGTTGTTACTTCTTTGAACAGTACTTTGAAGTGTTGCTGCCAACAGTAGGGATCTCATGAAATCAGATCCTCCATGCAGGTTGTGCCATATTTACCAAAGGATCAAGCAATCAATGTGTTATCTGTCAGGGCAACTCGTTTTTGTTGATTTTGCCATACCCACACTCACAGATCAATTCATGTACTGACATTATTTTATATATTCCCTATGTTTGCTCTTTCCTCAACCCTTTCTTTAAAAAAAAAAAAAAGGGAGAGAGAGAGAGAGAGAGAGAGAGAGAGAGAGAGAGAGAGAGAGAGAGAGAGAAATCTACCACTTTTAGCACAAGACCTACCATAAAGGCATAATACTAATTTTGCTCTGGTTCAAAATTATTCTCCTCACACACTAATTAGTCTGAATTAGTGTGTGAGATTAAAGTTTAGTAACCAGGAAAAAAGCAATGTAAATGAGAAGTTGGAATAATAATCTAGAATAATAAAATAATCTGAGTTATTTTTAATATCATGCTCGTATTGCTTAGAAGAGTATGAAATTATATATATGTATATCTACACTAACTAAAGAGAAAGATGCAAATTGACTGTACCTTCACAATGCCCATGAGCCAATCAGGAGTGGACATGCAAATTAACCCAACAAAGATGGTGGATTAATTTGTATATGCAGGTGCCGAGCAGTGGGGGAGGGTGGGGCACGATGCTTGTGTCATCGCCATGGCAACAATGCAGGTTTTCCTCACCACCCCAGCTGCTGCAGGCCTCTGGGCGGTGTGGGAAGCCAGGAAGGTGGAAAGGTGGCTCCGAGCTGAGCAAAGGCAGTGCCAGCAGCCAGGAGAAGGAAGGCCCATTCTTGCACAAATCTTTGTGCCATTGGGCCTTAATAGATATATAGATATAGATATAGATACAGATATAGATACAGATACAGATATAGATATAGATATAAAGGTATGTATATAGATATGTAGATATGTAGGTAAGTAGGTATGTAGGTATGTTGGTATGTAGGTATGTAGCTATGTAGGTATAAGATATACACACTGGTCTCTGCTCCCATTTCCTGACATAGAGCTCTTAAAAGCCTGGTGATTTCCCCAGTAATAAGAGCATTAGGAGCATCTTTTGTTCTACTGCAACTCTGGGTGGGGACTGGTCACCAGAAAGACCAAGCTGTGACTAGAAGTTTAGAATTCTCAGCACCACCCCCATTCTCCAGAGACTGGAGAGGGGCTGGGAATGGAGTTAATGGTTGATCGTACCTGTGGGATGAAGACTCCATAAAATCCCAGTAGTATGGTATTCAGAGAGCTTTTGGGCCAATGAACACGGTCACTCCAGGAACGTGACACACCTCAACTCCACAGGGGAATCTCCTGAGCTCAGGACCCTTCTGGGCCTCTCCCTATGAATCTCTTCATCGGGCGGTTCACCTGTATCCTTTATCATGCCCTTTATCATTATAATAAACTTGGAAACATTAGTAAGTGATTCTATTAGTTCTGTGAGCTGTTCTAGCAAATAATCAAAGGAAGGGTGGGGGAGTGGGAAGAGTGTGGAAACATTCAATTTGTAGCTGAGTCGAACAGAAGTTGTGGATAACCTGGGGGCCTATCTTATTTGCAATTGGCATCTCAGTGGGGGCAGTCTTATAGGATTGAGCCCTTAACCTGTGGGGTTTGTGCTAACTTCTCTTATGGAAAGAATTGAATTGTATTTTAGGACACCCAACTGGTGTCACAGAGAATTGGTTGGTCTGGAGAAAAACCCCAACACATCCAATGTCATAAGTATTATGAGAGAGCAAAAAGAAACATGGGAGCAAAGCGAGTTTTACACAGGGGTGAGGCTGGGATTGGGATTAGAGAAGACATATCTGATATAATATGAAGTTACATCTCTTTGGTATGTGGAGAGTGATTCCAAAGTTCACTGAAAATATTATTTTTCAACTACTTTTATTGAAGTATTATTATTTTAAGATAAATTTCATGCTGCCAAAACCGGTTTGGCTCAGTGTATAGAGCATCAGCCTGCGGACTCAAGGGTCCCAGGTTCGATTCCGGTCAAGGGTATGTACCTTGGTTGCAGCCACATCCCCAGTAGGAGGTGTGCAAGAGACAGCTGATCAATGATTCTCTCTCATCGATGTTTCTAACTCTATCCCTCTCTCTTCCTCTCTGTAAAAAATCAATAAAATATATTTGAGGGGAAAAAAAGAGATAAATTTCATGCTAATTAGATAGGTCTTCTGGAAATTGACTTGATTTCTTTGAAAGGAAGTGCCCTATGCCCAGATTGTGGTTCCCAGTCTTTTGAGAAGTGCAGTTTTTTTGTAGTTTCTTTATAACCCTGTGGCATGTTGCTGGTCAAGTTCAAGAGAACAGAGATAGGGGTTTAGTGATTAAAATATTTAATGATAAATATTTTAAATGTTTCCAGTCCCTTAGTGTGCCTCAACCAATGGCACTCCCTGTTGTTCAGATAATCCTGGCAAACTGCTACATACTAGAAAAAGGTGCTTCTGCAGCACTGAGCTTGGAAGTAGACCACGTAAATAAAGCCTTAGGATGACCAGGAAGAGTACTGTTGAGAATATGTGGACAGGGTGTCTTAACAAGGTATTTCACTTAGTGTGAATTATCTCCATGCCAACATTCTGCAAAAATACGAAGGGCTTGCTGGCTGGCATTGCTCATTGGTTAGAGTGTTGGCCAGAACACCAGAAGGTCTTGGTTTTGATTTCTTGTCAAGGGCATCAGAACCACAGGGGCCCCATTGGGCAGCCCAAAGGCCCCATGCTGAGCCCCGGCCCTCAGTGCCTGGCCGTGCTCACCACATCTCCACACGGGAACTCAGGCGCCATGACTCAGTGGCGGGGATGAGTGGGGGTCTGGGGCCCACGTGCTGCCCAGGGCCCAGAGGTCAGCTGGGACTTGCCTTCCATGCCAGACGCTCCCACTTCAATCGCCGGCCAGGCCTAGGGACTTATCAATGCACAAATTTCATGCACCCGGCCTCTAGTACTAATATAATTTGAAGAAGACTATTACTCCAGAGTGCCAACTTAAATCAGGTAATTATGATAATTACTGAACTTTTATGTCCCCTGCAAATAAGACCTTTCTATTTTTTTTAACCCTCACCAAAGAGGATATTTTTTCCATTGATTTTTAGAGACAGTGGAAAGGTGCGGGGAGAGGGAGAGAGAGATAAGAAAAAGAAACATCAATTGATTAGATGGTAGAGACACACTGATTGGTTGCCTCCCACAGTCGCCCTGACTAGGGGCAGGGATTGGACCTGAAACCCAGGTACATGCCCTTGACCATTCGGTTGATTTGCATATTAGCCTTTTACTGTATTATATAGGATATAGCCCAGCCAGACATAAATCAGTGGTTGAGCATTAAACCTCTGAAATAGGAGATCACAGTTGGATTCCCAGTCAGGGCACATGCCTGAGTGTGGGCTAAATCCCCAGTGTGGGGCATGCAGGAGGCAGCTGGTCAATGATTCTCATCATTGATGTTTCTATCTTTTTCTCCCTCTCCCTTCCTCTCTAAAATCAATAAAATATATTAAATATATATATATATATATATATATATATATATATATATATGCTTAAATTTTTTATTAAGTTGCTATCATAATGGCTAAACATACTGAGATAGAATAAGTGTCACCTTACAGTAAACTAGTTATAATTAGCAGGTATAAAGCCAATTCACAAAAATCAAAGGTCAAATACTGGAATCCAACAGGCCAATCTGGCCTTAGACTTGTTTTGTTGGTCTACCACAATGTTTATTTACTGAATTCAAAAGCATTCTCCTGAACCTCACAAGCTTCCTGATCCTCACTCATTACCCCCAACCTTATGAAGTTATCAGCTATTACCAATGGACTCTTAAAGCATTTGGTGTTTGTGATTTTTTTTTAATCAATTTACGTAACTGTCAATAAATCAATATTTCTTAATTTACCAACTATTTAAGTAATTAAACATGAAATATAATTACATATTAAATACAACCCATTCAAAGTAATTCTATTATAGGCCAATTTGCTTAAAATTAACTGTCTACAGATAACCCACTTAAAGCCATTTATAGCTAACTAGAGGCCCAATGCACACAGATTCGCACAAGAATAGGCCTTCCTTCCCCTGACTGCTCACACCACCTTCACTCAGGCCTGGAGCCTCCTTTTCACCTTCACTCTGACCAGAGCCACCTTCTGCCTCTCGCCTTGTTGCTTCAATTTGCATATTCCCTCCTTATTGGCTGTGGGCACCATCATCTTTGTCATGGAGTTACGGTCAATTTACATATTCCGTCTTTATTATATAGGGTAGTTTAAGTGATCTATAAAGTTTAGTGTGTAGTACATGCTGATTTAATACATGTATACATGTGAAATAATTACCACAATAAGGTTACTGATACATCACCTCACATAATTACTTTTTTTATATGATGAGACCATTTCAGATTTATTCTTAGCACCTGCAATTATATAATACATTATTGCTAACTATAGTCACCATGTTATGCATTAGATCTCCAGAATTTATTCATCTTATAACTGGAAATTTGAACCTTTTGACCAACCTCTCCTCATTTCCCCTACCCTTCCCTGGCAACTACCATTCTACTTTCTGTTTCCATGAGTTTGGCTTTTTCAGATTCCACATATACTAGGTATACTGGTTAATAATGCAGACTTTTTTTCCCCAATAGATGGACTTACATATCTGTGCAATTTGATATATATGCTATTTTGTTATATTACTCCTTCAGATTATCACTTGTTCTGATCGATGGCACATGCACTTTCTGAGCAGCACTTCAAAATGTACGAAAAAGTAGAAAATTGGGTCTCTGAATGGTTTGCCTCCTAACAAGAAAAGTACTATTGGGATGTTATCCACAAATTACCTGAAAATTGGGGGAAATGTGTAGTTAGCAATGGACATTACTTTAAATAAAGCACCTTTGATGTTTCTCTTGAAATTATCGTGTTTTCTTTGGATCACAAAATCTGCAGTATTAACTGATTAAGAGGTAATCTATATTATTAACCAGTTAACAGTTAATTCTTATTAATAACTGGTTAATAATTGATCTGCATTTCTAACTGGTTAATAGCTAATCCACATCATTAATCAGTTAATAGTTAATCTGCATTATTAATCAAGTAATAGTTAATCTGTATCATTAATCAGTTAATAGTTAATCTGCATCATCAATAATTAATTTGCATTATTAACTAGTTAATAATTAATCCACATTATTAACCAGTTAATAGCTAATCCACATTATTAACCATAATAGCTAAACATTTCCCCTATCTTTCAGGTAATTTGTGGATACTGTCCTAATAGAACTTTTCTTGTTTTGAGGCAGACCAGAGACCCAATTTTCCACTTCTTCGTATGTTTTGAAGTGCTGCTCAGAAAATGTGTGTGCCATTGATCAGAACAAGTGGTAATCTGAAGGAGCAATACAACAAAATAACATACACATCAAATTGCATATATATATATATATCAACATATGTGTAACTCCATCTATTGAAAAAATATGCATTATTAACTGGTGAAATAATAAACTATCTTTCTCTGACTTATTTCACTTAGCATAGTGTCCTCAGGTCCATCCATGTTGTTACCAATGGCAGGATTGGATTTCCTTTTAATGGCTGAATAATATTCAGTTATGTGTGTGTATATCTCCTCTTTATTCATTCATCCATCAGTAGACATTTACATTGTTTCCATGTCTTGGCTATTGTGAATAATGCTGGGATAAACATGCAGTAATGGTAATGATTATAGCTAATTTTGATATATATATATATATATATATATATATATATATACTTTTATTGATTTCAGAGAGGAAGGGAGAGGTAGAGAGAGGAAAAAAACATCCATGATGAGAGAGAATCATTGATTGGCCGTCTCCTACCTGCTCCCTCCCCCACCCCCACTGGGGATCAAGCCTGCAACCTGGGCACGTGCCCTGACTGGGAGTCCAACTGTGACCTGCTGGATTGCTCAACCACTGAGCCAGAAGGGCTGGGCTATAGCTAATTGTTATAGAATGCTTATGGTGTGTGCCAAGTGCTTTTCATGTATAGCCCACATTTCCTCCTCATAATAGGTTCACTAGGAAGGCATAGTATAATATATTTATCTGATTTTTCAGCTGAAGAAACTAGATCTTAGCCAAATGGGCCACAAATCTGTGGAGGGATGAGGTTCAATGTGACCTTCCCCCTGTCCAGAGGTTTTCACACTCCAGCATGCATCAGAATCACTGACAGGGCTCCCAAAACCACACGCTGCTGGGCCCCCCTCCCAGACTTAGGGGATCAGTAGATGTGAAGTGGGGCCGAACATTTGCATGTTCACCAATTCCCAGGTGTGTGCATTTTGAGAACCAGTTCCATACCTTTGCTCCTCAAGGTGTGTGGGAGAATTCTGAGCGTCGGCATCCCCTGGGAGCTTGTAATAAATGCAGGCTCACCCTAGACCTACCGAATCAGACTCTGCATTTCTAACAAGGTCCCAGGCCACTCACGTGCAGGAGGTTTGCGTGCACTCATCACACACTTTTGGACGAGATAGTGTCTAAAGGAGGCAACAGGCACATTTTAGTTTACAGAGAACGTCTCTGGGGCAAATGTGAGCCGGGAGGACTTCGGTCGCCGCTGGGCCACAGGGCAGCATGGGGACCAGCGGGACCAGAGCTAAGGTTCGGGATTTCCAAGCCGCGGTCCCGCCCCTTCCTCCACCCAGGAGCTTCACTCCCCGCCCCTCCTGCCGAGCCGCGCCCGCTCATTGGCCAGCGAAGCCCCCGCGCCCGCCCCGCAGAGGGATGTCTACTGCGCAGACGCCGACCCCTCGCTCTCCCCACGCTTCTCTGCGGGTCCTCCCGACCACCGAGCCCGTCTCCTAGAGCAGCGCCCTTCCCCGGGGGCCAGCCGCGCTGCCACCCGGAAGTGCAAACGTCTCGGGGATTCTTAACGTCCGTTGTAGAGCCTGTGGTTGCTCTTTCATTAAACCCACAAACGATTCTCGGGTGCCTGCCCTTTGGCAGGTTGGTGAGTGAGGCGCAACCCCGGGCCCCAGGAAGGATGGTAGGATTGGGGTGATAATGCTGTGCCTCCTGGAGCTACGGGTGCGGGGCCCCGTGGCAGAAAGGTGCCCGGGAGGGGTCGCGGCCCTGAGCCTGGCAGTTGCCTGCCATGTAGACACTCAGGTGTTTGGAGGATGGAGATCCCCGGTTGGAGAACATTCGGGTGGAAGAAAAGTGGCATGAAAACGTCTCCGTGTACCGGGTGCGTGGGTGCCTGGAGAGGAAGGTGGAGAGGTAAGCAGGGGCGATCCCCAAGGGCTTCGTGTGCATAAGAAACGTAAGCAATGGCCTGAGTAGCCCCTAGACGGCATTTTGATAGGGAAATATGAACTCAGATTTGCACTTGCACTTTAAAATACAGCTGGCTTTCAGGCCAGGTTGGACCCTGAAGGCTGTTGGAGATAGAATGGAGGCGGGGTGGCCTAACATATGATTATTCCTTAGCAGCCTGTGTCTCTTCTGCTAAGATCCAACGTCCATGAGAAGGACTATGCCTGTTTAGTTTATGTCTCTCTTAACCAGCACTTAGAAGAGTACCTGGCACCCAGTAGGCCCTGAACAAATGTTTGTTGGATGAATAAATCAATTTGCCCTTGATAAGACTTCCTAACTGATTGGATAGCAGATGGAAGTGGGAAGTGGAGGAGACTGATCACGGAAGACTGGAAGAACACAAAGAGTGAAATACTATTCGGTGGGTATTTGCTGAGCACTTCTCCTGAGCTAACCACCAACAAGGTGCTGTGGGGAGGAAGTCCAGAACAGACTCCAGCTTCTGCTGTAGTTAAGAGAGTACAAGGACCAGTTCTAGGCTTTAGTCCCCCAACAAAAACACCAGTTTCCTTTCTGTCCTTTCTGCCCTTACATAATCAAATTGGAGAAGTACATGCTTCCTTTTGTTTTGTTTTGAATCATCATCCACATGCATAGAATCCATATGACTAGTTGCTTACCTTCACGGAGAATGCAGAAATGAATATGCCTTTCTTTTTCTTTTTTTGGTTAATCATCACCCCAGGATATTTTTTCCATTGCTGTTCAGAGAGAGTGGGAGGGATGGAGCGGAAGAGAAAGATAAATATTGATGTGGGAGGGAAACATCCATTGATTGCCTCCCGCACACCAGGCTCCCCAAGCTGGCCAGATGTCGAACCTGTAATCCAGGTGGGTGCCCTTAACTGGGAATTCAACCTGAGACCCTTTGGTGCGTGGGCCGAAGCTCTAACCACTGAACAACACTGCCCGGGCTCCTTTTCTTGTTGTTGAATATTTTCCAACAACAGAATCTAGTCAAATAATATTACATCTTAGAGGTCTTACTATATATTGTTTCATTGCTTTCCAAAAAGTTAATCATGATAACAGCACCATCTATTTATGCAACAATTACAAAGTGAGTATCTACTGGTGTTAGGCACTGAATGGCGCTCTACGGGCATAATAGACACAGGTCCTGCCCTTATGTAGCTTTCAGTCTAGTATGGGAGGGCGGCATTAATCAGATCATCACACAGGTGTTTAACTACAAGCTGACAAGTAGTGTAAATTAAAAATACTGGCTTGCCTGGCCAGCGTTGCTCAGCGGTTGAGCATCAAACTATGAACTAAGACATCACAGTTCCATTCCCAGTCAGGGCACATGCCTGGGTTGTGGTGTTCGATCCTCAGTGTGGGGTGTGCAGGAAGCAGCCAATCAATGACTCTCTCTTTCATCATTGATGTATCTCTTTCTTCCTTCCTCTCTGAAATCAATAAAAATATATTTTTTTTAAAAATACTGCCTGCTAGCCAAGAGACAGAGACCAATTTTACAACAATTTCAGCAGCACTGGTAGTGGTTGTGGGAGCTTTCATTTAAAATTCTACTTCTGTGTTACCTTTAAAAAACAGCTTTTCAGGATTCCTTTGCCTGTTTTGGTTTTGAATAAACCTGAGTTGTTCCTTCCTGGTTCACCTGTTACTTAAAGAAAGTCCTCTGTTGTAAACCAACAAAACAAATTACAACTTTAGCCGAAACCGGTTTGGCTCAATGGATAGAGCATTGGCTTGGGGACTGAAGGGACCCGGGTTCGATTCTGGTCAAGGGCATGTACCTTGGTTGCGGGCATGGGATATGTTTGCACAGTAGGGGGTGTGCAAGAGGCAGCTGATCGATGACTCTCATCGATGTTTCTAACTATCTCTCTCCCTTCCTCTCTGTACAAAATCAATAAAATATATTTTTTTAAAAATTACAACTTTATGTCTAAATTTAAAAAAATAATAACTAGAATGAACTTTTTCCTGCTCTTTTCTCCTATTTATCCTTTAACTGACTCCTCTACTCTGAGCACACAGCTCTGTTTCTTAACTGAAGCGGGACCTGGATTTAAGTCTCAGCTCTTCCACCTCTGGCTCTGTGACCTCGCTCTGTTGTCTTCTCTCACAATTCCTTTACTTCACCTTTTTGAGCCTCAGTTTCCTGTGGATCAAATGAAGCTAATAATAGCACCTTCCTGGTGTGATTCTTGGCCACATGATCTCAGAGAGCATTCCTTTATGTGGGAAAAAATAGAATAACTCCTGGCAGGTTTTATTACTGTACTCAAGCCAATTCTCGTGTGGCTCACAGTAACCACTGCTAACAAAGACAGGAACATGCTTGTTTCAGTTTTATATTCTGGAAATGTGGGACAGGTAACTTTCTCCCTCTCTACAGGAGACCTCACCTAGTCTGGATGACAGAGAAGGTCTTTCCTAAGGAAGTGTCTTAGAGCTGAGAACTCGGGTGGATGAGGGCAAAACCTCTCTGTTGTCTTACTGTCCCCTCACACATCCAGCCCGCCAGCAAATCCTGCCAACTGCTTCTGACCACACTGCCTAAATGTCCTCACCTCCACTACTGCTGTGGACCAGGTCACCACTGTCTCTTGCCTGGGCACCACAGCGGTCTCCTGACTGGCTTCCTTGTCCCTACAGCCTTTCTCCAGCAGCGGCCAGAGGGATCTTTTCACAATGGATCATTTCACTCTGTTGCTCAAAACCCTTCCATGCTTGTCTGTCACACGTAAAATTATATCCAGATTCCTTACCAAAGTCTACAAGACCCTATCTGACCTTCCCCTGGCTACCTGTCTGCCCTCGTTTTCTATCACTCCTTCCTTTGCCTGCCCACCCCTCTCCAGTCACATTGGCTTCCTGGTTGGACTCAAACAGCCTTTGTAGGTTCCCTCCTCAACCTGTTTCACTTGCTGCCTTGTCTGCCTGGTATGTTCTTCCTCACTGACCTGCATGGCTCATTCATTCACTCAGTGCTCTGCCCAGTGTCCGCTCTCCAGAGAGGGCTTCTTCGGGCGCTCCTCTTCTCTCACAATTTCTTGACCCTGCTTTGTTTTCATAGCACTTTCAACCTCTGACATTATTGCATTTAGTTATTTACTTGTTCAATTATTTTTTGTTTCCCCCCTTAAAAAGCAAGCTCCTTGAGAACAGGAAGTTAATTTTATTTAGTGCCAGTGCCTGGCACATAGTAGGTGCTCAATAATTATTTGCTGAATGAATTAAATCATGAATGAATGAATGAATGAATGAGCCGAATAAGAAAGGGGGAAGGGATAGATGTTCCAGATAGGGGGACTGTCTGTGCAGAGGGCCTACAGCCAGTAGGAGTGTTCAGAATTGAAAGAGGCCTGTGGTATTGGAGTAAAGACAGGGAGAGATAGTATTAAAGAGAAAACCACAGGTCCAAAATGGTGTCACTTGGGCTAAGGCCAATGATAACAAACTTAGATTTTAAAAATATATCTTTTTTTTTTCTTTTTTCTTTTTTTTTTTCAGAGAAGAAGGGAGAGGGAGAAAGAGAAAGAGAAACATCAATGATGAGAGAGAATCATTTATCAGCTGTCTCTTGCATGCCCCCTACTGGGTATCCAGCCCACAACCCAGGCATGTGCCCTGACTGGGAATTGAACCTGGACCTCCTGGTTTATATGTTGGTTCTCAACCATTGAGCCACACTGGCTGGGCCAAACTTAGACTTAATACCTGATGAAATTGTAGTTTCAACCTCTCAAAAATGTAATCTTGCCCTGACTGGTTTGGCTCAGTGGATCGAGTGTTGACCTGCAGACTGAAGGGTCCCAGGTACGATTCCAGTCAAGGGCACATACCCAGGTTGGAGACTTGATCCCCCATAGCAGTGGTGGAGGGGGCAAATGATCAATAATTCTCTCATCATTGATGTTTCTCTATCTCCCTCTCCCTTCCTTTTTGAAATCAATAAAAATATTTTTTTCTAAAAAATGTAATCTTACTGTGGAGAACAGTATGGAGTTTCCTCAAAAAAATAAAAGTGGAACTGCCATTTGACCCAGTGATCCCATTCTTAGGACTGTGTCCCAAGAAACTGGAAACACCAATCAGAAAGGATATATGCACCCCTATGTTCATAGCAGCACTATTCATCATAGCTACGATTTGGAAACAGCCTAAATGGCCATCAGCAGATGAATGGATTAGAAAACTGTGGTACATCTACACAATGGAATCCTATGCTGCTGTAAAAAAGAAGGAACTCCTACCATTTGCAACAGCATGGATAGAACTGGAGAGCATTATGCTAAATGAAATAAGTCAGAGAAAGATAAATATCACATGATCTCACTCATTTGCGGATTATAATGAACAACATAAACTGATGAACAAAAACAGATTCAGAAACAGAAGCATCGATCAGAGATGCTCAAACCTCAGAAGGAAGGTAGGGGAGGGTGGGAGTAAGGGAGAGAGATCACTCAAAAGACTTGTTTGCATGCATATAAGTATAACCAATGGACAGAGACAGCAGGGTGGTGAGGGCATGTATGGGAGTGGGGTGGAGGGGGCAATGGGGGATATGGACACATGTAATAACATAATAACAAAAATCAAGAATGTAATCTTAATCAGTCTAGAATTTTCTGATCAAGCACCATTAAGGTAACATGTTACTTGTACTCCCTCTGTCCTCCATAGAAAGAAGAAGCAACCTGCATGATAAAAATCCTTGCCATTTACTCCCTCCAACCCCAAAAGATGTCCTAGTCTTAAAATAATCTTTACTTTCGTTAATAGCTCCCTCGTCTACCCTTCTTCCTATTTAAAAAAAAAAAAAAAAAAAAAAGCCTTTCACTTTATATAACTGATATTTAGCCACTTGGAGTTGCTAGATGGGATGCTACCCAATTCATCGATTAAATAATAAAGTCAATTAGAATCTTCAAATTTACTCTTGAATTTTGTTTGTTTAAAATATATTTTTATTTCAGAGAGGAAGGGAGAGGGACATAGAGATAGAAACATCAATGAAGAGAATCATTGATTGATCGCCTCATACATGCCCCAAGCTGAGAATCGAGGCCACAACCCAGGTGTTTGCTCTGACCGGAATCAAGTCATTCATAGGCCGATGCTCAACCATGAAGCCACGCTGGCCGGGCTGTTTTTCACTGTAATAATGAAGAAGTGAGGCAGAGAAGCAAGCATAGACCAGACTATAGAACACCTTGTAATGCTGTGTTACAAGATTTTGGCCTTTGTTCTAATGACAGATCAGCCACTAAAAGGTTTAGGTGAATTGAGAACTATGTTTTTATACTAGTACAATCCCTCTAATTACAGGTGGTAAGTTGATGGTAATGGGGCAAGAATGGATCAAGGGACCAGGTGACTGTTGAAGTCATCTAGGCAGAAATGACAGTGGTTTGCATTTGGATTCTGGTTCAAGAAGATAGACAAACATAATTTGGATGTAAAATGAACAGTCACTATATCCTATCCCTATAATCCAAGGTGGCAAGCTATACTAACTAGACCCCAAAAGACACAAGCTCAAACTTAGGACCTCTTCATTGGCACAGAATTGAGCCAACTAAGTCATTCTTTTTTCCTCACATATATTCAAAAAACTCTGATGGAGTTTTTGCCATGCACTAGGCCTGTGCCAGGAGCTGCAGCAGATACAAAGATGATTAAAGTGCAGTAGGCCACCCCACAGAAGTAACATTCTAATAAAAAGAATATCCTTTGGTCTTACTATATTCCCTGCATTGCCAGTACTTTGTCTTTGGTCCTAGTCTGCTTCATATTATGTACATTTTTTTATCCCCTCTGGTTACCTCAAGGCCCAGCCATGCTAGGTGCTCGATGCAACTTTGAATGAACATGAAGTCTTCTTGAAAAATTTTATGCTAGCAGTCATAAAAGAGCCAGTTCTCCAAACTGAAGTTTTTGTCAAAATTTACTGAGCTCATATCAGCCCAAGCCAGATAAAGAATAGCACACATATATAACTCACAAGTCTATTATGACAATAAAATAAAATAAAATAAAATAAATTTAAGGGGATTTGCAAACATGAAAGGTGCTTTGATAATCTCTGCATTTGCACTGCCCTCTACAATCGTGCTGCAATGCATATATGAAGGTGGTCCCATTAGATTATAATGAAGCTGAAAATTTTCTATCGCCTAGTGATGTCATAATGTCATAGTATAACACATTACACAAATACCATTGTGTTACAGTTGCCTATAGTATTCAGTACAGTAACATGCCATACAGATTTGTAGCATGTACTATAGGGGAATAGAATTTGTGTCCCCAAAATATGTCTATTTGGCATGAGGATTATTTTAGGCCAGTTAATTTTAAACAACTGACATGGGAGAAATTCTGAAAATCAAGTAGAAGTTACCCTTTGTGAAAAAAAACATTTACTACATTGTAAGGGAAATCTACACTTGTAAGGGTGTCTGTCTTGCTATACCAGGAGTTACCTATGGAAACTCTTACCATGCTAAAGGCAAAGACTTAAATCTGCATAACAACCTTACTCTTTTTTTTTTTTTATACTGTGTTTTTCCTGATAATCTATAACTCACTCCTCTCACCCTCCACCTCTTTTCAGCTGAAGATGGTATTTAAGGTGGTGGCTTCACCATTTTGGTGAATTACTCAACTGTTTTGGGTCTCTCCCAAGTATGCTGGAGGTATACATGTTATTATACTTTTGTTTGTTTTTTTACTACTAATCTGTCTTTTATTACAGAGACTAGAAATTCGTGCATGGGTGGAGGGGGAGGAGGGTCCCCTCAGCCCAGCCCAGCCTGCACCCTCTCTAATCTGGGACCCCTCAGGGGATGTCCAAATGCCAATTTAGGCCCAATCCTTAGGACATTCCTCTCACAATCTGGGACCACTGGTTCCTAACTGCTCGTCTGCCTACTTGCCTAATCACCCCCAACTACTCCCACTGACCTGGTCAATGCCAACTGCCCCTCCACCCCTCACCCCACCGGCCTGGTCACCCTATGTTATCTCAGGGTTTAGTCATATGATGCTATTCTTCCACCCCCTTGTTTTTCCTCTTGGGGAAGGAGAGGGTCTTCCACATGACTAGTGACATGCCAGTGGAGGAAAGATCCGGGGAGTCTGACCAGACATGTTAGAGGAGGGAAGGTCACCCTGGAGGACAAGGTCCCACCCCAGTTTTGCCAACTCCATCAACTTTCTGTACCTGGCCTGTTATTTCTATTCTACTCATGCCTGTCTAATTGCTAGATTTAGTTCCTTCCTTCATAGAACTTACATTCTAATGAGCACTGTGAGTCAAGATTGTTTAAAAAATTCAATCAAGTGAATTTTTAAAAATATGTTTTCATTGATTTTAGAGAGAGGGTAGGAAGACGGATAGAGAGATAGAAACATCAATCGGCTGCCTCTGGTACGCCCCTACTGGGGATTGAGACCACAACCCAGGCATGTGCTCTGACCTGGGATCAAACTGTGACCTCCTGGTTCATAGGCCAATGATCAACCACTGAGCCACACCAGCCTGGCTCAACTGAGTAAATTTGAAGATCTAATTGGCTTTATTAAATGATTCACTAGGGCAGCATCCCATGTAGCAACAAGGATACTTCTAAGGGGTTGTATGAAATGGAGCTACTAACAAGAGAAGAAAATGATATTTTTTAGACAAGGACTTATTTTAGGGAGAGGGGACATGGTAGATTTACCTTATTTGTGCTTGACCAGAAAATTCCAGACTTGATTAAGATTACATTTCTGGGAGAGGTTGAAATTGCAATTTAATTGGGTATTAAATCTAGGTTTGATATGACTTTTACACCGAGTGATACTATTTTGGACCCGTGGTTTTCTCTTTAAAAAGGTAAAATGAATATTGAAAGTCATTACCTACCAGTCTCGTCACTGCATAGAACAGATGCTGGAGGAGCCAGCAGCATTTCATCTTTCTTTGCTTTTTTGCTCCTTACTGCCAAGCTCCTCGTTGCCCTTCACCCCACACAGCAGTCCTTTCCCCTAGGGAGAATATTATGTAAGTAATATTTAAAAGATTGGACCTTTCTGCAAGTAATGGCAACAACTTTTCTTATAGTCTCTGGGTGTATGGATAACAGATCCAGTTTATACCCTCTTGTAAGAGTAGTAGAGATCCTGGTAATTCTTTTTATATATATATATGAAGTCTTGGCAAACTATATAAAATATATATATATATTTCAGAGAGGAAAGGAGAGGGAGAGTTAGAAACATCACGATGAGAGAGAACAATTGATTGGCTGCCTCCTGCACGCCCCCTACTGGGATTGAGCCTACAACCCAAGCTTGTGCCCTTGACTGGAATCGAACCCGAGACCGTTCAGTCATCAGGCCGACACGCTATCCACTGAACCAGCTAGGGCTCGTAATTCTATTTTTCTTCCAGGCACTGAAAAGTCACATAGCTTCCAGGGTCCCAGGTTTCTGGGAGGGTCCTATGGCTCATCTTAGGATGCAGGGTGAGATGGGTAGGGTACTGGTCCCTAAAATCATATGATCCATGCCCGGTCCTTCACCTTCCTCTTTGTGCTGTTTGGAGGAAGGCACAGGCAGGGCACCCAGGAAGACCATGAGTGGCATTGTAAGCACCCCGCTGGGTGTGGGATTGACTGGGACCCCTCTGGGGAAAAGAATTACTGACGCCATCGGCACGCCCACTGTGCGGGGAGGAAGGGGCGGGGCTCCACTCAGTCGGCGTGGGGCGGGCTTGGCGTCGCTAAATGAAGCGATTGGCTCTGCGTAGGGGCGGGCCCTTTTCCGCCGAACGCCGGAAGTGGTTCTCCCCTCCTGCCAGTGGGCCATGGAGTTGGTGGCACAGTAACGTCTGAGGTGTGAGGATTTCGGGGCCGGCGGCCATGGAGGCCGTGCTAAACGAGCTGGTGTCTGTGGACGACCTGCTGGTGAGGCCTGGCCCAGAGGGAGGGAGAGGAAAGGTTCGGGCGGGCGGGTCCTGAGAAGAATCGGATGGGGGCCAAATCCTTTTCTCATCATCAGCTTTCCCTAGTCACGCTGAACTACTACTCCCGGCAGCCTTTGCAGCGCCTATCTCCTGCCGAGATGTTCCATTTAGCCCCAGAGACTAATGGGAGTTGTAGTTTCCTACGCCACCACCCCTCAGACTCAAGGCCTGGAGTCTGGCTTGGAAAGACTGATGGGTTCTGGGTGCGTGCAACAGGAGGTCAGAGTCCTAACCTGTTTTAAAGTACTCCCTCAGTGGCGACCCCCATGTATTACTCATTGTTTCATATATTACTCATTGTATCTGGCACGGTGCTAAGTACATCGCAGGCGATATCTCAATCTTTGAGTTATGAGAGGTAGGCAGCATCTTGTTCCGGTTTTGCAGATAAGAAAAAGTCCGGACTCGGCAAAGTGGGACGGGATGGGGGAAGCAGTCTATGACCAGGGACGGTGTGTGCAGTTGAGCAGTTCTGACTGTTGTTGAACAGCATGTTTACTGTTTAGCCACCCCGGGTCAGTTGCTCCGGGAGCGGTGCCTGGAACCGCCACCAGGTGGCATCTCCACTCAGTACCAGTAGGGGGAGGGAACAGAGATGGGGGGAGGGGAGAATGGCAGGGTGGGAGACTGTCCAGAGACATGCTGCCCACAAGAAACTGAAAGCCTGGGGTCCCAGAGACGGAGATAGAACTTGTGGAGCCAGGTGTGAAGACCCGTAAGGGAAATATGGCAGAGACTGGGAAAGATGGAGTGTAACTGGGAAATGGACACAGGGTCCTGATAGAAAAGTGGTTTGCCCTCTTCATTTCTAAATGACTCCTCTCCTCCTCTCCTATGGCAGAAGTTTGAAAAGAAATTTCAGTCTGAGAAGGCAGCAGGCTCGGTGTCCAAGAGCACACAGTTTGAGTATGCCTGGTGCTTGGTGCGAAGCAAGTACAACGATGACATCCGTAAAGGCATTGCACTGCTGGAGGGTGAGGTGCCAGGCTCCCCTGCTCCCCTTCCCAACTGCAATCAGGGTCTGCCCTTCTCTCCTGCCATTGGTCATTCCCTCCCTCCATCCCAAGTGGTGGGTTTCTTTTTCAGCATGGGACCTGGTATTACAGGCACCTAACAGTTATTTTACAGTAAACTCACTCTTTTTTTTCTTTTTTTAAAATATATTTTATTGATTTTTTTTTTTTACAGAAAGGAAAGGAGAGAAATAGAGAGTTAGAAACATCAATGAGAGTCATCGATCAGCTGCCTCTTGCACACCCCTTACTGGGGATGTGCCCGCAACCAAGGTACATGCCCTTGACCGGAATCGAACCCTGGACCCTTCGGTCCGCAGGCTGATGCTCTATCCACTGAGCTAAACCGGTTTCAGCTCTTTTTTTTTTTTTTTTTAATATATATTTTATTGATTTTTTATAGAGAGGAAGAGAGCGGGATAGAGAGTTAGAAACATCGATGAGAGAGAATCATCGATCAGCTGCCTCCTGCACACCCCCAACTGGGGATGTGCCAGCAACCAAGGTACATGCCCCTGACTGGAATCAAACCCGGAACCTTTCAGTCCGCAGGCCTATGCTCTATTCACTGAGCCAAACCGGCCTAATTACCACCTCATTGTTTTGCCAAACAAACCATGTCAGTTTTCACAGGACTTTGGTGATCTGGTAGTCTAACCATAAAGTGACTTGTCTGAAATCCTACACCTATTAATGGCTTAATTAGGACTAGAGTCTCCTATGTCTCAGTCCTGTGCTCTATGCCCCACACCATGTCCCTTATTCAGCAGCAGCTGTTGAAACGTTTTGAGAGGGTGGCATGGAAGAGGTGCAGAAGACAGTCCCAAAATGATGCATTTTTTATTGGATTCCTACTTCCCATTGTTTTGGGATGGGTCACCATTTGTCAGAGGCCACAATATTTGACCTTTACATTTCTTTGAACTCACTCTGTCTTGGTCAAGTAGTCCTGTATAATAAAAGCCTAGATGGTGTTGCGCAACTTTGTCACAGATGGCTGCACAAGATGGTTACCACAAGATGTCCTGCAGGGGAGGGCTGCTGGGGGTGACTAGGGCCTGCAGGGGAGGGCAGTTGTGGGTGACCAGGGCCTGCAGGGGAGGGCAGCTGGGGATGATCAGGCCTACAGGGGAGGGCAGCTGGGGATGATCAGGCCTACAGGGGAAGGCAGTTAGGGCTACCAGGCCTGCAAGCAGAGGTGGTTAGAGGCTATCAGGAAGGCAGACAGAGGCAGGGGCAATTAGGCAGTCAGGGGGAGTTAGGGGCATCAGTCAGGCAGGCAGAGTGGTTAAGGGCGATCAGGCAGGCAGGTGAATAGTTAGGAGCCAGTAGTCCTGGATTGTGATGGGGATGTCCCAACAGTCAATTTAGGCCCAATCCTGGCATTTGGACGTGCCCCAAGGGATCCCAGATTGGAGAGGGTGTAGGCTGGGCTGAGGGATACCCCTCTCCCCCGCACAAATTTAATGCAACAGGCCTCTAGTTGTAAATAAAACAGTGTACTAGCAAAGAATGCCCATTGTAAATTATTAAAATTCTTAGTGCAAATTATCTCACCTTACATTTGTCTGATTTGCCAATTCAGATTATTTTAAGGTTTCCTCTACAACAGAACACAGCTGTAGAAGAAGTGTTCTCTAAGGGTTGCCAGTCTAGTTGAGGAGATAGTACAGACACTTGGGAAGATTTATCAACACCCACAAAACTACTTAGCAACAAATTCTAGTGCTTAAGAGTACAATGGAACACATAAGCCTCTAGGAAGTCACTGAATTAAGAGTCAGGTGGTGGTCTTCGGAAAAGGCTAATTGAAGGTGAGTTTTCAGCTGATTTTTAAAAAGAGGTTGGGGAGTACACACTTATTTTTAACCCTTGTTTGGGCAATTAGAAACTGTAGTTGAAACACAACGGATGTCAGGACTGAGTAGAAATGCCTCTTGGCTTTTCCAGTGCCTTGATTTCCTTTCAGTTTCCTTGGATGAACCAGGATTGACTGTGTTGGGAACAGAGTGTGGATCACTAGGGTGTTTGGGCAGCCTGGGCTCACGCTGTCCATAGGTCTGACTAAAAACCAAATGTGACTTGAGCTGAAACAGAAGCTTAGGACTTTTCCCAGGATTATATAGGAGTTCAGAGAGTAGAAAGCGTCTCAGACACAAGCACTAGGAAAAGAGAAGTGGTTTTCATCCTCTCCTCTTTCCTCCTCCCAGAGCTGCTGCTCAAAGGGAGCAAAGAGGAGCAGCGGGACTATGTCTTCTACCTGGCTGTGGGGAACTACCGGCTCAAGGTAAGGCAGAGAGCCTCCCCACTCCATCCTACTTGGACGGGCCATAGCACCCTCTCCTTTTTCTCCAAGGTAGGCCCTAAAGAGGGCAGTAGGCAGGGGGTCGTACCCTGTACAGAGGTGCCAGGTGGCAGACAGCAGGTCAGGATGCTGAGGGAAGGTGAGAGACAGAGGCTCCGGTGCCAGGGTGTGGGGGAAAGTTGACGTCAGGATTGGGGTGCAGCCCCGGGCCTTGGATTGTTATCTCCCCTAGCTTATCATCCCCACACAGTTGGGGTTGTTTGTGGACTCTACTCCATTGGGTGGGGCTGTTGTGAGGGACGGGGTGGAGGTGGAGGGAGGAGCCCCCAGGGCAAGTGAGGGAGGCCCCTGTGATGGGCGGGAAGGATGAAACACTGAGGGGGGTGTTTTCCGAGTGTAGGAATATGAAAAGGCCCTAAAGTATGTGCGAGGGCTGCTGCAGACAGAACCCCAGAACAACCAGGCCAAAGAGCTGGAGCGGCTCATCGACAAGGCCATGAAGAAAGGTGAGCGCCTCCCCCTCTGTATTCCTCCACTCCCCACTCCTCTCTCCCTGGCCCCCATCATCCCCAGGTCCTTAACTGTTAGCGCAGTCCTCTTTCTCTCTCCCACCCCATGCCTGGGCCCTGTGATATATTTTTTTTTTTTTAATATATTTTACTGATTTTTTACAGAGAGGAAGGGAGAGGGTTAGAGAATTAGAAACACCGATGAGAGAGAAACATGGATCAGCTGCCTCCTGCTCACACCCTACTGGGAAGGTGCCCGAAACCAAGGTACATGCCCTTGACTGGAATCAAACCTGGGCCTTTCAGTCCGAAGGCCGACACTCTATCCACTGAGCCAAACCGGTTAGGGCTGATCTCTCTTTAAATGTCTCCCCCTTCCAACAATTCCTCCTCAGAAGCCTTCTTTGTTCAACCCTTGGAGTCCCTCACCCCAAGCTTCCAGGGGAGAGGCACAACTGTGAAGAGCAGCAGGCAAGAAGAAGATAGTAGCCAGGGTCCTAGTGGGCTGGGGCTCAACTCCTGACAATTTCCTTTTTCTTCTCCCCAGATGGACTGGTGGGCATGGCCATTGTTGGAGGCATGGCCCTGGGTGTGGCAGGCCTGGCTGGACTCATCGGATTTGCTGTATCCAAGTCCAAATCCTGAATGAGACTGCCCCTCTGCCTCTGCCCAGGGAACACGGGAGCCCCTGAAGAACGCGCAGAGAGGGGCCCATCCATTCTCGCCGTGTCCCTTCCTTCTGCACCTGTCACTGTCCTCTGTGGCCCCAGCCTCCTCTCCCTGAGATCTATTCTCTAGCCCCAGACCGTGTGCTTTAGGATGAGTGTAAATAAAATTGGGCTTTGACTTGCGAACATCCGTGTCTGTGATGAGGAAGGGGCAGGTTCCCTTGGGCCCAGAAGTCGGGGTAACACATGCTCCTTTCCTGCTCTGTGTTCCGTTACCTCCATGCTGGTATGGGGTTCTCCTTTGTTTGCAGAGCTGCCCAGATCCCACGCCCTTCCTCCCTCAACCCTACCAAAAGCCACGTGGCCTCCGCACGCTCCAGGATCCTGAGAGAAAGTGACAGGAGGTGGGACAGGTTTGGATTTATGTCTCCTGTCTCCTCTGACCCACTCAGCTGCCTTTTAGCACGTGGAGTTTTCCACACCAGGGGGCCCCCCCACTCAGTTTCCTCCAAAACCTCGCCCTTCCCCTCCCTTTGTCTTCCTGCTTCCTCCCCTTCCTCCTCCCTAGCCTCCTTAGGAGAGGGGGTGATTTGGGGGCAGGGAGGAAGGTGGGGGGGGGGGGGGGGAGACAGGCATTTGGCATGGAGTTGGCAGGAGTTTTAAAAGAAATTAGGAACCCAGGACACCCCAGTTGTAGCCTCCGAGTGGAAGGTGGAGACCCAGTCCCCACCCAGCCTGCTTTGCCCCACACCCACCTTGTGCCAGGCTCAGCTTGGGCCTGTCTTGCTTCACTGCATACCTCTCATTCCACAGCCAAGCCAACCAGCTGGGGGATCGATTGGGCAGGAGGCTCCTGTGGGGAGCACAGAGGAGCCTGACACGGGAAGGGGGGGAATGGGAGTTTACACTTTGGTTCGGCGATGTGTTGTGTGATGTAGGAACAGCCCCTTAGAGGCTGAGCCCCAGCACAGTTGCCAGAAGAGAACCAGGGCTGTCCTGCTGTGGTCTTAGAAGAGGAAATGAGACCGGCTACACCAGGACAGGTGCTCAGCTTGGGGTGGGAACCCAGAGGTCTCTAATCCATCATCATAAACAGAGCTGGTGACAGTTCTGATAACAATGAGCTGCTTAGATTAGCTATGGCATCGCCTAAGCCTGAGATTCATCCCCCCTCTGGGGCGCTTGGCAGCAAGTTCAAGCTTGTTGCTGAGGGTCCAAGACCAACCCACCAACCCTGCTGGCTTCCCCCTGGGTCTGCAGCACCGAAGCCCAGGACAGTCACGTATGGAGTAATGCATACGTGTGGGGAGCTTTGATCTGGTCACAATTCTTATTACAACCTATGAGATGAGGGGGAGGGGCTTTAGTTCACAGGAGCAGAAACGAACTCATGGGCTCCAGCTTTATTCTGTGTCACTGGTGAATGAAGGGATCTGGTTTGAATCTAGGATGGTTGGACTCCAGAGCCATGGGTTTCCCCCACAGACCCTGTTCCCTTCTTCAACCTTAATCTTCCTGGAAGACTCAATGCCCCAGCCCTTAGGTCTTTCCGTTTCCTGAACTGTTCTCACCAGCACCAAGAGGTAGTGCCTCTGCTCCCTGTTCCTTCCCTGTTGAAGGCTGCCGCGCCTGTCCGTGTTCATGCTCTGTCTCTGTCCTTCTTGTCCCTCTTATTCCATCCTCTGGCCCCTGATGAAAGCTGAGTCAGAGACACGCTTCCCCTTGGCTCCCGATGCCTCCCGTGGGGGCCCCTCCTTGGCTGCATCCGTTAGTCACTCCCCGGTAAGTCCCCCCCCACCCTGTGGGGCGGGGAACCCAGGGCAGCCAGAGGCAGTGGACTTTTGGCCCGTTTCGTTTATTCCTTACATCTCATCAACATCTGCCACAGGCTCTTGGCTCATTCCTCTAACTGCTGACCTGCAGGGAAGCAGAAACCCAGAAAGAGAGGACGGCAGACACCTGGAGACAGCGCTGAGGCCGAGGCTGCCGCTGGCCTTCTGCCCTTCCCCACTCTCTCTTCCCACCCTGCCCTAACACCTCTCCCCAGCCAACGCCCCTCAAAGTCCCCTGCGACTCAGCCCTTCTCCCTCTGGGGCCGCAGGTGCCCCTCAGGGCCTGCGTCCCACCATGTCGGTGGCTGTGGAGACCTTTGGCTTCTTCATGGCAGCTGCGGGGCTGCTGATGCTGGGTGTGACTTTGCCAAACGGCTACTGGAGAGTGTCCACTGTGCATGGGAATGTCATCACCACCAACACCGTCTTCGAGAACCTCTGGTACAGCTGCGCGACCGACTCCCTGGGAGTCCACAACTGCTGGGAGTTCCCGTCCATGCTGGCCCTCTCCGGTACAAGGTGGAGGGTGAGGGGAGCAGAGGGAGGGCGGGAGGTTGGAGAGAGCTCCGGGAGTTTGGGTGCTGCCTGGGTCTGGGCTTGGGTGCCATACAGATGAGCGAGGCCTGACCAAGCCCAGAGAATGGCTCCTGCAGAAGGGAGTGCTGGGGTAGCCTCCTGTCTAGAACTGCCCTCGTGTGCCGCTCTGTCTCAGTGGTCACAAGTGCAGGCACCAGGATTAGGCTGCCAGGCCAGCGCCAGCTGTGCCGTAGCTCTGTGCCTTGCGCAGGTGGTGAAATGAGCTTTATTTGACCCATTTGTAAAATCAGGATCATAGGAGTTGTGGGGACTTTATGAAATAAAAGGTAGAAAATGTTAACATGATGTTAGCATGTATATGTACTCATGTAGTGTTGGAGTTTGTGGGGTGAAGAGGAGGCCCCATCTTGGATTCCTGGGGGGTGAGACAATCTCAGTAGCCTCACCAGGCTTCCACTGAGCCACCAGTGCCGTGGCAAATTCTCAAGGACTGTTTAGAGAGTCTTGAGTGTCCAATGTCAGCAGGTGAGGGGGTGTGCAGTGTGTTCAGGGTTCCTGGGGGCGTATTTTTTCAGTTCTTGGTGAGCGGGAGCCTCCAGCTCTTTTGGCTGAGAAGGATTCTCCCTGGTAGCTGTAGCATCTTCCTGCTTCCTGCTTATCCTATGAGTAGCCTCCATTATTCCCTACGGGAGTCTCCCTCCAATCTCCAGTCGGCCCCACACCAAAAGCCAAGAGGGGATGACCAGGAACCCTCTGCGGTGCCGCTCCCGCAGCCTCCCTGGTTCTCCCGGAGCCTTCTCACTCTTGTAGGTCCTGCAAGGACTAGAGCAGGGCTACACGAAATCCCCCAAGAATGTCAAAGATGCTCTGAGCAGTTAGGGGGTCCAGGTGGGTCTCTTGTGTCCCCACTATTCCCAGAATCTCCCAGAGCAGTTGCAGAGGCTTCATCCTTCCATCACTTTCTCTAGGACTTAACAAGGCAAGTGCTCCCTCCCCCCTCCCCCCGAAAAAACAACTATGAAAGCTAGTATGACCTGGGCTAGAAGCCAGAATGCTGAGTGGCCAGAAGGGACACGGGAGGCAGCCAGCTCAGCAGCCCTGGTCATCCCACCTCACATACCTCCCAGCCACACCGTGAGGAAGGGCCTGCGCTGTGAGCCTGCCCTTGAACTGCTGCTCTTGACCTGAGGGAGAGCATGAGTGCGCATGAAAGATGAAGAGGCAGGAGCGGGCTCGGGGGAAGGGCAGAGTGCAGCTGCCCAGTGCTGAGCGGCATCTTGGTTCCGGGTGTGGTGCTGGGTACCTCACATGCACCATTTTAGGGCTGTTTACAATAGTTCTGCTATTGGGGTGTTAGTAACCTATTTTTAGAGAGCCCGGGAAACTGCAGGGATAAGCATTAACGCACCCCAAGTCACAGGTTGGAATCCTGACTTGTGTTTGAGTTCAGAGCTGGCTGACTTCCAAGGTTGGTTCTAGTCCTAAGAGGGGTCCTATCATTTAATCACCCTCAAGCTGTGCACCCTGGCCTCCAGTCTCCCGGCCCATGCTCTCACAGGCCCTTTAACAATCTACCCTTTGTCCACCAGAGCTGGTCTGCCCAGGTGGAGGCGGGTAGATGGACTGAAGGGAGGGAATAGGATATGGGGTAGGTGAAGAGGGCGGGAACTCCAGAGGGAATGCTGGGAGTGAGAAAATGCTCCCAGAGAACTTTGTCCCTCCTCCCTACCCCCAGCTCCATGCCACTAAACATCCTCTTGGCAGGAACCCAGCCTTTCTCCCCTTCAGCACTGATGGCACTGCCCCACCTGGGAAAAGAGTGCAAGGTCCTTGAGTGCTTGGCAACTATCAAAGTCAGGGAGGGGGAAGGGGAGCCAGGAAGGAAGCCAGCCATTTCCTTCAGCTTTGAGAAAGGGGAAACTGAGGCACTGAAAGCACATGTGCAAAACTGACTTGGATTGGTCCTGGGTCCAGGAATCCCACCTCCCAGATTAGAAATTGCCCTGGGCCAGCGACCCATAGGCCACTGCTGCCCCCTACTGATCACTCAGGGAAGAAGCTCAGGTTGGGATGTCTGGCACAGTGCTAGGTACTAGGTGGGACCCGGAGAGAGGCAGGTGTGGGGAAGGGGTGGGGTTATCCAGGTGTGGTTTCTACTATGCAAGCAGAGATTGGTGGCGATGTAGCAAACAGTGGTTCTCTATTAGGCGATTTTGCCCCCCAGGGGTCATTGGACAGTCTACAAATTTCATTGTCCCCCTTGAGGAGACTACTGACATCTAGTGGTGGACGCCAAGGATGATGCTAAACATCCTTTAATGTGCAGGATGGCCCCCAGAACAAAGGATTATCCAGTCACAGTAGTGCCGAAGAGAAGCCCTATAGGAGGTATAGGTGCAGGAGGTATAGGTGCAGCTTCGGGGGAAGGGCACTGTGGCAGGTGGCAGGGCAGGAGCGGCTGAGACTCCTTGGGACTGAGGTGAACTCCTGGGAAGGAGGGGTGTGTGACCCCTCAGCCTATAGGTTGGATGGGCCCTAAGGGGAAGAGGAGGAGGATTTGAGGACTTCTAGGGCCTGAGGCCTGGGCATGGGCTGTAAGGGGCTGGCTGTCACTGAGGGGAGAGGAGATGGAGGGGCAGGCGGCTGGCTCTTGTGTCCCCATATTCCCAGAATCTCCCAGAGCAGTTGCAGAGGCTTCATCCTTTCCTCACTTTCTCTAGGACTTAACCCATGCTGTAACCCACCTCCCCAGGGTACATCCAGGCCTGCCGGGCACTCATGATCACCGCCATCCTCCTGGGCTTCCTGGGCCTCTTCCTGGGCATGGTGGGACTGCGCTGCACAAACGTGGGGAGCTTGGTGCTCTCCAGGAAAGCCAAGCTGGCGGCCACTGCCGGGGCCCTGGACATACTGGCTGGTAATTGAGGGAAGGGGATGGGTGGGCCCTGTGCTGTGGTGGGGGGTTGGGAGTAGCCCTCGGCAAGACCCCAGGGGTCTCTGTCTTCTCCAGCTCCCACTCCTTCCCCTTTGCATTGATACCTGCCCTCCCAGGCTAAGCTCTTCCCTCTCTCCTTGCTCACCTCAGCTTCACCTGCACTCATCAAATCCCTTGGCTACAAATCAGTCCACTAGCAATGTTTCTTGAGCCCCCACAGATAACCGAGGGGAGGGGGAGTGAAGGGAGGAGCCAGAGATGATTGAGGTTGTCAATCTGTGACTGAGAAGCTGACGATGATAGGAATCAAAGGAAGTGTGGCTTTGGGAGAAAGGAATGAATTTGCCCCGCCTGTGAAACACAGGGGCTGCATGTACTTCTGAAGCTCCGGAGAGCGGGCTGTTAGAATGTAGATGTGAGCATCTCTACATCCTAGGAAAGAGCACAGGTGAGCAGATGGGACGAAAAGGAAATGGGAAAAGGCTGAGGTCAGCCCCCCCAAGGTGTAGTGTGTGAGAGATTCCAAAGGGGAAAGTAAGGGTCTACCCTCCCAAGCTTTCAGCCTGGCTGGGAAGGTCAGAGTCAGGGTATGTGTGTACACACACACACACACACACACACACACACACAGCACAGAAACAATACCGCATGATGGCTATCCCTTTTCCGTTTGTAAAGCACACCTACACACATCACTTCATAAGCCTGTGAGGTAAGGAGGGTCTCATCTGTTCTCCAGAGGTGGAAATGGGCTCAGAAAGGTCGGGGAACTTACTGGAAGACAAGCCCCTAGTGAGTGGCAAGGCTGGTCCTGTAGTCCAGGGATTTCACTGGCTTCAGGCTTTCACTGAGTGGCGAAGGCACATCACAGGCTGAGGGCTTTGGGAGGCCAAAGGACACAGGTGTCAGGACAGACAGGGCTAGCTGGATAAGACTGCTCACAGCAGCTGGGCTTCCTAGGAAGGACAGGGCTCAGCCCCATGTGAGGACACTAAAGGACCAAGGTGCTAGAGGGCAGGCACGAACAAAGCTGGCCAGGGATGAAGAGGGACAAGGGCGGGCTGAGGAGCAGAGTATGGGTTGGGTCTGGGTTCTGGCTAGATGGGGAGGTTCACAACTGGCCCTAGAATGGTCAGGAGCTGGGGAGAGGGAAGAAAGGGAGGAATGAAATGTGCTCTTGGACTTGATAACCCCAAGGACTACTCTATAGGCTGCTCCTGCTTCCCATCTCCCCCCCCCCCCTAGTTCCCCAGGGGCCTAGGGCTCCATGCAGTTCTCTCCCCGCCCTAGGTTGCTGTGGGATGGTGGCCATCACCTGGTACGCCGCCAACATCACCCGGGACTTCTTTGACCCCTTGTATCCAGGAACCAAGTGAGTGTGGGAGCCCCACCCTCGGGGGTGGAATGCGGGCCTGTCCCTGAGCTAGCACTGCCCTGCGTTGTTTTGTCCTCAGGTATGAGCTGGGCCCCGCGCTCTACCTGGGCTGGAGCGCCTCCCTGCTGGCCATCCTGGGCGGAGTTTGCCTCTGCTCCCACTGCTGCTGTCCTCCCGAAGAGGACCGCGCCACCAGGTGAGGGAGGGTGAGCTGCTCGGGTGGTTGTAGGGGGAACAGCGAGAGTTGTACCTCCTTCTGACCTGGCACCTCCCTTGCCAGCCACCGACTGCCCTACAAGGCCTCCACAGTGAAGTCCGCTGGCCCTGCTGCCCACGCGCGCCCCACAGCATCCTCGTATGACGATGACATCAGCTTCGGCAAATACGGGAAAAACGCTTACGTGTAGGAGGCCTGGCCTGTGGATCCTAGTCACTGCTCACAGTGGAAAGGGGTCCCTGGAGCCCTGGACAGCAGGCGCAGGCCCCTGCTTGGTATTACCACCTCAGAGGCAAGCCATTCCCCAGGGCCAAGCCCCTCCCAGGGCCTGGAAGCCACACCTAGCTCAGACTCCTCTCTTTAGTCGGAGCTCTGTCCTGGCGACGCTTCCCTCCTCTGGCCAAGAAGCTGCCTCCTGAGGACTCACTTCGGACTCCTGAGACTGCACTTGACCCCTCTCTATCCTCTGAGTGGGAGGTCTGAGAGATTAGCTGACGGGGATGCCCCCGAGTACTTGCATTCTGTATAAATACATGCTTAAATAAATTTGTATTGTGAACTGTTCAGGGGCTGAGAGTGTCATGAAGCAACTGGCCAAGCAAGAGTTGTCTGGGGCAGCACCCAGAGTCATCTCAGTTCTCAGACACCAGACTGTCACCAGTCCTCCTCTCCATCACCTTTGGTCTATCTAATCCAGCAAAATGGAGGCAGGGTTGCAAGTGATTTCAAGTGTGGCACTCTTTTATTATTATTTTTGGTTAATCCTCACTCAAGGATATTTTTTCCATTGATTTTTTTTCTATTTCAAGAGAGTGCAAAGGCGGGGGGTGGGGGGGTGGGGGAGAAACATCGATATGATAGAGACACATCAATTGGTTGTCTCCCGCATGCACACTGACTGGGGTTGGGATTCAAGTCTGCAACTCAGGTGCAGGCCCTTAACAGGAATCGAACCAGAGACCCTTCAGTGCGTAGGCTGACGCTCTAACCCACATGTGTCAAACACAAGGCCCGTGGGCCAAATCCAGCCCGCCAGGCCTTGCAATGTGGCCCGCACCGCGCTGTCATCACTGCACTCCGCTGTCAGTTTATGACATTGTCAGTTTATGACTGTTCAGTAAACCATTCGGCCTGCGATTTAGGCTGGATTTTAGATTTTGGCCCCTTCTCTGATTGAGTTCGACACCCCTAGAGTCTAACCCCTTGCCACACCAGCCAGGGCAAGAGTGTGGCACTCTTATAATTACTGATCAGAGTCATTAGGGAGCAGATTGGGAAGACCCAGCTCTAGGAAACTGGTCCACGTGAGATAACAAGTCACTCGTTTACTCTCAACCTTTCTTCACAGCTGTACAGGATACAGATGCTCTAGAGCAGTGTTTCCCAACCTTCTCTCATGATGAGAATCACCTGGTGGAGTTGTTAAAACACAGATTCCTGAATCCCAACTAAGAAGTGCTAAACTAGAATTTTGGGGAACATATAGGTAAAATTGTATACTTAACTAGTGCTCTAACACAGATGTTATATACAGAGCACTAAGTTAGGTATGCAATTTTACCTATATGTTCCCAAAAAATCTAGTTTAGCACTTCTTAGTTGGGATTCAGGAATCTGTGTTTTAACAACTCCACCAGGTGATTCTCATCATGAGAGAAGGTTGGGAAACACTGCTCTAGAGCAGTTTCTTTACCCGGGCCTGAGAGTGTATATCAGAAACTGACCAGCCCTTTAAAATTGTGTCAAATCAAGGGTCTGGTGCAGGTACATCTTTCTGAGAACGTTCAATAACTTCCAGAAAAGGCTCTGAGCATCTGTTCAGTCTTGCATTTCAGTGGCATGTGTATGACTCCTTGGTGTCTGGTTCAGACAGCACTGGGTCATGGCACAGAGTACTGATCAGCCTTGGTACCCACATAAGACTGGAAAATGAGGCGATGAGAAAGAAGCCGGGCATTTAGTGAAAGATGATAGGGCCTTAACCTGACACCTTCCCTTATAGTGATACCAGTCACTGGGGAGGTGGCTGGTCTCAGCTTTTTCCCGTTTCCTTGTCATCCCATCTGCTCACCTGTGCTCTCTCCTAAGATATAGAGATGATCACATCTACATTCTAACAGCCGGCTCTCCAGAAGTTCAGAAATACATGTGCCACAGTTCCTTTCATTCCTATTATCGTCAGCTTCTCAGTCACAGATTGACAACCTCAATCATCTCTGGCTCCTCCCTTTACTTCCCCTCCCCTCAGTTAGCTGCCAAATCCCATCAGTTTTCCTTCCAGTGTCTATACATCCACCTACTTCTCTCCATTGCCTGGTCCTGGTCAGGCCCTCATTCTCCCTTGCCCAGACTAGTCATAGGATTTCCCTAATTGAGTTTTTGTTTTTTATGTTTTTATTGATTTTTAGAGAGAGAAAGGGAGAGTGATATAGAAACATCGATGAGAGAGAATCATTGGCTGCCTCCTGCAGGGAATCTCACTCACAACCTGACCAGGAATCAAACCAGTGAACTTCTGGTGCATGGATTGATGCTCAACCACTGAACCACACCAGCCAGGCCTGGAACATCATTTATTGTCCTGCCCTGGAAGTTCCCTGATGGCTCAGAAAAATGAAAAAGGACAATTAAGACTTGGACACACTGCCTGGCTCTAGCCCATCTTTTTTATCCCCTCTTCCTTTATAAATATATTTTATTGATTTTTTACAGAGAAGAAGGGAGAGGGATAGAGAGTTAGAAATGTCAATGAGAGAGAAACATTGATCAGCTGCCTCCTGCACACCTCCCACCAGGGATGTGTCCGTAACCAAACCAAGGCACATGCCCTTGACTGGAATCGAACCTGGGACCTTTCAGTCTGCAGGCTGACACTCTATCCACTGAGCCAAACCAGTTAGGACTATCCCCACTTCTTATCCCTCTGTACAATTATTCACTTCCAGCGAGCTGGACTGTGCCACTGGCCTTGGACACACATTTGCATCAAGGCTTCCCACTGGGCTTCACCCAGAAACACTGGTGCTTTTTGAATCCACAAAAAAACTATATCTTACCCACGTCAGACTCTGCTTTTGGACAGTCCCCTGGCTAAGTCCAAAGCCCGTAAGGGACTGCAGAGTGCAGACACTGGGAAGTGTGTTTTGAAGGTCCTTTACTGTAAGGATCTACCATGGCAAGTACCAGTTCACCTGACTTGCTTTGTTAGCAAACTAACTATAGTTTCTCTCTCGGGATGAGACACACATTTTTTAAAAGGGTCTTACAATTCTGAAAGGCCATGAAAATCAACAGGGATGCCTGTATAACCACAGTGAAGGACAGAAGCCAATTGCAACTCCCAATGCTGCCACCAAGCACCTCCAACCCAAATCCTCCCTCTACCATCCTCCACAGCTTCTACCTCCTTTCCCATACTCCATCCTGCCTCCTCCCTCCTCCCAGTTACAGGAAAACTAGCCTTAGCTAAGTCTCACATTTGAGCATTTAAATAAGTGCCTTAACATGATCACCAGGTAAGGTTTTCATTTGCCAATCAGTCCTGGTCACACGGCTGTAAAGGGCTATCATGTTCTTCTTTCCTAGAAGTGGGAGCACTAAGAGATGACCTCTGCCCTTAGAAGAATGCACAAGATAGGAGCAAAGAGAAATGTAAACAGCTAGTTACCATATAATGGACAAGATGTCAAGATTACTCCAGCCAGGACTGGTTTGGCTCAATGGATAGAGCGTCGGCTTGGGGACTGAAGGGCCCCGGGTTCGATTCCGGTCAAGGGCATGTACTTTGGTTGCGGGCATATACCCTGTAGGGGGTGTGCAAGAGGCAGCTGATCCATGACTCTCTCTCATTGATGTTTCGAACTCTCTATCTCTCTCCCTTCCACTCTGTACAAAAATCAATAAAACATATATATATATTAAAAAAAAAAAAAAAGATTACTCCAAAGAATCTTCCATTTTCTAAGGAACTGGCTATGAAAATGCTCCACAACAAACTGTTTTAGGTCTTAGGCAATATGGTCAATAACTATCGTTTTCTGACACGTTCTAGATGCCAGACGCTGGGCTAGTGCACTGCCTCAATCCTCACACTATCTGGGAGGTGGCTATGCAGTCAGAAAGGTAAAGTGACCTATTCAAGCCACACAATCAGTAAGTAGTAGGACCAAGATTTGTCCAAGACTGAAGACACACCTGCTTCCCAGGATTCCTGGCTCTCCAAACTAATCCACATCAATCAGAGTCAGTACTCACTGAAGTCTTTAGCTCTGAGCCCCCCAAGCCTCTAGCCTTCCAGATCATAGCATTAACCTCTTCTGCTCCTGTGTGCCCAGGCAGGGGCTGTGGGGCCCTGTCAAACGCTGGCTTTAGCCACCAGAAGCTTTTGGCATAGTGTAGATTTCCCAAAGGTCTGGGTGCCTCCTAAGGTGGGGACCAAGTTTCCACTAATACACAGGATGCTGGCAAAAGTTGGTCAAGTCTTCTTTTGAGGAGCTATGGTTTTAAACGGGGTCTGGAGAGCCGTCCTTGAGAACGTCAGTGGGTGACTTGTGGAAACAATCCATGTCAGAGCAAGGGAGGGCTTGGGATCTGGCTCTGTCCTATCAAGGTCAGCTGGGTTAGGCTGAGTGTGTCAGCGAGCAGACAAATCTCACACCAACCAAGAACCAGTTTGATTGTTTTTAGAACAACAAAATATGAAATAAGGTCAGCGAACTTAGGAAATAAACCAAAGAGATTGTGCTGACTCAGTGGAAATCTGACAGGCATTCCAAGGCAGGTGGAACAAACCATCCCAAGACTCAATGGCATAAACTTGTTACACGGATTCTGAGGTCAGGAATTTAGACAGGGTGCAGCAGAGATGGCTAGAGCTTGTTCCATGATGTTTAGGACAAAACTAGGAAGACTCAAATGGCTGAGGCTGCCATGGTGCCTTGGCTGACGTCATCAGAAAGCATCTTCCCTCCTAAGATGGAAGCTTGGGCTGGGGTGGCTTGAAGGTCTGTCAGCTGGACCTGTCACTGGGAGCACCTGCACATGCCTCTCCCTGTAGCCTGGGCTTCCTCACAGCATGGTGGCTTCAGAACAGTTGGATTTCTTACATGGTGACTGAAGGTTCCAAAAGCAAATGTCAAAATCTATATGATCCTATTAACCAATGTCACATCAATAAATTTAATTTTAAAAAAAAACAAAACAAAAATAAGTGTCCTAGGAACAAGGCAGAAGGTGCACTGCCTTTTACACCTAGTCTTGCACATCACATAGTTTCACTTCTGCCGCTCTCTCCTAGGTGAAGGAATCATAAGCCTACCCAGATCCCAGAGGAAGGGGACAAAAACAATCCACCTTCAATGGAATAGTCAAAAAATTTACAGCCATCAATTACGTAAAAACACCACATTTAGGACTGTAAACCCTGTTTTCACCACCATTCAACACAAAGCTGTCACCAACACCACCTGCCCAACTGCAGGTCTCCAGAGAAAGGGCAAGCAGGCCTCAGGAAGACACCAGAACATCTGAGCCGGCTCCAAGAAAGTCCACCGAAACGGGGAGAAGTGCCTAAAAAGATGTTTCACTCTGACTTTGCTGGATATCATTAATCTATAGAGGTCATACATTCAACAAATACTTTTTTAAAAATTATTTTATTGATTTTTTTTACAGAGAGGAAGGGAGAGAGATAGAGAGTTAGAAACATCGATGAGGGAGAATCATCGATCAGCTGCCTCGTGCACACCCCCTACTGGGGATGTGCCCGCAACCAAGGTACATGCCCTTGCCCGTAATCAAACCCAGGACCTTTCAGTCCGCAGGCCGACGCTTTATCCACTGAGCCAAACCGGTCCGGCTCATCGATGTTTCTAGCTTTCTATCCCTCTCTCTTCCTCTCTATAAAAACTCAATAAAATATATATTTTTTAAATCATTCAGAAGAACAGGAAAAACAAAAAGCAAAAACAATTTAACTAAATCAATAACCAAAAATATGATATAAAGAAGCGGCCAAGAAATGCAGAGACATGGAGAATGGGACAAAATCTTTCAATGGTCAGGGACCTAGAGGGGCAGAGAGTAGGAGCAGTGATTGACAGGTAGAAAAAAAAGACAGAGTAGGAGAAACAGATGACCCATCACCCTCACCCCCGAAACACGATGTGACCAAAAGGCAGGTGCCTCCTCACATCAGACCTTTTATTATGACAGTACCCTGGGGGGTGGCCCACTTCCCTGCCACATCCCTGGGAGTAAGCCTGGTCTCCTCTGGAGGAGAAGACACAAGGTTGTTGGGTGAATGAACAGTTCCTCTCTTGGTCCAGGGAGCACCTTTCATTCCTGTGATGTCCTTTCTGAGGACAGGCTGATGCACAGAGGGCCTTCCTACCCAGGCTCACACCGTCCACTTAAGGCATCTACAGGCAGAGAAACCCAGGATGAGGAGAGGGCCTGGGAGGCTGTGGGATTTAGGAGGAAAAGGGTGTGGATTTGGGGCATATTCTTAGCTAACCTGGTTTCCTGGTGGGTGCCCAGACAGCGCACAGTGCAGTACCGGGCGCCACAGCTGACGCAGGTGTATGGAGAGGGGAAGCCGCATACAGCGCAGAAGGGGCGCTGGGGCCGGGATGGGGGTCCCGCACAAGCTGTCAGGTAGTTGGGTCCCTCGGCCACACTCAGGTTCTGCAGATACAAAGGGGGAGACTACACAACTCCTCCACCCTCACAGCAAACACCCTCCATGGACAAGCATCTCTGTGGGCTCGGCCCTTCTCTGTGGGTTTCTCCCGCCAGCTCCTCTCTCACCTGCTCCTCTAGTAAGGCCTGAAAGTTTTTCCGGAAGCGAAGTTTAAAATGATCGCCTCGAGTTTTCTTCTTTTTCTTTCCTATTGGTCAGAAGAAATAAGTTACTTGGCACATTCCAAGAAATGCACCACCTTTCCCTGCCCCCCCGTTCCCAGTGCCTTCGTGTCCATTCCCCACTCACATACCCCCTGGACTCTCAGAAGGCCTCTGTCTACCATCTTTTTCCCTTCCCCCAACTTCTCCAATCCCAGCCGTTCTTCATCTCTACACTCCCTAAATCTCAGACTTTGTATTGGAACTGGAAGGGAATTCAGAGCTCACCTACTCTATTGTCTTTATTCTAAATACACAAGAGGAAACTAAGGCACAGAATGGGGAGAGGGACTTGGTCAAAGTCACAGGAGCCAATTCCTGGCAGAGCCAGAGAAGCTCCTGGGTCATCTGACCCCCAGCCCAATGTATTTCCACAACCCTAATCTAGGCAGACTCTTTCCCCTTCCTTCAGCCATGTGTCCCCAGTCCCACCCGCCTCACCAGTGTCTGCATCATCGTCAAATTGAGGCAGTCTCTTGCCAAGCTGGGGGAGTCCTGCATGGGGGTCATCCTGGAAGTTGTCATTCTCCAAGGCCTCAAGCTGCCTGTTGATACGCCGCTGCCGAGCAGCCCTGTCCAACACCCGCCGCTGTCCAGGGTCCTGGGAGCGAACTACATGGGACAAAACCAGAAGAGTTATGGGGGGTGGGGAACACAGAGAAGAGAGAAGCTGGGGTAACCCAGGCTCTGGGCAGTGGGTAGATGATATCCATGGGGTGTGGAGTCCCAGATCCTAGTCACTGAGACCTCGGCCCCTATATCTCCTACCAATACAGTAGTTCCCCCTTATCTGAGATTTCATTTTCTGCAGCCTTAGTTACCTGCGGTCAACTGTGATCTGAAAATGTTAAACTGAAATAAACAATTCATAAGTTTCAAATTGCACACTGTTCTAGCTCTAGTACCACATAAGAGTTACAGCATCCAGAGCCACCAAAAACAGGAGCCTGTGATGAAATCTCATGCCAACCACTCCTTTCTGTGAATCATCTCTTTTCCAAGTATCCAGGCTGTATACACTACCTGCCCGTTAACCACTAAGTAGCCATGTCAGTTATCAGATCAATTGTTGTGGTATCAAAATACCTGTGTTTAAGCAATCCTTATTTTGGCCCAAAGACACAAGTGTAGTGATGTCAAGTACATGCGAAAGAGAAGCCTTAAAATATATATACGTGTAGGAAAAAACATATGTATAGGATTCAATACTGTCCGAAATTTCAGGCTCCATTGGTGGTCTTGGAACCCCCCTGTGGCTAATGGGGGATGTATATCAGCCCCTCTGGTTTGCTTCCTTCCCAGTTAGTTATGTTTGCCATTTCAGTCATTCATGCCTGTTTTCTATGTCTTTGGCTGCAGCTTTCCTCCCAATCCCAGAGGATCCAATCAGAGAAATGCTGACAGAAATCACACAACTGTATTAACGACACCACGGTAAATTCAGGGCTCCCAGGCTCCGTTGGTTCCTTCATGCACTTGGCCTTCATGCAATTTCATTTCCTACCTCAAAGGGAATGGACCACTGACACACAGAGACACTCATCTTTTAGCCCACCCTCAGTCATAATTGCTTGGGGGCCCCCAGCAAGTCTCACTGCTAAACCCAGTTCTTCACCTGCAGCTGAGTCTTCCCCTCCCTCTTGTATCTTCAACCTCTCCTCCTCAACTGGTACTTTCCCTCATGGAAAAACCTACTAAACTCTCTCATGTCTATCCAACTTCACAGCTACTTTTTAAAAAAATATATTTTATTGATTTTTTTACAGAGAGGAAGGAAGAGGGATAGAGAGTCAGAAACACCAATGAGAGAGAATCATCAACCAGCTGCCTCCTGCACAACCCCACCGGGGATGTGCCCACAACCAATGTACATGCCCCTGACCGGAATCGAACCTGGGCCCCTCAGTCCACAGACCGATGCTTTAGCCACTAAGCCAAACCGGTCTCAGCCACAGCTACTTTTCTTTGACAGAGTGGTCCATGTGATGTTCCATTTCTTCATCTCCCATCCAGCCCTCAACCCCAGCAACCGGCTGGAGTTTTATGAAAATCACGCATTCTCAGGACTCTGGTGACCTCCTCGGGCCAAGCCCAGAGTGCATTTTACCTGAGTTCTCTACACTCTGAGAATTGCATTGAAAGAGTCCCTTCAGAGGCTTCTTTAACATGACTCCAGGTTTTCCTTCCATATCTGGCTATGCTTCTGTTTCCAACCTTGCCTTCTCTCTCTGCCTCTAAGGAGATGTTTGTCCCTGTTATCTTTCTCAGTTTATAAACTCTTCCTGAGATTTTTAATCCAAACACAAGGCTCTCTCACCTATAAGCAAATGGCTCCAAAGGTGATTTTCTCAATCCAAAACCTCTCATAAACTCCAAAACTGACTATTTGACTGGCTGCAGGAGATTACCTGCTGACTCCATTGATAATGCAACTCAAATTCAAAAATCTCCCCACCTAAGTCTGCTTCTCCTCCTGTAGACTTTAAGTGAATGAAACCATCTAATAGACATCCAAACCAAAAATCTAGGATTATTTTAAAGCTCTCTCTTCATTATCATATCAGTTGTTCACCAGTTATTTATTCATTAAACAAATATTTACCAAGAGTCTGTAACCATAATAATAACTGGGCATGAACAATGAGCCACACACTATATTAAGCTCTATATAAAAGGAATCCTTTAACCCTTACAATAATCCTATGGAAAAGGTATCATTATCATCACCATCTTACTGAACTTTGCATAGCTAGAAAGTGGCTGGGTCAGAATTCAAACACCAAACTGCCCAGCATCAGAAAACATGCTCTTGATCACTGCACTAGTCTGCCTCCCTTCCAGGTGCCAGGTTATGCCCTAAGCTCTTGGAATACAACCAGGGCCTATAGTCTAATGGGGAATACAAATGATCAAACAAGAATGGTAAAGTATAATACGTGCTAGTACAGGAAAGTACAAAGTGCTACAGAGCGCATGACAGAGCCTGGCCTTGGAGTAGTCAGGAAGATTTTCCAGAGGAAATACGCACAAGCTGAGGGCTGATCGATGAATAGAATTTAACTTGGTTGGGAGAGAAGGGAGGGTGTCTCAAGCCTTGGAACCAGCATGAGAGAAGGCTTGGATAGGAGACTGTGGTGCCTTCAATAAATTAAAAGGTTTTTTTTTTTGTTTTTTGTTTTTTCCAAAACCGGTTTGGCTCAGTGGATAGAGCTTCAGCCTGCGGACTGAAAGGTCCCAGATTCAATTCCGGTCAAGGGCATGTACCTTGGTTGCGGGCACATCCCCAGTAGGGGGTGTGCAAGAGGCAGCTGATGGATGATTCTCTCTCATCGATGTTTCTAACTCTCTATCCCTCTCTCTTTCTCTCTGTAAAAAATCAATAAAATATATATATATTTTTTAAAAGTTCTCTTTTTAATATTGTGGCTGGTATACAAAGTGTGTGTGGGGGGAAGGAAGTTATGAAGTCATGCAGACCATTGAGAAACTTTCTTTTCAGTATCTATAAAAATTTGGATTTGAGGATTCTATGGTGAGGGTGACAGAAATACAGTGAGGAGTTTTAAAGAAGGAGTGATGCTCGACTGGGGTGGCTCAGTAGTTGAGTGTCAACTATGAATCAAGAGGTTGCTGGTTGAATTCCCAGTCAGGCACATGCTCAGATTGCCAGCAGATGCCTAGTAGGGGGCGTGCAGGAAGAAGCCAATCAATGATGTTTCTCTTTCATGGATGTTTCTCTCTATTCCCCCTCATCCTCCACCCCCTAAAAAACAAACAACAAAAACCTTTTTTTTTTTAAAGGAGTGACATGACTGGATTTATTACGAGTCAATCTGAAGGTATTCTGACCCTCATCTCTTTTTATTTGGACCACTTAATGGCTTCCTCACTGGCCTTCAGCCTCTAGACCTGTGCTATACAATCAACTAACCACTAATCACATGCGATTATTTAAAGTGAGATGTAGATTAAGATGAAATAAAAATTTAAATTCAGTTCCTCGATTGTACTAACCACATTTCAAGTGCTCAACAGCCACATGCAGCTAATGGCTGCCATGATGAACAGTGCTGACTAAAAACATTCCCATCATCCCCCAAAATGTTACTGGACAGTGCTGCTCTTATCCCTCCGATCGTCCTCTGCACTGAAGCCAGAACTGCCTTTCTAAAAGATAAATTGGTTTCCGTCACTCCCCTAGTTTAAATGCCTTGGATGGTTCTCTACTGCTCTGAGTTAAAATTCATTGGCAGCGTATATAATGTCTTTCAAGGGTGTCTTTCCCTAGCCCTGCAGCCTCTTTTACTAAGCCTCTGCAAACCCTGAACCATGAACTTGGCTTCCTAAACAACTTGATTTTCTTGCTTTCTTTCCTTTGCAAGTGTGGTTCCTGCTGCCGGGAATGAGCCCACACGCACCTGCACGGAGCGAACGAGGCTTTCAAGCGTTCCCTTCCCCTCCAGTCCTTCACAGTCCCCTCCTTTCCTGGACTGGGTGCCACTCCTTCATGCACCCAGGCGCTGCACATCCCTCTGCCATAGCACGTACAAAGTACAATGGTAGGTCTGCACATCTGCCCTCCTCCCAAAAAGCCAGTTCTAGGAAAATAAGGACCTTTTTTCCTTTCTCCATCCCCAGAGTCCCACTGGGAACAGGCATCAATAAAACGTGATTGGATGATGCGGGGCAGCCCGAGGCCAGGACCCGAGCGAGGACCCGGGAAAGGATTTGAGACTAATAACGAGGTGAGAAAAATCTTAGGCCAGGTTCGGATTTGAGAGAAGGAAGGAAGCAAACCCCCGGGGGCGCACATACCCGAAGTTTTCTTCTCCACCATTTCCACAACACAGCTGACGGAAGAGCCAGTTACGCACGCGTACTACGCCAGCCGCTTCACTAAGGGCGCATCACTTCCGGCAACGTGCGCTTCTACGCGTGCGCAATATTACGCCTTGACTAATTACGTGATGTTCCCTTGGAGATGAGCACGCTTTCTGCCATATTTTATAGGGGCAAAAGTACTTCCGGCCTTAGTGTAGCTTTGTATTTTGCGGGAACCCTGAAATGGGACATTTTAAAGATGTGGTGCCCGTGGTCTTTCGAGAAACATCATTTTCCTTTGGTCCTTCTTTACATGCCATTGTCACAAAGGCAGCCACTGGAGCTTCTCCCGGGGCGTGAAGATGATTGAAGAGACTCCCAAAGACTATGAGCAGGCTTGAGTGGGCGGCCCGAGAGGTCCCTGATGACCTCCACAGAAACTTGCACAACTAGCTCCTCTGGGGCTGCAGCCTCCTCGGCCCCCTCTCTGCCTTCCGCCCGCTCCTCCACCGCCCCCGCCCCGCGCGTCCCCACAGCCTGGCTCTCCAGTCTTCCGCCCCGCCGCCCGCCGGGGCAGGGCGATGGCGAAGACCCGCCTCTCGGCGGACCGCAAGGGGTCACTTCCCCTCTCCATGTTTCAGTTTTCTCCGGTGTCTGCGAGCCGCAGTTGGGCTGCCTCGGACCAAAGTCCTCAGCTGGTGCCCCGGGCCCGAGCCCCCGCCCCTCTTTCGCCTCGCGGCCCAGCGGCCCCTCCGCACGCTCCGCAGCGCGCCGCGCCCGGGACAATCCTCGCCTTGTCTGGGCGCCGGCATCTGGAGTTTTCGGTAACCCCCGGCTACGCCTTTTTTCCAGGGCGGAGCCGCAGCCCGGCGCTTCCTCGCAGGGAGCCGCGCAGCAGCCCGGGTCGCCTTCCCAGAGCCCCGCGCTCCGCGGTTCGGATCCGGGCGCGCAGCGGGCACCAGGCGCGGGCCTGTGCGCGGTCTCGGCCAGCTCCCCGCCATGGCCTCCTGGGCCCCCGGACTCCCGCTCCTGCTGCTGCTGCTGCTGCTGTCGCCGCCTCCCGTGGCCTCGGCTTCTGACCGACCCCAGAGTGGATCCCCTGTCAACCCAGGTGAACCCCCAGGGAGAGCCGAGCGAGCTCGGGGCTGCAGTGCCTGTCCACCGGGGCTGGGGCGGGGAGGCAGCATGGGGGTCGGGACTCTCCCTTGCCCGGTGCTCTTTAGGACGGAACCGCTCACTCCCGACCCTGAACTACGGGTCAACCCCTTTCTGGGTGTCATGTTCTCACTGGGGAGGAAGTTTCCTTGGGGGTAGATTTCAGAGGGAATGGGGAGACAAAAGGGAAGGGACCTTAGCAGAGTCTGAAGGAGGGGAAGAAGACCTGAGAGGAGTGGAGCATGTGGGTCCGGGAGCTGGGTGAGTGTCCCGGGTGCTCATTCCCCGCTGGTAACAGAGAAGTTGCTGGTGATCACCGTGGCCACCGCTGAGACAGAGGGATACCGGCGTTTCCTGCGGTCAGCTGAGTTCTTCAACTACACAGTGCGGGTGAGGAGAGGAAGCCCTCCTGCCGCTAGGGGGGGGGGGGGGGGGTGTGGACAGGGGGCGGGGTGTGGTGAAATTCCAGCTGGAGGAGTGCCCCAGACTGGATGCCTGGGGTCCCACGGTGAGCCTGGCCCGCTGAATGCCTGCCTGCCTGCCATGGCGGGTCTCCCCCACAGACGCTGGGCCTGGGAGAGAAGTGGCGAGGGGGTGATGTGGCCAGAACAGTCGGTGGAGGACAGAAGGTTAGGTGGCTCAAGAAGGAAATGGAGAAATACGCAGACCGGGAGGATATGATCATCATGTTTGTGGACAGGTAAAGGGGCTGGGGGGCCGGAGAAAGGGGTGGGGCCAGCAAGAAGAGGGTGAGGGTCCTAACGCTCCCAGTGGCTGTGCTGTTCATCCTCCCCTTCCTCGCCAGCTATGATGTGATTTTGGCTGGCAGCCCCTCCGAACTGCTGAAGAAGTTCGTCCAGAGTGGCAGCCGCCTGCTGTTCTCTGCAGAGAGCTTCTGCTGGCCTGAGTGGGGGCTGGCAGAGCAGTACCCTGAGGTGGGCACGGGGAAGCGCTTCCTCAACTCTGGTGGTGAGTGGCAGAGTGCCGAGGCAGAGGGACCCAGAGCGATGGGGTATGGAGTGTTCCAGGCGCCGGGAGCCCAGAGAGGGAGTGGAGACAGGTTCATGGGACCCGGGGAGTCTTGAAGTCAGCTCCTCTCCCCTCCCCTCTACCCGCCACAGGATTCATTGGCTTTGCCCCCACCGTCCACCAAATTGTCCGCCAGTGGAAGTACAAGGATGACGATGACGATCAGCTGTTCTACACGCGACTCTATCTGGACCCAGGACTGAGGGTAGGGACGGACAGAGAAGGGGTGACTGACCCCCTGCAGCTCTATGGGATGGCAGGCCTTAGCTGAATGGGAGAGAAGGCGTGAAGAGGCTTTCGGAAAGATAAAGGGGAAAAGAGTGAGAAATGGTGTCCTACCCCTTCTTGAATTAACTGCTCCATCTTATCCCATCCAGGAGAAATTCAGCCTTAATCTGGACCATAAATCTCGGATCTTTCAGAACCTCAACGGGGCTTTAGGTGAGGAGAAAGGCAATCAGAGGGGGAGAGGCTGCTGGGGGTCCTGAATTAGGAAGGGGCTCCTGCTGGAATTGGGGTTGTCGTCATCAAGTGTCTGAATGGCTGAGAAAGGTGCTAGCAGTGGTAAAAGCAGCAGCTGTCGTACCTAACATCTATGAAACATACTATGTGCCAAGGCCCTGGGTCAAAGGCTTTGCTTCTGTAATTTCTTTAACACAAACAACGCTACAAAGGAGGACTGGGGTCTGCGGTTGCCTGCATGTTACACTGAAGGAGATCCGCAGGGTGGCGTCAGAGTAGCTGGATTCCCCCATGTTTAGAAGCACCTGCTGCGTGGCAGCTTCAAGAGAAAGCAAGTCTAAATGCTGGCATTTCTTCCCCAGATGAGGTGGTTTTAAAATTTGATCAAAATCGTGTGCGTATACGGAATGTGGCCTACGACACGCTTCCTGTTGTGGTGCACGGGAACGGTCCTACTAAGGTGCCCTATATGGCTCATACCCTCAGCCCAGCCTCTGCCCCAGTAGATCCTGTCCTCAGGCCTGGCCCCCGCTCTTGCCCCAGTCTTAGTCCCAGCCCCAGCCCCTAACCCCTGTCCCAGGCTTGGCCCCACAACCTCTGTCCCTGCCCCAGACCTAATCCCAGCCCTTCTGAGCAGTTGGTCCTCCCCAGCCCCAGCAGCAGAAATATGAGGAGAGGTTCTTGGCGCCCACTGCTCCCTTCTTGGTTCCCGTCTGTCTGCCCGCCTTCCCTCATCTCTGGTGATGGGCCCCTCTGGCTAGCCTCTCTCCCTGTCTCTTCCAACAGCTCCAGCTGAATTACCTGGGAAACTATGTCCCTAACGGCTGGACTCCTGGGGGAGGCTGTGGATTCTGTGACCAGGACCGGAGGACACTCCCAGAGGGGCAGGTGAGGAGGGGTAGGGCAGGAGAGAGCACGCCGAAGCAGGGTGGCAGAGCTCCTGGAACCCCCAAACCTGGCCAGGTTGTAGAGGACAGAGCACTCGGGAGTGCCAGGCTCTCCTCTGAGCCCCGTCATGTATCTTCCAGCCTCCCCCCCGGGTGCTTCTGGCCGTGTTTGTGGAACAGCCTACCCCGTTCCTGCCCCGCTTCCTGCAAAGGCTGATGCTCCTGGACTATCCCCCCGACAGGATCACCCTCTTCTTACATAACAACGTGAGACCCCCTGACAGTCTCTCCATGTGGGTCCTTCCAAGGGACCTGCCCTATACTCTGGCTTCTCTTCAGATCGCATAAATCTTTCGCCTTTTACCAAAGGACCTGCCCTGATCAGAACTCCCCTCTGCTTCCTACACTCTGGTCACTCACCACCTTTCCTATCCCATCCCTCAGGTGCCATCTCTTCTGTTTTTTTACGCTATGCTTTTTGTTGGAAATATTACAAATGCGCCCCTTTTTTCTCTCCATTGATGCCCTCCACCCCATCCTTGCCTCCCAAGTGCCATCTTTTCTGCCCTCTCAGCTCCCTCCCCCATTTGCTCCCATCTCCAGGAGGTGTACCATGAACCCCACATTGCCGACTCCTGGCCCCAGCTCCAGGACCACTTCTCAGCTGTGAAGCTGGTGGGGCCAGAGGAGGCCCTGACCCCAGGCGAGGCCAGGGACATGGCCATGTGAGTGAGACCGGGGCAGGGAGGCTCAGTGGGGGAAAGGAGGTGGGAGGTGATGAGGCTGCTACCCACTGCACCACCCTTCCTTCTCCATCCGTCAGTGCTGCCTTCCTGGCTGCCATATGTCTGTCCCTCCCTTGCCCCTCTCTCTCAGACTCGACAACCTGGAGGTCCCAGAGTGAGGGGGAGTTTCGCCCCCTCTGCAGTACCCTCCTCCCCCACCTGCTTCAGTTTCAGCTCCCCTGTCTGTTGGTCTGTCACAGGGACAAGTGTCGGCAGGACCCCGAGTGTGAATTCTACTTCAGTCTGGATGCTGATGCCGTCATCACCAACCAGCAGGTCCTGCGCATCCTCATTGAAGAAAACAGGTTGCTTGCCCGGCTCAGGCAGAGGGCCCCCAAGTGGTCCCCCGGGGACCCCAGCTCCTTCCCTGGGCACGGGGCCTGCCTTGGCCCAGCCCTCACGTCCACCTGTTCACAGGAAGGTCATCGCGCCCATGCTGTCCCGCCATGGGAAGCTGTGGTCCAACTTCTGGGGAGCCCTGAGTCCCGACGAGTACTACGCACGGTCCGAGGACTACGTGGAGCTGGTGCAGCGGAAGCGAGTGTGAGTCCCGCCAGGGCTGCCGCCCTCTCCTCCCCCCCGCCCGGGCCGAACAGATGCCCCACCCTCTCCCAAAGCCTCAGCCTCAGGGATCTTCTCGTGCGGCTGTGGGTAGAAGCTGACTGTGAAGGGGGTCACTGGTGGGTTGTGACCAGGAGTGCTTGACAGAGGAAGTGAGATGGCCTCTCAGCTCAGAGAGTGGGGTGTCCCTGATGGAAGGGGCTCCCAGGCTGAACTGGGCAGAATTTTGGGGTCTACCCACCTAGCTGACCCTAGTGTCGGTACCTCCAGGGGCGTGTGGAACGTGCCCTACATTTCCCAGGCGTACGTGATCCGGGGGGACACCTTACGGACAGAGCTGCCTCAGAGGGCGGTGTTCTCCGGCAGTGACACCGACCCAGACATGGCCTTCTGTAAGAGCCTGAGGGACAAGGTGAGCGTGGCAGCAGGACCCAGTGCCAGGGTGCTGGGGGGCAGCCACCGCCTGTCCCCTTCTCACACCCTCGCCCCGCTCCAGGGCATCTTCCTCCATCTCAGCAACCAACATGAGTTTGGCCGCCTCCTGGCCACGTCCCGGTACGACACAGACCACCTGCACCCCGACCTCTGGCAGATCTTTGACAACCCCCTGGTGAGTGGGGGGGCCCCGGCTCAAAGAGTGTGAATGGCCTTCACCATAGGAGGATGCACATGGGCATGACACCCTGGCAGGACCTGCTGCTGCCCGGGGAGGGCTTCCTGGGTGGGACCAGACGAAGTAAAGAGGACACACGTCAAGGTGTACTCCCCTGCTCCCCCCCAGGACTGGAAGGAGCAGTATATCCACGAGAACTACAGCCGGGCTCTGGAAGGGGAGGGACTCGTGGAGCAGGTGAGCCTCACCCCGGATCCCCTACTGCCTGATGGCTGTCACCCCGGGGGCCTGCCGTCCGATTAGCGGTTTCCAGACTGACTTCCCTCAGGTGCCTGAGGGTTTTCTTCCCTGGGCAAGATGAAGGAAAGGCTGATCCGATAGGCGTTCAGCTCCCCTCCCCAGCATCACTCAGTGAGCCTCTCTTGTCTACAAAATGACATTTTCGTAGAGAAGTTTGAGAAGCGCTGGCCCAGGATCTGGGCCTCCAGGACTCTCCTGCCATTTGTGCTGTGTTCTCCGTGCTGCTCCCATTGCCTTTGGCCCAGCCTCTACCGCGGCCCATCCCCTCACTCAGATCCCCATTCTTCTAGCTTCTCTCATCTCCTGGCTTTCCTTTCTTTCTTTCTTTTCTTTTTTTAAAAATATATTTTATTGACTTTTTACAGAGAGGAAGAGAGAGGGATAGAGAGTTAGAAACATTGATGAGAATTATCGATCAGCTGCCTCTTGCACACTGGGGATGTGCCCACAACCAAGGTACATGCCCTTGACCCTTGACCGGAATCAAACCCGGGACCTTTCTATCCACTGAGCCAAACCCGTTTCGGCCTGGCTTCCCTTTCTAAACTTCCTGCTTTTCCTCTCTTTCGTTGGCTGCCTGCCTCCCCCTCCTCGTGTCATCCAGCCCCGTGACTGAACAAGTTGTTCTTCCCCTGCCCTGTCCTTAGCCCTGCCCAGATGTGTACTGGTTCCCTCTGCTCTCAGACCAGATGTGTGATGAGCTGGTGGAGGAAATGGAGCACTACGGTCAGTGGTCAGGAGGCCGGCATGAGGTGAGAGGGGCGGGGGAGGGGAGGAGGGAGTTGTTGGGTCCGACGGAGGGAAAATAGAATCAGGAGAGCGGGAACAGAGAGTGGTCCCCAAGGGGATGGGCCCACAAGGGTCACAGCCGCATTTATTTATTCATTCATGCATCCATTCAAGAAATCCTTACTGGGCAGGTCCTCAGTGCCAGCCCCGGAGGTGCCCTGTTGAGTTGTGCAGGCCAAATTCTGCCTTCTCACCTGTGCTATCAGAATGGCATGTGGGAGCCACAGGAGGGGCCCTTGGCCCAGACTTGTGGGACTAAGGGGCTTCACAGAAGAGGTGCCATCTTAGCTGAGACTTAAAGAGACAATAAGTGTGAGTCGAGCTAAGAAGCAGTTGAGGCTGTTCCAGACGAAGGAACACGGGCTTTCAGACCTGGGAGCAAGAGCAGAGGGGAGGCTGGCACTGCTCTGCCAGGGGCTCAGTGCCCGCCGTCCACAGGACTCAAGACTGGCTGGGGGCTATGAGAACGTGCCCACCGTGGACATCCACATGAAGCAGGTGGGCTACGAAGACCAGTGGCTGCAGCTGCTGAGGACGTACGTGGGGCCCATGACCGAGAGCCTGTTCCCAGGCTACCACACCAAGGTGGGCGCTGCTCCTGCCTGCTCCCTCAACCTCCCCACACCCCAGTCCCAGACCCCTGCAGCCACTCCCACTCCTGGGACGGGAGCTATCCCTTCCTCAGAAGAGCCCTAGGACCTGAGGGTCATCTCTCCGCCTCTCTCCTCGTGTCCCCACAGACCCGGGCGGTGATGAACTTCGTGGTCCGCTACCGGCCGGATGAACAGCCTTCTCTGCGGCCACATCATGATTCGTCCACCTTTACTCTCAACGTCGCTCTCAACCACAAGGACCTGGATTATGAGGTGAGCCCCTAGCGTCTTCCCACTTTGGGGCACCACCATGGCCCCTGCACGTGTGCACGTGCGCACGCGCGCGCACACACACACACACACACACACACACACTCCTACTGGAAGCCTGTGTCCACTCCCTACTCCCCTGCACACAGCCCTAGGTGCCTTTCCTGCCCTGCACCTTCCCAGTTATTTTGCTATCCTCTCCTGGATGGATCACTTCCAGACTGGCTCCTGCCCCCTTTCTCCTGTGTCTCCCCATCTGCTGACACCCCAAACCCCCTAAAAAACCCCTCCCTTGTATCTTTAGTCTGCCTCTTGTGTCCTTATATCTGTCTGCCCCCTTGTATCTGTCTGCCACCATGTCTATTCACTCTCCCCTTGTGTCCCCTTCCCAGGGAGGCGGCTGCCGCTTCTTACGCTACGACTGTGTGATCTCAGCCCCACGGAAGGGCTGGGGGCTTCTGCACCCTGGCCGCCTCACCCACTACCACGAGGGGCTGCCTACCACGAGGGGCACTCGCTACATCATGGTGTCCTTTGTCGACCCCTGACACTCAACCACTGTGCCACACCTCTCCTGCCGTTGTGCCTTCTTATCCTCACTCTCAGAGGGGGTCTGTCTGGCTCTTCGTCTTCTGAGTGTATGTTCGGTGAGCCTGGGACTGGATGTCTCACCTCGCTCCCCAACCCCCAACGCACAGCCCTCTCAAGAAGCTCCTGGAGCCCCCAAGTCCCGCCCCTCAGCCCCCAAGAGTTCATGGGAGAGAGCTTCCGGGGGTTCCCCATGTGATAACTTATTGTTTCTTAGCCTCACTCCCAATAAAGGAGGATTTGTAACTTTCGAGTCCATTTATTATCTTTCACCTACCTATTGACCTTGCACCCCTCCTGCCACCCCGAGTAGAGAGAGACTAGAGTTACTCCAAAGAAAGAGAACAGAGAAGAGGAAAAGGCAGAAGCAGAATGTGTGGGAACTTGGAAGCTTCCCTGGATCCCAGTTCTCGCTGCCCGTTATTGCCTGAACTTGGGAAGTGCCGGAGAAGGGCCAAACCAAAAGGACTTCACCGTCAGGGTCTGTTGAAAGCCACCCACTCCTCCCTGGGAGCATCGATCATCACTTGATGGCATCTTTCCATGAAAGGCGGGTGGCATATCCCTGAGCTGGGCTCCGGGGACGGTGCTCAGAGAAGGAAGACTCCCTGGAGGCATGTGTCCTATGAGGGAAGGCAGGCAAGGGCCTTACTGCTGCTGCTGGGACCTAAGCTTTTAGTGGTAGGGGGGAGATGGGAGAGAGGGTAATCAGGAAAGGGAAAGGCCTGGTGCATCACTCCAAGGAAAGCCTCCTGGAAGAGGAATAGGAAGCGGCCTTGGAAAAGGGACCTCCTGAGAGCAGATCTTGTTTCCAGCTTCTAGGGGGCCATCAAGCCAAGACCCCTTCACCAGGGACCCGGAGGCCAGCCAGCCACGCCCCTTCAGCTTGGTCTTTGCCAGCCTTGCATCAGCCTATCTTCCCTGAATTTATCTCCAATTGTTCTCTTGCAGAAGAAGCCTTTTGAAAACCAAACAAGCCTGTTCACCTGTCCCAGGAAATTCCCCGCCTCCTACACCTCATTTGCTGTCCACTTTATTCCTGCCTCCTGCCCTGACTCCCGGGAAAACTGCCCTATGAAGCCTGCCTTCCTGGGGGTGGGGCAGGTCACCTGAGTGGGTGGATCACTTCTCCATGAGGACTGAGCATTTGTCTGGCTGGACTTTTTTTTTTTTTTTTTTTTTAATTTTATTGTTACTATTATTTTTTTTAATATATTTTATTGATTTTTTACAGAGAGGAAGGGAGAGAGATAGAGAGCTAGAAACATCGACCAGCTGCCTCTTGCACACCCCCCACCGGGGATGTGCCCGCAACCAAGGTACATGCCCTTGACCGGAATCGAACCCGGGACCTTTCAGTCAGCAGACCGACGCTCTACCACTGAGCCAAACCAGTTTCGGCAGGACTTTTAAGTTCTCTCACCATGGTGGTGGAAGTGTGCTGAGCAAGGACAGCAGAAAATGCCTCCTGGTGAGGTCCCTGGATGTGGAAGCCGCACAAGAATGGGACAGAAAGGGTGTGCCAACCTGGGCATTGGAAACTGTCTCCTACAGGGGGTCCATCCATTTACAAAGCACCTCCCAGTGCTGCCTCTTGTTGCTTACAGTGTAGGGGAGACCTTTATCTGAAAATTACCATAATGGAGGGAAACTATTGTGCTAGGAAAGCATGTGACAGAGGCACTTGAAGGGATGGGTGTCAGACTTTCCTAAAGAAGTGACGTTCCCTATGCCAGTGCACTCCGTCTACAAGGCCTGACCTCAAGAGAAGCTACTTTACCAGAGCCTAACATATTGGAGTTTTATCAGACCTTACCAATCCTGGAGAAAGAGAAATGTACCGGAGCCCCCTCTAGTTGCCCTGCGGCACCTGGAGGAGACGGAGAAGCATGCGTGGCGTTCCCGGGTCAGGGACACAGGCTCACTGACAGACTGAGGCCTTGGTCACAGGACTGTAGACGCTTCCACACCTTACCACCACACCACCAAAGGTCTACTTACTCTATAGTTCCTTTTATCTAGTACATCATGCCTGGCTTTCAACAAAAAAAATCACAAGATATACTAAAAGGCAAAAAGCATAGTTTGAAGAGACAGAACAAGCAACATAACCAGACTCAGATATAGTAGTGATGTTGGCATTAGCACACCTAGGATAAAAAAATAAAAATAAAAGAAGTGACATCCCCTGACCTGGAGAAGGTGCCAGCTCTCACAAGGCCTCTGGTCACGCGGTTGGGTAGGGTCATAGTGACAGTGGACTGGCCCCAACATACTTGGAGGGGTGCCCACTGCTCAGTCCTTAGCTTTTCCCACAAAGCCCTTCCCTCTGCAGCGTCTCTGCACAGAGTCCTAGGCTGCCTAAAGGTTTCCAGGCTGTTCTCCCTCATGTTGGTGGCACACACTGCTCTGGCAAACCCCCCACTTTCCCAGGCCTCTGTTAGCTCTTCACAGAGATGGGAGGTCCTGACAAACAAAGTCCAAACACCTCCCCCCGGCTCGCTTCCATGAGCTCCAGCAGTGGTTAACCCTTCCTTGCCTGAGTTCATCAGAGCCTAGTGTCCACGTCAGCATGTGGGGCCAGGGGTCAGGGCAAATGGGTTGGGCCCAAAAGTGGCGTGTTTAAGAGCTCCGGGTGACCCCTGTGCGACTCCCCTCTACGGAATGCCGGCCTCTTCCAGCCGCTTCTGCCGGAGTCTCCAGGTGTTTGCGGTCCTACAATGGCTCTTCCTCTTCTTGGGGCTGTGTGAGTCCCTGAATCCCTGGACCTAACCTCCTCACACACGCCTGAGGCTCTGCTGCCCCATTACAGCGGGGAGGTAGGGCAGGGATCTTCTGGGTCCTTCAAGGACTGAGAAGGAATTAGTTGGGACAGGGAAGGGAGCGGGCCAGGGGGAGATCTGGGACTTAAATGCCCAGGTCCTGAGACTCCCTAACCTCATGGTTGGCAAACTGCGGCTCGCAAGCCACATGTGGCTCTTTGGCCCCTTGAGTGTGGCTCTTCCACAAATTACCACGGCCTGGGTGAGTCTATTTTGAAGAAGTGGCGTTAGAAGAAATTTAAAAAATTTGGCTCTCAAAAGAAATTTCAATGGTTGTACTGTTGCTATTTGGCTCTGTTGACTAATGAGTTTGCCAACCACTGCCCCAACCCATCCTCCAGCCCAGGTGTGCCTGGCTCTGCTGATCCTTGCACTCCTAAGCCCGGCCTGGATACTAGGGGCCCTCTACCTGGTCTGGCTCTATGGAGACAGGAACACCCCACAGACAGGAGGCCGCAGATCTGCCTGGGTCCGCAACTGGGCCATCTGGAGACACTTCCGGGACTACTTCCCCATCTCGGTGAGGCCCCCCAGAAGCCCCCCGCTGGGGAGGGGACAGATACAAAACAGAACCTTCCAATCATCTCCCCCACACATCCAGTCTCACCACCGGGGCGGGGTGTGTCTCCTCTGCCCCCCAGCTGGTTAAAACCGCAGAGCTGGATCCCTCCCACAACTACCTCTTCGGCTTCCACCCTCACGGCGTCCTGGTCATCGGGGCCTTTAGCAACTTTTGCACCGAGGCCACCGGCTTCTCCTGCCTCTTCCCTGGCCTCCGCCCACACCTGCTCATGCTTCCCTTTTGGTTCCACCTTCCTGTCTTCCGGGACTGCATCATGCTTAGTGGTGAGGAGTGGGGAGCCCGACCTGCTGTCACCTCTGACCTGCCCTCCAGCCTGGGGGCTCCCGGTCCCAGCTCTGCCTTCCCCGAGGCCCTCCCGTCTCTTCTAGAGGCCCCAGGCGCCGGGGCCACTCCTCTCCCAGCCTCTGCCTTCCCCCCAGGTTTGGTGTCCTCAGCCAAGGCCAGCATCGCCTATCTGCTGTCCCGGCCTGGCGGCGGCCAGGTGGCCGTCCTGGCCGTGGGAGGGCCCCTGGAGGCGCTGGAGGCAAAGCCCGGAGCGCTGAGCTTGCGGATCCGGAATCAGAAGGGATTCGTCAAGCTGGCGCTGGAGCACGGGTGGGTGAGGAGGCCGGGAGGGGGCAGGAGCGAGCCGCTGCCCCGCGCGGGGGGAGGAGCGCTGCGCCCGCCCGGCGGGACCCAGGCACGCCTCTCTCCCCCAGGGCCTCTCTGGTTCCCGTCTTCTCTTTTGGGGAGAACGACGTCTTCCAGCAGGTCCCGAACCCCCCCGGTTCGTGGTTGCGGATGGCTCAGGAGGCGCTGCAGCCGCTCCTGAGGTTGTCCCTGCCGCTGTTCCACGGGCGCCTGGGCCCCCTGCCCTTCCGCAGCCCCATCTGCACCGTAGGTGAGCCCGGCCGCCCACCCTCGGAGGGTAGTCCCCACCCCGCGCGTCCCCCCGGGCCAGACGGTTCGGTCCCTGGTTGGGGGTCTGAGATCCTGACTCGCCGCTCCGACCTCACCCTCAAGCTGGCCGGATACCTGTTAGTGCCATGACCCCTGTTACAGTCCCAGCGATCTCTCTCTCTCTCTCTCTCTCTCTCTCTCTCTCTCTCTCTCTCTCTCTCTCTCTCTCTCTCTCTCTCTCTCTCTCTCTCTCTCTCTCTCTCTCTCTCTCTCTCATTCCGCCCACAGTGGGGGCCCCGATCCCGGTGCGGCGGAGCCCCCGGCCCGGCCGGGCGCAGGTGGACGCGCTGCACGCGCTCTACGTGGAGCGGCTCACGCAGCTGTTCGAGGAGCACAAGGCGCGCTACGGGGTCCCGGCCGACCAGCACCTGATCCTCACCTAGGCGCGCCGGCGCCTCCCATCCCCTCCCCCCCCCGCCCCGCCCCCTAGGACTGTGGATGGGGGTGACATTAAAGGCGGGAACAGACTCGCGGTGTTGGTGTGTTTTTGCCCAGAGGGGAGGTCTGCGCGCTCGCCTCAGCCCTGCCCCACCCTCGCCTCCTCCCAGCTCGGCCCCACTCTGGATCAGACAGACTCAGGTGGGCTTCTGGGCGCCCCAGTTGCTGGGGCCCGGCCCTCTGGCTCTCCAGCGTCTGCTCAGTCTCCTCGCACGGTAGTTGCCACACCCCCCTCCCACAGCCCCTCGCTCCTCCCAGACCCGCCCTGCAGCCTGCCCAGACGGACTGACTCAGGAAGCTCAAAGATCAATCTGAGAACAGCCTGGACACATCCGAATCCAGCCATCTCCCGTCCACAACCCCCTCCACACACACACACACACACACACACACACACACACACACACCAACACCACCACCACCACCACCACCACCACCACCACCACCACCTCACCACCCCAGAAGCAATCCCGGAGGTCCAAAAGGCTCGGCCCTCGGACAAGAAAGCCTTCCCAGACACCTTCTCTCCTGGGGTCCTGGAGCCCTGCTGGCCCAGGGCAGCTCCTGGGATAGGAGTCTCCACCTCCCTGCCATCCTCGCCCGCACCATGAAGACCCTGAAGAAGCAGTGGCTGGAAGCAGTGGGTGCCTACCAATTCGTGCTCACTTTCCTTTTCATGGGTGAGAAGAGGCATGGGTGGGTGCTTGGGGTCCGCAGGGGGAGAAGGGTCTGGGGGAGTGGCTGGAGTGCCACTTATCTGAGTGCCCAAGGGACAAAGAGAGGGGGAGAGGGCCAATGTGGGGCTGGGAGACAGGGGGAGGGTATGATCCCTGAGAGTGGAGGAGAGGAACAGCTGGGTGATGTGACTAAGTTTCAAAGGCTAATTCATTTTTACTTTCTCATCTTTCACACAGGTCTTTCTTCATTCCTTCTTGTCTTCTCCCTCCTGTTCACATCCCTCTGGTCATTCTCTGTTCTCTACTTGGCATGGCTCTTCCTAGACTGGGACACACCCAACAGGGGTGAGTGCTGGAAGGGGACCAAGTATGGAGAGATGGCAGCTGGGTGCTTCCAGGGCTCCCTCCACCCATATCTCTCTACCCTAAGGTGGAAGGCGGTCTAAGTGGATAAAGAACTGGACCATTTGGAAACACCTAAGGGATTATTATCCTATCAAGGTGACTGGTTACCCTCCAGAAAGACTCTCTGCCTCCTTCCTTTGCCCTGCCTCCCCCACCCATCCAGGCCTCGAGTGCAGAAGCCTGACCCCAGATGCCTAAGCTAAGGCAATGGGGCAGGGGGTGGAGTGATGTTCAAGAGTAGCCCCTCTGTGCCCTTGACCCATCCTTGATCTCTGAAATCATTTGGGGTGAGGAGAGGTGACACTTTTTACCTGGTGTCCTGACTGCTATGCCTTCTTCCCCTCGTCCTGCCCAACACCCCGAAGCTGGTGAAAACAGTAGAGCTGCCCTCTGACCGGAACTATGTGTTTGGCTCTCATCCCCATGGAATCATGTGCATCGGAACCGCCTGTAATTTCTCCACCGAGAGCACGGGCTTCTCTGAAAAGTTCCCTGGGCTTCGGTCCTCAGTAGCCGCGCTGAACGGACTCTTCCACCTTCCAATCTATCGAGACTACCTCATGTCCTTGGGTGAGCCTCCATGTGAGTGGGAGGAGGTGCTCTCTGGCCGGGACGACCTCCACCCACCTAGCTCAGGGACCTGGTGTGAACACTGGCCAGGGTCACAGTGGACATCAGTGAGTAGCTTTGGAGCAAGTGTCCTATGGTGTCCTTGCTGGAACAGACACTATAGGGCACAGTGACATGGGCATGGTGGGTAGAGGGGCTGGGAGGAATGGGTAGGCTGAGGGGCAGGGGAGACAAGGAGGGGGCGGTGACTGCTCCCACTTTCTCATGCCTGCAGGAGTGTGCTCTGTGAGCCGCCAGAGCCTGGACTTTATTCTGTCACAGCCCCGGCGTGGGCAGGCCGTGGTCATCATGATTGGGGGTGCCCAGGAATCCATGTATGCACTCTCAGGGGAGCATCGCGTCTTTCTCCAGAACCGCAAAGGCTTCGTACGCCTGGCGCTGAGGCATGGGTGAGACGGGTGCTGGTGCCCAGTCCAAGGCTGCTTTTAATGGTCAGAACTTCACAGAGCACCTTTGGGTGCACGCTCTCCATCCCTACACACCCGGAAACCCTATAGGTTGTTCTGCATCCACACTGGGCCCTATACCCGGAAGGTGCCCGTGTCCGTGTTTGAGTGTTTACTCTGTGCCAAGCACTACGTCCACTTTGCAAGCTTCCTCCCACTCCAAGAGAGCCAGGGTCATAATACATAGAGCAGGGCACGAAGCCTTCTCTGACACTATCTCAAAGGCAAGACCTTGGGCATGTTTCTTTACCCGTGAGAGAGTTAATACCTGCCCTGCAATGGTTTGGTTGTAAAGACTAGATGAGGAAATGTATATATGAAGGTTCAGTACACAATCTTTTCTCAGGAAATGTGAGTCCCTTCTTCCAGATTTTTCACTGTAGCCATTGTCATTTGCTTTAAAGGGCTTGGGAAATGGAATTATGAGGTGTGGGGAGGGTTATGCTGTTCTCTGGGGCTCCTATCCTTGGGGTACTCTAAGAGCTTATGGCCTGACTACCCCTTTTCTCTATGGCCCTTCCTTTCCAGGGCCTCCCTGGTGCCTGTGTACTCCTTTGGGGAGAATGATGTCTTCCGAATTAAGGTTTTTGCCACAGACTCTTGGCAGTATCTGTGCCAGTCCATCATCAAGAAGTACCTGGGCTTTGCTCCTTGCGTCTTCTGGGGCCGAGGTCTCTTCTCAGCCAACTCCTGGGGCCTGCTGCCCTTCTCTGCACCCATCACTACTGTGGGTGAGTCCTCCTCTCCAGGGAAGAAAGCCTTCATCAGCTGTGTGGGCACTTCTCACCTCGTCTGTCTCCCCTCTCCCTGCAGTGGGCCGCCCCATCCTAGTGCCCCAGAGCCTCATCCCCACTGACGAGGAAGTTGACCACTACCACAGGCTCTACATGAAGGGTCTGGAGCAGCTGTTTGAGGAGCACAAGGAAAGCCATGGTGTCCCTGCTTCTACTCACCTCATCATCATGTAGCCCTGGCCTTGCCCTGCCCCCCAGCTCCTGAGCTTCCAATCCCAATGCACTGAAACACACACTCCTCCCCCTACACACACACACACACACACACACACACACACACACACACACCTACTGCTGGGTCTAGTCCTCCAACAAAAGCTAGTTCTCACCCAGCCAGTGTGCTCTGTGGTCAACCTATGAACCAGAAGGTTACAGTTCCATTCCTGGTGAAGGCACGTGCCCCGGATGCAGACATGTAGGAGGCACCTGATCAATGATTCTCTTTCATTGATGTTTCTCTTCATCTCCCTTCCCCTTTGAAATCAATAAAAACATTATAAAATAAATAAAAATTAAAAAGCAAAAGCTAGTTCTCTCCCATCACTACTTTATAGAATCAGATGCCTGCAGACCTGATGCTCTTGCTCTGGGAGTTAGCATGCCCAGGCATAATCAGCCCCCATTCTAATGTGCTACAGAATTGCTGCCTTAGATTGGACATCAGGACCCTAAATTCTCCTTCCAGTGAGAGTTAATTCGGTTGCGTGACCTTGCATAAGTCTCTTCCCTTTTCTGGGTCCCTTCTCCCTCTGTTTGGGAGGGTGGCTGCAGAAGGGTTAGGCTTTGAAGGGTAAGCAGGATTTAGGTGAGTGGAGGAGATAGTGTGGATAGTGGAATACTATGAGTAAAAGCTGAGCTTGATCAAGGGGACCTGACAGTATAAAGAGTGAATGATCCCCAGAAGTAGAAAGATAGTTAAGTACATAGCTTGTTTCTCTGTACTTCTTCCTCATCCTTAAAGTTTCCTTGGGATATCAGATGAAGCAAGGATTTGTTTGTTTTTAAAATATATTTTATTGATTTTTTACAGAGAGGAAGAGAGAGTTAGAAACATTGATGAGAGGGAAGCATCGATCAGCTGCCTCCCGCACACACACACACACCCCCAATTTAAAAAATAAATAAATAATAAAAGTCCTGGGGGGGGGGGGGCAGACTGGATGAAAGTAGGTGAAGGGATTAGCCAGAGAACATATATACACAACCCATAGACATAGACAACAGTGTGTTGATGGCCAGAGGGAAGGTGGGCTGAGTGGAGGGGGTAAAGAGGGGGAAGTGGGAACATCTGAATAGCATCAACAATAAAAGTAAATAAAGAAAAATATCATAAAGATTTAAAAATAAAATAAAAGTTCCCCAAAACTCCATCTCCAACTGATTATATATATATATATATATATATATATATATATATATATATATATATATAATTTGTGTCTGTATCAATTATATATAATTGATTCCAGAGAGGGAGAGGAAGGGAGAGAGAGAGAGAGAGAGAGAGAGAGAGAGATCAATGATGAGAGAGAATCATTGATTGACTGCCTCCACTGGGGATCGAGCCCTTGACTGGAATTGAACCCAGGCCCCTTCAGTCCGCAGGCTGATGCTCTGTCCACTGAGCCAAACCAGCCAGGGCACCAAATTGATTCTTGTCCCAGGAAAGGGGCTCAAGAGTTACTTCTCAACCATTTGCTTGAAAAAATGTGGCATGTAGTCTGATCTGATCCTTTTGGAATGGAGGACCTATTTATTGTATCTTCGTGTCTCAGCCCAGACTTCAGTGTCAGTATCATGTGTGCTTTTCTCTGGTTCTTCCCATGAGGGCAAAAGCACCAACTGGCCACCCAGAGCTGGAGTGTGAGGATTAAGTCACTCTGGGCTTTCCACCAAGAAGACCTCTGTTCTGCTTTCCATGTGAGCAGTGGGTGTCTCTTTCTAGAGTGGTGGGCTTGGGCTGCGTGGTAGGTGAGGAATGGGACCTTTGTGTAGGTTTGGGGCAGGGAAGAGGTGAGTTCCTTCTCCATAAGAACCTTGTCTGAAATCCGAGACCAATGAAATCAGGCCAGGGGAGCAGATTGGCCTGAGGCTGGAGAAGAACAGGAGAGGCCAAGAAGCCTAGTTAAGAAATGTGGTTTGCCCAAGAACCAGAGATATGATAAAAAGGACAAAGTGCTTTCAGTACCTGAGAAGCCAGTAGGGCAAGGTTCTCAGGAAAGGTGCCAGGTCTGATCTTAGAGAAAGAGTTGGGTGGGGCATTATCTTCCACGTGGAAACATCTGGGTTGGGGGAAAGATCACAATACAAACCAGAAATGTACAAGAAGATCAAGTTTAGGTTTCTGCCTCTGGGAGAGAGACTTGGCATGAATATGTGAGTATTGGGGATATATTATGGCAAGTAGAATGTGTTGCTACTGCTCAGTGTTGTGGAAAGATTTTCGGGGCAAGAGATGGAAATGGCAACACTGGACGATGACATGTGTGCCCTTCCATTAATATCCCTCCAGGATCTATTGGGTGAGAGATCAGTGCCATTTCCCTGTTCATCATGCCAGCTTGGCATTCTGATCGCTGTGACAGGCCCCAGGCAGCCTTCTCCCATCACCATTCACCTCTGAGTGTGTTCTCCTTTCCAGGAAGCCAGCCTAGACTAGGAGGAAGCCCTAGGATTCAGAAATCCCTGCTATGACTCCCAGACTTTCCTGATCTTCCCCAGGAGACCTCTGCTTTCATGCTCAGATCCTAGCCTCACTAAGGCAAAGGTCCTCTGGTCCCCATTTTTCCAGTCATCTGGTTTTCTAGCCTTCCCTTACTAAGCATCCATCTTGGGTGGGTCTTGGTCTAGGAAGCTGGAGCTTCATATGGAGAAGAGATGAGAGTTCAGTGTCATGCCCATGTCATACAACTCCCACCAATATGTGCAGACCCCAGACCACAATGTCCAGACAATGGATACAGCTTGCTAGATCAAGATAGCAAGTGAAACACTCAGAAGGGCATTTTGCATATCAATAAACTATTTCCCAGTGACTGCTGTCATATGGGTTCCAACTAAATCTTATATTTGAAGGTGCTCTTGTTTCAGCATTAAGAAAGGTTCAGCAATCTTGAGAAAGGCTGTACGTAGATTAAGTAAGAGTCCAGAGATGAAAGATAATTTTGAAAGGCATTGGGGGTCAGAGGTGCCTAGCAGGAGGAGCTAAATTCTCCTTGTCTCGGGATCCATTGCTTTCTATTAACACAAATTGTCCTAGGGCAAGGTGGAAGCATTGTCAGATTGGGGAATAGCCTATGGCTGTTCAGGTGTTTGGCCAGTAGGAGGCAATAACGTGTAGATTAAGATGCCCTGAGCTGTCTGGCAGCAAATAATCAATTTAATGCATCCCTTTCAGGTTTGGGGAAATCCCAACAGGTGATAACATATGTGACTCAGTTGTTGTTGTTGTTTTACCTTTTATTGATATACAACACAGCCAAGAGCACAAATCATATTACAGAACTTGAAATATATATATATATATATATATATATATATATATATATATATATATATATATATAATTTTAGAGAGAGAAAGGGAGAGGGAGAGAGAGATAGAAACATCAATGATGAGAGAGAATCACTGATTGGCTGTCTCCTGCATGTCCCACACTGGGGATCGAGCCCACAACCCAGGCATGTGCCCTTGACCTGAATCGAACCTGGGACCTTTCAGTTCATAGGCGGACGCTCTATCCACTGAGCAAAACCAGCTAGAACCACAGCTTGAGTTTTTACACACACAGGGTTATTTTGGGAAGTGAATATGATGCATACAAGCTCATAAGACAGCTGCACAAAGGTCTTTGTGTTAAGGTTAAGGAAAAGTGTCATCTACTGGCTTCCCACCACTCTGTACTCTGAATTTCTCTGCTGGGGGGGCGGGGGGAGGGGAGCTGCCCACAATGCAGCTGGGAAAAAATATTTGAAAGCTTTTTTAAAGAAGAGAAAGGCCAGCTCTTCAAGGGCTGAGGTAGGGAGGAGCCCTCAGAAGCAATAAAGGAGTTGACCCAGCAGGCCGGAGGAAATTAGGACAGGTTAGATATCACTGCAACTGTTTTGGAAGCTCCAGACTAGACAATGAGAATCCTGCTAGAGTTGGACTTGAGCCCTGTGCCATCTCTATTCACTCTAATGTGCTTTGGGACTCCAGCCATAACTTCTCAGAGGTGGGTTCCTCTCCAGTCCTTCTGCTGGTCCTTTCTCCCGAGCCTCACCCCTGTGGGTCCTTTCTACCTGCTAATCCCTCTGGCTCTGAAAAGTCATCTTATTTCATCTACATATCCAATGAGCTCTGTATCCTGAACTGTCTGCTGCCACCAGAGGTTAATATTGCCCAGTTACACACTGGAGACGCTAGAATCACCTTTGCCTCCTTCCTCTCTCCCCACGTTCCAGAATCCCATTCAGATTTCCTGGCCTCTTCTGTTTTCCTTCTAAGCAATTTTTAGCTTCCTCCTTCCCAACCCTCTCATGGATTCCCTCTGGGGCCATTTATCAGAGATCAGAGGTCTGCTCATTCCCAACTGCCCTCCCCTCCTCGCCTGATCAACCCTAACCGCCTTTGTCTAGGCTCCGCCACCATGGCTTTGTCCGGAAGGTCTCCGGGTCTAATTAGCTTATTACCCTTTTATTAATATAGATTATTTGTTTTGTTTTCAGGATTGAGTTGTATGAGTTCTTTATAAATTTTGAATATTAAGCCCTCATTGTACGCATCATTGTTGAATATCTTCTTCAGTAGGTTGACTTTTCATTTTGTTGATGTTTTCCTTTGCTGTGTAGTCCCATTTGTTTCTTTTATTTTTAAATATATATTTTATTGATGTTTTTACAGAGAGGAAGGGAGAGGGATAGAGAGTTAGAAACATCAATGAGAGAGAAACATGGATCAGCTGCTTCCTGCACACCCCCTATTGCGGATGTGCCCACAACCAAGGTACAATACATGCCCTTGACTGGAATTGAACCCAGGACCCTTCAGTCTGCAGGTGGACTCTCTATCCATTGAGCCAAACCAGTTAGAGCTCCTCTGGATTCTTAACTGCCACATGTGGGTGTGGAGACAGCCTATTTTGCATCTCTACACTTTCTACCAGTCTTGATGTGGCTTTTTCTTTATATCTTTAGTTATAGGACTTCTGCTAGACTTCAGATGGTTATCCAGGTTGGTTGTTGTATAATTTAGTTGTAATTTTGGCTTGGTCATGGAAGGAGGTACGACAGTGTAGGATAGTGTCCTACTCCACCATCTTGATCTGAACCCTGTTAGCCCCAATTGAGTGACCTTTGATAATCAGTCTGGCCTCACTCTCCCTTATGCAGAAAAAGATTGAAATAATTCACTCATTCATTTGTAACATACTTATTAAGAATCTGTATGTGCCAAGGCCTGAACTAAGTGCCAAATAACTTAGTTCAACCCTGTTCTAAAAAAGTTTATGGTCAAGCTCAGTGGTTTTCCAGCTTCTTGTTCCCTGATTCATGAAGTTCCTAGCATTATGACAGTCCTGAAAGAATAATAAACAATAGAGTCTTCAGTTGAATTCCATAGTACAAACTGTAATACACCACATTTTGAGAATTGCTTATCCAGTTGGCTAGATAATAATATCTACCATTAATTGAACTTCTATGCTATGCCAAGCACTTTTCAAATATTATCTTATTCAATCTTTACTGGAAGTTAGGTACTATATCCTCTTTACAGATGAGGAAACCATGAGTCACCAGTGAGTGTGTGGCATCTGTAATACCGGATGATTCTTCAGTGCTATAATTCTGCATAAGGCTTTTAGCCACTCTGGCTCTGTGACTGTGGGCCAATAACTTAATCCGTGATCTTTGGTCTCCTTCCTACATGCAAAAGGAGCTTGGCATGCCAGAGTATAAGAGATATCCAGCTCAGTTCCTGTAAAGCACTTTTATGTCTTTTATTTCACTGCTCTCATTCAAGGGCAGATGTCCCATACATAACTGCAGATATCCTGGAAAGTTAAGACTTGACTTGTAGATTGGGGAATTGCCCAGGGAGAGGAGGAGCAGTCACTGTATCAGGAGGGGAGGAAGGGGACTAAGCATTAGGAGCAGGGGGGTCAGAAAGAACAGCCAAAACTCACAAATCTAGAGGAGGAATTCCTAGTCTCTAGAATCCCAAGAGGTAACAGTGTTCAGAAGGTCCGGGAAGAAGATCCAAGGTGGTCCATTGTGGGGAAATAGTGGGAAAGAAAAGGGAGAATGGGGAGGGCCCTGCGGTAGAAAATGGGCCCAACTGAAATGACCAAAAGTAACACCTTTAAAAAGATCAAAAGTAGCACCCTGTTGACAGTAAGATACACCTGGCCCAGAGGGAAGACAAACAATAAGCTCTCCCAAATGAAAGTCCAAATAAACAAGCCCAGCATGAGGGTTAAAGCCAATACTCAGGAGCCCAAGGTACAAGACAGTGTTTACAAAGTTCAGTGACTGATGGAAATCTCCAGCATTTCCAGTACTGACATTGTTTTGTGCTTTATAGTTTGTAAAGTGATTTCATGCTTTCACAGGGTACACTTGACCTCTGAGGGGTGAGTGGTCAATAGGGTCTGAGACCTGATAGTGTCCCTTGCCAGCTATGGGACCTCGCCCAAGTCATGAAACCCACGTTCTTCATTTATAAGATGAATAAATAATCCCACCTGTTCTATGGTGTTATGAGGATTAAGCCACAGTGCTTTGCAAATATGCTAAGTGGTTCTATGGCTCACACATATTAGAACCAGTAGTGGCTACAGGCCTGAGAAGCCTTCCATCCCCCACTGGCCTTGACCTTAGCAGATTTCAAAGCATGTAGCATAGGGTGATGGCCCTCCTCCCTGCATCCTCAGAGCACTTATGGATGCTGAATGCCTCTGGTTCTTTTGCTGGGAAAGGGCAGCCAGGAGATTAATCAGTCACCTTTCAATTTATCACTACTGCCCCCTACCCTCCTGGGCAGTCAGGATGGAGGAGCCTGAACACGGTGATTTTAGAACCAGATGGCTTTTGACAGGCCAGTGAGCAGTGACATGTTGCTCCGAATAACTTGGATATTAGGGAATTGGAACTTTGGGCAACTTTCAAGCCTGATTGAGGGAGCTGGAAGTACATGAATGTTGGATCAGTCCAAGAGTTTCTGACGGCAGAAGCTGAAGCTTCTGGTAAAGGAGGAGAAATTAGGATGTTACTGCATCTCCCTTCTTCCACTAGGACTGCATCCTTCATACCTTTAACTTTTTTGAGGTGCTTTCCCACGATTGAGCATATCCACCTTGACTGCAGCTTTGGGAGATCCTAACTATGTTAGCAGTTTCAAAAATCAGAAATGGGGACCAGGAGTTCTATTAAAAAAAAAAAAAAAAAAGCTGTGTTTTTTGTGTGTTACTTTATTGGCTGACCTGAAGCTAGAATTCAAGAGATGAGACTTATGGCTTTAACTACATGGTGGATGAGAGTCAAGAAACACAGTCCTCTATTTCAGTGTTTCCCAAACTTTTGACATGTGTACCCCTTCTATAATTTTCGTAACGCTGAGTACCCCTCGTGAGAACGTAGAATTAGGCGCAGCTAAGCACGGTGCAGTGCATATCCCCACCGAACTCCGGTGCGACGTGTACCCCCACCGAACTCTTCCCGTACCTCTGGGGGTACACACCACACTTTGGGAAACACTGCTCTATTTCATCACCTTCAGCCCATGGGCTCAGTTTACCAGGTTATGGAGTCCTCGTCTTGGAAAGTATAAAAACGGATGAGATGGGCGAGGGATCAACTTTGGTGGGAAGCGGGGAGCCTGGGAGCTGGGCAGGTCCTGGAAAGAGGACAAGGGCGGGAGTCCCATTCTCAGCTGACTGTAATACTCCCTACAGAGCTTTACAGCTACCAAAGGGCTTTCCCATCCACCATTCCCTGGCTCTTTGAGGGGTAGAACTGCCCGTGTATGTATCTCACTTTGGGGGGTGGGGAGGCCTCAGAGGCTGGGCCACAGGCTTATGAGAGCCAGGGACAGTGCTACCCTTGCGATACCAGGTGCACACTGTGCTTGTCCTCCCATCCTTCCTCTCCCCGCCCCAGGTGGCAAGCTTGGCGTGCGGAGCCCCGCGAACTCAGATCCCAGGTGTGCACGGGGGTGTGCCCAAAGGTCTCCCCTTCTGCGTCTGCCCGACGGCCCCTGAGAAACGAGAGGCTGTGAGCTGAGCACCTGGGGGACAAGGCCGCTCTGCGACCCGGGGAATGGCGGCCTGTCTGACCCATCTCGGCCTCGCTCCGCTCCTTTCGGACTCGGTTTCTTCCGTCTCTTGGAGTCTCTTCGCTTCCCGATCTTCGCGGGTTTCCAATGTCCTCTACCAATGTTCTCGGACCCAGTCCCCAGGGCCGTGTTTTCCTAGCCGCTGTCACCTGTCCTCTGGAGGAAGGAGGAAGGGGTTACGTTCAGGGGTGGCCCTGGAGGAGGCGGCCATGGATGGACAGCTGGTGAGGTTGCCTGGAGATGCAGGATAACCTGCTCAGGTTAACCATCATCCCCAGAGCCTCAGAACCCAGCACAGAGATTTTGGGGGCCGGCGGCGATCACTAAGCCCAACACCCTTTCCCCCAAAACCCAACAACCTTTCCCACCCTCGAGGCCGTTCCCCCGCCAGGACCAGGAGTACAATCCCATCCGCAGGGCCGGGACCACGGCTCCCCCGCACCCCGCCCTGCCCCGCCCCACTCTGGCCGGCGCCCACGGGCCGGAGTCCGCTCCGGATCCGGGCCGGGTTTCCCCGGCGTCGCCGGGGCCTCTGCCCTTCGAGCCGCCGGCCTGGGCCCCACCGCGCGTGGCCGCGGGAGCCGCGCGCACCGCCCGAACCCCAACCCCGGGCACGGGGACGCCGGCGCCCGCAAGCCGCCCTTTCGCATTCGAACTCCCCGAGTCTGGACCCTCGCGATTCCCGCGCGTCACCCGAAGTTGAGCCTCGGGGCTCCGAAGTGACCCCCCTTCGCGGCACCGTCCGCTGTCCGCGCGGCCATCCCGCTCCGCTGCTCAGCACCCCGGTCCCGGCTCCGGAGAGGTAGGGGGCCGCGAGATCGGAGGGCGCTGGCCTCCTCCCCGGAATGGGGGCCGCACAGGCCGCCGCCCCCCGAGGGAGAAAGACGGGGTGGCCCCAGGCCCAGGCCCCGCCCACTCCCTGGCCGGATGACCGAGGCCGCCCCGCGCCCCCGGTCTCAGATGCGCTGTCCCATAAGCCTCCTCCACCCCGGCGCCATTTCGGTCCCCCCTGACCCCAGAGTCTGCTGCCCAGGGGAACGGACCCCTGCCAAGTTAGATAGCTTCCTTGTGGTCTCCATCCACTCTGCTTTCCCCACCCCCCCATCCCAACTCCTGGAAGGGGCCGAGGGACACGTCTCCCTCGGCTGAGGCCCCCGGAGGCACCCCCTTCCTCTGCCCCGCTCCATCCTTCCTCCCCCCGCCTCTTCTCCAGGTCTCTGCTCTCGTCCAGCCTCTTTTCTGGCTCTTTCCTTTCTTGACCCCGCCCCCCACCACTCCGCCGGGAGAAGGGGGTGTGTCACGATGCTTTCTATTTATAGGCCTCCTGGGTTAGGTGGTGCTGTGCTCGAACTTTTTTGGCATCAGCTGAGCCCTGAGTCATGAGGTGTCATGCCTGTGATTCGGCATCCATGCCTCCTCCCGCTCCCCTCTCCCGTCCTCTCTCCGCCGCATCTCCTGTCTGCCTTTGTCTCCTTTCTGCCCCCGTTCTAGTCCTTTTTGCGCCCCTCGCATCTTGGGGTGCTTTGTGTAGCTGCCCTGTCTTTGTCTCCGCCGCTCTGCTCTCTGCTCTCTGCTCCCTCTCCTTCCAGTTCTCAAAAGCTGGGACTTCTAGGGCATCAGTATTTGGGGGATGGGGGTGGGGGTGGGGGGATGAAGGGAATGGGATGGGGCGCTCCCAGCTTGCCCGGTGATTACTTCAATCATCTCCTTCTCCCCAGATTGACCATTCATATTTATGAAATTGAAAGAAAAGATACAAGGATGTAGGGATATGGATGGCAAGGGAAATTGCTACCCCAAGAGATGCCTGAACTACAGTTCCCACAGTGCCCTGGACACAGGGCTGCCTCTGCCTAAACGCTTTCTGGGAATTAAAGTTAAGGAGTGGGTTGGAGGGTATCATCCTGGAGGGCGATCAGAAAGTGGAGCAAGGATTGTAGAGCTGGCTGGCAGCTTTGGCTTGGCCTGGAACCCCTAACCTATTTTTTTTCCCATCACCCACCTCCTTCAAGGTTTAAGGACCTTGGAATCTCTGTGTCTCCATAAAGGGGAATAAGAATAAAGGAGTGCCTTGAAAGAAAAGATGGGTGTTGAATTGGCAAGCCTTTCTTTCTTCCTTGTGACCCTGGGAACTATCCCACCCCTTCCCCTTACAAACAACCTAGTCGGAGATGTAGAGACACCATTGGAAATAGTCTTGAAAGCAAGGAAGGGAAAGAAAAGCATAAAGTCTTAGATCTATTGGATGTGGTCCAGTTTACAAGTTGCTCACATTCTGGCCCCCTTAGGAGCAGAGGGGGAAATTGCTGATGTTACTCCTCACCTACCAGCTTGCATTTTCCAGGGACCCATGGACAGCTGGTGAGGTTGCCTGGAGCTGCAGGATAACCTGCTCAGGTTAACCATCCTCCCCAGAGCCTGAGGCAAGGAGTCTGGCGCTTGTTGCTGGCCTAGAAATCGCTGACACTGGGAGGGAAAGCAGTGGGGTTCCTCCTACGATCCCACTTCTGATTCTGAGTCAGCTCAGCCCTTAGTATTTGGGACCTCCGATTCCAGTCAAGGACCCAGTGATTCCTATCTTTGCTCTTCAGACTAGGTTTGGACACCCCTCCATACACACACACACATTAAAATGGTGTGTGTGTGTGTGTGTGTGTGTGTGTGTGGTGTTGTTGTTTTTCCTGCCTCCCTCACCAGCCTGGAAGCCAGAAAAACTTACAGTCTTGGGCCCCAATTTCCTCAATGTGAAAGGACTTGGTGGTCTCTAATGACCCTAGTTGGGGCCCTAAGAGCCTCTGAGCCTGTGCCTCTGAACTGTTTTACCTGGAAGAACCTTAGGCATCAGCATCAGATTGAAAAGAAAGAAGGAGATGGTGGTCATGTTTTGAATCTTGTTTGTGTAGCAAGCGCTCTATGTTCACATAAATTTTGTTTATGGTATGGAAGCTAAAATCACCCCTAAGCCACCCCTTGGTGCCTCTCCCAAGCGTTGGTAATGTTCTTGGGTTTTTTGTTTGTTTGTTTGTTTGTTTGTTTGTTTGTTTTTAATCCAATCAAGCCAATATCACTACCCACAAAGTACTTGTCCCCTAGGTTGTTGGTTAATGAGATGCAGGCTGTGTGTGTGTGTGTGTGTGTGTGTGTGTGTGTGCGTGTGTGTGTGTGGTGGGGGAGTATTATAATTGGCTGGAAAGAGAGGAGGGGAATTTGATCAGTCTGGAGGAAGGAGATCTAGAAATAGTCCTCATGACTTAGGGAGGGCCTCTCTTTTTGGCCCTGTCTTTAGGCAGGGAAAAGAGAAAAGCCAGAGGCCAAACAGGTGCCAGATCCACAGGGAACTGACCCAAAAAGGAGACTTTGATGAATTGAAAGGACAGGGAAAGTCCTGTGTGGGAGATTGGGCAAAGATTACAGGAACAAATTTTAAAAGGAGGAAAAGGGAAGAGAGAGAAAAGAAGGGATTCCATCTTTGGAGGGAAGGAAAGTGGGAAGGGACATGGGTGATCTTGGTGGACATTTGGTTTGCTGGAGCCATAGCAGAACCCTTTCCAAGGTGATCATCTCATACTGGAGTGGAGCCAAGTCTCCCTAAGGGGGGAACATACTCGAGGAAGAAGGAAAAGGTGGTTTTGCTGAGCCTGGAAGGAATGGCTTGAAATTTTCTAATGGAGCTCTCCATGTGTCCACTCCCTTGGTTTATGTTTGAATGTGGGTGTCTGGTGTGGAGGGAACTGGGGCAGCAATATGTGTGTGTGTGTATGTGTATGTGAGTCTGCATCTCCCTCCCTTTGCCCTGGAATAAGTGACAATGGTAAAAAGATGGTGGGAGTTGAATCCTCCACTTTCCCTGGAAACTGTCCTGGAAAGGGAGTGGAGATTATGGGATTTTTTTTCTCATGTTGCTCTTGTAGAGAGGTGGTAGGGCGCTTGAGGAGTGTCCCGCCATTATTTATACTCTCCTTCTTTCCTCTGAGTCCTGGGGCTGACTGGGGATGGAGTAGGTCAGGGACTAGTCTCTGGAGAGCTCACAGGGCCCTGATTTTGTGTGTGTTAATACACATCCTGGTTGGGTAGAGCAGGATAGGATTAAGACTTCTTCAAGCTGCCAAAAGAGCGTCGACCTGCGGACTGAAATGTCTCAGGTTTGATTCCGGTCAAGGGCCATGTACCTTGGTTATGGGCACATTCCCAGTGGGAGGTGTGCAGGAGGCAGCTGATTAATATTTCTCTCTCATCCATGTTTCTAACTCTCATCTCTATCCCTTCCTCTCTGTAAAAAATCAATAAAATATATACATATTTTTAAAAATTAATAAAATATATTTTTTAAAAAGATTTCTTGGAGCTGGGGTGAGGGGGGAACTGGAGGCCCTTTATTCCCAGGAAGGTCTTTGTGGAGAGAGGAGGAGCCGCAGTGTTTGTGTAGCAAGGGGTTGTGGGGACTATTTGTATAGAGAAGGCCAGATGTGGAAACAGCAGACTCTGACCCCAATGCTGGGTTCTCTCTTTCTGCAGGTTAATGAAGCTGGAAGCTGGCTGCAGTGTAGCCACCTCAGAGGTCCCTAAGCCTGAAAGTGAGGCTGAGCCAGATGCGAAGCTACTCTCAGAACACCTCCCACAGGAGGCCAGGACATAGTCCAAGTCTGGGTTAGGGATGGAGGCTGAGAAGAAACCTCTGGGGGCCAAGTTCTGGGGCCAAGCCCAGGCCAGGATGTGGGCCCAAGACTGAGACTGAGCAGTTGGAACTCGTGGTGGCCACATAACCGGAGTTTGAGGAAGTGCTGGCCATCTCAGGGGCATCTATGGTGACCTTGACTGTCTTCCCGGCTGCTACCACATCTGGCTCCAGGATCCCAGCCTCACGGCGGTGCTGGCCAAGCACACCAGAGAAGTGGTGAGAACTGGGCAGTGCCTAGGTGAAAAGGGGTGAAGCCGTGTTTGGGTGTCTGAATCTTAGGAAGGAGAGGTAAGTGAGCCTCTCTCCCTCAGCCCTTGTCAAATTGCTGAGGATATCGAGTAGGCTTGCGATAAAAGAGTAGGGTATTCAGATCCTTAGCAGGTGAGGGGGAGAATAGGGGACACATAGAACTCAAGAATAGTGGAGGAGCCCAGCTGGCTTAGTGGTTCAGTATTGACCTATGAACCAGGAGGTCACAGTTCCAGGGTCAGGGCACATGCCCAGGTTGCAGGCTCCATCCCCAATGTGGGGCATGCAGGAGATGGCCGATCAATGATTCTCTCATCATTGATGTTTCTATCTCTCTCCCTTTCCTTCTTCTCTGAAATCAATAAAATATATATATTAAAAAAAAAAAAAAGAATAACAGAGGGACTGGTGAAAACTTTGGTATTTGAGGATTTGTTTGAGGAGTTTCTGGGACAGGAGCACAAAAAGAGGGCAGCTAGTGGGGTGGGGGTAGGCTGGGAATGGGAGCAGGTAGGGTGGGGCCAGGAGCCCTAAGCAGACTGACTTCTCACACAAAGAAGCCTGGTTATGTGAGTGAGCGGAACCAGTTCTGAGATGGGCTCCCGGAGAAGCCGATAGGAAAGGGGCGTGGCAGGTGACCCAGGCGAGGCAATCTCCGAGGGGTAGAGCCAGTGAAAGGGGGCATGGCGAGTGGTCAGGGACCCATTTGCATCCGGAGCTTCTGCATCTCCAGAGGTAGAAGCGGCCTGCCCAGTCAGCAATGAGCGTTACTGCCAGGTTTGGAATCAGACCCAAGTACTGAGGAGCGCTCCCTGGACAGGTACCAGGCCTGGCCCGGCGCCCAGAGTAGTGATGGAGCGCTCAGCGTGTGGGAAGAGGCGAGCCCTGTGAGCCCCAGTGGCAGAGGCAGGAAAGGGCCCCCCTAACAGCCTGGGGAGTCGGTGCACTTGATCGATGCGAAGCAGACAGCGCTGGTGGAGGGGCTGCGCCTGGCGCCCTGGGAGCGCGGCGAGGGCGTGGCCTGCCTGCGGCAGCGCCTCTGCTTGCAGCTGGTCCGGCGGCAGCGCTCAGGGGTCAAGGGGGCACTCCTTCCAGAACAGCGGGACCCCCAGGAGTTGAAGAAATACAGCCCAAACACCAAGCAGGTGAGACAAACAAAGGGGCTGGGCGTCTTCCCCCAGGCTCAGCCAGTCACCGGTTTTCTTTCTCTGCCGGTTCTACTGATGGGAACGCTGCCCTGGGACTCCCAGTCTTTACCCAGACCCCTTTGCCAAGGGGAAGTCAAACAGCTCCCGACTTCTAGCTGCCAACCCTCGGTCCTCACTTCTGGAGACTGAAGAGCTCAGGAGCCTAGACCTTGGTGACCCCGCCTCCCATGCACTCACCCTGTCTCCCTTCAGGAACCCAAACACCTGAGCCTTTATCCCCCCCCTCCTTCCCCCCTCCCACCCGCTGATCTGCTGCCTCACTTCCACCTCTCTCAGAGACTCAAGGGCCCACACCCCCAGCTCCCTGGACACTCCACACTGACCTCACCTCTCCTATTCAGAGGTTTTGCCCCTGGTTCGTCCTTGCTATCCCCGGGGGACCCAGACTTTCACATATTCCACTTCACCCTGCACCGCGCGATATATGCCCCCGTGGGGCTCAAGCGGAGCCCGTGGATGTGGATGTGGGGGTGAAGATGCGGAGAGGCCGAGGCCCCACCAGCCAGCCAGTTCTCCCACCGCCAGCCCCGGTGCTCACTTGTGTCCCCCGCAGGGCATCCTTTTGGTCCAATCCAGCACACCCGTGCTTCTGGCAGGTGGCGCTGCGGGCCGCTGGCACTGTCAAAAGCAAGTGGTGGCATGGCAAGCATCACAGGTGTCAACGGCATGTGCCAGCTCTTCCTGGCGCCCCAGTTGTGGTCACAGCTGGCTTATATCTGCCAGGTCAGCTTGGGGTTTGAGCTGGTCCAAGGTTACACGGAGCAGTACTTGCTGGAGGCCACAGGTGAAGTCGCTACTATCTGAAGAAGATGCTGCCCCCTTTCCCTGATCCCCAGAAAGCCCTGCCCTCATTTGCAAGCTCCATCCCTTCCCATGCCCCCTATCCTTTCCCACTGCTGGTCCCTCTTTCCTTCCCCCTTACCTCTCCGTTGTCCGCTGCCAGATCAGAACCACCCTGTTTGGTGGAGCCCCTTGCATTGCTATTGTCCACCTTTTCCCCTTCCTGGGCAAAGAATCTGTTCTGTCATAGACTTCAGAGTTTTTTTCCTGTCCTAGTCTAGGAGTGAACTCTATCCTTCCTGGCTTCTCCCTTCTGACAACACCTCTCCAGGAGCACAGCTGCCTCAAGCCCTCAGAGCTTGCCCGGGCTCCCCTCACTGCCCTAGATCAGTGTCCTCCCCTTTTCTCTATACCCCCACCTTCCTCCTCTCTAGACCTCCCAGACACCTCCTTTTTCCCATTATCTCTTTATCACCCACCCTGTGTGCAATATGGAAAGAGACCCAGGAAATGAAATAGATTTATAATGCTCCCCCTACTCTCCCTGTTTACCCTCTGGTGAGTCACCTTTTTGAGCTTGCACCCTCTAACTGGGGTTTCCTCCAATGTTGCACCATGCTGATATTTCACAGGCCCCCTCCTAATGCTGGCAACCAGGGGTGGAACCAGGGGGTGCAGGCTGGAGGATTTGGTGTGGTGGAGGGCAAGTCCCTCAGCCAGTGTGAGGCTGCTTTCTAGTGAGACTGGAACCCACCTCCAGGTATTTCTGGACACTCGTCCCTTTCTCTAGTTCCTTTACACTTTTTGGACTTCGACAGTCTTCTATTTAAATGCAAGTAGCGCCCTGGCCAGTTTGGCTCAGTGAATAGAGCATTAGCCTGTGGACTGAAGGGTCCTGGGTTCAATTCCAGTCAAGGGCACATGCCTGGTTTGTGGGCTTGATCCCCAGTGGGGGTGTGTGTGCAGGAGGCAGCCAAGCAATGATTCTCTCTCATCATTGATGTTTCTACCTCTCTCTCCCTCTCCTTTCCTCTCTGAAATAAAAATATATTTAAAATAAAGAAAGAAAGAAATGCAAGTACTAATAGCTGTATTTGCACAGCACTGTTTTCTACATGCATCCTCACGTCCACTGCAGAGGAAGGAGACAGAGACCCAGGAAGTTCAGAGTGACTTCCCAGTACCTCTCAGTAGTTGGGAGCCTCCTCGCAGGGACTAGAAGCCAGGTGTCCCGGGCCCAAAGCCTCATTCTTTGACGGTGATAGCTTGAAACTACTTGTTGGGACAATGAACTGCTGCTAAGGACACACTGACAGTGAGCACAGGGCTCACGGGGATGGGATCCAAAACATGGGTGCCAGGAGGTGGACGGTGGGCAGAGGAGCACCGCTGCTCCACACTGTCCCACTTCCTCTCCTGTGCCTGACCTGCTGCTACTCTCCCTGTAGCTTCAATCAAGGTTATGTTGCAATAAAAGCGGATTCTTAGTCCACCATGTGTTTGTTTTACTTCTCAGTGTGTGTGTGTGTGTGTGTGTGTGTGTGTGTGTGTGTGTGTAGGGGAAGGGGGGGTTCATGACATCCATTACCTTCCCCCTTCCCCTGTATTAGGATCTTAGCCCTGTGGAAAGGGCTAATGACTTCCCTGAGGGGAAGCTAGCCCTTGCCTGCCCCCGCTGCAAACAAGAAGCAGAAAGGTGAGCAGTGGCGTGGGGTCCTGACTGGACCGGGCACCTGCACCTGGCTGTAGGCTGCTGCCAAATTCTATGGGCTCTTCCTCCAAGTTCCCCTTGGCATCCAGGACCAGCCTCCCTCAGCCTCATGATCCAGGCGTCTAACTCCCAGCTCTCTACTCTTTCCCTTGCTTTCTTCATTCCTGGGTGGGCACCATGCAGAAGGTGGAGCCGCCGCTTCAACCTCGGGTGGTGATGACTGCAATCCCAAAAAGTACCACGCGGGGGCGCTAGGACGTGCGCGGACGCGGGCGAGGCAGCGCAAGGTGGTTTCCGTCCGTGTGTGTCCATGGGCGTCTTTGTGTGTCTGCGTTTCTGTACATGTGTGTACAAGTAAGAGGGTGTCTGGGTGAGATGAGTTCGGGACATCGTGGCTGGTGTACCCTAGAATCAGGTACTCCCAAGTGTCTTTGATGAGGACGATGCATGATATGTTGCTGTGTGCTGTGGCTGGGGAGGCAGGGAACTGTGTGTGTGTGTGTTGTCGTGTGTGTAAGGCGTAGCCTCCGAGTCCCTGATCCGCATCTTGGGTTTTTGAAGTCACATACCTTCAGAGTTTTTACCCCCTTCCACTATCCCATGTAAGAAGAATGAAGGCTCTCAACGCAAATCTCCATTACCCTGTCACATCTTCAGCATGGGTCTTCTAGGCTAGGTGTGACATTGTGTTTGTGTAAATGGGTGTGTCTCAGAATGTCAATGTAACTCTGAATGATGGTGTGTGTGTGTGTGTGTGTGTGTGTGTGTGTGTGTGACAGGTGGGTGTTGGAGGAGGCTGACTCAGGGTTATGGAAGCAAACAATTCCCTTTTTCTTGTTAGTTTGTGGGTATCACCTTCCTTCATGGCGTGTGTGTTTTTCTCGGTCTCTCCAGTAGTTGTCTCTCTCTGTGTCTCTCCTCATCTCTGTCTCTTCCTCTCTCTCCCTTTCTTGGTGACTCATCTCTGCGGCTTTGTCCTCCCCCCCCCCGGCTTCCTGGGTCTCCCTTCCTCCACTCAGGAGTGGGTGGGAGTATGAGGGAATGGGACCAGGGGACTGAAAATTAGGGTGAGCAGCCCCTTCCTATTACTTATAATTCCCAGACCTGTCAGTGGCCCCCAGCCCTCTCCCAGTCCCCTTCCCAGGACTCCCAACTCTACTCAACTGGGGTGGCAGAGGATAGGGCAATAATGCATTCTAATGGGGTCATTTTCGGGGGGGGGGTGGCTCAGCAGCTTCTTTCCCTCCAAAGTGGAGACCCCTGCCCTTCTCATAAAGTTCCCCCGCCCAGCCTCACTCCCCCACCCCCGCCCCCATGGCTGACGCAATGAAAGCCTGCAGAGGTGAGTCACCGGTTGGGGGAGAGGAAGAGAAGGAGGAGGAACCTGGAGGTATGTGGGGGAGGGGCAGAGGAGGAAAGGGGAGGGGGACAAGCCCTTGCTCTTTTTCTCTCCCGAACTTTCTCTCAGGGGAAAGACCCAATGCTTCCCTCTCCTGGTTTTCCAAAGCTTTAGCTTGAATCATTAATCTGCTAGACCCCATCTTCTCTTACCCTACTGGAGAGTGAGCGATTCAGAAACAAAGACAAAGAGAGATGCATTTGTACAAACAACTCAGAGCAAACGCCAGGCATCCCCTCCAAATCCCCATCTCAGCTTTGCCTTTCCCAGCTCTCTCTCCATTTCTCTTTCTTCCTTGTCAACTCCCTCTTTCCCGGATCCCAGGAACCTGTCCCCAATCCAGCTTCTTCCTCAGAAACCCTAAAGGCAGCAAGGTCTGAAGAACACAGTACATCTTCGAGAGGTAGAGTGCTCATGAATAAACTGGCCCAGGTAGGGAACTGGGAAGGAGAGAGGCAGAAACAGACCCAGATAAGAGGGATCAAGAACCAGATTGTGGAATCATCAAGCCTATAGCCCTCGGTGCCCGGGACTCCCACCTTCTTGCCACCTCCCTTACCCCAAGATGGCTGAGGCTCTAGGGACGTTAATTTCTGAGCCGTTCTTCTGGTCTAGAGCGCAGAAAAGGAGGCATGGGAGTTGGGGAGGAATGGAGGAACGCTCTGTAAACAGGGGCAAGGACCTGAACTTGAGGGCTGCAGACGAATGGCTCGGATTCTGAGGCTTTATGGCATAGAAATCTAGAGAAAAGGTGAATGTGGGGAAGGGGCAGGAAAGAGCACACAGTAGTCCACATAACCTCTAACATATACCAACAGACATGGAAGGACCCAGAGAACTGCAAAAGACATACCTGTACACACACACACACACACACACACACACACACACACTCAACGCACCAACCCAGGCACATGTTCCAGATTCAAGACTCTTAACTACCCAGGTATACTGGCAGAAGGGCTCAGAACCCACACCTATTCACACACAGATACCTGGAAACAGGCAAAAACACAACCACACACACTGGAAAAGACAGCGTGTTTAAATCGGAGCACGACCACTCTTGGCCCCCCCAAACCTCTTTCCTTTTCTTTCCTCCCATTTATTTCACTAATCTCTGTGCACATACACACACATGTATATACACACAGAGGTGCGTGTCCACATCCATGAGCCCACAGTAACACAGTTTCTCTAGGTGCCTGCCTCCCCTCACACTTGGTGGCTTAGCCCCATCAGCCTCACAGTCTCCTCCATGGCTCCCCCGCTTTGCCTGGCTCTGGGATGGCTTCCCCTCCCCCTCTCCAGATGTCGGAACCATCTCTCTCTGATTCATCCTCCTCGGGAAGGTAATGTGACCCCCCTCCTCATTCCAACGTTCTCAGAAACCACAGGGGGGGGAAGAGGGAGATGGGGAGGGAAAGGAAGAATCAGGGGGTACAAGGGCAGCAGGACATCCTAGATTTGGTGTGTGGGGGTGAGGTACTGCCGTGGGGTCTGTTACCCCCTCCTCTCCCTTCTTTCCTTGGCATCTCCGCAGTCACCTTGGCTGTCAGCATTTTTTCTTCCTTTGCCTGGTCCTTCTACCTTTTGCAGATTCCCTCCTTCCTTCTTCCCTCTCCTGCTGTCTTCTCTCTTTCCTCTCTCTCCTCCTCCCCACCTCTTTCCTCGCAGAGCTGATGGGCTTTCTTCTGGGAAAGTGGAGCCATTGATGGAACCGAGAAGCCACTGTTGGCTATAGAGGGAAAACACGTGAGTGATTGTGTGTGTGTGTGTGTGTGTGTGTGAGAGAGAGAGAGAGAGAGAGAGAGAGAGAGGAAGAAGGAAGAGGAGGAGGAGGAGGAAAGAGAAGGAGGAGGAGGAGGAAGAAGAAGAAGAGGAGGAGGAGGGGAGAAGGAGGAGGAGGGGGAGGAGGAGGGAAAGGAGGAGGAGGATTAGTGGTAGGAAGAGATGAGGAGGGGGTTGAGGACTGGCTCTGACAATCAGCCCTGCGTGTGCCCATGGTACCCCCGTGCCTGCAGTTCTTGTGTGTCTGGTGTGTGTCATTGTAACTCCCCCCTTTCGCTGCCCACGCCTCCGCACAGCTCTCTGCCTGCACCAAAGCCCCCCTCCCTCCCCTTCATTCCTGCACTGGCGGCTCCCCTTGGCTCCCTCCTCTCTCCCCTGCCCCCTCCCCATTTCCGTCCCCCCTCCACCCCCGCCCACGGCTGGTCTCCCTTCACTGGACCCGGCTTGCTGATAGATTCTCTTTGCGCAATCTGTGCGTCATCGCCCCCAACCCCCCGGAACCTCTAGCTGGCCATGCCCCTAGCCCCAGCCCTTCTGGCCGGAGATACGGTCGAGGGGTCGGGTTGCAGTAAGGGGCGTTCTCTGACGTTGCAGGCCCACCCCCACCCCCTACATGTTTCAACCTTCCCTTCAAGCCATGGAGGGAGCTGAAGTTGAGCCACCGCCCCCCACCTGCGCAACCCCCTCCCCACCTGGTTTGCTCTTGCCCTCCAAACGTCCTTTGTGGGGGGAGGGGGAGCAGGAGGAAAAGAAACTGAAGGGGGATGGGGAGTGGTGGGCTGAAAGGGGGGCACAGCAGAGGCGCCAACATAGAGGCAACTGGACAGACACACCTTTTTCTTCAGACACACACCGACAGTGTACAGACACGACAGAGCCACACACATCCTCAATATTTCCCTTCTCTTCCAACTTGGACCCTTCTCGGTGGGATTATCAAAACCGCAAGATCCACCCATCTGCTCCGGCCCAGGGCCGGCACCCCGCACCGCGGATCCGCGATCCGCGTACGGCGCCCGCACCTCTCCTTTCTCAGGTTCACACCGTCCTTGGGCGTGTTCCCCATGGACCTGAGATCGGAGGGTGGGGAGACTGCCCCTGCCTGCCCCGCTTTGGATTCCTTATCCTCCCTCTCCCCAGCCATGGATTTCTTACTGGCGCCCTGTCAGACCTGGGAGTGCCCCATCCGTTTCGCGATGCGGGCTCCCGCCGCTGCAAATTGTTAGGTAAAACCCACCCTCCAGTCTTGCAGTGTCTCTGCATCCACCTTTCCATTCATTCATTCATCCTTTTCTCCTTGTCCCTCCTTCATTCATTCATAGCCCCCAACCCCGCCCGCTTCGACATTTCATTCATTCATTCATTCATTCATTCATTTCCCCGGAGCGCCACTAGCGCACGCCCCTCCAGCCGAGGACCCCAGTGCGCAGTCGCAGGCCGGGAGAACACCGCTTCCTCCAATCGCTGGGCATCCTCCCGCCTCTAGGCGCCCGCCCGCTTCCCCATGAATGAACAGTGACGTCAATGGGGCGGGGCAATCCCACGTGACACTGCGCGCTCCCGTTTATAAGGCGGCAGCGGCGCGGGCGCTGTCCAGCGTGCTGAAGCCTGAGCGAGCTAGCAGCCCGGATCCAGCGGAGCCCAGCCCACTGGACGCCAGACCTCGACCAGCGGTCCTATCCTGGCCACCACCTCTGGAGCCGAGGCGGAAGCGTTCCGGTCTTCCCCATTCCCCACCCCGCCTCGACCCTCCTCTCCACCTCCTGCGCCGTGACACCAGCTGGTAAATACTCCGGTGTCTGTCCCTCCAACCCTGGCGGCGGAGGGTGTGAGGGAGGGTGGGTTCTCGTTCCTCCCAGATGGGGGTGTTGAAAACACATCGGGGAGCCCCCTGTAAGGGTCCCTGGTAAGTGGGGAGACGCCGCTTTTTTCTTGCTGCTGAAGTCGCCCACGCACCATCCAGAGAGTCCTGTGGGGAGGGAGCAGAGATTTCCCCGTTATCCTCACTGCTTAATACGTGGGCGCGGGCAATGAGATGGCTCAGAGAAGGGGGCGAGGAGGCACAGTGGGTGCGAGGGTTGTGGGCATTTTCCCATTTACACGACTCCAGAGATCGGCACGTCTTCCTTCTTTGCGCCTGAAGGTCCCTCTTCTGGGTAAGGTTAGGGGAAACCCCGATTTCCTGATTATAAAGGTGGGGGAAAGGAATATAGAATCAGAGAGCAGAAAATTCTTAAAGAAATCCTTTCTTTCTTTCCTTCCCTCCTATTTTTCAGCCTCCGGCAGCCCCCCGGTCATGAAATCGCTCAGGTTGCCAGTTTCCGCCCTCTTCTGCTTCCTTGTACTGATTAAGGGGCTGGGAGGAGCGCCCCCCGGGCGCCTTGAGGTACAGTCACCTTCCCTCAGCTCCGAGCATAAAGAATCCGTAGCTGGGGTCGCAGTGCCCGGGCTGAACGATGGTGGTCGCACCCCAGAGGTCCGAGCCGCTCGAAATTCAGAGCCGCAGGACGAGGGGGAGCTTTTCCAGGGTGTGGATCCCCGGGCGCTGGCCGCAGTGCTGATACAGGCACTGGACCGCCCGGCCTCGCCCCCGGCGCCCAGCGGCTCCCAGCTGAAGCCAGCGGAAGAAGCAGCAGAAGCTCTGTTAACCGAGACTGTGAAAAGCCAGACCCACAGCCTCCCAGCGCCAGAGACTCACGCGCCCGCGGCCCCGCCTCGCCCTCAGACTCAGGAGAATGGTCCCGAGGCGAGCGACCCCTCTGAGGAGCTGGAGACGCTGGCTGCCCTGCTCCAGGAACTGAGAGATTTCAGTCCGAGCAATGCCAAGCGCCAGCAGGAGACCGCAGCAGCAGAGACGGAAACTCGCACGCACACCCTGACCCGAGTCAACCTGGAGAGCCCCGGGCCCGAGCGCGTGTGGCGCGCTTCCTGGGGGGAGTTCCAGGCGCGCGTCCCGGAGCGCGCACCCCTGCCACCCGCGGCTCTCCAGCAATTCCAGGTCCACATGCCCGAGAGCCGCCCCCTTCCCGAAGCCCACCAGTTCGGGGAAAAAGTGCCTTCCCCCAAAACACACGTAGGCGAGGGATTGGCACCCCTGTCCAAGGCGTACCAAAGCCTGGGCACCCCCTTCCCCAAGGCGCGCCGGCCGGAGGGCTCACTCCTGAGCGGCTCCGAGGCGGGGGAGCGCCTTCTCCAGCAGGGGCTGGCTCAGGTCGAGGCAGGGAGGCGGCAGGCGGAGGCCACCCGGCAGGCCGCGGCGCAAGAGGAGCGGCTGGCGGACCTGGCTTCGGACCTGCTCCTCCAGTATCTGCTACAGGGTGGGGCCCGCCAACGCAGCCTGGGGGGTCGGGGACTGCAGCCGGAGGTGCGGCAGAGCGAGCGGGGGGAGGAGGAGGTGGAGCAGGAGAGACGCGGCGGCGAGGAGCGGGTGGGGGAAGAGGACGCGGAGGCGGCGGAGGCGGAGGCGGAGGCGGAGGAGGCGGAGAGGGCGCGGCAGAACGCGTTACTGTTCGCGGAGGAGGAGGAGGACAGGGAAGCCGCCGCTGAGGACAAGCGCTCCCAGGAGGAGATGCCCGGCCACCGTCGGCAGGACGGCGAGGGGGCAGAGGAGGGCGGAGAGGAGGAGGACGACGACGACGAGATGGACCCACAGACCATCGATAGCCTCATTGAGCTGTCCACCAAACTCCACCTGCCGGCGGATGACGTGGTCAGCATCATCGAGGAGGTGGAGGAGAAGCGGAAGCGGAAGAAGAACGCCCCTCCCGAGCCCGTGCCTCCCCCACGGGCTGCCCCCGTGCCCACCCACATCCGATCCCCGCAGCCCCCGCCCCTCGCCCCCGCCCCCGCCCCCGTCCCGGTCCCCGCTGGAGACCAGCTGCAGGATTGGAACGAGGTGCTCCCGCCTTGGGATCGGGAGGAGGACGAGGTGTTTCCCCCAGGGCCCTACCACCCTTTTCCCAACTACATCCGGCCGCGGACGCTGCAGCCGCCCGCTGCCTCGCGCCGCCGCCACTACCACCATGCCCTCCTGCCACCTTCGCGCCACTACCCGGGCGGGGAGGCCCAGGCCCGGCGCGCGCAGGCGGAGGCAGAGGCGGAGGAGCGCCGGCTGCAGGAGCAGGAGGAGCTGGAGAATTACATCGAGCACGTGCTGCTCCAACGCCCGTGACCGGTCCCGCCCCCGAGCGCCACCGCGGCGCGTGGTCACCCCCCTCCGTGTCGCTCCTGTCCCTCTGGGTATTTGCATGCGCCCCAGCCCCGCCCTCGGCCCCCGCCCCGCCTCGCCCGCGGACTGCGAGGAGGGCCAGTCATACCTCTTCCTGGGCCCAAAGCCCGAACTTCCCAAACTCACTCGTGGCTATCCCAGTGCCAGCGCAGGCGAGCGGATAGCTTGTGCGAGCTCCCTCCCGCTGTCCCCACCTAGTCCCCCTGTTCCATTTGTGTCTATCTGCTGCCCTGTGGGCCTCCCACAGCCCCTCCACATCGCTGTGAATTTACCTTCTTTCCCTTCTCTCTTGTAAATACCCCCTCACGGAGGAAATAGTTTTGCTAAGAAATAAAAGTGACTATTTTATTAGGACTTTGTTCTCGGTTATTCACCCGTCCCCTTGGGTCTGAGCGTCCTTCCCAAGGGGCGGTGAGGGAAACGCCAGCCACAACACCCATCTCCTCCAGCTCAAAAGGGAGGGTTGAGTGGCACCAACCCTTTTTAAAACTATTTGGGGGAAGAACTGGCTCACATCCATGTGCAAACCCTATATGGTGGTTAAAGTCATGGCTCCCCGGGCCTGGCAGAGATGCAAAGTAGATAAGAAGCCAGAGCACTGGGCTACCTAGGAGGCTCTAATCTTGACTGAAGGGCCACACAGGCACAGAACCTGTCCCAACTCACTGACACCCCGCCCTTACTGCTCCCTAAATTCCCTGGTCCTACACACTTCACAATAAACATGGGGACAGGGGGCATTTGGCAGCCACAGAGACATCTTAGTTTTAGCCACTTCTCAACCCTTTCCTAAGCATAGGAGGTAGAATATATCCTTGAACTAGGGAGTCTCCTTCCCATATAAAAATAAACCAGGCAAATGAAATCTCCTACAAAGAAACCTTAGAGGAGTGAAACCTTAGAGGAAGTTTCTCCTCTCTGGCTGAAGACAGCTCAAGGAGCTAGCTGGTTGCGGAGACATTGAGCCAGCAAATACATTTTTGGTAGGGGTTGTCAGATAAAATACAGGATACTCGGTTACATATGTATTTTAGATAAGCAATGGATACATTTGCATAGGATACAATTAACCTTAAAAATTATTCGTTGTCCTGGCCGGTGTTACTCAGGGGTTGGACCATCAGTTGTGCACCAAAGGGTCTCAGGTTCAATCCTGAGTTGGGGAGGCAACCAATCAATGTGAGACACATCAATGATGCTTTCAATGGAAAGATATTCTCTGGTGAGGGTTAACAACAACAAAAATTATTCATTATCATACAAACTGAACTGTGTATCTTTTATTTTATTTCTGGCTCTAATCTGGCAACCCCTTTTCTGGGGACGAGTCAAGTGCAGTGTTCCCTTCCCTTCCTAACTGATCCCAGCAGCCCTATCTTTTCACAGAGCCTCAGGCAGGCGAAGTCCAGAAATGCTTTTCTTTTATTTCAGAGGAAAGGAAATAGAGTCAGACACTTGCCCACCCCCACCAACCCCTTAGTTTCTGCCTCACCCCGAATATGGAGTGAAGGCGAGATAGGGCCCAGTCTCCTATGAACCCTGCCCTTCCCCCAACCCTCCCTCCCTCAAAGCGGCAAGGTTAGAAAAAAATTAACTACGTTGTTCCTCCCCAAGCACTGGACAGAGGCCCTACCGCAGCCAAGAAGGAAGGGAGGGTGCAGGGGAGGGGAAAGGATGACACAGATGCCCCCTTCCCAGGCAGAGAAGCTGCCCTGGCTGGCTGCAGGGGTGGGGGGGGGGGTGGAGGTAGGATATGGGGCAGGGAGACGAGAAGAGCCCTGAAAACCTTTTCCCTTTAACCTGACATATTTATATATTTACAATTATAAGGGGAGGGAAGGAAATTTGGAGTAACAGTTCTTCAAAGGCAGGGAATGAAAGCCAAATAGCACCCCCATCTTGGGTCTTGGTCCTATTTTCCTGCCTCCTAGCTCCAAAAACCTTCAGTAGGAAAAGGGGACACAGGAGGTAGGGGGTGGAGGAAGGGACTGTTTGAGGGTCCTGAGCCTATAGCTCACTCCAAAAGAAGGTGAGACAGCAGAGGAGGGACAGCTGAGTCCCACCAAGAAAAGGGCCACTTGTGCCCTGCCTCTCCACCAGCTCCCCACGTCTCCATGTGGCCTGGGCAGGGGCTATGCCAGTCCCATCTCCTCCAACACGCTGCGTGGCGACTCATCCTCCTAAGGCAGAGACAAACAGAGGGTGACGCAGAGACAGTAGGAAAGGCAGACAGGGAATGAGGGAGGTGGGTGGGCAGGACAACAGCATCACAAGGATGGAGGAAGGACACAGAGAAACGGGGAAGTGGGGAGAGAAAGAGAGAAGCCAATGTGAGTTCAAGGCAGCACAGTGGGGGACCCTTCAGGGGAGTTTCCCAGGCCCCCATAGGAATACCTCCCAGAGCCAACTGTGGCAGAGGGGGGGTTCAGGTTGAGTCCGTCCCCTGCGCCCCCCAGAGAACCAGGGACCAAGTTGGTGAGCAGGGGGGCCCAGCTTAGTATCTGAAGTGAAAGAGTGAAGCTATGACTTGAGGATAGGAAACACTTTCTGAGGGCTGTGGGGGTGGCAAATGGTTAGGACCTTTTGTTCAGTGTTGTGGGCGAGTAAGAGGTTGGCATCAGGTCTCTGAGGTAAGGTGAACTAGACTGCAGAGAGATGAGTCATTGGGGTCCGAGCAGAGCACTAGTAATAGGGGTGTATGTGCCAGGGGATGTGTGTGCTAATATGTATATGTGTATATGTGTGTGTGTGTGTGTGTATGTGTGTGTGTGTAAGGGAATCTGTATCAGTAATGTGGCAAGTTCAATTCTGCTTTTTCTCCTATTGCACCCCTATCTCACCCCCTCCTCAGAGCCAGCTCATGCCAGCTTGTTTGTCACTGCAGATTCCGGTGACTCATCTTCCTGCACCAAGCCTCAGCAGTGGCACAGCAGAGAGGGGGCAAGCAGTAATGGGCTGAGGGCAGGGACACCGGATAGCAGGGTGAAACAACAGCTAGGTGACCTGTTCACCAACCCCCAAGTCCCTACAGCTTTTTGCTTCTGAAAATCAGAGGCTCATTTTGAGTATGTGCATGCAAAAAAAGGGGTAAGGGGGCAGACATCAGGGAAGAAAAGCATTATCTACCATTTGTTTCTTCTCCAATTCTCTGAGCAACCCTTATATGCCAAGAGAAGCAAGAGACAAAGGAGATTTGCCTGCGGTGAGACACCCTGGGTCTTTCCAGGAGAGAATTGACACAGGTGGCTATCTGCCACCACCTCCTCCCACCCCAAACAGGTGAGGGGGCCAGACCCCACAGGGAGGGGGCCCTTTGGCGGTGGTGGGAAGGGGCAGATGTGGCAGGCAGGCAGGGTGTTCAGGGGAGGGAGGGCACCTTCTACCATGATACTCTTCCTCCTCCTCCTCCTCCTCCTCCTCACTGTCCCAGGCCCATACCTCCTGCAGCAGGTCAGCCTGCTCAATAGCTTTCAGCACACTCTTCTTGGAGGTGTCCTGGACATCACCCCCCATCAAGAACTCATCCAAGATGAAGTAAGCCTTCTCAAAATTGAAGATGATGTCCAGCTCGCACACCTGAGAAGAGGGTGAAAAGGCAGAGTAATGAAGTGCATTCCCACCCCACATGTGCCACCTCGTTTCTCAATATGTCTCCTCTTCTTCATGACTACCCTCCAACCTTAGTTCCTGCCCCAGGTCTATGTCCTCCTGACCCCTAGGCCCTAGTACTTGGACCAGGTTTCCTTCTCCTTCTCTTGCCTCTTTCTCCTTGACTGTGGCTTTCGTTGCCTTGTAACTCAGAATCTGTGACATTGTTTTCACCAGCACTGGGTTAGCCTTCTTCCCTAAATTCTTTGGGGCAGGGAAGGAGTCGTTAAGATCAGGAACTGCTGATAAAATCTGAATATGACTTTTGTCCTTTTATGAGAAGTCTGAGCTGAGTTCTAGATGGATTGATTGAGAGGCAGATTCTGGTCTCTACCTCCTCCCCCAGACTGATTAAAGGGCATGGCTAAAGAGGGAGATTATTTACCCTTCTCACTGCTCCAACTTCACCTCTCCCTGGTATTCCAGGGCAGAGATTCCAAGGACCCCAGAGTTGGGAGGGAAGAGGGGATTGCTGAGTATGGAAACAGGGGAGGGTGACTTACGCTGCCAAAGTATTTGTCCAGGAGCTCCACATATCGGTGGATCAGTTCCAGGGTGATGAGCTCATTGTCTTGGCCCTCGATGGCGCAGCAGAAGTAGAGGCTGGCATATCTGAGGAGAGGGGCACATGAGAGACAGCTGAAAGGGCTATTGGCCTGCCCCAGGACCCAGACACTCTGGGCTCAAACCTCTCATTTCTCCTTATTCCAAGCCCAGGGTCTGTGTGGCTTCGGGACAAAACTGGGGTGGCTCCAGGATATACAAATAGTAACTCGCTCAGCCGCTTAGTGCCTCTCACTAACAGGCAACAAACAAACTCTTTCCTCCTCCTGCTCTCTGACCTGCTCGGTTTGACTCAGCAAAAACCTGAGCCAACTAATTTCACCTCCTCAGAGAAGGAACTAGAAATGGTGGTGTGTGTGTGTGTGTGTGTGTGTTGGGAAAGTGGCACAGGATTTATTATTTATGACTGAGACAGCAAGGGACATGTGTAACGGACAAGATATGGCCCTTGGGACAGAAGTATGTGTGTGAAGTAGGTGTGAGACTAGAGCAAAAGTAAGTGGGGAACAAGAATTTCTTCTTTTTTTTTTGTTTTTCCCCAAAAAATATTTTATTGATTTTCCACAGAGAGGAAGGGAGAGGGAGAGTCAGAAACATGGATGAGAGAGAAACATCAATCAGCTGCCTCCTGCACCCCCCCTGCCCCCCACTGGGGACGTGCCCTTGACCAGAATCGAACCTGAGTCCCTTGAGCCTGAAGACCTATGCTCTATCCACTGAGCCAAACCAGTTAGTTGGGGAACAAGAATTTCTTTAAGGTGAATGTAGGAAGGAAAGAAAGCTGGATTTCAGCACTGCCCTCGAGGTGTCCTGAGCCCCAGGTCTCCCCATCCTGGGACTGCATATTACTCAGCTATTTAAACCCACTGCCAAGCCCCCATCAAGCAGGATCCAGGCAAGTCTGAAAGCAGGTGGGGAGTCACCTCTTATAGACAACTTTGAGGTCTCTCCACTCCAGGAAACTGCACATTTTGGGCTTGCGAGCCAGAACAACCTGCATGAGCTCCCGAACCATCTTCTTTCTCTCCTTGTCTGATGTGGCCAGGTACCATTTTTGCAGTCTCAGCTTTCCCTGCCGGCTGAACAGCAGCATGAATCGCATCTGGGGGGAAAACAAGGGGTAGGGATGGGGAAATGAGAGGCAGAGTTGAGGGTCAGAGATTTGGTTCTCTGAGTTTCTTTCCTTCACAAACATACTGCCCCAAACTCATCTAACTCTTCTCCACTCACAGCTTCTATTTTCTTCAAATAATCAGCCCTTGCTCTCAACTCTGGGCATTCCCACCAGCTGGTGCCTTTCCTTCTGGGGGGTGTCAGAGTTTCTGTCTGCCATTTGGATTCAAATCCCTGCTTTACTAGTTGAGTAAGTTGCTTTGGGCAATTACTTTATGTTTCCTGGTCTGTAAAATAGATAATAAAAGTACTTACTTACAAAGTTATTAGGAGGGATTAAATGAGTTGATATATGCAACAGTGTCTGGCACAAGGTAAACACTAACACATCAGGTATAACTATTATTTTTCTCTGACCTCCTGTTTCCAAACCGTTTCCTAAAGGTAAGTACAATACCTACCACAGTGACAATCAGCCCACAGCTGATGTCAGAGCCTCTGTCTGCTTTCTTCCATGCTCCTGTTCACCACCATACTGACTGAAATCAGGTATTCTGTCCCTGGAGAAGCTACCTCAATTCTCCACCCCATCCTAGCATTCACCCTTAAAGATGTCCCTAACACACTGCTTTCCCATCCCGTGCCAGTCCTCTGCCCAGGGGTATCCTTCACGTTAGCACATGGTATTGAGACTCCTCCGCCTCCAAATTCCAGCCTCCTCTCTCTTCAGCCATTCAGGCATTTGGCCACTGATATTCCTCTCTTTCCCCTACACCCCCCCCCCCCCTCTTTTCAATCCTCATCCTAGGATATATCTATCTCCTAGGATGAGGAATATATATATATATATATATATATATATATATATATATAGGTTTGAGAGAGAAATATCGATGTGAGAGAGAAATATTGACCGGTTGCCTCTCATATGTCCATATGTGCCCTGACCTGGAGTGGAGTAGAACTGGCAACCTTTTGGTGTATTGGGACAACACTCCAACCCACTGAGCCACCGGGCCAGGACTCCTCACTTCTCCCTTTCATGATACCTCCCTGTTACATGCCACTCCTTTCCAGTTATCAGATGACCAATTTCTCTTTCCATTTTTCAGTTAGAACACTGCCATCCAGGTGGCTCTCCAAGGGGATGTGTGGAACAGGTCTCAAGCTGGGTAGAGTGGGGAGGAGTGCAGAGCCCTCCAGGTGCACACCCGGGGATGCCCCAGCTTCCAGGTTCCAGGGGTCAGTCCACAGCCTGGAGTTCTCTCCTCTCCACGGACATTCCCAGGGCTGGAATCCCTGGATGTGTGGAGCAGTTCTCGTTGAATACTGTTCAGTAAGCTGAAGATCACAAAGGGTTTGTGTGTTTGTGTGTGTGTGTGTGTGTGTGTGTAAGGGGAAGCGGCATTAGCGAGGTGGGAAGGCAACGGAGGAGCGCCAGGGAGCCGTGCACGTCTAGGACAGGGTGGAGGAGGGGAGCAGGAAGACGGAAGGCCAGGGTTCCGGAAGGAGATCAGGGTCGGGGGGCGGAGAGCCAAGAGCTGCGGAGCCGGGTTCCAAGGCCAGGATCCCCCAGGGCAAGACCTCGAGCCCACGTGCCTTACCCCCCCGCACTCAGCCTCTAGGCGAGCCGGTGGTCCGCCGAGGCAGGACGTCCTCTCCGGGGACCCGGAAACTGTCCCCTCCCACACAGCTCCGACCCGCGGGCCGCCCTCCTCGCCGGGCTGCACCCGCACGCAGTGTGACCCGTGTCCCGCTGCCGCCCCCCGCCCGCAAGCCCTCGCGCCTATTCCTCGGCGACTTCCCTGCGGCAGTGGTCGGGACCCCTCGGATCGCGCGCAACCCGCGCGCTCCCCCTGGCTCGGGACAGTCCCGCCGCCCCCCTCCATCAGCCCTCTCTCGCCCCACTATCGCGCCCTCTCCCCGCCCCTTCTACCGCCCTAAAGCCATGTCCAGCTGCTCTTCCCCCCGAGGCCGGCTGGCCCACCCGCCCAGGACGTGGAGGTCCTCTGAGGACCGAGGAAGACAGAGCGGCCCTCACAGAGGGCGGCCCCCGCGGACCCCCCGCAGGCACAGCCCGCTGCCCCTCGGTCCCCCTCCCCTCCCCTCCCTCTACGCACAACCTACCATCCTGCAGCCTCCGTCTTGGCCTGTCCCTCTCCGGCCGCCGTAGGTGCCAGCTCCACTCCCTGTCTTATCCTTTCTCTGCTTCCTCCCCCTCCCGCGGAAGCCCGTTCCCGCCCCGCCCCTTCGCGCTGAGCGTCGCGCAGGCGCCGTAGCTGCGAGGCACACGCGCGCGGGCGGAGGATGGATGGAGGAGGAGAAGCGGAAGCCATGGCAACCAGGTCCTTCGCCTTCAGCTTCGAGCAGCTATGTTGTCATGGTAACAAGGCTGTCCTGTGGGCTGCTTCCAGGATGGGGGAGAAAGACAATGAGTTCCTCGAGCTTTGTCACCTTGGAGGGGGGAGGGGGGGGGAAGGAAAGGGCGGGAAAAGGGGTGCGAGGATCATTGGAATTTGGGGGGAATGAGGGAGTCCCCATGGAGGGGTGCGGGCAATGGAGAAGGAGCAGGGTAGGAATTGGATGTAGGGCAGGATGAATGAGGAGAAAGGCTGGAAGGCAAAGGGTGGTGGGGGCAGATATGAGGAAGAAGTATAGAGCTCAAAATAGATATATACTGAGAACCTGCTAGATCTAACACTTTAAAAAAAAACTTTTAAAATTGAATTTACTGGGGTGACATTGGTTAATAAAATCATATAGGTTTCAGGTGCACAATTTTGTAATACATCGCCTGTATACTGTATTCTATAGTTACCCCTCCAAATCAAGTCTCTCTCCATCAGCATTTATCCCCCCTATACCCGCTTCTACCCCCCCCCCTTTTCCTCTGGTAATAACCATATGTTTGTCTGTCTGTGACTATGAGTTGGTATTTTTGATTTTTTTTTTTTTTTGCTTAATCCCTTCACCTTTTTCACCCTGTCCCGCACTCCCCTCCAACCCTCTCTGACAGCTGTTAGTCTGTTTTCTATTTAATAGTCTGTTTCTATTTTGTTCATTAGATTCCACATAAAAGTGAAATTATATGGTACTTGTCTTTCTCTGACTGGCTTATTTCACTGAACATAATGTTCTCCAGGTCCATCCATGTTGTCTTAAAGCAGGGGTCCTCAAACTTTTTAAAGTGGGGGCCAGATCACGGTTCCTCAGAGAGCTGGAGGGCCGGACTATATGAACTACTAATTCCTCCTGTAACACCTTGGCTGCGCTCACTGCCCAAAAAACCTAGTGGGCCGGATCAGACTCCTCTGCGGGCCGCATGTGGCCCGCGGGCCGTAGTTTGAAGACCCCTGTAAAGGGTAAGATTTCCTTATTTTTTATGGGTGAGTAGTATTCTATTAGGTAAATGTATGCAGCTTTTTAATCCACTCATCTATTGATGGGCACTTGACTATTATAAATAACATAGGGGTGCATATATTCTTTTAAATTAATGTTTCCGGTTTCTTCATTTAGGGTGTCCCAAAAATGCACACACACAATTTAAATAACTGTGAAGTGTTTATTAAAATATATTTTTATTTTCAAAATTGAGCCATTAGCTGTTAAAGTGTGTATACATTTTGGGGGGATACCCTGTATATTCTCAGAAGTGGAATCACTGGGTCATAAAGTAGTTCCATTTTTAATTTTTTGAGGTAACTCCATATTGTTTTCCACAGTGGCTGCACCAGTCTGCATTCCCACCAACAGTGCTCAAAGATTCCCTTTTCTTCACACCCTCGCCAACACTTGTTGATTGTTTGATTCTGACCGGTATGAGGTGATATCTCATTCTGGTTTTAATTTGAATTTCTCTGATGATTAGTGACAGGGAGTATTTTTTTTCCCTTCGTTTAAAAAAAAATATATTTTATTAATTTTCACAGAGATGAAGGGAGAGGGATAGAGAGTTAGAAACATCAATGAGAGAGAAACATCGATCAGCCGCCTCCTATACTCGCACACCCCCCACTGGGGATGTGCCCACAACCAAGGTACATGCCCTTAACCGGAATCGAACCTGGGACCCTTCAGTCCACAGGCCTACGCTCTATCCACTGAGCCAAACCGGTTTCGGCAGGGAGCATCTTTTCATATGTCTATTGGTCATCTCTATATCCCCTTTAGAGAATTGTCTATTCAAATCTTTTGCCCAGTTTTTAATTGGTTTGTTTGTTTGGTGTTGAGTTTTATAAATTATTTATAAATTTTGGATATCAACCCTTTATCAGATATATTATTGGCGTTCATGTTCTACCATTTAGTGGATTGTCTTTTTATTTTGTTGATGGTTTCCTTTGCTGTGCAAAAACTTTTTAGTTTGATATAGTCTCATTTGTTTATTTTCCTTTGGTTTTCCTTGCCCTAGGTGATATATCAGAAAAAAATATTGCGATGAGAAATATCTGAAATTTTATTGCCTGTTTTTTTCTAGGATTTTCATGGATTCAAGGCTAACATTTAAGTTTTTAATCCATATTCTTTTAAAAATATATATTTTATTGATTTTTTACAGAGAGGAAGGGAGAGGGATAAAGAGTTAGAAACATCGATGAGAGAGACACTGATTCAGCTGCCTCCTGCACATCTCCTAGTGGGGGATGTGCCCACAACCAAAGTACATGCCCTTGACCGGAACCAAACCTGGGACCTTTCAGTCCGCAGGCCAATGCTTTATCCACTGGTCTAAATCGGTTAGGGCCTTAATCCATATTCTTGTGTACAGTGTAAGAAGTATATAGTATAAGATTTGTTTAGTTTTTAAAATGTATTTCTATTGATTTAAGAAAGGAAGAGAGAGTGAGAGAGAGCTAAAAAAATATCAATAATGATAGAGACTCCTTGATCGGCTGCCTCCTGCACATCCCCCACTGGGGATGAGCCCACAGCCTGGGCATATACCCTTACCAGGAATCAAACTGTGACCTGGTTCATAGGTTGACACCCAACCACTGAACCATGCAGGCCGTGCTCTTTCTTCTTCTTCTTCTTTTTTTTTTTTCCTGTAAATTTCTGTCCAATTTAAAAATATATATATTTTATTGCTTTTTTACAGACAGGAAAGGAGAGGGATAGAGAGTTAGAAACATCAATGAGAAAGAAACATTGATCAGCTGTCTCCTGCACACCTCCTACTGAGGATGTACCCACAACCAAGGTACATGCCCTTGACTGGAATTGAACCTGGCACCCTTGAATCCCCAGGCTGATGCTCTATCCACTGAGCCAAACTCTGGTTAGGGCTCTGTCCAATTTTTTCAACACCATTTATTGAATAGACTATCTTTATCAAATATTAATTGACCATGCAGTATGTGCATTCATGAGATAAAGGGGTTTGCATATAAGAGAAAAATTTTAAGTTTTGTCATGCTAAAAGCTTAATGGATGTCTCTAAATAATTTTTGGTGAATAGTGGTGCTATTATTTTTTAGTAGCACTTGAAGCAATTGTTAATAAGGTCTTGTCTTTCTCCACTATGTGCTTCTTTTTTTACTCTCTGTTAAGGAGATAATATTCTTTAGTTGCAAGAGGATGGGCATAATTCACCCTGGGATGCAATCTTGTCTCTGACCCTTACCAGCCTCAGGTAATTTAACTCCCCGTTTCCTCATTTTAAACACGAAGCTAGGAGATTGCAAGTTGTTCTGAAGATGTATTGAAAGTATCTGGCATAACCTAAACACTTGATATCAACAGCAATTATCATTACTTATCTTTCCCAAATTCTTCTACTACTTTTTCTTTCTTTCTTTCTTTTTTTTTATTTTTCATTTTCCTTTCTCCTCTGCTCATACCTTAGGCTTGCCAATGGCATAGACTGCGGCTCGTGAGTATGGCTCTTCCACAAAATACCCTTGAGTGTGGCCCCTTGAGTGTGGCTCTTTGAGTGTGGCTCTTCCACAAAATACCATGGCCTGGGTGAGTCTATTTTGAAGAAGTGGCATTAGAAGAAGTTTAAGTTTAAAAAATTTGGCTCTCAAAAGAAATTTAAATCGTTGTATTGCTTATATTTGGCTCTGTTGACTAATGCGTTTGCCGACCACTGGCATAGACATTGGCTGAACTATTTTGGTATTGTTTTTTAGGTCAAGAATAATATAAATAAAGTGAGTTAATAGATTTAGAAAGAGTAAATCATTATGCAGTGAAAAGACGGAATGGAAGTGTGTAAGAAGGGCAGAAAGCAAAACAAATAAAAAAAGACGTAACCTCTTTCATGGGGGAAAGGAGAAGCTTGTATATAAGGGAGTAATGAGAAGTTAGGTAAGGATGTAAAAGCGAACAGCGAGACAGCCTGTGAAAGTTTGGAAGCTCTAGAGATGGAAACTCCTGCATTCCTGGGAAAACTGACATTGCCTAGAATTCCTTGTCTCAATGAGGTATTCCTACCGAAACAATACGGTTCTTGAGATAATTGTTAGAAATATGGATTTTGTTCAAGTAGAACCAGAGAGTTCAAGTAGTTTTAACAAATTAGAAAACATTGGACTGGATTTCTTTTCTTTTTCTTTTTTTTTTTTGGACTTCTTCATTGTTAGCGAGCAATGAATGTAAAGACCCTATGAGTTATTGAGTCCAATACAGCTTGTGTCTGCAGATGAGTTCAGCTTTGTTATAGTGTGCAGGGGCAAATTGGGAGTTGTTATGATTTTCTGAGCAAGTGAATAACTTGGTGAGCTTTGGCTGGTGTGGCTCAGTTGATTGAGTGTCATTCCCATGCACCTAGAGATCTCAGGTTCCATTTCCAATCTAGGCATATGCCCAGGTTGCAGGTTCTGTCCCCAGTTGGGGCATGTGTGAGAGACAACTGTTCGATGTTTCTCTCTCCCTTCCCCTTCCTATCTCTAAAATAAATAAAAACACAAAAAAAGAATAACTTGGTGAAAACAGTTTTAAGAAAATTAATCTTAAAACTAATGTGGGGGACAATTTGCAAAAAGAGATGGAAGACTGGAAGGTCATCTGGGATGCAGTTTGAGGAATTCAGGCACAAGAATGAAGTGGAGAGAGACAAATTGGAGAGATACCTGTAATGGGCCAATAACTGAAGTTGATAACTCATCTAAGTAGAGAAGAAAAAAGGAGAACCATGTGTGAGTTGGCCTCATCTCTGCAGTGGATTATAAGCTCCTTGTTGGATGGTGTCTTATTCATCTTTGTTTCTTTATAGCACCCTGCACAGTGCTTGTCAATTGGCTTAAAATATGATTGTATACCTGGTTGTCAAATCTAGATATTTAAATCTTACTTCTCTGTACTGTACAGATCATAAATCATAGAAATATACACTTGAAACCTATATAATCTTATTTACCAGTGTCATCCCAATAAAATTTAATATATATATATATATATATATATATATATATATATATATATATATATATATATATATATATATAAAAGCCTAAGCAACTGAACGACTGGTCAACCAGTCACTATGATGCTCACTGACCATTAAGTGGCAGACGCTCAATGCAGAAGCTGCCTGTTGATGGTCAATATGCTCCCACAACCAACCTCCTGTGGTTAGCCAACCTCCCACCGGTCAGGCTGGGGGACCCCATCTGTGTACAAATTTGTGCACCAGGCCTCTAGTTAATAAATGAAATTTAAAAATCTTACTTCTTACCCCCAAAATGATAAAATCTATTTTTGTATAAATGGAAAAATGGGAGAGGTGAGATTCTCCTCCATAGGTACAGATGGTGTTTGTGTTGTCACTCTACAAACTGTGCTGACACCAGCCTATTCCTTCCCTCATCTGGTTGTAGAGGTGGTTCCTGCAGTTGTTGGAAGGGGGACTCGGATATCCTCTGAAACCTTTCAACTCTGTAAGTCTATGATCTGAGTTTCTCCTTTGTGATGCTCTCTACACCTATCTTTTGTGCATTCTTTAAGTAGTTCGTAGTTCCTTGATGATGTCATTCGCAGTCATCTCCGGCTTTTTGATACATTTTTATTTTTATTTTTTTTTTTTTTTTTTTTTTTTTTTTTAAATCAATCTTTATTGTTCATATTATTACAAAGGTTCCTCATTTCTTCCCCCCTCCACCAGGTTCCCACCCCACCCTCTGCCCCCTCCCCATCCCCCATTGTCCTCATCCATAGGTGCACAGTTTATGTTCAGTCTCTTCCTCCCTCCCTTTCCCCGATAGTAAATCCCTTTTCAGATAGTAAATCTGTTACTTAGCATTTTCTCATATCAATAATACCTCCACATGCCCAATGATACACTTCACACAAAAGACATTTTCAAATAGGTCAACCAGCCTCATCCAGGCCCCACCCAAGGCACTCACAGATCAACACCCCAGCGCTATACTAACTCAACACATCCAGATCTAAGCCTTCATCACTTGATTCAGCAGACCCTCAAGTTCCCGCAAAAGTTTCCAGCCATGTCTGAGAGGCAGCCGTGGGCAGGGACAGGCGAGGAGCGAGCTGTTTCGGGCCTGGATGCTCCGGGCCTGGCCTCTGTTGCTCTGGTTCGTTCCACAACCAGCTGCTCCGGGTCTGGTCACTGCCGCTCCCGACCTAGTTGCTCTGGACTTGGCTGTTGCTGCTACAGGCCTGGCCGCACCCGACCCGGCTGCTCTGGGCCCGGTTGCTCCGGTCCCGGCCGCTCCGGGCCTGGCCGCTCCCAACCTGTCAGCCGCTGCTCCGGGCCTGGCCACACCCAACCCAGCTGCTCCGGGCCTGGCCGCTCCCAGCCTGGCAGCTGTTGCTCTGGGCCTGGCCGCTCCCAGCCTGGCAGCCGCTGCTCCGGGCCTGGCCGCACCCAACCCAGCTGCTCCGGGCCTGGCCGCTCCCAGCCCGGCAGCTGCTGCTCCGGGCCTGGCCGCTCCCAGCCTGGCAGCCACTGCTCCGGGCCTGGCCGCACCAGACCCGGCTGCTCCGGGCCTGGCCGCTCCCAGCCTGGCAGCCGCTGCTCCGGGCCTGGCCGCACCAGACCCGGCTGCTCCGGGCCTGGCCGCTCCCAGCCTGGCAGCCGCTGCTCCGGGCCTGGCCGCACCAGACCCGGCTGCTCCGGGCCTGGCCGCTCCCAGCCTGGCAGCCGCTGCTCCGGGCCTGGCCGCACCAGACCCGGCTGCTCCGGGCCTGGCCGCTCCCAGCCTGGCAGCCGCTGCTCCGGGCCTGGCCGCACCAGACCCGGCTGCTCCGGGCCTGGCCGCTCCCAGCCTGGCAGCCGCTTCTCCAGGCCTGGCCACTCCCAGCCTGGCAGCCACTGCTCCGGGCCTGGCCGCACCAGACCCGGCTGCTCCGGGCCTGGCCGCTCCCAGCCTGGCAGCCGCTGCTCCGGGCCTGGCCGCACCAGACCCGGCTGCTCCGGGCCTGGCCGCTCCCAGCCTGGCAGCCACTGCTCCTGGCCTGGCCGCACCAGACCCGGCTGCTCCGGGCCTGGCCGCTCCCAGCCTGGCAGATGCTGCTCCAGGCCTGGCCACTCCCAGCCTGGCAGCCGCTGCTCCTGGCCTGGCCGCACCAGACCCGGCTGCTCCGGGCCTGGCCGCTCCCAGCCTGGCAGCTGCTGCTCCGGGCCTGGCCACTCCCAGCCTGGCAGCCGCTGCTCCTGGCCTGGCCGCACCAGACCCGGCTGCTCCGGGCCTGGCCGCTCCCAGCCTGGCAGTCGCTGCTCCGGGCCTGGCCGCACCAGACCCGGCTGCTCCGGGCCTGGCCGCTCCCAGCCTGGCAGCTGTTGCTCTGGGCCTGGCCGTTCCCAGCCTGGCAGCCGCTGCTCCAGGCCTGGCCACACCAGACCCGGTTGCTCCGGGCCTGGCTGCTCCCAGCCTGGCAGCTGCTGCTCCGGGCCTGGCCGCTCCTAGCCTGGCAGCCGCTGCTCCAGGCCTGGCCACACCAGACCCGGCTGCTCCGGGCCTGGCCGCTCCCAGCCTGGCAGCCGCTGCTCCGGGCCTGGCCGCACCTGACCCGGCTGCTCCGAGCCTGGCCGCTCCCAGCCTGGATGCTCCGTGCTTGGCTACTGCTGTTCTGGGTCTGGCTGCTCCCAACCCGGCTGCTCTGGGCCCGGCTTCTCCGGGCCCAGCCACTCCGTGCCTGGGTGTTCCTGGACTGGCCACCCTGGGCTTGGCCGCCTCTGCCTCAGGCCTGGCTGCCACTGCCCCAGGTCTGGCTGCTCCAGTGCTGGCCGTTGATGTTCTTGTTCTGGCTGCTGCTGCTCTGGGGCCTGGCCACTGCTGCTCCGGGCCCAGCTGCCACTGCCTTGTGCCTGGCCACTCTAGGCCTGGTCGCCGCTGTTCCAACATTCTGTCCCTTTTTTCTCTTTTTTTTTTTCTTTTTAAAAAAAAAACAAAAACGCATTTATGTTGCAATGTTGGCTGGTGCGTTGAGTTCTGACTTAGTCTTTGATTTTTCAAGATCTTCTTTGTATTCTTTCTTAAGTAATTTTACTATCATTTGCTCTCACTTGATTTCTTCACATTGAGAACTTGTTTGGTTTCTTCCTCCTTGTCCTGGGAGCTCAGCAGGTTGGCCTGTGGCATCCCTTTGTTCTCCGCGGGCTCCCGCGCTGCTCCAGCCTGTTGCTGGGGTCGGCGACGCCCAGGAAGCAGCCCCCGTCCTTGGCTCCATTGCCCGCGCTCAGCAGTCGAAGGCTCAGGGGCACCCCCCCCCCCTGGGGGCCCCGTCGCCCGGCTCCTTGCTGGCGCCCGGCTGGCCGGTGTCCGGCAGGGGCTCCTGCTCCACGTCGCGTTCCTCCAGTCTGGAGCTTTCTTTCTCCCTCCTACTAGGGGAGTCCAGGATCAGAGTCAACAGACTGTCCTCTGCGCACAGTGTGCGCGACTCCGGGGGCTCGGCCTTTCGCCGCGCTCCCAGGACTCCACCTCACAGCTCCGTCTCCCCCTGCCCGAGCCTGGGTCCCCAGGGACTGGCCCAGACCTGGAGTTCGGGGCGGTGTGGACTGAGGCTCAGAGCCGCCGCCGGAGGCTTTGTTTCTTCTGGCTAGGGTAATCCAGCATCAGAGTCAACATTCAGTTCTATGCGCGCCATGTGCGCGCGACTCCGGGGGCCCCACCTTTCGCCATCCCCCGGGATTGTCTCCCCCTGCCGGAGCCTGGATCCCCAGGGTCTGGCACATAACTTGGGGTTCAGCGCTGCCGGTTCAGGGGTTCAGCCCAGGCTGGGGGTTCTATGTCCTTCCTGCTAGGGACCGCCGGGCAGCACCCAGCCCTCTCCTCCTCTCCGGCTGCGACTTCTCCGCGCGCGCGTGCGTGCGAGCGCGCCACATGTCTCCGTACCTTAGGCTTTTTTTCAGCTCCTCTGATTTTCCTTCTGGTTTTCTCCCTCCTTCCTATTGTAGAGTTTTCAGTCAGTCGACTACCTGTAGCTCTGGGCAATGTCCACTCTACATTTTAGTTGTATTCCCTTGAAATTGTTGTGAGCTGCTGCGGCTAGGTGTGTACCCGAGCAGCCATCTTGGATCCTCCTAGGGCAATATTTTTCTTGATACATTTTTAAACAAAAACTGAGCAATTGGGATCTTCTCATATGATGTTTCTAGTGGTCCTGGCAATTAAAATATTCTCTGTGGTAGATGTTTGCCATTCTGTTTCACCTCCAAGCTCTAAACCCCCTTCCTAGGATTTAGGAATCTCCACCTTATGAATCTCTGGGAGCTAGAACAACCTTCCAGTGTAGCATTTAAAATGTCCAGATATTGGCTTTTACAGCTTTCTTTGCACCCACAGCATGTCTACTGGATTTGGCCAATCTGTGCATCCACCAGGACTTTGGTCCAGGAGGGAATGAGGTGGGGATGGACGGTGGAAGGTAGTTAAGACTCTAGCAGAGGACTGTAGGATAGCAGTGGGTTAGTCCCAAATCACACCAGTGCCCCCACTCCACCCTTACTGGACATGACAGTGCCATTATGTCACTCATGCTATGTTGCCTATTGGCATAGGACCTTCCATTTGAAAATTCCATTGGCCTCTCAGACTTCACTTCCCCCCCAAATTACTTCCTCCTGCCTTTCCCTGAAACCATCCCATCTCTAGGTTTCCCATGTGGACAATGTCACTGCTTTTTCCTAGGCTTGCAGACTTTTAAGTCTGGGACGTGGCAGGTAACATAAAAGTATGGCTATTCAAGGGACGTCAGTTAGACTTGCCTGACTAGACTAGGAGGGATTATCTGGAAGAGAGGGAGACAGCTGGCTGGGTTATCAGAGGGAGAAGGCAGCAGTTTGAAAAACCAGCCTGGTGGCAGGATTTCATCCTCATGTGTATGCCTTTAACTTGCTTTGCTGTTATTGTTACTTTGTGGTTTTGTTTACACTGTTTTCTGGAATGCCCTGCCATTCCCTTACCCACAGACCAAAACTCATTTTATTCACAGTTTTAAGTTTCAATCCAGCCTTTACCCTCTAATCTGGCCTATAGTGGTCATTTTTACCCTCTTCTTTGCAATCATTTTTGCAGTGACTTGCACAGTGTTTCAGCTTGTTTGTGTCTTTATAGTCAGAAACATCACTTATACTTTTTATAAAGTGCTTCACAGCACCCAGTATAAAGTAAGCTTTTCTTTTTTCCCCCTTTTCTTATTCATTCATTTGTTTATTTATTTTTTCTTTCTCTCTTTTTTTAAAGTTAAGCCTTTAAAATAAATACTTATTAAGTTGAATGTAGTTCAAACTTGGCAAGATTTTGGTGGAAGCCACAGCTGCTTTGCTTCAACAAAGAGCTTTCCACTGGAGTCAAGGCGACATCTGGTGGCTAGGGGACCAAAGGCTACATCAGGATGCTGGTGTTCAGGTTGGTAAGGCAAAGGTGTAAATGCAGAACATGCTGATGGCTGGCATGAGGGCAGCACCTTTGCTCCTGACTTCAACGGAGCTTTGCTCTGTGTTCACAGAGACCGGTGTTCACTGATGCCATGAAGAAGGCATACTGATAAGGTGCAGTGGCAAGGAGTACAGACATGTCCCATTGCCTGGGCCTAAGTAATAATAATAACAGCAGCAAGTTATTCAACCTCTGCCTGTCTTAGTTTCCTTATCTTTATACTAGAGGCCCAGTGCATGAAATTTGTGCATGGGTGAGGTTCTTAGGCCTGGCCGGCGATCAGGGCTAATGGGGGCCTTTTTGCTGCTGGCTGGGGCCTGCCAGACAGGGGAAAGGGCCAGGGGGAGTTGGACAGCCATGGGAGGTTGGCTGTGGGAGTGTACTGACCACCAGGGGGCAGCTCCTGCATTGAGCGTCTGCTCCCTGGTGGTCAGTGCATGTCATAGTGACCAGTCGTTCTGGTTGTTCTGGTCGTTCTGGTATTCCCATTGCTTAGGCTTTGATAGATAGATAGATAGATAGATAGATAGATAGATAGATAGATAATAAGTGTTTGCTACTATTAGCACTGTAACTGGACAACCAAAGGGTCTGGGCTGACTGATATTACTTGAACCAATTAAGCAGAGATGGGGTTGAATCATATATGAGCATTTACTCCAATAATATTGGCAGTAGGGGAGAGCAGGAGGTCATCCACAGAATTCTGCTCTCCTCTCCCCATAAACCAGCTGCTTATATTGGGTAGAAGGACAAAGATTACATCGGAAAGTAGGAATTACAGGTATGGAAAGCGGGCATGGGATAATCATTACAGGTTACAAGTCATGCGGGCTAGAGGGGCTCACAGAGGCAGGTGCCTCCAGGCGCCCAGGGACCAGATTACAGGAAACGGGGCTGGGGTTGTAAAGAGCAGATGCCTCCACTAGGTTGTTTCATCCACCAGGCTGTGAATCCTTCCACAATGATAGGCAGTTCTCGGACAGGAGGATGGACTGCATTCCAGTGTTAGGTCCCATGTCCCAGGGCATACAACTCTCAGCCAGGCTAGAATGTGCTTTCTCTAATCAGAACGGAATCATGGTTAACAGAGCATGAATAATATTATAATTGTAGTTGCTCTCCAATATTCTATTTCTACCCCTAACAGTACCACAGACAAATGTACTTGAGGAACCGTCTTTTAAAAATTATTTGGAAATATATGGTGTCTCCTTGACAAGTTTCACTTTGATGGAATATTTTCTGCCATTGAGGGATTTACAAATTTCATACTCATTGCCAAACGTGGGCAGGCAGATAAATAATTTCACTGTGTGAGATTTACAAGAAATCTTCAGTAATGGTGCTGGAAGCAGATCTGGTTTTGTTGTTGTTTGTTTGTTTATCTCTATAAGAAACAGAGACAGGAAGAGGGACTTAGGATGGCCAAGGAGAGGGCAGGCTTTGCACTGTGAGGCTGCATCATTACCTTTGTCCTCAGAACATCTGAAAAAAGCAGAGGGCACTGTTAAATGGGACACTTTCTGGAGCAAATGCCCTTTGCTGTCATGCAAATAAACCCAACCAAGATGGCTATGGCCACAGAAAGCAGGAGGGAGGCTTGGGTTTTCCCGACAATGGAGGAAGCCAAGCTTTCCGCCTGCCCTTGCCCGCCAAGGCCTCCACTCAAGGCTACAAAGTTTTAATGATAGAAGATACATAAACCCAAACAGAAATGGCGGCAGCCACAGAACTGGAAAGAACAGGAGGCTAGGGTTGCCAAGCCAAGCTTTCTGCACACCCTGTCCGGCCCAGGCCTCCGCTTAAGGCTACAAAGTTTCAATTATAGAAGATACATAAGTCCCAATAGAAATGGCTGCCTCTAGTGTATATATATATATATATATATATATATATATATATATATATATATATATAGTATATATTGTATATATTGTATGATCTTATTTGTGAGAAAGTAACAAATATTTTAAATATTCTTATAAATGCTTACCAAAGTTCTGAGAGTTCTTACCCAAGAAACTGGAGCTTACTAAGTTCCCACTTTTAATCTGTTGAACTGTTTGAATGTCTTACAATAAGTATGTGTTCTTTTTAAAAAATATATACATTTTTTTGATTTCAGGAAAGAAGAAGGAGAGATAGAAACATCAATGATGAGAGAATCAGTTGCTTCCGGCACAACCTCTACTGAGGATCAAGCCGGTATTCCGGGCTCTATCCACTGAGCCAAACAACTAGACAAGCGCATGTGTTCCTTATCACTTAAAAAAGTCCCCTCATCTTAGACCCTGACTGCTGAAGGATCCTTACCAAGTGGTCGTCCTGGCTTTCTTAGAACACTTCCAGCGATGGAGAACTCCTTACCTCTTAACTATCAGGCAGTGTTTTGACCAGGACCCTTCCAGATGATAATTACTTCCTATTAGGATATGATCTAGGATTCAGGGGCTGGTTCTATCAATCTTGTTTTGAAGGGCCTGGAGCTGGATGGTGCACAATTTTGACAGATAGTTCTTGGTATATTTTTTAGTTTAAAAATTATTTTTGAAAATATGATCAGAAACTAATGTCTTCTGGTGATCTCACTCATATGTGGAATCTAAGTAACAAAATTAACTGATGAACGGAGTGGATCGAGAGACATGGAAGCTTGGAACAGAGTGCAGAATCTCAGAGGGAAGGTGGGGAGGGTGGGTGGTGGGAGGTAATCAATCAAAGACCTTGTATGCATATATGTGTGACCCATGGACGCAGACAATAGAATGGTGAAGGTGGGGAAGGGGAGACAGGGAAGCTGAAGGGGGCCATGGGGGGGGGGGAGACAATGTAATACTTTCAACAATAAAGATTTTAAAAAAGAAAAAAAAAACTTTTCTGGGAAGAGTCTTCAAGTTACTAGAGGAAGAGAATAAAATACTTTTTAGGATGCCATTTTAAAAGAGGATATGAAGCCCTAACCAGTTTGGCTTAGTGGATAGAGCGTTGGCCTTCAGACTCAAGGGTCCCAGGTTTGATTCCAGTCAAGGGCATGTACCTTTGTTGCAGGCACATTCCTAGTGGGGAGTGTGCAGGAGGCAGCTAATCGATGTTTCTAACTCTCTCTCCCTCTCCCTTCCTCTGTAAAAGAATCAATAAAATATATTTTAAGAAAATAAAGAGGATATGAAGAATGTACATAACAAAAGAGCTTTGGTTTTCAAGGGACCTGATATGTAAATGGGGGTGGGGATAGTGTGCACACCTGAGCATACATGAATAAAAAGCACTGCTACATTCCAGGAAAAGGGAAAAAATCAGTAAATGCCAAGAGGAGTGTGAGGATATTGATTGAATCCATGGAAATGCTGGCTGGAGCAAATGGACTTAGTCTGGATTTTGATAATTGGGGACGGGGTAGGTGCAGGGCACAGGAGCATTTGGTGGTAGAAAGAAATGGTGTGAATAGAGATGGAAACCCAGGGGGACAGTGGGTGTGTGCAGGCCTGTCTGAGTGGTAGAAGGTGTTTGGGGGAACCCTCTTTTCTTTTTGAGGATGATGCCCAGGGGGGAATCATGCCCACACAGTATGTCCCTGGAGCCTTCTTGCTGAGCGCCCGAGACCAGTCCTGTGGGCTTGCTGTGGACTTGCCACAGCCCGTGTGTGTGTGTGTGTGTGTGTGTGTGTATGCCTGGCCCATGTGAATATGTTTCCTAAAGATCCCTTCCACCGGAGATGTCTGTGAACTGACAGAGTTTTGATTTTGTCCTGTGTGAGACGTGGAAAATAAAGGCGGGGACTGTTTTTGAAATGTTCTTTTTATTTATTTATTTTTATTGTTTTAAAAAACATTTCTGCTTTTTACATATCAAAAGTGAAAAAGTATATAATTCAACATAATTTCAGAAACATTGGACCCTACATTTGGGTCTCCTTGTGAGTATAGTTGTGGCTATCACTGTCCAGTGCATAATGAGAAGAGAAAACAACAGCAACAAAGGGCCAAGGTTTTTCACTGAAGAGCACATTGGGATGATTAGGGTTCTATTAGGATGCATTCATTTGACATCTATGTGCAATTCTTCAATAAATTGGTCTTCATGCCATACCCCTTAGCTAGCTGGTTTTCAGGAAAATTTCCTAACCGGGGTAGTTGAGCCTGAATTCACGGTCTCTCTTTCATTCCCCCCTCTCTCTTTCTCACGTGTCCACCGCTCACACACAGCAGCCGGAAATGACACACCGAAGTGAGTCACCAATGCAGCTGTGAGTCACCCAATAATTGAGGAAAGTTCTATCCTGCTAGGTCGTGCATCCCTTTGCACTCCTGCTCCTAAATACATTGGAAAATTTTAAAATCTCTCTGTCCTCCCTCTAGTCTCTCTCGCCCACCACATCCTTTTGGTCCGGAAAAAAGAAAGTGATAATCTTGGCAGGGGTCCTAATCCATCAAGTGGAAAGGAAAGGAGAGTGACGGGGTTCAGGCAGCCACAAGGTGGCAGTGTGGGCCCCTCACGCTTCCGCCCAGAGGGGTAATGGCAGCTAAATGACTAGACTCCTGAGATGCAAATCACACAGCTCACAAAGGAACACTTTAAGCAAGTTTAAATAATATGCTTTTTTTCTTTTTAATAGTCCTCTTTCTCTCTAACAAGCACACAAGAAAGTGATAAATATTCAAGCACACCTCTGTCATCCTACCCTCCCCACGAGGAGATTGGAGCCAAGAGCCAGGCACACCTTCTTCCTCTATTCCTGCAAAATCAAGTTTGTGGGAAGCAGAAACCTGCTTCTATAAGTAAACAAGTCACCTACACTCTGAAATAATAGATGCTCACTGTTCCTGGGGAGGGAGACCGCCAGGCCAGGGTGAGACGCTGCAATTGGTAGGCAGTTGCTCTGCCATTCCTCAGCACCTCTGCGCTGGAGAAGGATGGATCTTGCAATGAAAAGGTGTTTCTTCCATTGGTTTCTGGCCCAATGCCAGCCTCCACAGCAGTGGCAGACAGTGCAAGAGTGAGGGCAACGTGACTGGAACACAGTTTCTCCTGTAAGCCTTGCGGGGCCTCAGGCGATCCAGATCTGAAGACCCCAAAAGGCAGAGTGATGGGCAGGAGCAGCTGCACACATGACTCTGCGAGTTTTACAGTCGGATTTGGAGAACTTCAGGGAGCAGTGCTTCCGAGGTCCCTGCCAGGGTCTCCACTGGGGAGTTTTCTTGAAAGGTCTCCTTTCTCTCCTTTGGAGAGGCTGAGGTCTAAAAGGCAGATTTACCATTAAAAAAAAAAAAAAAAAAAAAAAAAAAAAGCGAGTATCTTCTCTCTGTCCAGAAAGATTAATTAAAAAGTTCTTTTCTTCGCAGTTTCTTCTTCTCTGATACATCTCCAGTTCTGTCCCAGTTGAGAACTTCTTTTTTTCATGGTCAGGGTTCCATCACTTGGCCCATGAAAAGGACTGTTCCTGAGGATGGAAGAATCGTGGGAAATGAGAATGGGAAGGGATGGCAGAGCTCCCCAAGCGTGAAGTTAGGGGTGAACTAAGATGAGTGAGACGTCTGGAGTCACAGCTGCTTTAGTGACTAAGCTAGGACGGGTCCTGGCACAGCACTCCATCTATGGGAGAGCACTGTCTTTGAGGAGGGAGGAGGAGCAGAGTTATGGATTTTTTGCCTAGAGTTCCCGGGTAAGAGGGTGTCTACGCTTGTCAGGACCAGTGCCTGAAACGGGGAGCACTGCGGCCTCGGCTCACCTGTGGGGTTGTGCCGCACCACAAAGAGGAAGGGTCTGTCCATGATGATTTCCTCAGGGGCCATTCGGGCTGAGACGACAATGGCTGGAAGAGAAGGGACAATATCTTAGAACCAAGGGACGGTTCCTGGACCCGAACCTTGAAAGTTTAGGGAAGTCTCCTGAGGCCTGGTTTCTTTCAGGAGCTTGGTAGAGATCCATCAACTGCTCTCCTTCAAACAGACATTTATCTAAACCCCTTTAGGGCATATTAATTCCTTAAGTTAACTAGCCACTGTGAGAACAACCCAGACTTTCCTCTGGGAGGTTTTTCACATTCAGAGGCCCTCATGAGCTGCTGGAGTCAGGGAAAGCAGGCCCATTTTCTTGGCTGAGAAACACCAAGGAGGAAAGGACAGTATCCCCCGCACAGGAAGTGCTGCTCTGAGAGGCCTGGTGACGCAGGACAGAGGGAGTTCATTCCAGGTGTAGGTGCCTGAGGGACCCCTCCTGTAAGCCTTGGGCCAAGACTTGCCAGGCCTCACCTGAGCCTGACTCACCTGTAGAGGAGGATGCCTCCGTGCCTCTCTCATTCACCTTGATCTTCACTTTTTGCAGGGCCTGCGATACATAAAGAGGCTCTTGATCTGAAACAGGAGTGGATACAAGAGTAGATCAGATCGGTTTTCCGGGAACAGCTCCTTTATCTTCTAAGGGGCCACACAGCCCTCCAAGATAAGAAATGAAAGGAAAATCTCTTACCTGAAAAAGTGGAGAAGTCTGCCTGACTTGGATTAAAGATGTTGGTCATCCCCAAGTTCTCCAAGGGCCTCCTGAGGTCAACTTCACTCTCCAGGGAGAACCTACAGGCAGGAGCAGAAAACAGCTCAAACTCAGGCTGTCTCCGGCCACCTCTCCCAGTCCCTCCCAGGCATCACCCTGGCATTGGGACTGATGTGAAAGTAGAAGAGGGAGGCTTGTTATTTCAAGGTCTCTGCTTGCTACAGGTCAAATATTAATGAACATTCTTATGACTAATTACTTTTCCCAAATAAGACAGGAGTTGATTCTGTCTTAGGGAAAACTCTGGTCTGTAGATTGTGTTTCTGAGAGCTAACCTGAAGAAGACTCAAGCAGCGAGGCTTTAGGCTGTTCTCTGCTCCCCATCAGAGCACAACTAATTACTTCCATTCTTGGGTGGGAAGGAGGGGGAGAGAGAGAGGGAGAGGGAGGGAGAGAGAGAGAGAGAGAGAGAGAGAGAGAGAGAGAGAGAACTAACCAACTAAATTGGGGTAAGCATGGTGGGAGGCTTTCCTACAATTCTGGAATTATCCAGCCCCAGCCTTCTCCACTCTGCTTCTGCAGAAGGACTTAGAAAATCTGTTAGACACTATAATTCCAGTTGCTCCATCTGCAGAAGTGATTCCTTTTGTTCCCATTTTTGGAGGTTGACTTGAGAAGATGGGGTGGGAGTGAGGGGCATTCATAAAAAGGTGAAGGCAGATTTAGCCTCTGACCTCTAGTATCTCTCTGGCTCTTCCTTTGGCTGGCTTTTGTTGGATATTCTGAGGGAGGCAAATGCGGTGGCATAGTCTAGAAAGCCCCTCCTTGCCCTCTAGCAGAAATGGGAGGAGGGATGATGAGAGGAATCTTAATCAAACCCAGGCAGTTTCCCATCAGCCTCCCACACATGTCCCTGCCCTGCAAACATCACATTTGGGAAACTCCACACGGGGCTGTGTTTCCAGGAGAGAGGAGAGGCAGGAGATGAGGGGATTAGGGCAATGGCAAATGTGGCTAGAGCCAGGGGTGGCTTACTTGGGCAGAATCAGGAGGCGGGGCAGACGGGTCATATTTCCTTTCCACTGGCTGATGAGCTGGGCATCCAGAATGTTGGTGAGGGCTGAGAGAGGCACCTTTTTTTCGTAGGGAGCAGCAATGAACATGCTGAGAGTGTCCCCATGGTAGGGCAATTCCAAGATGTCGTAGTAATGGCCATCAGGGGTGGAAAACTCAGCTGTGAAGACACCAAGATGGCACTTTGAAAATGATTCCAGCTCTTGTTGATTCTAACACAGCACTAGATTTTCAACCAGTTCTCCTATCCTCTCCATTCTTTTGGAAGCCAACTTTCCCTTCTGGCTTTTGAGGCTCCCACACCCACAGCTCCCCCATTCACTGTTTTCATTTCCATTTCCCTTATTTCCTGCCAATTCAGTTTCTCTGTCTCTTTCTGACTTTCTTTATATTCACTTCTGCTTCCCCATACCCAGTTACTAATTCATTCCAGTCCTCTTCTCCTGAATCTCAACTTCTATGTAGCCCTTCCCCAAGCAGGATTTGTGGACCATATGAGGATGTGAGATGGGGTCAAGTGGCCAGATGTGGGCCTGAGGGAACTGGTGGATTTCAGCTTCATCTTGCATAAGATAAAGCTACTTTCTGCTGCATAAGATAAAGCTACTTTCTGATCCTAGTGTCTCCTATTTGGGAAGTGTTTGTTAAAGCTGAGGTATATTCTAGGGTTTCTCATCCCTAAGAGGGGAATACCTAGGGATGGGGTCCAGTAGGTATAGGGTTTGGGGAAGGGAGTCTTGCACTTACTGTAGTTGAACTTGCTGTTCTGAGACATCATGGGCACCGAGACAGTGCTGCCATCGGACTTGTGGAAGAGGCGGTGGTGGGTGCCCAACTCTGGGAATGGTGTCTTCCAGTGGCCATTGAAGTACAGGGCATTCACTAGTACCAGGCGTGTCAGGCTGTCCACGGCCCCTTCACCAAGTAAGTCACTAATCATGCCTATGGGAAAAGCAGGTGATCAGGAGCTAGATATTTTCTTAATCATCTTAGATAAGTTCTCTTCAATTCACAGGCTTCAAATGGATGTGTGTCTATTGAAGTGATCCAGTCACAAGATAGTGTGGGGGTTTAGATAAACCAGTCTAGCTGTTTTCAACCTGTTTCATCTTCCTAAGGATCTCAGAAAGCCTTTGCACACTTTCTTGAGCCTGGGATCTTGTCTAGGATCAGACCTGGAAACTTAGGTCTTCCCTTATTTTGCTCCCTTGAAGGGATGTGTGTGCTCCTTATCATGGTTATTACCATTCTGACAAAGTTGTACAGCACTTTTTAGGGCTGCCTTTTGAGTTGGTTCATGAGAAGACCTAATTATGACAACTATGACACTGATTCTTAAATCACTTGACCTTCTGCCTACAGAGAAAAGAATGCTGAAAGGGAAAGGTTGGTATATTTGGGATTTGTTTCCAAAACCCCTTTCTTGGCAGGCCTGTGGACTCTGCTTCCTTTTCTTGCCTGCTCACCTTTTGTGTGTCTCTTCACCCAGTCATTGACGATGAACCTGGCTCTCTCAATCTCTGAAAAGTCCACCTGCTTGACTGTGGTGCGGAACAGCCTGAAGAAGTGAGGCATGAAACCTTGAACCAGCTTCAGATCCCGCTGGACGAAGATGGCATCGGCGATGCTGATCTCATCCTTGTTCCATGGCCCCATGAGCTCCTTATACAGCTGACGAAGGGCAGGGGCCATGCCCTTCTCTGTGCCGGAGGAAGGAAAGACACATCAGGCTCACGTTCAACCAAGGGATCCCAGCTGGGCCAACCCTCCCTCATGGATGGGGCTCTCTGCTCCCCTAGGTTTCTCTAGAGGGAGCGTTCATTCCAAATCTTAATCTCTTTTGCTTCTCCCTCTTTTTCTCAAAAATCTGCATGAGTGCCTCCCCCCTACTTTCCCCATCTCTCACCTTCAATATCGAATTGCATTGCTGCTTGTATCTGCTGCCTGGTTTCTCCTCTGGTTGTTAGCTGCAGCATGGCGAGGACTGAGGCCACGCCATAGGGTGAGAAAAGCACATTACGGTCCTTGGAGGCCTGGGCCACCTGCTGAAACACCTTCACTCCAAAATCTGTGACCTTATGGGCCGCCTGAAGCTGGCGATGGTCTGAGGCAGATCCTTCACCAAGGATGGAGGCCAGGCCCAGAGCTAGGCAGGCAAAGACCAGAGACGCTTTCATCCTAGAGCAAGTGGGAAAGAAGCTGATGAGAGCTGGTTCTAGAAGAATGGTGAATGGGGAGGGGAGATGACATCCCAGCCATGGGCTGTGCTTCCCATGTTTGTGGTTGACAGGCGCTAAATGAACACAAGGACAAGATTCATTAAGAAACCATGATGTGGCCCTGGTCAGTGAGGCTCTGTTATCCCGTATACCAAAAGGTGGTGGACTCAATTTCCCGTCAGGGCACATACACAGGTTTCAGGTTCAATTTCTGGTATGGGTGATTGCAAGAGGCAACTAATTGATGTTTCTTTCTCATCTTTCTCTCTCTCTCTCTCTCTCTCTCTCTCTCTCTCTCTCTCTCTCTCTCTCTCTCTCTCTCTCTCTCTCTCCTCTGTTCTTCCTTGCTCTAAGATGAATTTTTAAAATGGTTAATAATAATTTTTAAAAAAAGGAAACTGTGATGGGTTCAGATTCTGCAATCACTGCTATAGAGAGGGCAAGTTATGGCTGCAGGTCTTGGGGAGGGGATGAACAGAGGCAAAGTGGGGATCTTGGATGGGGAAATTCTGTGCAGGGACCTTCCCTACCTTAACCCAAGGGAAAAGATGGAGAGAGTTTGATTTTCTCTTACCTGAAGTTCTCAAAGTGCCTTGTGAATGGCGGTTTGTCCAGCTGCTGCTGCAGATTATGGTGATTCTGTTGCTGCTGGAGAGGGGTGTGTCTCTCTTGACAGTGCCTTTAGCGCTGCAGCCAAACACAGCTGTGCTGTTAGGGAGGCAGTTGCCTGCCTTTATACCAGAAATGGGCAGGAAGTAGATTAACTCATGGCTCAGCCCCACCTACTTTCTGGCTTTGGAAGTCTGACTCCCTGAGGCATGTGTGTTCGTGCTGCTGCTGTGTGTGTGTGTGTGTGTGTGTGTGTGTACGTGTGAAAGGGCTCAGGAATGATTGAGTAACCCCCCACAGCCTTGACCTAGGGGCCTCCCCTGATTTTGCTGCCTTCCACCTGGGTCCCTGTCTCTCTGGATGTTACGGCAGCCTGAACCCTGGCAGTGCCAGACTGCCTGAAATGCCCAGTGTTTAACATCACCTCCCCCGGTGCTCAGCTTGGGGGAAAACATTTTACATTTCCTCTTTTTCCTTTGGGGAAATGGGTCACCACAGATTTATCAGAGAAGCTAAGGATCCTGTGGACTTCTGTCTGCCAGCATCGTCTACACCATGTGCAGGGGAGCTGAGGAAGAATGCCCTTTCCTCCTCTTGGCCACGTCCCAGTGGCCACAGGGCACGGAGCGTGCCATGTGATTGTCTGGGTTTTGACTGTTTAGGACGTGAACCTGGCAGAGGACTCCCTCCAGTCTTCCCCGCTTCCCTTTAGAGTGTCGTGGTGGATGATGCATGGCTGACTCTCCCACGTGTCCAGACTCTTGAATTGCCTCCGAGGGCTCTCTTTTGTGTAAACAGCCCTGTCTGGCAGGGATTTGAGGTGTACTGGGTGGGGTGGTGGAAGGACCAGGGGTTACTCAGGTAAAGTCTTGCCAAGGATTTGTAGCCCAACATGTAAGTTTTGTTTCTCTGAGCTACCTGCTGTAACTGGAGAGAATTAAGTCTTATTCTTTTCCTCCAGATGCAGACATTGGAAGTCTGGAGCAGCGCAAGTAGGAACAGAAAAGAGGGCTTCAATTCCTGGCTGGCTTGTGGGGTGTGCTCCTTGGGCATTGAGTTTGAAGTGGAAGAGTGACCCAAGAATTTTATAGAAGGTGGAAATTGGCTGGAGGCAAGTGAATGGACCTGGACTAGTGCATTTGGGGGCCTGGCAGGGTAGGATACCCTTGGCCATGTGGCCTGGATGTTGTGGACAGGGGGCTAAGTGCCAAGGGGTCCTGAGGGATAGAGAGAGATGGTGCACTCAACCTGGGGTCCACACACTGTCATGATTTGTGTAGGTGGTAGGGTTCAAACGGGAGTATCCATGGAGACAGCCAATAACAGATTCACAGGAAGTTTAAGTGAGTGGAGGTGTCAGAATATTTGTTTTGGATTTTTTCAGTAAACAGATACCAAGGGCAACCACAGCTGGATGGCTTTCCCAAGTTTACTCTGAGTCCGCCTTTGTTTTGTCCTGTTTCCCTTGGGAATCATGTGGGGATGGGAGGGGGAAAGGGACAATCCCTATTGGAAAGTTAGGATCACCGACCCATTACAGGATGTTCCGATGTAGTTACTTTTTTACTTTTTTTTTTTTTTTGTAGTTGCTTCTTGTTTATTTCTTTTCCTTTTCTTAGTTGTGGTTTGGAGTTCCTGAGAAGGTGGTTAACCATGAAGAAGCAGCAGTTACCCCAGACCTCTCTGGGTGGAGAGGACAGAAGTCCAGCCCCCTTCCCCCTCATCTTTTATCCCCAGAACTGCCCCCAGGGCCTTGTCATACACCCCTGGGGCTCAGAGAGAGGGGGACTTGGGAATCTGGGTTACGTTTGCCAAGTTCCAAGTTGGAAGAGCAGTGGGTTGAGCCTCAGTCAGAAACTGCTCTCTCCTGGCACCTCACTGCCTGGCCTCTCCAGCTGCTTCCGCTGAGCTCCTTCCCTCACTCCATGGGCTATTCCAGTAGCCCTTGTCCATTGCCTCAGCCGTAAAGGCCCCTGCTATTTTCGGTGAATGGCGTGGACACTGCCAGTGCTATGACCAATTCTGTCCCCATTCCTGACCTGATGGATGATCCTGATGCCATTCTAAAAAAGACACTCTGTTCTCAGGCTCAGGAGCCCAGAAGCAGCTCTGTGTCCTGTTGGAGAGAGAGGGGGCACTCTACATTGGAAACAGAAAGGGCTGACTTACTTAGAGGTCTTTTCCTAAACTAGAAGGGTCTTGTGGACATCTGATGGATGTGTATTAGAAAACCAAGTTCCATGCCCTAGTTTCTGATGAGCTAGGGCCACTAGATGATCTAAAACCAGACTGGACTGTGGTCCCTCCTGCTCCTCCCTGTGAAATGGCCTTGCTTCCACCTTGTCTGTCCTCTGGAGACCTTCCACTTACCATGGTGCTTCTGACCACCCTCTGCCCCCCAGGAGACCTCCCTGCAAGGCCTTTCTCAAAATCTGACCTGACTCAAGGGGTTGTCACTTTCTCTCCTTTCCCTGAACCCCAAATAACCGCCTTGACCCAATCACCTCTTTCAAGCCTTGGCTCCTTTGTAAGGGGTCAAATGGACAGAAAGAGAAAAGTCCCTGCTGTTGAAATAACTGGATCTTTGATTCCGGGAGAGTCAGAGATAAGAGGATGAGTTGCAGGGCTGTGGATTTTGGGGGAAGTTCCAGTTCCAGCCAACTGGAAAGATGTTTCCATCTGTCCTTCTGCAGGTGGTTCATGACTAGACCAGACTCAGACTCACATTTTCCATTACTGACCACCCTCCCGCCCCCTCACCCCACACCCATGCCCCAGGAGCCCTGCTTCAGTTTGGGCCTCAGGGCCACTGGTGTCAACCTCCAACCCTTCACTTCCTGCCCTCCAGCTGCACTCTGGCCTTCACTTGGCTCTTCCCCTTTGCTTCTCCGTTGCTCTCCCAATACCAACATCTGCTCTCTTTTTCACTTTCCTTTTCTTTATCTCCTCTGTTCAACCATCCATCTATGGTAAGGTGACCAGACGTCCCACTTTTGGCGGGACAGTCCCGATTTTTAACAATTTGTCCCGCGTCCCTCGGCGTTTTAAAAAAGTACCGATTTTTGGAAAGATTCTTAATCTATGGTCACCTTAATCTATGGGCTTATCCCCGTTCCTTCCCCGGGTCCCCTCACGTCTTAGCCTCGTGAGCTCACTCCCATTTCTCCACTCTTTCCTTTCTACTCTCTATGACTCAATCCCTCTTTTCCCTCTCCTTTTCCAGAATCCCTTTTACAGTCAAATGCTCTGTTCCAAGCCTTCCTGTGAGGAGGAGAGGGCTGCCTCCTCTCAGTTACACAGGCTCCTTGGAATGTTGGAGCAGGCCTCCTGATTCTTGGTGATTTCACTGGGAGAGCTGGGGGTGGAAGGACAGGGTCCTACTAATTCACAGCACTATTTCTGGCCTGGTTTCTTTCCAAACAACACAGCGACAGAAATAGCCTGTGTTTGGGCTGGGCCAGCCCTGCCTGTCTTGTAGGAGTGAGGAGGTGAGGGCTGTGTGTCTCAGCCTCTTGAGATCATGGCTTTGGGACAGCCACACAGAAATAGGGCTTCCCGGCCCCTTCAGGATTCCTTCTCACACTGATGCCACACCTGACTGCCCCCTCCTCTGCCTCCATAGCCTTTCTCCTTCTGTCTTCCTCAGCCCCCACCTGCCATGTCTCCTAAAACTCCTATAACAGTAAAACCTATGTCCCTCGTGGCCCCCCGCCCCCCTGCCAATGTAGCCCTTGCTTTCTGCAGTTGCTTTTTTCTCCATTTATGTCTAGAGTTTCAGGGGGTAGGGAGGCCTCTAAGAACCACTCAGTCCAGTCCTTCGAATTTGCAGGTGAGGGCTCAGGTCCAGAGAGGCTGCCCAATGTAAGGTGTTTGAGAGCACAGAGTAACATACCATAGATGAGAGAACAGTGCTCGGTGGAGCAGACAGAGCCAGCCAGCCTGGTCAGGGGGGTCTGAAGGCAAAATGTTTGTGAGCCTTAGTTTTTATTTGTGGATAAATATGTAAATTGGGACTTATAGATAGGTAGATAATGACTTCCATCCTTCAGGGCTGTTGTGAGGAATAAGTGAAATATTGTTTGTCAATGTCCAGCATAGTCTAGGCTCTCACTAAGGGGTGGCCACTCTTGGTTGGGGCAGAGCCAGGACAGGACCCAACAGCGTGAGCTGTTCATTTTGCCAGCTCCTTGTTTTAGGCATTCTTTTGCACTTCCCTCAGCGATTAGCCAAGTAGATCAAATGCCTGGGAAGTGGTTACCTGAGAGAATGGCTGCCAGCACCTCTTCCCATTTCAGGCCGATCTTCCTGCTTCCACTTTGATCCCGACCTGCTCCCACTGGCCACCTTCACAGGCTTTAGGCACGGAGAAGATTCTCCTCTCTCACAGTGGGGTCACAGGGGAACCCCCACTGACATGTGACACATGTCCTGATCTCCTCAGCGTGTCAGAAAGTTGGGTGGCGGGAGCTTGTTCTATCAACAGGTCAAAATAGCCTACTCTTCTAGGCTCAGCCTCTTGACCCATTCTCTGCCATCCATGTCTGCTATCTCTCGTTGACCCCTCTATAGCACCCATTATCCTTTAACCACTTTACACAGATCCCCTTGTCTTACAGTCATTTATTTACTTATCCTTAAACTTACTGTGGCCATTGCCATGTCTCATTTATCTTTATTTCCAAGGGGGAGGTAATAGGTCAGTATCCTCTTGAGGGGCCACTCATAATGTCATAATGTCAGTGTGCAATGAGCACCAGAGGCCCCCTCAGCCTCCCACTCTCCTCTCCCTGCCCCTCCTCTCTTGGGGGGAAAGAGACAGAGGGAACAAATGGGACCCTGTATGGCCAGAAGGGGAAGTTTGTGACGGGGAAGGGTGGAGTGTGTGATTTCTGGGGTAGATATGACCACAGAGCCTGGTGGTATCCCGTCAGAATGACTCAATGCAGGCCCCAGGGTCCTCTGCGCTGCCCCCTCCCTGCCCCACCCCCCATCAGATTCTGTCTCTTATTCCATTTCTTTTTACCTATGTGTCTGATTCTAACTCTGATGCACGTCTTTCATCTTTACCAGAACTTGTTCCTCATTCTCTACATTCCTGAATCTCCCTTTACAACGCTCTCTGGACACATTCTGCTTTATTTTACTCTGGCTGTTGTGTAAATCTTGGCTTTCCCAAAATGGCCAAATAGTTTTTGACAATCAGCACTTGTGGTGTGATTCAGAGAAATGTAAACTTCTCCCTTTCTTGAACATGTACTCTTAGTTGGACAGAAGATTACGTACATGCAGTAATCAGATTAAGATGTAAAGTCTGTATGCTGTGCTGTAAGACTTGGCTGTCAGTACAAGTGGAGGGAGGGCTTCCCAGAGGAAGAGGGACTGGTGCTGGATTCGGAGGACGAGGCAGAGTGGCCTCAGCAGAGAAGCAGAGGGCAACATGGAGGGATGGGCAGGGGACGCACCGAGCCCCGGAGGGAAAGGGAAGGAAACACTCCCATCCTTTCCCCATCTGTTTTCATCTCTGGGAACAATCTTTTCATTTCTGCCTGCAGCAGCCCCCCCTTAGTTTTGCTCTCTGTGTGGACTTTCATATCACAAGTCTGCTCTTTCTGTGTCCTCTTCCCATTTCCTTGAAATAGATGTTCTTCTAGTCTGGATCCTGGCTCTGGACACAACCAGTGCATGGAGCTGGGCAAGCGCCCAGAGAGATGATGACCCTTGGTCAGTGGGGAACCCGGGGGTGGTGGAGGTCCCAGGGATGAAGCAGCCTCGTGATGCAGCCCAGATGGAATTTGCCACTGGGAAGCCAGGGGCGTCCCTGACCATTCCTTCTCTCTTACTTCCTCACCATAGGCAAGCAGGCCCTCTCTCATGTCTCTCCATCTGAGTCACCCTGAGCTGCTTCAGCTGGCGTGGCTAGCAGTAGCACGGTTGGGCTGCTGGCTTGCTTGGGTCAACGGGGGGTCTTGTGGTTTCATGCTGTAAGGGCTGGGGAAAGCAGGTGTACAGTGAGAAGAAAAGGGAACAGGAGGACTTTTGCCTGCTCAGGAGGCCATGGAGACAGCTGCCTTCCCCTTGTCCTCCAGCACAGCAGTGCCTGAAGCAGCTTCTTTGGATCTCTTCTGGGCTGGATCTGATGTGACAGTCAGAGATGTGAAGGAGGGATGTGTCCTATCCTCAAGGATCTTACACTGTCGTAAGCAGACCCTGTACCCCCGGCAGCCTGGAGGCCACATGAAAGGACGTTCCTAACTCTTCCCATTCCTACTTTCTCATCTCCTGTCTCTGCGCCCTCCCCCTCCCCCACTTCGTATGTCCCCACTGCTGCCTCCTTCTCCTGACCATATAGAGCCTGCCCTGGTTAGGAAAGGCAGCCCAGGAGACCCACCACCACAGAAGATTGCCCTCCCTTCCTGCCAGGTACTCATTCAGACCTGCTTACTAAGTCAGATGGGTTTGCTCTCAACATGGGATTCTCTGATGGTCATCCCTGTGAACAGACAGTCTTGGCTCCAGTTACCAGGATGACTGTGAGAAAATCATTGGACCTTCCCAGAGCCCCATCTCCTTAGACAGACACCATGGGCCTGAATAAGAGGTTTTCTGAGGAAAGAGGCAGATGGGGCCCGAGGACTAGGAGGAGACTCAGGGCGACTTCCTTTTTATCCCTGAGCCTCAACTTTCTCTTCAGGAAAGTTAGGAGAATGACATCATGTCCATAACAATGTTGGGATTGTAAAGGAGGGCGTGAATGAAATGATCAAGGTGTGTATCCATGGAAAGAAAGTGATGAGCAAGTTTCAGTTGACTTTAAAAATTCTGGGTTTGTTTGTTTGTTTTTAGCTTTGGCGGGTGTGGCTCAGTTGATTGGAGCATTATCTCGTACACCAAAGGCAGTGGGTTTGATTCCTGGTCAGGGCACATACCCAGGTTGTGGGTTCAATCCTTGATCGGGAGCAACTGGCCAATCAATGTTTCTCACTTACATCAATCTTTCTCTCTCTCTAAAAAAATAAATAAATAAAAAATTGTGGGATTTTTTCCCCCTTGTGCCTTCTCTCGATCCCCTTAGTTTCCTGAGGGAAGAGACAGGGTCTCCTGTGTTGGAGAAGGGTTATCTCATCAGGTCCTCGGTGAGGGATGCCAGACGGCTATCAGGTGGGGCTAACAGGACCCACACTGGGGCAAGGAAGGCCACCAAGGGCTCTGGCCCATGTCTGGTGGGGCAGAGGAGGACCAGGCCCTGTGGATGCCTGACAAAGCATTATCACCTTGTTAAAACTTCTAAAGCAGATGCTCAAGGCTAGCAGTGCCTGCTGTTCCTCCTATTCCCAGGCCCAGAATTTTAACATGCCTTCCTCCCGAGTCCATTGCTTTTTTTTTGGGGGGGGGGGGGGGGGGCGCGGGGAGGCGTGCAGACTTGCTGTGCACCAGGTCTGTGTCAGGAACTAGTAGGACTGTATGGGTAAAGGCTGATGCAGGCAGAACAAGTGATATTCATGTCGCAGCTCTGCCTTGAGGGGTGGGGGGGAGGCGACTGAGGGAGGGGCTGGGCTGTTGGGATGAGTGGAACTGAGGTGGCAGATATGAGGCAGTTCAGACCTCACCAAGGGCTCCAGGGCTGGCAAGGCAGGCTGACCTGGGGTGCACCTAACCCTCCAGAAATCAGACTTGGGCTCTTTCCTAGAGCTGGTGTGCGGGCTTGGGTTGAGACTAGGAGAGGGCAGGCATGAGCCATCCCCTTCCACACCTGCCTCTTCTCTCTACCTTGTTCAACCCCACAGGAAGTGCCATGGGCAGGGAAGTTGGCACAGATTGAGCAGTCCTGCCCTACCCTGTGACCACATTTGGAGATTGGCCTCAATATTGACCTGTCTGGGCTCCTTGCCTTTCTTAGTTACAGGAAGGTCTTGCACCAAGTCTAGGGGACAACTGATTGGGGACTCTGAAGTCCAAGGTTGTAGGATGTGTCCCCATCCAAGTGGAACCTCCTCACATGTCTACCCTGGGCTGGCTCTCTGGGCGTACGCTGCCCCACTGCACACACACAGGCCCCACAGAAGAGGCCCGAGACTCTGACCAAGAAGGAACAATAGCTTCCCACTTCCTGCTTCCACCCTCTGCTGTCTTCAGCCCATCTCTCCACAAATCTTAGAGGTCCTGGCTGGTAGCCAGCACTGTCTGGACAGGAGGAAACCGGGATATGAGGAATGGCTGAGGCGGGAGTAACACAGAACACTGAGTCCTCAAGAGCAGAAATTCCACCGGAAAGAAAACAATGCGCAGGGGACAGAGTCACCGTCCAGGGAGTAAGGGGGCAAGGAGACAGACATGGCTTTCCTGCCCCAAGCAGATAAACAACTTTGGCCTGGGGAAGCCCCGCCATGATCTGTCTTCCAGGTATGGACGTGCAGTGTGGCAACATGGGGGTCTGGCTCCCACCGGGACTGGGAGAAATGGTCCCCTGCTCCCTTGCTGGCCTTCGAAGGTAGATGAGCTCCTAGGAAGGAAAGACAAGGTCCTCTGGGCAGGAGGATCGCAGGGAGGGTAAGGGCAGAACCGAAAGAACATCCAGCAAAGAAACCTACCTCTGCTGAGGCTGTGATAGCCAGGGCCTCCAAACGGCCAGCGGCTGTTGGAAACCCAGTAAGAAAGTTCTAGGTTCTAGGGCAGGACTTCCAGAAACATGCAGGAGTTCCATTAGGGATGGAGGTTGGGCCAAGTCAGAGTGGAGGCCTGCCCAGGGCTTCCCACTGTGCCTGGTACCAGAGGGGGACATGTCTTCCCCTTTGAGGGCCCAGAAGAAATCTACACCTGGGAGGGGTGGAAAGAAACCCCCAGTAGGGTTGCAGTACCCCTAGGGGCCCTTTCTGCCTTCCATGCTGCTAAGGCTGGTGGAAGGATGGATGCTGAGCATCTGAAAACTTGTGCCTGGATTTGTGCCTGCCCCTGTTAATTTAACCTATTTAGCTGGTTTCTAGCCTCCAAACCCATTTATTTCTAAGGTGTTGTCATTGGCATGTCTTTTCTTTAGAGTTTTAGGCAAAGCCCCGCTCCCAAACTGCAGTGGTAACGAGGGTTAAGACGTGTTGTCTGCCAGGCCCCGTGTGATAACACACTCGTGATCTTAGTTCATTCTCACCCGGCTCAGAAACAGCGAGTGGCACTGTCCTCCTGCTATAGACGAGGAAACCCACACGCGGCTGAGTTGGATCTCTTGCCCAGGGTCACTCAGCTAATGAGAGGAGCTGGCTCCAGCACCCCCAGCTCTTAACCAGCCTCCACTCTGTTTTCAGTGCCTCAGCTGCCCCTCTAGCTGCCCCCTTGCATACCCGTCCCTTTAACCCCCAACCCAGGAGAAGCCCAGGTCCCTCCCTCACTATGTCCCACTGCCCCCCTTCCCATCCTGACTCCTTCCTTCAGAACTCTGCTCATCAAAATGTTGCCCCCTCTCTCCCCACACATCTGCTGCTAAGCAAGACATGGATTCCAACTCGGGCCTCAAAGATTTATTGTTTTAAACTGTCCCAAGTCACCTCCCTTTGGATTGTGACCTTCTGTGACTTGGTCCCGTGGTTCTCAGCCCAAGGGCACACCGGACTCGCCCAGGAGCGTTTGAAAAGTCCCGAGACCAGCTCCACCTCTGATAATTTGCACCTTGAATTAGAATTCTGGGAAACTGGTTTTGTTTTGTTTTGTTTTTCCTAGTTGCGTCTCCAGGGTTGAGACCACTTGAACAGTGATGCGGACTTTCAGGCATCTGCTGCCCCAGGGCACCTATTGGAGGCCAGGGATCTCTTACCCCCTTAGGAGTTACCTGACCTGTGAGGCAGGTCACTCTTCCCCGAGGCCTTCATCCTGGGTCTCCGCCTGTGAAGTGGAAAGGGGAGGAGGACTTGCCTGGCTGCCCTTTGACTCATTTGCTCACGGAGCAGTTTTTGTTCATGTCTATGGATGGCTGTCTGCTAACCTTGGACTTCCGGTGTGGCTCTGAGGCGGTGGGGAAGGTGTGGAGGAACTATCTTCACCTTCTGGGCCAGAGGAGACAACAGGCCTTGACTGCCTCAGAAGAGCTACAATGCAATGCTCTGGGAGCTGACCTGTGACCGGGGCCTGGCAGGGTGACATCACTGTGAAGCGCACCGTCTGCCAGCATTCCTGGAGAGCTGCTTCACGGTGCTGACTGCCCCCCGGGGAGGGGGGAGGGGGCATGGAAAGCTGCTGGGCTGGGCAGAATGGCTCCAGCCTTGGAAGGGCTTAGGGCCTGGTTCCAGAGAAAAACAGAGGTTTATCATAATAAAGAATTCCAAGAAGGTCTGTGCTAGATCCCTCTGGTGACACCTGAGATCAGACATCCAGCCAAGGGTGGGTGGGAAAGCATGTCAGCCTGGAGAAGCAGTCTTACAGGGACAGGTCGTGCGGGGAGAAGAGCCTGGAAATGCGGGACACCAGCGAGCAGGCCTGGGGATTTGCTCCGTGTGTGGGAGCCTGGGGGAGCCTCCCTGCTCATCACCCGGAACTGCTCTTAGTCAGGCCTGTGCCGGCTGCTCCTGTCCCTGCAGCTCCGGGGTGGTGATGAGGCCCCCGTTATTCACAGCCTAGATTGGCAGCTGGCTCCCTCGGGCCCACTCCCTCTTTCCCAGGGTGCAGACTGGCTGCCAGCTCATCACTGCTGAGGAGTTGGCCCCAGACCCAGACAGCCTCCTCAGTGCCAAGGTCGGCAGGAGCTCAGGGCCCTGCAGGCAGAGACCTCTGCCTCCTTTTCTGTCTTGCCTCACACTGCCTAGCTCTCTCAAAGGATTGGGCGGGATCAGGAAGCAGAGAGGCATGACCTAGCTCCTGCAGAGGGAACAGCAGTGGCTTTGGAGCACAGGGAATTTGGGGACCCCCCTTCTCATTCTGAGCTCCTACTGTAGACTAGGGTTGACGGAAACATCCTGCTTTGGTTGTATCAAGTGTTTGGTCCCTAAACTAAACTCCCAGGATGGGCTCCAGGGAACCTGATCCTCATGTGGTCATTCAGGAACCGGCATGGCGAACTTCATTTTGTGCGAGTTTGCTGCTGGTGGCAGCTTACTCAGGGACATGGGGGCGGAGGTGGGAGGCAGCAGCTGGGCCCCGATGGAAAACCCCTGCCTCGGGAACTCCCTGTTATCACTTCTGAGGGGCTCAGAGGTGGGGGGAAGCGGCTGTGTTGTGTCTGGCGCCCTCGGCTGGTTTCCGGGCTGAATCAGGCACAGCAGGTGGAAGGCACAGGGCTGTCCCTCGGGTTTGGGCAGAGGCTCCCGTCCTTCCTCCCTGAAAGGTCAGCTCTGCTGCTGGACAGGAGTGTGTGTTTGTGTGTTGTGTGGGGGAGGGATGCTCAGGGCTCCCTGAGTTTCTTGGCAAGCCCCTTGCACACATGGGAATGCCCTCAGGAGCGGTGCGGGTGACCTGGGAAGGAGCTCACATAGGGCTCTTGGGGTCTTGATCTGCCACATCTGTTCCTTCTTCATTGACACCATCTGATCTCCATCTTCCCACCATCTCTGGCCCCTGGAGTGTGCCACATCCCCTGCTTTCCTTATGGAAGTCAGCTGTCCGTGAGCCTCCCCAGGCAGCTTACATTCCACCTCCTCCCCAAAGCCTCCCCAGACTCCCCCAGACCCCCCTAAATTGTCTGTCCTTTGAAGTTGAACACTCTCAGCATCAGACCCACATGGTCAGACACGCCCTTTAGCACTGGATTGTATCACACGTGTTCATTTTGTGTTCCTTACGGGTTGTGCACTGTTTAGGGGTAAGAGCTGTTTGGGTCTCCAGTTTCCCCCTGTCCCTCAATACTCAATACTGCCCCCCGAGGGAAGGACTCGGGGTCTGAGAGCTATGCACATTGAAGTTCACATCGCCTTCTGAGAATTCAATTAGGAAGAAACCCAGTTTAGGAGAGGACATGAGCCCTCTGTAGACATTACTTAGGAGACTGTCTGTCTGTGAATATCCCAAATCTAATTAAGGAGACCTGGGTGAAACCTCGAAGGACAGATAAGATTGTGATTGAATTTTAGCAAAATAACAGCATTGTCTGCTCCTTCTCATTGTAAGGGGGACCCGTGGAGACCCAACGTGGTGCTGTGCAAAGGAGCTGAGCCCTGTCCTGCAGACATCAGGGGCCAGGCCTCAGGACAGGGGAGTCCCGAGGTGGCACAGGCGCCTCAGGCCGTCCCGCCATTGGGTCATCCAGTGCCCTGGCCTTGTTCTGATTCTATGCTCCATACTTACATCCCGAGGCCCCCAGAGGAGCTGTGCCCTCTGTACATTACTAAGCCACATTCCAGTTTGCTGTTGTTTGTGTCCAGTTCCTGTTCGTCAGTCCTGAGATCGGTGTGTCCGTGACGTGCACACACTTAGAACCAGGTGCTGGGCTGTAGCGAGCACCACAGACCAGCCCCCTTCTCCAGCTGGCTGAGTCTTTCCCCGACGTTTTTACACTTGCTGTTTGCATTGGTTACTTCAAGGCAGGGCTCAGTAAATCCATTCTGTGGTTGATTAGTGCTGGGGTGGGAGGAAACAGCCAGTCCAGGGGTTTGGTCTCCAGAAGGCATGAGGAGAAGGCCGGGGCCCCAGGGGTGAGGGGAGAAATGAATGGGTGTTGACTGAACACCCCTATGAGCTGAGTGTGTTTACATTCTTTGTCTTATTTATTCGCCCGGGAAGCCCTGGGGTGTATTTTAGTGCATCGGTTTCACAGATAAGGAATGGAGGTTCAGAGCAGCTAAGTGACCTGTGAGAGGTCCCCTGGTGAGTGAGTGGCGGAGCTGGGATTAAATGCAGCTCTCTTCAGCCTGAATCCCTTTCTGGGGGTGGGGGGTGGGGAGAAGACCTCAGAGGGCAGGTCCATGTACCTTCTGTGTTAGAAGAGGGGCTTGGGGCGGAGAGGCAGACAGGGCCTGGAGGCCCTCCCGATGCCTTTGCTCTGAGCCCACGCCTAGCATTTGCCCTTCAGGGGCAGACTTGGCAGCTGTGTTCCTTGATTGAGGATTAAATGGTAGGAAATGAGCTTCAGGGAAATTCCAGTCTTGATTCTTCGATGAAGTGAAGGCTGGCATGATGCCCTGCCCGGGAACACCCTGACGGCAGGTTCCCCTCCCCCATTTGCTTGCAGATCACAGAGCTACTCCTCCTTCCCTCATCTGAACACCAGCACAGATGCCCAGCCCCAGCCACAGGCAGAAATGATGGGTGGCGCTGCTTCTCCAACACTGGGATGCAGTCTCCCTGACACACCCCGATCCAGCTTCCGCCCGCCCTGGGGACCCACCTGTAGTTGCTGTTCAGACATCTCAGTTCCATCCCCTTCCTCTCTCACCACCTCCCCAAGCTCTTGGATGGGGCAACGTGGCGCTCTATGTCCTGAGCACGGATGTGTGTGTGGGGGCCTCCCGTCCCTGCGGCCTTCTCCCCGCCCCTGATGTTCTTGGATCTCCATTCTTCTCTCCAGGGTTCACTGGGAGCAAGTGGCTGGACAGAGGTCAATGCCAGCTCTTGTTGGCCTGTGTCACCTCTTCGCTGCTCCTTGGCAAGGCACTGCACGTGAGGCTTTCCGGAGAAGCTACACCCACATCATCTTTGTCAGCGAATACTTTTCTTTATCTTCCTACCACCTTCTCGTATGACCTCATCCCACAGCCAAAAGATATCTCCGCTCCAAAGTGCAGCTTCTTTTTAGCTGGAAAGACTTCCTGACAGGAGAACCATGAGGCTCGGAGGCAGAGAAGAGGACTGGGAGCCCGGCCTGGCGCTCTCTGCTCTGGCCCGGCAGAGCCAGCCTGGGGCGGAGACAGTGTCTGGGAGCTCTGGTGCCTTGGGGTGGGCAGGACCTCCCTATGTCCTAGCTCAGCTCCAGGTGGCGGGGAAACCCACAGAAAAGAGTCCAGCCTTCCCCAGCGGGGGCCTGGCAGCCTCCCCAGCTGCCTGTGGGGGTAACAGGGAGGGGGGTGTTAGGGAGCGGGCTGCAGGGTGAGCACAGCCCCACCCCAGCTCTGCAGAGCCCAGGCCTAGGGTCTCCAGTTCCCTTCTCTGTCCTCCAAGGTTCTTCCACCAGGAGAAGTCTTTCCAGCTGAGGAAAAGCTGCGCTTGGGGCCAAGGTGTTTCCTGGAGGTGTAATGGGCTCACGTGGGAGGCTGGAGGGGAGAGTTATAAAGAAAAACAATCAGTGAAGATTATGGGGGTGTGACTTTCCTGGAAGGCCTCCTGGGCAGCTCCTCGCCAGCGAGCGGTGAAGAGTTGGCCCTGGCTGGCAACAGTTGGTGCTGGCCTCTCTCCAGCTACTTGCCCAGCTCCTGGTGATCTTGTTCATGTTGTAACCTCTCTCACCTCACCTCCCTCACCTTTAAACCAGGGATCAGAGTAGTATCTGCCTCTTAGAACTTCTGAGGGGACTGAGTGAGTTAATACATGTGAAGCACAGCAGGTAGAGGGGCCTGGCTCAGAGTAAATGCTCAATAGATACCATTCACTCACTCACTCACTCACTCACCCACCTCAGGAACCATCCTAAGGACATATCATTGTACAAAACAGTCTCTCTCCAGGGTGGATATTGGGGGAGGAGACAAACAACAAACAGGAAGCAGGATAAATAACGGAATGGAATAGCACGTTAGGAGGTTAAAGTGCTGTGGAGAAAAAAAAGTACAGCAGGGAGATTATTACCTTTTCGCCCAGAATTTGGGTAACTAAACTCTTATTCATGTCTCCTTTCTAAGGAAAAGAATAAGCCTTTTTTGCCTCAGGCCCTGCCTGACGCCAGCTGCCGTCTCCTCCCAGTGTATCCGACACCCATGCCGGTGACGAGGTTTTAGCAGATTCACTCATGTGTTCCTTCAACCAGCAGATATTTATGGAACACCTGATTATGGAATGCTCAACGTGACTCACAGGTTCTCATCCTGAAGGGTCTTGCAGGCGAGGCAATTTCCGCATGTTGACCAGGCTTTGGAGAAGGGCAGGCAGGCGTGGTGGAGAGCGGGGGACAGTGTGTGCCCTGCATGCTGTGCACCAGCCCCCGGTGCCAGCCCCTCCCTGGACCAGGGCTGTTCCACCGCAGCTTTCTTTGGCTGTTTTCTTCTGGTAAGTTGATGGATTTCCCAAATTTAGTATTGAAGGGAGGGGAACTGTGCATTGTTACTTCTGAGCGGGAAGAGATATTTTCTAGGTTGGCCTCTAAGCAAAATCAAGGCCTGGGATCCCCCCCTCACCCCACCCCCTCAGAGCGGGAAGGGGTGCTGTGACCATCTGTCCAGCTGTGTGCCCGGCCTGCGATGTTTCTATGCCTCCCACCCCTATAGTATGGCCTCTGCTGCCCTTAAAGGCCGGCCTGATCCTGGACGAGCAGTGAAGGGAGAGAGGCCCCTTGCTGCAGATCCCATGGCTGTGGGAAAAGGAGGTGGTCCCGAAGCCTCTGGGGCCGTGGCTTCTTGAATGCAGAGGAGGAGAGACCCACGTCTGAGGGAGGAGGCTTGGCCACATGGCTAGGAAACCCAGGCCGTGTGTGTCTGACCACAGAAGCAGACGCGCCGCCTTGGGGTCTGGAGCTGGGAACAGACCGTTCTCTCCACAGTCACCGCTCACATGGACCGTGGTGATCTCGCCTGCGCCCGGCCCCCTCAGCTGCTGAGTCATGCTCCCCGGGGTTCACAGAGGCGCAGCTCCAAAGCAGGCTGAGTCATGAGATGATGAATTGTGAAATTCTTATTCAGGCTGTCACCACGGCAGCAGTGGGCCCTGATCCACACCTCCTGTCCCCCCCACCAAGCTTCTCCAAACATTCTCCCCTCACTTGTCATTCCATCTTCGTCTTGGGGGGGCCCTGACAGTGAGCACAAGACAGCAGTGGGATCCCGAGCTTCCCTTCTTGTGCCTGGATTCTGGGCCTGTAATAGCGGCAGGGCTCCGGTCTGTTAGGTCAGGGAAGAGCCTCAGATCTCATTTTGTTCAACTCATCTGCCAACAAGGAAACAGGAGACACGCTCTGGATTTAGAGCTGTTTGGAAGGTCGGCTTTGGAGTCAGAATCTAAATCTACTTCGCATGAGCAAGCCTCGCCAGGCTTCCGTGTCCTTGTCTGTCAAGTAATGTTAATGTTCCTCCTGCGGGAAGTCACAGGGCGGTGGGTGCTCAATAGCTGTCATTTGGTCCGTGTTAGACGGGAGCCTGAGGCTGCGTGAGTCAGAAATAAGGACCCGAGGTCTTTCTTCTTCCTACTCAGGACATCCAGAGAGAAGGGGGGCAGGAGAAGAGGGGCTGGGAGGAGGCTTTGGAGACAGATCAGAGAAGGTATGGTGGGTTGGGCCAGCAGGCGGATCTTCCTGCAGCCTGATACCTCCCAGCCCTGCAGGGGCCACTGTGAGCTTGCAAATGCTGCATGCTGGAAGGTATTCCTCACGTTCATTTGGTTCCCCCCAAAACAGAAAGCCAGCAGAGACCAGTAGTGGGCACATCTACCCTGACCCGGGCTCCTCACCCAGTCATACCTCACTTGAGTGTTCATGCGTGCAGTCCCGCTGGGCCAGATCGCCTGCTGGCTCCCACCGAGCATTAGCCTGGAAGGTACACAGTACTGCCGGGAGGGCCCCTCTGCCACAAGCAGGAGAGGCCTGGGACAAGGGTGGGACAATGGTGACAATGCCTCCCAAGTACTGGGTTGGCATCTTTGGAGCTACAGCAGGGGTGGCCATGATCTATTCTCCCTTTGCCATCTGGGCCAGGGTGTTAATAGTCCCCCATACTGCCGAAACCGGTTTGGCTCAGTGGACAGAACAATCAGCCTGCGGACTGAAGGGTCCCAGGTTCGATTCCGGTCAAGGGCATGTATCTTGGTTGTGGGCACATCCCCAGTGAGGGATGTGCAAGAGGCAGCTGATCGATGTTTCTTTCATCAATGTTTCTAGCTCTCTATCCCTCTGTCTTCCTCTCTGTAAAAAATCGATAAAATATATTTAAAAAAATATATAGTCCCCCATACCCAGGAACCAGCTGAGAAAAGGTTCGAATTTTTTAAATAAAGAATTTATTCAGCAACAGAATATAGATATAAACACAGCTGAAGGAATGAGAGTTGACAACAAAATTTTCAGGCCATTTCAACTAAACGAAATTTACTGACACCGAGCATTAGCCTGGAAGGTACACAGTGCTGCCGGGAGGGCCCCATATATAACGAGGACACCATAGATAACGAAGCCCCAATTACAATTTCAACCCTCTCGGCTGAAACGCCAACCAGTTCAAATGTTGTCCTGAGACAAATCAGGCTGCCTTCTAGAACCTCCCTAAGGCTCCTTCCCGAGTGCCTCCTCCTGCACAGGCCCTTCTCCATTTGGTCCCAAAGACTCCCCACCTGGGGCTTCAGGTGAGGGCCACCCAGACCTGCGGCCCCTCACCCACTCCTGCAGCCAGAGGCATCTGTGGTCCCTCAAAGATCCTTTTTTGCTTTTGTCCTGATGCATTTCATTAAACTACACTCACTCACCAGTTGGGTAGGATGGCTCTGCTACCGCTGGTCAAGTTACCGATCTTCCTAAGCCTGCATTGGAGCTTGGTCTTCCTCTTGCAAGGAACATTCTCACGTGCTCTCCCTGGCAGCTCTCTGCCCCAGCTAGTCCAAGACTGCATTCTCCCCAAAACAGAACTCTGAACCCTTGTCCAGTCTCCCATTTAATTCCTGGGATAACTCTAGCTCCCAGCTGACCCGCCAAGGAGAGATGGTCAAGTCCATTGATCCTGACACCCACCTACCCAGCTCAGGTTACAGACCTCACCAATTCTCTGTTGGACTTCTGCCCCTGTGGAATTTTATCTTTGTAGGTTTATTATATAACATAACTTTAGAGACACAGTAATAATAAGACTACAATGAAAGGAGAGCTATTCCCTCCCAAATTACATTTTCTCTAAATTATCAAGAGATTTGGCCACTCTCGCCATGTTGAACCTCTAAGAATCTATGGTTATCGGCCCTTCATTAGTACAGTCTGGGTCTCAGCTGGCTTTTACGAATAGCATTGCATCTTAGCAAGCTGGCCATTGGTCCCTCCTGCTCCTATAGTCACCGTTGTGTTATAGTATATAGCGTCTTCAAATAACTGCTGGAATGCAAAATAAAATCTTCTCCAAAGGAAAAAAAAAGGTAAGTGCTCTATCAAAGTGTTGAGTTTTTACCTGCAATATGTGCACATAACATCCCATTTGAGCTTACACTGACATATTAGTACAAGTGAGTTGAGCTTTTTTCTAACTAATATCTTGGATTTGAGCTTTATGGCATACAAAATACATAATAATTCTACTTCTCACCCAGTCCTCACAACCCTGTGAGGTGGGCATGGTGGATATTATCCCCGCTTAACTGATGTAGAAAATCTGAGGTTCGGAGAGGTTAGGGAGCTAGACCAAGGTAACAGTTAAGTGGAAGAGCCAGCACTCAACCCAGGTCTCTGCTTCCTCATTCACTGTTTTAGGTGCAAAGTACTAGTGTAGGAAAGAGGTTTCCTTACTCCCTTTCTCCCTACCGGAATGAATGGCATCTCCTTCGCCAGTACACACACAAGCTGGAGATTTCCAAACAGGAAAAGGAATGATTGATCAAGTTAATTGTCGTGGTCCATTGGGGGTAGGGGGCATATCTTTCACAATGTTCCTGATTGCTTAAGATCTGTAGTTTAGCCAAAACAGGTTTGGCTCAGTGAATAGAGTGTCGGCCTGCAGACTGAAAGGTCCCAGGTTCAATTCCGGTCAAGGGCATGTACCTTGATTGCTGGCACATCCCCAACCAAGGTACATGCACCTGATCGATGATTCTCCCTATCCCTCTCTCTTCCTCTCTATAAAAAATCAACAAAAAAGAAAAAAAATAATAAAAATTAAAAAAAAAGATCTGTAGTTTAACCAAGAACTCTTTTCCTCGCTGCTGAGCGGTGCTTTCTGTGGGTTTCGTTAAGATTCCCAGGTCACAGTTAAGATGCTGGGGATTTTACCTCTAAGTTGGCTCAATGCTATACTCCCCATCTATTTCACATTTTGCCAGTGTTCTGTGCCTTCCCACCCCCACCCCTTAATGAGAAAAATTTAGAATTCCTGTCAATCTTCCAAAGCCTGGCTTTCCGGGATGCTTACAGTTTCCTGAAAAGTCACGTGGCTCCTGTATGTCTGGAGCATCGGGATTTTCTTCTTGTAGTTAGGTGGCAATTCCTCTCTAAAGGTCTCTATTCCTGGTTTGCCTCCTGGGCGAGCGGCTTGGCTGGAGCCATTTCACCAGCCAGGCCCTCGGCATTATGGTTCCCGTACAGCTCTGGAGAGCTGCTGCTCCAACCTGAGGACGTACGACCCCCAGGTCCCCCTCCACACACATAAGCAGGACACCCCAATCTCAACTCTTTTGTGACTGGGAGCTGAGCCACGCCACCCCACTGTCCCCTCCCCAAGCATACGGTGGACAGTTGTCCACAGTGTCCCCCTGCTGGAGACTTCCCATTAGCCAAAGTTTTGGACAACTTGGTTGGATAGGGCTATGTCATTTAAGGTGGCAAATCTCTGGTACCTTACCACTGTCCCATCCCCTTTCACAGATATTCACTTCACAAGTGTGACTGAGCACCAACTATGAGCCAACATTTTGCTTACTCTGCAAATAGAGCTGCAAAGACAGACCCTCCCCACCAATGCAACTCATCCTACACTAGTTGGTTCCTTGGAACCACCACTTGGCTTCCAGTTGGTCTGAATTAGTTGGCAAACTCAACAAGACCTACTGCCTTCTGAGCACTCCACAATGATCTCTCTTAGCTCCGGAGCACTGACCTCGGTTACCCTTCCCAGAGGGTTCCTCGTCAGTCACCAGACAGACCCCTGCTCTGATGGCCTTTCTCCCTGCCACGCCCAGCCAGCTGGTACTCTCCCCGACTCCTGCCCCTCTTCTATCAGAACAGACTCATTTGTGCTAAGAGACATATCCATTCGCAAATCCGATAGCTATTCTTGAATATCATTTATAGAGGTGTATTTTTAAAGTAAATATCCAAGCATATATGTTACTTAATGGACAAAAATAACTAAGTAGCAATGTGCATATATGATTAACAACCAGCACAAAATAACTCATAAAGAACCCAATCTCCCAAATCACTGACTATTTACATATTTTGAACCTATTTCCACTCGGTAATGATTCAGACATACTTTCATCTTGTTGTGATCATAATTCAAATTCTTTTCCCCCCTTATGATTACATCACATAACATATTCTTGTAAATAGTTCTCATAGTTAGCATATATGAGGGCAGTAGCTCATTGTCCTAACAGACCACAATCTGCTTAGCTGTCCCCCACAGCTGAGCAGTTTCCAGTCAAGACTGTAATTTATAGGGTGGCCACAAATATCTCGGTGCAAATATTTTTTTCCTTTTGAATTATTTTCCCAGAACATACTCCCCAAAGTGAGATAACTGAGTCTTATAGTCTTTTTCTTTTGGACTCTTGTCAAGTATTGCTAAAATTCTCTCCAGGAAGCACCGTTTTAGAGTGCCAGGAGCCTGTTTCTCCACGACATATTTTCAAAATGTATTTCTGACCCACGAAAGCAGCTGGCCTTTAAAAATCGTTTTGCTTAGTAGTCTTGGCCTGTGCACGTTTCCTCCTGGGCACAAGGCCTGTTTGGTCCTCGGACCAAGTAAGATACGTTGGCCACTGCACATATGCAGGCTCAGCTCTTACTCAGATCAACTCTACAGATGCAGTTTTCTCATCTGACTGGTTTTTAAAATCTTCATTCTTTGCTGTACACATTTCAATTTTTATGTAATTGAATTTGTTCACCTGGCCTTGAAGATTTTCCCCAATAAACAAGCAATAACCTCCCCTTCCCCACGCTCTGCGCTTTCCACTTGGACTTGTCCTAACCCCCGTCTCCCCCCGAACACTCCGTTGTCCATGATCCTAACATTACGATTCCCTAGGTCATCGCGCGACAGCCCCTGGCTGAACATACCCACCTCCGTGCCACCACTGCCATGACCCATGGGAAGAACCTGTGGCTGTGGTTCACCCCCAATGAGGTCCTTCCCTCCGGTTCTCACTCCTCCACCTTCCTCGCCCCGCTACCACCTTCTTAGGGTTTCCAGCCGTCTCCCCAATCCCACAGCAGGCCTCTGGGCTTGGGTGTTGGCCCCGGCAGCAGTGGCCTACCGAAGGACACACTCCCTCACCCCTTAGTTCAACCAATGAACGCCAACGTTTCTCCAAAGGAATTTTGCTGGAAAACTAAGAGGAAACTAAAAATAGACTCCAGGAAATGTAAAGATATAAACACAGAAGAGATTTTACATCCTACGTAAGTCTTGGCTCAGAGGTGGGCGGAGGGGGGCACCGGGGGTCCCCTTCTCTCACACTCAGAACCCCGAGGAGCAGACTCGGACCTGCCAGGCTGTCTGCTAGCAGCGTTCTCTGTGTGGACTCTGAGGTCAACGTCTCTTAGTCCGGGCTGGCGCCTGCCCTTGGGAGCCCATGAAGCCCACCCCATAGGGCACCAGGGAACGCCATGGTCAGAGAAGCCTGCGCTCCTGTGGGAGATGCCATTAACTGCCGTTTCAAAACCCCAGGCCGTTCCAATCCGGGGAGAGCCAGTTCTCAGCCCTAACAGAGGCACGTGCCTGACACACCCTGAGACCCTCTGCCCACCTCCCCAAGACTCCCACTGGGCTCCTCCACCAGGAGTCATTTTTTCTCCCCCCGAAGAATGCTAATTAGGACAAGCTTACAAATCTCAGAGACTTAAACTATAACAACAGTAGCAGAGGGGGTGGCGGCGGTGGTGGGGGCAGTCACCCACAAAAAGCAAGAGGTGGTTAGCTCCCAGCACCCTGCCTGTCCCTCCTCCTCTGCTTCTGAGGGCTTCAGCCATGCCCCAAGCCTTGGTCCCTATCTCTGCTCACCCAACAAGGGGCTGGCAGTGAGGCACGTTACATGGAAAGGTTGCTAACACCCGCCCTCTGGGAAAATGCCCTCGTCCGCCATCTCCCATGATAACCCTGCCTCCCTCCTCCTGCCCGCTCCCTCCCAATCCCACCCAGCTCCACCCCAGTCCCAGCCCCTTAACTGTCAGGAGAGCGGACCCGAAAGATGTGGATGGTCCCATTACTGAGGGACACGACCAAGTACCTGCCGTCCACCATGGTGGTCACCCGGGGCTTTTCCAGGCCGTGGTAGGCCGTCAGGAAGTCGCCCAGCAGCGACCCCTTCGGGTCCAGGATCACCACCTTGTTGACCTCTCGGAGAGTCAAAAAAATATAGCCCTTCTTATCCACAGACACGGAGCCTGGCTGGCAGCCGTGCAGGCCCGGCCCTCCGTACTCCCCGATCACCTGGCCCAGCCCGTCACACACCACCACACTGTTCTGCTGCCAGTCTGACCCCACGAAGTTGCCCTGGGGACTGGCGGTCAGAAACACCAGCGCCCGCAGGCCGCGGTTGGCCTTGCCCCCGGGGATGAAGCGGGTGGCCAGGCTGCCCTCCATGTTGTACACCTCCACGTGGCCCGACACGCTGACGGCCACCCGGTCCCCGCTCGGCATCGCAGCCACTGCGTGGCTGGCCTGGGACAGGCTCAGCGCCCGGCGCCACTGCACCTCCCCGTCGGGGCTAATGAGGTACAGCCGAGCCCCCGCCGAGAAGGCCACCGCCCCCTGCAGGGCGGCCACGCTGCAGGGGGAGCAGCCCTCGGGGACGGGAATGGCGCCTTTGTAGTCGCCGTTCAGCGAGAAGCGCTTCAGAGCACGGTTCTGCTCGTCGGCCACCAGGATCTCCCGGGGGCCGAAGGGACAGAGGCCCGTGATCCGGGGAGACCGCTTGTCTCCAGGCATCCGCGTGGGAAAGCTGCAGGAAAAGACAGGCCTGGGCAGGAGCCCAGAGCCCTCCAGGTTGGGCCCGGGCGCAGGGCTGGGCTCCCGGGAGATGGACTTGAGCCTGCCTTTGAACTTCCTCTTCTTGTTGGATCTGCCGCCCCCTGCAGTCTGGACTTCTCCATCTTCCTGGGGCGCCTGGGATCTGCCTTCTCTCGGGGTCTGGGCTCTGTCCGCCTTTGGGGTCTGGGCTCCGTTTTCCTGGGGCACCTGGGCTCTGTCCTCTTTGGGGGTCTGGGCTCCATCCCTACTCTGGGGCTGGGCGGCACCTTGTCTCTCCATCTTGGCCCCATCCTCTCTGTGGCCCTGGGCTTCCTCTCCTCCCTGGCTCCCAGCTCCCTCTTTCCCACCGTCCTTTTGGGACTGCTGGTTCTCGAAGGAGAGCCGCAGCAGGTGGCTGTTCTTGTCCAGGAGCCCCGGATGGAGCTCCAGCTGGGGCAGCGGACAGGGGGCTGGCCCAGGCACCCAGGGGCAGCCCTGCAGCTGCCGGAGCCTCTGGGCGATCGCCCCCTCCAGCGAGAGGATCTCGGCCTCACGACCCAGGCTGAGCACCCGGCGGGCAAAGGCGGCCGCAGCCCTGGCCACCTGCTCCCGGCTCTCCAGCTCTCCCAGCCGTTCCCGGGCGGCCTCCTCGGCAGCCTCCACGTGGGCCCGCAGCTGCCCCAGCACCTCCTTCTTCTGGGCCAGGAGGGCCCGGAGAAGTCCCTCGGCAGCCTCCTCCACCTGGGCGCCCACCCTGGCCGCTTGCTCCCGCAGGCGGGCTAGGGCTTCCTTCTCCACCACCCGGGCGGCCTCCAGCTCGGCCAGGTTCTTGTCCACGCCCGCGAGCAGCTCCTCGAGGCCTGGCCTTCGGGCGCGCACAGCTTCGGCCAGGGGCAGGCAGGGGTGGTCCAGGTGGGGGTCCAGGCGACACTCCCGGCACAGGAGCTGGGAGCAGGGCTGGCACAGGAAGCGCAGGGCCTCGCCCGGGTGCTGGGGGCACTGGGCCGCCTGGCGCTCCCGGGCCTCCTCGTCATACCACCCCGCCCGGTAGCCCACCAGGTCCACCACCCGGTGGGTGTGAGTCTGCCGGGTGCAGCGGTGCCCGTCGGCACAGGCCTGGCACAGGTCATCGGCACAGTCTAGGCACCGGGCCGTGGCCGGCCCCCCGGCACTGGCGCCCCCCATCAGGGGGCACAGCGCACAGGCTGGCTTTCCCGCATGCAGGTCTCCGCCGGCCCGAGCCCTCACCAGGTCCAGGAGCCCGTTGACAAAGAAGTTGGTCTTGAAGGCGGCCACGCCGGCTGGTGGGACTGGCACGGTCTCCCGGCACTCAGGGCACCGGAGGTGGCCGCCCTCGGCCAGCTGAGCGAGGCAGTCCTGGCAATAGGTGTGCAGGCAGGGCAGGGTCTTGGGCGCCCGCAGCTGCTCCAGGCAGATCTTACAGGCCAGGAAGTCGCTGCTCAGGGCCTCCAGGAGGGAGGGCGAGGATCCTTGGGACACCATGCTGTGAGCCAAGAGTCTGAGTTAGAGAGCTGAGCGCACCCCCAGCCTGCCCTCCTGCCTCTCCCCCGCGCTCGGGCCCCACGGGGACTGCAGAATCACCTGAGTGGCCAGGAATTCTCCTCTGGTCTTCTCAGTTCTCTGGCCATTTGCTCTGGAGCCAGGGAGCTGCCCTCCTTGCATACATTCAGCAAATATGAAAAAAGTCAGTGCTGCTCGCATGTGTGAAGAGATGTAAGAAATGACAAGACGGAGAAGAGAAACCCTGGCCTCCGAGAGCGAACGGAGTAACCACAGGCCTTGTGGCAAGGGTGGCCCAAGCCCCCTGTGAACAGGTCCTGGGGTCCCTGCTGGGGCCGAGGTGCTGGGGTGGGGGGCACACAGCCAAGGCCCAGGTGGGCGGAGCTGCCTTGACTCCTGGCGTTTGGGGCAGCATCAGGGGCTCCGATTTCCCTGGCGCATACCCCCGTCTTCAGGACCCTGGGAGTGGCTTCACGGGGAGTAGGGGCCCCACTTCACACCCCGACGCCCTGCAATGGGGTCTGCAGCAGGCAGCAGGGAGGCCCAGGGGAAGGGGCTGCCCTGCCCTCTCCTCCCAGCGCTGGGCCTGGGGGTCTCAGGACCCTTAGCCCAAACTCCTAGCGCCCCCTCTTCTTCCAGGCTTTCCTGCTGCAGGAGGCCCTCTGCCCGCCCAGGACCTCTGCGGGCCTGAGATGCGTGAGGTCCATCTGGGAACCCTCGCAGCTCCCTCCCGGCAGCAGGGAAATGCAGAAGGGACTTGGGGAATTTCCCCCAAACTTCCGGAAAGTGGGGGCCGGGGGCAGAGCTCCGAGGGCGGGAAGGGGTCTCCCCCAGGGAAGCCTTGGGCCTCTGGTCCCATGGGGTGCCTTGGGGGGTGCTCCCGCCCAGCCCCCCCTCTCGGCCTGACTTCCGGGTCCCTCTCTCCGCCTCCCCCCCTTCCTCTTCCTCCCGCACCCTCCCTCCCTTCCCCCACCCCTTGCAGGTGAGCGCGCCCCTCCGCGCCCTCCCGGCCCCTCCCTACCTGGCCCGGGCGGACAGTGGGCGCCAGCACCCGGAGCGGGGGCCGAGGCCTGGACGCGGCGGTGGCGGGGTGCCTGCAGGAGAAACAAAACTGAAAGTAACTGTACTTGTGCAACTTCCGTCCCAGCCCCGGGACACCGACCAGCTCAGCCCAGGCCCCGCCCTCCTCCCCACCCCGCCGTGGGGGCCTCTTCCTGGGGGGCTCCACCCCGTCCCAGCGCAGCCCCCTGGGGGGCTGCGGACCTGCGGGTCAGCTGTGGCCTCAGGGCTTGAGCCAGGCGTGTTTGCTCCTCTGAGGGGAGAACGTGAGAGGTCTCCTGTGATTCAGGCCGGTCCTCAGGCCGGATCCCAGGGCTGCAGCTTATCTGCCCATCCAGCCCCTGGGGAGGCCCTGGGTGCCCTCACCTTCTGCTGAGCCAGGGGGAGCCTGTGGGAGCCAGATAAGGGCCCTCCGCCTGAAGGCTTGGGCCCAGGCTTCCTGGAGGTGGTGTCCCTGGAGATGAGTGTGAAGAGAGACCAGGGGTTTGGGGGTCGCTTGGAGAGGGATGCAGGGAAGAGTGTTCTGGGAAGAAGGAACAGCAAGGGCGTGGACAGCAGAGGAATGAAATGGCACAACTCTCCCAGGCAGCTCTGAGGAACCTAGGATGGTTGGTGGGGAGGGGACAGATGAGTGGGGCCCATGAGGTTGTAGAAGGAGGCAGCATGGCCAGATCATAAAGGGCCTTATGAAGTGCATGGAGTCTTGAGTTTCATCCAAAAATCTAAAAGAAATCAGTGAAATATATTTCCCCCAACATCGTATGAAAAATGTGAAGCACAAGGAAGTTGAAAGAATTATAGCAAACCCTCCTATACTCACTGCTTGGATTCTGCAGTTCACATATTTACTATAGTGATTGATTGATTCATCATATATCTATTCAGGTACGCACCCCTTTATCCGCAATGACAGGATTTCAGCAGGAAACCCAACTGAGGAGAGCTCACTCAGGAGCTGAGAGAGGAGAGGAGAGCCTGACCACAGGGCCAGGGAAAAGTGTGCGTGTGGCGGGGGTGCGGGGGCAGGCGGGTCTGAACGGACCTTGGCAATAGGGACCGAGAGGACGGAAGCCCCACAGGTAAATTACTGTGGAAGGCAAAGAAGCCACGGGGCTTTGACCAGCCCCGGGAGGGAGGCAAAGGACGGAGGGCAGGATGCCCACAGGTGTTGTAGGTCTAGAGGTCAGGAGGATGGGCCAGGCTGGTGAGGTTTTCATGCATCTCCCTATGGCGTGTGCCTGTGGTTTGGAGGAGGTCACTGGGCAGTGCCCAAAGGAGAGAACAGGGCTGAGATGGCACGATGGGGAGCAGAGACATTTAAGGTAAGGTGGCCAGATCATCCCGCTTTTGGTCACCTTAATTAAGGGCAAGTGGGGGAGGGGTTGGGGCTTGCCGAGTCAGAAGCAGTTGCTGGAGGGGTAGGTGGAGATCCAAGAGGAAGATCACAGAAGGCATAGCTGGAGGAGGACCAGTGATGAGGAATGCTGCAGACCAGGATGCCAGCCAAGATGAGGACAGAAAAATATGTTGCCATGGGTGTGCCCGAGTGCATACATACACCTGCACGGGCGCATGGCTTCTGCGTGTGCTTGCTGTGCACATTCAAGAGCATTCGTTGAAAGCCTGATAGATTAAATAGAGAAGGGGACCGGAGACCCATATGGCAGGACACAGGCTTTATTGGAGGGAAGAGTACCCCTGCTGGCTGCTTCCAGAAAGAGGGGTGGAAGAGAGGGAGGGCCGGGGTACAGCACCTTTAAGGATAGGGGACGGGGCTTAGGGCACTCAGCACACGCTGATTGGTGATTAGGGACCTAGGGACTTAGGAATGGGAGCGGGGCTTAGGGTATTTGGCAGGTGCTGATTGGTGGTTCGGAGCTCAGGAATGTCTGGCTGCAGGTGGGGTTTATGTCTGCTCATCAATTGGAGGAAGGGAGGATCTATCAAAGCCTACTGTGGACAGTGTGCCATGCACTGTGGAATATTCAAAGAGAAACAAGATATGCTCCCTGCCCACAGTTTGCAATCTAAAAGGGGAGGTGCAATATGTACATGGTGGAATATGAGACAGTAAGACAAATGTCATATTAAGATGCCCTTCTGTTGGGTATTTAGCATGAGCTTGACATGGGGTGTTGTAAACATACCCCGATTCAATCCTCACAGTAACCTGGTGAGATAAGTATCATTATTGCCTTCGTTTTACAGGCTAGGAAACCGAGTTAGAGAGAGAAAAGGTGATCCACTGGAGGAGGCCACATAAAGTGCTGTGCCGACCCGAACGAAGGAGGGCTTGTTTGCTCCCGGAGTGGTGGTGGTGGGATAGAAATCAGGAAGGCTTCCCGAAGGAGGAGACTGTACAGTTACTGCCCTACCCTGCCTCCCTTAACGTTGGACAAAGCTTAAAGGGCCAACGGTGTGGGGCCAGACCCCAGGATTATAGAAAAGGCTCCTAAACCAAGTGATCACTCAAATCCAGCTCATTGATAAGCATTACTGAAACGGAACAATCAATGGCTCTGAGCTGCCTGTCATGACTTGAGCCGATGAAGCAGAGACAGCATTGAACCATATGTGAGCGTTTATTCCAATAATGCAAGCAGGTAATGGGAGAGCAGCAGGTCACCCACAAAATCAAAATCTGCTCCTCCCTGCCCCCCCCCCCCCCAAATAAGCCAGCTGTTTATATTGGGTAGGACAAAATTACATGGGGAAGTAGACAAAAGAGTAAGAATGGGTATGGAAAATGGGCAGTTTACAGGCAGTGTGGGCTGGGGGTTGCCAAAGCCTTGGGGTATGCAAGGGGCTGGTGCCTCTGGGTTCTGCAACGAGGTTGTTAATCTTTCCATGGTAACTGGCAGCTCCCGGATGCAGAGAATGGGCTGAATTTCCAGGTGAGCTCCCTGGTCCGCCCCCCACGCTCCCCCCTGCAACTTCCGACCACGTTTGGAATGTGCATTCTTTAATCAGAACAAACAATCGCGGTTAACATAGCATGATTAATATTTCTTATAATTATAGCTAGTCCCCAATAGTCAATGTTTGCCTCTGACATTACCATGGAGACATGTTCTGGGGAGAAGGAATTGGGGGTAGGGTGGAAATAGTTGCTGGAGGCTGAGGGCACCTCTGGGGGAAGGTGGTTGGTCTGGTTAGAATGCTGTTGGGTGGAGAGTGGGTCGGGAAATGGCAGTTGAGCAGGCAGAACAAACTAAAATTTCCTGTTTAGAATCCTCCAAGGTCTAAGGTCATAGGGAGGCATTAGAGGATTTGGAAAGCTTGGACTTTGTTCTGAAGTTAATTGGGGGTGTTGGAAGTGTTAGCAAAGGTTTTTAACCTTAATTTACATAAATAATAAGGGTAATTTAAAATTCATTATAAATACATGCCATTATAACAAAATATTTTTTGTATATATTTCCTTCGTTCACTATCCACATGAAATATATTTTACATAATTGTATTTGTAGTAAATGTTAGGTCTGATCAAAGGATTGAATCCACGCCCCCTCCCTCGGGAACTGACCTTTAGACCACTTCACAGCCTGCATTCCCTTTAGCTGAGACCACATTCCGACTGCAGAGACAACATTCCACCGGCTGAGACCATTATCTTTTCCCCCCCAGAATTCTCCACCCAGAAAAAGCCCATTCCTTTCAAATCTCCCACTCCGCTTGCCTGCGCGCTGGTGCCGTTTTGGAGCTCAGCCCATTTGGTTGCCCAGATGACCTGATATATTTATAATTCTTTACCCCTTTGACCTCGTGCGCTTCTTCTTCGGGGATCCTAATGTTTGGTGCCAAAACCAAATTCATGAATTGCTTTTTATATTGCAGCCTATTTTTACTGTGTGGAATCATTATCACCTCTGATACATGAGTGATAGTATTATGTGTGTGGTTTTAGTTTCATTTGCCTTGTATAGTTTCTGTTACCTCCAGGTTGCTTTTCCTCCCTTCCTTTCTCCCTCTTTAGATGGCTGTACTTATTATTTCACTTTTTTTTTGTTTGTTTGTTAATCTTCACCAGTGTGTGTGTGTGTGTGTGTGTGTGTGTGTGATATTATTATTGATGTCAGAGAGGCAGGGAGAGGGAGGGATAGGTAGAAACATCAGTGATGGGAGAGAATCATTCATTGATTGGCTGCCTCCTGCACGCCCCACACTGGGGATCAAGTCCACAACCCAGGCATATGCCCTGATGGGGAATCAAACTGTGACCTCCTAGTTCATAGATCGATGCTCAACCACTGAGCCACACCAGCCAGGTGAGGATATACACTGAGTGGCCAGATTGTTATTTTAATATATTTTATTGATTTTTTACAGAGAGGAAGGGAGAGAGATAGAGAGCTAGAAATGTCGATGAGAGAGAAACATCAATCAGCTGCCTCTTGCACACCCCCTACCAGGGATGTGCCCGCAACCAATGTACATGCCCTTGGCCAGAATCGAACCTGGGACCTTTCAGTCCACAGACCGACGCTCTATGAGTGGCCAGATTGTTATGACTGGCCAGATTATAATGACCACCACATTAGTACTTCATTGACACTTCCAAAAATACTGAATATTGAAACTTCCTAAGCAAATACTCTTAAGGTTTTATTATTATTATTTGGATAACTAATTCACTTCATTGTACTGATGATAATAATATAAAGTGGTCATAATAATCTGGCCACTTAGTGTATATCCTATATAGTAAAAGGATAATATACAAATTGTCCCCTAGACCAGGATTTCAACCAGCAGGCAGGCCGGCCAATGGCCCATGACCCCTCCCTCTGGCCAGGCTGGCTGGACCCCACCCATGCACAAATTCATGCACCAGGCCTCTAATATATATATACTGAGTGACCAGATTATTATGTGTTCAGATATCATGATAATCTGGCCACTCAGTGTATATGTGTTTGTGTGTGTATACTGTGTGTGTGTGTGTGTGTGTATGTATGTATGTATATATATATGTAATTTTTGGTTTTGTTGTTAATCCTTATCCAGGGATGTTTTTTCATTGATTTTTTGAGAGAGTAGAAAAGAGAGGGAAAGATAGAGAAACATTGATGTGAGAGAGACCAGTGGACTGGTTGCCTCCAGCATACATTCCACATGGCGGGGGGGGGGGGGGGGGGCAGTTGGTGTGCAAATCCACAACACAGATATGTGAATCGAACCCTCAACCCTTTTGTTGCCTGGGCTGATGCTCTAACTACAGAATCACACCAGCCAGGATTAGTTCACATTTTAAAATTAGCTTTCTGAGGTACAATTTAAATATAATAAAAACCACTAATTTAAGCCTATAGTTGAATGAGTTTTGAGAAATGTATATAGTCATGTAGCTAACAACACAATCATATATAGTACAATATAAAAACAAGGAGATTGACTTTGGAACAATACTATTAACTAGACTACAGATTTTATTCATATTTCACCAGTTTTTACATGCACCCAGGGTGTGAGTTCTATAATATACAGTACATCGTTCTATGCAAATTTATCACAAGTGTAGATGCATGTAATCAACACTATAATCAAGATGCCAAGTTGTCCCATCAGCACAAAGAAACTTCCTCCATCCCTAACCTCCCACAGCCACCGATCTGTATTCCATCTCCATAATTTTGTCGTTTCAGGAGCGTAATATAAATGGAATCATAAAGAATTACACATTTGGAGACTGTTACTTACTGTTCTTAAGATTCATGCAAATTGTTGCATATATATCAATAGCCCATTTCTTTTTATTGCTGAGTCATATTCCATTAAGTGCACCACACTTTATCCATTCTCCCATTGGAAGACATTCGGATTGGGGTTATTACAAATACAACAACTATGAACATTTATATAGTTTTTTGTGAGACCATAAGTTTTAATGTCTCTGGAATAAATGCTCAGAAGCATGATTGCTTGGTTGTATGGTTAGTGTATGGTTAGTTTTACAAACAACCGCCAAAACATTTTTCAGAGTGGCTGTACCATTTTACCTTCCCACCAGGGATGTATGAGATCCATTTTCTCCACATCAGCAACATCATTTGGCACTGTCAGATTTTTTATTATTATTATTCCATTATTGACTAGAGGCTGGGTGCACGAAATTCATGCACTCAGGGGGTGGGGTCCCTCAGCCAGGCCTGCACCCTCTCCCAATCCAGGAGCCCTTAGGGGATGTCCAACTGATGGCTTAGGCCCCTTCCCTGTCACTGAGGCAGGAGAGGCTCCTGTCACTGTCGCTTTACTCGTCAGCCATGAGTCTGACTTAGGGCTTCTGGCTGAGCTGCATTGCCCCCTGTAGGAGCACACTGACCACTAGGGGGCAGCTCCTGCATTGAGCATCTGCCCCCTGGTAGTCAGTACACATCATAGTGACTGGTCATTTTGCTGTTTGGTCAATTTGCATATTAGCCTTTTATTATATATGATTTCAGAGAGGAAGGGAGAGGGAGAGAGAAATCGAAACATCATGATGAGAGAGAATCACTGATTAGCTGCCTCCTGCACTCCCCACACTAGGAATCAAGCCTGTTATAGGGCCATGTGCCCTGAGTGGGAAGTAAACTTCAACCTCTTGGTTCATAAGTCAACACTTAACCACTGAACCATGCTGGTTGGCCATATTGTCAGATTTTTAAATTTCCTAATAAGTGAGATACCTCATCACTGTTTTTGTTGAACCATCTAATGATGGTTCACATGTTTATCTCCCCTCCATATATCTGGGGAAGTGTCTGTTCTTTTGCCAGTTTCTTAAATTGGATTTTTAAAATTACTATTGAGTTTTAAGAGTTCTTTATATGTTCTGTATAAGTCACGTGTCAGATTTGTGATTTGCAAACACCTTCTTCCAATCTGTACCTTATTAATAATGCTTATGGTGAGGCAAACATTTTTAATTTTGATGAATCCAATTTATCAATTTATTCTTCTATGGTTTATATTTTGGTGTCATGTCTAAGAAATCTTTGCCCAACTAAAGGTCACAGTGATTTTCTTCTAGAAGTTTTATCACTTTAACACTGATATTTAGGTCTGTGATCCATTTTGAATTAGTTTTTGTACATGTTTTGAAATAATGTGTATTTGTTTGCATATGGGTGTCTCATTGTTCCAACCACTATTTTTTGAAAACAACAACACATCCTTTTAAAAAATATATACTTTATTTATTCCAGAGAGGAAGAGAGAGGGAGAGATAGAAACATTAATGATGAGAGAGAATCATTGATGGGCTGCCTCCTCCATGCCTCCTACTGGGGATTGAGTCTACAACTGAGGTAGGTGTCCTTGACCAGAATCTAACCTGGGACCCTTGAGTTTGCAGGCTGACACTCTACCCACTGAGCCAAACTAGCTAGGACAACACATTTTTTCTCCTTGAATTATTTTAGCATCTTTGTAAAAAAAACAATTGACCACAAATGTGTTTATTTCTGGATTTCCTATTCTATTCCATTATTCTACATGTCTACACAACCCAGGTATGTGCCCTTGACCAGAAAGCAAACCTGAGACTCTTCAGTAAGCAGACTGATGCTCTAACTACCAAGTCACACCAACCAGGACGTCAATTGTATCTTTGCCATTTATTTCCAACTAAGTGGGCGCATCTATTTCTCTGATTGGCTGCCTATAAGATTGAAATCTGACCTGCCTCATTGACAAACCTTATCATTCACAATAGGCTTTCATTAGTTTCCTAATGAAACTGATCTTACATGGCATCACAGAACAGTCCTGCCCCCCACCTTCACATCACCTCTCCATGGCCTTGGTCTGGATTTCTTTCTTGGGTCTTTCATCACAGCAAGTACCAGGCCCCCACCAAATAGGCACAAGAACAGGTTGACAGTAAAAGAAAGAAAAAAATCATTTAAACATGAGAGAACTGGAGTGGTTGCATTGATATGTTAATATATACTAATGTTTAACAAATAGAGACAAAGAGGGACATATCATGATGATAAGAGGAAGAAGTAGAAATTACAGGCATTTAACAACAGAAGGAGACAAAAACTACAAGGAGAGGTAAAATCCATAGTGTCCACACAGCAGTTTCTGTTCCAGTATTTTTATGGCACAGCCGTGAGCTGGGTTTAGCAACAGGTGAGCAACTTAACAGCGGCTCTGAGAACTGAGCACAAACATGCATAGAACTCCCATCTCCAATGGCTTCCCGTCTGTTTGTTTGTTTGTTTGTTTGTTTATTTTTTACGTGACTCTCTTAGCAATGCCTATTCCATTTTATTTCTCCTTTATAAGTAGCTATGCAACCAAGCGTATTAAAATGAAGTTATTGTATACTATTCATATAAATATAAAATTATAGTGCGAAACCTAGCCTGTAGTGCTGGCATTGGTGCTTCTGTCGTCCAGAGCAGCCAACATGTGGGTCTGATGTCCGCTTAGGTCTGGGTATATCCCAAACACGCCAGGCTGAAGATGTTCACTCTCCCCGAGAAGCATGGCTGATGCTTGTCTCCTGCTCCAAAGAAGTCATTTCTGCCTCTAGCTGTCCAGTGTCCAACCTCCTGCTCACCTCATGGATAAGAGCTGTTACGCCCAGTCCCCATATTCCTGTTAACACGAAGCTGGAATGCAATCACTCTTGTAGCAACCAAAATTGCTTCGAGTCACTCAAAAGTCACCTGGTCCCTGATCAGCCAGCCATCACAGCCCAGGACCAAAAAGAAGCTGCAGGATCGGATGTCTAGCGATGTCAGGTTAACAGTAGTCCCTTTTTCCTTTTACCCTCCTTGACCTCTCTGACATTTTAATTATTTGCTTCTTTATAGTCCCAGCCTCACGGTGCTAAGGAAGTTTATTTCCTGGTAGTTGGAACCTCCTAACTTCTCTATGGAAATTTTCTAAAGGTATCTTGGCTTGGACTTAAAAGCCTCTATTATTTGCTCTTCCATCCTGAGACTAGAACCAAGAAGCTCCTTCCACAAAGTTTCCTCCTCAATGCCTGTAAGCTGGGGTGAAGTCCTATCTCATAGGTAGTATTCCCATTTTATGAGGTTGAAAAATGTTGAAGAGATTTACAGGTGTTCCTTTACACCTCTTGCGGCACTTATGTAAATTAATCAGACCTACGCAAATTAATGAGGCCTCTCTGACGTGTAAACGTGTTGATCACTCCCTTCTCAAAACTGGCTTCTCTCTAGGCCTGTGCCCTTCCTCCTCTGAATGCTCCTTTCTGCGGGTAGCCCACCCAGCAGCGCAATCCAGTCCGAGCTGTCTTTGCCACCCCGGCCCACCAGAGGGAGCTCTTACCCTGCCGAAGCTGACTCCACTGCAGGAAAAGCACATCCACCCAGCCAAACCACCTCTCCTTGTTTCTGGGTCCTGGGAGGTGCCTGTCAGCCGGAGGACTGCTCTTGCCAATCATCAGAGGCCCTAGGCGCCCTCTATTCTGATACACCCCCAGGTCTCCCTTCATCTCCCTCTTTTTACAAAAAAATTTTTCATTCGTTTTTAGAGAGAGAGGGAAGGAGAGGGATAGAGAGAAACATGGATCCATCTGCTGCCTCCTGCACGCCCCCCACTGGTTCGTGGGTCCACGCTTAACCATTGAGCCATAACAGTCGGGCCCAGCTCCCTCTTATACTAGTAAATCTCCCACAAAGATTTCCCTCTGTAGGGCATTAGATGCAAGTCATAAAGAGGCACCAAAAAACTCATAAATCAACCTAAATAATACTTTAATACAATATACATATTTAAAATCCACAATGAACATCCCATCAAAATTGTAAAGACAGGATCAACATGACCAAATTTCCCTTTTTCTCAGGCCTCAATTCAGCTCTGCTCGGCATTGCTGGACTCAACCCCGTCACTACCTCAAGGACCTCTTTTCTGTATTTGCTTCTCTTCCACACCCCCATTCATCTCTCCCCTGACTCCTTCTTTAGCATATTTGCCATCTTAAAACTGTTCACACAAAAAAGGAGCACATATGAAACCTCACAAGCTCAGGGGAGGCCTGCATGGCAAGGCTTACAAACTCAGAGACATAAAGTAACCAGATAGGACTGTCTGACATTAAAACTTTTTAACTAGCCCTGACTAGTGTGGCTCAGTGGATAGAGCATCGGCCTGTGGACTCAAGTGTCCCAGGTTCGATTCTGGTCAAGGGCATGTACCTTGGTTGCGGGCACATCCCCAGTAGGGGGTGTGCAAGAGGCAACTGATCGATGTTTCTCTCTCATCGATGTTTCTAACTCTCTATCCCTCTCCCTTCCTCTCTGTAAAAATCAATAAAATATATTTTTTTAAAAAGACCTTTTAAACTAAAAGTGAGTCTTGGTGGGTAGTCATGCTTCAGTCCAGCATCATCCTTGACAAAGTCAGTCTTTACCTTAACTGAGTCTATTGTCTTTTTGCCTCTAGGACAACACCTTTGGGATGTCAGAGCACAGTAATCCTCTTTTTTCCAGAACCCTCAGGGCACAGTCTCTTACCAGAGCCCTAGATCTCAGAACCCCTCGCTGCCATCTTGTTCCCCCGCCTCCATCTCCCTGTACTGTGCATATTCCCACCAGAGCCTGAGGCCACAGAACCCCATTGTTCTCTTGTTCCCACACCATCTCTACGCGTAAAACTTAATTGTTACCTGCCCTATACCCACCGACCTAAAGGAAAGAGTTCTCTCCATTTTACTCTTTATCCAACCTCAGAGACTGAAAATAAAACAATCTCTACTCATTGATAACATGGTTGTCCATGTCGAAAATTTCAAAGAAAAGAAAAAAAAAGAATTGGATGCTTGTTCGACTTAAAGTGGAAATGCTTCTCCCACCTCCTTAAAGTGCCCCCATGGATTTCATGAACCCCCTGGCATCTCCTCCTTTGATGGTAATGTTTAAAATAAGCTGCAAAACCGCCATTCTCCGGAGCCTTTTCTCAATTCGTCAAGATTTTGCTTCCTGGCAATTGTCAGTTTGGCTCAGATAAACTCATGAAAATTCTCTACAGGTTTGGACATTTTTTCTTTTGACATAACAGAACACCTGTCCCCTGCTTGACCTTACATGCTGAGGCTATCATTGCCTTTCCATTCTTCATTTTCTCTAAAACCGACTACAATTAGGCTTTGTTCTTGACGTTCCCGAGAAACTGTTCCAGCCAGCCTCGCGGACAACCTCCACCTTGTCTGTGCTCTGACAGAAGAGATCACCCGCCCTTGAAGCTCTTCCCTTTTGGCATCTTGGTCTCCCAGCTTCTCCTGGTTCTCGTCCTTCCCCCCAGCTCACACCTTCTCTGGGTTCTCCTATCTTCCTGGCCCCAAGCAGTGTCTTCAGACCCCCTCTCTGCCTACACTCCCTCCCCAGATGACCTCATCCAGTCCCATGGCTCCACACGAGGTTCCATCCTGAGAGGATGGCAGTTCTCAAACCTTCACCTCCAGGCCAGGTCTTTCCCCTGACTTCCGGGCTCATGTCCAATTTCCCTACCGAACATTTCCATCTGTAAGCTGAACAAGCAGCCCATTCTTCTTCTTTTCTTTGAAATTTTAAACAGACAATCATGTGATCAATGAATTGAGATTGCTTTATTTATTTTTTTCTTTTCGATCTGTATATCTTTTATTCATTTTTCCTGCTTTGTTGCACTGGCCAGGACTATGAATACAATATTTATTAGGAGTGATAAAAGAAAACATTCTTTTATATATATATATAAAAGAATATATATATATATATATATATTTCAGAGAGCAAGGGAGAGGGAAAGATAGAAACATCAATGATGAGAGAGAATCACTGATTGCCTGCCTCCTGCATGCCCTCGCTGGGGGTCAAGCCCGCAACCCTCCCTCGAATCGAACCCAGGACCCCTCAGTTTGCAGGATGACGCTCTATCCACCAAGCCAAACCGGCCAAGGCAAGAAAATATTCTTACCTCAGGTGGAAAACATTCAGATTTTTAACATTATACATCTTTCTATATGCCCTTAGCAGGTTAAGAAAGTTTTCTTTATTCCTTGTTTGATGGTTTTTTGTGTGTGTCATTTTAAAAAATGAATAGATGTTCAATTTTGTCAAATGTTTTTTCTGCATCTATTCAGGTGCTCATGCAATGTTTAATCCTTAGTCTATTAACATGATTAATTTCATTGGTTGCTTTTTAAAAAAATACATTTTTAATTTATTTTACAAAGAGGAAGAGAGAAGGATAGAGAGTTAGAAACATTGATCAGCTGCCTCCTGCAGGCCCCCTCGTGGGGATCCAGCCAGGAACCAAGGTACATGCCCTTGACCAGAATCAAACTTGGGACCCTTCAGCCTACAGGCCGATGCTCTATTCACTGAGCCAAACCTGTTAGGGCTCATTGATTGCCTTTTACGTGCTGAATAAACCTTGTATTCTTAGGACAAAACCTACTTGTTCTGAACACTAGCTCCCACATCCCAACCTGCCCTCCCATCCCAGCCTCAGGCATCTCCATCTCTTAAACAGCCTCATATTCCAGTTGCTGAGGCCAAGTGCTTTGCAATCATCTTTGATTCTGCTTTTTCTGTTGTATTGTGTAAATTGTCATCTCTCTCTTCAAAATGTACTCAGAATCCGGCCTCTTCTCCCTACCTCTTGCCTGAACTACTGCTATAATTTGCTCACTGGCCTAATGTGTTCATTCTATGGTATTTACAAAGATGAGATTTATGAAGTAACACACCATAGATTTATATAGGACTCATGTGTGTTTGAGAAAAATGTATGCTCTTTAAATTTCTGGAACCAAATTTTAATATGTATTTATCAGATAAAGTTTATAGTTCAAGGCTTACTTAACCCCTCTGTAGTCTTTTAAAAAATATTTTTACTGGTTTCTGAGAAGAAGGGAAAGAGAGATAGAAACATCAATGATGAGAGAGAATCATTGATTTGCTGCCTCTTGCACGGCCCTTACTGGGGATCGAGCCCACAACCCGGGCATGTGCCCTTGACCGAATTGAACCTGGGATCCTTCAGTTTGCAGGCTGACGCTCTATCCACTGAGCCAAATCAGGTAGGGCAACTCCTCTGTATTCTTAACATCATTTTTTTCCTGCCTAAGATATCAGTCACCAGTATATGCTTTTGTAAATATCTCACGAAGGCTATGAATTTATGCATTTCTTCTTGTAATTCTGCCATTTGTGATTTATATATTTTAAGTTATACTAAATTTATACACATTTAGAATTTTTATATTTTTCCAATAGGTTGAACATTTTTACCATTATGCTAATATCATATGTTAGCAATTGAGTTTTTATATTATTACTAGAGGTCAATGCACAAATTAGTTCAAGGGGCTCTGCCCTCACAGCCCCAGCTTCGTCCAGGTCATCTGGACGGTCGTTCTGCTGTTTAGTCTAAATAGCAAACTAGCTCTTTTTTATGTGGGATAATGCTGTTTGCCTTAAAGTCTTTTTGGCCTTCAAGATCTCAATTTCCCTTCCATATCTTTTCTCTGAGGAAATATTTACCTTCAGCCCAACCTGGAAATTAAATATTTGAATAAACTATTAATGAACATGAACTAATGACAATTAGTTATGTATATTTATTTATGTGAGAGTATATTTATGCTCAAGATACAGAGGGTACCCATACTTTAAGAGCACACATGAGCCATTCACAGACACTGACAAGGTACTAAGTTACAAAGGCACCTTAGTAAATTCCAAAGTTTCCTCATGATAGAGACTAACATTATAAATCAACAGCAGCCCAGCTGGCATAGCTCAGTGGCTGAGTGTTAACCTATGAACCAGGAGATCACAGTTCAACTCCCAGGCTCGACCCCTAGCAGGAGGCAGCCAATCAATGATTCTCTCTCATCATTGATGATTCTATCTCTCCCTTTCTTTCTGAAATCAATAGAAATTATATTTAAAGTCAACAACAAAAGGCTAGCAAACACATCTCATTTGTCTGGGATTTATTTAGAAACCACTACATTTTGAATCAGAGGTTGAAATCATGAGGGCAATTCTCTTTCCCTTTTCTATCTGTCCACCTGGCCTTCCAGATTCCCCTTGTCTTTCTTTCTTTCTTTCTTTTTTTTTTTTTTTTAATATATATTTTATTGATTTTTTACAGAGAGGAAGAGAGAGGGAGAGAGAGCTAGAAACGTCGATGAGAGAGAAACATCGACCAGCTGCCTCCTGCACACTCCCCACCGAGGATGTGCCCGCAACCAATGTACATGCCCTTGACCGGAATCGAACCTGGGACCTTTCAGTCCGCAGGCCGACGCTCTACCACTGAGCCAAACCAGCTTAGGCTCCCCTTGTTTTTCTTGAACTTTCCCCTGAACTGATCACTCTTTCATCCTCTATTTAGCTTCAACTCTGCCCATAGCTCCTGTTCTGATAACTCGACTTACCTCCTTTTTTTAAAAAAAATATTTTATTGATTTTTTTTTACAAAGATGAAGGGAGAGAGATAGAGAGTTAGAAACATCAATCAGCTGCCTCTTGCACACCCCCTACTGGGGATGTGCCTGCAACCAAAGTATATGCCCTTGACTGGAATAGAACCTGTGACCCTTCAGTCCGCAGCCGACACTCTATCCACTGAGCCAAATCAGTTAGGGCTCTATTTATTTTCTTTCTTTCTTCTTTATTTATTTATTTATTTATTTATTTATTTATTTATTTATTTAAAAAATATATATTTTATTGATTTTTCACAGAGAGGAAGAGAGAGGGATAGAGAGCTAGAAACATCGATGAGAGAGAAACATCAATTAGCTGCCTCTTGCACACCTCCTACTGGGGATGTGCCCACAACCAATGTACATGCCCTTGACCGAATTGAACCTGGGACCTTTCAGTCCACAGACCGACGCTCTATCCACTGAGCCAAACCGGCTTCGGCTCTACTTATTTTCTTATCATAGACTGATTTACGTGTTTACTTGTTGGTTTATTTATATAGTTTGTTTTTCAGGTTTAACTCTCTTTTTAATTGAAGAAGTAATGAATTGATGAGATAACAACTTGTCAACTGGAACAAAGGAGCCTATGAAATGTCAGTTTCTCTCTCTGGGTCCTCACCTCACAGCAACCACTACAGATTCTTGGTTTCTTTGTTTTATTTATTTTAATTGATGAAGCATAACATATGTAAATGGAGTAAGTGCACCAGTATTAAATGCTCTTGTGGCTGAATTGTGCGCCTTTCCTGCTAAATTCATATGTTGAAGCTTTAACCCCTAGTATCTCAGAATGTAACTATATTTCGAGAGGAGTCCTTTAACAAGCTGATTAAGTTAAAATGGAGTTCTTAGGGTGGGCCCTCATGTAATCTGGCCGGTGTCTTTATAAGAAGAGGGAATGTGGACACCCACAGAAACACCAGGGGTGCCCCACATATGAAGACACAGTGAGAAAGCCAAGGAGAGAGGCTTGCTGATGCCTTAATCTCAGACTTCTACCCTCCAGAAATGTGAGGAATAGCTTTCTGTTGTTGAAACCACCCGGTGTGGGGTATCTTGTTATGGCAGCCCTAGCAAACAAATATAAGTACATAGCTGGAGAAAGTTTTACATGTGTACATATGTGTAAGCACCACTCACATCAAGATACAGGCCATTTCCATCACCCAGCTCACTCCCAGCCAACCCTATTACCCAAAGGCCACAGGATCTGACTTCCATCGTTATAAAGTGTTTTTGCCTGATTTTGAAACTTGAGCAAGTGGGAAAGACCCCAAAAGGCATGTACAAAATGTTTATAGCATCTTCATTTATAATAGCCAATACTGGAAACAATTCAAAGAGGCAAATGAATATACAAATTATGGGATTTCATTGCATGGAATATGACATAACAACAAAGAAGAGCAAATTACTGATACCTGAAACACTGTGGAAGAATCTCAGAAATGTTCTGCTGTGTGAAAGAAGCCAGACACAAGAGAATGCATATTGTATGATTCCATTTACATGACTTTCTGGAACAGACGAAGTAATTTATAGTGACAGAAAGCAGACCAGTGGTTGCCTGAGGCTGAGATGGAATATGACTGCAAAGGGGCATAAGGAAACTCTTTGGGGCGGTAGAAATATCTTATATCTTCATTGTGGTGGTGATTACACAGATATGTGCATTTAAAAAATGTCTTCATTGAGTTGTGCACTTAAAATGAGAGTATGTAAAAAATGCTTATGTAAATTATACCTCCATATAGTGGTTTTTGTTTAAAGAAAAAATAAAAGCCAACTGTGGAACTTGGAAAAACCAGTTGCATGCCAGCAAGATAAAAATCTACATGATCCCTACTTGCTTAATCTTAAGACCTAAAGATATTCAAAAGCCAGTGCTGGTTTATTTCCCAAGTTCAGAATTAATTGAAAGAATGCAGGAGCCCCGTAATATCCACTTGATCTCTGATAAAGATTATCTTGGAGGGTGTGGCCAAGATTCGTGACAAAATGGGTTTGTTAACATTCTCTGTCCTCTTTCCCCAGATCCAGCCTTGGGACAGCCCATCTGGGAAAGGGTTACAAACTAGAGGCACTTACTCTTGACTGGTGCCTCAGCCTGCTCAGGAAAGAGGGAGAATAGAAAGAGACTTAAATTTCACTGTGTAAAGTCTTTTAAGAATTGGCACAACCATTGAAGAGATTTATACAAAAGGCTGTCACCATTGCAAGTAAAGAAAGCAGGCAAGATCCAGAAATAATACCTGGTGGAAGTCTTGCCACAGGGAATGAGTGTTTCTTTCAATTAATTCATGTGACCCCCTATGATACTGTGTGTGTGTGTGTGTGTGTGTGTGTGTGTGTGTGTGTGTTTGGTCTTCATCTGGCTTCTGTCACAGAGCTCCTAAAACCTTTGGAATGTCAGCCCTAAAGGTGTCCTTTGTTAGGTTAATGTGATTAGAGGGTTGGAACTTTCAGTATCACTCCCCCCTCTCTCCGCCAATCTAGGAGGACCAGATATGGAATCAATCCCCAGTGGCCACTGATGTAATCTATCATGCCTACGCAATAAAGCCTCCTGGCAAACCCAAAAGGACAGGATTCTGAGGGCTTCCAGGTCAGTGAACCAGAACTCGTACAAGTGCCACTGTTCAGGCCCGAACTCCCCAGGGACAGAAGCTCTTTTGTTCGGGACCTTGCCCTAGGTACCTCTCCACTGGACGGTTTATTCCTATTGTTACCGGAAAGGGGACCTGGCTCTGAGCGGGTCTGCCTAGGGCTGGCTGGTAGTGTCTGGGTTCTTGACTTCGTGCAGGAAAGATTTCACAACATGGATCCAGGCAATTTTGAGGGCTTGTTTATAAAAGCTGGGACAGTGAAACAAGGAAGGCTTCGCATAGAAGAAGCAACTGGAGAGAGCCTAGGTGAGGCTGCTTTAGCTCACTGGGCTATCAGAGAAAAGGTTCAGGAGTTAGCCGGGATGAGCTGCCGCTGCCCATTGCTCTCCTGGTTGCAAATCTCTTGGGGTCCCTTCGAGTTTATGAGATGAACACCTGTAGGGGAGGGAGAACAGGAAGGGAGAGGCGTAGGCATGCTTTTGTTCACCCTGGGTCCTTTGTCTTGAGGGCTCTATTTCTCTCTTGCAAGAATCTTGGGAAAGGGTTCCACAGTACATTCATCGGTTTGTGTGCGGGAGGCAACCAATCAATGTATTTCTCTCACATCGATGTTTCTCTCTCCCCCTTCCTTCCACTCTCTCTAAAAATCAATGGAAAAAATATCCTCAGGTGAGGATTAACACACAAAAACACCCCTAAATGAATAGAAACATAAAAAGATGAAATCCACAGAACATGTTCATATTCTTACAAATATAAAACAGAACAATATAACTTTCAAGGCTACAATAATATATTAAGGAATAATGAATATCTACCTAGCATATTGGAGTGGGCATGATGGAGGAGGGATGAGCCTTGGTTCAACTATTGACCGTAGGGTGATCTGAAATGTGTAACCAACTCAGGCCTCTGCACCTGACATCCTATTAAGAGTCCTCCGGGAGAGCAGTGCCCACACTTTGGAGTATCAGCACCACCTAGGTCCCATCCTGTGTCAAAGAGCTTGAGCATCTAGGTTCTTTTTGTTGTTGTTAATCCTCACCCGAGGATATTTTCCCCATTGATCTTTTCTTTTCTTTTCTTTTTTTGGGGGGGAGAGTGGAAGAGAGAAACATTGATGTGAGAGAAACACATTGATTGGTTGCCTCCTGCAAGAGCCCTGACCAAGACCCAGGTTGGAGAGGAACCTGCAACCAAGGTATGTGCCCTTGACTGGAATTGAACCTGGGACCCTTTGGCCCACAGGCCGACGCTCTATCCACTGAGCAAAACTGGCGAGGGCGAGCCTCGGGGTTCTTTGATGGTGATTCTGATCCTCTCCCAAGTAAGAGAACCACTGTTCTAGGAGAAGAGCTGTGGAATGGGTTAAATTGTGATCCTGCTCTCCAATTCATATGTTGAAGTCCTAACCTCAGTACCACCCCCCTCCCCACATGTAACCTTATTTGGAAATTCTGTAGGGTTGTTGTAAATGCAATTAGTTGAGATGACAATGTACTGGAATTACAGTGGGCCCCTAATCCAGTAGGACTGGTGTCCTTATAAAAAGGGGAAATTTGGACATTGCCATGCACACAGGGAGGACATCACGTGAAGATTGAGGGAGACCATGGTTGACGTGTCTACAAACCTCAGAACACCAAAGACTGCCCGCAAACCACCGGAAGGCAGGGGAGAGGCATGAAACAGATGCTTCCTCATGGCCCTCAGGAGGAACCAACCCTGCTGACACCTTGGTCTTGGACTTCTGGCCCCCAGAACTGTTAGGGAATAAATGTCTGTAATTTAAGCCACTTTGTGTGGGGGTGATTGATTACAGCAGTCCTAGGAGACTATTATAGGGGTCAGCCCCTCTTGGCGTGTGTCGGAGGTCTTGATCTGCTGCCTGGTGAGAGAGTTTTGAGGGCGCAGCCAAGCCTGCACGGCTATTTCTGAGAAGAGCTCCCCATCAGAGGGCCCAGTCCGGCCTGCCTTCCGGGTTTAAGAGCGAAGCCACAGCAAACCCTCGGCTACTCTGGCGGTGTCTCTGACTCCTTGCACCAGATGGCAGGCCTGAATATTCTCACTATGGGTCTCTGCAGTGCAGACAGCTCCATTCTGGTAAGGGAGGAAGATGAAAAGAAAACAGCTTCGTGCTTGATGCACTAAGGTTCTGCTCAGCCCCGAGCAGGGGAGAGCTCAGGAGCAGCTTCCCTTCGGTTTCCATCTGGTCGACCCCGTGGCATAGCGATGGGACTTCTCCTCCTGCTGAAAAACGCCCCCACCCGACCCAGGCAGACAACCTCTCTCCTTGTGGACGTGTTGGGTGAGAGCTAGCGATGATCAACTGTTGATGTTGGACCTGGTGTTGGGGAGAGAGCAGCCTGCTTTCCTTAAAGCTTGCTCACAGAGTGGGCTTTCAAACTAAGCATGCCCAGCGCGATCCTGCCCCCCCCCCCCTCGCTGGGTGACCACAGGCAAACCAACGGGCCCTTCAACGCCTCAGTTTCCTCATCTGTAAAAAAGGAACTAACGGTACTTCCTCCCAGTGTGTGGTGAGAACCCAACAAGATAAAGGTGTGTTTTCCACCCTTCTTCATCGGGCACCCGTGAAAATGATCGCTTTGGTCAGGCTGGAGACCATGTTTCCTGTGGCAGGGTGGGAGTGGGGCACCAGCCTTTGGCACGACCTGCCAGGTGGCTGAAGGGCTGGGGCTCCCTCTCTTCACAGATTTGGGCACCCTGGGTTGAAGTGCCCAGGGTGGGAAGCTAGGAATTGATGCACGTACATGCTTGGCTCCAGGGCTGGCATTTACCAAAGGCTCACAAATGGTTGAACTGTGACTGCACTGTGGACAATTTGGAAGTCTGGAGGTGCCCCCTGGCAGGGGCCCATCAATGGCCGGTAACAACTGTGAAGAGCAAAACACTCAGTCCTCTCCAGGCTTGCTGGGCCCTCCTTTTCCCAAAGATTCAGAACGTCAGTCCGATGGAAATGGAGGTGAGGAGGGCAGAAGCAGCAGCTCTATCCCATGAGCCAGGGCTCCACGGGTTCCTGCAGTTGCTCTGCAAGAACCCTGTGACTTCTCACCAACATCAGTACAGTGAGCTCTGCTCATGCCTGGCACACACAGGACAGGCTGAGCCCGAGAGTCCTGAGCCGGGGCTGCTGATGGCTGACCTTGAGTTTTTAACTGGCCAGCACCTGCCCTTAGCCAGCACCCAGAGAGGAGGTGCTCTAGGCCCCCCAGATCTGTCTGCCATCTTCCCCCTCACTCCTGGCTTCTCCATCACCCACGCCTCCCCCCTCATCACCTCCCCTTACCCCCGCTTCCCTGCCACCGCCACTGCAGACTTTAATCTGTCTGCTCTGACCTACCCTGACTCCCAAGCTATGAGACTTGTTTTTTTCTGAGTCTGCTGCTCTACTCACTTCTTGGTGCCCCAATTGTTCTTGACTTTAGCCAATCCCAGCCCCTGAAGCTCCACCTTGATGCTGGCTGACCTGTCCTCCCACCCCCACCCCCACCCCACACTGCCTCCTGACCTTGGCTCTCTCTAGGAGGCACTGAGCTAATCAGGCTCATTATCGCCCAGGTCCAAATCCATTTTCCTTGGTTACAACACACAGTAAATTTCCTTAGCTGCTGGCTCCCTGTGAGGCCTGCCTCTTGTCAGGCAGCCTGCCTTAGGAAGTCAGCATCCTGCATCCTCCCCCTCTCCCCCCGCTGATGTATCATCACGGATGAATCAGGCCTGCCTGACCCCAGGGGTGTCATCTAAACACCATCTCCAAAGTCACTTCACCCTCAGCAACAAAACACAATTGTCACATCTTCCCAGACCTAATAAATTCTCTGGGGTTCTGATTGCCACGGTCCTTACTGTTGTCCAAAAGAATATGCTCTAACCTGTGTGTGAGAGGGCTGAACTGTAGGGGATGCTTTGGAAATAATGTCCTCTTCTCTACACATTCCGAGGATGGATTGGCAGCATTAGTCTTTGTTCCCCATCAGGGGATGGCCCCTGAACTTCCAGCCTCATTTCATACTGTCCCACCCCCAGGGTCTTTGGGTGACTGAAAGCGACAAGAAAAGACTCAGAGAAGAAAAAGAAGGAAGACCAGGATGCTGTATTTATTCCCAAACCCAGGGATGGAGAAAATAGCTATGCTGACCGTTTCTTCTGTCTTGGTCTCTTCCAGAGAGAGTGAGGTGGGAGGAAGGGAGTGAGGGTTGGCTGTGGGAGGAAGGGAGTGAGGGATGGCTGTGGAGGAAGGGAGGAGGGTTGGCTGTGGAGGGAGTGAGGGTTGGCTGTGGAGGAAGGGAGTGAGGGCTGGCTGTGGAGGAAGGGAGTGAGGGATGGCTGTGGAGGAAGGGAGGAGGGTTGGCTGTGGAGGAAGGGAGTGAGGGATGGCTGTGGAGGAAGGGAGTGAGGGTTGGCTGTGGAGGAAGGGAGGGATGGCTGTGGAGGAAGGGAGGAGGGTGGCTGTGGAGGAAGGGAGTGAGGGATGGCTGTGGAGGAAGGGAGTGAGGGATGGCTGTGGAGGAAGGGAGTGAGGGTTGGCTGTGGAGGAAGGGAGTGAGGGATGGCTGTGGAGGGAGTGAGGGATGGCTGTGGAGGAAGGGAGGAGGGATGGCTGTGGAGGAAGGGAGGGAGGGCTGGCTGTGGAGGAAGGGAGTGAGGGTTGGCTGTGGAGGAAGGGAGTGAGGGATGGCTGTGGAGGGAGTGAGGGATGGCTGTGGAGGAAGGGAGGAGGGATGGCTGTGGAGGAAGGGTGGAGGGTTGGCTGTGGAGGAAGGGAGTGAGGGATGGCTGTGGAGGAAGGGAGTGAGGGTTGGCTGTGGAGGAAGGGAGTGAGGGATGGCTGTGGAGGGAGTGAGGGATGGCTGTGGAGGAAGGGAGGAGGGATGGCTGTGGAGGAAGGGAGTGAGGGATGGCTGTGGAGGAAGGGAGTGAGGGATGGCTGTGGAGGAAGGGAGTGAGGGTTGGCTGTGGAGGAAGGGAGTGAGGGATGGCTGTGGAGGAAGGGAGTGAGGGTTGGCTGTGGAGGAAGGGAGTGAGGGATGGCTGTGGAGGGAGTGAGGGATGGCTGTGGAGGAAGGGAGTGAGGGTTGGCTGTGGAGGAAGGGAGGGAGGGCTGGCTGTGGAGGAAGGGAGTGAGGGTTGGCTGTGGAGGAAGGGAGTGAGGGCTGGCTGTGGAGGAAGGGAGTGAGGGATGGCTGTGGAGGAAGGGAGTGAGGGTTGGCTGTGGAGGAAGGGAGTGAGGGCTGGCTGTGGAGGAAGGGAGTGAGGGATGGCTGTGGAGGAAGGGAGTGAGGGTTGGCTGTGGAGGAAGGGAGTGAGGGATGGCTGTGGAGGAAGGGAGTGAGGGATGGCTGTGGAGGAAGGGAGTGAGGGTTGGCTGTGGAGGAAGGGAGAAAAGAGGAAACCAGAATGTCTATGTGCCCTGGGCATGCACAGCTTGTGCTTGATTCTACGGCCCGGACCCGGTGCTTTCCAAATGATCGGAGACAAGCATGTGTGAAGCAATTAGAGAATAAATAAGAATGCAATTATGTTATGTTGACACAAGCCAAAAGGGCCACGGAAGGGTCGGATGAATGTGACAGGAGATGCTTTAAAAAGCATTGTGGAGATGGATCTTGATACAATTAAATGTAACAACCATTAATAGCATCTTCTATGCACAAGGCGCTGTGTTAGGTGCGATGGGGATACAGGGGGGAACAAAGCCCCACGTGGACCACGTGGGGGTAATTAGGTCGGGAATATTATCAATGTGATATAAAAAGATACATGACTGTGTTAAGAAGTACTCTGGCCTGAATGTTTGTGTCCCCACCCTCAAAGCCCTAATTCCCAATGTGATGGCAGTTGAAGAGGGGCCTTTGGGAGTGAGATAAGATCATGAAGGTGGGCCCTGGTATGATGGAATTAGTTCCCTTATAAAAATGGACACCAGCCCTCGCTGGTTTGGCTCCGTGGATAGAGCATTGGCCTGTGGACTGAAGGGTCCTAGGTTCGATTCCAGTCAAGGGCATGTACCTTGGTTGGGGGCACATCATCAGTGGGGGGTGTACAGGAGGCAGCTGATCGATGTTTCTCTTTCATTGATGTTTCTAACTCTCTAGCCTTTCTTTATCTCAATAAAATATATATTTTTAAAATAGACACCAAAGAGCTTGTCTCTCCCCCCCCCCCCGGACCCCCCTCACACACACACACACAAAGCAGTCATATGACCACAAGGTGAGAATGTGGCCATCTGCAGAAGAAAGCCTTTACCGGAACACAGTCTTGCTGGCAGCCTAATCTTGGACTTCCAGCCTCCAAAACGGCAAGAAAATAATTGTTGTCTAAACCACCCAGGATATGAAATTTTGTTATGGCAGCCCGAGCTAAGACAGGGAGATAGAGGTGAGACAGATTAATTGCGAAGAGTTGTATCAGAAAGGCTTTCCTGGAGGAAGTGGAATTACAGCCGTGGGATGAATCAGGTTCTAGAGAGGAAGGTGTGGGAAGGGCATTTCAGGCTGAAGAAGAGGCTGAGGGGAGAGGGTGGCATTTCAGCGGAGCCTGCGGTGGAGAGATGAAGCCACCAGGGAAGGTGGGCCCCGATCCCAGGGGCCTTGAAAACCTCTCTGAGGGCTGAAGAGCTGCTTTAATAAGAGCAGGTGAGCCCTGGCCTGTGGACTCCGTTGGCTGTGTCACCCCAGCACAGAAAGGTTGCTGGTTTGATTCTTGGTCAGGGCACATATCCAGGTAGGGGGGGGGGATTGATCCTGGGTCGAGGTATAATTTTTATCTTCTCTCCCCCCACCCCATCAATAACAACATTTTTTAAAGAGCAGGTGAACAGCATAATGGGAAAGAGCCAGTGGCTTTGGCAGGAAGGAGTGATTGCCAGGAGGGCAGGCCACAGGGAGAGTCACCATGAGCAGACAAGGCTATCTGCTGGGCCAGAGGTGATGGCCCTAACCAGGCCCATGGTCCAGGCAGGAGCAGTACCAGAGGGGAAGCCTTGGCACATGGAACTGTGTGACTGGGGGTGATGTAGGAGCCAGAGGAGAGCCTGGAGGGGTGATTTTCAAACTCCTATTTCCTTTTAAGGCCTCGCCAGGTCCTCTTCTCCGTGTCTGAGTGTATCCACTTCTAACCTTCTTTTGTGCATCTCTGTGCATTTAGATTTCCCTGATTCTACAAAGTGGTGGGGCCTTCCTTTCATCTTTCCCCCCAGTCAACCCATCACTCTTTTAAGGTTGGAAGAAGAGAGGAAGGAGAGACTTAACAGAGAAAGGCTAGGAAAGAGAGAATTGTGAGGGGAGAAAATTGACGTAACAATAACTTTTCTTCCTTTCTAGAGGTTTCTGTGAGCCCGGTTTTGTTCCAAATACTTCACATGTACTAACCCAGTGAATTCCCAAGAGCAGCCCCACAGGGAGGGCACATAACTTGAAGGTCAGGAACACAGACATGACTGGTTTATTATCTCAGCCTTACAATCCACTGGCTGCAGAATCCTGGGCAAGTTACTGGATGTCTCTTTGCCTCATTTCCCTCACCTGGGTGATGGGGATGATGGGAAAGTTCCCACACCTCAGGGTTGTAGGGAACATGTGAGTTAAAATATATAACACTTAGCCGAAACCGGTTTGGCTCAGTGGATAGAGTGTCAGCCTGCGGACTGAAAGGTCCCAGGTTCGATTCTGGTCAAGGGCATGTACCTTGGTTGCGGGCACATCCCCAGTAGGGGGTGTGCAAGAGGCAGCTGATCGATGATTCTCTCTCATCAATGTTTCTAACTCTTTATCCCTCTCTCTTCCTCTTTGTAAAAACTCAATAAAATATATTTTATATATATATATATATATATATATATATATATATATATATATATATATATATATATATATATATAAAACTCTTAGAACGGTGCTTGGCACAGGTGAGTGGTCACTCAGTTTTTCCATCTGAGAGAACTGAGGTCCAGAGCGAAGTTACTTTCCCAAGCTCACCCAGGTGGCTGGATGACTCACCCAAAGTTGGACCTGGGCCAGCTATGAATTTAGTCACTCTAGTTTTCCTCTCCATGGAGCAGATGTGAGGAGAGAGCAGGATGGGGCTGAGCTGGGTAATATGGCTTCAGACTGGATCTGGAATCTGTAGACCCTTCAAGTCCCCCCTTGCATGGCCACTGTTACCTGGGCCTGTGGGAGGTGGTTCTGACAGTAAAGATACCTGAGTCAGTCCATGCTACAGACTAAATGTGTTTCCACCACAAAAATCATATGTTGAAACCTAATTCCCAGTGTGATGGTGTTAGGAGGTGGGGCCTTTTGGGAGGTGATTAGGTCAATCTGGAATGGAATTAGATTAGTGCCCTTCTAGAAAATGCCCAGGAGAGCTCTCTTGTCCTCTCCACCACGTGTGTTTACAGAAAAAGGACAGGTGTCTGTGATCCAGGAAACAGGTGTTCAGCAGACGCCAACTCTGTTCATACTATGATCTTAGACTTTTCACCTTTAGAACTGTGAGGAACAAATGCCTGCTGTGTATAAGCCAGATGTCGATGGTCTTCTATAACATAAGACTGAACTAAGACAACCCAGTTTTAGGAGCTGGGGAATTTTATGGCAAATATGGAAATGAACCAAGTAATCTAATGAGGGAGGTCGGGAGGGAATGGCAGGGAGCTGCTGAACGGTACTGCAGATGCTCTAAGCATCCATGAGGGGGCAGCAGAGTCTAGCCTAGGCTGTTTCTTAGGTGAAGGTTAAGTGGCCTGTGGAAGAGACCTTCCAGCACAAAATGAATTCAGGGCTGCATGGCAGGAATAGTACTAAAGCATTCTAAAAATATTTAAAACCGCAGTGACTTTAACAACAACCTAGTCCTTATTTAGCACAAGGCAAGACTAAGTCCAACCGGTCAAATCCGATTTCCCCAAATTTAACCAAGGGAGTTAATGAGAAAGCAGGAAATAGAACCCAAGACTCCATCTCTTCAGATCTATGGGAAGAGCCCATTTCCAGAAGAACTTGGTTCTCTCAGTAGGAAGTGAGTCCCTATGTTATGGGAGTGAATGTGTGTGGGATCTTCTTGGCATCCTTGATGGTCAGCTAGTGATACCAGGGAAGGTCAGAGATGGCACTCTTCTTGGCTGCAAATTTCCCTTTTTGTCATCTTGAGGTCAAACTCATTGGAACCTAGATTCTAGAGAAGAGAAGGGGAGGAGGAGAGAGCCTGGTAGGTGAGAAACATGAGTTTATATAAGGTGTTGACTAGAAATGGTATGAGAACCATGAAACATTTCATAAAATTCCTTGTATTGTTTTTAGTTATTAAAAATACTAGAGGCCTGGTGCACAAAATTTGTGCATGGGAGGAGGGGGTGTCCCTCAGTCCAGCCTGCACACTCTCCAATCTGGGATCCCTCTCACAATCCAGGACTGCTGGCTCCCAATTGCTTGCCTGCCTACCTGCCTGATTGCCCCTAACCACTTCTGCCTGCCAGCCTAATCACCCCCTAACCACTCCCTGCCAGCCTGATCTACGCGTAACTGCTCCCTTGCCAGCCTGGTAACCCATAACTTCCCTCCCCTGCTGGCCTGGTCACCTCTAAATTCCCTCCTTTGCCAACCTGGTTAACCCTAACTTCCCTCCCTTGCAAACCTGGTCACCCCAACTGTCCTCCCCTGCAGTCCTGGTCATCCCTAACTGCCCTCCCCTGCCAGCCTGGTCGCCCCTAATTGCCCTCCCCTGCCAGCCTGGTTACCCCCAACTGCCCTCCCATGCTGTCCATCTTATGGTGGCCATCTTGTGTCCACATGGGGGAAGCCATCTTTGACCACATGGGGGCAGCATCTTGTATGTTGGAGTGATGGTCAATTTGCATATTACCTCTTTATTAGATAGGACTAGAAGCCCAATGCATGAAAATTTGTGCAGGAATGGGCCTTCCTTTCCCTGGCTGCTGGCACTGCCTTTACGCTCTGGCCCTACCTTTCCTTGCTGCCCAGAGGCCCTGAGTGGCTGGGGCGGTGTGGAACACCTGAGTCATTGCAATGGAAACGATGCAATTATCCTGCCAGCCCCCCCCCCCCACTTGGCGCATGCATATGCAAATTAACCCATCATCTTTGTTGGGTTAATTTGGATACACACTCCTGATTGGCTGGTGGGCATCACGAAAGTATGGTCAATTTGCATCTTTCTCTTTTATTAGTGTAGATATGATAATATTGACTAACAAAAAAACCCAGGCTCTGTAGATAAAAAGAACTTTAAAAATACTCATAATCTTATATACTAAAAATGTTATACATTAAAAAATCATGTTTATCATGAAGAGTGATTCAATAAAGTTTACAAGATGATTTTATATAACGGAGAGTGCAAACCAGGGTTTGAAGGATCACCACAGTAAACCTGTTGATGAGAATGCTGTCCTTGGTGCTGAAGCTGGACATAGAGGAGGAAGAACCTCCCCAGGAAGAGCAGAAGGAACTCGCTTGAGGTCATAACAAGTCCATTGGGGGTTCCACGGTGTTTCTATTTGATTCTCAGAACTGTAGTCTCTATTCTCTTCTTCTTAATTTCTTTTCTTTTTTTTAAAATGTATTTTTTTATTTATTTCAAAGAGGAAGGGAGAAATAGAAACACCAATGATGAGAGGAAATCACTGGTCAGCTGCCTGCTGCACGTCCCCAACTGGAGATGGAGCCCACAGCCCAGGCATGTGCCCTGACTGGGAATCAAACCATGATCTCCTGGTTTATAGGTCAACACTCAACCACTGAACCATGCTGATTAAGCCTTCCTTATTTCTTATCATGTTCTTGTGGAATGCTCTCAATGGAGAAATGTTCCATGAAACTTAGCTGAATGGAGATCTCCTCATTTCTAGATCCCACAGCTCCATGTGAAATTTCTTTTGCCTTACAATGATGTCATCGTCACCTCAGGCCTCTTAATTTGTATCTGTAAAGAGAGTGAGAACCAGGTGAAGGTTGGGCCTAGGATAAACCTGGAATTTGGGAGCATGAGAGTCTTGGGAAAAGGAAAGCATTCAATTTAGAACTTAATCTATTAATTGGAGTCCAGTACAAACCAATAGTTTCCCTCCACTCTCCCCTACCCCCAAATTAGGTCAGTTTAAAAGTGTCCTAGCTAAGGAGTTCACCTCTGTAACGAGGTTGTCTCTAGGGAAGAGAACCAGTGTCTGAAGCCAATCATACCCATGAAGTGAGAATATTTGAGGGTATTTCTTCTGCCCTCAAATATACACCCAGTTAAAATAAAAGTGGCAATCAAGGAGTTGTCATCCCTTACCTAACTGACCTATCTTGGTTTCAATTATAATGAGACAACCTGACATTATGTACCCTTGATGTATGCTTAACAAAAATGGTTAAGGTGAGTGTAATCAAGCCTGTTGACAAAATTGCCAGTGAATTGAGGGACATGTTAAATCACACCATAAGGAAATAATTAGACAAATCCAGAATGTGGAGCATTCCTTAAGACAAGCATCTTGGACTCTTACAAAAACCAATACAGGGGTTAACAAAAGTAGGTCTACATTTGTGAGTATGCAAAATACAGTTTATTCTTACATTATTATTTATTAATAATTATGTTATTTTACATACAAACAATATAAACCTAGTTTTGCCCACCTTGTATATTTTTAAAAGGTAGGACCCACACTGCTGATCCTCACAGCCAATTGGCTTAGAGATCAATGCTTCCCAGTGATACCAACAACAAGCAAGGCTTAACAACAAGACGGCACACACAGCCCACAAAGGGCTACACCAAGACTGTCCACCTCAGGTAACTGGGAAAGCTGAGCTACTGGGCTCTACCAGAACACCTAGCACACAAAACTATTCCATCAAATCAGGAAAGCAGCTAAAATGCAGAGAAGAGGCAGAACACAAAGGAAGGAGATGGAGGAAAGTAAAAGAATGGACATTGAGTTCAAAACTACAGTTATAAGGTTTTTCAAGAATTTCCTTAAAAAGCTGATAAAATAAATGAGACCTATGAGGATATGAAAAGGGATCAACTAGAAATAAAGAAAACATTGTCTGAAATAAAAAATATTATACAGAGTCCTAAAAACAGTCTGGAAGACAGCAGGAATCAAGACAAAGATTTGGAACACAAAGATCCAGAGGACATTCCTCCACAGAAGCAAGAAGATAAGAGAATCCAGAAAGTTGAAGATAGTGTAAGAAACCTCTGTGACAACTTCAAGCAAATCAACATCAGAATTATGGGGGTCCCAGAAGAAGAGAGAGAGCAAGATACCAAAAACATATTGGAAGAAATAATAACAGAAAACTTCCCCCACCTGGTGAAAGAATTAGACTTACAAGTCCAGGAAGCACACAGAACCCCAAACAAAAGGAATACAAAGAGGACCACACCAAGACATATCATAATTAAAATTCCAAGAGCAAAAGACAAAGAGAGAATATTAAGAGCAGCAAGAGAAAAGCAGGTAGTTACCTATAAAGGAGCACCCATACAATTGTCAGCTGATTTTTCAAATAAAAAAAAGCTAAAGGAGTTCATCACCCCCAAACCAGAATTGTATAAATTGCTGAAGGGTAGACCCCACCTTGCTGCTTAGCTCTCTTCCCCGACCTGCTGCCATCCCAAGTTATCTCCATTTTCCATCAGTTAGGCCTGGATGATCACCTGGACTAACAAATCATAAGCATGACTTTGCTTTCCCCAAGATCCTACCATGGTGGGGAGGGAAGTAGGGAGATGGGATCTCAGAGCGGGGAAGGTGAGCCTCTCATGCAAACACTTCTTACCTTCTTTTTAGAATCTACGTGTTCCAGGGAGGGCTGGAAGTTACTATAGATGGAGTCCAGGTTCAGGGAGTTCTGTGGTTCTAGACAGGGAGAAAGACCCATGTAAGCACATGGTTGGGAAGACAAGCTCTCATCTCTCCTTTTAATCCCACCCACTGCTGGATGAGGGGCATGCACCACCTCCCGCCACCTGGGGTCCCGTTCCATGCTCCTTGCCCTGCCCGCCTGGCACCCATCCCCTGCACCCTCTGCAGGGACTCATCAATGCACTTCCTGGTGACCAGGATCATATAGCCCACAAGCCCCAACTATACTCTTTATAAAAATGTTTGCTGTCCTGGCTGGTTTGCTAAGTAATTAGAGCGTCAGCCTGTGGGCCCAAGGGTTGATGCTTTTATTTCCAGTCAAGGGGAGTGCCTCCATTGCAGGCTGGACTCCTAGCCCCAGTGGGGGTGCATGTGGGAAGCAATGAATCAATCTGTGTGTGTGTCTCTCTTCCCCCCTCCCTCTTCTCCACTCTAAAAAAAAAAAAAAAAAAAAAGAAAATCAATGGAAAAAAATATCCTTGGGTGAGGACTAAAAAAAAAAAAGAAAGTTTGCCAACCCCTAGATAAATTGAATGACTTTTAACGATTTATCATTGAAAATAATTTTTGCATTTGTGTGGATGCCTTTTACCAGAAAATGGAAATTCTATTTATAATTGGATGACTTTTTCTGATGAGCAGACATGTATTAAATTCTTTATTTTGCACCCATTGAGGTGACAATAGGTTTCTTCTTATTCTGGTAATGTAGTGAATTTATAGATTTTCTAATCTTTAGCTAACTCTGTTTTCTAGAATAAACCCAGTTTTGTTTTCATTCCTGATGGATTTGGGGTGCTAATTTTTTGTTTGGCATCCTTGTATCTATGTGCACAGGGAGTTTGGTCTTTACATTTTGGCCCATGAATTATTTAGAAACTTTAAGGAGATTTCCAAAGATATAGGATTTGTGTTTTTGTTTTCCAGGAATATTTTTTTGTTATAGATTTCTAACTCATTTGCATTATAGTTATATACTACAGTTAACTTAAATAACTTTAGAACAATTATTAAGCCCTAGCCGGTTTGGCTCCCTGACTAGAGTGTTGGCCTGCAGACTGAAGTCAAATATTCTCATTCCATTTTTCCTTTAAAGACTCAATCTCTAGACACTTAAACGTGTACATTTAACCTAACAAAACCTATCATTTACTGAGCTATAAGCCACCTATTCATGAGGTTACCCACTCCTAGATGCTTATCTGTATTCACCTATGCACAGTTTTGTGTTCTAGAGAAATCTATGACCACCAAATAACCTGAGACACCCCTCCCCATGGTCTAATGATGTTGTGCCCATACATGTGCCCCATCCAGGGCCTTGCAGGAGCCAGTGGTGGAAATAGGGTTGCAGATGTGGAACCAAATGTTTTGGAGATGAAAATGCTTTTCCCTATTGCTCCTTCAAGCCCCTTCCACATGCCTCAGTTGTGTGTCTCCAAACTTTGAGATATTTTAAGCACACCGAGAATTCCTAATACCTTCGTAGGTGTCAAAGCCAATGTTATGGAAGGTCCCAGGGGCTGTTCCACCATCCTCCTCATGCCAGTTGTACAACTGAGTCACTTTGTGCTTTTGTCTGTTGATAGAAACACCAGAGAGATCCCATTTTGAGTAGAGAATGGGGTGGACTAGTTCTGTTCACCTCAAGGATAAAATGATTAAAGGCACAGGGATCAGAAAAGGAGGGGAAGATGCAGGCGAAGAGAAGAGGCAGCAGCAGTGGCTTACCTTTTCGCTTCTCTCTTGGAGCGGAACATGAACACCAGGAGGATGACGAGGATCATCAGCACCACTGCGCCCGCTGACCCCAGGAGCCCGTACACCAGGTTCTTCTTGGTGCTAACCTCACAGGTTTCCCCGCTGTACCAAGCAGTGTCTGTGTTCAAGCAGCTGAGATGGAGAAAAGGTGCAGGTGGGAAGAGGGAGTTATTCAGAGTCAGGGCCAACCAATGCCTGCAGTCCCCCAGTCTCAGAACTGGCCCTGACCCTGTGGGTGCTTAATGAGAAGGCGAAGAAGAGATTTTTGGGGTGCAGAGCAAGGCACCCTGAGGGGATGAACCGAGGCAAAGTGCAGCTTCTATGGGTGGGCCTTAAATAGGCTTATTACCCAGCTCTAGGCCTTCAGGTTTTGCAACCCAAGACCTAAAACAGTTGGCCCAAATCGGGCTTCCCTGGGCTATGCCCAGGAACTTGAGGACCCAACAGAGACTCTTTCGCCAACACATTAATCAACTTCATTTTCGGCCTCCCTCTCTCTGGGGAAGAACCATCCCCCAGGCCAGACCCAGAACACCTCTGAAGCAACTCCTTTTCCCTGGAGATGCCCTTTCTAAGCCCTGTTCCTTTCCTCCCTGAGACAACCTGTAAATTCCTCTGCCAGGAAGCCTTCCCAGAATAACTACTCTGGCCTTTGTATATGTGTGACTCCTTCAGCCACACCTGGTGCTCCAGCTGCTCTCCCTTTGGTTTAGTTTCTGTAGGCAATGTTTTCTTTGCATTCCTCCTCCCATAGCATTTACAGGCTTTCCACCCTTCCCATGTAGGTGTGCCTTCTATATCCATTTCACCAGCAGGGGATGTTGAACTCTCCCTGGAAGCAAGGCCCTGTCCTCCCATCTGAGTGGGAGCTTCTCAAGGTTGGGGCCTTCCTTCTGCTTCCTGAGCTTGACACTGTCCTCAGCCTCACTAGACACATACCCAGGGAACTGAACCACTGCCAGCTCATTTTGGACATGGCCTTGGGACTCCCATGGATGTCCTTTGTGGTTGGCTGCATTTAGGAAAGTCCAGGACTCACCCCATAATCTTGGCCTTCAGGTCAAACTGAGGAGTGAGGTGGGTGTTGGGGGCTGGGGAGAAGAGAAGCAGGCCTGAGGTGAGGTAGTGAAACACTCACTAGCATTTCGGGCCACTGCGCTCCAACTTGCACGTTCCAGCGTTGCAGTTCAAGGAGGCATTGAAACCAGGCATGCAGCGGTTGATGCACTTTGGTTGCTGGTCCTTGTACTCCACAAAGAAGTATTTAGCCAAGTCTTTCCCAGCCTTTTCCCGGCAGTCCACTGAGGGGGCATGGAGGCACATGATCAAGAGTCTGGGAGTGCTGCCTGTCTCCCCCGCCTTCCCCAAAGCCCCTGGGTCACCTACCTTCAGGGTCGTAGTCTATCACAGTGTTTTTCACCTCTGTGGCATTTTTATTGAAGCACAGATTGACTGTGAAGGAGACACAAAGTCCCTGATGAGCTTGTTTAGAGGTGGCACAGGTGTGTGTGGGGGAGGGCATGGGGCTGTGATGTGGGAGGTGGAAATCAGTTGTGCAAAGAGGAAATACTAGCCTCATATCCAACTCTCCAGAACCATGACTCTCCAAATGTCTTTCTTTTCCCATTCCATTCTTGGCCAAGATTCCCAAAATGCTCATTGCATTAAGAAACATCTACATTGGGTAATAAGCTAGGCTCATCTCATTTCCCTGCAGACTTGGGATATAGCACACCTGCCTCTGCAGGTCTCCCTTCAGAGCCTCCCTTGGCATCTGCCAGTCCAAGTGACAAGCTTTGGGACTGATTCCTGTTCTCTCAGTGTCTTCTTGCTTCCCTCATCTGCCTCTTTCCCCTCCCCCAACCTAGGCATCTCAAAACTTAAAGGTTCTTTGGAAGCCTCCTCATGCCCCTCCCCAGAAACCTAGGAATTTACCTGAGCAGCTACCATTACTCATTATTTGCTGTTGAGTTACATCCGTAATTGTTTTTTCTATCTCTTTGGTGACCTTCTTAAACTCTTCCTTGTATTCTGAGTTGAACTTGGCCTGCAGAATGACATCATGCTGCACCACCACACTGCCAGAACTGAGGAGAGAGAGAAAGATATCCTTGGTCATCCCCCTGGGTGCTCATCTCTCCAATTCCTTCCCCAGGAGGCATCTTCTCTGCCTCCATGGAAAGGCAGATCTGGGAGAGGATGGTTGAAAATGAAGACCCAATGTCTACTGGGTGAAGGCTCCATTCCAGGCACTGTGCTAGGCATGTCATTATAGGACCCATATCACCTGTGCCTAAGAGGACTGTCTACTAAGGTGGAAGACTCAGGGAGGGCTCAGGGATGAAGATGAACAGAGAGATAGCACCACGGAAGAGATCATCCTTAAGGTGTTACTTAAGCAGGAGACTGGCAGCTGCTTAAGCAGGAGACTGGCAGTTTAAGCACGAGATTGGCAGCTGCTAGCAAGGCATCCCTAAGGGGTCATTGGCCACAGAGGAGAAGGTTGCACCAGGGACTCCTACAGAATTTAATTTCTAGGTGGTAGGCTGACTGTAGGAGGTCTGTGAGCCTCTTAAGACTGTATGCAAAAATTTCAAAGCGCATATGTCCATTTTTCTACTCCCACAAATATTTGTCAATTCTGAAAGGAGTCCCTGATACCTACAAGGTTAAAGTCCTAGTCAAAAGTCTCTTCCTATTTACTGTTCAAGACTTGGAAGAAGCCAGGATCCCAGACATGCTCATAGCTTCCCTTTAGTTCCTTTCGTTTTCCATCGCTCCCACTGCCCCACTCTCTGAGCAAGAATCACTTTCCTGTTGTGTGCTTCCCCATGGCCCTCATAGCCCTCCTCTGTCTAAGGAGGTGGGAAACCTGTGATGCCTTTTGGAAGGACCATAAAGGTACTGGCTCAGTGCCTGTCCACAGAGCTCATCCTCCTTCTCTTGCCTGAGAGACTGAGGAACAGATGAAGTACATGGATGACGATTGGCACTACAGAGCCCCCACCATCACCCCATCCCAGGAGCAAAAGAGAGAGCTCTACAGGATCAACACATGGCAGTCCTTTAGGGGCAGAAGGAAAAAAGTGCTATTATCTTCCAGGGTAACTGAGCTGCTGAAGAGCAGATATGCCCTACCCTGAGGTTGGCCCAGGTACCTGCTGTACATGCAGCCTGAAAGAAAGCTTGGGAACCCCACCTGGTCCTACCTGGGATGGCCTCTCCTGTGTGAGAGAGGTTTCATGTCAGACAGAATTGAGGGAGGAAGAAAAATGAAGGCTGGTAAACACAGTATTTTTCTGTGCTTTTTGTACAATTTTTTCTTTTGGTTATAAATTCCCTTTGAAAATTATCAATGGCGACTCTCAACCATGAGAAAGGATATTTCCCTTGTGTTCCAAAGGATTTCATAAAGTTGGGGTCAAGAACAGGGTAATAATTCTCTCTGTGTGTGTGTGGGGGGGGGTGGGGATGTGAAATCCTATCCTAGGTGAGTGGAAGGGAATATAGGACAACTGAAGACTTGGACACCTTTTTTCCTGGGTGTTTCCCTTTCCAAGCTAAGTTATTTGGCTTCATCAATGAAGACTAATGAGGTGTTCATCACACAAGTTGTAGCCTCAGGTGTTCTGGTGTGTTGGTGTCTTGGCACTACCACTCTATGAATGATCCCTCAAGCAGCTCACTGCATCTCTCAAAGCCTCAGTTTCTCATCTGCACAATGGGAACAGCCTCACTTACCTCATTCACAAGGTGGTTATGAGCTTTCAATCGGAAAATGTATGTGAAACTATAATTATTGAAGAGTTTCATGGGCTGAATTGTGTTTTCCCCAAATCCATATGTTGAAGCTCCAATCCCCTAGTACCTCACAATGCATCTGCATTTGGGGATAGAGCCTTTACAGAAATGATTAAGTTAAAACAAGGTAGGGTAGGCCCTAATCCAATATGACCAGTGTCCTTAAAGGAGGGGGAATTTCCCCTTGTCACTGTGGCCCAGTTGGTTGCACCAAGAGGTTGCAGGTTTGATTTCCGGGTCAGGGCACATGCCTAGGTTGCAAACTTGATCCCCAGTACGGGGCATGTAGGAGGAGGTATCCAATCAATGTCTGTTTTTCTCTCAACATTGCCTTCCCCCCACCTCTCTCTAAAATAAATAAAAACATTTTTTTTTTAAAAAGAGGAAATTTGGTTACAGGAAGAGATACCAGGGGCCCACATGAACAGGGAAAAGGTCTTGTGAGGATACAGCAAGAAGGCAACTGTCTGCAACACAAGGAGAGAGGCCTCAGAAGAAACCAAGCCTGCTGACACCTTGATCTTGGACTTCCAGCCTCCAGAACCATAAGAATTAAATATCTGTTAAATATCCAGTGTGGGATATTGTGTTATGACAGCCCTAGCATACTAATATCAGGGGCATAGTTACAAACCTATATAATAAAAGGATAATATGCAAATTAACCATCATTCCATCACAAATATAGTGGCACCCATAGCCACAAAATGGTGGTCCCCAGTCCTCTCAGCCCTGCCCAAGTTTCCCAGTCCCGGGGGGGAGAAGTGGGGAGCTGCCACTGAGAGCAGGCAGGGTGAGCAGCATGGCAGAGTGCTTGCTTTGTTGCCACGGTGACAAGGCAAGCATTTCATGCCCGGCTGAGGATGGTCCTCTAGGGCCCCAGGGGTCCTCAAACTTTTTAAAGTGGGGGCCAGATCACGGTCCCTCAGAGAGCTGGAGGGCCGGACTATATGAACTACTAATTCCTACTGTAACACCTTGGCTGCGCTCACTGCCCAAAAAACCTGGCGGGCAGGATCAGACTCCCCTGGGGGCTGCATGTGGCCCGCAGGCCGTAGTTTGAAGACCCCTGCGTCTAGGCAGTGGGCACAGAGTGGCCGGGGGCAGGGTGGGGGAAGGGGATCGCTTGAGTTGTTGCCCCAGTGATGAGCAAGTGTTCTGCATCCAGCCGAGGATGAACCTCTGGGCAGTGGGTGCAGAGCAGCCAGACCCCACAGAGAGCTACTGGCACACGGATTCGTGGGCAGGGCTACTAGATGTCTTTATAATTATGACTATAGCTTCCAGTCCATAGACTTTCTTCCTAGGAACTCCAGATACTTACCTCAATTCTGTGATGTTAACTCCTACATATTCAGGGATTTTGGAATAAACTTTGTCCATCTGAAAGACAAGGAGGCCACTGTGTTATCTCAGAGGCCCTCCCTGGGGGCCTTCTAAGTCTTTCTGTAGAATCTCAGGAGGACAGAGGAAAGACATGCAGCATCTCCCATTCCCCATCCCCAGCTGACAGAGGTACACTGCCCAGACAAAGTAGTCTCTTGCCAGAGACCAGCCCCACCCCTGGGCTCCTGGTGGAATCTTGCTTCTTTCTCCTCCCTCCCTGGCAAGCCCTGAGGAAATGGTGAGCTGAGAAACTCACACACCTCTAGCATGGCCTTCATCTACTTTTTAACACTTAGAGATTTCTCCCTGGGGAGATGTGAGTGGCAACAAGGACTTGCTCTCCCAGGCCCACCTCTTCGGAGAATGTCTTATTGAACTCCCGGAATGCTTTAGAAGACCGGTCTTGTAGCTCTTCGGTGAATTCCTTACTGGTCACTGTCACACTCAGTTCCACCTGGGCAGAGACAGTCTCTGGAGGCTCTGAGGGGATCAGACAACAGCATCACTTACTGAGGGCGGCACCCACTGAATTCCCTACCAAGGAGACCCATACCTCTAAGGTGGGAGAGTAGCTTGGGTTCCCACCCTCAACCCCCACTCATTTATCACCAGAGTACCCCTGGAGAGAGGGAATTCCCTGTAATCCTCATGGCTTTTGAATGGAGACCAGGAGACCTTGGGTCTTATATTCTACTGAAGGCTCGATGTACGAAATTTGTGCAAGGGGCTCAGCACTTGCAGACCCTCGCAGTCCCAGCTTCATCCAGAAGGTTGTCCAGATGGTTGTTCTGCTATTCAGTCTAATTAGCATATTAGCTCTTTATTATATAGGACTAGAGGCCTGGTGCATGAAATTTGTGCACGGGTAGGGTCCTTAGACCTGGCCAGCAATCAGGGCCTTCCTTCATTTCATTCTGCCCTCTGGTGGTCAGCACATGTCATAATGAGCAATTGAACTCCCAGTGGGTCCAACTCCCGAGGGAACGATTTGCATATTAGCCTTTTGTTAGATAGGATTAGAGAATTCTATATACTTCTTGTATTCTGCTCCATCATATATTCACTTATTTTAAATACAACCTTTGGTAAGATTCTGTAACAAATTTTTATTTTGTTCCAAACTATACCTTTAAAAAAAAAATCTATTTATTTATTAAATATTTTTACTTTCTTACCACTGGATAAAATGGTTGCCCCAGAAAGAGGCCATATTTCTAGCCAAGGAGAAACAGAAATGGGTGCCCAGGGTTTGGGAAGAAAAGGCTCTGTAGTTTTACTCACTTATCTCAATGATCTGGACCACATCCTGACACCTCGGCCCCTGGTAGATGCTGGTGCACTCACACTTGGCCCCATCCCACTTGCCACCATTCTCACAGACTGGGATCTTGTCCTGGCACCGATCTCCTCCATAGCCAGAGGGGCATTTACAGACATTTCCGTTCAATGTCCCTCCGTTGTCACAGGTGACTGAAAGGAACAAGGCCCATCTTAACCACACATATTTGCATAATACTTTATAGCTTTCGACATATTTTCACAGACATGATCTAATCAGATATTTTCAAGAACCCCTGGATGGACAGTACAGTATCATCTCCACTTTACAGATGGAGAAGTGAGATGGAGAGAGGCTAAGGTTCCACCTGGAAGCAGAGTTGACCTGGCTGTGGCGTCCTATTTCCAACACACTTTACTTTAGTACTAAAAATCAAGGAATGAAAAATCTGGTATTGCAAGAAATGGGGGCAACACAGTCAAGACTGAGGATGAGAAAAAGAGACACAAAGACTGGAAGAACCTAGGGGGACTTGACCAATCTGGAATCCACCAAGCTTGGAAATAAGCATGTCATTGTCCCTTCAATGCCTGCTTCAGAAGAGTTTGTCCTGGAAAATTTTGCCATTGTGAGTGTCTATGACTCATTTTTATTTGCTTGGACATGAAGTTTGAGGAGGAGTGTAAACTTAGCGTAAATACATATGAAGTGGTTATAGACAATGCTCAAATATCTACACCAATCAACTTAGAATATCTAAAGCTTGATTCATTTGGCTTTTCTTAAAAGATCTGTGCCTATGAAGACCAGTATTTGAGATATGGTTCCTCTGGGGAGGCACAGGAGTTGTGCATATACTCTACAAAGGACTGTCCTACCTCTGCCAACTGGTCTACCCTCACCAGAGCAGAGGCCACATCCATGACAGTCACATCACACAGTTTCTGTTTACAGCCTTTGGTCCAAGACAGTCTCTCTCTCTCTCTCTCTCTCTCTCTCTCTCTCTCTCTCTCTCTCTCTCTCTCTCTCTCTCTCTCTCTCTCTCCTGAAGAATGTTCAGACCTGATCTAAGTGCTTAAGCTTAGGCTTGTGCATAACAGCAAAAGCAGCTGCTGGTGTGTGTTCACCTAATGCCCAATAGTCTAAAAGAAAGCCAACCTCCAGGGGACAGGAGGAAGACAGAAAGAGACCATCTGCCATCCGGTGATGACCAAAATTAGCTTTGGGCTCAGCAGTCATGCATTCACTTGGCATTCTCTGTGAAATACCTGTGGTGCTTCCTGGGAACACAAGGTCCAAATCGCCTTTCTGAAGATGCTCAGCCCATCCCCTGAGAACCAGAGTGAACTCACTAAGACAAAGAAACATTGGAGAGAAACCAGAGAACAAAGCCATATAATAGGAAGGTCAGGCAAAGCAGAACACAATAGAGGAAGAATTTACAAAGCCCCGAGAAAATGCAATAGCCAAAAGCTGAAAAACCACCTTTCATTTTTATCAATTCAAGACAGATTGGGCAGTATCCTGTGCAGACATGGGTCATATATGTCTGTGATCATATCTAATTAATTTAAATCAGTAAAACTTTCAAGTATTTTAACTGGTACACAGTAAGTCCTCACTTAACATCCTCAATAGGTTCTGTGAAGTGAAATAATGTATAATGAAACCAATTTTACATAAGCTGATTGATATAAACAAGAGTTAAGTTACTATGGCATTTCATTATAATAAAACAACATTGAATGAGACAACGTTATTGGAGGGCCTGCTGTACTTTCTTTAATGCATGCCAAAAATCCTTCTTCAATCTGATAATACTGACAGGTATAATGGTATATCATATTATAACAATAGGTATGGCGTGTCTTGTTCTAACCAAAGTGAAGAGAGCTGAATAAAATCTTGAGAGTCAGAGAGAAAAGAAGAATGCATAAGGATGAATATTCAATGACATGGAGGTAGAGTTCAGAACTGGTAAAAGTGAACTTTCTTTTGCTTCTATGGTGGATGCTCAAAGGATAAGATAAAACAAAATAAAAGTGAATTGTGGTAGAGAGACAGTGTCTAAAGCCACATGTGAATATTATTGACAATATCTTCCTGCAAAAACAAAACAAAACTTTGCCCTTAAGCATGTGCAAAATCAATGAGAAAAACTTCTCTGAAATATGTAAAGATGCAAATGAAAGATACAAAGTTAAGGAAATTATAATATATAAAATGCAATGGGACAGGCACTTGCGGAGCATAAAAGGAAGGAAATAGGATGTGTGCACACCTTACTGGGGATTGAACGTGTCCAAGGAGAGACATAAACTGTGTTGTACAGAAGAGTGGCCTAGTGAAAGAAGCATCAAGACATATAGAGAAATAAATGTTCCAGTGATAGGATGCAGAGGTTTGTATTTAATGGAAAACAAATAAGAGCATTAGAAGTGAATGAGAAAAAGTTTAAGAAGAAAACCACAAAAAGGTAGATTGAAAAGTAATTTAAGTATTTAAAAAGTGAATTCAGAAATTACTTACTTGCTATTGTTGGTATAACACTAGAGACAGTGGTGACTGTCGTGGATGTAGCACTCTGAGTGGTAGGTTTTATTCCAGCTGTTGAGGTTGAGACAGTCGTGGTGGTGACAGAGGTTCCAGAAGTGGAGGAGGCAGAGGTTGTTGCAGGGGTAGAGTGGCCAGGAGTGGATGTAGGTGAGGTGGTGCTAGAAACAACTGTTGAAAATGTGCTAGCTTTTGGGGTACTGGTCATAGAAGAGGTGGTGGCAAAGGAAGATGTGGTAGGTGTGTTGGACTGAGTAGGAGTTGAAGCAGAAGTGACAGGTGTGCTGGTTGTAGGAGTGGTAGCAATAGATGTTGCAGTTGTGTTGACCTCCTTAGGAGTTGAAACAGATATGGTGGCAGCACTTATAGTTGTGGGTGTATTTGATTCAGTGGAAAGTGTCATAGGTGTAGAGCCAACAACACTGGTTGAGGGAATGTCAGAAGTAGTTGTAATTGATATAAGAGTGGTGGTGTCAGAAATAGTTGTTACAGAACTATCACCTTCTGTAGAAATGGAGACAGATACAGTGGTGTCTCCTAAGGTGGTAAGAGAAGAATTCTTGTCAGTAGTGGTGGGAAAAACTGTGCTGGAGGCAACCTGGCTTGTTGAAGATGAAGTAGACTCCGTGGGTGTTGTCCCAGGAGTGACGCTGTCAGTAGGAGTTGCTGAAGGTCCCACAGTTTCTGTTGTGCTTGTCATCTGGGTGGTGCTGGCACTAGGAGTTGTAGTGGATGTGGAAGCCTCTGGAGGAGTTGTCACGGGAGTGGCACTGTCAGTAGGAGTTGCTGAAGATGCACCAGCCTCCGTAGACACTGTCTCCGTGGTGGCACTGTCTGTAGAAGATGTTGAGGAGACAGTGGAGTCTGTGGAGGCTGTCAGAGGAGTGGTGCCACCAGAAGGCGTTGTTGGTGGTGCCGTAGCCTCTGCAGTAGACGTTACAGGGCTACTGGTGTCACTAGACATTGTTGAAGATGTGCTACCTTCTGTTGAAGTTGTATCAGGAGAGATGCTGCCGGGAAGAGTTGGTGAAGATGAGCCAGCCCCTGTGGGTGTTGTCCCAGGAGTGACGCTGTCAGTAGGAGTTGCTGAAGGTCCCACAGTTTCTGTTGTGCTTGTCATCTGGGTGGTGCTGGCACTAGGAGTTGTAGTGGATTCGGAACCCTCTGGAGGGGTTGTCACGGGAGTGGCACTGTCAGTAGGAGTTGCTGAAGATGCACCAGCGTCCGTAGACACTGTCTCCGTAGTGGCACTGTCTGTAGAAGATGTTGAGGAGACAGTGGAGTCTGTGGAGGCTGTCAGAGGAGTGGTGCCACCAGAAGGCGTTGTTGGTGGTGCCGTAGCCTCTGCAGTAGAAGTTACAGGGCTACTGGTGTCACTAGACATTGTTGAAGATGTGCTACCTTCTGTTGAAGTTGTATCAGGAGAGATGCTGCCGGGCAGAGTTGGTGAAGATGAGCCAGCCCCTGTGGGTGTTGTCCCAGGGGTGACGCTGTCAGTAGGAGTTGGTGAAGGTCCCACAGTTTCTGTTGTGCTTGTCATCTGGGTGGTGCTGGCACTAGGAGTTGTAGTGGATGCGGAAGCCTCTGGAGGAGTTGTCACGGGAGTGGCACTGTCAGTAGGAGTTGCTGAAGATGCACCAGCCTCCGTAGACACTGTCTCCGTGGTGGCACTGTCTGTAGAAGATGTTGAGGAGACAGTGGAGTCTGTGGAGGCTGTCAGAGGAGTGGTGCCACCAGAAGGCGTTGTTGGTGGTGCACTAGCCTCTGCAGTAGACGTTACAGGGCTACTGGTGTCACTAGACATTGTTGAAGATGTGCTACCTTCTGTTGAAGTTGTATCAGGAGAGATGCTGCCGGGCAGAGTTTGTGAGGATGAGCCAGCCCCTGTGGGTGTTGTCCCAGGAGTGACGCTGTCAGTAGGAGTTGCTGAGGATGCACCAGCCTCCGTAGACACTGTCTCCGTGGTGGCACTGTCTGTAGAAGATGTTGAGGAGACAGTGGAGTCTGTGGAGGCTGTCAGAGGAGTGGTGCCACCAGATGGCGTTGTTGGTGGTTCCGTTGCCTCTGCAGTAGAGGTTACAGGGCTACTGGTGTCACTAGACATTGTTGAAGATGTGCTACCTTCTGTTGAAGTTGTGTCAGGAGAGATGCTGCCGGGCAGAGTTTGTGAGGATGAGGCAGCCCCTGTGGGTGTTGTCCCAGGAGTGACACTGTCAGTAGGAGTTGCTGAAGGTCCCACAGTTTCTGTTGTGCTTGTCATCTGGGTGGTGCTGGCACTACGAGTTGTAGTGGATGCGGAACCCTCTGGAGGAGTTGTCACGGCAGTGGCACTGTCAGTAGGATTTGCTGAAGATGCACCAGCCTCCGTAGACACTGTCTCCGTGGTGGCACTGTCTGTAGAAGATGTTGAGGAGACAGTGGAGTCTGTGGAGGCTGTCAGAGGAGTGGTGCCACCAGAAGGCGTTGTTGGTGGTGAACTAGCCTCTGCAGTAGACGTTACAGGGCTACTGGTGTCACTAGACATTGTTGAAGATGTGCTACCTTCTGTTGAAGTTGTATCAGGAGAGATGCTGCCGGGCAGAGTTGGTGAAGATGAGCCAGCCCCTGTGGATGTTGTCCCAGGGGTGACGCTGTCAGTAGGAGTTGCTGAAGGTCCCACAGTTTCTGTTGTGCTTGTCATCTGGGTTGTGCTGGCACTAGGAGTTGTAGTGGATGCGGAAGCCTCTGGAGGAGGTGTCACAGGAGTGGCACTGTCAGTAGGAGTTGCTGAAGATGCACCAGCCTCCGTAGACACTGTCTCCATGGTGGCACTGTCTGTAGAAGATGTTGAGGAGACAATGGAGTCTGTGGAGGCTGTCAGAGGAGTGGTGCCACCAGATGGCATTGTTGGTGGTTCCGTTGCCTCTGCAGTAGAGGTTACAGGGCTACTGGTGTCACTAGACATTGTTGAAGATGTGCTACCTTCTGTTGAAGTTGTGTCAGGAGAGATGCTGCCGGGCAGAGTTGGTGAAGATGAGCCAGCCCCTGTGGGTGTTGTCCCAGGAGTGACGCTGTCAGTAGGAGTTGCTGAGGATGCACCAGCCTCCGTAGACACTGTCTCCGTGGTGGCACTGTCTGTAGAAGATGTTGAGGAGACAGTGGAGTCTGTGGAGGCTGTCAGAGGAGTGGTGCCACCAGATGGCGTTGTTGGTGGTTCCGTTGCCTCTGCAGTAAAGGTTACAGGGCTACTGGTGTCACTAGACATTGTTGAAGATGTGCTACCTTCTGTTGAAGTTGTGTCAGGAGAGATGCTGCCGGGCAGAGTTGGTGAAGATGAGCCAGCCCCTGTGGGTGTTGTCCCAGGAGTGACGCTGTCAGTAGGAGTTGCTGAAGATGCACCAGCCTCCGTAGACACTGTCTCCGTGGTGGCACTGTCTGTAGAAGATGTTGAGGAGACAGTGGAGTCTGTGGAGGCTGTCAGAGGAGTGGTGCCACCAGAAGGCGTTGTTGGTGGTGCACTAGCCTCTGCAGTAGACGTTACAGGGCTACTGGTGTCACTAGACATTGTTGAAGATGTGCTACCTTCTGTTGAAGTTGTATCAGGAGAGATGCTGCCGGGCAGAGTTGGTGAAGATGAGCCAGCCCCTGTGGGTGTTATCCCAGGAGTGACGCTGTCAGTAGGAGTTGCTGAAGGTCCCACAGTTTCTGTTGTGCTTGTCATCTGGGTGGTGCTGGCACTAGGAGTTGTAGTGGATTCGGAACCCTCTGGAGGGGTTGTCACGGGAGTGGCACTGTCAGTAGGAGTTGCTGAAGATGCACCAGCCTCCGTAGACACTGTCTCCGTGGTGGCACTGTCTGTAGAAGATGTTGAGGAGACAGTGGAGTCTGTGGAGGCTGTCAGAGGAGTGGTGCCACCAGAAGGCGTTGTTGGTGGTGCACTAGCCTCTGCAGTAGACGTTACAGGGCTACTGGTGTCACTAGACATTGTTGAAGATGTGCTACCTTCCGTTGAAGTTGTATCAGGAGAGATGCTGCCGGGCAGAGTTGGTGAAGATGAGCCAGCCCCTGTGGGTGTTGTCCCAGGAGTGACGCTGTCAGTAGGAGTTGCTGAAGATGCACCAGCCTCCGTAGACACTGTCTCCGTGGTGGCACTGTCTGTAGAAGATGTTGAGGAGACAGTGGAGTCTGTGGAGGCTGTCAGAGGAGTGGTGCCACCAGATGGCGTTGTTGGTGGTTCCGTTGCCTCTGCAGTAAAGGTTACAGGGCTACTGGTGTCACTAGACATTGTTGAAGATGTGCTACCTTCTGTTGAAGTTGTGTCAGGAGAGATGCTGCCGGGCAGAGTTGGTGAAGATGAGCCAGCCCCTGTGGGTGTTGTCCCAGGAGTGACCCTGTCAGTAGGAGTTGCTGAAGATGCACCAGCCTCCGTAGACACTGTCTCCGTGGTGGCACTGTCTGTAGAAGATGTTGAGGAGACAGTGGAGTCTGTGGAGGCTGTCAGAGGAGTGGTGCCACCAGAAGGCGTTGTTGGTGGTGCACTAGCCTCTGCAGTAGACGTTACAGGGCTACTGGTGTCACTAGACATTGTTGAAGATGTGCTACCTTCTGTTGAAGTTGTATCAGGAGAGATGCTGCCGGGCAGAGTTGGTGAAGATGAGCCAGCCCCTGTGGGTGTTGTCCCAGGAGTGACGCTGTCAGTAGGAGTTGCTGAAGGTCCCACAGTTTCTGTTGTGCTTGTCATCTGGGTGGTGCTGGCACTAGGAGTTGTAGTGGATTCGGAACCCTCTGGAGGGGTTGTCACGGGAGTGGCACTGTCAGTAGGAGTTGCTGAAGATGCACCAGCCTCCGTAGACACTGTCTCCGTGGTGGCACTGTCTGTAGAAGATGTTGAGGAGACAATGGAGTCTGTGGAGGCTGTCAGAGGAGTGGTGCCACCAGATGGCATTGTTGGTGGTTCCGTTGCCTCTGCAGTAGAGGTTACAGGGCTACTGGTGTCACTAGACATTGTTGAAGATGTGCTACCTTCTGTTGAAGTTGTGTCAGGAGAGATGCTGCCGGGCAGAGTTGGTGAAGATGAGCCAGCCCCTGTGGGTGTTGTCCCAGGAGTGACGCTGTCAGTAGGAGTTGCTGAGGATGCACCAGCCTCCGTAGACACTGTCTCCGTGGTGGCACTGTCTGTAGAAGATGTTGAGGAGACAGTGGAGTCTGTGGAGGCTGTCAGAGGAGTGGTGCCACCAGATGGCGTTGTTGGTGGTTCCGTTGCCTCTGCAGTAAAGGTTACAGGGCTACTGGTGTCACTAGACATTGTTGAAGATGTGCTACCTTCTGTTGAAGTTGTGTCAGGAGAGATGCTGCCGGGCAGAGTTGGTGAAGATGAGCCAGCCCCTGTGGGTGTTGTCCCAGGAGTGACGCTGTCAGTAGGAGTTGCTGAAGATGCACCAGCCTCCGTAGACACTGTCTCCGTGGTGGCACTGTCTGTAGAAGATGTTGAGGAGACAGTGGAGTCTGTGGAGGCTGTCAGAGGAGTGGTGCCACCAGAAGGCGTTGTTGGTGGTGCACTAGCCTCTGCAGTAGACGTTACAGGGCTACTGGTGTCACTAGACATTGTTGAAGATGTGCTACCTTCTGTTGAAGTTGTATCAGGAGAGATGCTGCCGGGCAGAGTTGGTGAAGATGAGCCAGCCCCTGTGGGTGTTGTCCCAGGAGTGACGCTGTCAGTAGGAGTTGCTGAAGGTCCCACAGTTTCTGTTGTGCTTGTCATCTGGGTGGTGCTGGCACTAGGAGTTGTAGTGGATTCGGAACCCTCTGGAGGGGTTGTCACGGGAGTGGCACTGTCAGTAGGAGTTGCTGAAGATGCACCAGCCTCCGTAGACACTGTCTCCGTGGTGGCACTGTCTGTAGAAGATGTTGAGGAGACAGTGGAGTCTGTGGAGGCTGTCAGAGGAGTGGTGCCACCAGAAGGCGTTGTTGGTGGTGCACTAGCCTCTGCAGTAGACGTTACAGGGCTACTGGTGTCACTAGACATTGTTGAAGATGTGCTACCTTCCGTTGAAGTTGTATCAGGAGAGATGCTGCCGGGCAGAGTTGGTGAAGATGAGCCAGCCCCTGTGGGTGTTGTCCCAGGAGTGACGCTGTCAGTAGGAGTTGCTGAAGATGCACCAGCCTCCGTAGACACTGTCTCCGTGGTGGCACTGTCTGTAGAAGATGTTGAGGAGACAGTGGAGTCTGTGGAGGCTGTCAGAGGAGTGGTGCCACCAGATGGCGTTGTTGGTGGTTCCGTTGCCTCTGCAGTAAAGGTTACAGGGCTACTGGTGTCACTAGACATTGTTGAAGATGTGCTACCTTCTGTTGAAGTTGTGTCAGGAGAGATGCTGCCGGGCAGAGTTGGTGAAGATGAGCCAGCCCCTGTGGGTGTTGTCCCAGGAGTGACCCTGTCAGTAGGAGTTGCTGAAGATGCACCAGCCTCCGTAGACACTGTCTCCGTGGTGGCACTGTCTGTAGAAGATGTTGAGGAGACAGTGGAGTCTGTGGAGGCTGTCAGAGGAGTGGTGCCACCAGAAGGCGTTGTTGGTGGTGCACTAGCCTCTGCAGTAGACGTTACAGGGCTACTGGTGTCACTAGACATTGTTGAAGATGTGCTACCTTCTGTTGAAGTTGTATCAGGAGAGATGCTGCCGGGCAGAGTTGGTGAAGATGAGCCAGCCCCTGTGGGTGTTGTCCCAGGAGTGACGCTGTCAGTAGGAGTTGCTGAAGGTCCCACAGTTTCTGTTGTGCTTGTCATCTGGGTGGTGCTGGCACTAGGAGTTGTAGTGGATTCGGAACCCTCTGGAGGGGTTGTCACGGGAGTGGCACTGTCAGTAGGAGTTGCTGAAGATGCACCAGCCTCCGTAGACACTGTCTCCGTGGTGGCACTGTCTGTAGAAGATGTTGAGGAGACAGTGGAGTCTGTGGAGGCTGTCAGAGGAGTGGTGCCACCAGAAGGCGTTGTTGGTGGTGCACTAGCCTCTGCAGTAGACGTTACAGGGCTACTGGTGTCACTAGACATTGTTGAAGATGTGCTACCTTCCGTTGAAGTTGTATCAGGAGAGATGCTGCCGGGCAGAGTTGGTGAAGATGAGCCAGCCCCTGTGGGTGTTGTCCCAGGAGTGACGCTGTCAGTAGGAGTTGCTGAAGATGCACCAGCCTCCGTAGACACTGTCTCCATGGTGGCACTGTCTGTAGAAGATGTTGAGGAGACAGTGGAGTCGGTGGAGGCTGTCAGAGGAGTGGTGCCACCAGAAGGCGTTGTTGGTGGTGCAGTAGCCTCTGCAGTAGACGTTACAGGGCTACTGGTGTCACTAGACATTGTTGAAGATGTGCTACCTTCTGTTGAAGTTGTATCAGGAGTGATGCTGCCGGGCAGAGTTTGTGAGGATGAGCCAGCCCCTGTGGGTGTTGTCCCAGGAGTGACGCTGTCAGTAGGAGTTGCTGAAGATGCACCAGCCTCCGTAGACACTGTCTCCGTGGTGGCACTGTCTGTAGAAGATGTTGAGGAGACAGTGGAGTCTGTGGAGGCTGTCAGAGGAGTGGTGCCACCAGAAGGCATTGTTGGTGGTGCCGTAGCCTCTGCAGTAGACGTTACAGGGCTACTGGTGTCACTAGACATTGTTGAAGATGTGCTACCTTCTGTTGAAGTTGTATCAGGAGAGATGCTGCCGGGCAGAGTTGGTGAAGATGAGCCAGCCCCTGTGGGTGTTGTCCCAGGAGTGACGCTGTCAGTAGGAGTTGCTGAAGGTCCCACAGTTTCTGTTGTGCTTGTCATCTGGGTGGTGCTGGCACTAGGAGTTGTAGTGGATTCGGAACCCTCTGGAGGGGTTGTCACGGGAGTGGCACTGTCAGTAGGAGTTGCTGAAGATGCACCAGCTTCCGTAGACACTGTCTCCGTGGTGGCACTGTCTGTAGAAGATGTTGAGGAGACAGTGGAGTCTGTGTAGGCTGTCAGAGGAGTGGTGCCACCAGAAGGCGTTGTGGGTGGTGCACTAGCCTCTGCAGTAGACGTTACAGGGCTACTGGTGTCACTAGACATTGTTGAAGATGTGCTACCTTCTGTTGAAGTTGTATCAGGAGAGATGCTGCCGGGCAGAGTTGGTGAAGATGAGCCAGCCCCTGCGGGTGTTGTCCCAGGAGTGACGCTGTCAGTAGGAGTTGCTGAAGATGCACCAGCCTCCGTAGACACTGTCTCCGTGGTGGCACTGTCTGTAGAAGATGTTGAGGAGACAGTGGAGTCTGTGGAGGCTGTCAGAGGAGTGGTGCCACCAGAAGGCGTTGTTGGTGGTGCCGTAGCCTCTGCAGTAGACGTTACAGGGCTACTGGTGTCACTAGACATTGTTGAAGATGTGCTACCTTCTGTTGAAGTTGTATCAGGAGAGATGCTGCCGGGAAGAGTTGGTGAAGATGAGCCAGCCCCTGTGGGTGTTGTCCAAGGAGTGACGCTGTCAGTAGGAGTTGCTGAAGGTCCCACAGTTTCTGTTGTGCTTGTCATCTGGGTGGTGCTGGCACTAGGAGTTGTAGTGGATGCGGAAGCCTCTGGAGGAGGTGTCACGGGAGTGGCACTATCAGTAGGAGTTGCTGAAGATGCACCAGCCTCCGTAGACACTGTCTCCATGGTGGCACTGTCTGTAGAAGATGTTGAGGAGACAGTGGAGTCTGTGGAGGCTGTCAGAGGAGTGGTGCCACCAGATGGCATTGTTGGTGGTTCCGTTGCCTCTGCAGTAGAGGTTACAGGGCTACTGGTGTCACTAGACATTGTTGAAGATGTGCTACCTTCTGTTGAAGTTGTGTCAGGAGAGATGCTGCCGGGCAGAGTTGGTGAAGATGAGCCAGCCCCTGTGGGTATTGTCCCAGGAGTGACGCTGTCAGTAGGAGTTGCTGAGGATGCACCAGCCTCCGTAGACACTGTCTCCGTGGTGACACTGTCTGTAGAAGATGTTGAGGAGACAGTGGAGTCTGTGGAGGCTGTCAGAGGAGTGGTGCCACCAGATGGCGTTGTTGGTGGTTCCGTTGCCTCTGCAGTAGAGGTTACGGGGCTACTGGTGTCACTAGACATTGTTGAAGATGTGCTACCTTCTGTTGAAGTTGTGTCAGGAGAGATGCTGCCGGGCAGAGTTGGTGAAGATGAGCCAGCCCCTGTGGGTGTTGTCCCAGGAGTGACGCTGTCAGTAGGAGTTGCTGAAGATGCACCAGCCTCCGTAGACACTGTCTCCGTGGTGGCACTGTCTGTAGAAGATGTTGAGGAGACAGTGGAGTCTGTGGAGGCTGTCAGAGAAGTGGTGCCACCAGAAGGCGTTGTTGGTGGTGCACTAGCCTCTGCAGTAGACGTTACAGGGCTACTGGTGTCACTAGACATTGTTGAAGATGTGCTACCTTCTGTTGAAGTTGTATCAGGAGAGATGCTGCCGGGCAGAGTTGGTGAAGATGAGCCAGCCCCTGTGGGTGTTGTCCCAGGAGTGACGCTGTCAGTAGGAGTTGCTGAAGGTCCCACAGTTTCTGTTGTGCTTGTCATCTGGGTGGTGCTGGCACTAGGAGTTGTAGTGGATTCGGAACCCTCTGGAGGGGTTGTCACGGGAGTGGCACTGTCAGTAGGAGTTGCTGAAGATGCACCAGCCTCCGTAGACACTGTCTCCGTGGTGGCACTGTCTGTAGAAGATGTTGAGGAGACAGTGGAGTCTGTGGAGGCTGTCAGAGGAGTGGTGCCACCAGAAGGCGTTGTTGGTGGTGCACTAGCCTCTGCAGTAGACGTTACAGGGCTACTGGTGTCACTAGACATTGTTGAAGATGTGCTACCTTCCGTTGAAGTTGTATCAGGAGAGATGCTGCCGGGCAGAGTTGGTGAAGATGAGCCAGCCCCTGTGGGTGTTGTCCCAGGAGTGACGCTGTCAGTAGGAGTTGCTGAAGATGCACCAGCCTCCGTAGACACTGTCTCCGTGGTGGCACTGTCTGTAGAAGATGTTGAGGAGACAGTGGAGTCGGTGGAGGCTGTCAGAGGAGTGGTGCCACCAGAAGGCGTTGTGGGTGGTGCACTAGCCTCTGCAGTAGACGTTACAGGGCTACTGGTGTCACTAGACATTGTTGAAGATGTGCTACCTTCTGTTGAAGTTGTATCAGGAGTGATGCTGCCGGGCAGAGTTTGTGAGGATGAGCCAGCCCCTGTGGGTGTTGTCCCAGGAGTGACGCTGTCAGTAGGAGTTGCTGAAGATGCACCAGCCTCCGTAGACACTGTCTCCGTGGTGGCACTGTCTGTAGAAGATGTTGAGGAGACAGTGGAGTCTGTGGAGGCTGTCAGAGGAGTGGTGCCACCAGAAGGCGTTGTTGGTGGTGCACTAGCCTCTGCAGTAGACGTTACAGGGCTACTGGTGTCACTAGACATTGTTGAAGATGTGCTACCTTCTGTTGAAGTTGTATCAGGAGAGATGCTGCCGGGCAGAGTTGGTGAAGATGAGCCAGCCCCTGTGGGTGTTGTCCCAGGAGTGACGCTGTCAGTAGGAGTTGCTGAAGGTCCCACAGTTTCTGTTGTGCTTGTCATCTGGGTGGTGCTGGCACTAGGAGTTGTAGTGAATTCGGAACCCTCTGGAGGGGTTGTCACGGGAGTGGCACTGTCAGTAGGAGTTGCTGAAGATGCACCAGCCTCCGTAGACACTGTCTCCGTGGTGGCACTGTCTGTAGAAGATGTTGAGGAGACAGTGGAGTCTGTGGAGGCTGTCAGAGGAGTGGTGCCACCAGAAGGCGTTGTTGGTGGTGCACTAGCCTCTGCAGTAGACGTTACAGGGCTACTGGTGTCACTAGACATTGTTGAAGATGTGCTACCTTCCGTTGAAGTTGTATCAGGAGAGATGCTGCCGGGCAGAGTTGGTGAAGATGAGCCAGCCCCTGTGGGTGTTGTCCCAGGAGTGACGCTGTCAGTAGGAGTTGCTGAAGATGCACCAGCCTCCGTAGACACTGTCTCCGTGGTGGCACTGTCTGTAGAAGATGTTGAGGAGACAGTGGAGTCGGTGGAGGCTGTCAGAGGAGTGGTGCCACCAGAAGGCGTTGTTGGTGGTGCAGTAGCCTCTGCAGTAGACGTTACAGGGCTACTGGTGTCACTAGACATTGTTGAAGATGTGCTACCTTCTGTTGAAGTTGTATCAGGAGTGATGCTGCCGGGCAGAGTTTGTGAGGATGAGCCAGCCCCTGTGGGTGTTGTCCCAGGAGTGACGCTGTCAGTAGGAGTTGCTGAAGATGCACCAGCCTCCGTAGACACTGTCTCCGTGGTGGCACTATCTGTAGAAGATGTTGAGGAGACAGTGGAGTCTGTGGAGGCTGTCTGAGGAGTGGTGCCACCAGAAGGCGTTGTTGGTGGTGCCGTAGCCTCTGCAGTAGACGTTACAGGGCTACTGGTGTCACTAGACATTGTTGAAGATGTGCTACCTTCTGTTGAAGTTGTATCAGGAGAGATGCTGCCGGGCAGAGTTGGTGAAGATGAGCCAGCCCCTGTGGGTGTTGTCCCAGGAGTGACGCTGTCAGTAGGAGTTGCTGAAGGTCCCACAGTTTCTGTTGTGCTTGTCATCTGGGTGGTGCTGGCACTAGGAGTTGTAGTGGATTCGGAACCCTCTGGAGGGGTTGTCACGGGAGTGGCACTGTCAGTAGGAGTTGCTGAAGATGCACCAGCTTCCGTAGACACTGTCTCCGTGGTGGCACTGTCTGTAGAAGATGTTGAGGAGACAGTGGAGTCTGTGTAGGCTGTCAGAGGAGTGGTGCCACCAGAAGGCGTTGTGGGTGGTGCACTAGCCTCTGCAGTAGACGTTACAGGGCTACTGGTGTCACTAGACATTGTTGAAGATGTGCTACCTTCTGTTGAAGTTGTATCAGGAGAGATGCTGCCGGGCAGAGTTGGTGAAGATGAGCCAGCCCCTGCGGGTGTTGTCCCAGGAGTGACGCTGTCAGTAGGAGTTGCTGAAGATGCACCAGCCTCCGTAGACACTGTCTCCGTGGTGGCACTGTCTGTAGAAGATGTTGAGGAGACAGTGGAGTCTGTGGAGGCTGTCAGAGGAGTGGTGCCACCAGAAGGCGTTGTTGGTGGTGCCGTAGCCTCTGCAGTAGACGTTACAGGGCTACTGGTGTCACTAGACATTGTTGAAGATGTGCTACCTTCTGTTGAAGTTGTATCAGGAGAGATGCTGCCGGGAAGAGTTGGTGAAGATGAGCCAGCCCCTGTGGGTGTTGTCCAAGGAGTGACGCTGTCAGTAGGAGTTGCTGAAGGTCCCACAGTTTCTGTTGTGCTTGTCATCTGGGTGGTGCTGGCACTAGGAGTTGTAGTGGATGCGGAAGCCTCTGGAGGAGGTGTCACGGGAGTGGCACTGTCAGTAGGAGTTGCTGAAGATGCACCAGCCTCCGTAGACACTGTCTCCGTGGTGGCACTGTCTGTAGAAGATGTTGAGGAGACAGTGGAGTCTGTGGAGGCTGTCAGAGGAGTGGTGCCACCAGAAGGCGTTGTTGGTGGTGCACTAGCCTCTGCAGTAGACGTTACAGGGCTACTGGTGTCACTAGACATTGTTGAAGATGTGCTACCTTCCGTTGAAGTTGTATCAGGAGAGATGCTGCCGGGCAGAGTTGGTGAAGATGAGCCAGCCCCTGTGGGTGTTGTCCCAGGAGTGACGCTGTCAGTAGGAGTTGCTGAAGATGCACCAGCCTCCGTAGACACTGTCTCCGTGGTGGCACTGTCTGTAGAAGATGTTGAGGAGACAGTGGAGTCTGTGGAGGCTGTCAGAGGAGTGGTGCCACCAGAAGGCGTTGTGGGTGGTGCACTAGCCTCTGCAGTAGACGTTACAGGGCTACTGGTGTCACTAGACATTGTTGAAGATGTCCTACCTTCTGTTGAAGTTGTATCAGGAGTGATGCTGCCGGGCAGAGTTTGTGAGGATGAGCCAGCCCCTGAGGGTGTTGTCCCAGGATTGACGCTGTCAGTAGGAGTTGCTGAAGATGCACCAGCCTCCGTAGACACTGTCTCCGTGGTGGCACTGTCTGTAGAAGATGTTGAGGAGACAGTGGAGTCTGTGGAGGCTGTCAGAGGAGTGGTGCCACCAGAAGGCATTGTTGGTGGTGCCGTAGCCTCTGCAGTAGACGTTACAGGGCTACTGGTGTCACTAGACATTGTTGAAGATGTGCTACCTTCTGTTGAAGTTGTATCAGGAGAGATGCTGCCGGGCAGAGTTGGTGAAGATGAGCCAGCCCCTGTGGGTGTTGTCCCAGGAGTGACGCTGTCAGTAGGAGTTGCTGAAGGTCCCACAGTTTCTGTTGTGCTTGTCATCTGGGTGGTGCTGGCACTAGGAGTTGTAGTGGATTCGGAACCCTCTGGAGGGGTTGTCACGGGAGTGGCACTGTCAGTAGGAGTTGCTGAAGATGCACCAGCTTCCGTAGACACTGTCTCCGTGGTGGCACTGTCTGTAGAAGATGTTGAGGAGACAGTGGAGTCTGTGTAGGCTGTCAGAGGAGTGGTGCCACCAGAAGGCGTTGTGGGTGGTGCACTAGCCTCTGCAGTAGACGTTACAGGGCTACTGGTGTCACTAGACATTGTTGAAGATGTGCTACCTTCTGTTGAAGTTGTATCAGGAGAGATGCTGCCGGGCAGAGTTGGTGAAGATGAGCCAGCCCCTGTGGGTGTTGTCCCAGGAGTGACGCTGTCAGTAGGAGTTGCTGAAGATGCACCAGCCTCCGTAGACACTGTCTCCGTGGTGGCACTGTCTGTAGAAGATGTTGAGGAGACAGTGGAGTCTGTGGAGGCTGTCAGAGGAGTGGTGCCACCAGAAGGCGTTGTTGGTGGTGCCGTAGCCTCTTCAGTAGACGTTACAGGGCTACTGGTGTCACTAGACATTGTTGAAGATGTGCTACCTTCTGTTGAAGTTGTATCAGGAGAGATGCTGCCGGGCAGAGTTTGTGAGGATGAGCCAGCCCCTGTGGGTGTTGTCCCAGGAGTGACGCTGTCAGTAGGGGTTGCTGAAGGTCCCACAGTTTCTGTTGTGCTTGTCATCTGGGTGGTGCTGGCACTAGGAGTTGTAGTGGATTCGGAACCCTCTGGAGGGGTTGTCACGGGAGTGGCACTGTCAGTAGGAGTTGCTGAAGATGCACCAGCTTCCGTAGACACTGTCTCCGTGGTGGCACTGTCTGTAGAAGATGTTGAGGAGACAGTGGAGTCTGTGGAGGCTGTCAGAGGAGTGGTGCCACCAGAAGGCGTTGTTGGTGGTGCAGTAGCCTCTGCAGTAGACGTTACAGGGCTACTGGTGTCACTAGACATTGTTGAAGATGTGCTACCTTCTGTTGAAGTTGTATCAGGAGTGATGCTGCCGGGCAGAGTTTGTGAGGATGAGCCAGCCCCTGTGGGTGTTGTCCCAGGAGTGACGCTGTCAGTAGGAGTTGCTGAAGATGCACCAGCCTCCGTAGACACTGTCTCCGTGGTGGCACTATCTGTAGAAGATGTTGAGGAGACAGTGGAGTCTGTGGAGGCTGTCTGAGGAGTGGTGCCACCAGAAGGCGTTGTTGGTGGTGCACTAGCCTCTGCAGTAGACGTTACAGGGCTACTGGTGTCACTAGACATTGTTGAAGATGTGCTACCTTCTGTTGAAGTTGTATCAGGAGAGATGCTGCCGGGCAGAGTTGGTGAAGATGAGCCAGCCCCTGTGGGTGTTGTCCCAAGAGTGACGCTGTCAGTAGGAGTTGCTGAAGATGCACCAACCTCCGGAGACACTGTCTCTGTGGTGGCACTGTCAATAGAAGATGTTGAGGAGACAGTGGAGTCTGTGGAGGCTGTCAGAGGAGTGGTGCCACCAGAAGGCGTTGTTGGTGGTGCACTAGCCTCTGCAGTAGACGTTACAGGGCTACTGGTGTCACTAGACATTGTTGAAGATGTGCTACCTTCTGTTGAAGTTGTATCAGGAGAGATGCTGCCGGGCAGAGTTGGTGAAGATGAGCCAGCCCCTGTGGGTGTTGTCCCAGGAGTGACGCTGTCAGTAGGAGTTGCTGAAGGTCCCACAGTTTCTTTTGTGCTTGTCATCTGGGTGGTGCTGGCACTAGGAGTTGTAGTGGATTCGGAACCCTCTGGAGGGGTTGTCACAGGAGTGGCACTGTCAGTAGGAGTTGCTGAAGATGCACCAGCCTCCGTAGACACTGTCTCTGTGGTGGCACTGTCTGTAGAAGATGTTGAGGAGACAGTGGAGTCTGTGGAGGCTGTCAGAGGAGTGGTGCCACCAGAAGGCGTTGTGGGTGGTGCCGTAGCCTCTGCAGTAGATGTTACGGGGCTACTGGTGTCACTAGACATTGTTGAAGATGTGCTACCTTCTGTTGAAGTTGTATCAGGAGAGATGCTGCCGGGCAGAGTTTGTGAGGATGAGCCAGCCCCTGTGGGTGTTGTCCCAGGAGTGACGCTGTCAGTCGGAGTTGCTGAAGATGCACCAGCCTCCGTAGACACTGTCTCCGTGGTGGCACTGTCTGTAGAAGATGTTGAGGAGACAGTGGAGTCTGTGGAGGCTGTCAGAGGAGTGGTGCCACCAGAAGGCGTTGTTGGTGGTGCACTAGCCTCTGCAGTAGACGTTACAGGGCTACTGGTGTCACTAGACATTGTTGAAGATGTGCTACCTTCTGTTGAAGTTGTATCAGGAGAGATGCTGCCGGGCAGAGTTGGTGAAGATGAGCCAGCCCCTGTGGGTGTTGTCCCAGGAGTGACGCTGTCAGTAGGAGTTGCTGAAGGTCCCACAATTTCTGTTGTGCTTGTCATCTGGGTGGTGCTGGCACTAGGAGTTGTAGTGGATGCGGAACCCTCTGGAGGGCTTGTCACGGGAGTGGCACTGTCAGTAGGAGTTTCTGAAGATGCACCAGCCTCCGTAGACACTGTCTCCGTGGTGGCACTGTCTGTAGAAGATGTTGAGGAGACAGTGGAGTCTGTGGAGGCTGTCAGAAGAGTGGTGCCACCAGAAGGCGTTGTTGGTGGTGCACTAGCCTCTGCAGTAGATGTTACAGGGCTACTGGTGTCACTAGACATTGTTGAAGATGTGCTACCTTCTGTTGAAGTTGTATCAGGAGAGATGCTGCGGGGCAGAGTTTGTGAAGATGAACCATACTCATTAGTTGTTGTCCCAGGAGTGTCATTGTAAGCAGGATTTTCTGAAGTTATCTTAGTTTCGGTCGTGATTGTGTTCTGGGTGCTGGTGTCATGGGTGTCAGTAGGATTTGTAGGAAATGTAGAAGTCTCTTCAGGAGTACGCAATGAAATGGCACTGTCAGTAGAAGTTAGTAAAAATTCATCATCCTCTGTAGAGACTGTCAGATGTGTGGTGCCACCAGAAGGCTTTGTTGATGATGCAGTAGTCTCTGCAGTAGATGTTATAGGTCTACTCGTGTTACCAGACATTGTAAAAGATTTGCTAGTAGATGTTGAAATTGTAGCAGAAGATCTTTGGACGCCAGAATTGGCAGCCGGAATTGTTGAAGATGAAGTAGCATTTCTGGTCTTGCCTGTAAAAGATATTTTTCATGGAAATTCAGATATAAAAATTTATTGTCTGCAATGAACTGGACATAGTTGTGGACCAATTTGGGTTTTTTACCCTCTCTTCTAAGCTGTTTTGAGTCTCGTTGATCATGAACTCTCTTCCACAGACCATAGCTGGTTCCCTCAAATCTTGGAGAGTTTCTGTAAGGCCTCTGAAACTGAGCAGTGAGGGGCTGTAAAATATTTCTCTTTCCCAGCATGCTCAGTGTTGTTCCGATATTTTTGGTTGATGAGGCGCACTTTGCTGTGCCTCGAGGGCTGCAGTGCTTCACTTGCTCTATTGCTCTGCTAGCATTTGTGGTCCTGGAGGTCCTTCTGAGGCATATACTGTCCTCTGTTATAAACAGCCCTGCCCTCACTGAATTCTCAGAGAAAGGGAAGTTAGTGTCCCAGAGTTATAATACTTCTTCCCTGTCTGGGGATCCTTCATTCTTTCAAAGATTTTGAGTGCTCTCACCATCTTTTGGAAAGGGCCTAGGTGGGGGAGTGCCTTGCTTGTTTCACAGTCTAGAAGTCAAGCATCATGACTGAGTACACACACAATTAAAACAAGGAATTTGGGGATGAGGCTTCACAGGCCTTTGTGGAGTTTGGGCAATGTCGCATGTTGCAAGAATAGGACAGGAAACTCCTGTTCAATTCAGGAGTCAGACTTCAGAGAAATAAGTGTTTACTTGTGACAAAGTCCTTCTCAATGGAGTGTAAGCATAACCAACTGGTGCCAGTTCTAGGCCTGGCCCATAAAACTTCCTTCATGGTCCCATTTGCTCTGCCTGTTGGAGGCCAAAGGTGAGGAGGCCCAAAGGAATAGTGAAGTCTCAGGAATAAGAAACACAGATCCACCGGGACTGGTTTGGCTCAATGGATAGAGCGTCGGCCTGCGGACTGAAAGGTCCCGGGTTCGATTCCAGGCAAGGGCATGTACCTTGGTTGCGGGCACATCCCCAGTGGGGGGTGTGCAAGAGGCAGCTGATCGATGATTCTCTCTCATCGATGTTTCTGACTCTCTATCCCTCTCTCTTCCTCTCTGTGAAAAATCAATAAAATATTTTAAAAAAAAAAAGAAGAAAAAAAAAGAAAAAAAAGAAACATAGATCCCTGAATCAGCACATGAAGGAAAGCTATCTGCTAACCAGGAATATCTACCTTGTGTTGTTACATGAGCATAAAAACACTTTCTATTTTGGTCAAGCCATTATATTTGGGACATATTTGTTACAGAAGATACAAAAATGTCATAATACAGCAAAGAGCTGAAACAGACACAATTAATCTCACCATCCTTAAGAAATTTAAACTTTTAGTATAAATATTTTTGTATTAAATAATCTATTCAAATTAGGGATTTTATATATTTGTACTGTTTAAAAGAAGTTGGCCTATTGGAATAAATGCCAACCTTGTAGTTTCAATTTAAAATATATATTTGAGTTATTGATTTAGACCTGTCATCTTACATTAAAATCTTGCTAGGGTTGTAAATAGTATTTGAACATTTAAGAGAACTTAAGATTCACCATATAAATTTATTTATTAGGTATGTAAAATTACTCAAGTTTTGGGGAAGTTTAAAAATATATAAATTTAAGCAAATGAATGAAACTGGGTTTGTACCATGTACAAAAATTAATTTAAAATGGATCAAAGACCTAAATATAAGACCCAAAGCATTAAGTTACATAGAAGAAAATATAGGTACCAAACTTATGGACCTTGGTCATAAAGAACATTTTATGAACTTGACCCCCAAAGGCAGGGGAAGTAAAAGCAAACATAAATGAATGGGACTATATCAAACTAAAAACCTTCTGCACAGCAAAAGAAACTGACTCAATGGATAGAGCGTCGGCCTGCGGACTGAAAGGTCCCGGGTTCAAAATAAAGAGGAAGCCAACCATATGGAAGGTGATATTTGGAAACAGTAGCTCTGACCAAGTTTTAATTTCCAAAATATATAAAGAACTCATAAAACTCAACACCAAGCAGACAAACAACCTAATCAAAAAAGTGGGCAGACAAACAACCTAATCAAAAAAAGGACCTGAAAATTCACTTCTACCAAGAAGACATACAAATAGACAATAGATATATGGAAAGATGTTCAATCTCACTGGCCATTATGGAAATGCAAATCAAAACTACAATGAGATAACACCTCATACCTATTAGAGTGGCCATTATTAACAAGACAAGTAGTAACAAGGATTGGAGAGGTTGTGGAAAAGGGGAACCCTCATGCACTGCTGGTGGGAATGTATACTGGTACAATCACTATGGAAAGCAGTCTGCCGATTCCCCAAAAAATTGAGTCTAGAGTCAGCAATTCCTCTCCTGGGTATATGCCCTCAAATCTCAAAATCATGTATTCACCAAGATATATGCACTGCTATGTTCATTGTAGCATTATTCACGGTGGCCAAGACATGGAAACAACCAAAGTGTCCTGCGATAGAGGACTGGATAAAGAAGATGGGGTACATATGGAATACTACTCAGCCATAAGAAAGGATGAAATAGTGCCATTTGCAACAACATGGATGGACCTTAAGAACATTATGCTAAGTGAAATAAATCAGTCAGGCTGAAACCGGTTTGGCTTAGTGGATAGAATGTCAGCCTTTAGACTGAAGGGTCCCAGGTTCGATTCCAGTCAAGGGCATGTACCTTGGTTGCAAGCATATTCCCAGTAGGGGGTGTGCAGGAGGCAGCTGATCAATGTTTCTCTTATTTGTTTCTAACTCTCTATCCCTCTCCCTTCCTCTCTGTAAAAAAAAATCAATAAAATGTATATTTTTAACAGAAAAAAGAAAAGGCAGAAGGACACCTTAAAGACAGATGACTGAGCATTCCTGCTGGGAGTTGGAGGTGAGAGAACCCTTCCCAAGGCTGGATAGGAATGGGCTGTGGTGAGAGAACATTGCGTTTTGTTGGTTTACAATATAACCAGGGTGTGCTGGAAGAAGAGTTGGGCAGTGCTGAGAGGGTTTGTCTTCCAGGAAAAGACAAGTGGAGGCCACCTGACATCCCCAGCTCAGTAGCCTGAGGAAGAATGAGGTTCTGGGGATCCAGAGAGGGGACATGGGAAAAAGTCAAATGCCACTCAAAGCTGGCCATGCCTCTACAGATCAGCCAATTCCAGGCCCAGAGGTGGGAACACAGAATCCTGAAGAGTAAGACAGATAATCTGAAAGGCTTCATTTCACAGATGGGAGATTGAGGCTAGAGATACAATGAGCCACAGTGTGGAATGTGGGGAAGAGGCCAAGGGTGAGGGGTGATAGAAAGAAGGAGGAAAAGGAAGGTCAAGAAGAGAGAGAGAGAGAGAGAGAGAGAGAGAGAGAGAGAGAGAGAGAGAGAGAGAGAGAGAGAGAGAAGAACCAGAGAGGGAAGGGAAAAGCAGGGAGAAAGAAAGGAAAGGTGGGGGTAGAGGGATGAGATGGAGCTAGAAATATCTTTCCCAACTAAAATGCCATTAGAGATAAAGAGACTAAGAGTCTGAAGGGTCTAGAAGGATCTCATGAAGAGGGTGTCATTCTTAATACTAATAAGATAACAGAACCAGGTGACATTGGAGGCCAGGTGACACAGAGTTCAGATCAGTGAGCCAGGCTTTTAGAGCAAGCCAAGCCACTGCCCCACCTTGCCCCAGCATCTCCCCCCTGCCTCTCCCATCCTTTTTATTCTCCAATCAGCCCTCAGCTTGATCCTCAGAGAAAACCCTGTTCCTGTGGGTTGGTTTGAACTAAGAACAATATTGGTTCCAGGATTATGCTCAGGTATACTTTCTTCTCCTCCTCCACCTCATTTCCCCCTAGGAGAAGAGCTGATGAGGGTCTGGGGCCAGGGCACCAGGAGCTCTCACTGCTCAGGACAGTACAAAGTCAAGGACATGATGGTTTGAATGACATCCACAGGACCTGGTATGAGGCCCCTGCTTTTGCCTCCAAACCCCCTTCCTTCCCTGGTCAGGCCACCCCAGGATGGCATTTAAAGGTGCTGGGAGTCCTGAGACCCATGGTTTGGTTTCTGCCTTGGATCCCCTTCCTCTTCCTCTGGGGGCAGGAATGGCAGAGGGAGCTCCTGGAAGGTCCAACAAGACCTTCTGCCAACCCCAGTGCTGTTCCCACAGACATGGAGCCAAGAGTTGCTGAGTTGTAAGGACCCTAGAGGGCCCTTGTCCTTTAGGGGGAGAAAGAGGCCAGAGATGAAATCAGTTGCCCGACGGTGCAATAACAGTTTCATGAGAGGATTAGAATCTGGAGCTCCTGAAACTCTGTCTTGTGCCCATTTGGCTACAGCAGTGTCGCTCTCCTGGTTCTGGGACACCCAACAGTCTTGGGACATGAAGCAGGGTGGGATGATGCAGAAATGACGACCAGGATAAGAGTTAGAACAGAGATTTGAGGCATTTGTCCCATGTAAAAAAAAAAAGACCATGGACACTTAGTGTGGGATTGTGCCCATGGGATTCTACCTAATCCTCTAGTGTTAACAAGTCGGCATTCTTTTTTGTTTTATTTTAATCCTCATCCAAGGATATGTTTATTGGTTTTAGAGGGGGAGGGAGGGAGAGAGGGAGGGAAGGAGAGACGGAGAGAGAGAGAGAAAGAGAAACATTGATGTAAGAAATATCAATCAGCCGAGACTGGTTTGGCTCAATGGATAGAGTGTCGGCTTGGGGACTGAAGGGTCCCAGGTTCGATTCCGGTCAAGGGCATGTGCTACCTTGGTTGCAGGCATATCCCCAGTAGGGGGTGCGCAAGAGGCAGCTGATCGATGACTCTCTCTCATCGATGTTTCTAACTCTCTATATCTCTCCCTTCTTCTCTGTACAAAATCAAAAAAAAAAAAAAACATATATATATATATATATATATATATATATATATATATATATATATATATATACATATCTCAATCCTGTACAAGCCCCAACCGGGAATTGAACACACAACCTAGGTATGTGCCCTAACAGGGAATCGAACCACAACCTTTTTAATTTATGGGATGACACTCCAACCAACTGGGCCACCTTGGGTACAAGTTGACTTTCTTATTCTCACTTTCTGGAAGGGAAACTGAGGCTGGGCGAGTCTAACTTAGACGAGTTCCAAAGCCCTTATTCTTTCCCCAAATCTCAGTGGGGACAATAGAAGAGGAGGGAGGTATAAGCTGCACTCAAGGCAGAATGTACCCCCATCTGTGCCTCCAGGAAGCAGCCCCTCGTAGGCTGTGGGCAGATCTCAGAGTTGCTGCTGGGGCTGAGGCTGTGAGGGCAGTGGGGCCAGGAGCCACTCACCTTGTACAGCAGTAGCATGGAGAGACAGGAGCTGGAGAACAAGAGGCAGCAGGTAGAGTTTCGTTGTTGTTATCAGTCTAGACATTGGAGCTCCGGAGAGTAGAGTGCTTGTCCTTCACCCTAACCAGAATGAGCAAAATAAACATCAGCCAAGGAACCTTAGAAATAAATAGATCCTAGAGCACTTTGCTCCCTGAGATGTTAGAGATGTAGGGCAGGGCTGAATCTGAGTCAGTCTGGGAGCTTCACACATGACAGGCCAAAGGGCAGAGGAAGGAGGAGCCCCTCCCTGACCAGGAAGCACATAGGCACAGCCCAATAGAGGGGCAGGTGTAGGGTCTGAAGCAGCCTGGGAGAACTGAGGAGACCCCTGGAGGGCGGTGAGAAGTGGAGGAGAGGGGAGTGGGCCTGAGTCCGAAAAGAGAAAGGTGCCCTGTGTTTGACTTCATCCCTCTGCTCAAGCCCTCTTCACTGTTCCTATGGATCACCCCCAGCTCCTACCCAGGACATAGGGAACAGATCATGGCCACATCATCCTAGCATGAATAAGAATTCTTGGGTCTGTGTGCCCAGGGATCTGTGGGTTCACAGGTGGACACGGGCCCTCATGGCCATCTGGAGTGACCTGGGCACCCCCTCAAAGTCAGCAAAGCCAAGTGCTGACTCCTTTGCTCTCACCCCTTACTCCCTGGGCCAAAGGGCCACTTCTTTCCCCCGAGAGGTAACCCTAGGCTCCTCTGCCCTAGGAACCCCAGGCTGAGGTGGGCCTGGCTCTGCCCAGCCTGGAGCAGGAAAAGGACACCATAGTCTGCATGTGGGCATAAGAAGGGGTCAAAAGTGTCCCATGTCTAGACTTGGCATCCAACTGTTGCAGGAGTGCTCTGCAGGAAGGACCTTTCCAGAGACCCAGGCCTGCATTAGGCCCCTAAAGGAAAGGAAGGGAACACCCCACACTCTGCTCTTTAGACTTTTTTTATTGGTAGGAAAATTCCAAAGTTAAGAATCATTGTGGATGGAGCAAACAAGAATGAGGAGGTGCCTGAGCAGTCTTGGGACTCCTGGGTAGACGGAGAGAGCTGAGAGGGGCTCACTTCAGGGTAGGGCCCAGCTTGCCAGCTCTGAGCTGACCACCTTGGGCCCTGACATCTGTTTCCTCTTAACCTGTGCTGAGCTCTCTGTCTGCTACTGCCTTGTTGTCCAGATCTGGGTGAGGGTTGAGAGGCCTTGCTCCACTCTTGAGCAGTTATCACCTCCCTGGCCCTCTAAATGCACAGCTGGAGGGTGGGAGAAGAGGTGAGGCTAAGAGGACCTGCAGTGATGGCCATGGAGTATGAGTGACTGCATCTGGACCAAGTATGGCCTGCCCTTCTCTGGAAGCCCCAGGGTGGCGGAGGGCAGAATAAGGAAATGCAAGCAGTTCTTAGCTGGGGGCGGGCCCCTGAGTCACCTCTGGTCAACATTCTTCAGGGAAGGCTGGAAGCACTATAAGTGGTTTCAAGGCTGAATTCATCATTCAACGAAACCGGTTTGGCTCAGTGGTAGAGTGTCGGTCTGCGGACTGCAGGGTCCCAGGTTCAATTCCGGTCGGGGGCATGTACGTTGGTTGCGGGCACATCCCCGGTGGGGGGTGTGCAAGAGGCAGCTGGTCGATGTTTCTCTCTCATCGACGTTTCTAGCTCTCTATCTCTCTCTCTTCCTCTCTGTAAAAAATCAATAAAATATATTTAAAAACAAAACAAAAAACCCAGAGTCAGTGAATTTATCATTCAAATTCTGATCTATAGTGAGAGGTACTGGAGTGAGAGTGAGCCTGGGAGAAGCTGGAGAGTCACAGAAGGTTGGGGGTTCCAGTAAAAGGAATAGTCCTATGTCTGTCCTAAGCTACACATCCCACGGTCCATCCATCCTTCCACCACTGCAGCTTATGCATGAGGTGGGAGTTGGCCCAATGTGACAGGAGGGGACCAGAGCAGCAGCATCCTGATGTGTCCTGGTGTCAAAAGTCATGGACCATAGTGGGTGCAGGTCTGACTGGGGTCAGGATGGAACAGGAGGAGGAACTGCTCAGGGGTCAGCAGTGCACAAAATGGCAGGGCATGGACTGTGCATGAACTGGAGGAGCCAAGACTGGAGGTCATCAGCTCTGCCCTTGGGGACTCAATGTCAGCTGCTGTCAGAGCGGGTGTGAGATGAGATGGCAGGACAAGTGTCACCCACAGCCTCACCAGTTCTGGCTGAGGTGCCTTCTCGGCCTTTTACCCTCCAGGTTTGCCCCCATCGTTGCCTCAGACAAAAGACACCTTCCCAAATGCCTGTGCTCTTAAAACTGTCAAAGATGGCTTCTCTTTGTCACTTTCAAGACACTCTGTACTCTTATCTGCCAACAGAAAGGTGTGAGCAGCTGGTGGCAGAAGGGGCTCAGGAGGCCCTGACACTCAGCTTCCCTATGGTCTGAGCATGGCCAAGCCCTGAGTCAGGGAAGGGTTGCCCAAAACAAAGAAAGTGCCTGGGGATATCACCATGTCCTGCTTCCCCTTTACTCCCCTCAGTGGGCTTCAGTTTCCTTATTTGTGAGATGGGGGCATTGAACTAGAATCAGAGTGGCTCCCTTTGCTGACTGCCAGCCAAGACCTGTGCTAGGTGGCATTTCATGCCAACCTTCTCCGCTGGATCTTATCTATTCTACAGCTGGGGAAAGTGACGCGAGACAGTGCACTCCCAGTGTCTTAGTGTGGCATTCCCAGTGCCCTTGACTCTGAAGCAACCAAAGTGATTACAAACAACCAAAGTGATTACAATTTTATTATACCATCAGGTTCAGCACACAAGTGTTAGTTTCCATTTCCCTGTCAAACCTTATCAGACCAGCAGGCTATTCTTTGCTTTACCCAGAACTGGGAGGGACTGAATCATGTGGACCTTGGATGAATCCTGCTTTCCTCATGAGGCCCAGCCCCGGAAGCTCACAAGTGCAGTTTCCTCTGGAATCATCCAAAGAAGACAGTCAAGACAATCACTGAGACCACCAGCAGCTTAGTTCACAGGTTTCTCCCCTGTACCAGTGAGTACCTGAGTTCAGACATTTGGTGTCAGCCCACCAACATCCTTCATACCCATTCTCTCAAAAGAAAAAAAAAATCAATGTTGATGCACAGGAAACTAGGTCTCCCTTTGAGAGCAGGTTTTGGACACCTTCCCTGACTCCCCAAGGATAAGGGCAGTGAGACAGTAGATGGACCCCATTACTGCAGAGCAGGAATTCAGAATCTGAATGAGAGTGTTGGTTGCCTCATTCCAGATGCAAGATGTCCACCCATCTAATATCTAAGTAGCTGGCACCTTTATGAGCCTGTTACCATGTCTTGGTTTTGTACTTTAAATTATAGTCTCCTAAACTTACTGATAGAAGTAATAATGGCAGCCAGCTCTCTCAGATGACTGTGGGAAAGGTGCAGCTCTACCCCCAAAGAGGGTGAACACCGGACTTAGAGGGGATGAGTACTCACAGGCATTGGGTAACACTTTTCTATAGCTGGCACTTGCTCTGGACAAGTCCAGTTTCAACTTTGTCCACTGGTGCACTTTGTCACACAGGCCAGCTTCCCATCCACTTCACCATTGGGGAAGTAGAAGAATGGAGAGTCTTTATAAGGATAATGGACTAAGATCTGATGCGGTATGAGGGTCATTGGAAAAATCAGTTGTGTTGAAGGAATAAATAGTAGTGGTGAAGCCACTGGATCCTTCAGTGAAGGTTGTGATGATAGTGGAAGGCAGTAAGACAGAACCTGATGAGGATGTGGACCACCACCAGGAGTGGCAGAGTATCAACAGAAACTGTGAAGGTGGACAAATCAGAAAAGGTGGTGTAGAGAATTAGCTTTTCCATAAAACTGTTGCTGGATTGGCCAGAGATCAAGGTGGTAGGGGATAATTCACCAGAGCTTGATGTGGAAACAGGAATTCCATTAACAGTGATAGAGAAGGTGACAGATGAAAGTGGAGTGAGACAAATCAAATACAGTTCTGTAGACAGTGAATACTTCAAGAAGGACTGAGGATGTTTGCCCAGAGGCCATGGTGGTGGAAATTAAATAACCAGAATAGATGGAGAAGAACAATTTGCATGCTCAGTGGTATAGAAAGTATCACATGGAACTGTTGAATCTGAAGGAGACTGTAAAGACAGTGGATTCCACAGTAAAGAATACCTACTTGTAGTGGAAGATCCTTCAGATTTTTTAAAGGAGGTTTCAGAGGAAACAAATGATTTGGACAAATCAGAGACAGTATAGTAGAGTGTGGACTCCTCTATGAGTCATGTCTGTTTCTTCTGAGACCATTGTAGGTATAGAGTGCTCACTAGGCTTTATGGGGAAGCTGGACTTGCATTGTCTGTACTGTAGAAGGAGCAGGTAAAAAATGTTGCTGTATACCTTTGAGATGGTTGTGAAATTGAATCCTGGAGGAAAAAATGTTGGTAATCCACCAAAAGTGGTGAAGAGTCACCTAGGCTTCATGTAATGGCAATGGTGTTATCCAGAATAGCTGTATGTTTTGATGAATCAGGGATGCCCATAAAGAATCTGTAGATTTGTGGGGATGATGGACATTCATTTTGTTCTTCTGGAACGGGACAACCTTATGGACCAACTTTTACGACCGGTGATGTCATTGGCTGTTGTGTTAACCTTATCAACAATATCTGCTTCTACACCAAGAATGGACATAGTTTAGGTATTGCTTTCACTGACCCACCGCCAAATTTATATCCGACTGTTGGGCTCCAGACACCAGGAGAGGTCGTTGATGCCAATTTTGGGCAACATCCTTTTGTGTTTGATATAGAAGACTACATGCGGGAATGGAGAACCAAAATACAGGCACAGATAGACCGGTTTCCTATTGGAGATCGAGAGGGAGAATGGCAGACCATGATACAAAAAATGGTTTCATCTTATTTAGTTCACCATGGGTACTGTGCCACAGCAGAGGCCTTTGCCAGATCTACAGACCAGACAGTTCTAGAAGAATTAGCTTCCATTAAGAATAGACAAAGAATTCAGAAATTGGTGTAGCAGGAAGAATGGGAGAAGCCATTGAAACAACACAACAGTTATACCCAAGTTTACTTGAAAGAAATCCTAATCTTCTTTTCACATTGAAAGTGCGTCAGTTTATAGAAATGGTGAATGGTACAGATAGTAAAGTACGGTGTTTGGGAGGCCGGAGTCCAAAATCTCAAGACAGTTATCCTGTTAGCCCTCGACCTTTTAGTAGTCCAAGTATGAGCCCCAGCCATGGAATGAATATCCACAATTTAGCATCAGGCAAAGGAAGTGCTGCACATTTTTCTGGTTTTGAAAATCGTAGTAATGGTGTAATATCAAATAAAGTACATCAGTCATATTGCCATAGTAAACATCAGTCAACTAATTTGAATGTACCAGAACTGAACAGTATAAACATGTCAAGATCACAGCAAGTTAATAACTTCACCAGTAATGATGTAGACATGGAAACAGATCACTACTCCAATGGAGTTGGAGAAACTTCATCCAATGGTTTCCTAAATGGTAGCTCTAAACATGACCACGAAATGGAAGATTGTGACACCGAAATGGAAGTTGATTCAAGTCAGTTAAGACGCCAGTTGTGTGGAGGAAGTCAAGCTGCTATAGAAAGAATGATTCACTTTGGAAGAGAGCTACAAGCAATGAGTGAACAGCTGAGGAGAGAATGTGGCAAGAACACAGCAAATAAAAAAATGCTGAAGGATGCATTCAGTTTACTAGCTTATTCAGATCCTTGGAACAGCCCTGTTGGAAATCAGCTTGACCCAATTCAGAGAGAACCTGTATGCTCAGCTCTTAACAGTGCAATATTAGAAACCCACAATCTGCCAAAGCAACCTCCACTCGCCCTAGCAATGGGACAGGCCACACAATATTTGGGACTGATGGCTCAGTCAGGAATTGGATCCTGTGCATTTGCCACAGTAGAAGACTACCTACATTAGCTATGCATTCAAGGAGTTCACATGGAAGTAGACCAGGTCTGCTGATTTGAAATTTAGATTTTTTTAATTATGTACTGGGGACAGGTTTTTGTCGCTTTACATTGCTTCCTAGTTTACAGCATGATGCAAATGATTTTCTAATTTAGTGTTAGGAGAAATTATTTTCCATCTTTAATCTCTTAGTTGTCTAAGAGTTAAATATTACTGAATCTCAGACGTTCAAATTTATCATCACAAATCCTTTAAAACAATTACCTAAAAGAAACCAAAAAATCCTGCCTTCTTTGTTGGGGGGCGAAGGGGGAAGGGAAATGGAACAAGTTGTGTTGTGTTAGCATGTGGGTGATGTAAATTTCAAATTGAGAGATGTTCCGACCCCCACTCCCATATAAGCATTCAATCAGTGTAACTTGCAAAATGCATAAACATCTGAAAGTTTGAATTTATAGTGTTGATGGAAGAAATCATTTTTAATGTGTACTGTAAAACTTGAAATACTCAGGAGCTGAGTGAATATGTTTGTTGCTACTTACAATCCCGACCTGTTAGTCCCAGTAGTTTTGTTTTAACATCGTCTTTTCAACTTTGTTTCCTGTTTAACTACCAACGAATTCTGTTGTAGACTCACAAGTTTAACTTGTATTATAACAGTATTATATGTCAACGGTGTGGTTATGACCTTTATTTATATAAAAACCAAATATTTAGTCAAAAAAAAAAAAAAGAATCTGTAGATTTGGACAGTTTTGGGCAGTTTGATCTAGACCTTTGTCTCTTCTGTGGAATAATATAGTTCATAAGAACTTTGAACTACAATATAATAAGGACTTTGATTTTTCATGCTGAGACAGTAACAGTAGTAATACATGACCAGAGCTTGAAGGATATGCAGCATTTCCAACATCTGTGGTAGACAAGATTCCAGAGGAAAGGGTTGATTTGGGCAAATCAAGCATGGTTGTGAAGACAGAGGGTAATACACTGTGAGCTGCAGCACTGTGTCCAGTGGTCAGGGAATTTATAGAAAATATGTTGGCATTTAAGGGAGAATAACTTGTATTGTAGAAAGAGACGTGGATTCCACAGCAGTAGATGTGGCTAATGGTCCTTTACCACCAGAGAGGTCAAGAATTACTGGAACCTGATATGGATACATTCTCAGTGAGGGTGATTAAAGATGACTCTGTGGACTGAGAAGCATCAGAAATGATGCTGTAGTCTGTGAATGTGTCATTGATTTTAGTGGTAGTCTGTCCCAGTCTGGCTAAACGATAGCTGCAGCCCATGATACCGAAACAGAGCTTTACTTTACAGGGGTATGGAAAGTGTCAGGGGAATCTGTAGACTTGGGCAGTTTGATTTATACCTTTGTCTCTTCTGTAGAATATTATAGTCCATCTAGAGAGCAAGGTGTCACTAGATAATTTGGAGGCAGAGGTTGATTGTAATTGATGAGTTAAATTGCTAGTAGTATGGCTATATGTGGGTAGCTGCCCATTGTCTTCACTATCAGAGAAGTGTAGACAGGGATTCTAGAATGCTGGTGACCCTTAAAGCTCTGGCAAAGGTCAAAGCTATGCACCCACTGTTAGGCAATGGTAGCTAAAACAACTTCCCCAACAAATAGTCCTGTAAATCATTACTGATAAGATAGTCTGCCTATTACTGAATTGCCTGCCTAAGGACTATGGGTGTATCCCAAACCTGAATAAAAGAGATGGCAAGGCCTGAGCAAAGCGGAGTCCTTCCTTGGGCTTCCACCTGGCTCCCAATTTCCAAATTATTATTTCTTATCTTGTCTCTCATTTGTGTGCTGCCTCCTCCAGAGCCCAAACCCAAACTCTGAACCTGAACTCTGAACCACGCAGGATGTGGGACACTCACAGCTATAAATTTTGACAAATCTGTATGGTTGTGTAAAAATAATATACATTCTGCCCTGAGTACCTGAGCACACTGGGACATTTTCATTTCCTTGGATGCTCTGGCATAAATTTGAGCAGATAGTTATACTCACACTACAGCCCCAAAGATTATTTTGCTCCTAATGTTCTGTGATTTGCAGACCACACACTCACCTTCCATCATCTGGCTGATATTTAGTCTAACAGGTCTCTCTTCCCCATCTCCTTTATATTTAAGACTCCCCTCTATTCTAGAAGTTTCCATTGAGCCAGAAGGAGGAGGAGAGCTAAGGCATAATTCATTCCCTGTCCTTTGTCTCCAGATACTCTTATACTAGGGCTAGCCACTCTCCCTGGAATACTCCTATCTCTATCTGGCCATCCTGTGGTCCTTGGAACCTAGCCAGGTGAGCTCCTCCTCCACCCTCAGTCCCACAACCCACTCAATGGGCTACAATTGACTAACAGTAAGAGTCCTGGGCCTGAATCCTTGGACTGGAGGGCTTCTCTGTCTTCTCTATGCCACTTAGAACATGTGATTGTGCATGTAGGACTCTTTTTTCCTATGTAAGATTGGACTGAGACAACCAAGATGGCAGCATAGGTAAGCACCTGAACTTGCTGCCACACACAACCATATCAAAACTACAAATAAAAGACAAAATGAATATCTTCCAGAACCATGGAAAGGCTAGCTGAGGGGAAATTCTACAACAAGAAGGAAGGAGAAAAGTGCATTGAGCCCGGTAGGAGGTGTGGAAGTGTGGAGGTATGGAGGCATGCACGAAAGGGGCTAGCAACTGGGTACACTGTTGTCTTTTTCAATCAGGAGGGAGATATAAGCTCTCGACTGGTCTGAACTCCAGTTATGGGTGAGACTCTGGGGACCCAGACTCATATGGAGAGAAAATGGACTGTCTGGCATTGGGCTAGAACATGAGGGTGGCTTTCTCTCAGAAGTGCTTTGCAGTGATCATTGTTCCTGCACGGTGCCGCGGGATACAGAGACCCGGGGGCCTTTTCAGGGCAGGACTGATGGGCAGCCATTGCTGTTTGCCCTGACCTGGTGATTCCCTGAGACCTGGACCACCCAATTTACAACCCCACCTGTGCGCAGAGGCTTTTGCATATGAATGGCCTAGCCCAGTGGTTGGCAAACTTATTAGTCAACAGAGCCAAATATCAACAGTACAATTGAAACTTCTTTTGAGAGCCAAATTTTTTTTAACTTAAACTTCTTCTAACACCACTTCTTCGAAATAGACTCACCCAGGCCACGGTATTTTGTTGAAGAGCCACACTCAAGGAGCCAAAGAGCCACATGTGGCTCAGGAATCCTAGCCTTTTGCAATCTAAAACCTAACGAACTGCAGCTGGGTCAGAGAGCCCCAGAGCTTCCAAAAGAAGGCCCAAGGCTCCACAGCAGCCTGCATTGCTTCACATCTGGGCCTTATCTAGGTCCCTCCAAACCCAATCTAAGAGGAGGAATCTGCAGATCTCTCTGTAGCTCTTATTGGGTGGCCTCAGGCAGTGGCTGATTTTGCATCTCTTTGGAGAGCCAAGAGCCAGTGTACCCAGTGATCAGAGTGAGACCATCCAGATTATAACTCTTCAGATCCATAAGAGACACACTCAGGGGGAAGTCTCAGTGAGCACCAAAGCCCCACTGAAGCAAGGGTGTCTTCAGCACAGAAGTTCTCCCAGCATAGATACAATTGGTCCTCACAGCCAATTGGCCTGGATATCAATTCCTCCCAGTGATACCAACAACAATCAAGGCTTAACTACAATAAGACTGTGCACACAGCCCACAAAAGGGTGCACCCAGAGTGTCCATCTCAGAGAATTAGGGAGACTGAGCCACTGGGCTCTATAGGACACCTAGCACACAAAGCCATTCTATCAACACAGGGAAGCAGCCAAAATGTGGAGACAAAGAAACAAGTCACAAATAAAAGAAATGGAGGAAAGCAAACTACTGGAAATAGAGTTCAAAACCATGGTTATAAGGTTACTCAAGAATCTTCTAGAAACCTCCAAGAAATATAGTGAGACCCTCAAGGATATGAAAAAGGACCAAGCCCTAATCAGTTTGGCTCAGTGGATAGAGCATTGGCCTGTGGACTGAAAGGTCCAAGGTTTGATTCTGGTCAAGGGCATGTACCTTGGTTGAAGGCACATCCCCAGTAGGAGGTGTGCAGGAGGCAGCTGATTGATGTTTCTCTCTCATTGATGTTTCTACCTCTCTATCCTCTCCTTTCCTCTCTGTAAAAAATCAATAAAATATATTTTGGGGGGGGGAAAGAAGCAGGACCAATTAGAAATTAAGCATACACTGACTGAAATAAAGAATGATATACAGTGATCCAAGAGTAGACTAGAGGACCCCAAGAATCAAGTCAAAGATTTGCAATACGAAGAAGCAAAAAACACACAATTGGAAAAGAAAAAAGAATCCAAAAATTGGAAGATAGTACAAGGATCCTCTGGGACAACTTCAAGTGTATCAACATCCTAATTATAGGGGTGCCAGAAAAAGAAAGAGAGCAAGATATTGAAAACCTATTGAAGAAATAATGACAGAAAATTTCCCCCACCTGTTGAAAGAAATAGACTTACAAGTCCAGGAAGCACAGAGAACCCCAAATAAGAGGAATCCAAAGAGGATCACACCAAGACACATCATAAATAAAATGCCAAGTGCAAACAACAAAGTTTGAGGACCTGTAGATGATAATGATAGCTAGTGTTGATTGGGACATTTTCATAGGATGTCAATGGGAGTTCATTTGGTATCATATTTCTAAAGGGTGATTTGAAAATATATATCAGGGACCATATACACAGAGGCATATCCTTTTATTGTATTATTCTAAAAATAAATTTTATTAATTTTTTTTTTTTTTGAGAGAGAGAGAGAGAGGAAGGGAAAGGAAAAGAAAAGGAGGGGAGAAACATACGTGAGAGAAATATTGATTGGCTACCTCCTGCATGTGAACTGACTGAACTGTGCCCTGACCAGGAATCAAACCCCGTCATCTTTTGGTGTACAGGAGGATGCTCCAACCAACTGAGCCACACCAACCAGGGCAAGGCATCCCATTTTAAGTATTCCATTTCTAGTTATTGACTCCAAAATACAGTAATCTGATGCAGATTAAAACAAATTTTATAAAGGAATGTTTATTATATCATTAATTATTATAGCAGAAAAGGAGGGTGAACATGTTTAAGAATCAAAGAATGGAAGATTAGATAACTCTGGCATTCCATAGAATGGGATATTGGTCAGCCATTAAAATATGAACTGCCTGTAGAATAAATCTAACTACACATGCAGAAATAAAATGTTAACAATGTTTATCTGAGTGATAATGTTCAACGAGATTTTCTTCCTTTTGTTTGTCTATATTATCTAAATGTTCTACAACAAATATGCATTCATGTTATATTGCTTAAAACAATAAAATGTATATGCTATTAAAAAAGCCAGGTGTGCCCTGGACGTTGGAGAACCCAGGGAAAGTCACTGACTGGGATGATTCCTGAAACATAGTGGCAACCATACTTTGGTAAAAACTGCTGTTTGAATTTTAACCCTTCTAGTTTGGCTCTTGCACCTGATTAAACACTGGGGGCGAGGGGGAGAAGCGATTTTCCTTAACTTTCAGGTGGAGACCTGGAGGCTAAGGCAATTTTCCCTTGCCTGGGACCAGGAGCACAGGAGAGTAATTCCCACTAACTCAGTAACCTTCAGAGATAGAAACTGTAGATAACCTCTGAGCTCTGCTTCTATGTTATCGGCTATTGCAAGATAGGGCCACATTCCAATGTCCAGCAGGATGTGACTAGCAATGACCCTGCGGGCTGACCCCAGTCTTTAGAATGTAGTCTTTAAGATTTAGAATTCAGAACAAAGGAAAATTCCTGTGGTTTGAACCTTTAAAAGGGATTGCCTACCCCTGAAAGGGTGCAGTCCTGGAGACCACCTGCGTGTGGTGCTCTCACGGCTGTCCTGGCCAGATATTTCAATACATCTTTGCCTGCTTTTTAATTAATCATCAGCCTCCAGTGATCTTATTTTGAACCCAGCGTTCGACCCCACAACAATTCCCACGCTGAGTTCCCCACACCCCTGTGGTCAAAAGTCTTAAGGAAAATAATTTGCCAGGTTGCAACCATGTTTGCCATCAAAGACACCAGCTCTCCTACCAAACAAGTAAAGCTTGGCACTTTCTTGCCCTGTTTGCAGTTTCTATTGCTTCCTCACAATAGATTTTTTTTTTTTCTTTAAAAGATAATCATTTGAGTAAGGCAGTTGGTCTGCAGGCAAGTCTTTCACATGTGGCATTCTTGGGGAAAGCCCGTGGAAGGCACCTTCAGATAAGAAATCTGAAGACTGCCACTGTACTATGAGATTGCCTCCTTCTACCACCTCCAAACGCACTTCTGCTTGTGGCGAACTCCGCCAGCCAGGTTTGAGGATGGAAGCCTGGGCGTGCCTCTAGGATCAGCAGCTACACAACTGTTGGGGGTCTTATGCAGCTAACCTTTCTGAACGTTCATTTCCCCTGGAAAATGGTAGTGAACGATGGCTGCCCTGACCATCCTGCTCATTCTAGGGTACTCTACTAGAGAAACAGTGTGGCCACTGGGATGTGGCTGGGCACCCAGTGCTGGGTGCACGTTCAGCCTTGCCCCGCACAAGCTCAGTGGCTTGGGCCTGTCTCCTTTTCTGCAAGGTCATTCCTACCTGGCAGAGTTGGCTCTTTCCTCTCCCCTGCACCCACTTGTGGAGAGTGGATGGGCTTCTTGGTGCCACCTGCCCCTGGTCCCGCCTTTCTGGAGAGAGAGCACCTGGCAGCTGCCGAAGCATGAGGTAATGGATTGAACTGTGTCCCCCCGAAGCTATGCCCAAGGCCTAACCCCTGTACCTGTGGATGTGACCTTATTTGGAAATAGGTGTACTGAAGGATTTTAAGATCAGATCATCCTAGACTTAGGGTGAGCCTGAACGATAAATACTGGTGTCCTTACAAAAGAAAGAAGAGAGACACACAGGAAAGGCCATGTGAAGACAGAGGCAGAGACTGGGGTACGCCACCACAGTCGAAGGAGCCAGAAGCTGGAAGAAGCAAGGAAGGGTCCTCCCCTCGATGGAGGAAGTGGCCCTGAGGATGCCTTATTTCGGATTTCTGGCCTCCACAACTGTGAGAAAATGAATTTATGTTCTTTGAAGCCACCCAGTTTGTGGTACAATAATTTGTGGCAGCAGCCATAGGAAGCTAACTCACATGGACACCCTGGGTTATAGCAAGTGGTAAAGAATGCGGGCTCTGGAGCCAGGCAGCATGGGTGTAAACCCTGGCTCCTCCACTTAATGGATGGGCAACCTTGAACATGTAATTTAGCATCTCTGAGCCTCAGTTTCCCCGAGTATAAAACAGAAATCAGTAACAGCACTTGCTCTTGGATTGTTGGGAGAGTTAAATGAGATCATGGACATTTAGAACAGTGGCTCCCATAGAGCAGACCCTCAGTGAATATCAGCAATTTTGATGATTAATATAATAGCTAGACTACAGGGTCAGTGTGGCTTCCCAATTTGCTGTACCCCGGGGAATTTTTAAATCAATATTCTAATTATCTCTGTTGCTAGGTATGGCTTTGTCAGTTCAGAATTCGTTGAGGCCTTTGAGTAACTATTAATACTTTCTCCCTGTACTACTCAACAGCCACCAAACTCTAATGCTACCTCTCCCTCCAAACTCTAATGCAGCCTCCCCCATCACCCCAGGCAGGAGCAGCCCCGGAAATGGCTTTATAAATAGTGGGGGCCTCTGTGAGTGGGGGCAGGTGGCCCATCTACACTCCTCCAGCACACTAGGCCCCTTTCAGAGCTTCCAGGCTGGGGCTAGGGTTCTTTTTGCACCGTTCTCCTGTCCCCACCTAAAAAACTCAACGATAAACTGCTTTATGCATTCTGCCTCGTTCAAAGCACCCAGCACCTGGCCAGGCCAAGCAGGCCGGGGAGTGTTTGTAGAATGAGTAAGTTTATTACTATCGTATAAAATAGCACTTGCGTTTAACGCTCTAAATTTATATCACAAAAGTTTCAAAGGTTGCCCCTTGAAAATCTGTTCTCACCATTACCACACTCTACCCAATTTTATACTTGTCCATCGTTTTTACTTCCGCCTTCACTTGTCTAGGCTACAGAGACCCTGCCCCAGCCCCTCCAGGACAGCTCCTGTCCCCTGCTGCCAGCCTGGGGAGCTCTCCTCCCCCACCCTCACTGAGAGCACTTTGGAACTTCGTGTACACAAAACAAGATCCGCCTCCAGTCCTCCCCTGGATACGGCACTGTCTGGACTTTGTGGCCCCTGCAGCTTATGGAGAATGTAGAATGCCATTCCTGTGCTCCCTCCTGAGCCCTACACTACAGGACAGCTCCACCCAGAAATCCATGGTCACCCCAAACTCTACAGGCCCACCTGGAGGCCATTGTCAACCACCAAAAAGAGACCCTTGCCGTCCCATCACGCAGGATCTTGGACCACCTGCCTTGGGGCCTCCACAGCCCATCATCAAATGGACCCTTCCTCTCCATTTCCAGGGGAGTTAGAATCAGGCCAGGATGGCTCTTGGTGCCTCTCTCCAATCTGCTCTGGCCAGGGCGACCCACCCAAGGAGGCCCTCTCCTGTCTAAAAGCCTCCTCTTGGCTTTAATGCTCCTGTCACCCAAAGATGTTCCCTCACCATTGAACTTACCCACCAAACCTCATGCCCACTCAGTACATGCTCCCTTGCCTTGCAGGCACCCTACACTCTGCTCAGTTCCCCTGCACAGCCACACATGTGTTTTTCCTACTGTGTTTCCCCGAAAATAAGACATCCTCCAAAAATAAGACCTAGCGCATGGAAAGATAAAACATCCCCTGAAAATAAGACCTACCGCAACTTTGGGAGAAAAATTTAATATAAGACACTGTCTTATTTTCGGGGAAACAGGGTACCTTCTCAGACTGGCATTCTTTCTACTTACTGTTTACTTGTCCAAAACCCCATCAGTCCTCATTGTGAACTGGAGTACCCAGAGGAGGGTGCAGATTATGAACAAATAAAACTACAGATGCCATAGATGATCTCTGACCCGACCTCTGAACCCCTCCCTGAGGAGCCAGAATACCTTCAGAGGGTGGGGGTGTGGCAGAGGGCTGAGGGCCTCCAGTGTGGGGGTGGGGCAGCTCAAACCTAGTGTTAAATGGCTAATGTCAAGTTAATTATTTGTTGTGTGGCCCCAGGCAGGTCATTCACCTTTTCTGAGTCTCAATTTCCTGTCTGTCTTCACTTCCTTACCCAATCTTCCTTGTGAGAGTCATATGAATTACCTGCTCTAAAATGGCTTTGTAAGCTGAAACCGGTTTGGCTCAGTGGATAGAGCATCGGCTTGGGGGCTAAAGGGACCTGGGTTCGATTCCAGTCAAGGGCATGTACCTTGGTTGCGGGCATATCCCGTGCTGATGACTCTCTCTCATCGATGTTTCTATTTTAGCTCTCTCCCTTCCTCTCTGTACAATAAAATATATTTAAAAAATAAAATGGCTTCGTAAATAGTGGGGGCAGGTGGCCTCCAAGTACCATCAGACCTTCTGGAGTCCCCTTGAAATGGCCCTATTTGCCTACCTCCCCACCCCTGACAGCTCTCTGCGCATTTTGTCTCTTTTGCTTGCTAACGGTTTCACCTGTGTCAACGCCTTAGGAACAGGAGCCTTTACTTCTAAGGGTGATTGTCTCTAGTCATGGCTAGATCCACAGAAGCTGTGCACATGCTGACTGTTGGGCCCTTCTTCATCATCATCACCACTACCACCACCACCACCACCCCTCTCCTCAGATAATCTAACCAAGGAGTAACCCAGAATCTGCTCAAGGAGTGGGGACAGGAAGGACCCTCCTAAGATCGGCATCCTCCCTTCCCCTCCTATAGCTTCCTATTCTCTGTTTATTACCTCAAAGCTAATATATCTGTATGCATGTATTTTTTATAATGCCCCTAAACTCACACACTTTATACTCACAGCCCTCACTCCTCTCTCCTTAGCTCCTCCTGGCCTGTACCACTGCCCCCAGCTTGTCTGGGTAGGAAAAAGGAGGGATGTCAGGGCATGACAAGCTGAAGTGGACTCCAAGGGTCTATGCTCCCTCCTGCAGAGACCCTGCCCACTCGCGATCCCTTTCGACTCCCTGCAGGTCCTTCAACTCAAGAGTTGCCTCTTCTGCCGAAACCGGTTTGGCTCAATGGATAGAGCGTAGGCCTGCGGACTGAAAGGTCCCGGGTTAGATTCCGGTCAAGGGCATGTACCTTGGTTGTGGGCACATCCCCAGTAGGGGGTGTGCAAGAGGCAGCTGATCGATGACTCTCTTTCATCGATGTTTCTAACTCTCTATCCCTCTCTCTTCCTCTCTGTAAAAAATCAATAAAATATATTTAAAAAAAAAAAAAAAAAAGAGTTGCCTCTTCTACCTGGGGCCCTGGGCTCCATCCCCCATTGCCCCTGGCCCCAGTGTCTGCCCTGCCCACCCCTTCCCCAGTGCTCTTCCTGCCTCTGGGGAATCAAGAAACTCTGTTCTGCTTGAGGGAACCTACTGGAAATCAGCTTGCAATCAGTCACTTCCCAGACAAATGGCCCTAACAAGATTCAACAAGGACTCCAGAGCCTGTCTGCCCCTCAGCCCTTGATTCATGAGGGGCTTTCCCAGGGGCCCCTGTGGCTCTCCCCAAATAAGCAGGAAGCTGCTAGATGCCTGTGGATGTCTTCATTCCCAGGGCGGGCAGCCTGTACTGCAAATACCTCTGTGAGGCCAGAGTCCTGGCCCTCTGGGCAGAAGCAGCCCCCCTCTGGGCAGAAGAAAAAGTCCCTCTTCTCCCAGGGGAAGCCTGCAGAGCTGAGGGGGTAGATTCCAGCCCCAACTTAGCCCCTGGGCCAGGGGCTTTGGGCTGGCCAACAATTGCACTACCACAGGCCACACCCCTTCCTCAGGTATCCAGGTGACCGTGTTAGCATCCCAACAGTAGAATGAGGTCATGGTTGGTGCCCAGCCCTTTGGCAGCACCATCCACTGGAAGGAGGAAATAGGGAGGCCAGCACATGCTAAAGAGCTACAGGCCAGGCTGGGTCTCATTCACCAGATGTTGTGGCAATGGTGGGTGCCCAGAGCCAGAGAGCCAGTGGCAAGATCCAAATCACCAGCCCCTCCTAGAGAGCAGTGGCCCCCGCTGCAGGATCTTCCCTATCAGGATTGACCCAGAAATGAGCGCCTGCCAGGGAGGGGTCAGCTATAAAAAGAATCCAGGAGACCTTTGCCTTGGGGAAGGACAGCTCCTGGCACAGGGTGAAGTGCAGTAATGGGGCTGGGTGGGTGGTGACAAACGGAAGCCTGTCAATCCTCTCCCCTCTAACTCCTGGAGACCTGGCCACCCAGAGCCTGGATCTTTCCAGAAAGCCAGTCACAAATGGGGCAGGGTCAGAGGGAAGGACAGGAAGCCAGAGGTGTGACGTGTGACAGGGACCAAGAAATGCCAGGGAGAGGGTGACTATGGAGGTAGGGAAGACAAACTCTGGAGGGAGCAGCCAGGAACAGGCCGGGCTGAGTGAAGTGCCCTCCACCCCAAGCCCAGAAAGGCCCCTCTTTCCTCCAGCCTTCCTTCCCCATCATTTACTTCAAGCTGGCCCCTTTCAAAGAAGCACACACCTTCCCCAAAGCTGATGATCACCAGACCCTCTCCTGAGAGAGGCTCCATTCACACCTAAGGTTTCATGGTCCTGGTCTCCACCCCTGGCCACTGCCAAACCCTTGACAGTCCTGGGAAAAGGGCCCAGGAACCTATCCCAAACTCCCACCCAAAAAAACCTCACACTGTCAGCCCCGGCACCCTCAGCTCCAGTCTAGCAGGCCTAGCTACCCTCGTGTGGGTGTGTCTGCCACCCAGGCTTGGGGAGGCCCGGCTTACCCACTGGCCCAAATGGCAGTGCACCTAGTCCGGACTGCCCACCTCTCTGACCCAGCCCTAAGCTCCTGATGTCAAAAAGGGAAAAATACAGATAAAAACCCAACAGGCTCCCATGGAGAGGCTTCCCACGCCCCAAGACAATGGGCCTCCCAATCTCTATGTCCCCTATGAGAGGCCCCTTCCTTCCTGGGAAAACTAGCTTTCCCAGGCTCTCCTACAACACCTCCAACCAAGCAGAGGCACCAGGAAGTGAGGAGACACACAGACAAACTTCTTTTGCAATAAATGTTATATTGTGTTCCAAGGGAGAATTGGAGAATTGCAGACTTCCTGTCCCCAAAAGAGATCTTCCTGCCCAGGAGGCTAAGGCTTCTGGCCTCAGAGGTTACTGCAGAGACAGGGGTGGAAGCAGGAACAGGGAGAGGAGGAAGAGGAGCTGGGAAGAGGGTAGAAGGCAGGAGAGGCAGCAAGAAAGGGAGGGAGAATGAGGGGGATGAGGAGGAGGGGGCTGAGGGAGCTTCTCCATCACTTCCCCTCAACCTTGAGGATCTGGGGGAACCCAACCCCCACACCCCCACACCCCACATCTATAGGTATCCAGAGCCCTTTGAAAGGAGAGGAAGGGATGGAGCTTCAGAATGGGGGACGAGAGCCTGGGGAACACAGCTAGGGGGTTCTAAGGTGACAAGGGCATCTGTACATGACTAGGGACAGGAGTGTTGGGCGAGGAAGGAAGATTTAGGACGGGGTCACTGAGGTGGAGAGTAAAGACTTGGGGCTGAGGGTACAAGGATGGGGAAGGGGAGAGTGAGTACAGATCAGGAGGAGGTCAGGGCAGGAGCGGTTTAAGAAGTGGTTTCAGTGGGGGAGACAAATTAAAGAATGGGAGTAAAGGCTATGGCAGGGAGTTCTCTAAGGAGGGAAGGAGGCTGGGTAATTTGGGGAAGGACAGCTCCTGGCACAGGGTGAAGTGCAGTGATGGGGCTGGGTGGGTGGTGACAAACATTACAGGTGAAGATGAGGAATAGAAAGAATGGAATGCTCACAGGAAAATAAAGACTAAGGCCTGAGACCCAGCCAAGGAAGTGGAGCCTGCGGATCTGAGAGAAGCCATCTAAGCATTGAGGACTGACACAGGAATGGGTACTGGGATAGAAATTGACCGAGCGCTTCTGGTTTTCACAATAACTGTGCCGGTATCGGAACAAGTGTGCTACACGAATTCTACAGGTTTGGAGAAGTTAACAGATTTTCCCAAGGTCCAACAGAGGAAGAGCCTGGGTCTGAACTGGGACTCCAGGTGGGTTTCACCCAAAGTGGGAGAAAGATGGAGGTCAGAGGACGGTCAGATTTTGCCCAAAGAAATCAGGACACGGGGCTGCGTGAGACCTGGGCCATCTCTTGAACTGGACACAGTGCAGGTGGTGCCTTCTTGCTGCCTGGGGCAGTGAGGAGGGGATAACACACAGCTCACAGCTGGGACAAGGCCACCTCAGGTCTCTGGATCTGTACCTGCCAGGGTATGTGAGAGAGTGAATGAAGCAGGGAGCCACCCTGCTCAGACTGGCTGGGAGGTTTCTGCCTCCTGGTCCTCGTTCAGCTGCCTGCCCTGCGGAGAGCTCCGTGCCATCCATCCCCCTGTACCCCCTCACCTTCATATTGGTGTTCACAGTCTCCAAGGCCACGTGCAAGTTTTCCTCCTTGACTTGAGAGAGAGAAAAGCAGACGGGAAAGCACATGGAGGGAAGGAAATGTGAGTTAGGCAGAACTCAGGGGTTCCTGTGCCCCTGTGCTTGCCCTGCTAGGGTGGCCTGTGCAGGACATTGGCCTTCGGCAGGACGGACATGGGCAAGCAGGAGGTAAGCTCCCCAGCAGGAGGTAGATGTCTGTCCTGGGCAAGGGAGTCTTTGGGTCCTGTCCAGCCCCTGCCCTGCTCCTCCAGGAGGCATGACTCACCTGTTCTGTCATCTTCGAAGCCCACGTTTATAAAAGTTCCCACGGTGTACTCATCACTCGTCTGGAACCATTTGCTATCGTAGTCCCAGGACCTGGTTCAGGGTACTCGCGGTCAGGGTAGGGTTGCCAGGTCTGAGACCCCTTTGCCACTCTCACCCCCAACCCCCAAAGAGCTCACCAGACTCCGCTTTGGCCGGGCCTCTTCCGGGAATGGGAGCGCACTGCGAAGACGACCAGGGCGGCCAGCAGCAGCAGCACCACCACCAACATGGCCCCCACTAGGCCCCCAACCAGTGCCTTCCAGACAACAGACATCTCGCAGCGTGGGCCGGAGAACCAGTGCGTGTCCGTGGAGAAGCAGCTGGAGGAGGGAGCCACAGATCACAGACCCTGGCCACCTCCCTGGTGGTGTCCATTCGGGGCACTGGGGACACCGCGGGGTGCAAGCAGGTGGGCGGGACCCCACCTTAAGGCGAATGGGGCAGGGGAGGGGGCTAATGGTAGACCCAGCGGGCTGTGGGCGGGACTCCGGCCAGAGCGCAGGCCTCACCGGCACGCGGGCCCGCTCCTCTCCAGAAGGCACTGGCCCTGGTTACAGTCAATGGTGCCAGGCAGGCCTGACGTGCAGTTGGTGACGCAGCGGAGCCTGCTCGCCTCCACCAAGGGGAAGTACAAATCCTCATAACCCTGGGCAGCGGCTCGGCGGCAGATGGCTGGGGTGCGGATAGGGGCAGACAGACAGAGGAATCATCCACTCTACTCAGGGGCCTGGTTATAACGACTCTGGAAATCGTTATATTTCCAAGAGTGGGGTGTGGTGGGGTAGACCCGGGATTAGATGAGGGGAGGGCAGGCCCCCAGGATCCCACCCTCTTCTCATCTTCTCTGCTGCCCCAGGAAGGGGCAGTACTGCCCGGGCCACATCACTGGCCTCCCCAAAAGGGCTCCCCATTCTCCCCAGGGAATTCCAATGGGCAGAAGTCCCTGGGGGAGGGGTCATGGCCTCCGGGGCCCACTTAGGCCTTTCCTCACCTTTCACAGTTAGATCCGTCCTGGTGCGGTTGTTCACCTTGATGGAGTCAGGCTTAACACACAGGGCTGGGGGACACAGGCTCAAGTGGAATCGGGTAGGAGAGGTCAAGGATTCAGGGCCAGGGAAGCAGGGCAAACACAGGGAGCGCAGCAAGGGCTTTGTTGGTAAGGGGGGTGTATGGACGGGCTGCAAGGGAAGAATCCTTTGGCCTCCCTCATGTCTCTGGGATAATCAGGGGTCCTCAGCCATCCTAGAAACCTTAAGAACTGTCAAGGGGTCTCTTTACAGCACCCAAGCTCTGGCAAGGTCCTTCTTAGCCCCACTGTTGACCCAGTTGGCTGTGGGCCTGTGTCCCTTCTCAAAACCTGTTGGAAGTACCACAGGGTTGGCACCTGAGCCCAGGAGACCCCTGTCTGAGATGGAGCAGCCTGGGATGGTGATTGTGACTCTGACTCCTCCCTCCAGCCTCAACTCACTGTCATTCTGGCAGCTGTCCTTATCCTGAGTGAAATTCTGGAGTTCCTCCTTCAGAACTGTCTTCACCTTCTCATACTCACTCCCCAGCTGGACACTGAAGGGCAGCTCCAGCAGAACCAGGTAGTCCACCACGATGCTGCCATTCCTGATGGGATCAAGGGGGTCAGGTATCTGGCCTGCGGCACAGTGATCCTTAGTAGGACACCTCGAGGACAAACCATGGGTGCACAGGTGTTGGGAGGAAGGGGAGCAGAGGCAATGGGTAGGGATTCCAGGCAGCATCCCTGAGGTGATCAGCCTGGGAAGGCAGGACAAGGAATGATTGCCATTCTCTTGCATTGCCTCAAGCCATTACCATACCAGGCCATCCTGGTATGGTATCTCGCTCATGCTGACCCACCCAGCAGACCAGGTACCAACCAGAGAGAGACCAGCTACAGTCCAGACACTAGACTTCCCACCAATCCTCAGGCACTACTCCCTACATGTCCCATGTAATCCCCTCCTTCCAATGAACTTAAAATGTAGGGATGGCGCCCAGCTGCAGTGGCTCAGTGGTTGAGGTCACGGTTCGATTCCAGGTCAGGGCACATGCCCGAGTTGTGGGCCCAATTCCCAGTGTCAATGACTTTCTCTATCATTGATGGTTCTATCTCTCCCTCTCTGAAGGAAATAAAAAAATATATATGTTTATATAAAAAGTAGGGATGGCATCCCTCTTACAGAGAAATTGCCCCAGAAAATTATTTCAAAAAAAATCTGCCATGGAGTAATTCCCTTGCATACTCTGTTCATCCCTCTCTTTATGAAATCTGATAATTCCAAAAGCACGGATTCCAGCCTTTCTTCACAACAACTTACCCCATCTAGCACTACCTCCCCAGCCCCAGAAGAGTCTCCTACCTCAAGGACAGGATCTCCACATTCGTGAACCCCGGCACGTTTTGGTAAATCTTCTGCACCTGAAATGCCAAGGTGCAGAAGATTTGCACCTGGGCTCACATTTGAACCACCAGACCTAAGATCACCAGGGATCCAAGCTGAGCTCCAGGTGAGAACCCATAAGTCCCCTCCTATTTCTCCTCACCTGATGCTTGAAGGTGTTGCTGAAATCCATGTAGGCCTTGGAAGTGTTATCATTAAGGTCCGGGGAGAATTCCTGTTGGACAGACACCTCCATGCCCACTTCGGCGTCCACTGTCTCTGTACACAGAAAGCCCTTTTCTTGTCATTTGATCTTCCACTCCTGTCTGACATCACCACCCCAACCTAAAGGTTCCTCCCATAGCCCTTCTCCATGTTCCCTGAGGGCTAACTGAATAGCAGGAGAGACAGAGGTATGAATTCTGAGATGAGTTGTCCTAAGATGGGAGAAAGAATGAAGTCAGAATGCACAGAAGTCAAGCCTATGGTCCCTCCCTTGTCAGCCCCAATGGGAGGCAAAATAATGGTCCCCAAAGATGTCTATGTCCAGTCGAAACCGGTTTGGCTCAGTGGTAGGGCATTGGTCTGCGGACTGAAAAGTCCCAGGTTTGATTCCGGTCAAGGGTGTATACATTGGTTTCAGGCACATACCCAGTAAGGGGGTGTGCAGGAGGCAGCTAGTCTATGTTTCTCTCTCATCGATGTTTCTAGCTCTCTATCCCTCTCCCTTCTTCTCTGTGGAAAATCAATAGAATCTATTTTTTTAATAAAATAAATAAAAATAAAAAAGATGTCTATGTCCTAATGCCAAGAACCTGTGAATATGTTATGCTACATGGCAAGGAGGAACCAAAGTTACAGATATAATTAAGGTTACTAATCAGCTCACTTTAATATATAAAAATTAACACAAATTATCCAAAGCCCAATATAATCATAAAGTTCTTAATAGTGGAAGAGGAAGCAGGGAAGATCAGAATCAGTCTGAGGAAGATGTGAGTAAGGAAAAAAGTCACAGATGTAGTGCTACTGGCTTTGAATATGGAAAGAAGGGGCCTTGAGATAAGGCATGTGGAAGGTAGAAAGGACAAAGAAAGTGATTCTTTAAAAAGGAATGCAGCCCTGCTGGAGCCTTAATTTTAGCCCAGGAAGACCCGTGTTGGACTTCTAATCTACAGAATTATAAGAAATTTCTGTTGCTTCAGCCACAAGTTTGTTGTAGTTTGTTACAACAGCAATTAGCAACTAATATAGCTCTGAGCAGACAGGCTGGGAGGAGACCCTAGAAGGACTGTGGTCCCAGTTACTTCCTGGAGGTGAGGGTAGAAAAGAAGCATGAGATAGGATAAGGGAGGGTATGGGAGAGAAGGCAGGGATAAAGGGATTGGGCAAAACAGAATGGGTCCCTCCAGGCCACATGTGTCAAACACAAGGCCCGCGGGCCAAATCCAGCCCACCAGGCCTTGCAATGTGGCCCACACCGCGCTGTCATCACTGCACTCCGCTGTCAGTTTATGACATTGTCAGTTTATGACTGTTCAGTAAACCATTCGGCCCGCGATTTAGGCTGGATTTTAGATTTTGGCCCCTTCTCTGATTGAGTTCGACACCCCTACTCCAGGCCAACCACAGAACTGAACCCAGGGAGAGTCAGTGGCACCTACAAGTACATAGGGTGGGACCCTGGTGACTCACCCACTTCAACCTGTTCCACAGCAAACTCACAGCGGATGCCATAGAAGGTACTGGGGCAGCGGCACTTGACGCCATACCATTGACCTCCATTCTGGCACTTGATCTCCTGGAGCTCACAGCGGTCCCCAGAGAACCCCGAGGGGCAGAGGCAGTGGCCCTGTATCCAGGTGCCACCATTGTCACAGGTGCCTGGGCAGCACAGGAAGAAAGGGAAGTTCAGGAAAGAGCCTGACATTGGTGACACGGGAATTTAGTAGGATAATGGGCATGTCAAACCTGGAGTGGTGGTCAATTTAGACTGTGTGGTCATCTGAGTAGAGGCTGAAGTTGTCCTGGGTGACATGTAAGTGGTGGGAGTCTGAGTGGTGGTCACCGATGTCTCTAGAGTCCTGTTAGTGGTTAGGGTGGGGCCTGTCAACTTGCTTGACGTCATCATGGTAATTGGAAAGCTGCTGCTTGGTTTCATGGTTGATGGGAAGCTACTAAAATTGGACACAAGTGATGTGGTGCTCTCGCTGGTGGGTCTTGGTTTGCTCGTCAAAATTGTGTTAATGGGGACAGTCCCAGGGCTGGTAGATCTAGCAGCATCAGTTATAATGCTGGTGGGGTCAGTTTCCTGAACTGAAGTAGAAGTGTCCTTATGTATAGGAAATACAGTTGTCATACTAGTGAAACTAGGAGGAGTGGTGGCAAACTCAGTAGTAGAAGTAAACACTGATAATGGAATGGTGGGTATAGAAGTAACTTTACCATTAGGATCATTTTCTATGCATGGAGTAGTGGGAGAAGTAGGCACTATTGTAACTGATATTGATTCTGGATAAGGGATAGTGGAGGAAATAGTAAAAGTGGTGGTTGTTTTAGTAGAAGAGGTTATAGGAGAAAGCATGGATGGAGAAGTTCTTGTAGTTAAAGATGAAGACGTAGGAAAAGCAGTGACAGAAGAAGAACCTCTGCTTCCTGTACTGGAGGAATGTGAGGAGATAGGAGAAAGGTTAGTAGTAGTAATGAGCACAGAATTTTCACTGGTGTAAGAGAGAGAAGGGGACACTGTCATAGTGGAAACTGAAGATGAGATGATGGTACTGAAGGAAGTGGTTATTGCATTTGTGGATGTACTCGATATAGGATGAGACGATATGGCAGAAATGCTTGAAGAATTATACAATGTCGTCAGGGTGCGACTTGTTCCCATGTCTGTGGGCACAGTCCCTGATGTTCCTGAAGCTGAGTCAACAATTTCACTAGACGTGATTGTGTAAGGGGAAATGCTAGTAGAAGTACTGATATCAGTTGTGGATGTGTGCCAGGTGCCAGAGATAGAGGCAGATGGGGCTGTTGTGGATGTGGGTGTGCTCCCTGTGGAGGAGCTCTCTGAAGTAGTGATGCCTGGTGCATTCTGAGTGGCAGTCGGCGTAGGTGTTGTTCTCATGTCGGTGGTAGATGTCGTGGATGTTGTCTCAGTGGATGGAGGGAGGGAAGTTGCTGTGATGGAAGTGGCAGGGGTTGAAGTGGCAGTGAAAGTGGGCGTTTCCACTGTGGTCATGGTGATGGCACTAGAGGAAGGTGTGGGGATAGAGGCGGCCTGGGTAGTAGAGGGTGTGGTAATGAAGGTGGACACGGCGGTAGAGTTTGTGGTGAGAGTGGACACTGGCTGTGTTGCCGAGAGTGGTGGCGAAGCCAGAAGCACGGTGGTGGTGGGTGTCAAGGTTCCGGTGGTCGCTGGAGTAGAGGTGGTGGATGTCGCAGAAATGACTGTGTTCATGGGAGTGACTGCGGACATCACTGGGGGAGGAGAAGTTATCCCTGTTGTGACGGGCCCTGTAGAAACATCGCTGGTGGGAGTAAGTGTAGTTGTCCAGGTAGATGTGCCATGAGAGGTTGTGGCTGTGGTCTTGTCTGTCTGTGTTGGGGCTGCAGTGGAGGACGGTGTGTCCGGGGTTGTGATTGTCGTTGTGGTTGTCGCCGTGGAGTATGGGATAGGCGTACTGGAGGACAGGGTGGCTGCAGCAGCTGTACTCGGTGTATTGGTGCTGGTTGCAGGTGAGGTGGGGTTCCCTGTGTGAGCAGTGCTGCCAGTGCTGGTGGGTGTGGAAGAGGAGTCTGCCGATGTCACTGAAGTGCTGGTTGGGAGAGAGGGAGTTGGAGTGCTGTGGGTCACGGTGGTGAACGTGGCCGTCATGGAAGGTGATGTGGCGGAGGTTGTGGGGCCATTGGCGGTTGCTTGGGTGTATTCTGTGGTGGGGGAAGATGGGGTTGCAGTTGTGGATGTCTGCCAGGTGCCAGAAGTAGAGGCGGATGGGGCTGTTGTGGATGTGGGTGTGCTCCCTGTGGAGGAGCTCTCTGAAGCAGTGATGCCTGGTGCACTCTGAGTGGCGGTTGGCGTGGGTGTTGTTCTCACGTCCGTGGTAGATGTCGTGGATGTTTTAGATGTTTTAGTGGAGGCCTTTGTGTTTAAAGGAGTTGTTGATGCCACAGTGGATGCTGTTTTAGGTGTAAGGAGAGTCATAGGTTTGTTTTCTCTGCCTCCAGGAGTGGGAGAAGCAGTTTTGGGGGTGCTGAGCCACCACCACATTGTGCCTTTGGGTCGTAGGGAGTTGCTAAGAGCAGTATGGGCTGGTTCTTCACTGGGGAAAAGTGCATTAGAAGTGGATGTGGCCATGGAGGAAGCTCCTGAATGACAATAGAACAGACAAATTCATTTGTAGTTTGTTTCATCATCATAATACCACTTAGGTTACTCACTACTCCTTTTTTCAGATATATATCATAGAAGGCAGGAAGTGCTATCACTCAAGTCCCCCATCAAAGACACTTTGAGGCTGGGGACTTTCAGGTTCTGAAGGCCAATATCTGTCTGTTCCTCGGGGCAGCCTCTCCAAGGCAGGGAGAGGGGGCACCCTCAGTACCTTGCCAGCCTCATCTGATTGTCTGACCTTCCAGCCCTGGGATGGCTGCATACAGGTTCAGCAGAGTCTCCTGCCTCCTCCCCTCACCACCCTCACACCTTCCTTCTCACACACCCAGTCCTTCCATTACTCAGCTTCCTCTTCCCTACTCCACTTGCTACCTGGAAGTCCTTGTCCCTGCTGGCTCTCTTTCCCTACCCTTTGGCCCATCTCTAGTGTTCTCCTTGTAACTCAGTGCTGTCCTGGTGACTCTCCTATTCAGGAGAGATAGAGAACCCAGCCAAGTGAGGCTGGGGGTGGGGACACATCCTTGGTACAGGTGTCAGAGACGGGAAAGCTGCATAGAAAACAGCTAAGGGAAGACCAAAGACTGAAGCTCAGTCTCTACTGAGATTGAGAGACAAGGAGAGAGGACCACTCAGGATGAGGTACAGGACAGAGAAGGACACTTCCAGAGGGATACCTCAGCATGCAAGCATGAGTCCTGAAAATCTTAAGGTTTATTTTGAGTGTTAATTAAAAAAAAAAATAAAACAGTAATTCCTCAAGGCACCTTTAAAGATGACAGTCAGAGTGAGAGATTCCCTTGGCTTCTCTCCCTGAAATTTCAACAAGTTAACCAACTATAATTCAACAAAGAATTCCTAATACTCATGCATTGAAACATCTAAACAGGGAGATGAGAAGGGGAGAAAGCCCAGACAGCTCGCAGAAGCAGCCCTATAGCCAGAAGCTCATGGCTCAGCCAGAGAGGGGAGGAAGCTGGCAGTAGCAGGTGCTTCCTTCAGCCAGAAGGAACAGAGAGCTTGGGGAGGAGCGGGGAAGGGGCACTCCAACAGGGCTGGTGGAGCGAACAGTGACTGTGAGCCAGCAGATGCCTGACAGAGCATGGGGTTCTGCCAGCTGCTCTCCACTTTCAGGCCTGGTGATGACGGTTTAGGCCTGACAAAGAAATGAAATCACAAGGCCATGCCAGCCCTTCGACTCTCAAAACTCGCCTTCCCTTGCCCTTGAGGAGCTTATAATCTGTAAACAGCTATTGCAGTAGAACTGCTGTTTTCCTCTATGATTGACCTCCAGGTGGGGTGCTTGGGGTGAGACCCCACAGAGGTCAGGGGACACCATTACCACGAGGCAAAACAAACCCCACCCCCAAGCAGCCAGGCTATACTATCTTATGGAAGCAGTGGAGGTAAAGTCTGGGAGATGACAGAGGTAAAATATCTTATGATTCAACACCATCTACTAGAAATTAGTAGAAAGACTTTTTGGGCTATTGAACATTAATATAGACAGATATACATGCCTAGACAAAGGAGAATAGCAAATACCATGAATACCCATGGTTATAAGGATGATCAGAAAGAGAATGAAAAATCCCCAGAAAGCAAGGTGGAACACATGGAAATATGTGATATAAATGACAGAGATTTCAAGATTGCAGTTCTGAAAATATTCAGTGAGATGCAAGAAAATACAGACAAATATTGTAATTCGATGCACTCAGAAGACAAGTCAATGAACAAGTACTTTACCAAAGAAATTGAAACTTTAAAACTATCAATCAGCCCTATCCAGTTTTGTTAAGTGGTTAGAGCATCAGCCCACAGACTGAAGGGCCACAGGTTTGATTCCGGTTAAGGGCACATATCTTGGTTGCAGGCTCAATCCCGGCCATTGGTCAGGGCCATGCAGGAAGCAACCAATCATTGTTTCTCTCTCACATCCATGTTTCTCTCTCTTTGTCTCTACCCTTCCCTTCCACTCTCTCTGAAAATCAATGGAGAAAATATTCTCGGGTGACTATTAACAGCAACAACAAAAGAACCAATCAGAAATCCTGTAAATGAAGCATGCAATTAAGGAGATTAAGAGAAAACTACTGAGCATAGAAAACAGAGCCAACCAAATGGAGGAAAGAATTAGTGATATCAGTTGTAGGCTCCTATCAGGAATCTAGAAATTATGCAGAGGTAAGAAGAGAGAGATCTGAGCATAAAGAAAAATGAAAGAGCTCTATGAAAACTATCTGACTTCATCAGAAAAAGCTATTATATTTATTTATTAAAGTATTTTTAAATATATTTTATTAATTTTTACAGAGAGGGAGAGGGATAGAGAGCTAGAAACATCGAAAAGAGAGAAACATCGACCAGCTGCCTCCTGCACACACCCTATTGGGGATGTGCCCGCAACCAATGTACCTGCCTTTGACTGGAATCAAACCTGGGACCTTTCAGTCCTCAGACCGACGCTCTATCCATTGAGCCAAACTGGTTTCGGCAGAGAAAGCAATTTTAGAATAATAGGCATTCTGGAAGAGGAAGTGAGGGATAAGGGAATGGTGAATCTATTCAAACAGATAGTGGGTGAGAACTTCCCAAACCTATAGAAGAACTAGATTTTCGAATCCAAGAAGCAAACAGAATACCTAGTTACCTCACTCCAAAGAGGTCCTTTCCAAGGCCCTCTTGTATTGAAACTGTCAAAAATTATTGACAAAGAAAAAATTCTCAAAGCAGCCAGGAAAAAGAAGGAAGTTACCTACAAAGGAAAACCCATCACATTCTCAGCAGAAACTCTACAAACCAGAAGAGAGTGGAACCAAATATTCAAATATCTGAAAGAGAGATGACCAGTCACGAATAATACAGCCAGCAAAATTATCCTTTAAATATGAAGGAGAACTAAAAACATTCCCAGATATACTGTTTTGCTCAGTGGTTAGAGCATTGGCCTACAGACTGAAGGGTCTCAGGTTTAATTCCAGTCAAGGGCACATATCTCAATTGTAGACTCCATCCTCAGCCCCAGTCAGGGTGGGGGCACATGCAGAAAGCAACCAATTGATATATCTCTCTCACATTCATGTTTGGTTTTAACAACAATAGCAGCAAACTTAAAAGCATTAAACAGGGATAATTTGTGAAACAAAGTCTGAAATGGCAAAAGAGGATGAATCAGATGTACTCAAAAGAAAAAAAAAACTGTAAATATGCAACTTTATTGTTTATAAACCTAATGGAAACCACACCCAAAAATCCCCAAACCAGACACATAACTTCATTTTTTTTTATTTAATAAATCTTTATTGTTCAGATTATTACAATTGTTCCTCTTTTTTTCTCCATAGTTCCCTTCCATCCGGTTCCCACCCACCCACTGCCCTTACCCCCACACTATCCTCATCCATAGATGTACGATTTTTGTCAGTCTCTTCCCCAACCTCCCACACCCCTTTCCCTCCCGAGAATTGTCAGTCTACTCCCTTTCTATGCCCCTGATTCTATTATATTCACCAGTTTATTCTGTTCCTTAGATTTTTAATTCACTTGAATTTTAGATTCACTTGTTGATAGATATGTATTTGTTGTTCATAATTTTTATCTTTACCTTTTTCTTCTTCCTCTTCTTTAAGAATACCTTTCAGCATTTCATATAATACTGATTTGGTGGTGATGAACTCGTTTAGCTTGTTCTTATCTGTGAAGCTCTTTATCTGACCTTCAATTCTGAATGATAGCTTTGCTGGGTAAAGTAATCTTGGTTGTAGGTTCTTGCTATTCATCACTTTGAATATTTCTTGCCACTCCTGTCTGGCTTGCATAGTTTCTGTTGAGAAATCAGCTGACAGTCCTATGGGTGCTCCCTAGTAGGTAACTGTTTTTCTCTTGCTGCTTTTAATATTCTCTCTGTCTTTTTCTCTTAGCATTTTATTTTTATTTTTTTTATTATTTTTATTTTTTTTCAAACTAGAAAGCAGAGAGATTTATTCCGTACAGAGGGCCAGGCCCACCCCAGTGGGATCTGCCATGAGATTGGGGTGTTTGGGCCCAGAAACGGTCAAACTTGGGCCTTGAGCACTGGCTCACCCAGTCCCACTCCCAAGGCCCAGCTGTGCACAGCTGGGCGAGTCCATCTCAACGCTCTCCCGTGAGGAGGGTACAGCGCCCGAGGCTTCCTCCTGCCGGGGAGGAGCTTGGCCACCGGCAGAGTCCTTGTTTGGAGGGTCATTTCTGCCTTAGCTTTTTGATGAAGGACACCTCGTCCCGATTCCGGATCCCATAGTCTAGGAGCTTTTTCCTGTCCTCCGTGAGCTTCTCCCCCGCAGAGGTTAGGTGGTACGTCCTCCACACATAGGACCAGCTGATGTGCTGGATGCCCCCTTCGCGCTCCTGCTTGAGCTGCACGTATCTCTGGATGGCCTTCTTCAGGTCCAGCACCGTGGCGTTCTGCACCACCACCACCGGCATGACTTCTCCATCCATCTTGCACACTCGGACGGTCATTGCTTGGCTATATTCCAGGGCGATTTGGGAATTGACCTCTTCCAAAGTAACCTGGATTGGCAGGTCGCAGAGCAGTGGGTCCTGCACCACCATGGCGAGACCCTCCTGGAACACGTCCACCGCCTGGGAGTGCGGCAGCGCCTCCTCTTCGTCCTCATCGTCCTCACGCGCCTCGGGCCGCGCCGCCGCCTCTGCCTCCGCCTCTGCCTCCGCCTCCTCTAGGGCGCCTCGCAGCTCTGAGCGCCCGGTCCCCCTGAGCGAAGCTCTTCTCTTAGCATTTTAATTATGATGTGTCTTGGTGTGGTCCTCTTTGGATTCCTTTTGTTTGGGGTTCTGTGTGCTTCTTGAACTTGTAAGTATATTTCTTTCACCAGGTGAGGGAAGTTTTCTGTCATTATTTCTTCAAATAGGTTTTCAGTATCTTGCTCTCTCTCTTCTTCTGGCACCCTACAATTCGGATGTTGGTATGATTGAAGTTGTCCCAGAGGCTTCTTACACTATCTTCAACTTTTTGTATTCTTTTTCCTTTTGCTTTTCAAATTGGGTGTTTTTTGCTTCTTTGTATTTCAAATCTTTGACTTAATTCTTGTGATCCTCTAGTCTGCTGTTAGATCGCTGTATAATGTTTTTTATTTCAGTCAGTGTATGCTTAATTTCTAGATGGTCCTTTTTCATATCCTTGAGGGTCTCGTTAAATTTATAGGCCTTTTCTAGAAAATTCTTGAAAAACCTTATAACCGTGGTTTTGAACTCTATATCCAGTCACTTGTTTTCCTCCATTTCTTTCATTTGTGATCTGTTTCTTTGTATCCACATTTTGGCTGCTTCCCTATGTTGACAGAATTGCTTTGTGTGCTAGGTGTCCTATAGGGCCCAGGGGCCCAGCCTCCCAGTTACCTGAGGTGAATACTCTTGGTGCATCCTTTGTGGGCTGTGTGCACAGTCTTGTTGTAGTTAAGCCTTGATTGTTGTTGGTATCACTGGGATGAATTGACCTCCAAGCCAATTGGCTCTGAGGATCAGCTGTGTCTACACTGAAAGAACTTCTGTGCTGGAGACACCCTTATGAGTTAAGACTTGCAAAAGCCTCTGTGCTCAGCTTGGATGGGGCAGAGTCTCAGGGAGGAGTCTCAGGGCAGGGAAGACAGTACTGATTTTCCCGTCAGCCTTGTCCTAAGAGGTCCCTGGGTCTTAGTGTCCCATGGTAATCGCTGCAAGCACCTCGGAGAGAAACCCGCCCTCAAGTTTCGCCTGCTGCCAGACAGTCCAATTTCTCCCCAAATGAGTCTGGGTCCCCAGAGTCTCGCCTGGAACTGGAGTTCAGCATAGTCAGGAGCTTTTGTCTCCCTTTTGCTTGAGAAAGCCAGCCATGTAATCAGTTGCCCATCCTCTCTGTGCACAGGCATTTCAATACCTCTGCCTTCTGCAGCTCCTCTGAGTCTCAGTGTGCTTTTTTCTTTCCTTCTAATTGTAGAATTTTCACTCAGCCAGCTTTCCCATGGTTCTGGATGATGTCCAATTTGCCTTTCAGTTGTAATTTTGTTGTGCAAGGTATCAGTTTAGGTGTTTACCCCCCAATAGGGGGTGTGCAAGAGGCAGCCAATCAATGATCCTTTCTCATCATTTATGTTTCTCTCCCTGCCTCTCTGAAAAATCTAAAAATCATATGATCTTATCAATAGATACAGAAAAAGCATTTGATAAGATAAACATCCATTTATGATTAAAACACTCAATAAAATAGAAATAGAAAGAAAGTACTTCAACATAATAAAGGTCATATATGATAAACCCTCAGCTAATATCACACTCGGTGAAAAACTAAAAGCTTTTCCTCTAAGATCAGAAATAAGACAAGGCCCTAATTGGTTTGGCTCAGTGGACAAAGCGTCAACCTATAGACTGAAGGGTCCCAGGTTCGATTCCTGTCAAGGGCATGTACCTTGGTTGCAGGCACCCCCTCAGTATGTGCAGGAGGCAGCTGATCAATGTTTCTCATTGATGTTTCTAACTCTCTATCTCTCTCCCTTCCTCTCTGTAAAAAATCAATAAAATATATTAAAAAAAAAAAAAAAAGAAAAAGAAAAGAAAGAAATAAGACAAGGATGTCCAGTCTCACCACTCTTATTCAACATAGTGCTGGAAGTCCTAGCCAGAATAATGAGGCAAGAGAAAGTAATAAAAAGCATCCAAATAGAATAAGAATAAGTAAAACTGCCACTTTTTGTGGATGACATGATTCTGTATATAGAAAATCCTAGAGACAACACCAAAAAACTATTAGAAACAATAAACAAATACACTCAAGTTGCAGGATACAAAATCAGTGTGCAAAAATCCATTGCCTTTCTGTATACTAACAACAAAGCTTCAAAAAAAGAAATGAAAATAATAATTCCTTTTGCAATTTCAATCAAAAAATATAAAATATCTAGGAATAAACTTAAGGAATATAAAAGACCTATATACTGAAAATTACAAAGCATTATTAAAAATAAATTGAAAAAGACATAATAAAATGGAAAAATATCTTGTGTTCATGGATTGGAAGAATCAACATAGTTAAAATGGCCATGTTACCCAAAGCAATATACAGATTTAATGCAATCCCCATCAAAATTCCAATGTCATTTTTTAAATATATAGGACAAGAAATCACCAGATTTTGTATGGAACCACAGAAGATCCCAAGTAGCCAAAGCAATCCTGAGGGGGCGGAAATGAAACTAGAGGTATCATGTTACCTGACTTCAAATTATACTACAGAGCTAAAATAATCAAAACAGCATGGTATTGGCAGAGAAACATACACACAGATCATTGTAACAGAATAGCGAGCCCAGTCATAAAATCACATGTGTAGGGACAGATAGTGTTCGGCAAAGGAGCCAGAAACATGCAATGGAGTAGAGAGTCTTCCATAAATGGTGCTGGGAAAACTGGAAAGCCACATACAAATGAATGAAATTGAATTACAATTTGTTCCCATGTACAAAAACTAATTCTCAAAAGGATCAAAGACCTAAATATAAGACCCAAAACAATAAGTTACATAGAAGAAAATATAGGTACCAAACTTAAGGATCTTGGTCATAAAGAACATTTTATGAACTTGACCTCAAAGGCAAGGAAAGTAAAGGCAAAAATAAATGAATGGGCTATATAAAACTAAAAAACTTCTGCACAGCAAAAGAAACGGATAACAAAACAAAGAGGCAGCCAACCATATGGGAGATGATATTTGTAAACAGAAGCTTTGACAAAGGTTTAATATCCAAAATATATTAAAGAACTCATAAAACTTAACGCCAAACAAACAACCCAATCAGAAAGTGGGCAGAGGGCCTGAAAATACACCTCTCCCAAGAAGACATATGAACAGCCAATAGATACCATATATGAAAAGATGTTCAACCTCACTGCAATCAGGAAAATGCAAATCAAAACTACAATGAGATAACACCTCACTCCTGTTAGAGTGTCCATTATCAAAACAAACAACAGCAAGTGTTGGAGAGATTGTGGGGAAAAAAGATAAACCTCATCCACTGCTTGTAAGAATGTAGACTGATACAACCACTATGGAAAGCACTCTGGCAATTCTTTAAAAAATAAAGAATAGAGCTATCATATGACCCAGCAATCCCTCTCTTGGGTATATATCAGAAAGCCTTGAAATCATGTATTCACAAAGATGTATGCACCCCTACGTTCATTGCAGTATTATTCACAGTGACCAACACATAGAAACAACCAAAGTGTCTATGATAGAGAACTAAATAAAGAAGATATGGTACTCTAGGGTTAGGGCTTGAGGGCAGACACCCCAGTTTCCTATGCTGAGTCACCCCCTCATGCTGCAGAAGACATGTTTCTCAGGCAGATCTTTGCTATCCAGGCAGTTTTTGCCTGGGGGAAAGGGAGTTACCTCACCCTATTAGAAAACCCTTTGCCCCACCCTGTGGAGTACAGCCATATGGTGCAGCCATTATAAAAAACAGTATGGAGTTTCCTCAAAAAATTAAATATCACTGCCATTTGACCCAATGATCCCACTTCTAGGAATATATTCTAAGAAACCAGAAACACCAATCAGAAAAAATGTATGCAACTCTACGTTCATAGCAGCACAATTTATAATAGCTAAGATCTGGAAACAGCCCAAGAGCCTATCAGTAAATTAGTGGATAAAAAAGCTGTGCTACATTTATACCGTAGAGTACTATGCAGCAATAAAAAAAGAAGAATCTTGGAGAAACCAAGATGGTGGCATAGGTAAACATCTAAACTGCTGCCTCGCACAACAATTTCAAAACTACAACTAAAAGACAAAACTTCTATCACCCAGAACCACGGGAAAGCTGGCTGAATGGAAGTTCTACAACTAGAAGGGAAAAGAAAAGAGCATTGAGACGTGAAAAGCTGAAGTACAGAGGCGCACGAAATCAGGCTGGTGGTGGGCAATTGGATGTGCTGCTTTTTTTCAACCCAAAAGGAGACAAGCTCCTGATTACTTTGAAATCCAGTTTCTGGGGAGACATGGAGGACTCAGACTACCTCGGGGAAAGGCTGGACTGTCAGCCATCAGGTTGGAAAGTGAGGGTGACTTTCTTGCAGAGGTACACCCAGCAATCATTGTTTACTGCGCTGGAGCACAGAACTTGGGGACTTGGAAGCGCAGAAACTCAGAGAAGGCTGACTGGCAGCCATTGCTGTTTGCCACGCTATAGACTAGTGACGCCCTGAGACTCTGCCCTGCGCAATCTACAAACACACACCCAAGCTCGGAGCAGAGCAGCGTCTTTTGCATATAAATGGCCTGCCCTGCCTATTGCAGCTTAACCAAACTAACTGCAGCTCCATCAGACAGCTTCAAAATCTCCAAACCCCAAGCAAAGAGGAGAAAACTAGTTCTTGCTATAGCTCCTGCTGGGTGGCATCAGACAGTAGCTGACCTGCATCCCATTGGAGATCCAGAAGCTAAAGTATAATGGTCTGTGTGAGACGGCACCAGATTTTAACTACTCTTATAAGGGACACATTCAAGAGGGAGACTCAGTGAGAACCAAAGCCCCAATGAAACAAGTCAAGGCCCATAAGTGTGTCTCCAGCACAGTAATTCTTCCGTTATAGACACAGCAGGTCCTCACAGCCAATTGGCCTGGAAGTCAATTCCTCCCAGTGATACCAACAACAATCAAGACTTAACTACAACAAGGCTGTACACACAGCCCACAAAGGGGTGAACCAAGAGTGTCCACCTCAGGTAACTGGGAGGCTGGGCCATTGGACCATTTAGGAAACCCGGCACACAAAGCCACCCTACTAACTCAGGGAAGCAGCGAAAATGAGGAGACAAGGAAACAGATCACAGACGAAAAAAATGGAGGAAAACAAACGACTGGGTATAGAGTTCAAAACCACAGTTATAAGGTTTTTCAAGAATTTCCTAGAAAAGGCCTATAAATTTAATGAGACCCTCAAGAATATGAAAAAGGAACAACCAGAAATTAAACATTCACTGACTAAAATAAAAAATATTATACAGAGACCCAACAGCAGACTACAGGAACACAAGAATCAAGCCAAAGATTTGAAATACAAGGAAGCAAAAAACACTCAACCAGAAAAGCAAAAAGGAAAAAGAATACAAAAAGTTGAAGATAGTGTAAGAAGCCTCTGGGACAACTTCAAACGTACCAACATCCGAATTGTAGGTGTGCCAGAAGAAGAGAGAGCAAGATACCTGGTGAAAGAAATAGACTTACAAGTCCAAGAAGCGCACAGAACCCCAAACAAAAGGAATCCAAAGAGGACCTAGTGCCTAGACTACCAGTCCATTCAGGGTTAGCTTCCTCCTAAAAGCATCTTAGTTCTTAGTTCTTAGAGCTGAGGTTTCTGCCTCCACCCTTTGGCCCACCTCTCAGCCTGGCGTGGAGGTGTCAGGGAGGTAGAGATATTATGAAGATTCCTGGGTTAGAGCTTTTACATTCAGGAGGTAGCCCTGGAGGTGAGAGGGTGGACTGTGAGTCTCTAGGTCTGGAAGTTCTAGGATTGGGGGTCAGGAGCAATCACTGGGAGGCAGAGGGAAGGTAGTTTCAGAGGAATTGTGAGAGAAAAGATCAGGTGGGAGAGAAAAGACCAGGACCCCACACCAGCTGGTCTCAGACCCACCCTTTGAGAACAAAGCAGACTTTAGGATCCTTCACGCCAGTCCTGCCAACAACACCTGTGCCTCCCTCACTCCAGCCCTGCCAACAACACCTGTGCTGAGAAACATGAACTCATTGGGGCTGTAAAAATACCTAGGGCAAGAGGGGACCCACAAAAGTAGATATAAAGAGAAGGACAGAGTCCAGGGCGGATGGGGAACTGGGCATAGGGGAGGGGTCACCAGAAGAGGAGGGGATCTCAGAAACCTTAAAGTAGGAAGACCACTTTTCAGGAAAGAGGTTATTCCCACCCACCTTCCTGATTCAAGTGCAGACCCACTACAGCCTGTGGAGGAGAGCAGTACCAGCAGGACCCAACTTCCTTCTTGTTCCCCTGCCTTAGTTCTCCTGCAGGCGAGCTCTGAGGGGCCCTTCCTCAACCTCCCCTTAGACCTCCAACCTCCCTAACATCCTTGTTCTGAAACATCAGGAAGGTCTCTCCATCCCTCCTCCCGCAGCTCACTCCCTTACCTCTGAGCTCCAGAGAGGCCCTGAGCATCCATAAGAGGCTGAGGAGCCCAAGTAGCTGCATGTGGTAAGGGCTGCGGGCAGAGCATGCACCAACTCTGGGAATAGCAGCAGGGAGAGAGGCAGCCACAGTGCACAGCAGCACCCAGTTTGAATTGGAAGTCTTGGTTATCTGTTCTGCTGAGTGTGTGGGCTGAGCATATAGTCTCTTCCTTCACATTTGCACTGCCCCACCTCTCTCTTCTCTCCATATTTGACTTCAAAATTGTGGGTAGGGACACAGAAAAGATAAGACAAGCCCAGGAAATGCCCGACAGGGAGAGCTGCTGGTGGCCCAACACCCTCCCTCCACCTCCACCTGGCTGGCCCACTCAGCCGTTCCTAGGACACTGTCTTTCTCCTCCCCTGCCCTCCACTAAGAATTAGCAAAACTGGATGGAGAAAACACTTGACAGAGACTTTGGACTCTGGACTGGGGGGCCGGCTCTCACAGCCTCTCCTTAGTTTCCATTCCAGCTGCAGAGGACAAAGGCGGAACCTCACTCCCCTTCATTCCCACTGCCACTCACCCTCCCTCTCCACATCCTGCTGTTAGCAGGACTCTAGAGCTATGACCCTACAGCCAAAGACATGGGAGCATCCAGAATCCAACTAGAAGTCACTTTACTATCTGAGGATTTGGGTGGGTCCCCCCCCAAAAAAGAAATACAGACCGCCAGCAGAAAAAGAAAAAAAAACTATTAGCAACTATCAGGAAGTTAGATTCCAATCATAGTTAGGAAAGGTGTGAAGAACCCTTACTCAGTTGGTGGGGAAGTAAGTGGGTTGTGCTGCTTTAAAAAGGCAATTTGCTGCATCTAATAAAATTTTAACTGCACACTACCAGTCCATCTCTGTGTTCAAGAAACACTTCAAGGAGGCATTGATGAGGATTTTTATTGCAATTCCAATAGAAAGTGGAAACAACCCAGATAACCCTCAGTGGGAAACTAAAATGACTGAGAACAGTCACACCATCAAGTCAAAAAGAATGCTACCATCATGGAAAGACTTTTGGATGTCTTGTTCAGTGAAACCAGTGCATCCATTTTGTTAAAATACACATATATTTTTCTATTAATACATACATACATACCCATCTGTGTGTGTATATGTGTGTAAATGCATTCAAAATTTGGAAAAGGCTCACCTACCTTAGTAATGGGTAAAGTTTGCTCAGAGAAGCATGAAGGAGCTAACTTTGGGAACAATAGGGAACTTAGGCTCTATCTGTACTGTAGCTTTTATTTTGACAAAGATTCTATCCTTGAACAAACTCTAGCCAGGATCCTCTAAAGCCTTCTTCTCAATTAACACTCAAGCTTTGCCTATAAAGACTTGGACAAACACTAGCATAGTTTCTAACAGCTCAAGGCGACATCCCTAGGGTAGCCCCAGCCCTAGAATAGCCCCAGCCCTCCTTAAAGTACCTGCCTAAGAAAACTCAAGGCTGTCACAATAACTAACTGTCCCAGCCAACACCTGACGATAGGGCCCAGGCTATGGAGAGAACAGGAGTCCGAGTTTGGTAAACATCACTTAGCAAACACAGGCGAGTTTCACCTGGACCAACGCCCACTTTCCCTTTTTAGTTTTTCACTTTCCCAACTCCACTGAGCCCCGGCTTGCCTACCTCTCTGTTCCCTCACCCTCCATTTAAAATGCCCAGTTACTTCTGTGTAAAGAGTTCAGTTCATGCTGGACTCTTTTCCCTCTTGAAATAGTCATTACTGATTCAAAATCTGTCCTTACCACTTTAACTATGTCTGACTTTATTTTCCTTTAACAACTTGGAGGCTATATTATGTGTTTGGGGACAATTTAAAAAATGATTTAGAGGAGGATTTTAAGAAGATGGTGGGGTAGGTCACACAAGGAATTCATCTCCCCACCTTGACAATTGCACTGGCAGAATCTGTCTGATATAATGGTTCTGGAATTCTAGAGTCTGTCAAAAGCTTGCAGCTTCCAGGGGAAGACCTGAACAGAATTAGTTAATTTTGGTCAGTTTCAGCTTTTAGCACAGTAGCAGCTACCCACTCTCAGCCACATGGCAGGCAGCTGTGCATGTGTTCCTGGAACAGCTTATGGGAGCTAGGGGAGGCCAAGAGGACCATGTATTCCAAATATCTTAGATCCGTATTCTAATCACTAACTGCTGTTTCTGATCTCAAAGGTGTAGGAAGAGGCAGACAGCCATTGTTGTTGCATCTCTTCCGCTTCTTGCAAGCCCCTCCCCCTTGCTGTGCCCTTTCCTCCCCCCTTTATTTTTTGCTTTCCCCCTTTTAGGAGTCAGAAATTAAAGACTAGGACATTCAAAAACAATTGCATTCATGGGAAAAATTAGAAAGTGACTGTGCAAGTCCAGGGAAAGGATTAGAAAATGCTTCGGAAGACTTGTTTAGACCTCATGCTGATCCATGAAACAGGGCAGCCTACAATAACAAATAAATAAAACACAATAAACAGCCTGGCCAGTGTGGCTCAGTGGTTGAGCATCGACCCATGAACCAGAAGATCACGGCTGGATTCCTGGTTAGGGCCCATGCCTGGGTTGCAGGCTTAATTCCCAGTAGGGAGCATGCAGGAGGCAGCCGATTGATGATCTCCCTCATCATTGATGTTTCCATCTCTCTCTCCCTTTCCCTACCTCTCTGAAATAAATAGAATTTTTTAAAAAATATAACAAGGTATCTAGATGAGGTGGAGCTCAGAGCTAGACAGCAATACCACAGATGCAACCCAAGGAGGGAGCTGACAGAGAACCAGGCCATTCTTGGGGATCCTCCATTTTGATTTGTTAACAGATTTTATCAGTTTGCAAAGCATTAAAATACTCGTTTTTGGAAAGTTTTGTTGTTTTTCAGGAGTTTCTGTGAGACTAGGGCTCTGTGGTCAAGCACTTGGGCTGACTGAGATGTAAACAAAGCACTAAATTTGAGCTACTGTGTTGAGGACACAGACATGAATGGACCCCTGTTGTAAGGGACACCAGGCTCCTGGGAAGATGGATCCTGATCCAACTTCAGGCTCCCTGATTCCTTCCCACCCATCCTTTCAACTTTATTTCCCTCTGCTTCTCAAACTTCCTTCTGCTCCAACCAGCAAGCATCTAAGGCTTTCGTACTTCTTGACCTTTGCCTGAGCTATTTCCTACGCCAGGAATGCCCTCTGATATCCCTTTCTCTTTCTGTCTATGAAACTCCTACCCATCATTTATTGTTTTTCTCCTTTATCTCCTCCCACCAGGAAGCCATGTATGATCAGGAAGTGACCTTGCCCACTCCTGAAATTTAATGGCGCTTACTACCAATAGCTCTCCCATGGCTCTTAATTATCATTTAGTGGGAGGGATTACAGTTACTTGAATGCCTGCTTATAAGGGGGAGAGAAAGGTTATATCTTTGCATTCTCAGCTAGGTCAGTTTCCAGGGGAACCCTCATCTAGTTTAGGAAGGAGATGGTCAAGAAGACTGCTGGGCCTAGCTGATTTGACTCAGTGAATAAGAGTGTCAGCCTGAGGACTGAAGAGTCCCAGGTTCGATTCTGGTCAAGGGCATGTGCCTCAGTTGCAGGCTCCTCCCCGGGCCCAAGCTCTGGTGAGGGTGTGTACAGGAGGCAACCAATCGAAATGTTTCTCCCACATCTCAGATCAATATTTCTCTCTGTCTTTCCCTCTCTGTCTTCCACTCTGTCTAAAACTCAATGGAAAAATATCCTCGCATGGGGATTTTAAAAATAAGATAAGACTGCTGTAGTCTTCTTGCTGCTGTCCAAGAAAACCCCACCCACCCTCATGATGGAGTCCAGCCTTACTTTCCTCTAGGCTGTCCACATACAACTGCAGGAAGCCAACCATTGTCTTCACTGTCAGAGAAGTGTAAACAAGGATCCCAGAACGCTGGTGACCTTGAGCCCCTGGCAAAGGCCAGTGCTGTGCACCTATTGTTTAGTCCAGACAATGGGGGAGGGGGGGTCAAGCAATTTCCTGACCAAATATACTCAGAGTAAATCTTTCTAATATTTACTGACCTTTAGGGTAGTCTGTTACAATTACTTGCCTAAAGGCTAGATGTGTATTCAAAATTGAATAAAAGGTTGGTGAGGCCTGGGCACCAGTGGAAGTCCTTTCTCTTGCATTGGGCTTGCCCTCCTGGCCCCCAATATTTCCAAATTATTATTTCTTGTCTCGTCTCTTTCATTTGCGTGCAGCCCCTTCTCCAGATCCTGAACCCTGAACTGTTACAAAAACCAAAGAAGAACAATACTTAGAGAGATGGAGTTACATTTATTACGCGCTGGCCCAGAGGAAAATGTATCTCAAATTCTGGGCCCCAATATGCAGGAATTCTCCCTATTTATATAATCCTACCCTCTTTGTCTCCCAAATATGGAGTGTTTCCAGCCCCATTTTGCAAGTTCTTAAAGAGCCAGTGTGTACTGAGGTCTTGAGACCTCAACCAGAGGCCTGGCCTGGCACCAGCACTGATGACCTTGTCTGGGGAAGGTTAAATCCACAGAAGCCAAATAACAGTGTTAAAATTTCAAGCAGCAGTTTTCATACAAGATGGATGTTTCAGAACCACGTGGGATGTGGGTATTTACATACACCAAGACCCAGATGTGGCTCCAAAAATAAACATTTTATCTGTTTGCGAAGCATTAAAGCATTAAAATAAATGGTCCCCACCAAAGTTTGAGAGGGACAAAAGGGCTCCTGGTGAGGGGACATGGGCAGAGGTGGGAAGACTGGAGGCTAAAGATGTTGAGGTTAGCCCAATCATTAGTTACATCCACCATTGGGCCTCTTCATAGCACCTTACTCCACAGGCGAGGTAACATTACAGAGGGGTTCACGGAGAACAGTGAGGGCCATGGGGCTTTCTCCCAGGTCTCATCATTGTCACTGGGGAAACTGTGAATCCAGGGAAGCACAGTCTGGGACCACCCTTGAAATGTCAAGGACTATGGAGAGAGTCAGGGGTGGTTGGGAATGTTAGGCCAGTATCCTCACCACCCTCTCCGCTGTCATGATCTAAATTGTGGATGCAGTTGAAGGTGTGAGGGGGTGGGAGTCGACATGCTGACCAGAGTTGTCTCTGAAGGCCTGGTTGGTGGGATTGGGCAATATTGTTTTGCATGATGACAGATGAGTAACTGTGTGTGAGGCAAGTGGAAACCAGTGATAGTGATGTTGGTATGTCAGTCAGGAGATATTATGTTATGCTGAGATAATCAACAATCTTAAAGCTCAGTGGCTTATAATAGCAAAGGATTATTTCTCACTTATAGTACTTGCTCATTTCAACATCTGTGCTGTCCTCTATTTCATCTTTATTTGAGTACTCAGGTTGATGAAGCAGCCTCTATGTGGGACATTATCAGTTTCATGATAGCAGGAAATGATAGTTGGCAAAACCTCAAGCTGGCTGTTTAAGCTGCTTTCCAGAGATAACGTGCGTCCCTCCCATCCATGTTTTGCTATCCAAAGCAAGTCACATGGTTGCACCTGAGTTTGACAAGAAGGGATATAAAACACGTCAAAGAGAGGCACCGCAGGTCTGATGCCAAGCTTAATATCAGTGGGGAGAGAAGGTATAATCTACTGGAGAGAAGGAAAGTAAACATGTTAAGCAATAACAAAACCTACCACAGCTGGGATCCTGGCAGTGGTTATGGTTTATGCTAATCAAAATCCATCAATGTGAAGCCAGTGTGGCTCAATGGTTGAGCATTAATCTATGAACCAGGAGATCACAGTTCGATTTCCGGTCAGGGCACATGCCTGAGTTGTGGGCTTTAATCCCCATTAGGGAGCATACAAGAGGCAGCTGATCAATGATTCTCTTTCATCTTTGACTATAGGCTTGGTGCATGAAATTCATGAACTCGGGGGCAGGAGGGTGCCCTCAGCCGAGCCTGCACCCTTGCAGTCCAAGAGCCCTCAGGGGTTGTTCTAAAGGCTTAAGCCCACTCCCCGGGAGGAGCAGGCCTAAGCCGGCAGTCGGACATTCTTAACCCTGCCACAGAGGTGGGAGAGACTCCCGCCACTGCCGTTGTGCTTGCCAGCCCACCAGTTGTGAGCCCAGTTCAGGGCTTCTGGCTAAGTGGCGTCCCCCCTGTGGGAGCACACCGACCACCAGGGGTCTGCCTCTGGTGGTAAGTGCATGTCATAGCAACCGGTTGTTCTGCAGTTCAATAGATTTGCATGTTAGCCTTTTATTACATAGAACGTTTCTCTCTCTCTCTCCCCCTCTTCCTTTCTCTCTGAAATCAATAAAAATATATTTAAGGAAAAAAAATCCATCAATGACATCAGCAGATAGAATAAAACCCCTGATGGGTCTTTATGTGTTCGTTAAATAAAGCTAATGGAGATGGTCCCTCTGGTGATAGAATTAGGAGAACCAGATGGCATGCTGGTGGGCTCATCCCCAACTCCAGTAATCAGAGATGCTGGAGAACTGCCCACCTTTATACTGGACACTGCAGCTATGTTAGAAAAAGGAAGGAAGAAGGGTCCCAGAACTGGGGAGATTTGACAAAGTGCTCATAGAAGTATTGGAAGTGATTACTAACAATGGGAAGGAGGTACCTTCAATATTGGGTACCTCCTATATCAATATATGGAGTAACATGAGAAGCAAGAGATGGTAACAACTAGTGTTATTTCTGGACATTTTGTATAAAAAAATAAGACAGTAATGGAGAGAATTTTGGTATTGGTAGGAGATGGTGGAACATGATCATATCTAAAAATCAAGAAATAGGGTAATAATGAGGATAAGAATTGGCTCACAGCAGAATATATACAGTACAACTCCATTTATATGACTTTTAAAGGCTAATCCAATCAATATTTTTAATTAATATTCCACAGGTGTATAATACCATAAAGAAAATCAAAATACTTATTTTTTTTAAATGTAAGATTTTTTTAAAATATATTTTATTGATTTTTTACAGAGAGGAAGGGAGAGGAATAGAGCTAGAAACATTGATGAGAGTCATCAATCAGCTGCCTCCTGCACGCCCCCTACTGGGGATGTGCCCGCAACCAATATACATGCCCTTGACCGGAATCGAACCCGGGACCCTTCAGTCTGCAGGCTGACCCTCTATCCACTGAGTCAAACCGGATTCGGCTCAAAATACTTATTGATACAAACTTCAGGATAGCAATTATTCCAAAAGAAGGAGCTATATGCAATTGGTTAGAAGAAACTAGGGAGTCTCTAAGTATATGATGCTCAATTTCCTAAGCTGGGTAGTGGATATATGGATGTTCTTTATTATTCTTTTTTTTTAAATATATATTTTTTATTGATTTTTTACAGAGAGGAAGAGAGACAGAGAGTTAGAAACATCGATGAGAGAGAGTCATCGATCAGCTGCCTCTTGCATGCCCCCCACTGGGGATGTGCCCGCAACTAAGGTACATGCCCTTGACCAGAATCAAACCTGGGACCCTTCAGTCCGCAGGCCAACGCTCTATCCACTGAGCCAAACCGGTTTCGGCTCTTTATTATTCTTTAATCATGTGTGTGTTTTCTATACTTTTTATGAATAATGTATTTCTCAAAAAATAATTTAAGGGAATCAACAGTAACATACAATCTAAATAATCAAATAAGCTATTTTTTAAAAGATTTTTTTACTGATTTTTAGAAAGAGAGAGGAAGGGAGAGGGAGAGAAACAGTCATGTGAGAGTAAAGCATCCAACAGCTGCCTCCCGCATACCCACATTTTCTTTATCCATTCAACCAAACACAGGTTGTTTTCATGTCTTGGCTATTGTAAGTAATGCTGTAATAAGCATGAGGGTGCAGGCATCTTTTCAAGTTAGTGTTTTTGTTTCCTTTGATAAATACCCAAACGTGGAATTGCTGGATCATATGATAGTTCTGCTTAATTTTTTTAGGACCCTCCATACTGCTTTCCATAGTGGCTGCACCATTTGCATTCCCACCAACAGTGCATAAGGATTCCCTTTACTCCATATCCTCACCAACACTTGTTATCGCTTGCATTTTTTATAACAGCCATTCTAATAGGTATTGATATCTCATTGCAATTTTGATTTGCATTTCCCTAATGATTAGTGATATTAGCACCTTTTAATGTACCTGTTTGCCATCTGTATGTCTACAGTATGTATATGATATAGAAATGTCAGGGATAAAATATTAATCAACTTTTGAAAAGTCTGTTTCCATGTGAAGTTTTTTTTTCCATAAATTGATCTGTTTTCTCCTTTGTTTTATGCATTCATAGTACTCCTAGGAACAATCAAGTGCTTAGCTCACACTAAGTGACAGCCAGTTTTGTTTTTAACTTTCTTTATATATTTTTAATTGATTTTTTATAGAGAGGAAGAGAGAGGGATAGAGAGTTAGAAACATCGATGAGAGGGAAACATTGATCAGCTGCCTCCTGCACATCCCGCAACTAAGGCACATGCCCTTGACCAGAATCAAACCCAGGACCTTCAGTCCACAGGCCAACGCTCTATCCACTGAGCCAAACCAGTTTTCAGCTTGCTTTTAACTTTCTTATTGGCATTTTCATTTTATCACCACTACTTTAATACCGTTTTTATAAATTCATCATAGGCTTTATGATTAATCCAAAAACTATAGCTTGAGAAAGAAAAATTGGAAGAGGAAATGAGAGAGCTTGCCTGTTTCAGAATTATGGGGGTTCCAGAAGAAGAGAGAGAGCAAGATACTGAAAACCTATTTGAAGAAATAATGACAGAAAACTTCCCCCACCTGGTGAAAGAAATAGACTTATAAGTTCAGGAAGTGCAGAGAACCCCAAACAAAAGGAATCCAAAGAGGACCACACCAAGACACATCATAAAATGTCTAGAGCAAAAGACAAAGAGAGAATATTAAAAGCAGCAAGAGAAAAACAACTAATTACCTACAAGGGAGCACCCTTACGATTGTCAGCTGATTTCTCAACAGAAACTATGCAAGCCAGACAGGAGTGGCAAGAAATATTCAAAGTAATGAATAGCAAGAACCTACAACCAAGATTATTCTACCCAGCAAAGCTATCATTTAGAATTGAAGGTCAGACAAAGAGCTTCACAGATAAGAACAAGCTAAACGAGTTCATCACCACCAAACTAGTATTATATGAAATGCTGAAAGGTATTCTTTAAGAAGAGGAAGAAGAAGAAAAAAGTAAAGATAAAAATTATGAACAACAAATACATATATATCAACAAGTGAATCTAAAACTCAAGTGAATTAAAAATCTAAGGAACAGAATAAACTGGTGAATATAATAGAATCAGGGGCATACAAAGGGAGTGGCCTGACAATTCTCAAGGGGAAAGTGGCGTGGGGTGTGGGAAGAGACTGGAAAAAATCGTATACCTATGGATGAGGACAGTGGGTAGGGTAAAGGCAGAGGGTGGGGTGGGAACCGGATAGAGGGAAGCTATGGGGGCGGGGGGGGGGGGGGGGAAGAGGAACAATTATAATAATCTGAACAATAAAGATTTATTTAAAAAAAGATTGGTAGATTTTTTTTTCATAGTATTGTATCAATCAATGTTCATTTCCTAGTTTTTAAAAAAATATATTTTTATTTTATTGATTTTTTTTACAGAGAAGAAGGGAGAGGGTTAGAGAATTAGAAACATCGATGAGAGAGAAATATTGATCAGCTGCCTCCTGCACACACCCTACTGGGGATGTGCCTGCAACCAAGGTACATGCCCTTTACAAGAATCGAACCTGGGACCCTTCAGTCCGCAGGTGGACTCTCCAGTTAGGGCTATTTCCTAGTTTTGATCATTGTATCATGATGATGTTAGATGGTAATATATCATGATGATGTTAGATGGTAATATTCAGAAAAGCTGAGTGCAGGATATACACCTCACTATTTAAATTCCTTCCACTGTCCTTGAACCTCAGGGTCCCTATGGATGTCAGGCCCTCCTGCCCTCCTTCCCACTTTCCCGCCAAGAGTCCTCCAGCCTACAAAGAAGGAACTAGGGGAGATCTGATCTTTCCCCTTCAATCTCAATCCTTGAAAATCATGGAGCCCCAGAAAAGGGGGTGGTCTGGGTGGAGTAAAAAGGCTTCAGAAGCAGCCGCTGAGATGGGGGATAGTAAGGGAAGGTCAGAAAGATGGGTCTGGAGGCTAAGGGACCACTGTGGTGGCCTGTGGTTTCAGAATGGGCTGGGAAGACTCAGTGGGTGCTAACTTCCTCTCACCATGGTGGAGGCTGGGCATCTCCCACCCTCAGGCCCTGGCCTGGCTGAAAAGGGCTCCATCCTGCTGTCAGAAGTGCCATCCGAGTATGGTAGTGAGCTGAGACTTGAGGTCCCAGGTGGAGACGAGGAAAGTTCCCTGAAAACTGCAGAAACCATTACCTGCCTTTCCTCTCCCTCAGAGTTGGGTATCGTTCACTTGCCTTCCCCGTTCAGAATGCTGGAGCAATACCCAGGTACCTATAACCCAGACCTATTTTCAGGTCCAAGATGGCTGGAAGGTCTGACAGACCAGATCCTTGACTGAGGCCTGAGAGAGACAGAGAGAAAGGGAAGGAGAAAATAGGGGGGAAAGGGAGAGTGGGAATCAGGTAAGAAGCTATCCCAGGAAGCTCATGTAGGTACCTGCCCCACCCCTTTTCTTTTCTTGGACTCTAGGAGTTCACTTTCTGGAAGTCAGAGAAAAGGTGAGTGGCTCTGAGGCACACCAACCCCAGAACTAATCAGAATTCTCATCCAAAGTCCAGGGCCTCCACTAGATAGCTAGTAAAAGTAAGCAAATACTTAACCTCTCTGAATGTCAGTTTCAATTTCCTGATGGTTCAATTGTAAGGATAATAGGGTGTGCCTCCTTGGAATGTTGTAATCAGGAATTATATTGTATGTGGGGTTTTTTTGTGTTTTTTTTTTTTTAGCAAAGTGTTCAGGCCTGTGCCTGGCAAACAAAACCCCAGGAAGCACAAACATGAAAGTAACACTGAGTCTGAGCTACTCACCAACCCCCTCTAGTGTTTCTGATGTTGTAGACATTGATCTGGGGCTCCTGCTGTCCACAGGACTATTGGCCATGGGGCCAACCTTGCAGTAAGCTTGCACTGTCCCCAGTCAAGGTGGGGATATCCCAGGCAAGCTCTCCCCAACTCTACACCCCTCTGTGTGTGATGCTTGGTCTCCTTGGGATGAAAGCCAGATTTACCCAAGGAACCTCTACTTTGCTGCTTGCTTTAGCCTCTGGCACCATTATAGTTATGGACAGATATCAACCTGAGAAAGGTACCAATGTGTGTAATCCATCTGGAGCACTGGATATGGAACCCACTCTACCCTACCCCCAGCTAGAAAGAAGCAAAAATAAGCAGAAGGATGCCCAATGAACTGCATTGGAAAAGACTGTAAACTAGCTAAATAGTTAACAGAATTGTGAAAGTAAAATTAGACTATCCGGAGATTTGTGTAAAATGCTCAAAACAAGCAAAAGAGCAAAAAGGTATAAACAGGATGGATGGATGGATGGATGGATCCAAGAAAGAATCATGTGAAATTACATAACTTGGGTTAAGTATGAATTTTATGCCAATCTTCAGAAGAGGTCACAAGAAGACGTGGAGAGAGGGGAGAAAAGTCCCTTGGCTGGCTCGGGCTCCCAACTCTGCAGGTCAACAGCCCCATTTAATAAGGGTTGGGACAGTGGCCTCAGACAATGGCTGCCCCCAGTATCTACTCTCTCTTCTTCCTTAGTATTAGGACAGTAAAATTTTAGAGGAGTACACCGTCATCCAGGAAGTGTACAAAAACTACACCTCTGAACCTCCTGCATAGCCAATTACAACCTTAGAACTAGGTTCTGTCCGGTGAGATATAACTGAAGGGTTGTGTGTATGGTTTCCAAATATGTCTTTAAAGGGAGGAGCAAGGCCCTTCTTCAGCCCTTCCTTCTTCCTGCTGGCTGGAATCCAGATGTTACAGCTGATGCTCTAATAGGGGTGTCGAACTCAATCAGAGAAGGGGCCAAAATCTAAAATCCAGCCTAAATCACGGGCCGAATGGTTTACTGAACAGTCATAAACTGACAATGTCATAAACTGACAGCGGAGTGCAGTGATGACAGCGCGGTGCGGGCCACATTGCAAGGCCTGGCGGGCTGGATTTGGCCCGCGGGCCTTGTGTTTGACACATGTGCTCTAGCAACTACATTACACGATTAAGTTGAAGCTACGTGATGGGTAGGCAACAAAATTCTCTGTAAAGGAGCCTGGTCCCTGGCCTCCAGGACATCCTATCAATCTTACATGGCCTACTTCTAGGTTTCTTTTATGTAAGAAAAAAATATATTCCATTATATTTCATTCAAGCCATTATTGTTTGGGTTTCTGTATCACATAGCTGAACTGAATCCTAACCAATGAACAGAGGAGATGAGAATCCTTTTTGTTAGCAGAGGTGGGGCAAGGACTAATAAATATGTACACATGTACTACCTTAATAAAAAAAAATGGAAAAATAAATAAATAAAATAGAAGAAGAAAAAAAGTAGGGATTCCCTGTGTTGTCAAAAGTGAGCGACAGACATGCAAGGGAAGTAGGAGTGTTCCCTGAATTGGTAGAACTGGTGGTAGAATCAATATTAATTCTGGGATAAATAGCATGGTAAACGAAGAAGTGGAAAAATCAAGGATATCCCTGCAGTGACGGCTGTGGAGGGTAGGATCACAGAGGATGCTGGGGAGGTTACTATGTTGAACTACATAGGGAAAGGTATCATGGCTAGACAGGTGAGGGTCCTGCGTTGATTAGGGTTGGGGAGAGGCTCAAGGTAAAAAGAGGAATTATTCCTGGAAGTTCTATCCATTTTCAAGAACAAGCTCAAATCCTTGTCCATCTCTCTTCATGACCAGAGTTGTCCCTATTAGTTCTTGTACTCACTGACTGTCCACAGCACTTCCTGCTGACCCACACAGTCTGTCAATCCTCAGGAGGTTAGTCTGGACTGATTGTAGGGATACCTAATCCAGCATTTCTCCTCATGTGGTCCTCACAGCATCCTCATGGAACTGTCCTGATGAGCTGCTAAAAAATGCACACTTAAGGACTCCACCCAACACCGAACGGATCAGTCCCTCTACATGGCCCCCATGATTCCGACATACACTCAAGTCCAATGCACCATTTTACACATGGTGAAGCTGAGGCCCAGACAAGTAGTGACTTCCCAGAGGTCTCACTGAGAACAAGAGAATCCAGGAATCAGGACCTCCAGTGTACTCCAAAGCCCTGACACCTGCACCCTTTATCTGGCTCTCTTGGGTGGTCCCCTGAAATTTAAAAACCCTCTGAGGGGAAGGATCACAGTGAGATCCTGAGGCGAAGCTGATAGCCCACCCCAGCCCTGGCCCTCAGCGCTTACCTGGCCCACCCAGCTCAGCCATGATCAAAGCAATCCTCATCTTCAACAGCCACATAAAGCCACAGCTCTCCAAATTCTACCAGCCTTGCAGAGAAGATAGCCAAGCAGCAAATCATCAGGAAGACATTCCATTTGGTATCTAAGAGAGATGAAAAAGTTTGCAATTTTCTGGAAGTATAATTAGTAATTGGAGGAGCTGACAACAAACTGATTTACAGACATTTATGCAATGTTATATTTTGTCTTCTGTGTGGATTTTTCAGACAGTGAACTTGGCATTGAAGATATAATTCAAGTATTTGTGGAAACACTGGACAAGTGTTTTGAAAATGTCTGTAGCCAAAACTGGTTTGGCTCAGTGGATAGAGCGTCAGCCTGTGGACTGAAAGGTCCCAGGTTGGATTCCGGTCAAGGGCATGTACCTTGGTCTCGGGCACATCCCCAGTGGGGGGTATGCAGGAGGCAGCTGATCGATGTTTCTTTCTCATTGATGTTTCTAACTCTCTATCCCTCTCTCTTTCTCTCTGTAAAAAATCAATAAAAATATATTAAAAAATAAATTTAAAAAAATGTCTGTGAACTGAATTCCATTTTCCATGTAAGCAAGGCTCACAACATTCTTACAGAGACAGTGATGAGAGAATGGTATTAGAGACCAACATGAATGAGATTGTTACATAAATTAATGCAAAAAAATTAACTGGAGAAATCTGAGGCTGGCTTAAAGGGAGTTCCAGCGCATACTATAACAGCTGTGAAAAATATGAATCTTCCTGAGACTCCAAGAAATATTTGGTGACATCAGTATAAAAGTGCCAAACCTGTCCTCTTTTAAATAAAAGATTTGAAAGTCCACTTCCAGGTAAAATCCAGGGGAGAAAGTCGTAAGTTTACCATGTAGTTGTTTATTAAAAACTAGAGACCCAGCACACGTAATTAGTGCATAGGTAGGATCTCTAGGCCTGGCCTGCAACTAGGGCTGATCCCGGCTGCCAGCTGCCACCAGCCAACCACTCTTTGTGAGGGTGTGATTGGGGCCCTGCTTACTCACACCCACTTTGGCCTGGTGCCTCCACTCACTCCTGGTTCTCTGTTCCCCATCAGGCAACTGGAGCCTGCCAGGAGGGACCACAGGGAGAGGGACAAAGAGGTTGGCCAGCAGGTCCTGTGGCTTGGGGGCAGCTACTGGATTGAGCGTCTGCCCCCTGGTGGTTAATGTGTGTCATAGCAATTGTCGTTTCACTGGTGGATTTGCATATTACACCTATATAGAGAGATAGAGGAGAGTCTTTTTTTTTTTTTTTTTAATATATTTTATTGATTTTTTTACAGAGAGGAAGGGAGAGAGATAGAGAGCTAGAAATGTCAATGAGAGAGAAACATAGACCAGCTGCCTCTTGCACACCCCCTACCGGGGATGTGCCCGCAACCAATGTACATGCCCTTGACCGGAATCGAACCTGGGACCTTTCAGTCCGCAGACCGATGCTCTACCACTGAGCCAAACCGGTTTCGGCAAGAGAGTCTTTTTTATTTAATGTTACCTTTTTAAAAATATATTTTATTGATTTTTTTACAGAGAGGTAGAGAGAGGGATTGAGAGCCAGAAACATCGATGAGAGAGAAACATCAGCTGCCTCCTGCACACCCCCACTGGGGATGTGCCCGCAACCAAGGTACATGCCCTTGACTGGAATCCAACCTGGGACCCCCCAATCTGCAGGCGGACGCTCTATCCACTGAGCAAAACCGGTTTCAGCTGATATCTACTTTAGCAATAATTTTTATAACCCTCTAACTCAACAAAATAAATAAACGTATATCTTATCACTGTTTAAAAAATAAATATACATTTAAAAAAAATGTTTCTAACTCTCTGAAATGGAAACACAATCTGCATGGTGTCCTCCATCCTCACAAAAATCCCAGGACAAACTGCAGGCAGAGGAGACACCATGGCCCATGGGCACATCTCCCAGAGCTGCTTGCAGCTGTAGAGCCCTGGCCTCCTGCAACACCTACCTCACAGGCACAGGGCTGCGTGCCCTGGAACCCCATGCAGTCTTGCAGATTCATCCGACTGAACATTCAACTGACCCCTCTTTTACCCAGAGTCTGGGAAGTACATGAGGGGCTCCAGGAGTAGGATACCGCCTCAGATTCCAACCCACCCACACCTCCACAGCCCCCATACCCTCTACTGGGCTTGCCTCCCCTTCTTCCCATCTCCCCAGGCCTGGAGAGTGGATACCGAAATAAATGGCTGCATCCTCTTCCTGCCCAGAGACTCCAGCATGTTTGGAAACTCCACTTCCCCTTCCCACTCCCGCTGGCTGACTTTCTATAGTGCCCACCTCTACCCCACCCCTGGAAGGAATAGTTCTGACTGGCTTCAGAAGGCTTCACAACCTGCTTTGCTCTTTCTTACCTCCCACAGATCCCTCACAGATATTGCCTCTCTGAAGCCATCCCTAAGTAGGCAGGAACTGCTCTTGTCCTTGCTCTCCACTCCAGCCCCCGCAAACACATCTGGACACCTTTTCTGACTAAATCCAGTTACCATCACCCACATAAATATAGGACCTGTCTCGCCGGGAGATTGCAGCCCACCATGTGTGTCCTGTCCTTGATTCCAATGGCAGGTCCAGGCTATATTCAACACTGACCTCTCTGAAGCAGTCTCTGCTGGGCGGGCTCCTAGGACATGCCCTGTCCTTTCATCTTCTAAATTATCTAAGGTCCACTAGTTCCTGATAACCCTGGGCTAGAAGCGGTCCCTCCCTGCCTCCCCTATCTTCGTGGTATAGGCCTAGGGACTTCTGATTATAAAAGTCGGGTGAGGCGCTTGTGTGGCACAGCCCTTTTTGGAGAATGACAGGGAGGCAAGCCCTCATCACTGTCAGGACCTTTTCAGGTCAAAAACCTCCACAGCCTTGGGCCTGGAGCATGCCTCTGCTCGTTCATTAACAGTTGACTGTTATCATTCTAATAGTTCATAATTACCACGCTGGGAAACCTGCCTCACATCCTTTTCTCCTGTAGCTACACCAACTGTCCATTTTTCTTATCCCCACCCACAGCCCTAATGACAGGGGACATGGTCTAACCACTAGAGAGCCCTCAACCAGGACGCTGAAGGCCGACTACAGGGAACCTCGGCGTCCTTGCAAGGGGTTCGGGGGTGACTGAAGAAAGGGGTTCAGAAAGCCAGGCGCGGTGGGAAGATAGGATGAGGGGTTCATCTCCGCATCCCACCCCAGTCTCCGAGGCCCGAGCGGCTGTCTTCCGCGCCACCTGGCGGCCGCCGCCTTGAAGCGGAGAACAGACTGGACTCCCCGAGGATCCCGGGCTTGCGGAAACCGGTCCCCTCGGGACCGCGCAGCCCGGGGAAAAGCACGTCTCTGGATTCGGGTGGGTCCCACGACACTCGCGAGACCCCGGCCCGGTGCATCCGGCCCCTCCCCGGGGCAGACGCAGGGCCCGGACGCGGGGCCCGGACGCTGCGGGGCTCCCGGCAGTATAATGAGCATGCGCGCGCGCCCGCCGCTCCACGAGGGCCCCGCACCGCCGCGCGCGCGCACGCTCTCCGGGACGCTCGCCGCGCCAGCCCGTTCCCGAGAGCTGGCCACCCCGAGGGAACAGGGCAGCCTCGCGCGACGCAGTCACGCGGGCGCCGCCTCACACGTTTCCGCCCTCACCTGGAGCGTGAGACGCCGCCGCCGGGCCGCACTTTCCCACGGGCGACCCCCCAGAGGGCGGGGCGGGGCGGGGCGGCGGCTCCGGCGCTCACAGAACAGCCGGGGGGCGCCCGGCCTGGCCGCTCCCACCTGCGGCTGCGGCAGCCAATGGGAGGCTGGCCCGGTGATGTCATGCCCTTAGCCGACCCCGGGGAGGAACGTCCGAGGTCACCCGCCGGGGAGCCGGCGCAAACCCACCCCAGGGGTTCCCGAAGCTTCCACTGCGATAGAGTGCGTCCTCCCTCCTCTCCATCATGGGGGTCCCCTTCATTTCCACTGTGCGTCCCCCCTCCTCTCCTTCATGGGGGTCCCCTTCATTTCCACTTGTGCGTCCCCCCTCCTCTCCATCATGGGGGTCCCCTTCATTTCCACTTGTGATCTGATGTCCACATCTTCATTTCCACTGTGGTGCCCAAGAATGTCCCCTGTAACCTTCTCTCCACCAGGGCCGCCTGGTCCTCTGGGGGGGGGGGGCCGTCTGGTCCTCTGAGGGGGTCACATGGTCCTCTGGGGGGCCGCCTGGTCTTCTAGGGGGGGTCAATGGTCCTCTGGGGGGACCGCCTGGTCCTCTGGGGGGCCGCCTGGTCCTCTGGGGGTCACATGATCCTCTGGGGTACCGCCTGGTCCTCTGGGGGGCCGCCTGGTCCTCTGGGGGGCCGCCTGGTCCTCTGGGGGCCGCCTGGTCCTCTGGGGGCCGCCTGGTCTTCTGGGGGGCCGCCTGGTCCTCTGGGGGGTCCTCAGCCACGCTCTCACGTGCCGGGCTCGCAGGCCACCCTGCTGGGTCGTGGCCGGGATGCTGATTTACTCAGTCCCCAGCCCCAGATGGAGCTGCCACCCGCCGTGTCCGGGGTGTCCGTCTATGAGTGTCTGTCCCTGCGTTTGTCTGGCGGTCACTGCGTTTGTCTGGCGGTCACTGCGCTTGTCTGTCTGTCCCTGCGTTTGTCTGGCGGTCACTGCGTTTGTCTGGCGGTCACTGCGTTTGTCTGTCTGTCCCTGCGTTTGTCTGGCGGTCACTGCGTTTGTCTGTCTGTCCCTGCGTTTTTCTGGCGGTCACTGCGTTTGTCTGTCTGTCCCTGCGTTTGTCTGTCCCTGAGTTTGTCTGGCGGTCACTGCGTGAGGCCGTGACGGTCTCACGTCCGCCTGCGCTTTCTGTCCCCGTGGGCGTTTGCGCCACCGCCGCGGGGCTTTGGGTCGGTCTGTCGCCGCGTGTCTGTCCGTCTGTCGACGGGCGGCGGTCACCGGCGTCCGGCGGGCCGCAGGGTCTCCGTCTCCGCTCCGAGGGGGAGGAGAGGCGGCGGCCCCGGCGGCGGGGAGTGGCGGGGGCGGAGACAGTGGGCGGGGGCGCGGTGCGGGCCGGAGGGGTGTGTGCGGGGGGCCGGAGGCGGCGGCTGTCAGAGTCGGCTCAGCCTGCGCGGGGAACGTCGGCCGCCTCCCGCTCCCGGCCCGGCTCGGCCGCCTCAGGTGAGTCTCCCGGACCCTCCCCGGCCCGCGGCCCCTTCGGCGAGTGGGACCCGGGGCCTTCCCGGCGGGATCCGGGCCCCTGATCCGGACGCCCCCGGGCCTGCCCAGAGACGCCCCTCCGCCGCCGCGCCACACTCCGCCTTCTCTCGGAGCTCGCCGCCGAAGACGTACGGTCGCCGGTGCGGGAGCTGGCACCCCGCAGGGCTGGCCGCTGCCTCAGCTCCCGACTTCTCTGGGGACCCCCCGCCCCGAGCGTCCAGTACCCCGTTAGTCCTCAAGTCTGAGGCCACTGGAAGACGCCCCCTGCTTAGGGCGGAACCCAGGCCGCGCATGTTCCCGGCGCCCGGCTGCCATCCCCCACCCCCACCCCGCCGATCCCGCGACCCCGGCGCCCTTGCGAAGCGCCGGGCGAAGCCCCCTGCCTGGCCCAGGCATCCCCCTCCCACGGGGACTCCGTCTCTATTTTGGGGGAAGGGGAGGCTCAGCGGAAGCCCCGAGTTATAATTAGCCCCACTCGGGTTTCCTAGATAATCTCAACCCCACCACCACCACCACCCCCCCAGCTCAGGGCGGCGGGGGCTGGGAGAGGGGTGACCGCCGCGAGAAAGGGGGAGTTCCGACCCGGGGAATTTTGATCCCTTGGCTGGAGATGCCGGAACCACAGCAGCTGCGGCCCCAAAATAGCGCCCCCGCCCCCTGCAGCCGGGGATCTCCGGAGCTTGGAGAACACAGGCGTCCCGATTCGCCCTTCAGACTCCTCCGTAATGCCCTACACCCCTCAGACCCCCGCCCCAAGTTTTCTGCTCCTTTACTTGGGGCGGGGAGCGCCGTTATTTTACGGTCTCTACTGCCCCCCTCTGGCAGCAGTGTGCACAGCATCATCAGACCAATGAGGGACGAATCCTGGGGTCCAAGGCTGGCGAACCCGTTCGCCGAGGCTAGGCGACAGGGATGCCCAACTGATGGGCACACACGGGTACCAACACGCTGTGCCAGACCGTGGAATAGGCGGGCTTGGCGTGGCAGGGTGTGGAGTAGGCAGGATTTGGGGTGCCCCAGGACCTGGGGCTCCCACATCCTGAATGCCCAACCCACCCTCCAGGGCCCCAGCCCTGGCCAACGCAGGAGAAGCTGTGCCTTCACGCCACCGCAGCCACCGCACGCACGCACGCGCCCCCATTGGCACCTCCCATCATCGAGGGCTACACCCCTGTCCGGTGGCCTGTACGTGGACTGCAGCCTCTGGTGCGGGTGCCCACAAGGCTCACACTGGGCCCAATCCAGCCCACCCAGCTGGGGGAAGGAGGTGAGGGCGGTGGGTCCTCTGGGGGGGGGGGGGGGGGCGGGGCGGTATGCTTGGCAGATCTCATCTCAGTTCCTTCCATCTGTCTGTCTGGGTGTGAATGGGCCTGATCTCTATCCTCCTCCTGCTTCTCACTGTCTGTCTGCCTGTGTCCTTGTCTCTGCTTGTCTGTCTCCTTCCCTCCATTTCTCTCCTCCTCTTTGCCAATCTTCCCCACCCCCTCTGCAGCTTAGCGATAACCCCTGGGCAAGAGTGTTACCTAATCTCCTCCTGGCAGCCTCAGGCCTTCACCCTCTGCCTTTCTTTCTCCTAACAGCCGCCTGCCTGCCTTGGCAGCCATCTGCCTGCCTTGGCAGCCATGAGGCCCCCATGGTGTCCCCTGCATACTCTCTTCCCACCGTTCCCACTTCTCCTCCTCCTCCTCTTCCTCCTGGGAGGAGGGGCAGAGGCTGAGCACCAGGAGGATCCAGAGCTGCTGGTGATGGTGCGTGGGGGCCAGCTTCGGGGCATCCGCCTAATGGCCCCTGGGGGCCCGGTCTCTGCTTTTCTGGGCATCCCCTTCGCAGAGCCACCCGTGGGCCCCCGTCGCTTTCTGCCACCGGAGCCCAAGCAACCCTGGCCAGGGGTGCTAGATGCCACAGCCTTCCGAAGTGTCTGCTACCAATACGTGGACACCTTGTACCCTGGCTTTGTGGGCACCGAGATGTGGAACCCAAACCGTGAGCTGAGTGAGGACTGCCTCTACCTCAACGTGTGGACACCGTACCCTCGGCCTAGGACCCCCACTCCTGTCCTCGTCTGGATCTATGGGGGTGGCTTCTACAGTGGGGCCACCTCGCTGGATGTGTATGATGGCCGATTCCTGGCCCAGGCAGAGGGGACCGTGCTGGTATCCATGAACTACCGGGTGGGAGCCTTTGGCTTCCTGGCCCTACCAGGGAGCCGGGAGGCACCAGGCAATGTGGGTCTTCTGGATCAGAGGCTGGCCCTGCAATGGGTGCGGGATAATGTGGCAGTCTTCGGGGGGGACCCAATGTCAGTGACTCTGTTTGGGGAAAGTGCAGGTGCCGCCTCTGTGGGCATGCACCTGCTGTCCCCACCCAGCCGGGGCCTGTTCCACAGGGCTGTGCTGCAAAGCGGTGCACCCAACTCGCCTTGGGCTACGGTGGGCATGGGAGAGGCCCGCCGCAGGGCCACACTACTGGCTGGACTCGTGGGCTGCCCCCTAGGGGGGGCTGGTAGCAATGACACAGAGTTGGTCGCCTGCCTGCGGACACGGCCAGCTCAGGCCCTGGTAGACCACGAGTGGCATGTGCTGCCTCAGGAAAGTGTCTTCCGCTTCTCTTTTGTGCCTGTGGTAGATGGAGACTTCCTCAGGGATACCCCGGAGGCCCTCATCAACACTGGAGATTTCCACGGCCTGCAGGTGACTAGTGGCTGGAGCGGGTAGAGCTGGTTCCTCTATGCCTGTTCTCCCACCTACCTACCTACCCCCCCTACCCCTGGGGACCCAGGCATGAGGGCTCCTCAAGACCCACTTCCAAAGGCTTCTCTTCCCTGAGGGTCCAATCCCAGGGTGGCCAGTGGGACAGAGAGGAAGAAAATGTGGGTATATTTTCTCCTCTCCATCCCCCAAGCTCATACTCTCTACCTCCGTGGTGCTGGGTCTGTAACTGTCCATCTCTCTGACTCTTTGTCTATCTGTTTCTGTCTGCCTGTCTGTCTGTGTCTGCCTCCACCCCCACCCCATTCCTTCATCCTGTTCCCCTAGGTGCTGGTGGGTGTGGTGAAGGATGAGGGCTCCTATTTTCTGGTTTACGGGGCCCCAGGCTTCAGCAAAGACAACGAGTCTCTCATCAGCCGGGCCCAGTTCCTGGCCGGGGTGCGGGTCGGGGTTCCCCAGGTGAGTGACCTGGCTGCCGAGGCTGTGGTCCTGCATTATACAGACTGGCTGCACCCTGAGGACCCAGCACGCCTGAGGGAGGCCATGAGTGACATGGTGGGTGACCACAATGTCGTGTGCCCTGTGATCCATCTGGCTGGGCGACTGGCCGCCCAGGGTGCGCGGGTCTATGGCTACTTCTTCGATCATCGCGCATCCACGCTCTCCTGGCCCCCCTGGATGGGGGTGCCCCACGGCTACGAGATCGAGTTCATCTTTGGGCTCCCTCTGGATCCCTCGCTGAACTACACCATTGAGGAGAGAGCCTTTGCCCAGCGAGTGATGAAATACTGGGCCAACTTCGCCCGCACAGGGTTAGCAGTGCCAACGGGAGGACGGCCTCTGGGAGCCAGGGAGGCTGGGGGGACAAAGGGAAAGGGGGAGGAAGACAAGCAGAGGCAGAGAAGAAGGGCCAGAAAGAAAGGGGAAAGTCCACAAAGGAAATGAGACCAAGGGGGAGAGAATGACAAAGGAGGAGGGGAAAGGAAGGAGAAAGTGGGGTGGCAGATCCTGAAGAATCAAGGCAAAGGGAATAGATGGACAAGGAGAGACAGAGTTGCCATAGCAGTTAGGAGGGTGAACCGTAAAGCCGGATTTTATTATCTGGCATACACACACACACACACACACACACACACACTTACACTTTACCTATCTGAAGAAGGGGACAATAAATCCAGTGTCACATGGGTGTTATCAAAAGTAAATGTGATGTTTGTAGAGATAGGACTGAGCCTTGTTACATAGCAAGAGCTCAACAAATCAATTTTTTAAAATGAGAGAAACAAAAATCACGACGGGGCAGGAGAACTGAAGGAAATGGAGAAGAGAGACAGAAAGAGGGCAGGAGGAAGGAGAAGACTCCAGATGAGGGATACTGGAGAAGAGAAAGAAGGGTTAGGGCAGCAGTGGGAGGGAAAAGGTGGGGCTCCTCTTGGAGCTTAGAGGGCATGGGGTCTGGAAGCACCTGCCTCCTCCTCCTCACCATCTCCAACCCCCAACCTCAGGGTGGGGCAGGCTTGACTGAGGCTGAACCTTCCCTTTCTTACACAGGGACCCCAATGACCCCCGGGACCCTAAAGCCCCGCAGTGGCCACAGTACACGGGGGTAGCGCAGCAGTACGTGAGCCTAAACCTGCGGCCTCTGGAGGTGCGGCGGGGGCTGCGAGCCCAGGCCTGCGCCTTTTGGAATGGCTTCCTACCCAAACTGCTCAGCGCCACCGGTATGTAGGGCCAGTGGGCAGGGGCTGGGTGAAGGGGCAAGAAATGGGGCGTGGAGAAAGGGGAGTGGAAGCCGCCGGCGGGGTGTAACCCCTCTCTCCTCCCCACCAGCCTCGGAAGCTCCCAGCACCTGCCCAGGCCCCGCCCACGGGGAGGCTGCCCCGAGGCCCAGGCCCGGCCTCCCCCTGCCCCTCCTTCTTTTCCTCCTCCTCCTCCTCCTCCTCTCCCGGCTCCAGCGGCTGTGACCACAGCTCCTTCCCCCTCCGGCCTCTGGGGGCCCCTCTTCTAATGAGTTGTCGGACCTGGGGGAGGGCCCCACTCAGGGATCTCCGACCCAGTGCCCCTGCCCCCCTCAAACCAAAAAGCTCCAACTAGACAGGGCATGGGGAGGGTTGACCTACAATCCGTCTCAGGGACTCACACACCTTTATTGTTTAAATGGAAATGGAAAAGTTCATTTTATTTTTTTATAAAATTTATTCCTTGGAGCCCGAGACTGGTGTTGGGGGAGAGGGAAGACTCGGGGCTAGATAGCAACTCCCAGTGGGGCTATAACCGTCAACCATTTCTGTCTCTTCTCTTTTCCCATCAACCCATTGATGCTCCCTGCCTCTGACCCCTTCTGTCCCCTTGTCTTCCGGTCATTTTCTCCCCCTCTCTCTTCCCTTCCGCCAATCCTTCTCCGGCCCCACCTCTACCCTCACCCTCCCTGGTCTTTCGTGTTTCTCCCATCTACCTGATCCTCTTTCCACCATCCCACGTGCCTCTCCTTGTGTACTCCTGCACTCACAACTCCCACCCCGACCTTCTCCACATCCTCCTTGTCGGGCGCCGGGCCGCAGACACGCTGGACGAGGCGGAGCGCCAGTGGAAGGCCGAGTTCCACCGCTGGAGCTCCTACATGGTGCACTGGAAGAACCAGTTTGACCATTACAGCAAGCAGGATCGCTGCTCAGACCTGTGACCCAGGCGGGACCCCCGCGTTCCGCCGCCCTACCCGCCTTCTCTTGGTCCCCAAGTTGTACATACTATTTATCTAAGGGCTGGGATATTACAGAGGAGCCCTAGACCCACCCCAACTTTTCCCCGGAGCTTCTTGTCCTCTGCATGTCTCGGCCGAGCCCCCTACCCCGTGGTGCCTTCGCCCCTCTGGGCTGCCAATAAACTGTTACAGCCAAAGGTGTGTGCGCGACTGGGAGCGGTATGGCAGAATGCCTAACGAATTGGGCCGAGGGAATGAAGGGGTGGTCGCTGGGACACAAGGCGCCGCCCCGCAGAGAACTCGCGTCTGCGCAGTAAGAAGGGAAGGGCGGTGGGCGGAGCAGCGGTGCATTGTGGGAAGCCCACAGCCACATGGTCCGCAGGGCCTATGCTGTTTCCTGCTGCCTGGCGATATTGTCAGAACCTGTGCGCCGGTCCTGCCCGCAGCTCACTCAAGACCCAGGCCGGCCGAGAGTAAGTGCTAGATCCTGAATTCTCCTCGGAGTTCACTCCACGCCGCCAGACGCAACTAGCAACTTCTGCCCTAACTCGGTAACTCCGCTCCTGCCCACCACTCTGGAACCACTGAAGGACGTGCATCTGGGCCTTGCGCCACCTGGCCACGGCCCCGCTCGCCTAGCCATCCTCTCGGGCCACTACCTCTACTATCACTATGGCTGCGACGGCCTGGACGACCGGGGCTGGGGCTGCGGATACCGAACTCTGCAGACGCTGTGCTCGTGGCCACATGGCCGGCCCGTGGGTGTTCCCGGATTGATGGACGTGCAGGCCGCATTGGAGGACATGGGTGACAAGCCCCCTGGGTTCCGGGGCTCCAGGGACTGGATCGGCTGTGTAGAGGCCAGCCTCTGCCTAGAGTACTTCAGAGGACCCCAGGGGCGCCTCTGCCACGTTCCCCGTGGAGCTGGACTTCAGGGGGAGCTGGAGAGACTTCACTCCCACTTCGCAGGAGGCGGCGGGCCTGTAATGGTTGGGGGGGATGCGGATGCGCAGTCTAAGGCCTTGCTGGGAGTCTGTCTGGGGCCAGGCACCAAAGCTTTCGTCCTGGTATTGGACCCTCACTGCTGGGGTGCTCCAAAAAACCCCACTGAACTACAGATTGCTGGTTGGGTGGGCTGGCGAGAGGTGAGCACAACATTTGACTCCAACTCCTTCTACAACATGTGTTTGACCAGCTGTAACTCGGAAAAGCAGCTGCCTACCCAGGACTGATATCCCCAAAACAGGACTGTCTCTGGCCTCACACACTCAAGGGCAGAGGCTTAGAGACTGCAGCATCCCAGGCCCCCAGGAAGTCCCAGTAGAGCCTGGAAACTCTGGCATCAATAAAGTAGCAAGGCCCAGCTTAACCATTCCCCCAGCCAAAGTTTGGGAGGATTTGGGGAGGTATATAATAAACATTTGGTCAGGAATCACTGCGGAAGTGCTTTTATTGGCAGTAGGGCTGGACGTACAAAAAATTCTGAGAGCTGGATGGGACAAGGCAGTCACAAGTATAGATGGTACTGAGAGTGAGGGAAAGTTGATGGCTCAAAAGAAATCCACATCATCTGGAGCATCCAGGTCACGGTATTCAACAATGGCCCGTGGATCTCCACGGACCATCCTGTGAGATAAAAAAGAGGTAAAATGGGATGAGAGTTGAGGGTCCCAGTTTGAAGAGGGCCAGAAAACTTGGACATCTTATCTCATTCTCACCTGTTTCGAGGTTTCCCAGGATAACCTCCCTGGCCTCGGAAGACATCATAGTTCCCTCGGCCAGCACCATAAGGGGCATGAGGATATGGAGGCCCTCCTGTGGGGACTGCAGGGCGGACAGCACCAGCTATGAAAAAGATCAGTGTTGAGTTGAAAACCTATGCCCTCAATTATATCTTAGCTGCTTTCTCCCTACCCCTCAAAACCACCAAGCCCTTTCAAGACCTTCCTATACTTACCTCCATACCCCAAAATAGGGGGCCGGGGCTGGCCATAGGGCATCAGGCTCTGGGGAGTCTGGTGTGGGTAGGGGAGTCCTGGAGTCAGGCCTGGGGGGAGTACAACACGGACAGGGACATGAATTACTGGGGAAGGAGGTTTGGGGATAGACAGGACACAACTAGCTGTTAGGAATATGGCCAGAAAGGTAAGAAACTTTTTCAGAGGACAACAGGATAAAGAACAAGGAGTCCTTAAAGAGTCAAGGGAGAGTGAATGTGGCAGACCCTCATGGATCGTATCTTACTCTGGGCAGGACCAGGTGGCTGAGCTGGCTTGATCTCAGGCAGAGCTGGGCGCTTAGCATCAGTGAGAAAGTTGTTAAAAAATGCTACCTCCTTCTTCACTTCCTCAATTTTCTCTGAATGCTTATTGAAGATATGTTTGCGTACAAACTCAGGTCCCTGGATGAAGAAGAGAGTCAGAACTGAGCAAGCAGTTCCCTAATTCCCTAGACCCCACAATAATCACCCTTCCCTCCCACCTATCCCATAACTAATATCCCAGACCTTGAATTTCTTGCCACTGAGAGGGCATAGCCACTTATCCTTGCCCAGTTCCTGGGTGTTAGAGGTGACAAATTTTTCCACTTCCTGCTCAGGATCTTTGCGACCCATCTTCTGGGCCTCTTCCTCTGAAAGTGATTCCCGCACACTCAGCAGTGGAGTCAGCTTCTCCTCAAATGTCTTCTGCCACTCTAGAACTGTGGTTTGGGAAGAGGCAGACAGCAGGTTGGAGAAGGAAGTCAGAGCAAGGAATAAGCAAGGAGGGGATTAGAGGAGAAGGTGACAGCACTGCTCCAGAGCAGAACTAAAACAGAGGCAACTAGAGAGAAAGGGGCACCAACGGGGAGCTCACCCTCTCCATGACTGATGCGGTTGGGTGGCATAGGCCCCCGAACATGGATAATGCCACAACGGTTGGGCATTTCATCCTCATTGGGGTACTCGCATGTGTTATAATAATCCAGGGAATGCACAATGCGCAGATAGAGGAGGAGTTTGTCCAAGACCTAAGAGGAATGAGAAGCCATGAGTTCACACTCACCCTATATCACCCCAAGCCAAGCTCTCATCCCACTCTGCTCTCACTGGCACCTTGATCAGCTTCTCATCTCGTTCCACGTTGATCTCTGCTGGGTTTCCTTCCTTAGGAGGCTCCTCCGGGGGGGCCCCGCCACTACTCCCCAGCAGCTCTTCCTCCTCAGCACTTACTTCCTCAATCAGGTAGTCAGTGATATTCTTCAAGATTGGATTCTGAGAGGGCAGGCTCTGGTTAGGAGGGAGAAGGAAATCAAGTGAGGCAGAGAAAGTCCCTTACCGTAGGTAGCCTGGGAACCTAATTTGAAAGGCAAGGTGAGGCTGAAAGAATTCAAGGCTCACTTGGCCTGTTACCGCTGCCTCAGGATTTGTCTTCATGTTTGTATTTGCTCTACAAATTAGCCCACAAATAATCACTAACACCAATCTGTTCTGCTGGAAGACCAGAGATGCCCACAGATGAGGGGGTATTGGCTGCTTTTGAAAAAGTTCTATGGAGAGTCACTGACTGTTGGCAGAGGAGGTGTCCCAGGCTCAGAGGCCCAGAGCTGGGTCCTGTCGTCCAAAGTATGGATCAGCTTGGCTGCCAGCTTAATGTCATTGCGCACTATCTGCTTGTGTTGAGTAATGCCATTGATATTGCGGACGCGACGGGTCAGGTCTCTGTTCACGCCAGGACTCAGCTCACACTCCCGGAGCTGGGAAGAACAGAAAGCTTATCAACACTTCCCCAAGAAGCAGCAACTCAAAAAACTGGCCCTATTGAGAGCACCAGTGATTAGAGACTGAGTTCCCTGAGGACAGGGATCAGGTGTGTTAACCAAAACAGTCCCAGAGTCCAGCCCAGAGACAACAGCACACAATTAATGTGAAGAGACTAAATAGATGAAATAGGGGCAGAATGAAAGACTAGAGGGCAGATAGAAAGAAGCAATCAATGAACAAAACATTCGGAGGTGTGCAGCATAGGGAGCCGCACTTCTTCCTCAAAGCAGTCCTGCTCCAAGTACTCACTCGGATATTCTGCAAATTCCAACAGATCTCTTTGATGTTAACACTGCGGTCAAATGTCACCCAGCCACGACGGAAAAACCTAAACAAGAACAAAGATGTCAACATAATCCTGGAGGAAGGTGATGTTGGCCATTAACCTTCCCCCTGCACCTTTTCTTCAAAGTATCCAGGGTCACACTTCTCTCCATCCCTCACCTCCTCTCAGGCTGGGGCTCTGATAATGCCACACGCATAAAGCCCGGATATCTTTTACAAAGCTGGAAAAGCAGAGGAACAGAAACCCCTTTAGTAATTTAAGGAGTCACATCTTCCTTCAATCCCCCCCCATCCCCAGGACCCTAGGGAACTGCTTTTTGTCTTTACTCAGACAAGGGAAAAACAAGAGCTTCAGAGTAACAGCACTTAAAGGCAAATGGTTCAACCAGGACCAGCCCTAGAAAGGCATGGGCCCATGGGAAAAGAGACTCCCTATTAGAAAAATAGGGATGAATATTAGAAGCAGTGTCAGATTATCTTCTCCCCACCTAGTATACCCCCCCTTGCCTCCCAAATTCTTCCCCCACCCAACCCCAGGCAAAATATGAAGCTTGGGTGTGGTCCCTGCCCCCAATGCATTTTCCCCACTCACAGAAATGATCTCAGCCCGGGAAATGTTAGGTGCGATGTTGCGCATAAAGAGAGAGCAAGTCTTATGCAGAGGCCGGGGTTTACATTCCACCCCAGGAGCATCCTTGGGCTTCTCCCTTTCTTCTTCCTTGGGCTTCTCCTTTTCCTTGAGTGCTTCTTCTATGCAGGAAATGGTGGGAGTTAGTGAGTTTTTATTGTTGATTTTGGAGGAGATGGAGAAGCTGTCAAACTCCCATCCCACCTCCCCCAAGCCCTTTTCTCCAAAAAACCACCCTCCCATCAATTTCACCAACTTCTCACCTCCCCCACCATTCATAGGAAGGGAATGGACTAGAAGAAAATAAAACCTACCAGCCTCCTCCTTCTCCTCCTCAGCTTGGCCACTCTCTGACTCTGACTCCGACTCCGACACACTGCCTTCGTCAAAGCTGTCATCACCACTCTGCTTCCTATTCCGCTTCTTGCTACCCTGTGGGAGCCACAACAAGAAGAGATGAGCCAGACAACCAGGACCCCAGTCCTGACACTGACCACATGTAAGAGATCCTCTACCTTTTTGGCTTCTTTTTCAGAGTCTTCTTTCTTCTCTTCCTTGTCCCCATCACCCTCAGATTTCTTAGTTTTGTCATCACTACAACTGCCATTTTCAACCTACAGGTAGAGATAGTCACTGGAATGTCCATTTCCCCAACAATCTTTATCAAAGGACCCCTCCCACCCTCAACAACTGAGCCTAGAAGTTCACCTCTCCCCCACCCAATACACAGCCCTCTAGTTCTAGCTCCAGTGGACCCCAGCACAACTGAAACAGTTCCGTTCTCTTCCCCCGGCACTCACAGGCAGCACCCAGGGGCCCCAGCACTCAGACCTGTTTGCCATCTTCCTTCTTGTCTTCCTTCTCATTGGACTTGCGCTCTCCATCCACCAGGCCTGGTCCAGCCCGCCCTTCCTCTTTCTTGCTGGGCTCCCCAGGCTTTCCTGCCTGTTCCTCCTCCTCCTCCTGCTCCAGGATGCGTAGATCATTCTCTGTACCTCCTTCCATCTTAATCACAGCTACCAACAAAGGGAACAGAAATCACAATCCAACGGTCCTAGCTTTCACCCTGCTTCTATTTCCCAACCAAGATCTTGGCCACCAGACATCCACTGCCAGACCAACCCACACACCTGCATCCAGCATCTTGACAATGGCATCAGCCTTGTCTATGTCCAGGAGAAGATTATCAAACCAGCCACTCTCCATGAGGGACAGGAATACCCTTAGTCGGTTTTGCAGGGCCCCTCGGGCCTCCTGCCGACGCTTCCCCACCTCATCTGGGTGGTACTTAGACCGAAACCTACAAAGGAAGTGGGAAGGGAAGAGACAAAATAGTCACTGGAGGCCAGGGCCAGGACATGGGGAGGGGCCCACGAAAATCAGAACTTTGCCCCCATCCTCTCATACCCATAAAAGATCATAAAAGCAGAGATTGGGGAGAGGGGTATAATAAAACACCCAATACCCCCAAAGAAACCAGAGGTTATTTTCTGAGAGGATTTGGGGGAGAGCCAGAAACTAAGAGCTCTAGATTTGGGAATAGGGGCCCGGGGTTAGAGAGGCAGACCTTGCCTTAAGTCTCTGGAAGAGACTAACTTAAAAAGTGTAGTTTCCCGAAGCTTCTGAGAGGAAAGCTAAGGAAATAATAGGCCCCAAAGAACCTCCCTCTCCTTGCCAACCCCAAAGCAGAATCAGTGAGAGGACTGTTTCCACCAACTCCCTTCATCCCTAGGTGGAAGACAGGGAGAAACCTGAAATTTACCAGATAGGAAAAGCCAAAAAAGGCAGGATACCTTTATTATTCCCCCCTTGGGAAGATAAGCAGATGGTGAAGGTACAGGGAAAGACCAAAGGGAAAAACTGAAGTGCCCTTTTAACCTCGAGTACTGCCCACAGGGAGAGCAAGAAAAGAAGGGTAGAGGGTTAGGGTAGAGCATGAAAACATAAAATAAGACTCTGGGGTAAAAAACAGGAAATGAAGTATAAGAAAAAGAAGTATAAGAAAGTCCCAGATATAAAAAACAAAGGGAAAAACTGAAGATCAGACAGAGAAACCGGGGGGTGGAGGGATGGCAGGCGTGTTAGGCTGGGAGCAAGAACAGAGACAGGGAGAGAAAAGTACATGAGAGTGAGACAGAGAAAGAGGAGGACAGTGGAAGACATAACAGAACCACAGTTGAGCATAGAGGAAAGAAAAGCTGCAGGCATCACCTCCAGGATCTTTACCTTGGCCGCTTGGTCAAACAGAGCTCAAGATTTAACTAGCGCGCCCAGGGCCCATGCTGCAGGTGGGCCACCGGCTGGCTCCTGGCTGGGGTGTCCCGGCCCGGATGCCGCACCCCCGCGGGACTCCGCGGTGGGGGCCCTGTCTGACTAACTGCCTGAGCAATCACATTCAGCTAAACTGCTGCATTGTGCACAGCAGTGCCCTGTCTGTCTGCCTGGCCGGGGCAGTGCAGCTCAGCCCAGGGGCTCATGTATGGGCTGGGTATGGTGGGGGTGGAGGTGGGTTTGCTCCGAGCTCCGTCGATGAGCGGGTGTAGTTCCCAGTTCTGGCTCTTTTCAAGGAGGAGGAGCAGAAAGAGGATGAGGAGGAGGAGCAGGAAGGGGGGAAAAGATGGTTGATTAAAATTAAAACATCCACAAAAAGAAAAAAATTAAAATTCTTTTCTGTCAAATGACCCTGAGATCTTTGCTTTTCTTGTCTGGATTCACTCGTTGCTTTTAGGACACCACAGCCACACAGGGTCCCGGCGATCAGGAATGACAATGACCCAAATCCAGCAAGTGGGTAGCAGTGTGTCTGCTGCCCCAAGGGAATGGGTGGCTCTGCAGCTGCCTGGAGGTGTCCCACTGACTGAGGACAGTGGGGAAGGGAGATGGATAGGGGGCTGTGGCAGACACTGAAGTGAGGAGGAGAACCCATCAGCCAAGGCTGTTGTAATTCCCATCCCCCACCCCATCCCAGGAAGTTCTGGATTGGGGAAAATGGGAAAAGGACAGGGCTGCAAGCTCCACTGGCAGGACCAGGGGAAACATGCCAGGGAAAAGACCACAAGAAAGTGGGGCACTCACCATTCCTCGTCCTTATGAGCCAGGAAGAAATCCTGCATCTGCTGCCTCCGAAAATCCAGCTTGTAGTCATTATAGCGCTTAACTGCCTCTGTCTCATCCACAGAGTCATCCAACGATAGGAGAAACTCCTTGAAGGTTTTCATTACCGGTGGTGGCACACCCAAGTCAATCTCTGCAATGCTACCCAGCCTGGAGGGTGGGGAGATGGTCAGGAAGTCTTGGTTTTAGGGGAAAAGGTTGGAGGCTGGAGAGGTCAAGGTAGCCAGCTGCCCCCCTTCCTTTGCCCACATGGACCTCACCCCAGCACCAACTGTTACTACCCCCACAGGCACTCTGTGTATCTAACCCACTTCCTGACGCAGTCTTCAGCAACCCAAATCATTCCCCAAGCCCAACAATTCCCTTCTCCCAAGAATCCTAGAACCGCAGGTCTTTACCTGGCCTGGATAGGCAGGACATGATGCTGCATGATGTGGACATCTGGGTGGCCCCAGGGCTGAGGGGGGCCATAAGTTGGGCCCCCACCACCCCCAGCATAGGGCATCTCATAGCCACTGTGGTATGGGTCAGAGCTGTGCTCATCCCTGAGGGTGGGGGACACAAAAGTCAGACAGAGGAGAAAATCATCTCTCCGGAACATAAAGGAGGATGGGACAGAGGGAGAGACATGGAATGTGGTCTCTCACCCAAGGGTTTAAAAAGGACAAAAAAATAAAAATGGGTTTATAAGAAGTTCGAGAAAAGGAAATGACAAAGTTCTCAGCAGAAGTGAGGGAAGATAGAGAAACTGTTGCCATCTCACCAGTCTCGCCTCATGCGCTTCTGTGGGGGGCTGAGCTCATGGCGGGGAGGAGAGAAGCGTTCTCGCCGATTCCTGTCATAGTCACGATATTCACCCCGACTGCGGCGCTCCCGGCCACGGTCCCACTCTCTGGAGACAAGTAACAGTAAGACACAGTTGGATATCCCAAGGTCACACTCCTGAACAGGCCATTCCAATCCAGACTAAAGTCTGAGACACCAGACTAAAGCCAAAAATTATAAAACTACTTGCTAAACAGAAAAAGACTCTTGCCTACTTCCATCACTTCAGCTATTACCCACAAACTAATAGCTCTCAATTCTCTTTCTTCCAGCCTGGCCTTCTTCCTGAATGCCAGACCAATATCAATAATCCCCTAAAAGAGATCTGGGGGAGATTAAAGATCAACCGAAGGACTTGTATACATGCATATAAGTACAACCAATGGACACAAAACTCTGGGGAGGGAGGGTATGTACGGGAATGGGGGGTATTGATATATGTACAAAAATAATAATTTAATTAAAAAAATGTAAAAAGTAAAAAAAAAAAAGTTTTAACTTTAAAGAAAAAATAATAATCCCGGCCTAAAAGATGGCCATTGTCACCTTAAATTCAATATGTCAGAATTCAGCCTATTATTTCCATCATTATGGGACCAAACTTATTTCCCCCTCCTGTTTCCCATGCTCGGCATTATCAATATATTAGAGGCCCGATGCACAAAATTCATGCACTTGGGGGGGGGGGGGCCCCTAGCCTGGCCTGCATCCTCTTGCAGTCCAGAAGCACTTGGAGGATGTCTGACTGACAGCTTAGGCTGGCTCCCTGGGGGGTAATGGGCATAAGCCATCAGTCGGACTCCTTAGCACTGCCACAGAGGTGGGAGAGGCTCCTACCACTGCCACTGCACTCACCAGCCATGAACCAGCCTTCTGGCTAAGCAGCACAGCCCCTGTGGGAGCACACTGACCACCAAGGGGCAACTCCTGCATTTAGCGTCTGCCCTCTGGTGGTCAGTGCATGCCATAGCAACCAGTCATTCCACCATTTGGTCGACTGGCATGTTAGCCTTTTATTACATAAGATTACCATGTATCAGTTATCAAGTATCACCCTAACCATGACTTTATTGGTTTGTTAATCCTATGCCTCAAAGCCTATCAAAGCTGCCCTCTTGCTTGTCATCCCTAGGTAATTTCTCTTCTGAGTGCAGCATGGGTTCTGCTTACCTGCCTCTGGTCTCTCCCCCCTCCTCTACAGTCAGTGATCTTTCTCAAATATAAATCTAATCATGCCATATCCTTGCTTAAATGCCAGTACATAACGTTGTTTAAAACCTTGGTTCCTAGCTGTCATCCTAGACTCTCCACCAGTCATTAGTATCCCATCCCCATCACAACAAAATGTCCTTTGCTTTAGCCCAGGTTTTTCAAACTTCTTGGTCTTAGGACACCCTCACACTCTTAAAAATTATTAAATATCAAAAAAAAATTTTGCTTACATGGATTTAATCCAGGGGTCCTCAAACTTTTTAAAGTGGGGGCCAGATCACGGTCCCTCAGAGAGCTGGAGGGCCGGACTATATGAACTACTAATTCCTACTGTAACACCTCGGCTGCGCTCACTGCCCAAAAAACCTGGCGGGCCGGATCAGACTCCTCTGTGAGCCGCATGTGGCCCGCGGGCCGTAGTTTGAAGACCCCTGATTTAATCTATCAATACTGTATTCAAAATAAGAACAGAAAAATACCTATTTAATTTGAAGTTGTATATTAACATGTTATAGATTTTTATTAACAAACTAAAGGCCCGGTGCACGAGATTCATGTCCTGGGGGGAACAGGGGGTCCCTCAGCCTGGCCTGTGCCCTCTCGCAGTCCGGGACCCCTGGGCAGACATCCCACTTGCAGTCCAGAACCCCTTGCTTCTTACTACCCGTATGCAGTGGCAGTGTGCTGCGCTCGCCAGCCTTGAGCCCAGCTTTTGGCTGAGTGGCACTCCCTCTGTGGGAGTGCACTGACTACCAAGGGGCAGCCTGGTGGTCAGTGCGCATCATAGCACCTGGTCGTTCTGCAGTTCGATTTGCATATTATGCTTTTATTTTAAAGGACTAGAGGCCTGGTGCATGAAATTCATGTATTAGGGGGGTGTCCCTCAGCCAAACCTGCACCCTCTCCAATCTGGGACCCCTCGGAGGTGTCAGCAGTCGGACATCCCTCTCATAATACAGGACTCCTGGCTCCTAACCACTTGCCTGCCAACCTAATCACCCCCTAAGCACTCCCCTGCAAGCCTGATCAATGCCTAACTGCTCCCCTGCCAGCCCAATCACCCCCAATCCTCTCTGCTGCTGGCCCAGTAACCCCCAACTGCCCTCCCCTGCAGGGCTGGTTGCCCCCAATGCCTTCCCCTGCCAGCCCAATCACCCCTAACTGCCCTCCCCTGCTGGCCTGATCACCCACAACTACCTCCCCTGCTGACCATCTTGTGCAAGGGTATGAGGGTCAATTTGCGTATTACCCTTTTATTAGTATAGACGGCTATTTTACAAAAAAATATCGGTGAGAAAAGTGTCCTAGTTTTTACAATTAAAAATCTTTTCAAGGCCTGCTTTAACAGACAGCTAGATTCTCATATTTGCTTCTATATTTAATCTTTTGTGATATGTTGTTTGCTTGAAAAATATGAAGAAACCCTGCTCAGGTGGCTCAGCTAAATGGAGTATCGGCCGAAACTGGTTTGGCTCAGTGGATAGAGCATCGGCCTGCAGACTGAAAGGTCCCAGGTTCGATTCCGGTCAAGGGCATGAACCTTGGTTGCGGGCACATCCCCAGTAGGGGGTGTGCAAGAGGCAGCTGATCGATGGTTCTCTCTCATCGATGTTTCTAACTCTCTATCCCTCTCTCTTCCTCTCTGTAAAAAATCAATAAAATATATTTAAATTTAAAAAAAAAATGAAGTATCGTTCCCATATTCCAAATAGCTGTGGGTTCCATCCCGTCAGGGTATATATGGCAGGCAACTGATCCATGTTTCTCTCTTTTCCTCTCACCCTCTTTTAAAAAAAAAAATCAATAAAAACATATTTATTTTTTTTAAAAAGGGAATACTTTAATAGCCTTTTCAGATAATTGGGAATATTATTTGGTTCCACCCAAAACTTGACAAGAGGTAGTTTGTTACATTAAAATCTATTTTTCTACCTTGATCTTTAAATAGATCTTGACACATCTCCTTAGATAATATCAAAATATTAATTCATTAGTATCACTATCTCCTCAGAAAACACTTTAAATAGAGGGAAGCTGTCAAGTTCACATGGGTAGATACAAGTTTTCCAAAACTTGTTTTCACTGGAAAGTTACACTTCCTCATTGTCAACAAAAGTGACAATTTTCTTTGAAGTAACAAATTGTTTTCAATAAAATTTCTGCCAAACACCCAAATATGATAACCAATTTTGATACTCTTTTCATTCAGATTTTTAAAAATATATTTTTATTGATTTCAGAGAGGAAGGAGAGGAAGAGAGAGAGAAACATCAATGATGAGAGAGAATCATTGACCAACTGCCTCCTAAACACCCCCTAATGGGGATTAAGCCTGCAACCCATACATGTGCTCTGACCAGGAATCAAACTGGGATCTCCTGGTTCGTAGGTTGATGCTCAACCATTGAGACACACCAGCTGGGCTCATTCAGGTTCTTAAAAAACTAAAAAACAAAAACAAAAACAAGCCCTAGCCCATTTGGCTTAGCAGATAGAAATTCAGCCTGTGGACTGAAGGGTCCCAGGTTTGATCCCAGACGAGGGTACATGCCTAGGTTGTGGACTCAAGCCCTGGTTGGGGGCATGCAGGAGGCAGCGAAACAATAATTCTCATCATTGATGTTTCTCTCTCTCTCTCCCTTTCTTTTCCTCTCTGAAATAAATACCTATTTTTAAAAAAAAGAAAAAAAAGAAAAAGACCTGTTATTCAGCTCAGTTTAACCCCACAATGCTTTTCCTCAAGATGATCACTTTAGAAATATTTAAAGTGATGAATAGCAAGAACCTACAGCCAAAAATAATTTACCCAGCAAAGCTATCACTCAGAATCGAAGCCCAGATAAAAAGCTTCACTAATAAAAAAAAAAAAGCTAAAGGAGTTCATCATTGCCAAACCAGTATTATATGAATTGCTGAAGGGGGTTCTTTCGGAAGAGAAAGTAAATAAAGATAAAAACTATGAACAACAAATATGTAACTATCAACAAGTGAATCTAAAAACTAAGGGAATTTAAAAAATCTGATGAACAATATTAACTGGTGAATATAACAGAATCAGAGGTATGGAAGGGGAGTGAACTGACGATTCTCCGGGAAAAGGGGAAAGGGGGGTGTGGGAAGAGACTGAACATAAACTGTGCACCTATGGATGAGGACAATGGGGGATGGGGAAAGGGCAGAGGGTGGGGTGGGAACTTGGTGAAGGGGAGCAATGGAGTGGGGGCAGAAATGAGGAACATTTGTAATAATATGAACAATAAAGATTTATTTTTTTATGCCGAGACCGGTTTGGCTCAATGGATAGAGCGTCGACTTGGGGACTGAAGGACCCGGGTTCGATTCCGGTCAAGGGCATGTACCTTGGTTGCGGGCATATCCCCAGTGGGGGGTGTGCAAGAGGCAGCTGATCGATGACTCTCTCTCATCGATGTTTCTAGCTTTCTATCTCTCTCCCTTCCTCTCTGTACAAAATCAATAAAATATATTTAAAAAAAAAAAAAAAAAAAAAGATTTATTTTTTTTAAAAAAAAGATAACCACTTTACTCCTATATGCATACTTCCCATTTGTCATGAGTATTAAAAAATGTATATGCAAGAATCCAATTTAATAAAAGTTTAAGGACATTAAGTGAAAGTGGTCTGGTTTGTTTGTTTTTATGTTTGGTGTCACTGCCTTGATTTGTGCTAAGGCACCAGCAGTCTTACCTACCATTACTATAGCACCAGCAGTGCAAATGTCAATACAGTGAAAATGACAATACTTATTTAGTATTACAGTACTATAAAAATAGTTGTATTTAATCTCACACACACCCTAGGGTCTGTGGACAACATTTTGAGAACCACGACTCGAAAAAAACTAGAATATCTGCTCTTTTCTGCACCCATTATATCCACAATTCAAAGCTGTTCACACCACATATGTCTGGGGAATTCCCACTCATCTTCCCGTCTTGCTATAAGCATTACTTTCCTGTAGCTCTCCCCAATACACCACCTCCACCACTGTTCCTCTCCCTTAAAAGATGTTCCTTCAATGCTTGCCATTTTTCTGATGATCTCTCATACATACTCATTTGTAGCATACGCCCCAGAACATTTTGCACCCCCAAGACTGTAAGTTCCTTAAGGGCAATATAGGCCAGTATGTCTCTGCAGTTAAGCAGTGACCCAGGAACCAAGAAGATACCGGACTGGATCACCAGGAAGGGTGTGTGCAGGAGGCAGCCATAATGTTCCTCTCTCATAAATGTTCCTATCTCTCTAAAATATCAACCTTTTAAACACCGTATTTAAAATAAATAAAAAACTACATCTTATTCATCTTCAAAATCCTCTTTCTTAGAAAATACCAAAGAAAACAAAGTGTCAGAGTCTCTACAGTGAAGAGATGTCTCCATAGTGAAGATGTTCCTTCAACGGTTGCCATCTTTATGATGATATGATGATGATGATGATGACGATGATGATGGACTGAATGATTTGTTATCACAATAAGTGAGCAAAAACTTTTTTTTCTGGTAGTGTTTGCAAATGGAGCCACTGCCATCAGCTGATTAGATATTGGTGGCACCTCTTATATTAAAAAACAAATCTTCCAGTTTCTCTTCATCTTGATTGTTTTTGAAATCACATCACATGTTTCTTAATGAAAGCACCCCAACTATAATTAACTCAAGAATATCCCAGAGAGCCGAAACCGGTTTGGCTCAGTGGTAGAGCGTCGGTCTGCGGACTGAAAGGTCCCGGGTTCAATTCTGGTCAAGGGCATGTACCTTGGTTGCGGGCACATCCCCAGTAGGGGGTGTGTAAGAGGCAGCTGGTCGATGTTTCTCTCTCATTGGCGTTTCTAGCTCTCTATCTCTCTCCCTTCCTCTCTGTAAAAAATCAATAAAATATATTTAAAAAAAAAAAAAAAAAAAGGAATATCCCAGAGAGCTAATCACTCTCGAATCAGACCTAATCCCGTCACAGCCGAACTCAACCATCACTGTCCAAGGATCTTTCTGATTTTTAGGCAAGACAACCACAAGAAATTGAATCATGTTTCTGCCAGGGAACTGGTCTGACCACCTCTCCACTCAAAACAATTCCATACTACTTTGTTTGAATCAATCTTCTTTGAATTACATTTATAAATACTGCTTTTACTGCTTTTCCATACTCAAACTCTCTTAATTCTATTGCTTTGATCTTGTGGATATTTCAATAATCTTTGGCCAATAGCAAATAGGTTTAACGAACCACATGAAACAATCAAGTATGCAGGATTTCACAGTTTGCCCTTATAAAATTAGCGAGGAAATGCAATGAGGGTGGAGTGCAGCAGCAGGAGACGGGGGACAAAACTGAGGAAAAGTGTCTTACCGGTCATTCCAGTCGTCCCCTCGACGTCTCTCATCTCTTTCCCGCGAACGGTCATAGTCGCTGCGCTCTCTCCTGAACTTGTCCCTGCGTCTTCGGTCGTACTCGTCATCACTGTCACCCATGGCGCGGTCTGAGGCGGCCTGGGGCCCAGAGAGGGGTGCTCAGGGGTGTTGGACAATGACGAGATGACAAGCTCGCCCCTCTGGAGCTGCACACCCGCCTCTCCCCGCAAATGCCAGCCTTCCGCCGTCCCCCGCCATCCTATCTTCTTCCCCGGCGGGTGGACCGCCCCCACACTCCACTCCCACGCCCCCCTCCCGCCTGGCTCTCCCGCCCATCCCCATTGGGCGCCGGTCCCTCCCTCCGGCCTCAGCTCCTCAGCTCCCAGGCCCCTCCCATCCCCCCACCTGGGAGGGTCGCGACCGTTAGTCTCGCACTCCGACGTACTGGTTCTCTGGGAGACCTGCGCCCGCCCCTCGCCTCGGGCGCGCGGACAGGACCGGGGAGAGGGGGATACGGGCTCTCAGCTCCGGGGCCGAGGAGGCGCGATGAGTGTGGGGCGGTCGAAGATTGAGCGGTCGGCGCGCGCTGCTCGCGCAGCGCCTGCGTCACTCGCGGAACTGCACCTCGAACTACAAACTACTACCTGAGCGGCCCTAACTGGAACCAAACCAGAGAGGGAAAGGCAGGGTGCACAGGGGGATGATGGGAAAGTACGGGGAAACTGGGAAACCTCGCGATATTTCCGGGGCGGGATCTGCGTAAACGTAAGGAACTACGGAGGGTGGGCTGGGCCAAGCGTAGCCTGAGGAGGGCGGTAGAGTCCTTTGGACGTGGAGGAGCGCTTCCTCAGGCCGAGGTCGAAGGTCGCACTCACCCGGAAGTGTCTGGTTCTGGACCGTAGGCATTAGCCCGCCTTCAATTTGCTCTGAGTATTTCAAGACGTCGGAGTGGTTCACCACTCCCCTCGCGTGGGGCAGGGGCTTGAGGAATGCGGGTGTTCAGCGGGGTAGGGCAACCATTTTAAGCATTTCCCACCATTTTGTGCTCCCACCCGAGAACCAGCTTTTATTAGTGCCTAGTATGCGCTACCTGCAAAACCCATTATTCCCACTCTTCTTCGGCAAAGGTGCCCCTTTTGTAAGTAATACTGTCAAATCTCAGTCTCATCCCCAACTAGTACTTTCATGACAGAGTTTGTAGATTGAGATCTTGATCAACAGGCATTATCTAGCTTGCCCCAGAGTAAATGCACCGTCACCCCAGGAGTAACATCTAGTCAGTGGGTTGTTTGGTGAGTGTGAAGATTTCATAGGAAATGCTGCCTCCCTGCAGCATACTGCTGCCTTACTCCCAGCACTGAGAGGAGGGCTGTCTTTACAGCAAACTACATTAAAAAGAGTGTATACAGCCCAGCCTGCATGGCTCGGTGGTTGAGTATTGACCTATGAACCAGAAGGTCACAGTTCGATTGCCAGTTAGGGCACATGCCTGGGTTGCTGGCTTGATCCCCGGTGTAGGGTGTGCAGAAGGCAGCCAATCAATGATTCTCTCGTCATTGATATTTCTCTCTTCCTCTCTTTGAAATCAATAAAGAAAATTTTATGTGTGTGTGTGTGTGTGTGTGTGTGTGTACAATCAACCCTTGGTGTACTTTGGTATCTGCAGGGAATCGATTACAGGACCCCCAGGGTACCAAAATCTTCAGATGCTTAAGTCCCTTATACAAAATGGCATAGTGTTTGCATATAACCTGTACACATCTTCCTATATACTTTAAGTCATCTCTAGATTATGTATAATGTCTAATACAATGTAAATGCTATGTATATAGTTCTTATACTATTTAGGGAATAATGACAAGGGGGGAAAAACTCTACGTGTTCAGTACCAGATGCAACCATGGTAGCCCTAACCACATAGTACACGTTAGCTAAATGTAACTGTTTTTAAAAATATATTTTATTGCCCTAGCCGGTTTGGCTCAGTGGATAAAACATTGGCCTGCAGACTCAAGGGTCCCAGGTTCAATTCTGGTCAAGGGCATGTACCTTGGTTGTGGGCACATCCCCAGGGGGCGGTGTGCAGGAGGCAGCTGATCGATGCTTCTCTCTCATCGATGTTTCTGACTCTCTGTCCCTCTCCCTTCCTCTCTGTAAAATCTCAATAAAATATAAAGAAAAAAAGAAAGCTGTCATTTAAAAAAAAAAAAAAAAAAAAAATATATATATATATATATATATACACACACACACACACACACACATATTTTTTTTTATTGGTTTCAGAGAGGAAGGGAGAGAGAAAGATAGAAACATCAATGATGAGAGAGAATCATGGATTGGTTGCCTCCTGTATACCAACACTGGGGATCGAGCCTGCCACCTGGGCATGTACCCTGACTAAGAATTGAACCATGACCTCCTGATTCATAGATCATGCTCAACCACTGAGCCACACCAACCAAGCTAAATGTAACTTTTTTTCTGAATAGTTTCTATCCTCAGTTGATTGAACTCAGAGATATAGAGGGCCAATTATAGCAGAGTTGCAAAAAATTGGACCAGGGTCCAGCTGGTGTGGCTCAGTGCTTGAGTGTCAACCCATGAACCAAGAGGTCACTGGCTGCATTCCTGGTCAGGGCACATGCCCAGGTTTCAGGCTCAATCCCCAGTAGGTGGCATGCAAGAGGCAGCCCATCGATGTTTCTATCTCTCCATACCTATCCCTTCCTCGCTAAAATCAATAGAAACATTTTTTTTTTTTAACAGAACTAAGAAGACCTAGATTCTGCCACTTGGGAACCATGCAGTCTGGGGAAGTCACTTCTCAGCTAAAAATGCGGACAGTCACAACAGTTATGCCTCGTTGGGCTGCTGTGAGAATCAGATGAGACAATAGACTTGAAAGTGTCTTGTAAACTCTTGAGAGATTATTATTTCATCATTGGAGGAGGAGGAGACAGTATTTGGTGGCAGACTAGTAAAAGTAGATGGGAAGGGAGGATGCAGCAGGTGCTTCTGGTAAGACTCAGCAGTCAGTGGTGACGGTGGCTGAGAGCTCCTGGATACGCCAGGCACTGCAGGCCTTGCACAAGATGTGCCCATCAAGGGGGTAGCAGCCCTGACATTCACCCTCAGAGGAGAGCAGCAACCCGCACTCCTGTTAAGAAAGAAGCAACAGCTTTCCACCAGGCCAAGACCTCTGGGTCCTACTACACCCAGCGAGCCTAGAACCCAAGAACTCCTCTTCCCCTGGCCCAGACCCCCTCACCTCACACTTGTAACAGCTAATGTGAAAACTGCGATCCAGAGCAACAATTCGCACCGTCTCCTCCTGACCTGGCTCAGGCATGATGGCCCCACCACACACTGAACATCGTGGAGCAAACTTCCTGGGGTACACAAGAGAACCAAGGGGGTTGTCAAGCCCCAAGGTTCAAGGAGACTAGCAATGGAGCCCAGAGGAGGTGGGGTGCAGGACAGAAGAGGACAGGCCAGGGATGAAAGCGATGTTAACCAGAACACGGCATGGCACGGGTGGGAAGCAGGAGGGGCTGGTCCTGGGACAGGAAGAGATGAGAAAGATCAGAAAGGCAGACATCCTGAGACAAAGGTGGGGGATCTGGCCTGACCTGTGGAAGTCCTCAATGCAGTGGATCTGGCTGGTGGCATCCACCGTGAAAGGAATGCCATCAAGCCCGCGGTGGCACACCACACAGGTGAAGCAGCCAGGGTGGTAGGCCTTCCCCATAGCCCGAAGGATCCGGTCCAGGATGGGCTGAGAGCAGGTGGAGCACTTCTCCAAGGTGGCCTGTTGGGAAGGAGGGCAGGAAGGTTGGAGTCTGGGGAGGACCACGGCAGCCCTACAGGCACCTGCCAGCCCACCCATCTGTTAATTTAGTGAGAGATGGCTTTGAACAGATCTGAGTACAGAACTGCAACTTCTGGGACAAGTTATGTAGCCTCTCTGAGCTTCAATCCCCTTCAGTATATGCCTTACAGTGTTCACACACTCCCTTAACTCTAAAATAAATGCCTCACATTTGTAAGGGGCTGTTGTCCTTCCCCTTCAGCAGCCAGTATTTAGCTGCCTAATTTCTCCCTCCTTGTATATCAGTTTCAAGATGAACTGAACCCGTTCCTCATGGACATCTAGTTGCCACCTTGGATGGAAGCCCCTGCCTCTTCTGCTGGCCCACCCCCCAGTCCCAACCACTCACCACATAGCAGCTCTCACAATACGCCCTCCTCTCCACGGCATAGAAATGCTGGCCCCGAAGCTGGGCACGGCACGTAGAACACACAAAGCAGCCAACGTGAAAGACGCGGTCCAGGGCGACAACCCCGGCCCCATCCCCAACCACGTCTTCTCCACAGCCCCCACATCGGCCTGGGGACAGGGAGGGACAGGGTCAACCTGCATAGGCCAGGAAGCCAGAGCTGGTGTCCCTCTGGCTCTCCGGTCCCCCACCCTTGTCACCCACCCTCAGACTCGGCTCACCGAAGTACTCCCCACTGGGCAGGTGGCTCATGTCATGCACCAGCTTCTTGGTCAGTCTCTCGAGCTCCTCCTCAGGAGGCTGGCTCAGGGGACCCTGGGGGTTGAGAATCAGGAGTTTGGCACTACCTCTAGCTCTCAGTGCTGTCAAAATACCTGAGGGTGACCTTGAAGTTCCACCTAGAAAGCTCATTGGAGCATCCCAGGGTCCAAGGGCATGACTTAAAAAGCTAGTGTGACTCCAGTTCCCCTCCCTCCCGACATTTCCTGACCTGCCCCACACCCCTGGAGGGAGAAAGGTAAGTGCGGAGCTCTGACAATCCAGGTCCCTGACAACCAGGACTTAGAACACCACCCCCGCCACACAATCAGTGTCCAGGTGTCTGAGGACTCCAAATCCCATCCCCGGGGCTTACCTGGTGCCCGTACCCACTTCCTCTTCCAACTCCGAGAGGACTGGAGCTCCCAGCAACCTCCTCTTTACTCCCAAGCCCTGGCTCTCGGTGGCTCCTATAGCCAGCCCCCCAGACGTCACCTCGGCCTGGGAGAGGAAAGTGGGGGCCCAGCAGGGGCCCCGAGGCCTGAGAGGGTCCCCCCCTGGGAGGGCCACAGCCTCTCACGGGCTGTGCCACCTTCACTTGCACAGGAAAGGCGGGGCCGGCAGGAGTGCTGGCGGTAGCATAGGAGGCTGGGGTGGGGCCCCCGTAGGGGGATGCCGGGAGCAGCGGCGGAGGAACACCCCCTCCATTCGGCTTCAGGGAGCCTGAGCCAGGGCGGTAGGCAGAGGGCGGAGGGGGCTCGTAAACCTGGGGAGAAAGGCAGACCAAAAGGGGTGAGCAGGCCATTATGGGACACGCGTCTGTGGAAACCCACCCCCACCCATGTGTGTGTCACCCAGGTGAGGGCTGGTTTCTGACAGGGGCCCACCCTTGAGTGGCTGACAACCCATAAGCTCTGGTGGCCCAACTCCTGAGCTGGTGTGTGCATCGCTTACACAGAGAGAGAGGGCGGGCGGTGGGGGTGTGCAGGGTGTGCAGGGAAGAGATTAGGCTGAGGGAAGGGGGACAAGGGAGAAGGGACAGGGGAAGAACGGGAGGGTCACCTGCCGGTCAGGCCGCCGTGGGGCATGACCTCGACCCCCATCCAGCTCAGCCAACATGTTAGTGAGGGAATCTATCTCAGCATCCAGACTTCCTGGGTGCAGCCGCCCCCGGTCTGGGGGGAGTCCCTGGGGATAGAGCAAAAGCAGGGAGAATGCAATCACATGGCTTCCTCTCCTGCCCAGGGTGCTATGCACACTCCGCCCCCCCGGCCCCCCCAAAAAATCTGGTTCTTACCTGCGAGCGCTGGGGTGCTCCACGGCACCCCACCCAGGCCGGCCCCCGGTCCTCCAATCCCCCGGGGGCCTGGTAACACTGCTCCGGTGGGACGGGGCAAAAACTGACCCTGGGGTGGGGCTGGAGTGCTGGGATGAGTTAAAACAAAGTGAAGATGGGGATGGGGAAGGGGATAAGGGTGACATTTGTGGAGGCTGCCCTCTCGGGTCCCTCTTTCCTCCCCCTTCATCCCACCCACACCCACACCTACACCTGGGATCGGGGAAGGAGACCGGGGGCCGCCGCGAGGGCAGGGTCCCTGGCTCCAGCCCCGCTCGGGGCAGGGACGGCAGGAGCCGGCGGGGCGGGATGCGCTCGGGCTGCCTTACCCGCTCCGTGGGCTGGCGGCGGCCCGGGGGCGCCTCGGGGGAGAGCTCGCCCCGGAGAGGCTCGGGCGGGCTCCGGTTGCCTTGGGGGGAGCCAGGTGGGCCCCGACATGGCCGGGAGCGGGGGCTGCACGCAGCGGTCAGGGTCCCGCGGGGCCCCAGGCCTCCGGCCTGCAGCCCTCCTTCCGTCCCACTCCTCGGCTGGGACTCCAGGAAAGAAACTTTTTCTGGCTTTTGAACGCCCCCTTCCTCCCTAATTTGAGGGAAGGCCACGCCCCCGGTGATGTAAGCACATTCCTGGGGGAGGGTCACGTGGCCCCCCTAGGCTCTAAGCTGCGTCCCTTCCCCCTTCCCTTCTCCCCCTCCCCCAGAGCGGGCCCCCTGCTGCCCAGAAGGGAGGCTTTCCGCTGGAGCCCCAGCCCGGGGACGGCGGGCGGCCTCCGTTCCCACAAGCCGCCCCAGGCTGCCACCGCAAGCCCTGCACGTGGCCTCCTCGCCCTGGGACACTCCAGAGCTCCTCTTTCCCACATGCCCGCCTCACAGACCTCTCCCTCTTCCCGCCCCGCCTACCCAACCCCCACCCCCACCAGCAGGGCTCAGCCACAGCAGTTAGTGTTTTGGTCTTTTATTCAGTTCAGCAGTTAGAAAAATAAAACAGAACAAAAACATCACAACCTCAGGGGGTCAGTGAGTCTGTCAGGTGAGGGAGAGACTGAGGTAGCCTAGAGTCTCGAGCAGAGACCTAGCCCCCATCAAGGCACCGGTGAGGGGAAGGAGGGGGCAGAGCTGACTCCCTCCCCTGGCGTGGCAGGGACGCCGCCCTGCGTAAATTAGTGCATCAGGGCCCCTCTCCTAGAGACCCAGAGCTGCCCTAGCCCAGGATCCCCTAACGCCTCCGCCTGGCCATGTGTCCCACGTTCAGGGCAGGCAGGAGGCAGCCCGTCCCCTCCTCGTCTGCTACGAAGGTGGGCTGCCAGACTGGCCACTCTATTCCGGAACGAGGCATCAGAGATCAGTGCAAGTGACAGGAGTGACACCATGAATGAGCAGCGTGGGGCCCAGATCTCGGCTCAGAATCTCCAGCAGTGCCAGGTAGTGGGGGTATCGGGCGGGATCAGCAGGTGGCCGTGGCAAGTACAGAAAGGTGAGAGCCGTGGTGGGCCCCTCCTCGCCATCCCCACCCTCGGGCCCACCGGGGCCTCCTCTGCCGCGCCCTTGCTGGGCCCGAACCAGGCAATTGGCGCTGCATGCCAGGGCCTCTGCCTCAGAGTCTCCACGCCTGCTGTTCACAAAGTCCCCTTCCTCCTCCTCCTCGGGCTCTCCGGACCCAGCCCCATCACCCCACACCACCTCCTGCACCTCCGCCCGGATCCTCAGCTGGCTCAGCAGTGCCCGAAGGCGCCCCTCAGCAGCCCCGGGGGCCTCTTGAGGCCCAAGGCACAGGAAGATCCGGAGCCGGGCACTGTGCCAAGCAGGTACCATGCCCAAGATGGTTGCCATCTGCAGCAGGAAGAGGCCACAGACGTCCACGTAGCCCGGGCCACCCCGAGGCCGCAGCAGGTTGAGGGGCCACACGTCCACATGATGCTGCTGAGAGCTACTGCCAGACCCCCGGCTCAGCCGCTCAGGGGGCAGGGCCCCACAGGCCCGTGCCAGAACCACATTCTTGTTCATCTTGAGGGCGTCTACCACTGTGGCCACGTAGTCCTGAGGACTTAGAGAGCGGGGGCTCCCAGGAGCCCGGGGTGGAGGGAACAGGGTGCTCAGGGCTGGGGACCCGCCCTCCTGGGTACCATCAGCAGGCTCAGAGAAAGCCGGGTCTGTCAGGAAGTGATCCTGGGGTACAGCATCATCGTAGAAACCCAGGACCAACGTGTTGGGCTTCATGCCACCTGGGGGCAGAGAGGGGGAGGCAGGAACAAAGCAACAGGAATTAGACTCACCGGCCGAGTGTATAGCACGCCATACGCGTTCACTCATACCTGCTGATGGCAACACCGGGTGTGACATTTGTTTGTGCTGTGCTTGGGTTCTTAAGGCAACATTATGCAGGTTTGCATAATGAGTTTTAGTTTTCCCAAACACTTTCTCATGCATTTATTTGATTCATCTCCATGACTAATCCCCACATTTAAATGGGCTAAGTTTCACCTTAGGATTCTTTTAACTAACGAGCACTTTCAGTGGCAGTGAGATGCATTCACTCCAAGCCTCTAGCGACACACATTTTTCATGATGGGCAGTGAGAGTGTGACTCCACTGGGCAGACGGGACCCCTGAGTAGTCAAGCTGATGGCCTCGATATCCGAGGAAAACGGCTTGCAGACTCTGCTGGGGGATACTTTGCTGCACTATCTGTTTCCCTAATGATCGCATGTCCAAAACATGATCCCCGGGAAAGGGACAGCTGCCTTCTGCATGCTAACCAGGGCCATATCCTGTTGAAAGCACTTTGTATTTTATTTAACCCATCAATCCTTGAAGCAATGCTATTTCATAGGGGCTATTTACTCGCTCCCTTTATAAATAAGGAAACCGAGGCACAGAGCCCTGAAGTCACCTGCCCAAAGATTCGTGGCTGGTAGACACACAACTAACTCACTCAGCACCAGAGCCCATTCTCTGAGCCCCTGGGCTGGTGTGCATACCAACCACAATGCCCCAAGTCCCTGCCAACAGCTCCTGGTTTTTTATTTTTGAACAACCAGTGTGGAATCAGATAATTCCCCACCCTCCCCTCCCCCCTTAAAGAGGGCCGACTCTGAGATCTCTCCTAAGATCCTTTCTCTTGAAAACAAATGGGTTGCCAGGAGAATTTGTTTAAAGGAAATCATTTTGCTTTTATTTGAATCACTTTCTGCAGGATAAATTTCCTAAAAGTAGGTCTCTTGCTTGGCACAGGTTTCCCCACAAAAGAGATCAGGCCCTCAGATGCTCCAGGGTCTATCTCATAATGCCTGATAGCATCCCAAAACACCTCAACACCTGAACTCTGGCTGATCTTACTAGTCACATCAAACTAGTCACACCCCCTCTTGAGCATTTGCCAGGGTTCTGATTTACACCCAACAGGGCAATGTCCAACACTTGATCATTAGCCAGGTTCTGAGTGGAGAAGGAATCATGCACTCAGAGGGGGCACAGAGGCCAGTGCCAAGATTAAGAAAAAAGGAGGCAGCTGAGCACGGATTTGGAGGAGGCTGGGGTGCAAGGCCAGAGGCCTCAGCACTACAACAATCACAAGCTGGGAATCTCCCACTCCACCCAAAAGCATCGGCCGCACACACCCTCCGAATCTCTGTGGAGGCCATGTTACAGACCTCCCGACTGCTCCACCCCTTTCAAGGCCCAGCTGAGATACTATCTCATTAAAAACCCTTGGCTGGCCACATAAGGGCACACTGGTCTTCCTCTCTCTGGACTCAGGTGGTTAGAAACCAGCTGTCACGGATTTGGTGGGGCAGCCCCAGCTTCAAATAATACTCCCTTTGTCCCCGGAAATACAAATCCAGGCTCCTTGTCTTCAGAGCCTGGGCCCCGATTTTTGGATCAGAAAAAAAAAAAAATGTGTCACCCAACTCTAGTCCTTAAGCGTCTCTTCCAAGACCCGGTCACATACTATCTTATTATCTTTGAGTGCCACATCTTATCTGCATTAGATTGTAGGTTCATTTTGGGGTTTGCGGTCTGTAGTTTCCTCTCTCGGGTGGTGGAGGGGAGGGAAGCAGAGACTGAAAGGGGCCACAGAGGGGTCCGAGGGGACCCAGGGAGGAGAAGCTCACCGAGGCCTGAGATCCGCAGCAGGTGCTGAGCCCCCTGGCGCACAGAGGGCGAGAGGGTGAGGTCCACAAAGGCTTTCACTTGGGCCCGGTCCACAAGGCTCAGCCACGCCCCATACTGCGGCTGCACAGGGTCCGAGGGCAGGCAGTCTACGAAGAAGGAAGGCAGCAAATGGGGGCCAAACTCAGGTTCTTTATCCTAGAGTCCAAACCCCATGTACGCAGAAGAAGAAGTTTGGGCAGGGCCGTGTGCTGGGTGGAAGGGTCATCTGGGGAGAAGCACGAGGCCTCTGGGACTCAAAGAATAACGAGAAGCAAAGGAGAAGTGGAGGGCAGCTCACCGAGGTCCCCCAGCGTGACGTGGCCTAGCACGTAGAGGCCTCCCTTCTTGAGCTGGTTGGCCAACCGAAGCAGAGGCAGGGCGCCCCGGGGGTTCCCCACCAGGAGCAGCAGCTGGGGTCTCCAGAATTTCACGTGGTCCTTCCGCACGTCCAGCCGAAGCAGGTATTTACGCACCTGGGGAAGGGGTGGGGGGTGGGGGAGGGGAGGAAGGACTCAGCTGGGCAGCCCTCACTCAGTGCCTACCAGACAGGACCCCCGGCTCTAGCCGAGGGAAGAGGAAGCTCTTTGTAGGGTGGGCTCTCCCAGACTGCCTCCTCCCCTCCCCACCCTCCTCTGAGATCCCCCAACCTGGTGAAAAAGCAAGGCCTGGCTGACGTAGCCCCAGCTGCTGGGGCCGCCTCGAGCTGTGAGCAGGGCGCAAAGCAGGCCCATGAGCAGCAGGGAGCCGCCTGCGGCCCCAGGGCTGATGAGAAACATCATGAGGAGGCAGGAGGCTACCCCCAGCAAGCAGGTGTGCCAGGAGAACAGGCTGAAGGTGGGGCTGCAGGTGGACAGAGAAAAGGAAGGACACTCAGGGCCAGCCCTGAACACCAGGCCACTCCGTTCCATCCCCAGATTTACCCCCCCCCCCCCCCCCCCGTTGGTCTGAGTCCTTCCTATTCTTCCTCTTTTTCAGGGGACACAGGCAATCTCTCACCGGAAGTTGGGGGCTGAGGCCCACTCCAGGCTCAGGCAGGACAGGTCCACTGCAGCATAGGCCACCAAGTAGAAGACAGTAACCACAGCAGCCAGTGTGTTCAGCTTCCCAGCGAGGAGCACCAGCTGGACAAGGACCAGAAGGCTGGGCATTTGAGCTACTCCCCACCATGACCTACTCCCCATCAAATGCCAATGCATCCTGCCTTGTCATGTATATCTCCCAGCCCACAACGTAGCTCCTCCTGATCCTGCACACACACCCAGCGAGGGCTTGGGGTGAGGGGAAGGGCAGGCTAAAGAGAAAGGCTTACCTGTACTAGGGCCCATGAATAGAGCACGGCTCCCCAGGGGTTCCCCCCTTGGGACACCACCTTGGCTGGTGCCAAAATCATTCCTGTGCAAACAGAAAAGCAGCAGCACATTAGCCTGGGCCAAGCACAGACTGAGACAGACACAGAGGGCATGCTCCGAGCTGGGCAAGGAGGCAGGGGACAGCGCACCAAAGAGGTCGTCCTGGGCCAGGGCGTGGAGGATGCGGGAGGCACCAATAAGGGAGCTCATGGAGGCCGAGATGGATGTGGCATAGATGCCGATCAACACCAGTGGGGGCCACAGGCTGATGGCACGAAAGAACCCGTAATCCTCCTGCAGCAGGGTCCTTCAGGAAGGGCAAGAGGAAGACATGGAAGAGAAATGTGCAGCCATCTGGGGTCCTTGTGAGAAAAGCACTCACCACACTGTGTGGGTGGGGTTAAGAGGCCAGGGTTCTCAACTGATCCAGCTCCTATCTCAAGGACCACAGGAATAGATCGAGTGTGCCGGGGGATAGACTTGACATTCATTGGTTATTGTTGGGCTGCAGTGTATGAACAAGGAGCCAACTGTTCATGGAATTTGACTGGAAAGGCATTCCCCACCCTCAAACCAAGTGCTTATAACAGTACCAGCCACATGGCAAATGCTGGCTGCGGGTTATCTATCAGCACTTAGCCAACCCTCCCATTGGCGGCAGCAGCAGCTCAATCTCTCTCCCTTGGGAGAAACAGTTCCCATTTTCCCATTTACCCCAACAGCTTGGGTATCTGTTCCCCAGCCTGTGCTCTCTTTGGCGATCCAGGTGCATCAACCTTGTCCCAACAACCCCCTCACTCCCTAGAGGGCCAGGCTCCCCCCCTCCCCAGGCACCTGTCACAGGTAAAGCTGGAGAGGAAGAAAAGCAGGATGTAGATGAAAAAGGTGTAGGCAACAGCCACAATGGTGCCCAGAGGAATTGCCCGGCTGGGGTCCTTCAGCTCCCCTGGAGGGAGGGGAGCAGAGGGAGAGAGATCAGCCTTTCACCATCCACTACATCCCTGAGTCCCCCATACCCAGGTAGGGGCACAGGGTGGTAGCCCCACACCCCCAAGAGGCTGTAGGCAGGGTCTCACCAGACATGTTAGCCCCAGCCATGATGCCTGTGCAGCCATTAAAGAGGACGGCAAAAACGCTGGCGAAGGTCATCATGGCCCCGGTGGTGTAGTCCTTTGCGTAGCCAGCTGAGAAAGGATTGTTCCCAGGGAGGAGGTGTTACCATCCCTCCCTGATCCAGGCGTCTTGGCCCTGCCCCCCAACCCTCACATTCCACAACCCCATTTTCCCCCACCAAACTCACCAAGACCCCACCCCTGACCCATCATGGCCTGGCTCAGCTCCTCATCACCTCCTACTCCCGGATACACAGTTCCTCCCTCCAGGCCTTATCCATGCTCTTTCTTGAGACACCTTCCTTCCGGCACCTACCTGAATTCCCCAGCCTACCTCAGGACCCCCTCCAGCTCCACCTGCTCCCATCTCCCCAGCCATACTCCCATCTGGCTCCTCTGGCTCCTCTGTGATTCTTGTCTGCTTGAATCACAGGCAGTCTATTATGCTACTTAATTGTTTCCTGAATGTACATCTTATCTCTCCAACCAAACAAGTTCCTCTAAGGCAGTGACAGCCTTGCGGTCAACTCTCGCGGCCTGCTGGGCCAAACACACAGCAGCCAACACACACCGAGCAGATCTTCTTTAAACTGCTCTGCTCCGAGGCCCAATCTTCTGCCCCCGATTATCTACCACATCTGACCTCATGCAGGGATTCCCACACATGCCAGCCCCAGCACCCAGGAGCCCAGCTTACCGCCCAAGTTGGCCTTCAGGGTGCTGCTGTTGAAGCCGGTGAAGTGGCCAACCTGAGGTGGCAGGGAGGAGCCATTGGGGCCAGGGCGAGGGGTCAACTGGATGACCCTGGGCCCCACAGCCACAAAGCTGACCAGCACTGAGGCCAAGGAACCAGACACCAGGAGGAAGGTGAGGAAGGAGGCTCGGGCGTAGAGGCCAGCCCCCAGCGTGCAGACCCCACCCACCAGGCCTAGAAGCAAGGTGCCATAAAGCAAACTCCAGCCGTAGCCCTGGGGCAGGACTCGGAGCCCACTGGACCCTGTGGCATCTGCAGAGGAAGAAACAGAGTTAGAAGGCCAGGCCCCTTGGAGGGACCCTAACCATGACACAAAGCAGGAATAGACCCCCCTCTTTGGCCCACCTATCCTCAGGCCATCTTCCCTGTTCCCTCGCTGAACCGAATCCCAGCATCCAAGCCCTGCCTGGTGTGGCCCACTAATCTTGCAGTCGATCTCAGGGGTATTAGCTGGCCTCTGAGACTAGATGGTAAGCTCCCTGTGGGCCAGGACAGTCTCTTGAACATCTACATATGGCTGGGCACATGGCAAAACCTCAAGAAAGACAAGCTAATGGGGCACTTTGCCTCTCTCCTGGAAAGGGCCTCTTTCCTTCCAGATTCCAGCATGCCAGACCCTGCCAACCCACAAAGCTTATGTGACAAGGGTGGGGAAAACAGACCAGCCCCGAAGACATCAAGCATGGACTCCACCAGCCCCAACAGGGAGACAGCACAGCCACAGACATTAGCCAGGTAGAACATGAGGCCGATGCTGCCTCCAACCTCAGGTCCCAGGGTCCGGCTGATCATGACTAAAAGTGGAAACGGGGTGAGTGTTAAGGGAAAAGGAGCATGAGGAAGGGCCCTGGCATGGAGCGTTCTGCAGCTGACCCTACAGGTCTGGGCTTTCTACGTGTGATTCCAAGGGACAGCCACTCCCAAGCCTGTGGCTTCACAGAAGTTCCTGGTGCTCTAGAATACCAGGTTCCTCCCCTATAAAACGAATGCAATCTAATCAACAAGACTGTTAGGAGGGCCGAAACCGGTTTGGCTCAATGGATAGAGCATCAGCCTGTGGACTGAAAGGTCCCAGGTTTGATTCCAGTCAAGGGCATGTACCCTGGTTGCAGGTACATCCCCAGTGGGGGGTGTGCAGGAGGCAGCTGATCGATGTCTCTCTCTCTCATTGATGTTTCTAACTCTCTATCCTTCTCCCTTCCTCTCTGTAAAAAATCAATTAAAAATATTTTTTTAAAAAGATTAAAAACAAGTATCTTATTTTTTTTTAATATACTTTATTGATTTTTTACAGAGAGGAAGGGAGAGGGATAGAGAGCTAAAAATATCAATGAGAGAGAAACATCGACCAGTTGCTTCCTGCACACCCACTACCAGGGATGTGCCCGCAACCAATGTACATGCCCTTGACTGAAATAGAACCTGGGACCTTTCAGTCCGCAGACCGACACTCTATCCACTGAGCCAAACCGGTTTCCACAAGTATCTTATTCTTTAAAAAAAAAAAAAAAGACTGTTACCGGTAGGAGGACCAAAATGACAGCTGGAAGATTCCTGGTGGACTTGAAAGTGACACTAACATGTAAAGCCATGTGGGTCACCTTCCCCATATCAGCCTGCCTCCAGAACATTCATCAGAACTTGCTTCCTCTTGCCCTGCCCTCCAAGGGATGGAGAGAGTGACCCCTTCGTCCTCCCTACAAGATGGAAGAGCCCAGACCCCAAAGCCATCAATATTGGAGGATACAGTAGGCTCCACCGCCCCGAACAGCTCCGTTGGTGGCGATGGCGCAGACAGAGAGGACAGTGAGCGCCAAGATGATGTAGGCAACCAAGAGCATGGCCAGAGCCTGCAGCAGCCCAGCGTGGCCCACCACGAATCCTGGAACAGGAGTGGCAAAGCAGGTCAGAGGGTGGCTCACTCCCCCCCACCCCCCACCCCCCTCCCCTCACCCACTGGTCTTCAGTAACCTCCAGCCCTTCCACAACCTCATCCCAGACCCCCTGCTCCCCACTTCACCCCCTATAAGCCCCTCCCCCATCCACTCACCAATCCTCAGGAAGACAACTATGCTGAACATGGACAGGACGGTGGGCACCACCACACCCAGGAAGGTGGACAGCTTTCGGGCAGATTCACCTCCAAGTCCTCCAGCCCCATTAGCAGGGAAGGCAACCCCCTCCTCCCCCAGGAGCCGGTAGGCCAGCAAAGGAGAGTTTTCACTGGCCATGGCTGAAGGCAGGTGGAGGAGCCAGCAATGGATTATGAGACCTGCACAAGAGAGTGTGCTGAATGGAAAGCAGCTCCTGAGATCCCCCTGCCCCACAAACACACCTCTAAGCAAACACCCAGATGCCTTGCACCCAAAGGGAGAGCTGCAAGGAAACACACATACATAAAGAATTAGTGTGTGTGTGTGGGGGGGGGGGGGCCTGACTGGCCCTGGCCACTGCCCCAACAATGGCAGAATTTGAGTATCAAGGCCCCTTTCAGCTTTTGAGGGCCACACCTTCCCCCCACGCCCCTGAGACTAGGGATGACAGGGTTCTGGGAAGGGGCAAAGATTCTCTTCCTCCTTAGCTAGCCGCAGAAGAGGAAGCAAATCCCCCAAAAGGGAAGTGAGTTACGGGGCGGGAAGCCCTCCTCACCCTCTCCTCCTCAGGAATGAGGCGACCCCTTCCCATGCAGCCCCCTAACGTCAATAAGAAACTTCCAAATCATCCCACACCCCACCCTCCGTCACCCCTCTTCCTCAACCCATCTTAAACCAGCTCCTCTCTCCCTGGGCCCCATCAGATGCTTCTGCCCACATGAGGCACCCCCCGCCCCACCCCCAAACACGCTCATCGACGACCAAAACAGAAAACACAGGCAGGCAACACAAGGTGGACCCTCCTTCCCCCACTGGTTCCTGCCCACTTTCTCCCGGGGCGGGTAGGAAGGGGCCGCGATCCCCTTCTCCCCGGCCCTGAGCACCCCGACAGCCGGGGTGCGGCAGGGCGCTCACTCACCCACCCGGAGGCCGCAGCTGCTCGGGGGCGATCCCCGAGAGCCAGGGGGGTCCGCTGCGGGCGGAGGGGGACGAGCGCCGGAAAAGACAGCTGCGGCTACCGGGATGCCAGGCCGGGAGCCTGCCCCCCCCCCCGCACACGCGCCCATTGGTCCCGGGGCCCGGCCCCGCCCCGTGGGCGCGTCCTGGGAAGCCCCGCCCCTTCCAGGCTCCATTGGCCGGCGTGGCTCCCTCTCCACGTGCACCCGGGATGCTACCTGGGTTGCCCCTCAGCAGGCGCTCGTCTCCTGCTGGGTGTAGGCCTGGGGGCTCCTGCAGCACCCATCACCCTGATGCAAACAAGCGCCCGTTGCCCGAACAGGATCCCACTCCGCGCTCGGAGGCGTCCGGGAAGAGCCACCGCTGAGAGGGGCGTGTGGTTACGGCTGCCGACCACCTGCATGTGGGCGGGGTGGCGACACCTGGCCTAGGTTTGTCGCCAGGACCGCGGGGGCTCGTGGGTCCATGCCTTCGGAGGTCCTATTCCAGCCTCTTGGATCTCCGGGATGTCCGCGGGGTCCTGGCCTCATTCCTCACTCCCGGTGTCCTTTCCCCAGCGCCCGATCCAGCCCACCAGCTGCGCTTCTTATTTCCGCCACCGGAGGGAGCCATTGCCGCGCAGGCCATGGTGGGTCCTCCCGGTCCGCCGCCTGCTTTTGTGCCTTCTTTCGTGGTGTTCTCCCCTCGAGCAGAAATTAGAGGATTTGTGAACCTCCGGGAGTTAGGACACCCCGCTCCCACCCTTTTCATTCTCTTCAGGTACCAGCAACATCACCACCTGGCAACGTTTTTCATCTGTAAACTGGGATTAACTAAAATCTCCCACATAAGGTTACCCTGAGAGTTAAACGAACTAATAGGCACTTGAGAACAATGCTGACATGTTCAATGTTACCATTTGCATGCGGTACCTCATTAAATATGCATCACCACTCTGTGAGGTAAGTAGGTTCTGCTATTATTTCCATTTTTCATTAGGAAATTGAAGCTTGGAGAGTTAGTAATTAATTCCTAACTTTCCTTTATGGTAACACTGTCATTTGAGCCTCAGAAAATGGCTACTTTTCCTCCCCCTCATCTTTGGCTGCATATTATCTGCAACATTTACTTAGCAGAGGAAGGGGCTCCAACCAGCAGGAATGTGGCCAGGAAGAGGTCTCGTGAGTAAACTGGCATTTTTAGTGGTCATCTCTGCTGCCCACCACACGGAGTGTGACTCCTGCATCTCACCAACACCCCCCTGCCACCGTGTTTGATGACTTCAATATCCACATTGATGAGACTTCCAACACCCTGGCCTGGCAGTCACTTAAATTCCACTTCCACCCTGGCCGGTTTGGCTCAGTGGATGCAGCTTCGGCCTTCGACTGAAGGGTCCCAGGTTTGATTGTGGCGAAGGGCACAGACCTGGGTTGTAGGCTCAAACCCCAGTGTGGGGTGTGCAGGAGGCAGCAAATCAATGGTTCTCTCTCATCTTTGATCTTTCTATCTCTCCCTCTCCCTCTCCCTCTCCCTCTCCCTCTCCTCTGAAATCAATAAAAAATATTTTTTAAATAAATTCCACCTCCTCATAGATCTTACCCTCACCCTACCCAATGGTCATACCTAGACTTTGTCCTTAGCAATAACTGCAGTCATTCTTTCTATCTTTTCCTCCCTCTCTCCCTTCTTTCCTTTCCAACTTAGAACATGACAATCAGCGCACAGTCTCTGTCCACCCCTCAATAAGTTCATCATCTGTGGTTTCTGGAAACTCTAGAGGCCTAAGGAGTTGTCCCCAAGTGACCCAGACATTTCAGAATGAGGACTCAACAACCCACCAAAAGTCTCCCCTCCTGCCTACTGCTTTAATTTCGGCACCTCCCAGTTTGGCAAGAATTACAGTGCCAAGCTCCCCCACTCAGGGCCTCATGGCCCAAGTGCTCCTGGACTCCAATCTAGATTAGCACTGAACCTAGAAATAATCCATGGCTTGAAAACTGTCAGGCCCGCCCCCACCCCTCCCAGCTCAGCTTCCACCCCAAGGCCGCTCACCAGCTGACCAGTTGGCCCAAGGCCAACCACAGGCCTCGGTGTTTCCCAAAAATATGCCTGATTTTCAGAACCCACTGAGTCCCAGTGCTCCCAGAACAGGTCTTCCCTCTTTCTGTTCACCTTATCTAGTAGACCTGTTGAGTAAAAGTTAACTAGCTGTTTGTTAAAATGATAAGACTTTATTCAGAACTATTGCGATAGATGTCAAGACTCCATAATAGGGGAGTGAAGTGAAGCTCAATCCCCAAATACAGCAAATTTTATACCTAACAAGCAGGATGAGGGGGCCAGTAAATGGAAAATTACTGCAAGGAAATACCATGAATAGGGGAAGTCTAACTAAAAACACTAAACAGGATTCTTGCTGAAAACAGGCCAGGGTGACCAGATATCAAAACATCAGTTATCACCTGGCTGGTGTGGCTCAGTGGTTGAGCATCTACCTACGAACCAGGAGGTTGAGGTTTGATACCCAGTCGTGGGGCATGATACCAGAGGTGGGGCCTGTGGGAGGCAGCTCATCGATGATTCTCTCATTATTGATGTTTCTATCTCTCTCCCTCTTCCTTCCTCTCTGAAATCAATACAAATATACAATATATTTTTAAATTTAAAAAAATGATATCAGATATCTCTCTAAATTGGGCTGGGCAGGCCCAGCAAGGATTGGGGGAGGGAGAGCGGTCATGGTCAAGACCTAGTCCAGAAGAGGGTTCAGAGGAATTTGACTGAAATTTGGTTAAGGAGAGGTCAATCCTCTACTTCACTGAATTCCCAATCCATTGATCCTGCCCTCTTTCCACTCTCCCACTCACTTCCTTTTTTACCCAGCTTAAAGGTCACAGTCAGTGAAAAGCACTCCCTTGCCTCTCTCTCACTTAGTTACACCTCCCAGCAAAACCACAGCCCTGGTAAACACAATTTTTCGTCTACCCTGATCCTGCCCAAGCAGCTGAATGAAGCTGGTGAAAACACCCAACTATGGCAGCCAGTCTCATTTCAAATTCATGATCATGAAACATACCTGGGTCCTTAATGCTGCCCAGCACTCAGACAGGATCTCCCTAGTCCATTTACTCTCCCACACTCCTAGATGACTGTTAAATCTTCATCTCTCTCCTCCACAATCCTGTGCTTCCCCCACTGTTCTCACTCTCAGCTCACCGCCTTCTTTCCCAACTGAGAAAATAGAAGCCATCAGATGATACTCTAAGTAAGAGCTCCTATCTGCCCTCCCTCTGTTACTAGGGATGAATTCATCATACTCCTAGTTAAGGTTAACCAGCCACTAGGTCCCATATCATCATTTTGTTTTCCCTTTCCAGTTAGTCATTCCCACTAGTATAAATATGCTTTTATTTATCTTGTCTTAAAAGAAAACAAATTTTCTTGAATCTACTACACTCCCCCATCATCACTTTATTTTTTGTTGTTAACTCCTTATAGCAAAACTTCCCATATGAGCTGTCTGTACTAGTCATTTCCAGTCCCCTCCTCTGTTTCTTCTTAAACCCACTACACTTAGGCTTTAGCCCCCCAGCAAAAGGGAAACTGTTCATCAAGTCAACAATGACTTCCAGTTGGCCAGTCCTCATTTTACTAAACTACCAGCATCATTTGACATACTTGATGACTACCTTCTCCAACACCTCCTCATGTGGCTCATAGATTTCCTCCTGTTCTCTCTCTTATGCTGGTTCTTCCTCAACTCTCCTCTTTTTAAAAATAAAATAAAATTATATATATATATATATATATATATATATATATATATATATCCCCCCAGAGGAAGGGGAAGGGAGAGAGAAAATAGAAACATCAATGAGAGAGAAAATCATTGATTGGCTGCCTCCTGCATGCCCTCTACTGGGGATCTAGCAACAACCCATGTGCCCTTGACCGAAATTGAACCTGGGACCCTTTAGTCCCCAGGCTGAGCCACTGAGCCAAACCAGCCAGGGTAAAAGCTGAAAGCTTTTCTTCTAAGACCAGGAACAAGACAAGGATGTCCAGTCTCACCACTCTTATTCAACATAGTGCTGGAAGTCCTAGCCAGAATAGGCAAGAGAAATAAATAAAAGGCATCCCAGTAGGAAATGAAGAAGTAAAACTCACTTTTTGCAGGCAAATGATCCTGTATATAGAAAACCCTAAAGACTACAACACACAAAAAACTATTAGAAACAATAAACAAATCAAGTTGCAGGATACAAAATCAAAGTGCAAAAATCCATTGCCTTTCTGAATACTAACAACAAAACTTCAGAAAAAAATATGGGAGAAAAAAATCCTTTTGCAACTGCAACCAAAAAAATAAAATATCTAGGAATAAATTTAACAAAGAACATGAAAAACCTATACACTGAAAATTATAAAGTATTATTAAAAGAGATTGAAAAAGACACAACAAAATGGCAAAATATCCCATCTTCATGGATTAGAAGAATCAACATAGTTAAAATGGCCATATTACCCAAAGCAATATATAGATGTAATGCAATCCCCATCAAAATTTCCATATCATCTTTTAAAGAAATAGAATGAGAAATCATCAGATTTGGCCTTGGCCAGTATGGCCCAGTTGGTTGGAGTGTCAACCTGTACAACAAAAGGTGGCAGGTTTGATTCCCAGTCAAGGCATGTGCAGGAGGCAGTCGATCAATGTTTCTCACATTAATGTTTCTTTCTCGCCCTTCCTCTCTCTAAAAACCAATTTTTAAAAAAATTCAAGTTTATATAGGGACAGATAGTTTTTGACAAAGGAGCCAGAAACACGCAACGAAGTAGACAGTCTCTTCAATAAATGATGCTGGAGCCCTAACTTGTTTGGCACAGTGAATAGAGTGTAGATCTCTAAACTGAAGGATCCTGGGTTCAATTTTAGTTAAGGGCACATGCCCTGGTTGCGGACTTGATCCCCAGTGGGGGGCGTGCAAGAGGCAGCCAATCAACAATTATCACTCATTGATGTTTCTATCTCTCCCTCTCCCTTCCTCTTTGAAACCAATAAAAAAATATTTTTAAAAAATAAATGTAATAATAAATGGTGCTAGGAAACCTGGAAAGCCACATGCAAGTGGCTTTTGGACAGCAATTTGTTCCCATGTACAAAAATTAATTCAAAATGGATCAAAAACTAAATATAAGACCCAAAATAATAAATTACATAGAAGAAAATATAGATACCAAAGTTATGGACCTTGGTCATAGAGAACATTTTATGAATTTGACCCCAAAGGCAGGGGAAGTAAAGGCAAAAATAAATGAATGGACTATAACAAACTAAAAAATTTCTATACTGCAAAAGAAACTGTCAACAAAACAAAGAGGCAGCCAACCAGATGGGAGATGATATTTTCAAGCAGTAGTAACTCTGACAAAAGTTTTTAATTTCCAAAATATATAAAGAATTCATAAAACTCAACGCCAAACAAACAACCCATTCAAAAAGTGGACAGAGGACTGAAAATACACCTCTCCCAAGAAGACATACAGCCAATAAGTATATGGAAAGATGTTCAGCCTATCTAGCAATCAGGGAAATGCAAATCAAAACTACAGTGAGCTACAACCTCACACCTTTCGAGTGGCCATTATCAACAAGACAAGCAACAACAAGTGTTGGACAGGTACAACAGAAAGCAGTCTGGCGATTCCTCAAAAAATTAAGAATAAAGCAATTCCTCTTCTGGGTATAAATCCAAAAGCCTCGAAACATCGTATCTGTAAAGCTATATACACCCCTATGTTCACTGCACCGTTATTCACTGTTTCCAAGACATGCAAACAACCAAAGTGTCCTGAGATGGAGGACTAGATAAAGAAATGGTAGCCCTAGCTAGTTTGGCTCAGTGGATAGAACATCAGCCTGCGGACTGAAGGGTCCTAGATTCAATTCCAACCAAGGGCACATGCCCAAGTTGGTAGGCTCCATTCCCAGTAGGGGGCGTGCAGGAGGCAGCTGGTCAATGATTTTTCTCTCATCATTGATGTTTCTATCTCTCCCTCTCCCTTCCTCTCTGAAATCAATAAAAAAATATTTTTTTAAAAAAGAGAAAAGAAGCTAAGAACCATATGATTTCACTCATATAGTGGATATAAAACTGAAACTCATGAACACAAACCTCAGTGTGGTGGTTGCCGGAGAGAAAGGGTGGAGGTTGAAGTGAGTCATAAAATATGGTGACAGAAGATCTGACCCTGGGTGGTGGGCACACAGTGCAATATACTGGTACAGATCTTACACCATAAAAACCCACACCTGAAACCCATATGTTCATGTTGACCAATGTCACCCCAATAAATTTAATTTTTTTAAAAAACACAACTTTGATCTGCTGCCTCCTGCATGCTCCCTACTGGAGATCAAGCTCACAATCCCAGCATATGCCCTGACCGGGAACTGAACCGACAACCTTTTAGGTGCATGGGAGAATGCACAACCAACTGGCTTACACAGGCCAGGGCCCATCTCTCCTCTTTCACTCAGGAGCACCCCAAGGTGTTGGAGAAATATTCAAGAGGTCACTGTAAACTGGCCACTCTATTGAGGACTGAAGCTCAATCCTCAGATTTCTTTTCACCATTTATGCTAAGCATGTCAAACTCAAAGGCTAACATAGGCCAAATAAAAAAGGTTTAAGTTTATGTGGGCTACAAGAAAACAAAAGCTTCAATTTTCATATAAACGTAGTTTTGTTTTGATAGAGACATGCTGAATACAAAGGGTTGAAATAAATGAGTAATTGTTAACATAAAATAATAGGACATTTTACTAATAAAAATTAATTTTCCTTAAACATTAATTCACCAGGCACTGAATAACTGCACAAATTAATAAGCATAATGCAAATAAACCTATTTTTCTTGTTCTCTGAAAGCAAATATTTCCTGTTGCACACGTCAAACAAGTCAGTCCAAGACTAATTGTTCGCTGCTAGTATTAGTGGAGAGAAATGGTGCGCCTGCATATAAGGTGTGTAAGGTAAATGAATGTAACACAATTATAGTATATAGTAACCAGTCATTAGTGAACATTGTAGTTCATTATTAATAATTATGTATAAAGGATATTGTAAAAATTAAGTTACAAAGTTTTAAGTAAAACATTTCTTACCATTATATCAGCTGGGCCACAAAAATATTCATTGTGGGCCACATGCGGCCCATGGGCACGAGTTTGACATGCTTGATTTACACCCCTTCTCCTGATGATCTCATTCAATCTTATAGTTTTAAATACTATCTATCTAAATATATAAAAGCTTAAGCGATCATCGCAACTGAATGGATAACTGAACAGGCTGCATGAGGCGACTAGGCTGGCATGGGGGGCTGATGAGGGGCGACCAAATGACCGAGCAGCAGGCTGCGTGGGGCAACCAGGCCTGCAGTGGGGGCAGTTTGGGGGGACCAGACCAGCAGGAGGGCCAGTTAAGGGTGATCAGGCAGGCAGGCAGGTGAGCAGTTAGGAGCCAGTGGTCCTGGATTGTGAGAGGGATGTCTCAGATTGGAGAGGGTGCAGGCTGGGGGGAGGGGTCCCCATGCATAAATTTCATGCACTGGGCCTCTAGTCTCTATATATAAAAGCCTAATATGCAAAATGTCCCCTTGGGAGTTTGACTGACTTGAAGTTCGATCGCTCACTATGACATGCCCTGACCACCAGGAGGTGGCATGGAATGAAGGAAGGCCCCAGACAACAGCTGGGGAAAGGAGGCCCCAGTGGGCAGCTGCTAGGAACTCTACCCATGCATGAATTTTGTGCACTGGGCCTCTAGTATCTATAATAATGTCCCCAAGAGTGTAGCTCCAGCCCAGATCTCTACTTTGAATTTCAGACTGTATGTCCAACTACATACGAACTTCTCTGCTTGGCATCAAACAGACAACTCAAACTTGGTATGTCCAAAATAAAATGCTTAAACTTATCTGTTCCTCTTCTGATCCTCCCACCTTACCTTTGGGTTGTGCTTGAATATTCTTTCTCATGCCCAACATCCAACTCATTAGCAATTCTTTTGCCTCTACTTTTAAAATATAAGCAGTATCCATATCAAACCACATCTTACTACCCTACTACAAGCCACCATCATCTTTTTTTCTTTTCTTTTTTTAATATATATTTTTATTGATTTCAGAGAGGAAGGGTGAAGGAGACATGGAAACATCAATGATGAGAGAGAATCATTGATAGGCTGCCTCCTGCACGTCCCCCACCAGGGAGATAGAGCCCGAAACCTGGGCATGTGCCCCTGACTGGAATCGAACCGGGGACCCTTCAGTCCACAGGACCACGCTCTATCCACTAAGCCAAACCAACCAGGGCCCACTATCATCTCTTACCTGCATTATTGCACTAGTCCCCTAACTGGTTTCCTACTCTACCTTTGCCCCTACAGTCTGTTCTCAATAGAGCAATTAGAGTGACGTTATTAAAGCAAATATTAGTCATGATGCTTCTCTTTTCAAAACTCTCCAGTGGTTTCCCATTTTCCTCAAAGTAGCAGTCAAAGGCCCTTATGCATAGGGTATCCGTACTCGCCTCCTGATTCACTCACTACAGTCCTACTATAAGTTTATGCCCGTTGCCTTGTCATATGCATGGACAGCGCTTCCTTTGCTCAGTCATGACCCAGAGCCATCTACACATTTCATTATACGGCCAGCCTACCCATGAAGCCCTCCCCAGTCACATCCTTTCCCCGCCATCTTGCTCACCTGCCCCACAATGGCCTCGGGCCTGTCCCTAGAAAGCGCTGTGGTTCCCAGGGCGTGAGACTCCCTTGTCTTCTGAACTCAAATATCGTCTTTGGTGAAATCTTTTCCGCCAACCCCATTTAAAATGGAGCCATGTTTTCCTTCCTATCCCCTTTCCTACTTTTTAAAATATATATTTTTTATTTAATTTTTACAGAGAGGAAAGGAAAGGGATAGAGAGCCAGAAACATGGATGACAATCATCCACCAGCAGCCTCCTATACTCCCACACCCCCTTCCCCCCCCCCCGCCCCCGCCCCCCCCCACACACACACACACACATAGGGGATGTGCCCGCAACCAAGATACATGCCCTTGACCAGAATCCCGGAATCAAACCTGGGACCTCTCAGTCCGCAGACCTTCGCTCTATGCACTGAGCCAAACCGGTTATGGCTCCTTTCCTAATTTTTCCCCCCTTGTAGCCCTTAACACCATCTAATATATGTCGTTTACTTGTTTACTTGTTGACTGCCTCCTCTCAAAATAGAGTTAAGATCCACAAAAAAGCCCTGGCCAGTTTGGCTCAATGGATAGAGCTTCGGTCTGCGGAATCAAGGGTCCCAGGTTTGATTCTGGGATTCCGGTCAAGGGCATGTACCTTGGTTGCGGGCACATCCCCAGTGGAAGGTGTGCAGGAGGCAGCTGATGGATGTTTTTAACTCTCTATCCCTCTCCCTTCCTCTCTGTAAAAAAATCAATAACGTTTTTAAAATTTTTTTAAATATATTTTTATTGACTTTTTACAGAGAGGAAGGGAGAGAGCTAGAGAGCTAGAAACGTCGATAAGAGAGAAACATCGACCAGCTGCCTCTTGCACACCTCTTACCGGGGATGTGCCCGCAACCAAGGTACATGCCCTTGACCGGAATCGAACCCGGGACCTTTCAGTCCGCAGACCGACGCTCTACCACTGAGCCAAACCGGTTTCGGCACATATTTTTGTAAAGCCCACGAAAATGTAACTTTTGCTTTCTTCGCGGCTGCACTTGCAACAGTCCCTGCACTCAGGGGGCCCTCGCCACCCTTGTCCCCGGCGGAGGGACACCGCGGGGCCGGAGGGACCCCGGGGCCTGGGCTCCCCTCACTGGGCGGCGGCCCCGCCCCTCCTGGGGGGGGGGGGGAAGATGGCGGCGCCCAGGGGGAGGCGGCGAGCGAGAGGCCCGGCCCTAGAGCGTCCCCGCCGCCCCGGTGCGGGAGCTGCTGGGAAGGGCGGGCTCTGGGCTCCCGCGCCGGGCCTCCCCCTCACCATCCCCCGGCGCCGGGGAAGCTAAGCTGCTCCTCCGAGCTCGCTGGGTCAGCCCTGCCCGGCGCCTGTCCGCCGATGGCATCCCCGGGATCTGGTCTCTAAGTTCTTCTCCCCGCTCCGGTCCCCCCCCCCCCCCCCCCAGGTGTTGGCTCCAGGCTCATCGTCGGTGACTTCCGAGTTTGGGCCCAGTCCCCGGTTCTAAGGACCCCCTGACACATCCCCAGCCCGCCCCCCAGGGGCGAGGAAGTCCCATGCGCCCACCCCCGGAGAGCCCACTCCGAGTCCAGGCTCCAAATGCTAATCATTCCTGGTGATGCACCCTCCCCACCCAGCCGGGAGCGCCCCAGGGGTCAACCCAATGGGTCTGGACCCCCTCCCTCCGGCCCCGGGACAGATGAGCCCTCGGCCACCGCCCCTATAATTTCCTGCAGACCCAGCAAACAAAGGGCTCGGGAAGAGAGGCGAGGCTGCGCGGGGCGCCCTTCCTGCAGGAACAGCTGATGGAGCAAACTGGCCCGGGCGGGAGCGGAGGGGAGGGATGAAATTCTGGAGGAGGGATGAAAAATCCTAGGGTTCCTGTAGGACCGCGGTGGGAAGCCAGGCTCTAGATCTCGGGGAGGTGGGAAGTCCAGGGAAGTGGAGGTGGAAGACCCAGGCATGCCACCTGAGTCTGCTGGGCTCTCCTGGGTGCCTCCTGCCTTGTGGGAGTGATGTCAACCTTAGGGAATGGAGGGGGTGGAGGAACAGGGGTTCAGGTGAGTTCTCGGGCCCGCGGAGGCTGGGATGGTGGGGGCTGGGACAAGCCTGAAGCCCTGCGTCATCTCCTCTGGGGCCCAGCCTACAGCCCCCTGGCCTGACCTGCTACCCTCGGTGCTGGCCCCACCCAAGGGTGATTTCCTGCTCCTCCCCAGGCACAGGGCTTTCCCTTGCCAAGCTCCATCTCCGTGAACCAGCCCAGGAGCTTCTTGTCCCTTCAGGACCCTGATAGTCTACCCCCCACCCACAAATAGTCCTTAAATTCCCTCCTTCAGCCAATGTCCCTGCCCCATTCCTGTCAGGGACACAATGGTAAGGGAAGGGCCACATCCAGTGGGTGGGGGGATGTTGGCATGGAGGGGGGGCTTGGCCTCATATCCTGTCAGGCTGCCAAGGGAAGAGAGGAAACAAAAGACTTCCCCCTGCTGGGACAATGAGCCTCCCACTACCGCTCCCCCTTTCTACTCTCCCTCCCCCTCCCCGCCCGCCGCCCCCCCCCTTCCCCCCCCACCTCACAACAACCTCTCCCTTTCAGCTCTGATCTCCAGCCGCTTTGCCTCCTTCTAACCACCACCTCTTTGCCCTCAGGTAGCCTTGGCCTCTGCGGTGAGCTCTGCCCTTCCCCTTCCCTCCTCCTTATCGGGCCCCTCTAATGCTCATTCCCAGTCCTAGCTGTTTCAGTCCCTGCTATCCCATCAGTGCCCAGGGGCCCTTCTTCTATCCCCAGCACCAAGACTGGAGGCTGGATGGGCAAGGCTCTGGTGAATGTTAGTGGGGAGCGCACAGCCCTTCCAAGGCTAGTGGAAAGTAGGAGCTCTGCCAGAGAAAGGCTTCAAGTCTGAGGGAGGGAAGTGCCCTCGGCCTGCCCTGGGTGAGAGAAGAAGGAAAGGGCCTGGGAAGTGGGGCTGGAAGGCCGCCCTGGGGGCAGTGGGAGAGCCAGGCCTACCTGCTGACTACTAGTGAGTGCAGTGGGCAGGTCACTTAACCGTTGGAGCCTGTCTCATCTTTAAATTATTTATTTTTATTTTTAAAAACATATTTTATTGATTTTTTACAGAGAGGAAGGGAGAAGGATAGATAGTTAGAAACATCGATGAGAGAGAGAGACATCAATCAGCTGCTTCCTGCACACCCCCCACTGGGTATGTGCCTGCAACCAAGGTACATGTCCTTGATGGGAATTGAACCTGGGACCTTCCAGTTCGCAGGCCGATGTTCTACCCACTGAGCCAAACCGGTTTCGGCTTTAAATTATTTTTAATCATCACCTGAGAATATGTCTTCATTGATTCTTTAAAGAGAGAGGAAAGGAGAGAGAAACATTGATTGATTGCCTCCCCCACACACCCCAACCAGGGATGGAACCCACAGCCTTTTTGGTGTAGAGGACAAGACTTCAACAAACTGCACCACCAGGGTTCCTGTCTCTTCTTTAAAGTAGATGTCATAATAGCACCCATCCTGCCTGTCTAACCAGGTTCTTAGGATGATCTAAATATGGTAATGTTTGTTTTTTTAAAGGTGAAGTAGTAAGGTTTTCCTCAATCTTTCCAATCTATAGTCGCCTCCACACCCCCATTCCCACTCCCTGAAGCTTACATCACCACATATGCTCAAAACTCCCAAACTTGCATCTCCAGCCAAAAAGCTGTCTCTGAACTCCTAAATAATACACAGCAATCTCAAATTCAATAGGTCCATCATCTTCCTCCCCCATGGTCTGGCTCACTAGCTCCTACCAAGCTGCCCAAATCTGAAACTTGAATCATGCTTGATTTCAGCTTCCCCAATCCCCACAGCTAAGTTGTAAGTCCTGTCCAATTTAGCTTTTTGATATCTCTTAAGTGCTACCCTAAGATACACACACACACACACACACATACACACACACACACTTATGTTCATCCCAAACCTTACTGTCATTTGGAGAACTGCATTTAGTTTCTCTGCCTTTTTCTTTTTAAAAATATATCTTCTTAAAAAATATATTTTAGCCGGGACCGGTTTGGCTCAGTGGATAGAGCGTTGGCCTGCGGACTGAAAGGTCCCGGGTTAGATTCCGGTCAAGGGCATGTACCTTGGTTGCGGGCACATCCCCAGTGGGGGGTGTGCAAGAGGCAGCTGGTCAATGTTTCTCTCTCATCGACGTTTCTAACTCTGTCCCTCTCAATTCCTCTCTGTGTAAAATCAATAAAATATATATTAAAAAAGTTTAAAAATATATATATATATATTTTATTGATTTTTTACAGAGAGGAAAGGAGAGGGATAGAGAGCTAGAAACATTGATAAGAGAAACATCGACCAGCTGCCTCCAGCACACACCCTACCGGGGATGTGCCCACAACCAATGTACATGCCCTTGACCGGAATCAAATCTGGGACCCTTCGGTCCGCAGGCTGATGCTCTATCCACTGAGCCAAACTGGTTTTGACTAAAATATATCTTTATTGATTTAGAGAGGAAGGGTGATGCAAAGAGAGAGAGAAACATCAATGATGAGAGAGAATCATTGATCAGCTGCTTCCTGCATGCCCCGCACTGGAATCAAGACTGAAACTGGGGCATGTGTTCTGACTGGGAATCAAACAGTGACCTCCTGGTTCATAGGTCAGCGCTCAACCACTGAGCCATGCCTGCTGGGCTCTGCCTTTCAATCCATTCTCCAAAGCTGTATAGTGGGAACTTTCTAGACAAATCCACTGATGTTTCTTTGCCTTAAAATACTTCAGTGGCTCCCAAGGTGTTCAGAATAAGTATATACTTCTGGAAGATCCTATAATGGCCCAGGTTGGCCTTGCTCACCTCTCCAGCTCATCCATTGTCACTGTCCTTGCACTCTACACTCTGGTATTATGAACTCTTGGCAGTTTGGGAGCAATCTCACCATGTTTTGCTTTTGTATCTGCTCCTTCTTCAGCCTTTAAAGCACCTATTCCTGCCAATCTCCTTTATGACTCATTCAGGCAGCATTAGCTTCTCCAGAAAGCTCACCTTCACCCTGCAGGCTGCATAAGGTGTGCTTCCTTCCTAATCCCATAGGACCCTTTGTATGCCACCATTTATGCTCAATACATTTCCTGTTAGAGGTTCCATGCCTATTTCTATCTCTGGCTGTCAACTAGAAGGCAGAGGATGACTTTGTGTCCCTAACTCTGGCCCATAGTAAAATGTTCCAATAAGTAATTTCTGAGTAGCCCTGGCCAATGTGGCTATGTTAGTTTATATACCAAAAGGTTTCAGGTTCTATTCCAGGTCAGGGCACATGCCCAGATTGTGAGCTCAATTCCCAGTGGTGGGTGTGCAAGAGACAGACAATCAATGATTCTCTCTCATCATTGATGTTTCTGTCTCCCTCCCTCTCCCTCTCCAAAATCAATAAAAATATATAAATATCCTATATAATAAAAGCCTAATATGCTAAGTGGTCATCTGTTCAACCAATCAAAGTTTAATATGCTAATGATATGCTAAGACTGCTCAAGCGCTTGCTATGATGTGCACTGATCACCAGGGGGCAGCGCTCCAACCAGTAGGTTAGCTTGATGCTGGGGTTCAGTTGATCAGGACTGAGGAGAAGGGTGTGACATATCTTGGAACCCTCTCTCATCCCCCTCTGGCTTCAATCGTGCACTGATGGGGACCTTAGGACTAGCTTGTGCCGTCTCACAATCCAGGACTCCTTGGGGGATGTCAAGAGCCAGTTTAGTTTTGGCCTGATCCTGCAGGCCAGGCTGAGGGACCCCACTGCTGCATGAATTTGTACACTGGGCCTCTAGTATGCATATATTTATTTACTAGTATTTACTATGGGCCAGACAGTATATGTTGAAGAGCTGCTTTCATGAAATTTAGGGCCACATGCAAGTAAATATACAATCACTAATAAATTAATAAAGGCTTTTATGTGTGTGTCTAATACAAGTTTGTATATGATTATTTCAGAAATATTTGTGGTACTCAGAGAAGGGTAAACAAAATACTCAGATTTTGTCAGTCCTGATGTTTATATAATTTGGAGAACCCTTTTTAAGAAAACAAAGTTATGAATATAAAATTAGGTATAAAAGTTAATGTTTATTTAGATTGAGAAATCACAACCAGTTACAAGTGTTAGGTGATAAATACCATAAATATTACAAAAACTATATAAGAACTTGTTTATGACTTAAAGATGTTAACCATATGTCATACATTGCAAATGAAATACCATGTGTCCTGCTATCATTTTATTGTGGTGTTTTACATTTTGGTTGTACGAAAGTTGTGTATTCAAATGTAATCACGTATTATTTTTTAAAAAGCTAGATAAACAACCCTGGCTCAGTTGGTTTGAGTGTCATAAATAACTACTGACTACACCTTTATAATACTTTCATGTCCTGCTCTGGCTGGTGTGGCTGGGATGGGCTTTGTCCTGGGTACCAACAGGTTGCTGGTTCAATTCCTGGTCAGGGCACATGCCCGGGTTTTGGCTTGATCCCCAGTAGGGGATGTGCAAGAGGTAGTACTATAGTAGATCAATGTTTCCCTCTCTCTCTCTTCCTCTCTCTCCTTAAAAAAACAATTTAAAATATTATTTAAAAAACATTAAAAAATACTACTTTCACGTCCTACCTTTTTTTATAGGTGTACTCTTTATCTGATGATGATTTTGTATTATTATTTTTTATTCTCTCTGTATCTGTCTTCTCTCTAATATGAACTATTTCATTTTCCCTTCCATTATTGAATTTATTTATTTATTCTCACCCAAGGACATGAGGACATTTTTTTTAAAGAGAGGAGAATTAACAGAAGGGAGGGAGAGAAACATTAACAGGAGAGAGACACATCGATTGGTTGCCTCCCACAAGGGGCCGGGACAAACCCTGAAACTGAGGTACTGCCTTTGGCTGGGAACCGAACCAGCAACCTTTTGGTCCAACACTGTAATCTCTGAGCCAGATCGGCCAGGGCCCATTATCGAATTTATAAAAACTCTTGGCTCATCATTGGTGAGATGAAAAGCCTCTATCAAATTCCTTTCCTACAAGAGGTGTAAGATTCCAGACCATTTCAAAGGTTCTCATGCAGTGACTCACCTTAAAAACTGTTTGAATAGATGGCACTCATTAACCAGGGCTTTGGGAGGAGCGAGGTAGGGGAGCGCTGCTGAAGGGTAAACTTCAAGCGCTTCCAGGTAAGTTTAACTTATCTGGCTTATAGGGCCAGAGATGGGGGCTGGGATATGGAAAGAAGAGTGATAATTTCTACAACAGATGGTGAAATGAGATGATCCGTTGTGGGTTTTTTTTTTTTTTTTAGTATGCATAGGAAAAGTTCTAACTCCAGGAATGCTACAAACTGTAATGATGTGGATAGCAACAGGAAAGCCCTGCCAGCTGTGAGGGGCTGCTGGGGGATAGGGTGCTCCACATAGGTATTGCCATGGCGACACACGACAGCAGCATATTTGGGGTGGGAAGACAGTGAAGTGCCCTAAGTGCTTTGATAATGAAGAAAGGAGGGCTTGAGAGTTGTTCGGGCTGGTTTAGGTAGTGAGATGGCTGCTCACCTGTGTGATAGTGGATACTGAGTTAGCTTGCCTAGGAAGTAGACTTGGATGGTCAGAGGTTGGAGGAAATGACCTCACACCTACAGGATAGACCAAGGGTGATTTCTCTTAGCATTGATTGGAGTGAAAATCTCAGCCATCATCTCCAGAAAAAGGGGAAGCAATAGGATCTCTGACAGATTATAAGATCTTTGTGGCCAGAAGCCATGTTTCACAAATCTTGCAAATCGCCTGTCACATAGTAGATGCTCCATAAGTTTCATTGTATTCATTCTTTTATTGGTGTATAATCTAAGAACTGGATTACGTGCTGGGAGTTGGGAGCTGAGGACCCAATGATATGGGATCTACTGGGTATTTTTTTTTTTTTAAAAATATATTTTATTGATTTTGTACAGAGAGGAAGGGAGAGAGATAGAGAGTTAGAAACATCGATGAGAGAGTCATCGATTAGATGACTCTTGCACACCCCCTACTGGGGATGTGCCCGCAACCAAGGTACATGCCCTTGACCAGAATCGAACCCCAAGCCGATGCTCTATCCATTGAACCAAACCGGTTTCAGCTACTGGGTATTTTCTTACTTTAGATGCTCTCTTCTCTCTAGTTGAGGGGGGGAGGGGTCTGGTACTCAGGGGTCAGAAATACAGGGTTCAGGTCTACAGTGAGGGTGAGCTATTATACGATTTCACACACACACACACACACCCGCCGTCTTATCAGCTCTTCACTCCACCCTCCCTCATTTCTCTGTGTATCTTGGTCTCTACTATTTAAGCCACACACACCTCCACCCCATCATGATGAATCTGATTCATCCATAATGGTGTACCACCCCCACCTCCACCTCCATCACCAAATGAGAAAAACCAAGCAGAGCCCCGGAGGAGACATAACTTTTAGAGGAGAGAATCTGAGCCCCGAGAAAAAGCAGGGAAAGGCGATGGAAGGGGCGAGTGTAACCTGGAGGAGGAGCTGGCTTAGATCAGGGAGGGAGGAGGGTGGTATTCCCAGTCCCTGCCTGGTCTGCCTGACTCCAGCCAAGCCGGCTGTTTCCTGCCCTTTGTGACCCTCCCACCCCGGAGCAGGACCCAGGCTGGGCAACGAGGAAGGGCAAGGGTGTGGGGAGCACCACTTGTGGCAGGAAGATAAGTGAGCTGGGACAAGAGGTCACTAGAGGCCTGGCTGTCCTCTGGGGTGTAAGAGGCACTTGGCAGGCCCCCAGGCATCCGTGGCTCCTCCTTCCTTCTCTCTCTCGGCTCCGCAGCTCCTCCAGACCCTGTCCCCCTTAAACATTTCTGAGTGTAAGCCCTTCCCTTCTAGTTCTTCCACTGGAAGACTTTGGCAGCACCCCCACACACCCCCTGACTCACACTAGGTGCCCTGATGCAGAAGGGGGTTGGTGGGAAGTTCACTGCTTTCCTAGACCCTCCCCTCTAACTGATGATATGGGGGAGGGTGGTGGCAATGAGAGGAAGAGCCCTCCCAGCCATCCCGAGGCCCCCCAGGAGCCAGACAGGAAACAGCTTCAGGAAAGACAGCCGCAGCCGCGGCCCCAGCCCCAAGGGTCAGGGCTGCGGGTGGCACGGAGCCGTCCCAAACTCGACAGTGAGAGTGAGGACGGTGAGCTGGGAATCCATCAGGACCCCTCACCAGCTCAGACCCACCTACCTTTTATCTACCCTTGCTTCCTAGACTTTTCTGTGTTCCTCCCCATCTCAACTTCCAGTTGCCTCACTTCCTCCCCGCACTTGTCAGTGCTAGACTGAGTGCATAGTTAAGTCCCCAGTGCTGTTCTTAGTTTGTTGAATGATTGTGTGAACGTCCACTCCAGGGTTATCTAAGATGAGATCTAAGCTGAGATCACAGCCTCCAGGCTCCCAGGGCCACCCTCCATCCTCAAAAGCTTCCCTCGAACACGGTCCCTTGCGCCAACTAGGGGGCAGCGGGCTAATCCAGAAGAATCCAAAGTCCGCAAGAAAAGAATGCGCACCTGGGGGCGGGGGGGCCCTCTCCGCGCCGCAGGGTGTGCTGCTCCGCTCCCGGGTCCGCCGGGTTGGGGCCTGTCCCCGGGGTCCCTGGGCCCCCATCCGGACGCGCGAGCTCAGGGTTGGAGCGCACCCAGCCCAGCGCACTGCGGGGCGGTCCCGGGCTCCGCGCCCTCCGCCCCTCCCCCTTCTCCAAACTTTCTCCCAACTTTCCGAGCCGCCGCGCTGCGCCCCGCTCCGCTCCCCTCATGAATTATTCAGCAGCGCGCCATCCAATCAGCGCGCCCCGGCCCCCCAGGCCGAGCCCGGGCTGGGGGCGGCTCCCCAGCTCCCGCGCGCCCCTCCCTCCTCCCCCCGCCAGGCGCCGCCCGGCCCAGTCCCGGCCCGGCCCCGGCAGCCCAGCCCGCGGTCCTGCCCCGTCCGCAGCCTCCCTCCCTCCCTCCCGCTCCGCTGCCACCCGCCCCGCCGGCGCGCAGCGCAGTCGGCCCCGCAGCGCGAGCAGAGCCACTCCAGGGAGGGGGCTAGGGAGCGCGAGACAGGCCCACCCCCCGCCCGCTGGGGCGGAACCCCGAGGCCCCGGAGGGACCCCGACTCCAGCCACGTCTCTTCTCCGCTCCCGCCCGGCGCGTCTCCTGCGAGGACGCCCCCCGCCAGCCCGCGCGGTGGGGACGCGGGGCCGCACCTGGGCGCCGCCGCCCGGTGCCCGGCGCGCCCGCATGGGCCTGCGCTGAGGCCCCGGCCGAGAGTCCCGCGCGGGGAGTCGGCCTCTACCCGCTCCGAGGGAGGGCTCAGAACTGGGGGGGCTAGCGCCCCCCACACTCAGATCGGATCCGACCGGAGTGAGGCGGCGCCATGGAGCTCCGGGCTCTGCTCTGCTGGGCTTCCCTCGCAGCCGCTTTGGAAGGTGAGTTTCCTGAGCGGCATCCCGCCGCTCCCGGGGCCCCCAAAGTTGGGCCTCGGAGTGGAGGGGCCGACCTCTCCCTACCCCTTCCCGGCACCTCAACCCCAACACTTCGGACCAATGGTACTAGCCCGGGCGGGGGGCGGGGAGGAGGCGGCCCAGCGGGGAGTGGAGTTTTCTTTTGTTTGGAAAAGAGATGGAGTCGGGCTCCGTCCTGGGACGTCCCCCTGCCCGGGCTCCCCGAACTCTCACTTCTGACTTCAGGCGCCTTGGGGGGCCTTTCCTTTTCTCCCTACGTCAACCTTCAAAACTCTCTTCAAAGTTTCTGATCTTCTTTTCGCCTCGGCAAAAAAAAAAAAAAAAAAAAAAAAAAGGAAGGTTTCTGGAGAAACAACTGCAGACAAGGCAGAATTCTGTGCTAGGCCAGAGACCGCCCCCACCCCTCATTCCTTGGCATTTACACCTTGAGCCTTACAATTTCACACGCCTCTGTCGGGATGGCCACCTTCTGCACTCACACGCTGAACAAATCTCCCAAAGCCACGACCCCAGCCACAGAGAGGCCCCTGCCTGGTTCCCCCAGCTTGCACCCCCAGTCCTTTAAATTCTCTCTAGCCCCCAGCCCTGCCCAAGTCCTAGACAAGCTGGCTTCCCTCCAACCCTGCAGGCCAGCAGAAACTGCCCTGTGCAGCCCCTCTCGTCCTGACTCAGCCTGATGATCACCTACCTCCTCGTCTCTCTGAATTCCTCATTTTTCTATATTCTCCCTCAAACTTTCCTCATCCATGAGCCTCTCCCCTTCCTTCACCTCCTAGAGGGGAACCAAGAGCCCTATAAACCCTCCTAATCTCCTCTCAATGAGCTGCAACACCCCCCCCCCCCCTTTTCACTGGAATCAAAGGGGTGTTTGGGGAGGGGGTTTTAGGGAGGCTGCTGAGGAGGAGGAATCAAAAGCAGTTGGAAACCCCTCTCCCTCAGGCTGGGCAGTGCTGCTCAGAGCTGGGGATCAAAGGCTGGGAATGGGGAGAGGGAAGCCTGGCCCGGCCCTCTCAAAGAAAGAAGGGGCAAGACTGGGAGAGAAAGGAAAGCAGAGTGGAGAGGAAACCCGCCCGCCCCGGTGAAGTGGAGGGAGAGGAAAAGAAAAATGCAGAGAGGAAAAGGGAGTCACTTGATTGCTGTTGTGAAGTGCTTTCGAGGCCCCAGGCCCACGCTGAGGGCTTTATGTTTTCATGGTTCCCTCAGCCTTGAGGGTGGGAGGGATTGTTCTCCCATTTTACAGAAGACGAGCCTGAGGCTTAGAGGAGTTCACTGATTTATCCTAGCCTAGGCTGGGTGGAAAGTGGGAGACGGAAGAGGAGAGAGATGGCTAGAGAAATGGAGGTGGACAGAGAGCTGGGGAGAGGTGAGAGGCAAAAGAACTAACAGATCCAAAGAGAGCTCCAGGGGGAGGCCAAACCAGAGAAAGTGAGCCACTCAGAGCACAGGGACAGCCCTGAAACCGACGGCGTGTAAATTGGAGACAGGAAAACACTATCCAGGCTGGAACAATGGAGGGTGGAGACGGCAGCCTCTATCCACCCCTTTCCCAGAACCCTGGCATCCTGTCCCCTGCATGCTGGACTGTCTCTCTCCACTCGTGGGGCCTGGGCCTTACCTGGGCTGGCCAGTCCCACCTAACCGCTTGCCTAGGTGGTATCGCTTGGTCCCCCGGGAAGAGGTTGCCTCACCCACTTGTCCTCCCTTCTCTCCAGCAGCCCCGGGGTTGGGAAGTGGGGACCTGGTCCCAGGTGTGCTGCTGGCTGCCCTAGGGGCCGTCTGTCCACCTTGCCTTGGCCTTCGAGGGGATTCCCCTACCTTCCCTCCACCCTCCGCTGCCAGGGCCTGTGCAGTTTCCCCTAATCCACAGCTTCCGCCAGAGGCCCACCCCTCTCTGGAGTCCCTCCCCCAGGCTGAGCTGAGCCAGGTGTGTTCACCACCCCGCAGACACACACACCCCTACAGTCTCCTCCCCTTTTCCTCCCCATAACCAAATCCAGATGTGAGGCCTCTGCAGGCTGGGGCCAGGGCGGGAACCCAAGCATCCCAGCCTCCAGCACTTCCTCCTCTGACACCAGTGAGCTGAAGGGAGGGGAGGGAGTCGGGGTTCTGGCTGGGCCTCAGTAGCTGAGCCCCACCTTCCTGGATCTGAGTGTTGGGTCTCAAAAGGGGTGGGGACATGGAAGAGGAATAGAGCTGGGGGCAGGGAGGCAGCACCTTGGGGACTGAGGCATTGACCCTGGAGGCCCCAGCCCTGGAAGGGTGTCCCCATGCCTGCAGCCCTTTGCTCACCCCAAGGTCAAGGCCAGGTTGGGGCTCTAGTTTGATCCTTTTTGACCTGTTTGCTCTTCTCCCTCTTCCAGTGGTTGCACTTTCCCCTATCTTCCAGGGAACTGCCATACTAGGTCTGGGAGTCCTAAGAGGGCTGCCAACCTACCAGCTGTTAGGTGTGGGCTAAACCTTCAGAAAAAGAGGCAAGAAATGGGAGGGCAAGGCTCACTCCCCTCCTCGTCTCTTGTCTCAGCCTGCCTGACTCCTCCAGCGTGGAGCTGCTAGGAGGACCCCCACTATCTCCGTTCCCAGGCATCTGGTCTCCCCGGAGTGTCCCCTAAGCCCTGACTGGCTCTGTCTGTCTGTCTTAGAGACCCTACTGAACACAAAACTGGAAACGGCCGATCTGAAGTGGGTGACGTTTCCTCAGGTGGACGGGCAGGTAAGAGCTGGGCCCAGGAGCTGGGGTTCAGAAGGGAAACGGAAGGACGAGTAGCACCCGTGCTGGCCTGCCCCCCAGGCCACTGCCCCCAGGCCACAGCAGCAGGAACTAGTGTCCTCTGCACTCTTGCTCTCAGCGGTCCCCTTCCCTCGCCATTCCTGCTCGATGACCAACACCCTCCCCCTGACCTTTTAGCCATTCAGCGGCCCCTCTGCTGACCCCTTCTGCCCACAGTGGGAGGAGCTGAGCGGCCTGGATGAGGAGCAGCACAGCGTCAGGACCTATGAGGTGTGCGACGTGCAGCGCGCCCCGGGCCTGGCCTACTGGCTGCGCACAGGCTGGGTCCCCCGGCGAGGCGCTGTGCACGTGTACGCCACGCTGCGCTTCACCATGCTCGAGTGCCTGTCCCTGGCCCGCGCGGGGCGCTCCTGCAAGGAGACCTTTACAGTCTTCTACTTCGAGAGTGACGCCAACACGGCCACGGCCCACACGCCAGCCTGGATGGAGAACCCTTACATCAAGGTACCCGCTCTGGGCACGGCCAGGGGCCGGGGTGGGGCAGGCCTGTGGTCTAGGGGCGGTGGAGGTGAACTTCCAAGGCCCTTGGGTGGGGTCCTGGGAGCAGGAGCCTCAGGTCTGGAAGGGAAGAAGGTGGGCTGCTCGGTGGAGCCACAGCATGCAGCTGGGCTGCCGGCCTGGCCACCAGAGGAGGTTCTCTCTCTCCATTCCCAGGCATCTGGTCTCTACTGTACTGTACTTAGGCCACCCTGCACTCCCCCTTATTTCCCTACCCCACACCCTGGAATGGCTTCTCTCTGCCTCTTCTTCCCACCTATGATGTCTTCTGAGTCCCAGCTCCTTTGGGTACCTTTGCTGAGGTGCCCCGCTGTGGGGTCCCACCTGCCATAGCCCTCCTCATGCTGTACAACCACATATCCATGTTTCCTTCATTTCCGTTTCCTCCGCGCTGAGTTCAGGACCCGGCGTAGGGTAGACTCATTTTGCGTGGTGACAAGTTTTGGTAGGGGAGTGAGTGAGTGAACAGAAAGGGGGAGTGCCGGACAGAGTGTGGACACATCCTAGGAGCTCAGCAGGTGTCTGCGGAAGGATAAGCTAGGAAGAGGAAGACGGTCCTTGGGAGCGGAGCACAGCAGCAGTTGAGTCTCTTCTCGGACCCGGCAGGTAGACACGGTGGCTGCTGAGCATCTGACCCGGAAGCGTCCTGGGGCCGAGGCAACTGGCAAAGTGAACGTCAAGACGCTGCGCCTGGGCCCGCTCACCAAAGCCGGCTTCTACCTGGCTTTCCAGGACCAGGGCGCCTGCATGGCCCTGCTGTCCCTGCACCTGTTCTACAAGAAGTGTGCCCAGCTGACTGTCAACCTCACCCGCTTCCCAGAGACAGTGCCCCGGGAGCTTGTGGTGCCAGTAGCAGGAAGCTGTGTGGCTGATGCCGTCCCCGCCTCTGGCCCCAGTCCCAGCCTCTACTGCCGGGAGGATGGCCAGTGGGCTGAGCAGCCAGTCACGGGCTGCAGCTGTGCTCCGGGGTTCGAGGCCACCGAGGGGAATACCCGGTGCCGAGGTGAGGGCTGGCATGTCCCCGAGAAGGTGTTGCCAATCCTTGTGGGGAAGGTCCTGGACCCTGGTCTTGGACCACTTTTTGAATTTTCACTTGGAACATTCTTTGCTCTCCTAGGCACTCAGTTCCTGGAGGGCCTTCTCTCCCTCCCCTGCCCATTCCCAGCATAGCTCAGCCTTCCTCACGTCCACATTCCTCCTGTGTCCACTCTGTTCTGGACCAGGGAGCATGTCCAGGGATGCAGGACCTTACTGGGCTCAGAGGACCAAGGTGTCATGGTCTCTGCCCTTGTCCATTATGGTTCCTGGCTATTTTCACAACCCATCTTGACAGATGGTGCAAGAATGTCAAATGCTGTGTGTGCTCCTCACCACTTCAGTATGACAGTGGCTGTTAGATCGGCTACTCTATCTTGCTAAGAAAGAAGCATACACATTGCTGTGTCACAAACTTTTCTTCATATTATGATCATTGTATTTCCACTTGATTTACTTTGTAATCCGGCGTGTTTTGGCAGTGCGCATTTAAAATTGTTGTTCTGAGCCTTAGTCTCTGGGTTGTGGGTATCAGGGTTAATCCCTGGTCTGGAGGAGGTTTCCCTCTCTTAGATGTGAGATTTCCGAGCTCCTGCCCTGTTTTCCCTCTTTGCACTTCATGCAGACTTAAAAGCAGCTGCGTGTTTTTTTGTTTTCACTAATCCTCACCTGAGGATATTTTTCCTTTTTTTTTTTTTTTTTTTTTTTTTTTTTTTTTTTTTTTAGAGAGTGTGGAAGAGAGGGAGGCAGGAGGAGGGTGAGAAGAAAAACATTGATGTGTGAGAGAGACATCCACTGGTTGCCTCCCACATGAGCCCCTACCAGGGCCAGAGAATGTATAGGCACGTGCTCTTGATGGGGAATCGAACCTGAGACCCTTTGGTCCCTGGGCCAATGTTCTAAACACTTAGCAACACTAGCCAGGGTAAACTGCATGTTTTTTAATGCATGGTTATTGAATGCTTGCTTTCTTTCAGCCTGTGCCCAGGGCACCTTCAAGCCTCTGCCTGGGGAGGGGTCCTGCCAGCCATGCCCAGCCAACAGCCATTCCAACACCATTGGCTCGTCCACCTGCCAGTGCCGTATAGGGTACTTTCGGGCCAGCACAGACCCTCAGGGTGCACCCTGTACCAGTAAGTGGCCAGTGATCCCTGGGGAGGACCCCCATTCCAGCCTCCACCTTCCCAGGCCTTCCCCTTCTTGACCCTGGCTTGCTGGTGCCCAGCTAAATCGGCGTCTGTCCCACTAGCCACCCCTTCCATTTGCTCAGCCTCTGACTGACTTCCTGGTTTCCTGCAGCCCCTCCGTCGGCTCCAAGAAGCGTGGTTTCCCGCCTAAATGGCTCCTCCCTGCGCCTGGAGTGGAGTGCCCCCCTCGAGTCAGGTGGCCGGGAGGACCTCACCTACGCGCTCCGCTGCCGCGAGTGCCGCCCCGGGGGGTCCTGCACGCCCTGTGGAGGAGACCTGACCTTCGACCCTGGCCCCCGGGATCTGGTGGAGCCCTGGGTCACCATTCGAGGGCTGCGGCCTGACTTCACCTACACCTTTGAGGTCACTGCCTTGAACGGGGTGTCTTCCGTAGCCCCCGTACCCGTGCCGTTTGAGGCTGTGAATGTCACCACTGACCGTGAAGGTGAGCCTGGGGCCCGGGGGCAGCCTGTGGTCAGATGGGAGAGATGGTGGTGGGTAGAAGCAGCCAGCGAGGTCTGAAGTGGGGAAAGGCAGAGGCTATGGAGCCGGAGCCCCAGGAAGTATGGAGCGTCAGGGCTCTGGGTGCAAGAGGAGAAAGAGAGTGAAAAAGATGCAGGGCGGGCTGGAGAATTGAGGATAGAAGTCGGAAGGGATTCTTGGGACATCTGGAGGATCAGGACAGGTGTTGCCAGCAGAAGCATCGGGAAAGGTAAGGAACCAACATGCTGAGTGGAAGAGCCCCAACATGCCTTGTCTCTCACAGTGCCACCCCCAGTGTCCGACATCCGGGTGACTCGGTCCTCACCCAGCAGCTTGAGCCTGGCCTGGGCTGCTCCCCGGGCACCCAGTGGAGCGGTGCTGGACTATGAGGTCAAGTACCACGAGAAGGTGAGACCAGGCACCTGGGGGTGGGGTAGGAGGGCGGTGCGACGTGCTCTAGGTAGGCATGGAGCGCTGGATTGCAGACACTTGGATTCCAGCTCTGTGAGCCCTCGGGCCAGCCCCAGGGCCTTTCTGAGCTCAGCATCCCCATCCGTAATAGAGTTGCCTTGTCACGTGACTATTAAATGAGACAGTGAATGCAAACGCTCAGCACAGTGCACATAAGTCAGCACTGAGGCCTGGCCTGCTACGTTACAAGACCAGGATGCTCATTGTGGGGGTGCGGGGCAGGGGGAGGTCGGAAGAGCAGCGGGACTGGGGGCCTGTGCTTATGGCCACCCCTCCTCCTCCTCCTGGGCAGGGCGCAGAGGGCCCCAGCAGCGTCCGGTTCCTGAAGACATCAGACAACCGGGCGGAGCTGCATGGCTTGAAGCGGGGAGCCAGCTACCTGATCCAGGTGCGGGCCCGCTCCGAGGCCGGCTATGGACCCTTCGGCCAGGAGCACCATAGCCAGACCCAGCTGGATGGTAAGCCTGGGACCAGGCATGGGAAGGGGGTGCTGTTCCTGAAGGGCCCCCAAAGCCACATTCCCATGCTCCTCTTTCTCTGAACTGAGAGTGTTTTGGCCGGGTGAAGAGAGCAGAGGGTCAGAGACCCAAACCAACAGCGAGTGTGAAGAGCTGCTTAGCAACCTTCCCTCCACTGTGTGACCATTAGCAAAAACTTAATCCCTGAGTTTCAGCTCTCTCATCCCCAAAAAATGGAAATGTGAGGCCTCTCTCACAGGGCTCCTCTCTCACAGGGCTCCAGGGAATAAATAAGATGACAGCTGTTAGTTATAATGTGTTGGCCCAGGATTTTAATTTTTTAAACAGTTTTATTGAGAGATGATTCACAAACCAGACACGTCACCCATCTAGTGTATAATTCGTTGACTTTTAGTATACCCACAGAGTTGTGCAACCGTCACAATTTTAGAACATTTCAGCACCCCCAAAAAAGACCCTATTCCCCTTTCATCTCCCCCTCCCCCCCCCGGGCCTTGGCAAATACGAATCTACTTTCTGATTTGCCTGTTCTGGGCATTTCATACAAATGGGATCATACAATATATGTTTTTTTGTGACTGGTTTCCTTTACTTATAATGTTTTCAAGATTTCATCCATATTTTAGCATGTATCAGGGATTCATTTCCTTTATGGCTGAGAAATATTGCACTGCGTGGCTGTGGCACATTTTATTTATTCCTTCACCCATCGGTGGACATTTGGGTTATTTCCACTTTGGGGGTATAAACCCTTTCATTTTTATTTAGCCTTTGGAACCTTTCATTCAAATGGGACTTTTTTTGGTCCACCAGTATTTATAACAGAACAAGATCAAACCCACCCTGGCAGTAATAAGGCTGAGAGCCCCCTCCCTTGCCCTGAGGGGCTCTGTAGGGCTGGATCCATAGCCCATGAGAAGCAGTTTGGAAATCCCACTGTTTCCCCCATCCTGCCTCTCCTTCGCCCTCCCCATGCTGCCACACTGTTCTCAGCGGAGCCACAGCTCATTCAGTTGGTGCAGGGCCCTCGGTGGTCATTGGGTCTGCCTGATCACGTTTTTTCTCCCCCAGAAAAGGAGAGCTGGCGGGAGCAGCTGGCCCTGATCGCAGGCACTGCGGTCGTGGGTGTGGTGCTGGTTCTGGTGGTTATTGTCATCGCAGTCCTTTGCCTCAGGTGAGCGCTCTGGGCGCCAGAGAGGCCCCTGTAAAACCTGCCCTCTTGCTCCAGGGCAAGCCTCCTTGGATGCCCCCAGAGCCCATCTCCACTTGGAATCTTTTTCAATCCCCCTCCTCTCTTCCCATCCTGTCCCTCTGGGAGCATAGATACGTGACTCAGTTTACCTTTTCGTTCCCATTGGCTCTAGGAAGCAGAGCAGTGGGAGAGAAGCTGAATACTCAGATAAACACGGACAGTATCTCATTGGCCACGGTAAGTAGGCCTACCCTGAAGGAAACAGGGCTGGGGCAAGGCTGTGAGCCAAGAACGAGGGCATCTGAGTGCAAGAAGTTTCTTGGCTAACGGGCCCCGCACGATTCCTCAGGTACTAAGGTCTACATCGATCCCTTCACGTACGAAGACCCTAATGAAGCTGTGAGGGAATTTGCCAAGGAGATCGACGTCTCCTATGTCAAGATTGAGGAGGTGATTGGTGCAGGTGAGAGGCAAGAAGACTGGACGCCCAGGAGGGAAATGGGGTGGGGAGGCAAGGCAGGGCCAGACCGGGAGGAGAGCTGACTCTTGGCGTCCTTCCTGAAGGAGAGTTTGGGGAGGTGTGCCGGGGGCGACTGAAGGCCCCGGGGAAGAAGGAGAGCTGCGTGGCCATCAAGACCCTGAAGGGTGGCTACACAGAGCGGCAGCGGCGTGAGTTCCTGAGCGAGGCCTCCATCATGGGCCAGTTCGAGCACCCCAACATCATCCGTCTGGAGGGCGTGGTTACCAACAGCATGCCAGTCATGATTCTTACTGAGTTTATGGAGAACGGTGCCCTGGACTCCTTCCTGCGGGTGAGTTCCCTGCCTCCAGCCTCCCAAATCCACCTATGCTCCCCCAAAGCAGCCAAGGGGCTCAGAACCCAGGACAGCTGGTGGGTTCCACATCACTCCCTCTTCACCCTTCCTTCTCCTTTAGGAAGGGTTGAGTTCCTTAGGCCTCAGGTGGAACTGGCCTCTGTGGAGCCTCTGGCCCTGGGCTATTAAGGGGTCATCATCCTTTTTTTAAATTATTATTAAATATATATATTTATTTTTTACAGAGAGGAAGGGAGAAGGATAGAGAGTTAGAAACATTGATGAGAGAGAAACATTGTTCAGCTGCCTCCTACACACCCTCTCCTGGGGATGTGCCCACAACCAAGATACCTACCCTTGACCGGCATTGAATCTGAGACCCTTCATTCCATAAGCCGACGCCCTATCCACTGAGCCAAACCAGTTAGGGCTCATCCATCCTTTTGACAAATATTTTCTGAGCACTTCCTTGTGCACCAGCTACTGTCCTAGGCCCGGGAATAAAGCCATGAATATCTCTGCTCTTGGGGAAGTGTAACGGGGAAGACTGAAAATTAATGAGTAAACCAGCTTTTATAAAAAGTAATCAAGTAGTTTCAGATGTGAAAACAATTAAGAACATGGAAAAGTGGCTTGAGATGAGGAGGAAGAGTTATTTTTGTCACTTTAACAGATTTTACTGAATTTTATTATTTTGTTAATTTCACGTTGCTTGAAAAAAGAAATCAAAACGTTTTCCTACATAGCAAAATAACATTACATCTAGCCCTGGCTGGTGCGGCTCAGTTGGTGGAAGAGTCATCCTGTACACAGAAAGGTGGCAGGTTGGATTCCTGGTCAGGGCACATGGCCAGGTTGTGGGTTCAATCCCTGGTAGGGTCTCGTAAGGGAGGCAACCGATTAATGTTTCTCACATCAATACTTCCTCTCCCTCTCCCTTCCTCTCTCTCTAAAATCAATAAAACTACCCTCAATGAGAATTTAGAAAAATAATAACACTACATTTAAACAAATTACAATTTCCTGGTATCTTCTAATACTCAGTCGATATCCACATTTCCCCAGTTGTTTCCAAAATGTCCCTTATTACTGGCTTATTCAAACCAGCATGCAGCTCAGGAGCAAGCATTATACCTGACGGTTCTCATTTTTGAGCCTGGCATGCTGAAGAACTGGGCTACTGGTCCCCTTGAATGTCTCACCTTGTAGATTTATCAGGTTCTTCCCTGTGGGGTCATTTAGCTTATTTATCCATATTTCCCGTAAGAGAAGCTACGTCTAATATTTTGAATGTTCAAAATTAAACATTGGTGGCCAGCCTACATTGGGGGTGCTGTGAATGTCACATGACACCCCATCAGGAGACACGGGCCACCTGGCTCCCCCATGAGTGATGATGAGGTTGACCTGGAGTGGTGTGATGATGCCTGACCCTCCGTGTGGACACAGGAGTCTATTTTATTGGTGCCTGAGAGAGATTCTGTTGCAGGGATGGGAAGAGGGTCTATTTTAGAAGAGATGACATTTGGGTTAATGGGAAAGAGCCAGCCTTGAGAAGATGGGGAAGAATCGTGTTGGGGGCAGAGAGCAGAGACCAGAGTGGTCAACAAGAAGCAGCAAGGCAGGCGAGGCTGAACCTGGGGAGCAGAGGAACCTTGGTGGGCCTTAATGCAGGTGGTGGCCCTGCCACATGGACTTCTTGGCCTTGGTCAGGAATTTGGATTTGATTAGTTCAAGGGCCAGTCTTCGGAGGAGTTTCCGTAGGAGATCCCTTTGGTGGGTGCTGGGGAACAAGAGTGGAAGGAAGCCAAGAACCAGTGAGGAGACTTGTCATTCAGGCCGTGAGGGTTGGCTCAGGGCGCAGAGAAGAGGTTGGATTTGGGGTATGTTTTGGAAGCAGGGCCAGCAGAACTTGCTGATGGGTTATAAGTGGCAGGAGAGGGGAGAAAAAGGAAGAAATCGTGGAATCACCGAGGTCTATACTCTGAGCATCTGGCAAGTGGTATTTCCACAAACAGATCCAAGGCCGGGGGTGTGTTCAGGCTTGGAGGATGGATTCTGTTTTGGACTCTGGTGTCCCTGGCCCTGCAGGGCTGCCGAGGGTCCCCTGCATGTTAGCTGAACCCAGAAGATGGGATTAGTTAACCATTTCTGATCGCTTGGTTTACCTGGTGAGAGCAAACTAGAGGTCAAGGACAATAGACCTTGGTTTTGATGCTGTGGTTGCTGATGGTGCCTCGATTCCTCTCTTGATACTACACTCAGTCTAAGAAGGCTGAGCTAGATTTTGCCTCACAAGAGTGTGTGGTAGCTCACAGCACACTCTTGTCAGAGCTGTTACTCTTCAGTCTGCAGGACACAGCTCTCTCCACTGAGCCAAACTGGGTAGGGCAGAACTCTGTTGCTCTTAAATAAAAAGCATTTGCTGAGTATGTCCTGGGTGTAAAGCACTGTACGAGATTAAAAGGAGAAAACATTTAAATCTCTCCTTACAGCCTAATTAAGAGAATGAGTGTATATATTTGAAACGGGAACATTTTATAAGCATTGTGCTATGACAGTGTAGTAAGAGCTCAGAGAACTTGGGATAAGGAGAGAAATAGGGCTTACCTGGGAAGTCTGCATGCAGGCCTGTTCTGCAGGGGAACACGAGGTGGATCTGAAGTGGCAAATATCGTTTAGAATGTGGAAGGAAGGGGGAACGGAGAGTGAACTATCCTAACCATGCCCCTCTCTCCTGCTTGGTCTCCAGTTGAACGATGGACAATTCACTGTCATCCAGCTGGTGGGCATGTTACGGGGCATTGCCTCAGGCATGCGGTACCTTGCTGAGATGAGCTACGTTCACCGTGACCTGGCTGCCCGAAACATCCTGGTCAACAGCAACCTTGTCTGCAAGGTTTCAGACTTCGGCCTTTCCCGATTCCTGGAGGAGAACTCTTCTGACCCCACCTACACTAGCTCTCTGGTGAGGCCGAGGGACTGACTAGGAATTGGGCTCTTAGGGCCAGGTGGGCAGGAGCAGGTGGCAGACTGGGGGTTGACAGCTCTGATCTAGGGACAGGATGAAGGAGCAGACCACAGAAGTGGGGGATCCGCTTAGGGAATCTGACTTCTGGTTGTGTAGGAAGAGAATTGCGTTGGGAGCTGGGTCCCAGGAAGAAAGGAGACCTGGGCTAGGGGAAAAGAAAAGACGGATAGAGTGGTTGGGTCCCTCAGCTCATCTTTGCTTTCCTCATCTTTAGGGAGGAAAGATTCCCATCCGATGGACAGCCCCTGAGGCCATTGCCTTCCGGAAGTTCACATCTGCCAGCGATGCCTGGAGTTACGGGATTGTGATGTGGGAGGTCATGTCTTTTGGGGAGCGGCCATACTGGGATATGAGCAATCAGGATGTAAGTGTCCCAGGACCCCACTATGTTTTCTTGAATGTTCTCACCAGGGATATGGGTGGGGACGGGGTTCCCAGAGAGCTCATCCCTGCTGGGTCCTTGAGATGATGAGAGTAGCACAAAGAAGAGTTGATCTTTGTGGCCAAGAGCATGTTTGGTCACAGGACACAGGATGGAGGGCACAGTTGGGAAGTTACACATCTGAACCACAGCCCAAGAGTGGCTAGGGCTTTGAGTCAGAGCCGGCCTCGACCCCAGTTAGAGTTAGTCTCAACCCCCCTAGATTTGCCATTCTGGAGCTCTGTCGCACCCATCCAAGCATCTGCTAAGTCACCATTTCCTTAAGGTCCTCCCAGGACATCCTCACCCAGTTCTCCTGTCATTCTAGGTGATCAATGCCATTGAACAGGACTACCGGCTACCCCCTCCCCCAGACTGCCCCACCTCCCTGCACCAGCTCATGCTGGACTGTTGGCAGAAGGACCGGAACGCACGGCCCCGCTTCCCCCAGGTGGTCAGTGCCCTCGACAAGATGATTCGGAACCCTGCCAGCCTCAAAATCGTGGCCAGGGAGAATGGCGGGTGAGGACTCCTAAGAATGGGCCCTCCTTGCTGCACTCTGCCACGCCCTTCCTCCCTCCCACCCTCCCAAAATCTCCAAAGAAAAGTGTGTTCCTTTGTGGGTATGTGGGATTGTCCCTGGCTGCCTCTCCAAGGCTGGGCTCACTGTTGTCGACATCCTGACACAGCCCTGGTCCTCAGAGCATCCCTCCATCCTGCCTTCCAGGGCCTCACACCCACTGCTGGATCAGCGGCAGCCTCACTACTCAGCTTTTGGCTCTGTGGGTGAGTGGCTCCGGGCCATCAAAATGGGAAGATACGAAGAGAGTTTTGCAGCTGCTGGGTTTGGCTCCTTCGAGCTGGTCAGCCAGATTTCCGCTGAGTAAGTCATGGCTGGAGCTGGAAGCGGGGGGGGAGGGGGGGGGGGTAGAGCCAAGCCCGAGGGGCACTTGGGACCAGAATCCAGCGCACTGGTTCATCAGGGGCCTTTGGGGTCAACAACTGGTGCCAGCTTTTCTAGGAAAGCAATAACAGCTGCTGGGGCTGAGAGCCCAGGGAATCTTCCAGGCCAGCTGTGACCGCCTCACCCTCTTGCACCATTTCAGCCCTCGGTCCTTTCGCTCCCTGCCTGGCAATCTGTATCTATCTTTGTGCATCTCTCTGCATTCCAGACCCTGCTCTCACATTAACAACGTGTCAACTTTGGATGTTTTCCCACCCATAAAAGGAGAAGATTGGACTAGGTTTTGGAGAACCTTTCCAGCTTTAATGTTAAATAGTTTTATTTCAATGCTTCCCAAATACTTCCCCCCCCCTTAGTTTGGCTCTCTCTGATACTTCTCCTTTCTGCCCTCCCATTTCTCTCCCAAGGACTCTTCTGGCCCCAAATCTGAATAACAGAAATAGGAGGCATAGAAATCTGGAACCAGAGGCCCTCTCCTGGCGGGGCAGGTCGCAGGCGGGGCTGCCTCACCGGGGCTGGGCCCTCTCCTCTCCTCACAAACTTGTTCCAACCTCTCCTTGACACAGGTTCTAGCTCTCCGTTTCCCACCTCTTCTTTTTTCCCTTATCTCAGTCTCCAGGCCTCAGGATGGAGTGGGGAGGCGGTTTGTTTTCCCCCTTCCCGCCCCTTCCTTTCCACCCAGCCCTTCCTCTCCGGCCTTTTCCTCCTGCCGGCTCCTTTCTCCTCTAAAGCAGTCTGTGCATCCCCTTCCCCCATTTTGTGGGCCTTTCTTTCCTTTTCTGATTCTCTGCCTTAATCCTCGCTGGAGCTTCCATCCAGGCAGACCCCGCCCCGCAACCTCCCACCTTTAGACCCCGCCCCCTCGGCCAGGGGCCTGCTGGATACTTAAGTCTGGTACCCTGGACGGCAGCCCTGCAAAGCACGTGTGACCCTTCCCCTCCTTCCCTCCTCCACCCCACCCCCACCCCAGTCTCCCGATGGCCTTCCTGATTGGCTGGCAATCCGGGGGCGGTGACCAGGTTTCTGGAGCTAAGCTAGGAGCGTGGTCCCAGCAGCCTTATGGCCTCACCTAACTCTCTCCTTCCTCAGGGACCTGCTCCGAATAGGAGTCACCCTGGCGGGACACCAGAAGAAAATCCTGGCCAGTGTCCAGCACATGAAGTCCCAGGCCAAACCTGGAGCCCCGGGGGCGTCGGGAGCACCAGCCTCCCAGTACTGACCTGCACCTCATCACCGGGCCCACGGCTCTGGAGCAGCAGGAATTCCCATGCTGGGGACACCGCTCCCCTTCTTTTGGGGGCAGAGTCAGGTGGGGGCCCAAGAGGCCCCCATCCCTGCACCCCATTGGATTGCACTTTGAACCTATGGGGGTGGGGAGCTGGCAATGGGGAGAGTCAGCATTTGGGGATTCTGCCATCCGGGAGTGTAATGTTCCCCGAGGGTGGGTGTGCCCCCAGGTGGGTGTGGCCAGAGGGGAAGGAAGTGCCCAACATCTGCCAACTCCCGGGGTGGCCGTGGGGTGGCTCTGTGCCATCCCCGCAGCTTCCCTTTGATCCCAGCCAGGGCCCGGGCCCCTCCTCACCGGGAAGGGCCGCAGACCCTGTAGACCAAAGAGAAGAGGGTGGCAAGCCTGTAAGCTCGGGAGTGGAGCACCATAGTGGGAAGCGGGAAGGGCGTCGTGGCCCGGTGACACCATTGGACCCGGATGTCCCAACCTTGCTGCTGTCTCCCCCGAACTCAGTTCTCCCTTGTAAATGCCCCTCCCCCAGCTGCTGCCTTCATATTGAAGGTTTTTGAGTTTTAATTTTTGTTTTTGGTCTTATTTTTTTCTTCTCTCTCTTTTTTTTTTTTACTGTCCATGTCATAACTTTTTGTGTCGGAAGGGACCTGTTTTGTCATCCGCTCCTTTGCCCATGTTGAAACAGGAACCCATTGTTGTGTCTCTTTTCAGAACAGTGCCTTGGTCAGGCCACAGCCCCTAGACCCCTGCCCCACCAAGTATCCCCAGATTGTGTCCATGAGGGGGTGTGGGGGGCAAGGCGGCCGTAGAAACAAGAGACAGACACTGGTGCTTGGAGGGGTTCTTAAATTATATTTAATTTTTTTTTTTTTTTTGTATAAATAAAAGAAAATGGGAAGTTCCCAGCCCCAGGGTGTGTTTGAGGTGGTGGGGTGGGGGCAGTGGGAGATGAGTCATTGGCGGCTGCTTCTAACAGCTCTCGATGGCTCTGCCAAGAGCCCGGGGCACCTCCGGGGTGGGGCCGCCCCCCCCCCCCCCCTTGCCCTGGTTCCCTAGCCCTGGAAGGGTGCTTGTTTGAGGCCAAGAGGAGGCCTTGAGCTCCTGGTTCTGCTCTATAGCCCCCTGAAGTGGGGGGAGAACCCACTGGGATGGGGGTCCAGGCAGCTGGAGACAGATGTAGACCAGATGTTGACCGCGGGCGGGTTCGAAGGCACAGGGGGAAAGTGTCTGTGCCGGCTGTGGGGGAGGTGCAGAGAGCTGGGGTGAGGATGCAGGCCCCCACGTGTGTACACATAACACAGATGCTGGGCTGGATCAAGAGGACAATTCCCCCTTTCAAGATGCTGCCCAGGCAGGTCCTCCCAGCCTCTTGGGAAGGGGGGGGGGGAAGGTACTGGGTGTCTTCCCCCACTTCTCCCTCCCGAACAGAAGGACGAAGATGGGGTCAATCCCCGTTGCTTTTCTCTGCCATCTTCTGTTTGTTTCTTCCCGGTCTGCCCGCCCGCAGGGACACCTGCAGGGGCAGGCCTGGACTGGGGCAGCTTTGTTTAACGGGAGCAGCTGTTCTTTCTACATCTCAGCTGCCCCCCCTGTTGTGGTGTTGGGGTCAGTGCAGGCAGGATCCTACATCATAGCTCTGCCTCTCCCAGCCCAGGGAGCCTCAGGCAGTGAACCCATCTCAGTCATTTGGAATCCCGTCTCCTCATCTGATGAGATGTTGCCCATATTATACCTCCAAGAGACCGAGGGAGGGACTCAGTCTTGCCAAGGACAAGGGGTGTGGATCCAGGAGGAGGAGGTCTATCTGGAGAAGGCTGGCTCAGGCCACCCGCTTCCCCTGACAACTGGACACGTGGCTGAGAAGGTGACCCGAGCTGGCAGGAATAGATCAGGGAGCAGGCACAGATGAGAACAGGTAAAGGGTTAAAGACGCAGTGGTCTGTGCAGGTATCTTCAGGAAGCCCGGGGCACCCAGATCAAAGCATGGCCAGCCCATTCCAGAGTCCCTGAGCCTGCCCACCGCACCTGCCGTGTGAGCTGCCTCCTCCGGCAAAGCTTCAGGGTGGTCTGGCCACGGGCACTCCTTCCTCCCGAGCCCTATCCCCAAGCACGTTAGGTCTTGCTTCCTAAAAGGAAAGGGGCTGCAGGGTCAGTGATCTAGAGGATAAGTACTGAGTGAGGATATCTTTCTAGAACCCAGTGTCCTGCCTGCGTTGGTACCCAAGCCACTGACCCTTGGGGTCCTACATCCTGGTCCCCCCCACACCCCAGTTGGGAGCCTTTCTTTCCTTTGAGCCCAAGGAGACTGTCCCACCCCCCTCTGCCAAACAAGGAACTGCCTGGTGCCAGGCACAAGGCAGGGGTCGGCGTCAAAAGGTTTTCCCTTTGACCTCAGGCTGAAGTGTGGGGGTGTTGTCTCTCCTACTAAGATAGAACGAAGTTAAGACTCCTCAGCAAGAGGCCCCAAGTCCCACTCTGTTGCCACAGTAACCCTTAGATCCTTTTGGGAAATGGGTGTGTGCATAAGGTGGGGACCTCCGCAGAGGGTCCTAGGCCTGTTCACCCCTTTAAAATAAAACACTCCCTGTTCTTAGCCTCTGCCCGCAAGTCATCGCATCGTTAGGAATGTCAAACTCCTCAGGTCCACTTCACTACCCCGGTGGGAAGCTCAGGGCCAAGTCCTCTGAGCACGAGGATTCCTAGGGGGAAACATGACGAAGGCCATCTTTCCTCCTTATCCCAGAAGCCTGAGGGCTGACTGCCCATCCAGATGTGGCTTTGCTTAAGGAACAGACCTCACCTCCTCAGACATCCCCTCTCTGGACATTTTCTAGATCGCAGCCTGATGTCCTTAACATACCCCTTCCTCCTATTTCTCCCCCTACAAGGACCCATCTCACAGACCCTTCCACCATGATTATATGGAAATCCACATCTCAAAACAAATAATTTTATTTTCTCTCTTCCTTACTCAGGACAACTCAAACTAAGTGACTTTGAAGGCAGGTTCTGGAACAAGACCTGGGGGGAAGGGAGAAAGCCCGTGTCAGAGGCTGCCTCCGCTCCCGGCTCTGGGCTCTGGGCCGTGGGGTTGGTTCTCACCTGTGTCTGCCAGCCTGTCTCTGTGCCGGCTCCGCCTTTTCTCCCTAGGGGATGGTGGGGAAAAGAGAGGGTCAGTGCCCACTCCCCATGTCCACTCGCTCCCCCCCCCCCCCCGCCAGCTGCCCTCTCCCCGAACTCACCTCCTCCTCTTGCTCTTGGAAACACATTCTCTGACCACCACCAGCACTAGGACCACCATGGGCACCAGCATGCCCAACAGGATGACCACAAAGCTGGACACTTCTGGAATGGGGCAGGAAGGGGTGGGGAAGGAGACACGAGCTTTTGGTCTTTGGTTGTCGTCCTGAAGGTCCTGCATCCCCTAAGTCCCTGGCTGTGACCGGTAACTCTCCAGGGGGCTGTTGCCCCAGGGGCTCCGAGTCCTTAGTGGCACTCCCTCCCCCAAGAACTCTCTGTTTCTGGGCACATAGCTCCATGAGCCTTTTAGGGGGGTGTCATCCAGTTAGTCCCTGGGGTCCAGGGCAGCCTCTCCACCAGCACTTCTCAGAGAAGAGTCCTAGAATGACTTCGGTCGCCTGGGAACTTATTAAAACGCAGACTTCTGGCCCTCTCCAGATCTACCGAACCCGAGTCTCTGGGGATGAGTCTCAGAATCAATGTGATAAATAAGCCAACCCTCCCAGCCCTGCCCCCTTCCCAACCTTAAGTAAGACAAAGTTGGAGAGTCACTGGCCCAGAGGCTCAAGGGAATTGTAGTTTTGGAGGGGGAAAGACAACAAAAGGTCTTGGAGAGGCCTGGAGTGATACAAGAGGGGAAGGAACAGGGGGGGTGAGGCATATAGACCTCAGAAGAGAGCTGGGGATCAGGGAGGTTCCACAGTGACTCAGATTCTTGGAGAACCTGTCTTGTTAATCTCTGGAGATCATATTATAATATTATATATTACATTTTCTACAATATAGATTATATTAATACTATATTACCTATCTGTTATATGTCTGTAATACCTGTCTATTAGATGTGAACATTATACACTGAGTGGTCAGATTATTTTGATCTCTGAACACAATCTGGCTACTCAGATTGTGTGTGTGTGTGTGTGTGTGTGTGTGTGTATTTTTTTTTTAATTTTTTTTTAGAGGCCCAGTGCATGAATTCATGCATGGGTGGGGTCCAGCCAACCTGGCCAGAGGGAGGGGACATGGGCCATTGGCTGGTCTGCCTGCTGATGGAACTCCTGGTTGAGGGGACAATTTTCATATTAGCCTTTTATTTTATAGAATATATACTGAGTGGCCAGATTATTATGGGTTCAGAGATCATAGTAATCTGTCCACTCAGTGAATACATGGAATAGTGGCAGTTGCTGGTGGGGCAGGGACTGTGAGGATACAGGGCCAGAGAATAAATTCTTACCTGGCTTTTCGGGGAGTGGCATGTCCCGAAGCTCCGTGCAGAGGTCTCCTCCGTAACCAAGTGCACACTCACAGGTGAAGTGGGCGCCCTGCTCCCGGCAGTGCCCGTCGTTCTGACAGGGGTTCCGCAGACATGGGCTTTCTGCAAGGACGAAAGGGGTGCAGGGAGTGGTTCTGGGAGGACACCCCAGCCCAGGAGAGGGAAGAAAGCAGCAGCTTCCACTCCTGCCTCTGCACTCACTAGCCCTGGCTCTAGGGAAACTGTTCACCTCGGAGTCCTTGTTTTTTTTAACCTGTGAAACGGGAAGATTATGCTTCTACCAAGTGCTGAGTAAGGACTAAAGGAGATCATGGAAGGCTGATGCTAAGCGCTTGGCAGACAGCAGATGCTCAGGACACATCAGGTCCTTAACCTTTGCCCCTCTTGACAAAGGAAGGGGCTAAGCGAGAAGAAGCGGAACTAAATGGCACAAACTTCCTGGCATTGGTGGGGAGAAGTCCCCGGCATAGGACAGGGAGAGACAGTCTCAGTCCAGGGAGGTCTGAGCTATGGAGGCAGCTGAAAGCCACGGGGTGATCCAGGCTCACCTCGGAAGCAGCCACGAGTGAGGTTCCCCAGGGTGCAGATTTCCCCAACGCTGCAGCCGAGGGGCTCACACAGCAGGTGCTCTGGGCTGACACAGGTGCAGCGCTGAGAGCAATCCTCAGTCACAAAGCTGTCACCCCGCTGGGGAGGGAAGAAGGGATGGGAGGAGAAGGTCCTAGTTTCCTGTCCCCACACCTCCACCCCCACTCCCCCGAGGCCTCCCACACACCCTGACCTGGTAGTAGATGCCACTGTTGGTGCAACCGCAGCGGGCCAGGGGGAGGCTCCGGGCACCGCTGTAGATGTAGCCTGGGAGGCTGGCACAGCCTTCCACACAGGGGCCCTCACAGTCCCTGGGAGCCGCCAGGTTGGCACAAGAGGCAGGGCAGCGTGTCATACAGCTCTGATAGAGGGTATTGGCTGGGCACGCCAAGGCTGAAGGGACAGAGACACAGTCAGAGAGTGGCCAGCTGGGGTCGGCCCAACAGGTGTGGAGGGTGTGGGACTGGAGAGGAAACGAGGTCTCCAACAACTGAGCATCGTTCCAACTCGGCCAAGAAGGTATAGGCAAGGACGCCAGAGTGTGGGCTGGCTCTGAGGGTCTCTGTGACATTAAAGCACATGAAGGAAATGGAGGAGAAAAGGTGGCCGTTGATGAGAAGGAGCAAGATCGGGGACAGGGTGGGGTTGGAGCTTCCCTGGCGGAGGCAGAGAGGGCTTAGGTTGAAAGGACGCCGGCTTGGTGAGCGTTGAGTGATGGGGCACCCAGAGGGGAAGCCCCGGGTAGGAGCAATGCGGTGGCACTGAGCTGAGCAGAAGCAGAAATGGCTGACGGGGTCGGGTCAGTGCCTCACCGCAGTGAGTGTGGTCCCGCCAGCTGGCCAGGGTGGCGCCTGCCTCCTGGCAGATGATGGCGTAGGCGCTGAGAACGTGGCAGCGCAGCTCCTCCTGCTCCTCAGGGTCCCGGGTGACGCACAGGTCGAACACACAGTGCCTAGGGGAGCCGTGGGGACAGCTGAAGACCGTCAGAGGGGGAGGAGGCAACCACACCCAGCCCTGCAGAACAAGCCTGGGAGCCCCAGCAGAAAGACAGAGTGTGTGCGTGTGTGCAGTGCATGTGCGTGCGTGCGTGCGTGTGTGTGTGTATGTGTGTGTGTGTGTGTGTGTGTGTGTGTGTGTAGGGGGTGGGTCACAAGGTATGGAGGCCACAGAGAGGTGAGCCAAATAGCAGAAGTGAGAGACAGGCAGCGGGACCCAGAGAAAGGCCATTCCCGGAGTCCTGGGCTCCTCACTCACTGCTGGAAGGGCTCCGGGGCCACCGTCTGGTGGCAGGCGGCAAAGGGGCCCACGGGGTCCGCCATCACCCCACAGGCCTGGGTGCTGTTGATGAGCTCCAGCTGCTCTGAGCTGCATTCTGACACACCGAAGCCTGCCTTCTCTTCTCCCTCCTCCTCCTCTCGGATGGACCTGGGGCAGAGACAGCCACAGGCCAGGGGAGGCTCACAGAAGCTCGTGGATTGAGAAAGAACTGAGGGGAGAGCATGGGCACAGGTACCCCTCTACCCCCAGGATTAGGAGAATCAGGCCAGTGTGTCCGGGCACTCGCCTGCGGGTTTCCTCCGCTGCTGAGAATATGGGGTGGGCGGGGTGCGGACAGATACTGGGCTATTGCTCAGGCCCTGGAGCCTGGGCCTCCCTGCCCCGAGCCCCGGCCCTCTCACCTTGAGAAGCGGGGGAGGCCTCCCTTGGTCTTCACCTCCCAGCTGTTGCCAAAATTGATGAGGTTCTGAGTGAGGGCACCATTGGGCAGCATGAATTCATTGTTCTGGTTCTTGTCAAAGTTCCCGCACAGGCCACTCACCAGCCCCTGGTACGTGCTGGGCAGGGAGATCACTGCAGAAGGAAGGGGCATCCAAGACTCCCTACCTCTGCTTTCCCACCCTCCCGGGGCCGCCACTGGAGCTTGGGGCCCCGCTCCCAGGCAGGGGTCCTCTCCCACCATGCTAGGTCTGTCTAAGATGTGGTCCTCCCCCCGCCCTCCATCCCAGAAACATCCCACGTCCCCAGCCTCAGGTACCTGCATTGTCCTTCCCATCAAAGCTGACAGTCAACTCAAAATCAGTGATCAGATACAGCCGTTGGCTCCGAATGATGACCTGCAGCTGCTTGTTGGGGTTGTAGGGGGTGTCCATCTTCTGGTCGTTGACCTGGAGGGAAGGCAGGAGTCAGGGAGCCCTGACTCAACCTGCCCCCCCGCAGCTATGGCCCTGCCTCGCTTGGCACAGCCCAGGGCCTCCCTGTGTCACTGCTCCATGGAAGGAGACACGCCAGTAGGCTTCGCTGTCTGTGTGGCAAAGGCCTCCCAGGGATCTGCCGCCTCTGCAGCCCCAGCCCCTTTCTTGCAAAAACATTAGCAGACTGGGTGGCTCGGTAGTTCCTCAGGCGGCTCCACCTTCTCATTGCAGGCTTTCTCTTTCTCTCTCATTCCCATTCCCTGTCTCTCTCCAGCCTGTTGCTTAATCACATGCCCTCCACTGCCTCTCCTCACGACATGAGTATGACACCACTAACTCCGAGTTCTATAATCAGGCAGCCGCCGTCAGAAACTTCCTGGGGAACGGAGTCCAGGCTTCACCGGCTCCAGGCGGCCTCCCCAGAACCCCCGGCCTGGCCAGCCTCTTACCACGAGCTGCAGTTCAGCCTGGAGCTGGACTGTGTAGCCGTAGACGATCACAATGACCTCCTGCAGAAAGATCTGGCCGAGGGGCATGTGCACTTTGTTGCGTCCCTCCACAACCAGGGGCTCCACACTCCTGGGGAGCGTGTCCACGGTCTTGACCAGAATGTAGGTCATGCGGCCCAGGAAGTGGTAGCTAACGCCATCGAACGTATGGTAATGGGGGTCTCCGAAGACCGAGCAACGTTCCAACTCTGCCAAGAAGGGCCAACCATGAGAAGGCACCCTGCCCAGATGTAACAGCCCCCAGAATCCTGCCCCCCGTCTCTTGTCGTGCGCGCGCGCGCCCCGCCTCCACCCCCCCTTAGCCCTGAGCCCCCTTGATACCTAAGCTGAGACTTTCCCCTCTCTCAGTCCCATTAAAAACCCGAGAGCAGTTCCCTCTTTTTGCCCTTAAAGGAGTGAATCCCATTGAGGGTCATGACCCACAGGGAGCCACAGAGAACACAGGCCCGCCCCATGCCTGAGCTTGGCCTTGCCTCTGCAGAGCTGTGCAGCCCCTGTCCGCCTCCCGTGTGCCTCCCTTACTGTGGAGGGCGCAGCTGCTGCTGCCGTTGGAGCTGGACTGGCAGTGAGAGCCAGAGGGGCAGACGAAGGGCTGGCACTGAATGGTTCCTGCTCTGCAGGTGCAGTTCTGGATGCAGCCATTGGAGAGCCAGGTTTTCCCTGTCTGTGGAAACCATAGGAAGAGCGAGGGAATCAGGCGGGAAGGCCAGTTCTCCTTCCTCTCGCCCCTTCAGCCCAAAACCACAGTCTAAATAGCTTAATGGGCGCAGGCTAGAGGCAGTTATGGAGCCATCCACACACTTATGTCTCTGTACCACCCCCTGGAGGCACTGTGCTTGGTGTTTTACATATGTTCTTCAGGAGTTAACTACTGGACCCGTCTTACAGATAAGGAAACTGAGGTAACACAGTTCCCTGAGTGGAACCATTAGAATTCAAACCAAGGCCATGCTCTCCAGTACACTGTGCTGTATCCCAAGTTTTGGATTCCTCAGATCCAAACCACCACCACCACCACCCCGCTCCCCCCTGCGTGCCCCCGCCCCCCCCAGCCCAGGCCTGGCTGGAGACTGCCCTGCCCTGTTGCCCCAGGTCGGGCCAGCCACACGGACATGGCATCCCAGGCTGACAGAGACTGAGGAAGGAGAGAGTACCATCCTCAAGGTGTGCGGGTCCCACCCAACCTCCTTCCCACTCACGGGGAGGGAGCGGCCCTGGGCGTCCCTGCAGCCGCACTGAGTCCTGGGCACACACTGCTGCTCGCTGAGCACGTAGCCAGGCAGGCAGATGCAGCCCTCCTCACAGGTGGAGGGAACTTTGGTCTCATCACACTGGCCTTCCATGTCCCAGCAGGAGCGCGAGCAGGAGGGGACGCAGGACGTGTAGGTGCTGTGGGAGGGGCACTCCAGAGCTGGGGGAAAGGAGGGGAAGGGTAAAGACTTAGTGACCGTGGGCTGTGTGCCAGGGCCCCAGGGAAGGAAGGAAGAAGAATGGCTCTCCCAGTTCAGCCTGGGAGACAAAAGATTGGAAACAACTGGAAAGTCCATTACTAGGAAACTAGTTAAATAAAAGATGATGAGTGGGTTATGACAGAACAATGGAACAGTATTCAGCTGCAAAACCAAGTGGGACGTGGCTATCCGACACGGAAGAGAATATCTGATATAGTAGCATCGCCAAGTTAGATTGTCAAGTGAAAAAAATAAAGTGCAAAATACGGGGTCTCAAAGGCTATTGGTGAGAAAATAAGGAAAGCAAAGTTGTATGTTTGCATGTGCATAAAGACCTTTGGGAAATACTGAGGCACTGATAAGAGCAAGCTAGGCAGTCCACTCATGGGGTCAGCGGGGAGGGAGACTTCACGACTCTTAATACTTTTAAAGTTTTTGAGCCATATGAATGCATCACATACTAAAAACACTTTAATCACTGTTTTAAATTTCAAAAGTTTCAGGAATTAGATGGTTGCAGAACCTTGTGAACATTCAAAAAGCCAGTGGACTGTACACTTTAAAAGGAGTGGAGCCCGGCCAGTGTTGCTCAGTACTTGAGCATGGACCTATGAACCAGGAGGTCACGGGTTCGATTCCCGGTCAGGGCACATGCCAGGATTGCAGGCTCAATCCCCTATCTCCAACATGCAGAAGGCAGCCCATCAATGATTTTCTCTCATGATTGATGTTTCTCTCTCTCTCCCTCTCCCTTCCTCTCTAGAATCAATAAAAATATAGTTTAAGAAAAGGAGTGAATATTATGGTATGTGACTAATCTCTTTTTTGAAATTTTAAAGAAAAGAGCTCCAGAAAGACGCCTAGAAGTCTGCCAGGAGGGGAGAAGAACTTTCTAGGTGCAAGGAGCAGTGTGTATAAAGGCAGGGAGGGTGCGGGAAAGCAGGGCTGTGTGGGGAATGGGGTCACTGGGTGCAGGTGATGGCAGATGCTCAGGACAGGGGTGAGAGGAGGGGCTGGGGCCGTGTGCAGGGTCCCATCCATCTCAGGCAGGAGCTTGGACTGATGTTGCAGACAACAGCCACGCAGGGGAGTAACGCGATCACATATCCTTTGGAAAGACAGTGTTAGAGAAGCAGATGAGGAGCAGCCCCGCCTGTCCTGGTGGGAGGGGCCTGGACTAAGAGGCTATTGCCAACAGCGCTCCTCAGAGACAGTGAGGTCAGAAATGGGTCAGAAGTCACTGGAAAGGAGCACAGCGTTAAGGGATCCGCAGGCAGAAACAGGGTTTGGGAACACTATTTGGGATAGCCATGGAGGGCACTCACGGCAGAAAGAGCTGTTTCTCCAGATTGGCGGCTTGAGCCCCCGGGCCTGGCAGGCGGCCCCGAAGGCTTGCAGAGAGTCGCAGAGGGCACGGGTTGGGCCTTCGAACTCACAGAGGTTGTGCATACAGTCCAGCAGAAAGGGCGTGAGGGCCACGTGGGCGGCACACCTGGTCCAAGCCGGAGTCTGAAAGGCCACTTTGCAGTTCTTCATGGCTCTCATTAGGTTAGACGGCTTGCAGTTTGCATTCTGAGTCTCCGGGTATCCTGCTCTGGTCTTCATCTGCTCACCTATTAGTTCGTCGCTTTTGCAACTGGGAAGGGGGAGGGATCATCACCGGGACAGCCACTGCCCCGCCTGTGAAGATTGCTTGGTGCTCCCAGATGACCCCGAAGGCACCTCTTGCTTTCACTGGGAAGCGGGTTTGAGCTCTGGCCACCTTCCATGCAGCCTCGGTCCCCTCCCGTGTTTTGAAGCCAAGAAAGGAAAACTTTGCATGTTTCTCCAAATCGGTTCCCAGAACCCAGGAGCCGTTCCCAGGGAAATCACACACGTACGGGAAGGCTCTGCGCTCTGGCCCCGGTGTGCCACGTTACCTAGAATCCCAACTCGTGTTCCTATGAAAAGGCAGAAAGATAGCGGGGACAATTACTTTGGGTTGGCCTCCTTATCTTGCCAACTGTGCACAAAATCAATGTCATTCTGGGCTAGTTCGTCACTGGGCATCATTAACTCATCCTCTTCCTCGTCGTTGAAGTTTCCGCATATGCCACAGACCTGGGTGGGCAGAGGGGAGTCTCACACGCGGGGTCGGGGCAGGGAAGCACTCTCATTTAGTGCCCCCTTTTCCACGCGAAAGAGAAAGGAGCGCTTGCCATCCCTCTCCTGTTCTGGGCAGGGCCATCTTGGGTCTAAGGCCCCCGCCATATGGGGGTGCAGACCTCCCTAGGACAAGGTCCAGGTGCGTTCCTCACCTTTCCGTAATAGGCTCTAGGGATTTCGATCTGTAAGGACCCTCTGCCATCAAACTTGACTTCCACCCCAATGAAATGTCTGAGCACGGTGTGGGTGCCACTGGCATAGATGTTCACACCCTTGACCCGGTTGTTGGAGGGAAGGGTGACCTGTTTGCCATTGATCTGCAGAGGAGAGTAGGGCATGCGAGGAAGAGGAGGAGGAGGAGGAAGGACCAGAGAGCCCTCTCCCCAGAGCTTGCTTCCTCTGTCCCTGACGGTGTCGCCCGGCTCACCAGCACATGGTGGTCCTTTTGTAGGGTGATCAGGGAATCATAGACGCTAAAATTGAGCTGGCGGAGGTAGAAAGCAGGGGAGTGGCCTTCTTCCCCCTCCTCGTTCTCGCCACTGATCTTGAAGAAGGGCAGGTCCGTGGTGAATTGACATGTTTTCATCAGGACGTAAGCACAGGTGCCCCTGATGGCATGGTAACGGCCATCAAAGCTTACAAAGTAGGCCTTGTCTGCGATCCGGCACACTCCCATCCCTGCAGGAGAGAGAGGTGGCTGAGGAGTGCCCAGCCTCCATCAAGCCCAGGCATTCTCCTTCACAAGGGTGTGAAGGCACGAGGCCTCCAAAGGGAAGGAAGACAAAATAAAAGAATCAAGAAACAAGAGCTAGGCTGGTGTAAGGCTGAGGAGTAGGACGGGTAGTATTCTGCCTGGGAGAGACTTCTAATGTCTCGTCTAAGTCCACATCGGCTATGGGAGAACCATGAGTGACTGACTTCAAGGAGTCCTTCCCAGCGCGGTGGTCTCTTTCCCCACCAGAAGCTCTGTACAGCAGGGCCACATGCTGGAGGGCTCCAGATGGCAGTGAGGAGAGTATATGGGGAAATTGGGGAGAGCTTGTCTTGGGGGCTGCAGGGGGGGGGGGGGCCCTCTGGCATGCTCAGGGGCCTCCTACCCGAACTCCGGCAGCGTATGAGCCCATGCAGGGCCCAGCACAGTTGTGCAGGCTTGCAGGAGGTGTCGAGGCAGGAGATGTTGTGGCTGGAGCAGAAGCACAGCCTGGAGCAGCTAGTGTCCGTGTACCAGGTCTCCCCAACCTGTGGGACGTGGGCACACAACAGATTCTTGGAAGCCAGAGACAGACTGGCCCCCACACCCCGAGAACTCCCTGTGAGGCTGGCTTCGCTCAGTGTTTACCTCCATGCAACCCTCTCTTAGCCTTTTGGCTCTGGGCGTACTCCTCAGCCCCCAGGACTGGCCGCCTTACTCCTTCTGCCCCCAAACCTGTAAAGCTGGGAGGGCAGGGCCCCCTTTCGCCTGGCCGCTCACCGGGTAGTAGGAGCCCCGGGAGTCGGTGCAGCCGCACTGGCTGAAGGGCACACAGGAGGCGCCGCTCAGGACGTGGCCTTTTCGGCACTCGCAGCCCTCGGCACAGGGCAGTGAAGCCGGGCAGTCCTGCGGGGTGTCTAGGGTGCGGCAGGTGGCTGGGCAAGGGTTGGCACAGTGGCTGTAGCTGCTGCCAGCAGGGCACTTCAGAGCTAAGAAGAAGCCAGGGTTAGGAAGGGCTGAGTGACTTCCACCTCCCTGCCCTTGGGGCATCAATAGTTCTTAGGAATGTGTATTAGACTAGTGGATAAATGAAATGGGCTCAATCCAAGTAATGGAATATGACTCAGCTTAAAAAAAAAAAAAAGAGGATTCTGGCATAAACTACAACATGGATGAACCCTGAGTACATTACGTTACGTAAAACAAGCCAGTCACAAAAAGACAAATACACGAGGTCAAATTCATAGAGACAGAGAGGAAAAGGCTGGGTGCCTGGGGTTAGGGGTGGTGGTGGGGTGGGAATGGGAAGTTGGTGCTTCATGGAGACAGTTTCAGTTTGGGAAGATGAAAACGGTCTGGAGGTGAATGGAGTTGATGGTTGTGTAACAATGTGAATGTACTTAATGCTATAGAACTGGACACTTAAACATCTTTAAAATGGGAAATTTTACAGTGTGTATATTTTACATGCATTTTTTAATAAAATGAGTTCCTGGGAAAGACAGGAAGAAAGGAAACAGCTGGCCGAAACCGGTTTGGCTCAGTGGATAGAGTGTCGGCCTGGGGACTGAAAGGTCCCGGGTTCGATTCCGGTCAAGGGCATGTACCTTGGTTGCAGGCACATTCCCAGTAGGGGGTGTGCAAGAGGCAGCTGATCGATGATTCTCTCTTATCGATGTTTCTAACTCTCTATCCCTCTCTCTTCCTCTCTGTAAAAAATCAATAAAATATATTTAAAAAAAAAAAGAAAGAAAGAAAGAAAGAAAGAAAGAAAGAAAGAAAGAAAGAAAGGAAACAGCTGGCCTCGGTAAGAGGGAACGATGCAGTAACCACATGAGGGTGGAACTTTTTGGTGAGGTGAGAACCAGGTGGAGGCGCGCGGTGCAGCAGAGGGTGAGGGATGGGCTTGGGGAGACTGGGAAGTGAGAACAGAGGAGGTCCCCTGTGAGTGCTGAGGACCAGGCTGTGAAGGGAAGACCAGAGGAATAGAACTTAGGGAAAGGAGGCGAGGTCCCGGCTGGGGGCGGGCGGGCGGACTCCTCCGGGCTGCCCGGAGGCACGGTCAGGTCACTTACGGCAGAAGGTGCTGTTCCGCCAGGCAGGCGGCTGGCCGGCCTCCGCACACTGGGCGGCATAGGCCTGTAGGGAGCGGCACAGGGTCAGGGCGTCGCCCTTGGTCCCACACTGGCCATGCACACAGCTGGCAAAGCTGAGGTCTGGGGCCACCACCTTGTGGCACTGGGAGAAGGGGCCTGGAGGACGAAACCGGAGGTGGGTGAGAGAAGAGCAGAAGCCTGGGAAGGGACCAGAACCAGGCAGCTGCTTGGGGCAGATTCAACATCCATTTTCATCAAAACCTCTGTTCACTGAGAACCTCCTTCCTGAGACATAAAAGCAGCTCATCCTTCAGGCTCCCGAGAAGGTGCACCCCGCCTCTGCACACTTCCTGCCGACTTTCTGTCTATTTCATGCCTCTCTTCCTGCCGCCCTGACAGTCCCCCTCCTCCTTCTCTGGCCGGGGAGGGGATGGGGGTGTAAAAAGAGCCAGCAGGGGGTGAGGCTTACCCTGAGGGTCCATTAAGATATTACAGTTCTTACTCCAGGCGTCTGCCACTTTCTTCTCCTGGCATCTGGGGGGCTTGCCACCTGCAGAGAAGCAGCTAACCCCCAAAAAAGAGGGGAAGGATAGGAACTTAGGGGTGGAGGAACCTTCCCACACACTGAAAAGTCTAGAGAAAAACAGGGACGTGAATAAGAACAGACAAGAGAACGAAGCTGTGCCCTCAGGTTAGGAGAGTCAGAAGGTACAGAAGGAAGGAAGGTGACTTCTCGGGACAGACTGCCCAAAGGTTCTCCAAAGAGGCAGTTCCGTAAGCGGAGGAGAGGTCAGCAGGAAGGGGCACCGAGGTCCCAACAACCTCCGATCACCTCCGGTGCCGGAGAGACTGGGGACACCGAGGGCACCGGCAGGCTGCCTGCTGAGGCTCTTCCTCCGGCCCATCGCCCCTCTCCTCCCCGCTCACCCAGATTCAGAGAATTCATCTGACTTCCAGGCAACCCCCAGTTCGATGGAGCTGGCCGCAGGCTGTCTCCGCCCTGGTTTCAGATTGTCATCTGAGCTGTTGCCGTTGTAGTTTCCTGGAGGAGGGAGCGGTGAACAGAGGCGCGGACGAATCCTGCAAGCGGCCCCAGCCCCGGCCCACCACTTTCCTCCCCGCGGGAGGCTCCTTCAGTCCGCACTCCACGGAGGAAGGCTAACTTCTTCACCGTGACCTTCCCTCAGCGCCCACCCCCACGCCAATCGCCCTCCGCCCGCGCCGCAGCGGACAGGCCCCTGGGACACCGAATGAAGGGTGTGGCTGAGCAGCGAACGGGACAGGCTCCTTCCTGTGGTCCCGGCTCTGCCTGCAGGCGCCCACGGAACTCACCGCACAGCCCGCAGAGCCGGCCGGTGAAGGTGGAGGGCACGGTCACTTTGACCAGGTGGTTCCCGTCGTAGCGAACCTGAAGCCCCAGGTTCGTGTAGAGGAAAATGAAAAGGCCACTGTGCCTGATGCCTACCCGGCCTTGTGCAAGCCACACAGGCAGGGTCACCCGGCGACCGTTCAGCTGCAGGGGCGGGGAGGACGTGGCAAAGAAAGGCGTTTGGAACAAGAATAACAACCGGACCAGGACGGGAGCAGGAGGGGGGCAGAGGGTGTGTCTCAGGACCTGGGGCCGGACCTGCTGTGGGGAGCCTCTAGGCCTGGAAGCCAGACGGGCAGCTCTGCAGGCAAGGAGGGGCAGCGTGGAGGCTCTGAGCAGACTGGTCAGTGTGGAGCCCCGGGAGGCAGGCGGGGGCACGTACCACGACCTTGTAGCCTTTGATCAGCGAGATTCTTTGTTTGAAGATCTGTACGTGGACGGCGGCCACGTGGGAGACCTCCGCGTTTCCGCCCCGGAACTCATTGGTGGCGCTCACGATGAAGTAGTTGTCGAAGGACCTCGGAAAGCAGAGCTGGGTGAGGATGTAGCTGCAGGTGCCCATGAAGTGGTGCAGGGCTCCGTCGAATGTCAGGTAGTGGGGATCCCCTGAGACAGTGCAGGTGGCAGACCCTGGGAAGGAGGAGAGGGGGTCAGAGGTGCACTAACCCCGAGGTTCCATCCTGGTGAGTCCACGTTGTGGTGGCCCCCGTAACTCATTGGGTAGTCAGCTTGGCTTGGGACTACCCCGACCTCCCTCTCTGGGTCTTTGAAGACACTGCTTGGTTCTGGGCAACTGCCTTCCAGCCCCGGGATCGGCTCCAGCTCTCTGGGGAGCCTGCTTTAGGGCAAGGTCGTGCCCTTGCTTGAGGCTGCACAGGCAGCCCCTCTGCTCACCTTCCACAGGGCTGCTCACCTGTGGCGTGGCAGCCATAAATGCCGTCCTCCTGACTGCAGATCTCCTGAGCACCGCACTTCCAGAGCACACAGTGAATTTTGCTGTTGCCCTCACAGATACAGAGCTGTTTGCAGTCTGGTGCAAACCACTGCTGCCCTACCTGGGGAAAGGAAGGAAAGAAGGAAGGAAGAAAAGGAGGGAGAGAGGGAGAAAGGAAGGAAAGAAGGAAGAAAAGAAGGGAGGGAGGGGGGAGGAAGAAAGAAGGAAGGAAGGAAGGAAGGAAGGAAGGAAGGAAGGGAGGAAGGAAGGAAGGAAGGAAAAGAGGTTATTCCCAGGTCTGACTATTCAGTGCTATTCAGTGCCCACTGCTAATAAGACCATTGGGCTGCTCATTGGCCTGCCCAAAGACCAGGAGTAGTTATAAAAGTCTGGCATTCACTCACGAATCCAATAATTCCATCATCTGCTATTCCTTCACTATTTCAACAGATATTTATGTCAACAGATATTTATGTCCAAGCCTTATGAATTTAGTAATGAACTGGATGGACGATGTCCTTGCCATAAGCCAACTCATGACCCAGTGGGGGCAGTAAACAAATAAATGGATAGACCATGTGCTCCAGCACAATATGCACCCGAAGAAGACAAGCAGGGCATCCAGTGAGAGTTTCCTGCCTTCAAAACAGACAGTAAATGCTGGCTATAAAACAGACTAGAGAGGTGCTTTCTGATTCTGCCTATCAAAAAGGCTTCAAGCTGAAACCAGTTTGGCTCAGTGGATAGAGCATCGGCCTGCAGACTGAAAGGTCCCAGGTTCCATTCCGGTCAAGGGCATGTACTTTGGTTGCAGGCACATCCCCAGTAGGGAGTGTGCAAGAGGCAGCTGATCGATGTTTCTCTCTCATCGATGTTTCTAACTCTCTATCCCTCTCTCTTCCTCTCTGTGAAAAATCAATAAAAAAAAATATTTTTAATAATAATAAGAAGAAGGCTCAAGGAGGAAGCAGCATTTCAACAGGGTCTCAAAGGAGGTGAAGAATTCCAACAGGCATAGGTGGCTGGAGGCAGAGCAGGGTGAAAGGAGCTGAAAAGAAGGTGAAATTGAGAGGAAGGCAAGACAGAGACAGAGAGCATTCAGTGGGCCTGGACCGGGGCCACGGGGAGGAGATCCACGTGGGCCTCAGGCGGCAGGCGGCTTTGACAGGCATCAGTGTCATGTCCAGGACTTGGGGTGATTGAAGGGCCGGCAAAGAAGGAAGAGAGAAACGATATAGATGAGGATTTGACTCCAAATGCTGCCTCTGAGAAAAATGTGGAGACAGGGGCCCAGGAGGGAGCTGAAGTCCTTCAGCAGAGAAAGGGGGCTTGGTAGGAGAGAAGAGCGTTTGGGAAAAGTGCAGGGAAGACACAGATGCAAGAAAACGACTCAGGCTCCCGGAGGCAGAGAAGATGGGAGGGGAGAACAGCAGGGGTCTCAGGCTCTGCCAGGTGGTGTAAGCAGTAACTGATTCCATCCCAGTCTGCTTAAAAAATACTAGAGGTAAATGAGGAAAAGGGGAAAAGAGAACTAAGCCAGAATTTTCGTAATCCCAGCCACGCAGGCCCCACCACACCCCCTTCTCTCTTGCTGTCACTTCAAATGCCCGAGGAGGGCTTTCTGACTTCATGGCTGAGAGGCCCAGCCCCAGAGACTCACCATGATGTAGCGGCCCATGAAGTCCAGGCACCCACACTGGGATCGGGGGATGCACTGGGAACCACTGAGGACGAAGCCAGGGTTGCACTCACAGCCCTCCACGCATCGGTCCTGGCAGTACATGACAGAGAAGTTGGAGTGGCAGGTCTCAGGGCATGGCTTGGCACAGATGGAATACTTGCTATTGGGTGGGCAGTCCAGAGCTGGCAGAAGGAGAAGCACAGGTAAGGAGGGTATGCGGCCAGCCGAGGATCCGAGAAAGAAGGTCCGAATCTCGTTCATAATCCAGACTCCAGAAGGCCCACAACTAGAGGCTTCTGCCCATGTTGAACAGAAGAGAGGAACTGGGAGCAGCATGACTGAGTAACTTAGTGTCTACCTTAAGCCTGGAGGAGAGTCCTGCAGGGGATGACCAAGGGTCAGGTCTGTGGGAGCAGACTGATCCAAGAACCTCAAGAGTGTGCTATGCAGACACACCCAACATCAATGGTCAAGGTGGAAGGAGAGCTAGGGGACCGCCATGTGGCCTTGAACAAGGGCATGGCCTTGCCCTAAAGCATCTCTCCAGAGAGCTGGGTCATAATCAGCAGGTGTGCAGCAGTCATGGCGCTGCCTCCCAGCCGCAAGTCTGTATTTTATGTGTGCATCCGGCACACACCCCCAGGCACTGGTCTGCACAGCTCAGGCAGCTGGGAAGGCTTTCTGAGTTCATAAGTGACTGATTTTCTCAGTGGGTATTTCTGATTCTGTAGAAGTCCCCATCCACACGTGGGAGTGAAGGGGTTAAACCAGGTGTTCCCAAGCCTGTGCTAACCCTCAGATGCTGGCCCTCTGCTCCCATGTGTGTCTGAAGGAAGCACTCCCCCTCCCCTATCCCCCGCTTCTCTGCACGACTCACGGCAGAACTGGGGTTCTCTCCAGGGCTTCACCGTGTGGCCAGCAGCCTGGCAGGCCTCGGTCAAGGCTGCCATATGGACACACAGCATCTGCTGCAGCCCCTGGTATTTACACATGTCAAACATGCAGTTGTTGAAGAAGTAAGAGGCCGAGAGGTGAGGCAGACATGTCCTGCAGAGAGAGGCCAGGTCAGAGGGACTGCGGGGGCAGAGAGGGCAGAGCTTCTTGTCTTGGAAGACCCCCAACCCCCGCCACCACCCCTCATTCTGCCTCCCCCTTCATACTCAAAGGCTCCACGGAAGACTGTGATCCGTCCACAGAACTCTGGCCCCGATAGAGTGTTCTGCAAGGTTGAGTTGCAAGATGAGGGGTTTGCATTGCTCTGGCACCTAGAAGAGACACCCCCAAATGCCTCAAGAGCCAAAATCTGCCTCCATTCAGTCCCTACCCCAGCAGTCTCCCATTCTCAGCAGCCCTGCTAGAGCACACTGGAACACCAAGCCCTGCAGAAGGTGGAAACCTGGGCTGGACAAGCAAGAGGGGGCCCGTTCGCACCTGTCTGAGGAGCATTGGTGGCAGGGTGAGCATGTTGGTAATGAGTCCATGGACTTGGCTGGGACAAAAGTGGGGGTGTGCAGAAGGAGAGGAGAAACAGGGTGATGCCGGCCCGAGTGCTTGGTTCTTAAAGGGGGCAAAGGGGCTGCCAACAGAGATGGAGGCGTCTTCACTCACTTCTTTTCCATATTGTCTCCTGCCAGCCAGCTGATGTCCAGGTCCTCATGTAGTGCTGGCCTGCCGTAAGGTAACTGATAGTTGTAGCTACGTGCGGTGCTGTCGCTGTCATGGCTGCCACAAAAACTGCAGAGTTTGCTAGAGTAGCTGCTGCAAGGGCGGGTGCGGGACAGAAAGGCACGGAAGTGTTAATGGAAAGAAGAGGCCTTCAGCACGTGAGGGATCACAGCGGAGTGGGATGAGTGCGCGCGTTTTAACGAGTTCATGGACTTGGCTGGGACAGAAGTGGGGTGCGGAGAAGGAGGAGGAGGAGGGTGATTCCTGTCAAAACTGGGGTCCTCTCCAGGGCTTCACCGTGTAGCCAGCAGCCTGGCAGGCCTCAGTCAAGGCTGCCATATGGACACACAGCATCCCCAGGGTGCTTGGTTCTTAAAAGGGACCAAGTAGCAGGAGGGCGGTGACAGAGATGGAGACGTCCCCACTCACTCCTCCTCGGTGTCCTCTATTGTCTGCCAGCTTATGCCCAGTTCCTCCTCATCGTGTGCTGCCCTGCCATCAGGCATCTTGTTGTCGTTGCCACTGTTGCCATCGTAGTTGCCACAGAAACCGCAGAGTTTGCCATAGTAAGTGCTGGGGGTGGGGGGCAAGGTGAGGAGGAAGCGTTAATGGAAGGAAGGGGCCTTAGTTATCTCAGGGACCACAGCAAAGTGGGATGAGTGAGGCGGGCAGAGAAGAAAGAGGTGCAGACTCAGATCAAGGGTTCCATGCCAGTGCCAGACACACAAGGACCTCACAGCTCTCTCCCCCAAGCCATCTTTTCAGTCTCCTCTCCTCCCCTTCTTTTGCTCACATTTCATATTCCAGCCTAACAAACTCTTTCCCCCCCCCCCATTGATTTCAGAGAGAGAGAGAGAGAGAGAGAGAGAGAGAGAGAGAGAGAGAGAGAAACCAATGTGAGAGAGAAACATCAATTGGGGACCCAGAACCTGAGTATGTGCCATGACAGGGAATCAAACCCACAAACCTTCGGTACATGAGACAATGCTCTAACTGAGCCACACAAGTCAGGTCCATAAAAAATCTTTTAAAAAAAAATAAATATTTTATTGATTTTTTACAGAGAGGAAGGGCGAGAGACAGAGAGCCAGAAAAGTCTGATGAGAGAGAAACATCGACCAGCTGCCTCCTGCACAACCCCCAATGTATATGCCCTTGACCAGAATCGAACCTGGGACCTTTCAGTCCGCAGACCAACGCTCTACCACTGAGCCAAACCGGTTTTGACCATAAAAAACCTTTTGCTGGTCCCAAGACATTCAAGTTTTGTCTCGCATTTGCTGATCACGACTTCTACCAAGTCTTTCTTCCTCCCGTGAGCCTTCCTTGAAGACTGGGATCCAGTGACCTCTCTTCTGAAAGCTCCCACAGCCCCTTAGTGACTCCTCGTGCATTCCCAAAGCATTGTGAGTACATCCTGCTATTATCCGCCGCCCTGAGACCATTTCCGCCTGTCTCCTCACCCACAGGGAGGCCTGCCTGGTGAGCCACACTGGGAATCAGCGTCTGGAATGGAAAGCGAAGAGGCCTGGAGGGCCCAAGGAGGAGGAGGAGCGGAGCAGGGGGAGTGGCCGCTGCCTCACCTGGGCACGCTCAGAAACAGCTGCTGGTCGCCATCCCAGCGTATCCGCAAACCAAAGGCAGTATGCAGCTCCACAAACCGCCCGCTTAAATGCAGAAAGACGCCTGTAGAAGGTATGGCCGGGAGGTTGACTTGCTGACCCTCAACCTGGAAAGAGAGGCCGAGAAAATAGGCAGAGAGACAGATCCGGGGGTCAGGAAGACACACACACACACACACCCATCCCCCCGCAACACTCCCACATCCACCCTCACAGCAATCCTAACAACTTCTGCACCGGGAGTGCTCTGGAGCCTGTTCCCGAGGGGCTGGGAGCTGCAGGAATGGCCGGGACCAGGCTGCAGTAGCTCCCGGGCTCCCCGCAGAGCTGAACACAAAACGGACTCACCAGCGTGCGCCTGCCCCGGAGCAGGGCGATGGAGGTCTCAGGCAGCGTCACGTAGACTTTGTTCAGGCAAGACATGCCTTCCTGTGCGCCCTCCTCGTTCTTCCCCGCCACCCTGAAGAAGGGCTCTGGTTGGGGAGAGGAGTGAAAAGCACCCGGGAGCTCACTCAGCAAGCATTTCTGACCCCCCCTGAGGGAGCGCCCCACCCCGGGCACCGTGGGGACAGACTGGCTCTGTAGCTGAAGAGGTAAGCCTGGGCCCACGTGTGAGCGGGACGTGACTGCCTGCCTCTTCCAGAACAGCCTGCAGGGGTGCTGCCAGTCCACCTCGGTGGACAGGGATGTCCTCCAGAGGGAGAGCTTGTGCTGTTTTTCTGGTCCCTTCATGGCCACGGTGCCAAGCCAGCCTCTGAATACCAGCTGGCCAAGGAAGCCACTGGTGCAGAGAAGGGTCTTGGCCAAACCAAGGCTCGGCGGGCCAGGAAGAAATGTGGGGGTGGCTGCAGGGCCACAATGGACAGTGTCTTCACACAAGTGGAGATAAATCTCCAAAAATAGGTAAATAAACCTTTAGCTTTTTCTATTTTACAATTAGCACATGCCGTTTTACTTAGTTATGAGAAGGAAAACGTGGGAGATGAATTCAAGAATGGCATTGTGTTATTAACCGATGTCACTCCGATGAATTCAACAAAAAGAAATTGCAAGAAGGAAAAAAAAAAAGAATGGTGTTGCACATGTTATGGTTGGAGACTGAAGTATAAACACCATTGGTTTTGTCTGAGGGCAAAGCCTAATCTCTTTTCTCACTCTTTTCATAATAAAATACTATATATATATTTTGAACGGTGATTGTTGAAAACTGTCATTCTACTTTATATTCCAACATTAGATTTTTAAATTTTAAAGATATCTTCAATTTGTTGTATAAGAGCTTTGATCAGATGCATGCAACTTCCAAATCTGAGGAAGATCCTTTTGACGTGAATGTACAGATTTTTTTTTTTTTTTTTTTTTTACCATTTATGTGCCTCTTGAACCTAATTTTTTTCTTTTTTTTTTCTTCTTCTCTTTCTTTTCCTTTTCTATATGTGGTGTGGACGTGAGCACTAATTTTTTGTTTTGAAATAATTTCAGACTTACAGGAAAATTGCAAAAATAGTGCAAAGCACTCCAGGACAGCCTTCACCCAGATTTTGCAAATGTTAACATTTTACCCTATTTGCTTGATCATTTTCTCTCTCTCTCAATCTTTCCATCACTCCTCTGCCTACTCATCTATCTATCTATCTATCATCAATCATCTACCTATCAGTCCAATCTCCCACCCACCCTAGGTTAAAAAAAGAGAGAAGTGTCTTAAGGTGCATTTTCCCCACGTAGTTCGGTCTTGAGAAAGTCCTGCTTCTGAGGTGGACTTGTCCACCCTGACTTTTCTTGCTCTTCCCATTTGCTCTCACGCCCACCTTTTCTGTCAGATACTCCCCCACCCCCACCCCAGACCGTAGGGACAACCCTACCTGTCGAGTTGCCACAGAATTGGGCCAAGATGTAGGTGCATTTTCCCATGAAGCTAAAGTGCCTCCCGTCAAAGGTCAGATAATGAGGGTCTCCATAGACCAAGCAGGTGGCAGAGCCTGTTGAGGGAAGAAAGGGGACCCTGGGAAACAGGTTCACCATGCCAGGTCCCACGGCCCCCTCCCCCGCTCCCACTGGCTTCTCCTGTCAAGGGAGGGGTTGGAACCACATCCTCCCTGAAAGCTGGCAGGTGGGACAGAATCAGGGGGCAGGTCTCACCATAGGTATAACATCCATACTGGCCGTTCTTCTGCTGACACAACTTGTTTCCCTGGCATTGAAAGGCCTGGCACTGTACTCGGCTGCCAGGCAAGCAGTGACATCGTTCTGTGCAATTGGAGTTGAGCCACTCTGCCCCAGGCTGGGAGGAAGGGATTGGGCGTCACAACACTCTATGTCATCCCCTGCTAGAGCCCCTTCTCCTCCATGCCACCTGCCCTCACCTTTTCCTCTCCCCACCTCCTACTAGGTACTCCTGCCCACCAGGGCACCTTTGCAGATGTCACTCACTCATCCTGGAATGCTCTCCCTCATCCCTCTTTTAAAGCATTCTTACACATCAGCAGGTTCAGTTCAAGGGACACTACTTTCCCAGGAAGACTCTCCAGGCCTCCCTGATTAGGGGTCTGCATCATAGCTCTGGGTGCCTTTCCTTCCCAGGACTAACCACTTTTATATTTACTTTGGGGATTGTTTGATTATAATCCCCCCAGTGAGGCACCTTGTCTGTCTGCACTCACTACTTAAGCCCCAACACATAGCACAGTGCCTGGCAGAGAGCTCTCATTCAGTAAATACCTGTTGAACGAAGATCCAGTGTGTCCCAAAGAATCGGACAGTGTTAGGAGAGCAAGGACCACGCCTTATTCATGGTGACTGCCGTGCCCAGTAAGATTCAAAGTACTCAATAAACATTCACCGAGTGCATAAGTGAATATATAAATAAGTTAATATACGTCTTCCGTGGCAGGGAAGAGATGCTTGATACTGACAGCTGTCACAGATCTTCCCACCCAGGCTGCAGCTGAGGCTAATCCTAACACTGACACAGGGGCACCCAGGAGACTGGGAAAGAGAGGTGGGCTAGGGAGGAAGTAGCTCCTGAAGAGACAATTAGGAACTCTGACAACCAAAAGGAAGAGCACTAGGAGATGAGAAGAGGCACAGGACGCTAATAAATAAATAGCTGAAATGCACTGTTAATTAGTAGGCTGCAAACAATAGGTTTAATAATAATAATAATTAATATTAACATGCACTAGGTAATTGGTCTGTGTCAGGATCTGAATTCATCTCACAACCATCTTACGAAGTAGAAAATCTTACTGTGCACATTTTATGGATATGGAAACAGATTCAAGGAGGTAAAGAGCCTTGCCCAAGGTCATCCAGCAAAGTGCTGGAGCCAGGATTCAAGCTCAGATTGGCCCGAGTTTAGGGAAGCTCTGTTCAATACAGTGGCCATTAGCCACGTAGCCATTGAGCTCTTGACATGTAGCAAGTCCAGATTCAGATATACTGTGAGTGTGAACTATACACTGGGCTTTGTAGACTATTAGTATGGAAAAAGGGAATGTGAACAATCTTAGAAATCAGAATATTTGGGATTGAGGTGCTATTGGTATTGGTTTGACCTGTTTCCTTTTATTTTTTTTCCCTAACGTGTTTATTAGGAAAGGCAAAATGATGTATGGCTTGAATGCTATCCCTTTTGGACAGTGCTGCCCAGAACCTGTTCCCCTTTAGAGCCTCTGTTTCTGACAAACGTTCCCCCAGGGTGGGCATCGACAAGGAGACATAAGAACAGTAACTCCTCTCTTTTGACCTCTTCTATCAGGATTTGCAAATTCCTTTGGAAGATTCTGGAATACATGCCAGAAGCTCTACTCAATATCCAGGGCTCCCTATATACTCAGGGACCCCAAACTTCCCTCGTGATGGAAATAAGGGCCCTGCGTCACCTGGTTGGTCTAGTGTAGGAGTGTCGAACTCAATCAGAGAAGGGGCCAAAATCTAAAATCCAGCCTAAATCGCGGGCCGAATGGTTTACTGAACAGTCATAAACTGACAATGTCATAAACTGACAGCGGAGTGCAGTGATGACAGCGCGGTGCGGGCCACATTGCAAGGCCTGGCGGGCTGGATTTGGCCCGCGGGCCTTGTGTTTGACACATGTGGTCTAGTGTCTAATGCATCAAGGCTGCCAGCATGGAACAGAGAAGTACAGAGAGATCCAGACTGTTAGGCGCACTTAGCACAGAACCATGGGATAATGGAATCATCTGCACAGCTTAGCATCATGCCCGGTCAAAGTGGGTGCTTAACAAATATTTATTATATGAACAGAGATGTCAGTCAAAACTACAACCTGAGTGAATAACTCCATCATTGTGTTACCACTGCTTGAGAGCTGACCCCCTTGGACTGTTCCATGGATCCAAATTCATGTCACCAGGGAAGCACATGGCACCAGAACTCAGGTGTTGCACTAGCAATCTCCCTTGGAGGACCTGGACATCCCTTTGGTCTTACCTTATATTGATTATTGTTGTAGAAGCAGTTACAGGAAGAGGCATCGATGCAATGGGAGTCACTAAGCAAAAAGCCGGGATTGCAGACACAGCCGGGCTTGCAGGAGAGCTCACAGTTGGGCTTGGGGTTCTGGCAGGATGCTGGGCAGGCGCAGATTTCGTGGTGGGCATTTGGGGGGCAGCTTGCTAAAGGGGAAACCGTTTTTCATCAAGCCTACACTCTACAGCTTCCCTAGGGGAGACTTCCTGTCTCTCATCTACTCTCCTTCTTCTCTAAGAGAGAGAGAGAGAGAGAGAGAGAGAGAGAGAGAGAGAGAGAGAATGGAGTCCTACAACACGAATGAACCTTGAAAACATTGCACTCAGCCAGGCCAGCATGGCTTCAGTGGTTGAGCACCAACCTATGAACCAGGAAGTCATGGTTCAGTTCCCTGCCAGGACATATGTTTGGGCCGTGGGCTTGATCCCCAGTGTGGGGCATCCGGGAGACAGTTGACGAGTAATTCTCTCTCATCATTGATGTTTCTATTTCTCTCTCCCTCCCACTTTCTCTTTGAAAGCAATAAAAATATTTTTTTAAAAACACAAAAATTATGTTCAGTGAAAGAAACCAATCATATATGGTTCCATCTGTTTGTAATGCCCAGAACAAGTAAATCCATAGAGATAGAAAATAGGTTAGTGGTTGCCAGGGGTTGGGGTTAGGTGGACTAGGAAGTGACTACTAATGGGTATAGGTTTGGGGTTTTTTTGAGGGTTATGAAAATATTCTGAAATTAGAAAGTGATAATATTTGCACAATCTTGTGAATATATACTGAAATCACTGAATTGTATGAAGCATTGATTGGCTGCCTCCTGCACTTCCTCCATTGGAAAATGAGCCTGCAGCCAGGCATGTGCCCTTGACAGAATCAAACCTGGAACCCCTCAATCCTCAGGCCAACACTCTATCCACTGAATCAAACCATCCAGGATGAATTGTATACTAAAGAGGATGAATAGTAATAATAAGAATAAAGCCCTGCTCTCCCTCTCACTCAGTGTAGTCAGTCCTCCTTATTTTTTCTGAAGTCCCCATGTCTGATCCATCCTTCTCTAAGACTGTAGGTTTCTACTCGAAGCGTCCCTTTCCTTAATGCTCTCTCCTGTCATTGTCTCTTGCTTTTAGCTCTTTAGCCAACAATCACATACCTGGAGTAGATCTAGGGGTTGTAGTGGTGGCCAAGGTCATAGTAGGTACGGCGGTACTAATAAGATGAAGAGGCAACATCAAGGGTGTAGGGCTGCCGGGTGCGTGTGTGATAGGAGCTGTGGGCCTTTCAGTGGGGACTGTGTGTTTTTCAGTGGGGACTGTGTGTTTTTCAGTGGGGACTGTGTGTTTTTCAGTGGGGAGTGTGGGTTTTTCAGTGGGGACTGTGTGTTTTTCAGTGGGGAGTGTGTGTTTTTCAGTGGGGACTGTGTGTTTTTCAGTGGGGACTGTGTGTTTTTCTGTGGGGAGTGTGTGTTTTTCAGTGGGGACTGTGTGTTTTTCAGTGGGGAGTGTGTGTTTTTCAGTGGGGACTGTGTGTTTTTCTGTGGGGAGTGTGTGTTTTTCAGTGGGGACTGTGTGTTTTTCAGTGGGGACTGTGTGTTTTTCAGTGGGGACTGTGTGTTTTTCAGTGGGGAGTGTGTGTTTTTCAGTGGGGAGTGTGTGTTTTTCTGTGGGGAGTGTGTGTTTTTCAGTGGGGAGTGTGTGTTTTTCAGTGGGGACTGTGTGTTTTTCAGTGGGGAGTGTGTGTTTTTCAGTGGGGAGTGTGTGTTTTTCAGTGGGGACTGTGTGTTTTTCAGTAGGGACTGTGTGTTTTTCAGTGGGGAGTGTGGGTTTTTCCGTGGAGAGCAAGGTCTCAGAAGGGCCAGTAAGGGAAACTGGATATTTGGAAGAAAGCATTGTTGGCACAGATCCTACAAAGAAAAGAAAAAAAAATCCCTGAAGTTTAGTCAAAATCATACCACTACCCTCTTCACTCACATCTAATTCGAGTGGATGGGATCAAAAGGGTAGCATTCATATTCTTCCTTCTACTCCCAACCTAACCCTCACTCAACAAACACTACTCCTAATATATGTCAGTTATTGTGCCAGATACCGAAAACATAAAATGAATAGGACACTGGTTCTCCCTCTAGGGACCTATTCCTTAGGCAAGGTGTTCCGGACCTGCCACAGGTGAATGAAAGAGGGAGGATTCGCTTTTTCTAAAAGGAGGCAGCTCCAAAAAGCACACCCCCATCTGGAGTCAGAATTGTGGGTCCCCACCTGGGTCTTTGTGAGCCAGGGAAGGCTTTCAAGCCAGCTAGTTCCACTCGCCAGCGGCTGTTCCTGGCCCAGATTTCTTAAACTGCCCCGTCCTCGGTTTCCTCATCTGTAAACTGGGAACAACTGTACTTGCATGTTGTAAACTAGATGACGTGTGGAGAGCATCTTAGCACAGTCTCTGGGAGCTCCCTGCCTCCAGCTTCTGGATTTCTCCTTCCTTTGAATTTGCTCCCCCCCCCCCCCCCCCCCCCCGTCTCTAACATCAGCTTAGAGAGTTAGTTCTGGATGGATCTGGGGTAGCCTCCAGGGTGGCCCACCATTCCAGTTTGGCCAGGACTCATGTGCTCCCTGAGATGTAAGACTGCCAGTGCTCAGACAGGGACAGCCCGGAGCAAACGGAAATGGTGGGTCACCCAGGACAGCGATCACCACAGCTCTCCGTTAAAGAGAACCTCTCTCTAGGTGTGGTTGCTTCAGGAACCAAAGGTACAGGGTATGTAAGTAGAGAGAAGCAAGGAGACTCAGTTTTGCAAGAAACCAGGTCATGGTTCCTAAGCCATGCCTGCCACCCTCGCCAGATGGTGAAGGGGGAAGGAAGGAGGAGAGAAAGGGACTCACCCCTGCTGCAGGCGCCACGACGGATAGAGACAGAGTCCAGAGAGATGTCCAGGGAAGTAGGGCTGCCCCTCACTCCTTCAAATATCAGCTGTGGGAGGGAGGGAGGATCACCCACCCCATGAGCCCCTTTGCCTGAGGCTCCCAGTTTGCTGCCTGAGTTCAATTGGCCCAGCCACCTCTACACCTCCTCATTGTCCCCGTTCCCTTCTGGGCCCCCCACACCTGATACCAAGATTCCCAGGGGGTCCCCAGGCTCTGCCCTGGGCCTTACCTGAATGGGCAGGACTTGCCCCTTGGGCACCGTGACAGTGGTGGGCATCCAGGAGGGGCTCTGGATGTTAACGTGTTTCCAAAGCAGGTCGGGGTGCTGGCTCTCTGTGCCCGTGAGCTGCAGCAGTTTGAGCTGGGCACCCCACGTCAGCCCGAACATGTAGTAGGCGAAGTGCACACACAGAGGGCCTTGCACCCAAATGGGGGAGCTGAGCAGGCGGGCCACCCTGCCCTGCTGGGAGGTGCGGAAGTCCAGGTGCAGGTAGTAGCCCTCTGGGGAGGAGGGGCCAGGACAGTGAGGCCCTGCCACCCCGCTGGGCGGCTCCAACCCTTTCCCAGAGCCCAGATGCCCACTCCCAGCTCCTTCCCTGTCCCTCCCCCCGGATCTGACCGTGCCTTCCTCCCGCTGCCTCCCTACACGTTAGACTGTCTCACCTCCATTGGGGTAACCCCCGGTGGGCCCGGTGCTGCCCATGATGGAGGGCCCTTTGACTCGAATCCAGTTCCCGTAATTTGTGGATGCTTGAGTCCAGTCGCAGAAGGGTTTGGAGTTGTCCTCAAAATCACACTGGCTGATAACGGCTGGGAGGAAAAGGCCACGGTGAGGCCAAGAGAGGGGAGAGGGCTGGCTGCAGAGCCAAGCTAAGGGGGTAGGTGTTAAGCAAGACTGCCAAGCTTAGAGAAGGCAGCCACTAAGATTAGGGCCCAGAGCAGAGATTTGGGAAAGAGAAGCTGAGAAATAAGTCACCGTTTAGGAGAACCTCGGGGCAGGGGTGGGGTGGGTGGGGTGGGTGGGGTGAGCAGGGCAGAATGTCTAGGTCTGGAGTCACAAACGGAGATCCAGGGGGCTGGCTTCGGGGAGCCAGACGGGCTTTGTCTGGGCGGCATACACTTTGCTGTTGTTTCTTGGAATGTGACTCTTTTAGGCAGGGCTTGTACTCCTCCCCCGTTCCCTCCACCCTCTGTCACCTAAGGGCTGCCCCTCACACATTTATGTAACTGCCTGGCCTGGAGGGCACATGGTGGCCACCCTGGAAGGGAGAGAAAGTCTGAGCAGTCCCGGGTTTCAACTCACAGTTGTCCCTAGAAGTTTGGGCAAATGGCTTCTGGTCTGGAGGCTTCTCAGTCCTTGAGGTTGATGGGGGGTGGGGGGGGGGGGGAGAGATAATCCTTGTCAATATCAAGAATTATAAGCCTCAATAACTGTGAGTTCACTAAGTTCTCATCTCTCCCCAAAAAGGTGTCTTCCCTGGGAGATCCTCTCTTCCGGCCAGTGCCCTCCACCCCCGATGCCCTGGGTGTCAGGCCTGGTTGAATCTTGGGTGAGGAGGAACCACTTTATACCCGGGGAATCTCCTTCCTTCGGGTTGAGATCTTCTTGTCCTAAAGCCCAGATTTCCCCACGAAGGAGGGGCTCTATGGGGTCCTGTTTTGTTAGGCGTGGGGTGGGGGTGATATTGCCCCAGCTGCACGCGACTGAACGTAGGACTGACAGAGGGACCACCCTTCTCTCCTTCCACTTTCGGCAGCGAAGCCCCTGCCGCTCCTCAGGTAGTGTGGGCCACATAGAATAGTCCCTGGTTTTAGCCGTTCAAGTTCCATTTGTTCAAACCCCCCGAAATGAGCTGCTCCAGGATGCTGAGCCATGCATTTCATGCTTCCTACTTGAAGTCTCTCCTGTGTGCTGGGTCTGCTCTAGGTTTTGTCTCTCTTCTCCTCTGCCATTCTCAGACCTGCCACCCCGGCCCTACACCTCCTCCCTCTTTCCTCATGTTTCGGTTCCATCCTGCTCCCACTGAGCTCTCACACCCCTCAGGAGGCTGTGGGGGTCCCCTTATTTCTTCTTCTTCTTCTTTTTTTTTAAATAAATATATATATATATATATATATATATATATATATATATATATATATATATATATATATATAATTGATTTTTGTACAGAGAGGAAGGGAGAGGAGAGATAGAGAGCTAGAAACATCAATGAGAGTCATCAATCAGCTGCCTCCTGCACACCCCCACTGGGGATGTGCCCGCAACCAAGGTACATGCCCCTGACTGGAATTGAACCTGGGACCCTCCAGTCCCCAAGCCGACGCTCTATCCATTGAGCCAAACCGGCTTTGGCTATTCCCCTTATTTCTGTTCATCCTCTTTCAATCCCATGGGTTCCCATCTTCCTCCCAGGGTGTGCCCTTCATATCTAGTCTGCACGCCCCTCTGACTTTGCCCCTCACTATTCCTCAGAGCCAACCCCAGTCGCCCCCGAGCCCAGCTTACCGGACTGAGATGGGAATGTAGCCCTGGCTGCAGGCAGCCCCCATCATTAGCACCAGAGTCCAGACTGTCACAGCCATGTGGGACCTCAGCGCCAGCTCTCAGGGGATGAGGGGAAGGCAGAGTAAGGAGCCCGGGCTACTTTAAATGCTCCTGATCCTCCTTGTAGGGCATCCTCCCAAGGATGCCATGAAAAGTGAGCAATCAGAGAACTGGAGATAAAAACTATGATGGCTGGAATTTAAAATCCCAATAGAAGAGTTATAAATCAAAATTGAGAGAAATAAAATGAGAGCGAGAGAAAAGGAACACAAGAGAGAAAGAAAAGAGAGACTTGGAGGGTCAGTCTAGGATGTCTAGCGTCCAACCAAAATAGTTCAAAAAAGACAAAAAGAAATTACTTAGGAAAAACTACATAAGATTGCCCAGAACCGAAACATGAGTCTCTTGATTTAAGAGTCTGGTATGATGAACGCAGAGAGACCCATGAAAGGCTTGTCGTAAAATGTCAGAATATTGGGGTGAAGGGAAATCCTGAACACTTTCAGACAGAAAAAAGCAGGTCACATACTAAGTATCAGGAATCAGCATGGCAACTGTGGATTCTAAGAGTCAGCGGAACATTGTCTGCAGAATTCCAGAAATAACTTCAAACCTGAAATTCTATAGCTGGCCACAGCGGCAAAGGCAATGGGAAGGTCAAGTAAGTGAAGGCTAAAGTCCTATTGGCAAATAATTGAAAATTATATTTCACAGGAGAAATATAAGCAGCCAGTAAGTATTGGAAAGTATTCTCTACTTCACTAGCAATAAAGGAAATGCTGAACAAATTAAGTTGCCATATTGACAACAATTTAAAAGATTGAAAGGATCTTAGTGAGAATGTCAAATATCAATACATGAAAAAGGATCAGTCAGAAATTAGACATACATTAACTGAAATAAAGAATAATTTACAGGGATTCAATAGTAGAGGATTCCAAGAATCAAATCAATTATTTGGAATATGAGGAAGAAAAAAACCCAAAACAATCAGAAGAGCAAAAATAAAAAAGAATAAAAAAAATATAAAGATAATAGAAGGAGTCTCTGGGACAATTTTAAGTGTACCAACATTTCCATTATGGGGCTGCCAGAAGGGAAAGAGAGAGAACAAGATATTGAAAACCTATTTGAAGAAATAATGACAGAAAAGTTCCCCTTGAAAGAAATAGATTTACACGAGGAACCCAAAGAGGCCCACACCAAGGACACATCATAATTAAAATGCCAGTGTTAACGACAAAGAGAGACTCTTAAAAGCAGCAAGAGAAAAGCTCTTAGTTACCTACAAGGGAGCATCCTTACAGCTGTCAGCTGACTTCTCAACAGAAACTTTGCAGGCCAAAAGGGAATGGCGAGAAATATTAAAAGTGATGAAAAGCAAGAACCTACATCAAGATTACTCTACCCAGCAAAGCTCTCATTTAGAATTGAGGGTCAGATAAAGAGCTTCACAGACAAGAAAAAGCAAAAAGAGTTCATTACCACCAAACTAGCATTACATGGAATGTTGAAAAGTATTAAGAAGAAGAGGAGAAGGAAGAGGAGGAGGGGAGGAGGAGAAAAAAGGAGATAGGAACAATCAAACGGCAATAAACAGATATCTATCAACAACTGAATTTAAAAATCAAAATAAATGAACAAGAAATCTAATGAACAAAATAAACTGATGAATAAAATATAATTAGAGGTATGGGAACATGGAACAGTGTAATGAATCTCAAAGGGAAGGGGTGAGGGGTGGCTGGGAAGAGATTAACCAAAGATCTTACGTGCATATATGCATTACCTATGGACACAGACAATAGGGTGGTGAAGGCCTGTGATGGTGCAAAAACTGAGTGGAGGAGGCTAAAGGAAGAGGGGTTAGGAGGACATTTGTAATACTCTCAACAATAAAGGTTTTTTAAAACCCTAAATAATAAATAAATAAATAAATAAATAAATAAATAAATAATAAATAATAAATAATAAATAATAAATAATAAATAATAAATAATAAATAATAAATAATAAATAATAAATAATAAATAATAAGTAATTGTGACACTGAGCCTTGGCCAGTGCGGCTCCGCTGGTTGAGCATCCTCCCATGCACTGGAAGGTCACCGGTTCAATTCTCAATTGGGGCACATGCAGGAGGCAAACACTTAATGTTTCTTTTCTTTTTAAAAAAATATTTTTATTGATTTTGTACAGAGAGGAAGGGAGAGAGATAGAGAGCTAGAAACATCGATGGGAGAGAGTCATCGATCAGCTGCTTCCTGCACACCCTCCACCGGGGATGTGCCCGCAACCAAGGCACATGCCCGTGACCGGAATCGAACCCGGGACCCTTCAGTCCGAAGGCTGACGCTCTATCCACTGAGGCAAACCGGTTTCGGCTTAATGTTTCTTTTTAACATTGATGTTTCTCTTTCTCTCCCTCTCCCTTAATGTTTCTTTTTAACATTGATGTTTCTCTTTCTCTCCGTCTCCCTCTCCCTTCCTCTCTCTCTCTCTCAAAATCAATAATTAAAAAAAAAAAAAAAGATTGATAGCATTGAGTGCTGGTCAGTATGCAAGTAGATACACTCAAATACATTGTTAAAACTGCATATTGGTGAAAACATCTTAAAAGTTAATTTGACAATGACCATTCAACTTCCAAATGTGCATATCTTTGACCCAGCATTACCTTTCTAATATTCTTCCCACAGAAATACATGCTTATAAAGATGTACATACCTTAAATATGTTCATTGCAACATTGTTTACAATAGGAAAATAATTGAGATTACCCAAATGTTTACCTGTAGATCATATTCAAGGAATATTATGCAAGTATTAAAAAAAAAACAGTGTTTCTCAAAAAAAAAAAATAGTTACCATATGGTTTATCAATTCCACTTCTAGGTACATGTATATAGAATTGAGAAAATTGAAAAGAATCAAAAGCAAGGCCTGGAACAGATATTTGTACACCCATGTCCATGACAGCATTATTCACAGTAGCCAAAAGGTGGAAGCAACCCAACTTTTGTCAAATGAATGGATAAACAAAATGTAACATGTGCATACAGCAGAATATTGTTCAGCCTTAAAGTGGACGAAAACTCTTACATGTGCTACAACATCGAGGACATTACGCTAAGTGAAATAAGTCCGTCACAAAAGGACAGATACTATATGATTCTATCCATACGAGGTACCTCGTACAGGCAAAGTTATAGACAGAGATTTAGAATGGCGGTGCCGGGGGCTGGGAGGAATGGAGAGTGAGCAGTCAGTGTTTGATCGGCATGAAGTTTCAGTTTTACAAGATGAAAGTTCTGGAGATGGGTGGTGGTAAGGGATTGCACAAACAATGCGACTGTGTACTCAGTGTCTCTGAACTGCACGCTTAACAATGGACAAGATGATCAATGTTATGTGCATTTTGCCACAATCTTAAGAAATATTTTTAAAGTGCTACTTGATAATATGATACTATTGCAGTTTGTTACTGACTTAAAAATTAAAAAAAAAAAAAAATGGCAGTAGATCCATAGAGTCCAATGGTGGGAAGAGCGCTTACACATATATTAAAAGAGGTGAGACACAGAACAATTTTTATAGTGTGATCCCATTTATGCAAAGTCCCAGAACAAAGGTGTTCACTAAGGTGTCTATAACAAGCCAAATCTATACACAGGAACACTTGGCAGCTTTGAGGAGCCACCCAAAGTTGGGGGCATCCAAATGGGGGGTTCCGCCCCAGCTAGAGCAACTATGCTTCTATCAGTTTCATAGATGGCAATTCTACATAAGATTGCAGTAGAAAGGGCAGCTCTTGGGCTTTTGAAAATCCCGTGGATCCTCAGCAAACACACACAGTTGCAGCTAGACCAGAGAGCTGGCCCGCAGTGAGCTGAGCTATGAGGCCCAGATCCCTCTAGCACACCACTCCCATGTGTTCCTAGAAACCCCCCCCCCCCCCCCCCGTGTCATTCCCTTTTCCTCGGCAGCCCCTCACCCCCACTTCTAACTCTATGCCCGGGGCACCTGACAAGTACAGTGACGCCTCGGTAGGCCACTCTCCGGACTCTCAGGAAGGGGCGGGTACAGCTGTGCACCAGGCTCACAAGAGGCAAACACACCCCCCCCCCGCCCGCCCCTTTTCCAGTCTTGGGGACGCCTCTGCCCACATGAGCACCAGCAGGGCCCATGCAGGGGTTAGACCCGGGGAGAGAGACCCTCCACCCCTTCACATCGAAGCCAGGGATACAAAGGGCGCCCATCCCAAACCCTGGTCTCCCCTTCCTCTGTCTAGATCAGTAGTTCTCAACCTTCCTAATGCCGCGACCCTTTAATACAGCTCCTCATGTTGTGATGACCCTCAACCATAAAATTATTTTCGTTACTACTTCATAACTGTCATTTTGCTACTGTTAATGAATCGTAATGTAAATATCTGTGTTTTCCTATGGTCTTAGGCTCTGCAGCAGCGGTTCTCAATCTGTGGGTAGCAACATGGGAAAACACAGATATTTACATTATGATTCATTAACAGTAGTAAAATGACAGTTATGAAGTAGTAACGAGAATAATTTTATGGTTGAGGGTCATCACAACATGAGGAGCTGTATTAAATGGTCGCGGCATTAGGAAGGTTGAGAACCACTGCCTAGACCCGTGGTCGACAAACTGTGGCTCGTGAGCCAGATGCGGCTCTTTGGCCCCTTGAGTGTGGCTCTTCCACAAAATACCACGGCCTGGGCGAGTCTATTTTGAAGAAGCGGCATTAGAAGAAGTTTAAGTTTTAAAAATGTGACTCTCAAAAGAAATTACAATCGTTGTTCTGTTGATATTTGGCTCTGTTGACCAATGAGTTTGCCGACCACTGGCCTAGACCAAGTTAGCAGAGCAATCGATAGAGGGACAAAGCCAGGAAATGGTTAACCCAGGGAAGAGCCGCAGAAGCCAATTGATCGCAGCCCCTCCTGGTTGGGCAATAGGCCTCTGAGGGCTGCCTGTCCTGACCTCCCTTTGGCGCCACAGCTTCCTTTGCACAGTTACAGCTTCCACCCTGCCTGGGGGTGGGGGCTGGGAGCTCAGGCAGGACAGGAAAGTATGGTCAGTGGTGATGGGAGGGAACCGGCAGGCTCAGCATTTTGGGGCGATAGAAACAGGCAAGGCCCCAGAGGGTGTGTCCCTGACAAGACTGGCAGCTACAGGAATGGATGTGAGAGGCCCTGGGATGTAGGAAAACCCTGGAAACTAGTTCAGAGAACTGGAGAATCGGTCCTGGCATTTCTGTGTGCCCTTGGGAACTTGGCTCACCCTCTCTGGGCCTCAGTTTCCTCATCAGCAAGACTGAGAGGAGAGACTATCACAGTTTCCTTCCTTCCTCCCTCCTTCCCTCTTTTCTTTCTTTCTTTCTTTCTTTCTTTCTTTCTTTCTTTCTTTCTTTCTTTCTTTCTTTCTTTCTTTCTTTCTTTCTTTCTTTCCTTCTGTTGTTAATACTCACCCGAGGATATTTTTCCATTGACTGTTAGAGAGAGTGGAAGGGAAGGAGAGAAAGACACACTGAGTGATTGCCTCCCACACACACCACACCAGGTAGGGGATTGAGCCTGCAAATGAGGTATGTGCCCTTGACTGGGATTGAACCCAGGACCCTTCCGTCCTCAGGCCAAGGCTCTCTCCACTGAGCCAAACCAGGTAGGGAATTTTTTTAAAGTATTTTTAAAAATGATTTTAGAAAGACAGAGGGGAGAAGGGTATATAGAGAGAAACATCGATTAGCTGCCTCCTGCATGCCCCTTCCCCCTCTGTCCCAACCAGGGAACAAGCCCACAACCCGGACATGTACCCTGACTGGGAATCGAACCAGTGATCTCTTGGTTTGTGGTTCAATGCTCAATCACTGAGCAACACCAGTTCGGTCAAAGTTTCCCTAAATCAAAAATTGTGTGTGTCACATAATTTTTCAAATAATCACTTTTTTAAATAAAAAAATGGGGGGGTTTATAGACATCTGGGCATGACTCACTTAAGTTGGGAAACCATACTACTGTCTGTTGCCAATAATTCATGATGTCAATTTTACGATGAAATTTTAGATGAATTAGCCTTGACCAACTGGAAATGATAGCTATCTTTCAGTTTAGAGTCCTATGTCGAAGAGGCCCCATTCAGCTAACTCAGCTCCAGCAATCGTCATGCCTGCTGTGGTGAGACTTGCACACTGAGTAGTTTTAAAAAACCCTAGGCAGCCGAAACTGGTTTGGCTCAGTGGTAGAACATTGGCCTGCGGACTGAAAGGTCCCAGGTTCGATTCTGGTCAGGGGCATGTACCTTGGTTGCGGGCACATCCCCGGTGGGGGGTGTGCAGGAGGCAGCTGGTCAATGTTTCTCTCTCATTGACATTTCTAGCTCTCTAGCTCTCTCCCTTCCTCTCTGTAAAAAACCAATAAAATATATTTAAAAAAAAAACCCTAGGCAGCTGAGTGAGCCAGAGGCAGGCAGGTGCATTTGGCCACCTGAGGTTCAGCTCAGGCCCCGGGAGAGGATTCAGGCCAGTTTTACCCAAGACCAGAGGCTGCTGTCAAAGTGGGAGCTGGGGCTGCAGGAGGAAGCTGAGTTGTCCCCTAGTACTGGAGACTGGGCACTGGGGAGACTGGGAGGCATTTCTGGCTATCTAGGGAGGAAGTGGGAGCCGAGGCAGGGAATGGAGAGGGGAGGAGTTGGTAGTGAGAGATGGATGCGCCTAATGCTCCTTCCTCCCTCCCACCCACTCCCTCTCCTCTCTCCTCTGCCTCGGTGATGTGTGCTTCCTGTAGAAGAGGGGCCCAGCGTCAGAGAGCCTGGCTTGTGATCCGGACGCTTCCTCTCAGGATCATCCACTCTCTGGACCTCGGTTTCCTCTTCTGCAAAGTGCGGGTCCTATACTGTCTCTGTCTTCCCCATGGAGTTAGGAGAACAAATGAGAGATGCCCGGAAAAACACAGCACTGTACAAACAGAAGGCATCTCCATTAAACAGTTATGTAACCTGCTGACTCAGGCCGGGCTGCTCTGGCTCCTGCCCCACCAGGAAGTCAGAAGAGCCGGTTCCATCACTGACCTGGCACAACTGAGTTTTGGTTTCCCATCTGACAAGTCGGGGTGGTACCTATTGTTTTCCTGGATCATAAAGCTGTGCTTTAAATCCCAGCAGATCAGGCAGAAGCCAGAGTTTAATGTATTGTTCATCATAATCATCCTCACAGCACAGAAGAAAGTTCACACTCTTGCCCTGCGCTGGAAATTCACACTATCGACACTGACAATGCCCTTTATGCATAGCTGTGTCTCTGGCAGGAACTCTGGCCTCCCCAGGTTCTTAACATCTGGGCCTCTGAGAACTCCACATCTCAGCACTCAATCACACACCAGCTGACTATGCTAAGTTAATGGGCTCCTGTCCTTTTGCTCCTGGAAACTGCCAACTCTTGGAATACATTGGGCTATGAGCAGTACAGACTGTCATTCACTAGCACTTAGTGCAAAAGATAGCGCATAGGTGGCACTCCACAAATGTGCAATAAATGAATTATGGGAGGGGAGTTGTTTTTTAAATCCTCACCCAATAATATTCCCCCCATTTGTTGTTTGTTTGTTTTATTGATAGAGCAGAAGAGAAGGGAGGAGAGAGGGAGGGATGGAGGGAGGGAGAGAGGAAGGAAGAGAGGGAGGAAGAGAAGGAGGGAGGGAGAAGAGAGGGACATCCACGTGAGAGAGACACATGGATTGGGAGATTCAACCTGCAACTGATTCTCTTGACTGGGATTTGAACCTGTGCCCTTGACTGGGAATTGAATCCACGACCCTTTGGTCTGTGGGCCAATGCGCCAACCTCTAACCAAGCATGTCAAACTTGCGGCCAGCGGGTGCATGCCTCATTAGGCATGTGGCCCGCTGGCCACAAGTTTGACATGCTTGCTGTAAGCCAAACTGGCCAGGGCAAGTGAATTATGTTTTAATGTTCTTAACATTGCTTTCCCATTATACCTGGCCCAGGTCATCTAGTTCCGGTACCACTAACTACTTTTTTTGTTTAATTGAAAGCAGTAAGAAGTCTGAAGAGAAGTAGAGGGTCAGTGGCCCTGAATTCTTGGGACAAAAGAGCCAGGATATGAATAGACAGCAAGTCAGACCGAAAAGGAGTGGACAAAGCTTTGGAGTCATGAGTCCTAAATCTCAAGTTCATTTATTAGCTGCATTCCTTGGGCTTCAGAACAAATCTCTTAGCTCCAATTCCATCATCAAGAAAGAAAGATTACTCCCTTGCTGATTCACAGCAGGGGGTCAAGAACGGGATGCCATATGTGGAAACCACAATGTAAATTTTTATTGAAATGTGTGAGGTCAAAACCAAGGATGCTACTGCCTGCAGATTTCTCTAGCATTTCCTAATAGGGCCTGAAGAGGGCACTGTGGGCCAGGAGTTGGGGAAGCCAGGGTGAAAAATCGCCTTAGGTCCACCCCTTTGCTGCATCTTCCCACCATAGCTTCCCCCTGCCCCCTACACATGGTTGGCAAACACCCTACAACTCCCCCAATCTGCCCATAATTTTTTCCTGTTGAAAATTGCAAACATCCTCTCCTTTTTGCCTGTTTTTGGGAGCACAGGCTGATTTCTCTGTTTTGCTATAAAAGCAGAGAGACTCATTGCCATGTGCACTATAAAGGCCAGGACTGGAGTCCAGATAGTTTGTCACATCTTTTGCTGCCTGCACAGGTCTGTCTTGGGCACTGCTTTCCCCCCTGGGAGCATTATTTCTGGGAAGGGATTTGAAATTGGTCGTCAGAGTAAAGGGTTAGAGAAGTAGGGATCAGGAATGGAGGTTGAATTCATGTATTCTGTGTCCCCAACTCCAGAGGAGCAGGGAGCAGGTAGGGATTATGTGGAAGGAAGAAGCCGAAGAGGGAAGGGTGACTGCGGGTGTGTGTGTGTGTGTGTGTGTGTGTGTGTAGATTCCTGTTGCCTTGGTCTTGGGCAAATTACTTTACTTCTTTTTCTGTGCAATGGGAATGACAGCAGTAACTTTCTCAGGGGGCTGCTGTGTAAGGAATAAGTGAGGCCACAGAAGTGACCTACCTAGCCAAAACCGGTTTGGCTCAGTGGATAGAGCGTCGTCCTGCGGACTGAGGGGGTCCCAGGTTGGATTCCGGTCAAGGGCATGTACATTGGTTGTGGGCACATCCCCAGAAGGGAGTGTGCAAGGGGCGACTGATTGATGATTCTCTCATCAATGTTTCTATCTCTCTATCCCTCTCTTTTTCTCTCTGTAAAAACTCAATAAAATATTAAAGAAGAAGAAGAAGAAGAAGGAGGAGGAGGAGGAGGAGGAGGAGGAGGAGGAGGAGGAGAAGAAGAAGAAGAAGAAGAAGAAGAAGAAGAAGAAGAAGAATAAGAAGAAGAAGAAGAAGAAGAAGAGAGCTACCTAGAAGAGCTACAGGCCCTGAGGAGGGCTCAGCGAGCACTTTTTCTCTGGGAAAGCGGCTTCTGCACTGTTGTCTACTGAGCCTCCTGCAAGTCTGGGGGCAGAATATTCATGATGACCATCCCCAGGCAAGAAAAGAGGTCAGCTGGATATAAAGGGGGTTGGTGCACTGAGGTGGCAGAGACTGACGCCTGGAATGTGGCATTAGCAGAAGGGGTCACAGAGAAGAAGGGGCGGGAAGAATACGCGTTGGTAGCTGCCTACAGAGGAGTAGCCTTGAATGGAACCACCTTATTGACCAGTGTGGGCAGAGCTTGTGGCCTTACGCCCAGTGGGTCAAGAGGTCAGACAGGCCATGCGAGGCAGCACGTAGGGCTGGTTTCCCAGGCCCGCTGCCTGCTGCCATGATGGGGGGGGGAGGGGGGGGGGCAGAGCCAGGGAAGTGGTGGGCTCCCAGGAAAACAAACACGCCAAGAGCCATGTTATGGTTTAATTTCTTGCCGGTGAGATTGAAAAACACACAAAACACACAAAAACATACAAAGCCAGGGGCCAGCCCCCATCCCATCCTCATGGCTCCCACCACCTTCATTATCCGGGGGGATCTTGCTGTCAGGGAGTCCCCTGTGGAGACCTAGAGAATCCACGACTTGCCACCTACATTCTCCAGTCCATCCTATCCCCGCATGGTAGGTGCAAAGAGAGGCGTCTGCCCTCCAGCTTGTCCTGGCATCACAGTTCTGCAGGGCATGGAGGTGAGCTTGGTGCCGCTCCAGCATGGCACCGTCCCGAGTTTAAGCTGATCTCCTCTGAATTTTTCCTGCTTCTGGGCCTTAGACGGGCCCTGTGACATCCTTAGACCCGAGTTGAACTCTGGACAGTTCCTCTGGCCCCTAAGATGTCCCCGCTGGTCCTGGAGTGTCCTGGGACAGGCTGGTGCTGAGCTGATAGCCCCTGGATGGGGGTCGGGAGTGGTGGTGTGGGAGACGTGGCACGGGCAGTAGTGGTGAGCAAGGTGGTGGATGTGCCCAGGGCAGGAGCACCTGATCACCTGTCCCCTCTCCTGCAGGCCTCCCCTGTGTACAGCTTCAGCTTTCCCCGCAGGAAGTTGGAGTAGATTCGGAAAAACTTGCACAAAGTATCAACAGTGAATGTTCGGAGTGGAGCAGCAGTGGCCGCTGCATCTGGAAGGGAGATGGCTTCCTTCTGTCAAGGAGAGGACACGAGATTACTGCAGTGCCGGGGCCCGGGAGGGAGGCTGGATCCAGGAGAGGACAGGAGGGGGTGTGGGGAAAGTCTCCTTGGCAGGGCCCTTCTCCCACTTTACAGAAAGGGCGGAGTGTGAGGGAGGCTCTATTCCCCGCACCTGGCTTCCCAGCGCCCGGAGCAGGGAGGTGAGGCTGCGCAGGCCGCTGATGGCTTTGTCCACGTGTAGCTGCAGGGCCTCAGAGGTCTGGGAGGAGTTGGCCAGCAGGGCCTGGCCCCGCAGGATGGCTTCTGAGAGCAGAGCCAGGCCCTGCCAGACTTCCAGGGCCTGCTGCTCCACCTGCAAGGAGCAGAGAGTTGGAGTCAACTGGGCCCAACCCACACCTCATTCCTCCCCCTCAGCCACCCTGAGCACAAAGCTGAGCAAACAAGCAGAAGGCGGGCAAAAGAGTCCGTGGAATGAATGAATGAATGAATGAATGAATGAACAGATTAACCTATTCCATTCCGTCCTCATCTTTGCTACTCCATTTCCTCTCTGTATCATCCTCCCTCCTGCCCTATCAAGTTTCCAAAATGAGACTCCCCAAGAGGAAGGGAAAACGAACTCACCTCCATCCTCTTCCAGGCGTAGAAGTTAACCTTGGTGTCTGGGACGGTGATATTCTCGGCGAAGCTGCAGCCTTCAGCACAGCCCATCTGAAAGCACAGCGCCAGGGCGTCAATGCCGCAGGGGCCCACAGGCCATAGCCCCTCCGCTGTGCCCCGCACCCAGCTTCCAGGGGTGCACAGGGGCTACCGGTTTTGTCCATTTTCCAGGCTTCTCCCTCCAGCCTGAACCCCGTTCGGGGAAGGCGCTCAGGTCCCTGGCTTTGGGAGGAGGCCCCGGGGCCCCTCAAGGTGAACGCTGTGGACTGTCCTGGGAAGGGGTCTCACCGTGACGTTTTCAGCCTCCCGGGCCTCCAGGATGTACCGCTCCAGGACGCGGCTGTCACAGATGAGGTGCGGAGGGGCGCCCCGGACGGGGAGGCCCAGAGGAAGCAGCAGCAGGGACAGCAGGAGCAGCAAGGGAGGGCATTCTAGGAGAGAGAGCCGGGCTTGGTGTGAGGCGGGGCGGGGAGGAGAGGGGTTCGCTTGGAGGGGCAGGTTCACACACCCCGCTCCTGGCCGGGGCTGGCTCTCCCAACACCGGTCTGCCCAGCGCTGCGATTCCGCCTCCGGCGCCTTCATTCAATCCCGCCGCCCGGCGCGCCCCACCCCCCGCCGCCGGCGCGCTCCGCTCCTCGGGGCCAAACTTCACTCCGGCCGAGGCAGAGGCTTCCCCTCCCGCGGGTCCCGCCGGCCGCCCCAGGACGCAGGTATCCGCTTCCTCCCCACCCGCCAGGAGCCGCTCCTCTCTCCCGCGGACCCCCACACCTCGTCCCCGGCTCCAGGTCCCATTCTGCCTTTCCCGGGGTCTCCCCACCGGGGTCCCCCCGAGCCCGGCCGACACGTGGAGGCTGCCCCACCCCCTTCGCCCTTCCGGGGTCCCTCGGCCGGTCGTGTGGGTCCTTGGACCCGGCCACCTCGGGGCCGGCAGTCCCCGGGGCAAATCCCTTCGCAAACAGGGGCCGGCGGCACTCACCGCGCGCCCCCATCTCCGCGCCCCGCCGGGCCGCTCAGCGAGCAGGGGCCCGCCCGGCGCCCGCGCCCCGCGCCCTCATCCCGGGAAGCTCGTGGGGCCGGGCCGCCCCGCAGGCCGGAGGAGGGGGCTCCCTGTCCCGGGGCTGCCGGGCCGGGGGGTCGGGCTGAGCAGGCGCAGGGCCGGTGTGTGTCCGTCCGTCGGTCCGTCCGGGGCGCCGCGCGGGGAGGCGAGCGGCGGCGGCGGCGCGGGGACTGCGGCGGCGGCAGCGGGGGTCGGGGCTGTTATCTGCATGTGTGCGTGCGTGTGAGGGGGCGGCGGAGGCTGTGTGCGTGAGGGGTCGCCCGCGGCGGGGGCCATGAGGTCAGAGCCGGGGGCAGGACGCCTGGGTCGCGGGTTCGCCGGGGCGGGAGCGGCGCGGCGGGCGCGGGCGCAGGATCCCCTCCGGCCCGCCCGACCCCGCTCCGTGCGGCCCGGGATGGGCGGGACGCCGGCGCCCGGAGGAGGGCCGCTCCGGGAAAGGCTGGGGGAACCCCCCACGCCTCCCAGGGGGGCACTCGGGGCTCGGAGCTGGAAGAAGTGCCCAGGTTTCTGCGAAGGCGCTGAGTCTGGAAGCTGCTGGCAGGCACAAGTCAGTTGCCTTTCTTCTCGCGGCACTTGTTCCAGAATCAGTGTGGCTCACGTTGAGAAATCGAATGGTGTATGGAGCAAGAAATGCTGGGGTCTTCTCCCCCTCCTCCCTTTCCAGGACCCTGAAAGCCCAGGAATTGAACTTTTAGGGCACAAGTCACACGGTCTGGTCTGTAGGACATGTACGCACTTCCACATCGCTTCTTTGTCCTGGGACACAGGTCAGCCTGTGTGGCAGAACTCTTAGGGACTCTGAAATAAAGCTGGCCCCGGAGTGAGGGCAGTTAGGATTTGCTTTGTGAACTGTAGGAAGCCCCGAGGCAGGAGAGCAATCTTCCTAAAGCCAGACCGAGGCTGGCTGCCTCTCAAACCTTAGAAAATGGCCTCAGCCCCGGAGCCTGCGTCCTCACCTGTCACATGGGTGTGAGGGAAGTACCAGGCCCACCTCCGGCAGGTTTCCTAAGACAGCAAAGCCCTACAGGTAGTTAGAGAAGTTCCTTCACTCCCTACCTGGTCTCAGGATATTAGAGACATTTTTTTCATGTGTTCCGTGCCTTCTTTAGGCAAGACACGTGACTACACACACTTTGCAGGACAAAAGGAGGTGTGGAGACCTAGGTCCCGGACATCTCCTGGATGGGGTTAGTAGCTTCCCACAGAGACAAGCTGTGTGCACAGGCAGTGTGTGTGTGAGGAGAGTGCACAGAGCTGAGCTGTGGGAGTTTGGAGAAGGCAAGCTCCTGGAGGGGAAGTCAGGGAAGCTCTCATGGAGGATTGGACAGGAGCTCAGCCTTGAAGGGCAGGCAGGATTTCGCCAGGAAAAGATGTCAGGTGGGTGTGGGAGGCCAGTTACGCAAAGGGCCAGGAGGGTCGGGTGCAGAGCACAGGAAAAGGAGAGGAGGAGATCAGACCAGAGGGCTGGCGAGGGAGGGGCCAGGCTCCTTGAATGCCACTCTAAGGAATTTGGCTTTTGCTGGGAAATGTTCATTCATTTATTCAAGAAATTCTGTTTCCCCGGCTGGTGTGGCTCAGTGGTTGAACATCAACCTGTGCACCCGGAGGTCGTGGTTCCATTCCCAGTGAGGGTACGCACCCGGGTTTTTGGCTCGATGCCTACTAAGGGGCCAGCAGAAGGCAACCGATTATAATGTTTCTCGTTGATGTTTTTATCTCTCTATCCCTCTCCCTTCTTTTCTCTCTAAAAATCTTCTTTTTTTTTAAAGAAATATTTGTTGTTTGAGGAGCATCATCCCATACACCAAAAGGTTGTGGGTTCGATTCCTGGTCAGGACACATACTTCTGTTGTGGGCTGCATTCCCAATCAGGTACGCATGGGAGGCAACTGATTGATGTTTTTCTCTCAGGTATTTCTCTCTCTCTTCTCCCCCTCCCCCCGCCCTTCCTCTCCCTCTGTAAAAATCAGTGGAGCTAGACTGGTGTGGCTCAGTGGTTGAGCATTGATCTATGAACCAGGAGGTCACAGTTTGATTCCCAGTCAGGACACATTCCCAGGTTGCAGGCTCGATCCCCCGTGTGGGGCATAAGAAGGCAGCCGATCAATGATTCTCTCTCATCAGTGATGTTTCTATCTCTCGTTCCTTTTCCCTTCCTCTCTGAAATCAATAAAAAATATATTTAAAAAAGAAAAAAATTATTCTCTCTCATCATTGATGGTTCTATTTCTCTCTCCCTCTCCCTTCTTCTCTGAAACCAATAAAAATATATTTTCAAAAAATAAATAAAACTAAAAATCAATGGAAACATACCCTCAATGAGGAATTTTTTAAAAATGAAATGAATATTCATTCACTTAAGAAATCTATATATAAATGCCTATTCTTGGCCTGGACCTGGGGCTAAAGCTGTGCATGAAACAGACGCCCTGGTTAAGCTAGCATTCTAGTAGAGAGGCAGACGACAAACACAGATATGAATAAAGGGGATCTCCAATGGCAATGAGGACTAAGAACAAGCACAGAAAGGAGAGGGGGGAGGAACCAGGAGTGTTAAAAGAGGTTGCAATTTTAGATCAAGCAAGCAGGGATGCATGCTGAGAAGGTGACCTGGATGAAGAAGACCTGAATGAGGTGAGGGAGGGAGACATAAAGGGGTGAGGGGAGAGCATGACCCAAGAGGAATTCAGAAAGATGGAGGGGTTGGCGGAAGTAACGAGGACCTGACTCTCCCGCTCTGCTCTCCTGCCCTCGCTCACCTCCAGCCTGCTTTGGGAGCCCTCCTCGAACCTGGGCCCGGGATGGGGTCTGCACGCCCCACCATGCCCTCTGGTCCCAGTTTCCCTCTCAGCACCAGGCGGACTCCCAGCCCCTCTTGGCCTTCAGAGCCCAGTTCTGCTTCCTTCCCAGATCCCAGCTGTGAGACAAGCACATGCACACTCACGTCCACACACGTCCGCACATGTGTTCTGTCCCTAACCCCCCAACCCCCAGGCTCTGCTCTCCCAGTCCTCAACTCCGACTCCTGCGTCACTGCCCTGACCTGACCATGAAGAGGAGACCAGGAACAGATGGGGGTGGGGTGGACTCAGCCTGAAGAGGAGAGGAGAGGAGGAGCCTCCTGGGCTGAGGGACCTGCTCCTCCCTCCCCTCTGACAGCAGTTTGCCAGAGGCCCCTACCTTCAAGAAAGGAAGGAAGATGGTCAATGCACAGGAACCAGGGCCTCCTGGACAGGGGTGGTGCTGGCTCTCCTCTGTGGCGTTCAAAGAGAAAGCTATGGCTGCAGCTTGGGGGAGAGGGGAGAGGAGAAGAGCTTGGTCCGCCCCACACCCAATCCCTAAACTGTGTCATCCTGTTAGGAGGGCAGAGGCTGGCTTGGAGGACAACTTCAACCCATCTGTCCTCATCAGGGGACCCTGAGGATAGGGAAGAAAACAGGAAGCTACCTGGGGCTCTCCCTCCAACATTCACCAATTCACCATCTCCTGCCCAGCGCCCCCTCCATCTTCCTGCTTCCATTCCCCCAGCATGGTGCTGACTCAGTCCCAGGACCACTGCAGGTCTCCTCACTGACCCCTCCAGTTAACCCCCACCCCTGCCATTAGACTAACTTTCTTTTTAAAAAATATTTTTATTGATTTCAGAAAGGAAGGGAGAGGGAGAAAGAGATAGAAACATCAGTGATGAGAATCATTGATTGGCTGCCTCCTGCACGCCCCCTACTGGGGATCGAGCCTACAACCCAGGCATATGCCCTTGGCAGGAATCGAACCTGGGACCCTTCATTCTGTAGGCCGATGCTCTATCCACTGAGCCAAACCAGCCAGGGCTAGACTAACTTTCTTATTGGGTAGCCTCATTTGGTCACTCCCCTGAGCAGGAGTCTGCAATGGCTCTTGGTTGCCTCAGAACTAAGACCTTCTGTGTTCTGCCATCTACCGGCCTCTCCAGCCTGTTCTCCCGCTTTGTTCATCACACAAGCACAGTTAGATGGTTTTCAGCCTCCTGCCCTTTGCTCAGCCTCTGCCCTCCACGCGATCACCTGCTCACACTCCCTCTCCTGTTCTTCAAAGACCAAACCCAAGCATCACCTCTCCTAGGAAGCCTTCCCTGATCCCCCAGCAGGAAGTTGTCTTCCTCTGTGCTGCCATCCTCACCTGTCTTAGGTCTCTCACTGGCAGGGCCACCGTGTACAAGTGTAAGGTGAGCACTGCACAGCTCAAGGGGGTGCCATTCACAGACACTGATGGGAATGTACTCTCTGGAGTCATGCAGCACAGGCGCCCTGTTAATCAGAGCAGAGAGCGGAGGACAGTGTCTGACAGGCCTTGTTCACTGTGGCCCTCATGTGGCACTGAACATGTTTCCTGTTTACGGCTATCACTAGATGCCGTTATGTGGTCCCTCCACTTCAGACACCTCAGCCAGAGAGGGACCTAGGGAGGGGAAGTAAGCCATTCGTCCCCAGAGTGCTGGCCAGAGCCACACCTGGACAACCTAGCCCTGAGATACCAGGAGCTCGGAGGCCTCCCTCCACTTCCTGTGAAGACAGCCACTGAGGCAGGATCTGAAAGGGGACCGTCGTGACCAGAGGATGGCGGGGGTGGAGGCAGGCTCTGTTCCATGAAGTCTTCCTGGCAGCCAATTCAGATTGGAAATCCAAGGAGAAGCAAATTTACAGCCCCCCTGAGCTGTCCCAGACCCCAGGCAGCACGAAGCCCCAGCTGCCTGGAGCTGGGTGGGGGATAAGGGGGAGTGGAGGGCGGGCTCTGGGCCTCTCCTGCCCGGCTTTCCAAGCAGTTGCTTCTCAGCTTGACTCAGAGAGTTCAGCCAATGGCCCAGAAGACCTTCTGTGCTGGGAAGTGAGGTGGCCGAGGATGGGGAGGGGGGGCTTCCTGGCCCTTGGGAAACTGGAAAGGGAGCAAGAATGCCGGAGAAGGGATTCCTGCTGGAGAAGGAAAATCCTATGCAAAGATCAACTTGGAGAAATTGAGACAAGGGCCGTTTTCTTGGCCACGAGCAGCGAGAACCAGCTCCAGGTTTTTGTTCTCCGCAAGCAGCACTGTAACCTAGCGACCCAAAGGGGCAGTTCAGTAAACACGGGAGCCCAGATTGGTGGCCTGAGCTCTGCCACTTACTAGCTTAGCTGACTTATGACTTTCCCTCTGTACCTTGTTTCTATGGAATGGGGATGGTGAAAACCACAGCAACCCCTTCCCAGGCTATGGTGGGATTATGTAATATCTGACAGAGGGTAATGCTAGCTGTGATTTCTACGCTCTCTGCTTTACTATGCCAGCTATTTGTTCTCACTTTCAAGGCCTGGACACCAAGCCCCCAGCATATTCGTTGACCTTCCTCCAACATCTTTTACTGTCCCCTCTGGGGAGCTGGGCATTGACTGCCCTCGGAGGCACGTGCCCCTGAATACACCTGGGTGGGAGTTAGAGATGGGTTAAGACACAGATATCAAGACAAGACTCAAACTTTATTCTTTTTTTTGTTTATTTGTTTGAGTTTTAAAATGAATTTATTAAAGAATATTATTAGGAAGGCAACAACGTTTGATTTGTCATTTAAAAAAAGTCTGTTTCTCCATGCTGTAGAATAAGGTAATGTAAGAGGCTACAGCATATCTTGCTACTGGATTCTCTGATGGTATAGCACAGTGTAGTTGTTTCTGCAATGCTAGAATAAATAAAGTCTCTTCTATGCTTCTCTTTAAATAGTGAAGATTAGTAACAGAAGATGGTATAAAAAAGCCGTTTTTCTATTTGTTCTGTAGTATTGGAGCCAGTATTTTTATCATCACAGGCTGCAATTTTCACTTTATCCACTTTAATAAGTTCTGTCACCTCTCTGAATTCAACATCATTCAAGAGTCCACACATTATCGCAGAATCTGTGTGTATGTAGAGAGCCCCTGAAACTGACTGATCCTGACCCTCTGAGCCAATGCTGACTTACAGCCTTATCAAACTGGAGTGGAACTTACAGGGCAAGCTGGGGAGTGATCTGTTGAGACTGTGTGAGCTCATTGAGGCTTTCCTGAAGACAGTTTCCCGAAGTGGCATTTCTATAGAACTGATGGGCATGGCCTAGAAGGAAGGAACGTTTTCTTATTCAGTCTTGCATTATGTCCTGTGGGGAAGGCGCTTCCCGCCGCAGAGCAGACAGAATCAGCGCCGCCAGGAGCCCAGAGGGAGGCTCCTACCACCTATTCCCCGCTCCCCCCACCTCCCTCTCAAACTTTATTTATTCAAAGCCTAAGGCCAACCAAGAATTTCTTGCGCCATCAACGTGGGGCTCAAAAGCCATTGGACTGAGAGAGGCCTGTGGGCCCACTCTAGATGAGCCTTATGAGGCCACCTTTCTCAGTCACTTGACTCTTGAATCCCCCACGCACTTGAGTCCGTAAAGCAGGGCTCCCCGAGCACCAATACCTGTATCTCAAGCTCCAGAACCACTTCCTCCAGGTAGAGTTCTGTGAAAAGTGCCAGCCCAATCCTAGGATCTCTAGCTCCCGAGTACCGCTGAATATCCCTAAGCCCCTTCCCACAACACCCATCCTATATCAGAAGACAGAGCTACTACATTGGCCAGAGTGACTTTCCTGTCCAAGCAAAAATAAAATTAGAAAGTCCTCATGGAAACCAAACACTACTTGCAATATTAACGGAAGTGATGTTTTTCTCCTACCTAAGGTCTTCGCAGGTGTGCACCTGTGAATACAAACGTTTCATTTTGTTAACATGGAGCTTGGGGACTAAGGATTTTGCACGAACTCTACTGGTGGTCCTATAGGCTCTTCCTACTTCTGTTCATGTCTTATTTCGTGAACCAGCAAATAATTTCAGTATCTTCCGGTATTTAGTATACTTTTCTTGCAGCAAACAAGATGCATGGACTTGGAAGGAACCTAGGAGGTCTCGTGAAGATGAAGCTCTGCTTGCATATTTCCAGTGACAAGACATTTGATGTTTCTCAATGGAGCAGAGGTTTGAGAAGGGAGCAGCAAGCTGTCTTACTGTCAGCCACCCATCCATCCTCCATCCGTCCATCCATCCGATATTTATTCCTTACTGGACTGGGCAGTGAAATCACTTCTCCTTGAGGTAATCTCATCAGTTTGATGACTAGCTCCCTGATCACCCCACCTAGATGGAGAACAGAAGAACAGGGTTTGTAAAAAACTAACTTTTCTTATTACAAAAATAACACAGCCCTGGCCAGGTAGTTCATTTGGTTGGAGTGTTGTCCCAATATGCTAAGGCCATGGGCTTGATCTCCCGTCAGAGCATATACAAGAAAACCAATAAATGCATAAATAAATAGAACAACAAGTCGATGTTTCTCTCTCTCAAATCAATTTTTAAAAAGAGTTAATATTATACATTAAGAAAAAAACACACATGACCATTGAAAAACTAGACAACACGGCTAAACCAAAAAACATAAACTAAAGAGCACCCATAATACCATTAGGAAGATGGCGTCTTAAGTGGTCATTTTCACAAACTTCTTTCTTGGTAGGATGACCTTGGGACGTTGGCCTCACTCCAAATCTCTGTGCAGCTGGACATCGCTTTCCTAAGGAACTACATTAGACACACGCTCCTAGTCCAGCTTCCCCATAGGTTCAAAAGGGATGTGGGCCCTGGCCAGTGTGCTGTGTTTAGAGCATCCTCCTCCTCAATGAGGGGTCACGGGTTTGACTTTTAGTTAAGGGGATGTCCCTGGGTTGCTGGTTCATTCACTAGCCTGAATTGGGGCGAGTGCGGGAAGCAACCAATGATCTCTCTCTCGAGTCATTTCTTCCTTCCTTCCTTCCTTCCTTCCTTCCTTCCTTCCTTCCTTCCTTCCTTCCTTCCTTCCTTCCTTCCTTTCTTCTTTCCTTTCTCTCTCTCTCTCTTTCCCCCCCCCCCCCCCCCCCCCGCCATCCCTCCCTCCTCCTTTCTACACTCTTAAAAAAAAAAACAATCAATGGAAAAGAATATCCTCAGGTTAGGATTAACAACAACAAAAAAAAAGGTATGTGTCCTGAGGGCCTTCCCTCTCAGACAACCACAATGAAAAGCTGACAAAACTAATAACCCAGCCTTGTGAATCAAACACACACACAAATCACCTTCCTTCCCCTCTCCCTAGTTACACTAAGAGGGCTCCAAGCCATTCCTTAGCAAAACGTCATACTAACAATAGTAGCCTTTACCAACACCAACACAGTTCCAAACACCATGCAAATTATCTGTCTTTTTAAGTCTATCCGTGCTGCTTCCTGTTAGACTTCACAGGACCAATGGTTATACCTCTCTAGGCAGGCCTGGCTCCTAACACAAATCCCTACGAATAAAGGATGCTCAATAACGCTATGGATGATGAACACATGTCTACACCCACTTCCAAGCTAAGCGTCTGAATTCTGGCCTCTGAGGGTGTTTTTTAAGTAGGAGGTAATTATGCACTGATTGTGGGCTCTGCAGCTGTGGAGTAAAAAGAAGGGAGGGAAATTGCATTTGGACATACCTTCCCCCATTTCCCAAGTTTTGATGAAAGACACTTCAGAGAGCCAGTAGAAGTTGGGGATGGAGGGTGGACAGAAGCCAGAGTCAGCCTCACTCCAAATGGGATGGAGTTCCCTGCCCCTCCCACCAGGCATGGACTCCAATAGATGCAGAAGTCTTCCCCTCATCTTTTACATGCCCTCACACACTCAAGGGTGAGCCCTCACACTGTCCAATGTTCAAAGGCTATTTCTATAAAACTGCCGCTGAGGGAAACCGCACTGGCAAGCAGTGAGAGAACATGGAGTAGAAACAACAAACAAATAGGCTGGGAGACAGAGCTGCCAAAACAAACCAAATGCAGAAGGCTGCCTGCCACCACCTCAGCTGGGCCCAGGCCAGAAGCGTAGACACAAGAACACATACGTGCGCGGAGACACATAGTTCCATCCAGCTCCCTCTGCTACTGGGGGGCTACAGGGTAAGGGAGCCTTGCAATCAAGGCTGATGGGGTTATGGGGCTAAGGGGTGTGATAGGAATATCTCCCGTCTCCCTCACCTCCTGCTTTCTAGCCACTGAGTGACCCTCCAGCCCCAGAACATGTCCTGCCCGTTCATGAATCCCCTCTGTGCATACCAACTCCTCTACCAGATATGCCCTCTCCCTTTTTTTTTTTTTTGCCTGTTAGTCCTATTCATCCTTCAAAACCCAAGTCAAAGGTGAAACCATCTTGGACCCCACCAGGAAGTTAGCATTTCCTTTTCCACATTTCCATATCATGACTACTTTTTAATTCTTTTATAACACATCTTCCACATTCACAACTGTGTATCCACCTTTCCCATGAAATGATGAACTCCTTGAAGACAGAGACCATTTTATATCCACCCCTTTGTATCTCCAGGGCCCAAACCAAGCCTTGGCTCACAGTAGGTACTCAGCATGTTTAGTTGTTTGAATGAAGCACTGGTCCTTTTGTAAGGAATCCACTTTACTGGCAGTCACTCACCCAGCATCAAAGTCCCTCATCAATAGGAATACTCAAGCCAGGAGGGATTTCAATAAATGAGAAGTCTGGTTTTCAAAACCCAAATCAAACTACCTTCAAACAACCTAGAATAAAATTCTGTTACTAACCTTTATTTTATTTATTTTTTTTTATCTTAAATATATATTTTATTGATTTTACACAGAGGAAAGGAGAGGGATAGAGAGTTAGAAACGTCAATGAGAGAGAAACATCGCCCAGCTGCCTCTTGCACACCCCCTACTGGGGATGTGCCTGCAACCAAGGTACATGTCCTTGACCGGAATCGAACCCAGGACCTTTCAGTCCGCAGGCCGACGCTCTATCCACTGAGCCAAACCGGTCTCGGCTGTTACTAACCTTTAAATCAGACGCTTTTCAAACTTGATTTCAACCACAGTAAAACAATTTACATACCTAGTACGTATCTTCTCTATATATAACAGCCTAAGTTGTAAATTGTCCCCCTGGGAGTTTGACCAGGAGACCAGGAATTCAATTGCTCACTGACATGCGCTGAGCATCAGGAGGTGGTACAGAATGAAGAAAAGCCCCCGCTGGCAGCCAGAAGGAAGGTCTCACCAGCCAGGCCTAGAGACTCTACCTATGTAAAAATTTCATGCACTGGGCCTCTAGTGTGTATATATAAACACATTGTTAACTGAAAAATTGGCAACAACAAGGCCATTTAAGTTGCTTTCTTTTAATTGTCTTTGAGGGTTCAAGTTTTTTGTTTTTTAAAAAATATATATTTTATTGATTTTTTACAGAGAGGAAATGAGAGTTAGAAACATCGATGAGAGAGAAACATCAACCAGCTGCCTCCTGCACACCTCCTACTGGGGATATGCCTGCAACCAAGGTACATGCCCTTGACCGGAATTGAACCTGGGACCTCTATCCACCAAGCAAAACCGGTTAGGGTGAGGGTTAAAGTTTTTTGTTTTTAAAAAATATTGATTTCAGAAAGGGAGAGGGAAAAACATCAATGATGAGAATCATTGATCGGCTGCCTCCTGCAGGCCCCACACTGGGAATGGAGCCCACAACCCAGGCATGTGTGCTTGACCAGAATCAAACCAGGACGCTCCATCCTGCAGACCAACACTCTATCCACTGAGCCAAACCAGCTAGGACCCTACTTGCTTCTTCAGTCTGTGACCCAGTACATTGATTACAAGACCCACAAACGGATCACCGACTACTTTGATAAACATTGCTTTAGATGACTCCGGTTTGATAATCATGAGAAATCTGATCTTTCTAAAACTATCCAAACATAAAGTATTTATCTGTGCCCAGTAATTCAGGGGAGAGGCTTTTTTCCCCACGAGAGCAGCCCAGCCAGAAAGGTCTGCAGGGCTCTGGACCATAGTTGCTTAGAACAGTTTGGGCTCTGCAGGACCAAGAAGTGAATGAAGCCATGTGCCAATCCCCACCACAGAGGCTGATACACAGGAGACCCTAGTCTTTGCTTCTTTCATTTTTAACCCCCCACCTTTTCTGTGCCTGGGAACCTCTACCAGAGCCTGATGCTTCTGAGTATACAACTATCCCAGCTGCATTCAGAGGCAAAAGTGTACGCCTTATCCATTCGACCCGCCTCTGAGAGAATGAGGAATTTTAAAGCAAACATTGGGTTGTCAGGATTCTGCATTGTATTAAGGTTTGTTACACTGTCCATAGTACAATGTATGCTCTCTGTGAAGGCGCCTCCCGTTTCCCTCCTATATTTACATACTTGTCAGGTTTCCTACTCTCCTTTTCAAGCACACACAGACCTTACACAGGGGAAAGGCAGTGGCAGTGGGGTGAATGGACGATAACACAACTCGATACTTTTTATTGTCTGGGACGATGGTTGCTTACAGACCACAAAGACTCAGGAAGGCCTATCGCTCGGGCCCAACCAGAGACACTCTCCCACACTCTCAATTCAGAATCCTTCGGGCTACGAGAAGACAGGCTTTTCCTGACTCCGGCAGGAGGTCCATGACATTACTTGGTACAAGGAGAGTCATACGTGAGCCTAGCTGAGGGTGGCTGGGTAAACTGAGCCAGACTCATTTTAATTACTTCGGCGTGACCCTGAACACTCGGATGTGGATGGCGGAGTTGTTTCGGATGCGGGTCAGCGGCTCTCGGGCATCAGTCTCTGGTTCCAGATCGTCAACAAGCTCCACTGTGGAGGTGTTGGCAGCCACCTGCAAGGAGCCGAAGCTGCCCGCCTGCAGCTGGAGGGCGATGTTGATTGCACGATTGATGGCCAGGCCCAAGCCATGAATGTAGATCTCAGTGCATGCGTTCTGACCCCGAGCCCCGCCGTCCAGCAGCTTCTGGCAGCGGACCAGCTGGGCCTTGAAGTCAGTCTTCATGTTGACATAAATGTCATTGGGCCTCCGGGGCAGGCGGTGAGGCAGTCGCTTCCGAAGGGTGTACTCCACTGGATCCAGCTCAGGCTCCACGGCCCCTCGGTGCTCTCGGTTTTCTGCCATGTGGCGTGCCCTGGCTGGAGGGGGTCGGGGTGGGGGGAGAGAGAGAGACAAGATCAGCGAGGGGTGACAAGCGACTTCGCTCACTTTCCTGCTCCATTTCCTGTCTAAAAGGTGTAACCAGGAGGGGGCGCACGCAGTGTCCCTCTTCGCTTCCGGCCTCAGTCCCCGCCCATTACCCCCGAGCTTCCGCGTATCTTCCCCCGCCAGCTCCATTCATTCATTCCATCGCCCCCAACCTCAAGCCCCTCCGCCACCCGCCTCCCTGGCTCTGTCGTGCCTACCCTCTCCGGTCCAGGGTGGCCTCCTGCATGCGCGGCCCTTTCCCCTGCCCGGTCACTTACTCTGTGCCAACCGGCCTGAAGGAGGGTGCGGCCAGGGCCCCAGACCCGAAAAAGCGAAGGAAAGGGGCGCTCAGCAGGAACGCAGATCGCGGGCGACTCGGGCTCCTGCGAAACCCACGAATCCCCTTCCCGGCCTCCGGGTTCCCGCCCCGAGTCCGGCGCCGCGGGAGCAGCCGCGCGAGGCGCCCGAGTCGCGCGAGGCTTCCGGCCGCGAGGGCTGCACCACGTGTCTCTGCGGGAGGCGGGCCTAGGGGAGGGGCGGGACCCAGCCAGGGGAGGAGGCGGCCCGCTCCCCTAGGCCAGACCCAGTTCCCCGCGCTCGGAAGGGTCCTGCGGGGAGAGAGGGGTCCTGTGGGGGTGCCGGGGAAAGCGGCCATTCCAGGGGCGTGAAGAATGTGGGTGGGGGCCTTGCGATGACAGCAGGGAACTCAGAAGAATGGGATCGCAGAGGAGCCCAAAGACAAGGCTGGGCTCCTGCATCCATCGCGGCTCCTCTGGTCCGAGGAGGCGTGACAGAGCTGACAGAACTGACCTCCCGCCCCAGGTCCCGGCTGCCCGAATACGGAGGGGGGGGGCGCTGAATGGTGAGGGGGTGGTCCTCGACCGAGCACAGCGTCCCTGGACTCCCCTGCGGTTCACGTGGATCTGCCCCTCTCCCTTGCCTGTTGCTGGCCTGACCCCGGGCCCACCCTTGGGGATCCAACCTATGAGGCCCAGGTTTCACGATTCCCTCGGGGTGCACTTGCTCACCCCCCTCTACTATCACCCACCGGTTCTTTGGTGGCTTCCCGAGGCCTGGGAGAAGGAACGTGCGCCCCCTAGCGGGCAGGGCGAGGCGAAGCACTGGGGGGCGGGGTGTCCCTGGCTCCCTAAGACCAGTGGGGAGAAGTTCTCTGCCCAGATTGGTGCAGCTTCTGGAGAGTTCCCTTTGGAAATGCGTTAGACCTGCATTGGGCGATCTCGAACTACTCTGCTTGAGTTTTCCCATCATTCAAATGGGGTAATTCCTGTCTTGCCAAGCAGTTGTGAAGTCCACTATAACTTTGTAAACTGGAAGCCTACACAAGTGAGCTGGAATTTTTATGGCCCCCAGGCACTCTCTAGCTGCCTAGGGTGGAGTCTAACCTTATTTTACCGCAGGTTAGAAAGAACTCCCAGCACTAGTTAAATCCCATAGTTCTCTTTCTCTCTCTCTCTTTCTCTCTCTCTCTCTCTCTCTCTCTCTCTCTCTCTCTCTCTCTCTCTCTCTCCTTCAGATTCTTTCATTAACCACCAGTTTGGAGGGTACTGAGAGAGGGCGAGGTAGCAGGTGAGGAGGAAAGGCTGGCTACAACCCTCTTCAGCCTCAGAAGTGACACCTGAGCTGAGTTTTAATGGACAAATGGTTCTTCGGGGAACCAAGGACTACTCTGAAACAACTGCTCAGTATTTTTAAAAGAAGGGAAGCATAATCTAAGCTTCCACCTCAAGGAACTAGAAAAAGAAGAGCCAAATAAAGCCAAAGCAAAAGATGGGAGGAAGCCGAAACCGGTCTGGCTCAGTGGGTAGAGCGTTGGCTTGCGGACTGCAGGGTCCCAGGTTCGATTCCGGTCAAGGGCATGTACCTTGGTTGCAAGCACATCCCTGGTTGGGGGGTGCAAGAGGCAGCTGATCGATGATTCTCTCTCATCCATATTTCTAGCTCTCTATCCCTCTCTCTTCCTCTCTGTAGAAAAGCAATAAAATATATATTTTTTTTAAATGGGAGGAAAAAATAAAGAGCAAAAATCAATGCTATACAGACAATAAAGAAACTCAATCCACATATCTACCACATTATGCCTCCCTTTTGTTGGAAGCTTTCATACTTAGAACAGTGAGCGCCCTCTCTGGGGATGGAGTTTTCCCTGGAAAAGGCAGCAAGAACTGTGACCAAGAGCCTGTCTTCAGAATTGTGACCACTAGGTTTCAGGGGGGGAAGGAAAAAAAAATGTTTTTTATGTAATAGCACTTTACTTTTTCCTCTCCCTTTTCTCAGTTCTTCCCTGCCTTTAACTAATAAAGAATGTGGAGCTAGAAACAGTTCTCGCTAAGGTTCTCCTAATTTGTGATTTAACATTCTTGGCCTGGGCGGGGCCGGAGAGCTGATGCTTCTCTGGGACAAAGAGCCTTGCTTAGTGCATCAGTGCAGAAGTTAAACAGAAAGCGTAGGTGGGATTTTTGTTGGCTATTTTAAAAGTGTGTCATTAATATAAGAAACTTTATATTCACAGTATTTAATCTTTCTCACTTATAAAAAACAAGAAAAACAGCAGGTAAATATTCCTATAGAAAACAGAAGGCTTTAAGATCCATTTCCATTTTAAGTCCATTTGTTTTGCCAGTGTGTTCATGTTCAGGTCTGTTGTACTAATGTTATTTATTAATTTTTTCATTTATATACAGTTAACTAAAGAGCTTTTTCAAGCACCATGTCTGTAAAATATTTTTTAAACATTTTTTATTGACTTTAGAGAGGAAGGGAAAGAGAGAAAGAAACATCAATGATGATAGAGAATCATTGATTGGCTGCCTCCTGCACACTTGCTACTGGGAATCAAGACTGCAACCTGGGCGTGTGCCCTTGACCAGAATGGAGCCTGGGACCTTTCAGTCCACAGGTCAATGCTCTATCCATTGAGCCAAACCGGCTAGGGCTGTAAAGTATTTTTAAATAAAGTTTCTTTTTTTTGTATATATATAAAACATTAGCAGTCTAAAGAAAAAAATTCACATGATCATTTCAACTTATGCAGAAAAACTATTTAACACAATTAAGCATTACATTTATGATTTAAAAAATGTTAGGCAAACAAAGAATAGAAGAAACTTCTTCAGTCTGATAAAGAACATCTACAAAACCTACAACTACCATTATACTTAATGGTAAAAGACTGGCCACTTTTCTTTTTGTTTTTATTTTATTGATTTCAGAGAGGGAGAGGGAGAGATGGGAAGAAACACCAATAATGAGAGAATCATCAACCAGCTGCTTCTTGCATGACCCCTACTGAGGATTGAGCCAGCAACCAGTATGTGCCCGGACTCGGAATCAAACCATGACCTCCTGGTTCATAGGCCCACACTCCACCACTGAACCACACAGGCTGGGCAAGGCCAACTTTCTTTCAAAAGACTGTCTCCTCTCACCACTCTTATTGCTGGAAGTTCCAGCCAATGCAATAAGGCAAGAAAAGGATATAGATTGGAAATGAAGAAATAAAACTGTCTCTATTTGCAGATGACATGATTATATACATTATATACATAAAAAACCCCAAGAGTCTATAAAAAAAAACTTATAATTAATAAATGAGTTTAAGAAGTTTGCAGTATACAGGATTAATATATAAAAAATCAATTGGCCAAAACCGGTTTGGCTCAGTGGATAGAGCATTGGCCTGTGGACTGAAAGGTCCCAGGTTCAATTCTGGTCAAGGGCATGTACTTAGTTGCTGGCACATCCCCAGTAGGGGGTGTGCAAGAGGCAGCTGATAGATGATTCTCTCTCATCGATGTTTCTAACTCTCTATCCCTCTCTCTTTCTCTCTGTAAAAAATCAATAATATATATATATATATATATATATATATATATATTTATCAATTGTATTTCTACACACTGGCAATAAACAATTGGAAACTGAATTTTAAAACACAATCATACCATTTATAGTTACTGCATAGATGGGGGGAGGTGGGAGAAATAGTTACATATACATCTAACAAAACATCTACAAAATCTATATGCTAAAAATCTATAAATGCTGATGAAAAAAATAAAAAATCTAAGTAAATAGAGAGCCGTGTTGTCATGTCTGTGTATTGGAAGATTTAACAGTAAAGATATAAATTCTCTTCAAATTTATTTCCAGCTTTAATACAATTCCTATGAAAATCCCAGCAAGAATTTCTAAAAATATATTTTATTGATTTTTTACACAGAAGAAGGGAGAGGGATAGAGTTAGAAACATCAATGATGAGAGAATCATTGATCATCTGCCTTCTACGCACCACCTACTGGGGTTGAGCCTATAATCTGGGCATGTTCCCTTGACTGGAATCGAAACCAGGACCTTAGAGTCTGCAGGTTGATGCTCTATCCACTGAGCCAAACCAGGTAGGGCTAGGCAAAAATCTTGATGAGATATTATCAAGATGCCAAAAAAACACATATAGCATTCAATATCATCAGCCATTAAAGCCATGATGACTACTACACACCTATTAGGATTCCAAAATAAAAATATTTCACAATACCAAGTGCTGACAAGAATGCAGAGAAACTTGTCATCCACATGTATGGATCTCTCATATACCACTTGTGGAAATGTTAAATGATACAGCCACTTTGGATAACAGTTTGGCAGTTTCTTGTAAAGTTTAACATATACTCACCAGATGACTCAAAAGAACTCTCCTGAGCATTTAAAACCTGTATACAGCTGAAGCCGGTTTGGCTCAGTGGTAGAGCGTCAGTCTCCGGACTGAAAGGTCCCAGGTTTGATTCTGGTCAAGGGCATGTACATTGGTTGCAGGCACATCCCCAGTAGGGGATGTGCAAGAGGCAGCTGGTCGATGTTTCTCTCTCATCGACGTTTCTAGCTCTCTATCTCTCTCCCTTCCTCTCTGTAAAAAATCAATAAAATATATTAAAAATAATAATAATTATTATTATTATTATTTGTGAACGGTTGTGTGTCTTTTCATGTTATCTAAAATATGTTTTCCAAACTTTGACATCCAGATAAATATAAAAGTTCACAATTAGTTGGGTGAAGCCAAGCTCTGTAATGAGCTGATTTGACACTGAGATGGTCCTTACCTAAAACATTTCATTGAAGCTAAACACCACAGAGGAATCTTCCATTAGGAAAAAAGGCAGAGCTTGGCTGTTTAGTCTTTCTTTTGCGGGGAGGGGAGCATGAATCTTCTATTTTTATTTTATTTTTTTAAGCTTGTTTTTTTTATTGATGATAGTATTACAGATATCCCCTATCCCCCCCCCCCCCAACCCCTCCTTGGCTGTTTAGTCTTATTTGAGATCTTCCTTTCATCTAGATTAATCATCTAACTAAATCTCTGTTTAGCTCAAAAGCTTGCAAATTTAAAACAACGCAGACCCACCGAAACCGGTTTGGCTGGGTGGATAGAGTGTCTGTCTGAGAACTGAAAGGTCCCGGGTTCGATTCTGGTCAGGGGCATGTACCTTGGTTGCAGGCACACCCCAGGGGGGGATGTGCAGAAGGCAGCTGATCGATCATCGATGTTTCTAACTCTCTATCCCTCTCTTCCTCCCTGTAAAAAAAAAATCAATAAAATATATTTTAAAAAATAAAACAACGCAGACCAAGACATTTTACAGCACATGTGTCAAACACAAGGCCCGCGGGCCAAATTCAGCCCGCCAGGCCTTGCAATGTGGCCCGCACCGCGCTGTCATCACTGCACTCCGCTGTCAGTTTATGACATTGTCAGTTTATGACTGTTCAGTAAACCATTCGGCCCGCGATTTAGGCTGGATTTTAGATTTTGGCCCCTTCTCTGATTGAGTTCGACACCCCTATTTTACAGTATAGTCTTTGAATAAAAAATATTTTAGGTCCAAGTGATTTGTTTGTAAACTTTTTCTCTAATACTGCACGAGAGATTGTCTGGTAGTTTCCTTTCTCAAACAGGGAGCGAATAGGATTCATTTCCCCAGTGTCGCCATCAGCACCACGGCTGGTTCCCATTTTACAGCTGGGGGACAGGACTTGCCCAGGGTCACAAACCGGCACACAGGAACCATGGGGGATCGTTCCAATTTTATACTTCGGGGTCAGTCTTGCTCTTTTTTTTTTTTTTTTTTCCACTCTCATTGGCAGTTTTGCTCTACTTGACTCACTGCATCTAGTGAGTGCTACACTTGGATCAAAACCATTTCCATGGTAGCATTCAAGACCTGAATTGAAATTTCACTTCACTTCTCATCTCACTAGCAATCCCGGTCCTCTCTCCCATCAGCCTGCATTGCCACTATTCTCAAGGCGACGCCCACTTTTCCTAAATGTACCTAAATCTTGCCCTTCCTTTCAGCTCAGCACAAGCCACCAGTCACCTACCGCTCCCAGTCACCGAGGTCCCTTTGCCCATGTGCCATTTCTCCACCATAATTTACAATCTCACATTTGCTAATCTATATTAATAAAATGGTAATATGCTAATTAGACCGGGAGACTGGGAGATCTGATGTCCTTCAGATAAAGCCATGGTGGCAGGGCCAAGGCATAGGTGGTTAGAGGCAAGCAGGTCAGCAGGGGGGAGGGAAGCATTTGGGGAGTGACCAGACTTAGATGGGGGGCAGATGGGAGGCGAGGTCAGCAGGGGAGGCAGTTGGGGGGCGAGCAGATCAGCAGGGGGGGCAGTTGGGGGTAACCAAGCAGGCCAGCAGTAGGGGCAGTTGGGGAGCGACCAGGCAGGCCTGCTGGGGAGGGTAGTTAGGGGCCATGAGGCTGGCAGGGGAGGGTAGTTGGGAGCTATCAGGATGGCAGGGGAGGGCAGTTGGGGGCCATCTAGAAGGCAGGGGAGCGGTTAGGAGGCGATCAAACCAGTAGGTAGAAAAGTGGTTAGGATCCAGTGGTCCCGGACTGTGAGAGGGATATCCGACTGCTAGTTTAGGCTTCATCCCTGCGGGATCCCGGATTGGAGAGGGTGCAGGCCGGGCTGAGGGACCCCTCTACAACCCCCTTACCCCCCTCCCCCCCATGCATGAATCATGCACTGGGATTCTAGTATATATATATATATATATGTGTGTGTGTGTGTGTGTGTATATATATATACACACACACACACACACACACACATATATATATATATATATATATATATATATATATATATATATAAATCCTAATATGCTAAGTGTCCAACTGTTGGGTCAACTGCTCAACCAGTTGCTATGATGTGCAACTGGAGGAAGGGAGGATCTACCACGCACTGACCACCAGGGGACAGATGCTCCGACTGGTAGGTTAGCTTGCTGCTGGGGTCCAGCAGATTGGGCCTGGGCAAGACGTCCCAGACATACTCTGGAGCCCTCCTGTGGTCCCTTCCCAGCCGGCCAGCCCCCATAGGCCACCATCGGGGACTGGGCGAGACACCCGATTGGGCACAATCACTGGCCAGGCTGAGGGACCCCACCCGTGCACAAACTCATGCACTCAGCCTCGAGCTAATAATAAGATATGCTAAGACCTCACTCATTCAGAAGTTAGACTGCTGATAACTTCCAACCATCCAGAACACAATCTAGCAAAGTTAAAAAAAAAAAAAAAAAAAAAAAAGCAACACAAAAGCTTTAAAAATTTTTTAAAATCCTCACCAGAGGATATCTTTCCATTGATTTTTAGAGAGTGGAAGGGAGGGGGAGAGGCAGAGAGAGAGAGAAACACTGATGTGAATTGGTTGCCTCCCACAGGCACCCTGACTAGCGCCAGGGCCAGGGCCAGGGATTGAGGGATTGAGTCTGCAACTGAAGTATATGTCCTAGCCAGGAATCCAACCCAGGACCCTCCAATTCAAGGGTTGACACTCTATCCACTGAGCAACCGGCTAGGACAAAAAGCTTTTGAGTAAACAAAACAAAACAAAACACAAAAATACCCCAGCTTTCACAAGCATATTCTAGGAGAAAAATTCTGATCCAAGTCTGGATTCTGTTGATACATTTTCATACAGTGTTAATATTCTGAATACTGTGGACTGTGTGTAATCAAAAGCCGCTATTAACTAACATTTGTGGAGTACTTGCCGTATGCCAAGCACTGTGTTAAGTGCTTTATTATATAATCCAGAGGAGAGAGATTAATAATTTGTCCAAGGCCACAGTTGGTAATGGATGGAACCAGGACAGGAGCCCTTGCTTTAAACAACTGCCATTTTCCAGCCTGTTTGACGGACAACAGAGGCAGGGATCCTGTCTGCAAGAAAGACAAGGGAACTGAAAAAAAGAAACGGACACAAAAACTACAAATGCATAGAAGCCTGGGGGAGAGGAAGGTAGTCGGTGCAGGAACAAAAGGCTTTGCTGGTTGCTCCTGAGGTCTGCTATTGGTATGGAACAAGTCTGCACGTACTTTCCCAGTTTTGAGAAGGATTATTTTGTATTTGGTAACAGCTATTTTAGGAAGCTGGGCGGTAGCATATACATTCTAGAATGACTTCCAAGGAAAATCGTGAAAACACACAAAACTTTTTCACCCTAAAAGGTTCAGGGATTCAGAAGACTAGTCATTCCTGAAAACCTCTCTGAACAAAGGAGGCGTCGATCTACATTTTACATTTGCATAGTAGTTATCATCCTTTCAAAAGCCTTTCACATTCACTTATTTTAATTATTTCAACACTCCAGGAAGGGAGTGGCGTGGGGGCCCAGGATGGGGCAGCATTAACTCCTAGAGAGTCAATTCTTAGTCAATGGCAGAGCCGGTCAAAACTTCACGTCTCACCAGCCGGTACGGCCTCGGGCTGTTTTAAAAATCAATAGGTTCCTTCACTTATGGCATGAATCCTACCTAGGGCGCTGATAAACGCACCTCTCCTTTAACCCAGGCTGGCTTCCTGGAGGAAGCCCATCGACTGCTCCGAAGCCGGCGATGCCCCCGGCGGCGGCCTCCACGACAGCAGAGCGTCACGTGTCAGGGGTGGCTGGGGAGTACCCCGGGGGCGCCCCCACCCACCGCACCCTCGGCCGCCGCGAGCCCGGCGTCACGTGACCAGGCGGGCTCCCGGGTCACGTGCCGGGGGTCCTGGGGGCGGCGGGCGCACAGGCGGCCCCCGCAGGGCGCGCGGGGGGCCGACGAGGCCGTGTGGGTCGGAGCCGGCCGGGCCGCGGCGAGAGGCGGCGGCGGCGGCGGAGGGGGCGGCCCTGCGGCCCCGCGTCCGCGTCACGTGGTGCGAGGCGGGCAGCCATCTTGCTACAAACACAAACAGAGAGGAGCGGCCACCGCGGGAGCGCCAGCGCCCCTTCCCCCGCCGCCTCCGCCGCCCCCAGCCAGCCGCGCGCCGCCCGCCCGCCGCCGCCGCCGCCCACGCCCCGCCGCCGCCGGAGCCCGGCCTCCCGCCCGCCGCCGCGGTAAGCGCTCGGGGCGCCGCGGCCCCGGCCCGGGCAGGCCCGCCCCCGACGCCGAGCGGCCGCGCCGAGCCTGCAGGAGCCGGAGCCGGAGCGCGGGCTGCCGGCGCCGACCCTCTGGGCCGCCCTCGAGGCCGCCGCCACCCGGTGCGTCCGCCTCCTCGCCCTCCTGTCCGCCCCTTGCCCGGCGCGGCCTCCGGCGCCCCCGTCCCTCCCGGGGGGCGGCTGCCCGCGCCCCGGGCACCTGGCGCCCCTCCCTGAAGGGCACGCTGTCCTCCGGGCCGGCCCGCCTCCTTCCCACCCCCGCGCTCCTAACGGTCGTCCTCCGGCCCCTCCAAAACCCGGCCGGGGGTCCCCGGGGTCCCCCCGCCGGCGCCCTCCGCCAGACCCGCTCGAGCGCCGCCGGCCCGAGCGCCCCTCGCCCCCCGGAGGCTCCTCCGCGCGCCGCGGGGCTCGTGTTGGAATGAGCTGGGCCTGCGGGTCTGAAAGTCCTGGCGCGGCGCTTTGGCCAACGGGGCAGCCTGTCCTCCTCCGGGGCTGCACCTGGATGCCCTTCCCGCCGCGACGTTAGTGCTTGGTCATCGGGGTCCCCCCGCTCCCGGGGGCCGGAGTCTCCTCTGATGCCAGCCTGGGCGCTTCCCGGCCCGTCGCCCCCCGATGCAGCCACTCCCCGGCCACAGCCCCTGTCACGCTGCCTTGTTCATTTTCATTTTTTCAAGTTAACTTTAAGGAGATCCTCCTATCTTTTGCCTCTTACTCCGTCATTGCTGGAATCCCCAGTAAGCTTCCAGGGCTGGTCCATCAGGTTGTCCCTGGGAGAGATGCCCCATCAGTACTTGCTGGCCGGTTCTTTGCTCCGGCCGCCCCAGGCTTACTCCCCTCCTGCTTCTTATTGCTTTCCCAGTGACCGCCAGCCTCTCCGCTCACCGTGCCAGTTGAAACTTCTCTCCCCAGCAAGTGCCCCCAACTTGCCTCTGCCATTGAAGCAGCATGGGTACCAGCAGGCGGGGGTCCCCTTTGCGGCTCACAGCGTGTGGGAGTTTGCTCTCTGGTTCTTCCATCTGCACTGTTGTTCCCTGTGCGGTCCCAGGGCATCTACCTCTTACTCCACCTCCAGTTTTATTTCCTGCCTTGTAGGTCTAGCGTGTCGTTGGGCATGGTTGGGGCAGATCTGGACTTTGTGTCGCTGCCATGGCCTGGGATCCAGGTACCATATGGTGGCTACAGTCAAGCGAGTTGTGCCCAGTGGATGTGTTAGTATTGTGTGTGATTTGATGGGTTAAAGGACCCCAGTTTGCCCTCCGTTTTACGTCTGTGGTTGGAGTTTGGAATAAAAAAAATAAAAAATAGATGCACTTTAGAGCAGAGGTGAGAAGAGGCTAGGAATTATGTGAAGGATTTAAAAAAATTCTAACAAGAAATGTACAATGGCTTAAAACTCACAAAGTATGCTTGAGAGTGTGGGCTGGTTCTCCAGTCTGGATAGAGTGTCTAGGGACTTCTGGGTCCCCTGCTGGGGCAGCTGCAGCCTGTCTTCCTTGTTTTCCCTGGCTGGAGCCCAGGCCTGGGCAAGTGGGCAGAAGGGATCAAATGAGTTAAAAGTGTGAAAAGTGCTTTAAAAACTGTGAACTGGTAGACACGCTGCACATTTGTCAGGATAGTTCAGAGAGTGTGGAGCTGGAATAGCTGACCAGCCAGAGGATTTGGCTTACACTGTGTGTTTGGTTGTATGCGTGTTTATAATTTTTTTTAAATTTTATTTTATTGACTTTTCACAAAGAGGAAGAGAGTTAGAAACATCGATGAGAGAGAATCAAAGATCAGCTGCCTCCTGCACACCCCCCCTGGGGATGCGCCTGCAACCAAGGCACATGCCCTTGGCCAGAATCAAACCCGGGACCCCTCAGTCCACAGGCCGATGCTCCATCCACTGTGCCAAACCGGCTTTGGCTGTTTATAATTTTTTTTTTAATATATATATTTTATTGATTTTTTACAGAGAGGAAGAGAGAGGGATAGAGAGAAATATTCATGAGAGAATCATCGACCAGCTGCCACTTGCACACTCCCCTCCAGAGATGTGCCCGCAACCAAGGTACATGCCCTTGATTGGAATCGAACCTGGGACCCTTCAGTCCGCAGGCCAATGCTCTATCCACTGAGCCAAACCGGTTTCGGCTGTTTATAAATTTTTATTGATTAAAAAAAAAAATCAGAATATTCATTTTTTCCCAATTTATATTTTCTTTTTCCCCTCCATTTTTTTAATTAAGGTTTTATATGTTTACATATCTTACCATTGCCTCCCCTTCTCCTCCCATACATGCCCTCACCCCCCCAGTGTTTGTATCCATTGATTATGCTTATATGCATGCATATAAGTCCTTCGGTTGATATTATTGGTTTTTTTTTAAAGGGAGGGAGGGAGAGGGGGAGAGAGAGAGAGAAACATTGATCGGTTGCCTCTTCCATGTGCCTGGAGGGGGGCCCAAACTCATTACCTGAATATGTATGTACCCTGTCCAGGAATTGGAACCTGCCACGTTTTGGTGCACGGATGATGCTCCAACCAACTGAGCCATAGCAGCCAGGGCTTGCACCGTGTTTTAAGCCTCAGAGAGTTCTCATTTACGTGCAGGGAGAATCTTTCCATCCTGACAAAGGGCGGAGTCACCTCCAACAGGCTTGAGGCTGGGCAGTTTCTCAAATGTTGGGGAATTTGGGATTCTACTTCTGTTAATAGTGGTACCTTTCTGTGCCAAGGCACATTGCTTTGGATTGGGACTGATTTTAGGGGCGATGGAATGAGGAAGTGATGTTCTGAACTTAGTGTGCACTGGGACTGCCTATTCTCTGGATCTTACCTTCTCCTGTGAGCTCTGAACCCCGAGAACAGGCTCCCCTCCTGTTCCTTCAAGCCTCTGTGAGCTCCCAGGATCAGTGTGTCCTGTCTCCTTGACTCCAGCAGGGGGCAGCCTTTTAATAGTAATAACTCAGATGCCAGGGGAGTGAGGGTCTACTGAGGCCTGAGAAAGAGGAGCTGGTAGAGGAGGCAGGCGGATGGTGAGGGGTGGGGGCTAAGTTGGAAGGAGCCTGTGAGGAGATCCTTAGTAGCCAGAAAAGGCCTTGTCCCCACTACTCTGCCTGCTGACTCCCACCCTTCCGTGGAAAGGAATCCAAATGTTTGGCTTTGAGAGTTTGTAATAGAGAAACTTAGGGCAATTTTTTTCAAATTTCTTTATTGATTAAGGTGTTACATATGTGTCCTTATTCCCCTATTATCTCTCCAACACCCCCCCCCCCCCCCGATATATATTTTAAACCTACTCTTTTCCCAAAGATTTCTCTTATGGGATAGTATAATTAGGGAATTATTTTCTTGCTCTTCATCAATAAATTTGGTTTCTCTGGTCTTTCATTCTTCTCTATAAACAAAGAATAGGCACTACTTCTGCCTGTGGCACAGAGGAGGGTTTCTCAACCATGGCAATGATGACGTTTTGGGCCAGCTAATTCTCTGTTGTGGAAGGAAAGCTGTCCTGTGCATTATAGGATGTTTAGCAGCATCCCTGGTCTCTACCCATTAGATGCCAGTTGCACCTTCCAGTGATGCCAGTCAAATATGTCTCCAGATTTTGCCACATGTCTCCCGCCTCTTCTCCCAAGTTGAGAAGTGCTGGCTTCAAGGAAGCATGTGGAAAGATACATGCGTATTTAGAAGGGTGGAAATTAAGGGCCAGTCAGCTATCAGCTCTGGGACCAGATCCTCCTCCTGGAGTCTTGGCCTTTTTCTCCAACTGCTCCTATGCTCCCCATCCTGACCCCCGACTGCTTCTCATTTTGCCTCTGCAGATATCTTGCTTCTCACACTGGGAGCTGTTTTTCTTCATTTTGCTCATTGCAACCAGGACAGAGGCAAAGGCAGCTGTGGAAAGCACCAAGGCGTGCCGCCTCTGCCCCCCTCCTGGCGGGGTGGAAGGGTGAGTTGGCCCTTCTCTGTTCCCCTCTCCCCATAGCAGCCTGCTGTGCCACAGGACTCCTTTTTCCTCTAGAGCAGTGTTTCCCAAACTTTTGACATATGTGTGCCCCTTCTATAATTTTCGTAACGCTGAGTACCCCTCGTACTCATGAGAACGTAGAATTAGGTGCAGCTAAGCACGGTGCAGTGCATATCCCCACCAAACTCCGGTGCAACGCGTACCCCCACCAAACTCTTCCCATACCCCTGGGGGTACGTGTACCACACTTTGGGGAACACTGACATAGAAGATGGGCTACTCTAGAGTGAACTGGAGGAGGCTCAGAACAGCCTCTCTTAAGATTTGAAGGAATTTGAGGTGTTTTTCTTTAAATGGGGAAGACTTAAGTTTGTGATAGCTATCCCCAAATGTCTTTATTGTTTTCCTTAAACCTTTTTTTCTAATGATGGTAAAATACAGCATATGCCATTTTAATCTTTTTTTTTTTTTTTAATTTATTGATTTTTTACAGAGAGGAAGGGGGAGAAATAGTGAGCCAGAAATATCGATCAGCTGCCTCCTGCACACCCCCTACCGGGGATGCGCCCGCAAGCAAGGCACATGCCCTTGACAGGAATCGAACCCGGGACCCTTCAGTCCGCAGGCCGACGCTCTATCCACTGAGCCAAACCGGTCTAGGCTTAATAATTTTTTTTAAAAAATACACTTTTATTGATTTTACACAGAGAGGAATTGAGAGGGATAGAGAGTTAGAAACGTCGATGAGAGAGAAACATCGACCAGCTGACTCTTGCACACTCCCCATTGGGGATATGCCCGCAACGAAGGTACATGCCCTTGACCGGAATCAAACCCGGGACCTTTCAGTCCGCAGGCTATCCACTGAGCCAAACCGGTTTTGGCAATCATTTTTAAATGTAAAGTTCAGCAACATTAAATAACATGCACATTGTTCTGCTATCACCACCCTCCATCTCCAGAACTTTTTCATTTGCCCATTTCAGCTAAAACTCTGTACCCATTAAACAACTCCCCTTGCCCCAGATCCCCGCCCCCGCCATTCTCCTCTCTCCTCTCTTTGAATTTGAGTCCTCTAGGATCTCATATAAGAGGAATCATACAATGTCTGCTCTTTTGTGACTGGCTTGTTTCACTTAGCACAGTCTTTAAGATTCATCCATTGTCCAAATTACATAACGGTTGTAGCATTGAAAGTGGTAACCTTACTCTGCTGTCTGGGAGGCTTCCTTGCATCCCATGAAAGGAAGAGCTTTTCAACAGACTTGTCTTCCGAGGGCCGTGTGTGCCGCATCGGGTTCCATCACCAGGAATATCCAGCAGAGCAGTTGTAGGAGAGACGCCAGGTTGGGAGAGGTCAGCCCCATTCTCGAGGGTCTTAAAAGCTCCATTTCATCCTGAGAAGCTGGATTCTGGGAGTGGGTACTGTGTCTGTTCTAGAGTTTTATGTTCTGGTGTACAGCTGTAGGTCAGAGCGCCTCTGCCCTTGGCCCCTCTGGTAAAACTCTTCTTCTTCCTCCCCAGAGTTGTGGAGTCTTGGAGTTCATGAGCATTGTGGGGGCACTCCAGTCCAGCCTTCTTCCCAACCAGTGAGAGAGTCCTTGCTCAGCCACGTGAGACCCTGCTTGCCCGGAACCTCCAGGAATGAGCTGCCTTCTGAGAGCATCTTTTATTGGTCCTTAGAGGCACAGGTCACTGCCAAAGCCGCCACTTCTGTCAGCCTCAGTAACTCTGAGCTTATTTGGACTTTATGGTGAGGGGCCTTCTTCCCAATGTGTATCATCATAACTTGGTTCCTTTCTTGGCTCATTTTACTTACGTTTGGATTCTTCCTGATTGGGAAGAAGAAAGGGTTTGGGTGCTGGTTTCTATTTGGTAAGCCAGCCCCTGGGTGCACTGGCGGGCTTGCCTTCATGAAGCCTTCGACGTGTGTCCCACCTTTGTCTTGAAACTGGGTCTCTGGATCCTAGTTGCCAAGCAGCAGCTTTGAAATTTTTCATAAGGAAAGTAATTTTTCTCCCAGGTTAATTTCGAATCCTTCTCTCTATTATGGACCTTTTCCCTCTCTGGAATATTTGTGGTTTCAGTGGGATTTTTCTTTTTTGTTTGGTTGTTTTTATTTTTGTCCTGAATGTCCATGCAAAGCTTATCCACCCCCTTACTGAATGCTATGCCGTGCAGCCAGAGTGCTGAGACCCAGAGAGGTGCCTGGAGTGTCTCTGCCCACCTCCAGCTCCTCAGTCAGGCTTTGCTGGGTGAATTAACGGTTTGTGGGACCAAAGATGGGGGACAGAGATGAGAAGGAGCAGAGGCTATAGTCACCATTATGTAGGCCACAGGCAGGGAGACCCGCCTGACCCATTAACTTAACCCACCTTCTTCCCCTCGTCTCATTAAGGATTTCTCCCAGATGTGAAGGTCCCTCCCTGGGCACCACTGGTCAAACCAACATCTAGTAGCTTGGGGCCCCTGGTTCACTCAGCATAGGCTCTTGCCTGAAGAGGCTGGTCCATACTCTACCCGCTGCCCAGAGTAAGGCTGTCAGGTGGGTCTGGGGCGAGGGAGGGCCCCCTTGCAGAAACAGAAGGGTCCTAGCTGCCCTGTTTCCTGTCTTACCCCTAGGTCTTCCCCTGCCGTGACTCTGGTTAGCTCATGGTGTGAGGGCACGTGGCTGGTTTAGGTGAGTCCTCGTAGAGTCCATGACATTCCCACCAAGCATCCTCTCGGGGTTACCTGGGTGTGCTGCCTCTAAGCCCGGTGCCCTCTGCCTCCACAGGTGTTTGGAGAGTGAACTCCAGGTCCCCCCACCCCTGCTCATCTCTGATCTCTAGGACACACCCAGCTCCATGATGGCAGCAGAGACCCTCAACTTTGGGCCTGAGTGGTGAGTCAGATGTGCTTTGGTAGCATGGGAGAGCCAGAAAGAATAGAGCTGCTCAAATTCCGGTCTTTCTTCTTCCCTAGGCTGAGGGCTCTTTCTAGCGGTGGCACCGTGGCCTCCCCACCCCCGTCTCCTGCCATGCCCAAGTACAAGCTGGCTGACTATCGATATGGGCGAGAGGAGATGCTGGCTCTCTACGTCAAGGAGAACAAGGTGGGAGGGTGGGTGTAGGGAAGGGGATGTGATCCAATTGCCTGTCCTTAGTCAGTGGAGAGCTCCCAGGAGCATGTGGTATCTCGGCCCTCCTGCCTTGATTGACAGGTCCCAGATGAGCTGCAGGACAAGGAGTTTGCTGCGGTGCTACAGGAGGAGCCGCTGCAGCCCCTGGCACTGGAGCCTCTGACGGAAGAGGAGCAGGTGGGGCTAGGGCACTGGAGCCCCATCTTGGAGGGGCTGGGTTGGGAAGACAGGGGGTGGAGGGTACAGTTCTGGACGGGGTGGGGGCAGTCAGGTACCTGGGTCCTCACTCCCACCCCTGGCTCCCTCCTCAGAGAAACTTCTCCCTGTCAGTGAACAGTGTGGCTGTGCTGAGGCTGATGGGGAAAGGGGCTGGCCCCGCCCCAAGCGGCGCCTCCCGTGGCAGGGGCAGCACTCGGAGCCGAGGTAGGGGGCTGATAACGTGCTGGGGTAGCGGGGGGGGGGGGGGGGGGGGGGGGGCGGGGCGGGGCTGTGGTTTGAAGATGTGCAGAGATGTTCTGGCAGGTTTCCTATGTGCATCTCATTCCTGTTCCAGGTCGTGGCCGTGGTGACAGTTGCTTTTACCAAAGAAGCATTGAAGAAGGCGACGGGGCCTTCAGTCGAAACCCCCGGGAGATCCAGCGTAGCCAGAGTTGGGATGACAGGTGCAGGCTGGGAAGGAGATGGCATAGAGGCAGAGCAGAGCAAAGCCCTAGGGTTAAGGTCTTGGATACCATGAAGAAAGGCTTAGGTCTTTGTCATTGGAGGGCAGCAGGAGAATAATCAAATATGCCCTGGTCAGCAACTGCTCTCTGCCCTCTGACCCCTGCCCTTTCCTTCTGATTTTCTTAGTCCCCATTTGTTCTGTACCTTCTGTTCTGTGTGCTCCCTTGGGCTCCCTCCCAGGTCTGACTTTTTCCTAGTCCCCTATCCCCTCCCTCCCTCCTCAGAGCAGAATGGACAGGTGTGCAGAGATCTCAAAAGTCAGGGCTGGGAAGCTGTCCTCCTTTGACCAACACGTTTCCCTCCTGCAGAGGCGAGAGGCGCTTTGAGAAGTCGGCCAGGAGGGATGGAGGTATGGATAGTGGTGAGGGAGGTTCCAGGCCCTGAGGTCCCTGAGGTCCCTGAGAGGTGGGGGGAGATGGAAATGGGGGCCCCAGTGAGGGGGCCTTTCCTGGGGAAGGTGCGGGGTGGGGCAAGAGAACCTGGAGCTGGGCTCCTCTTGGTCAGTGAGGATTATAGGAAGAGTCTTCCAGGGACTGTGGCTCCACTCTGCTGACTGTGTCTTCCCCTGCCCCCAAGCACGATCCGGGTTTGAGGAGGGAGGGGCTGGTCCGAGGAAGGAACATGCCCGCTCAGATAGCGAGAACTGGCGTTCTCTCCGCGAGGAGCAAGAGGAAGAGGAGGAGGGCAGCTGGAGACTTGGGGCAGGACCCCGGCGAGATGGTGACCGCTGGCGTTCTTCTAGCCCTGGTGAGACTGGGGCTGGGGAGCAGCAAGAACATGCCGTGCAGGGGGTTTTCATGGCCAGGTGGGGGGAACTAAACATGTTCTCTAGTGAGGTGGGTGGGGAGAAGCCTCTGGCTCGACTGGACACTGATTCTCCTGACTTTTCCTACACAGATGGTGGCCCCCGCTCGGCTGGCTGGCGGGAACATGGGGACCGCCGTCGCAAGTTTGATTTTGATTTGCGAGGGGATCGAGGAGGGTGTGGTGAAGAGGAGGGCCGGGGTGGGGGGAGCAGCTCTCATCTCCGGAGGTGCCGAGGGCCTGATGGCTTTGATGATGACAAGGATGGGCTCCCAGAGTGGTGCCTGGATGATGAGGATGAAGAAATGGGCACCTTCGATGCCTCTGGAGCCTTCTTGCCTCTCAAGGTATCCATGAGGCGGCCAGGGGACGATTTTCATTAGAGATGGGTGGGAACCTCCCCTGATGGGGTCCTCTTTCTCCCACCTGTGTATCCTCTGCCCCCTAACCCCCCATTGTATTCTCTAATCCCATGCAGAAGGGCCCCAAGGAGTCCATTCCTGAGGAGCAGGAGCTTGACTTCCAGGGTCTGGAGGAAGAGGAGGAAGAGCCTTCCGAAGGGCTGGATGAGGAGGCCCCTGAGGCAGGTAAGCCTGCAGAATGGAACAAGGAGAAGGCCTGAGGGCCTGAACTGGCCTAGGTTGGCAGAGGGCTCCCTCACCGGGCTGGGTACTGACTGTCCACTCACCTTTCGGAGAAGGCTGCTTAGAAACTCCAAGAAAGCAGGCACTGACAGGTGTGGGAAGGAACCCAGAAACAGCAGGGCTGTATTTTAAAGGCAGCGTGTCATATGAAAATCAGGCGTGATCAAAATGACCTTTGCAAATCCCTTGAATAATCTGTAGAACATAGTAGTAAATTTATGGTATTGTGCATACAGCTCTGGACAGTGCCATGGACACATGCCAGTGCCCAGTATTATAGGAGCAAAAGAGGAAGTGTGCAAAGTGGAGTTTGCGGTATTGAGTTACTGATGTTAGTTGAGGTGACCAGGTTACGTTGGTGGACTCTGTACCTAGAAGCCCAAGATCTGGCCATAAATGGAGGGCTTGTGCTATTTTTAAAGACTTCTGGCTCTTTGGTTTTGAAGTCTGGTAATTACCCTTTTTCAGGTGGGAAGGAACTGACCCCGCTGCCACCTTCAGAGGAGAAGTCCAGCTCTCCATCCCCATTGGCTACCTTGGGCCCACTCTGGGGAGCTAATGGGGAAGGAGGTGAAGCTCTGGAGAAAGACCTGCCAGTTACTGAAGGTAGCCAGCGGTTGGGGCTGCTCTTTCTCTGGAACAAGGGCTGGTGGTGAAAACGTGCCTCTTCCTTATGGGAAGGTGGTGCAGGGGCTGTTTGTGTGAGAGCTAGAGCAGAGCCTGCTTTTCTAGAAGAGGGTGGATAGGGGACTGTCTTACACTTTCTCTGGATCCTCATTCCACCTTCCTTTGCTCCCAGGAGATGATTTGAGGGGCATGCAGCTGAGTCCCGGAGTGGGCTCACCCCCCGGGCCGCCTGGAGATCTGGAAGATGATGAAGGCTTGAAGCACCTGCAGCAGGTCGGAAGGGGGCAGGGGGCCTAAGAAGGCTCTAAGGATCCTCCCCTACAGGGGGACAGAAAGCTGTCGTCTGTCTGCTCTTCCCCATCTGTCCCACTGTCTAGCTCACCCTCGCTTGCCCTTAGCCCCAGCCCTGTCCTGCCATTGTGATTGGGCAGTTGAGCCTTCCCTCTCTCCCTGTGCTCCCAGGAGGCGGAGAAGCTTGTGGCATCCCTACAAGACAGCTCCCTGGAGGAGGAGCAGTTCACGGCTGCCATGCACACCCAGGGCCTACGACACTCTGCAGCTGCCACTGCCCTCCCTCTCAGCCACGGTGCGGCCCGAAAATGGTTCTACAAGGACCCACAGGGAGAGATCCAAGGTGCCCGTGGGGAGCGGGGGCATGCAGGAGGGGCTGCTAGGGGTAGTGGCACACCGTCATTGTCTTTCAGGGTTCCTTTGGCATACCTTTCTGACAAAGCCCCCTTTCTGCCTGCCCAGGCCCCTTTACAACACAGGAGATGGCAGAGTGGTTCCAGGCGGGCTATTTCTCCATGGCCCTGCTTGTGAAGCGTGGTTGTGATGAGGGCTTCCAGCCACTTGGTGAGGTGATCAAGATGTGGGGTCGTGTCCCCTTTGCTCCCGGGCCCTCACCACCTCCACTGCTGGTGAGCACTTTGGGTGAGGCAGGGAGGGGAGTCAAGATGTCAACCGGTTGTGTGGAGCATAACAAGGAATGCTCTCATCCTCACTCAGGGAAACATGGACCAGGAGCGGCTGAAGAAGCAGCAGGAGCTGGCAGCAGCGGCACTGTACCAGCAACTGCAGCACCAGCAGTTTCTTCAGCTGGTCAACAGGTACAGGCCCAGGAGGACCGGTCAGCAGGGATGGACACTGTTACGTGGGCGGCCCCCTCATGCCTGTCTTCCTTTCTGCAGCCGCCCCCTCCAGCAGTGTGGGCTCCGGGAAAAGGTGGCGCTGGGGGACTTGACGCCACCGCAGCAGCAGCAGCTTACCGCCTTCCTGCAGCAGCTCCAAGCTCTCAAACCCCTCAGGTCTGTGGGCTGCTCTGCCTGTCACATCTCAGTCTTTGCTTGGCAGCATGTGTGAGCCCTCGGGATATGTAAAGTGGGGAGATGGGTGTAGATTACTGAGAATCAGTCCTTTGCTCCTCAGAAGTGGGGACCAGAACCTGCTCCCGACGATGAACCGGTCTTTGTCGGTGCCAGATTCAGGCTCCCTCTGGGATATACATACCTCAGCCTCATCACAATCAGGTGTGTGTCCAGCCAGTAGGCTCAGGGGGAGTAGGGAGCTCAGGGGCTTCCCCTACCCCTCAGGTTGCTTCAGTCCAGGGGGCCTGAGCGCCCTCCTGCAGCTGCCTTTGCCTCTTGCAGGCGGTGAGGCCAGTCTATGGGACATACCAATTAACTCTTCGACTCAGGGTCCAATTCTAGAACAACTCCAGCTGCAACATAAAGTGAGTAGGCATCCTGGGGCTGGAATCCTTGATGTCAAGGACTGAACTGAGGCAGAGAAGTCAGCCCCCACATCTGACGGCTGATTTCGTTGACTGTCAGTTCCAAGAGCGCAGAGAAGTGGAGCTCAGGGTGAAGCGGGAAGAGGAGGAGCGCAAGCGCCGGGAAGAGAAGCGACGCCAGCAGCAACAGGAGGAGCAGAAGCGGCGACAGGAGGAAGAGGAGTTGTTTCGGCGCAAGCAGGTGGGTTCCCAGCTGGGCCCTCCCTTCTTGGGCCTGAGCCAGGGGCCAGATTGCCGGCCCTCACTGCCTCACTGCCTCACTGGTTCAGGTGCGGCAACAGGAGCTACTCCTGAAGCTGCTACAGCAGCAGCAGGCAGCGGCCACCGTCCCAGTGCCCCCTGCACCCAGCTCCCCACCCCCTCTGTGGGCTGGGCTGGCCAAGCAAGGACTCTCCATGAAGGCGCTGCTTGAGCTGCAGTTGGAGAGCGAGCGACAGCTGCATAAGCAGCCTCTGCCTCGGGAGTCATCGCGGGCCCAGGCCCCCAACCACCGAGTGGTGAGCGCGCTGGGCCCTTCCCGGTTGACTTGCAAGTTTTGGGCCTGCAGGAACCCCTTCCAGTCAGTTTTCAGGGTGACTTGGGTGTGGGGTGGGGAGCGCTGGTCCGTGTATGACTGAAGGATCGCTCTTCTGTGTGATCCTTACTTTGCCCCCTATGTGATCCTTACAAGCCTCCCACGTAGCTTTCCTTCCCCGTTTGGGCCCCCCTGACTTTCTGCCATCTGTATCAGCTCGGGGGCCTGGGCGCTACTCCCGTGAACCAGTGGGTATCTGAGTCCGGGTCGCTGTGGGGCGGTCCCGACAAGAGTGGGGGCAGCAGCGTCGGCCTGGGGCTTTGGGAGGACACCGTCAAGAGCAGCGGGAGCCTGGCCCGCAGCCTGGGCCTGAAGAACAGCCGGAGCAGCCCCTCTCTCAGGTGGGTGCCAGGGCGCAGGGTCTGGGCTAGGGCTGGGAGGATGGAGAGCGTCTGAACTGATATCTTGTTTCTAATCTGTCTTTGTCCAACCTAGTGACTCGTATAGCCACCTGTCTGGTCGGCCTGTGCGCAAAAAGACCGAGGAGGAAGAGAAGCTGCTGAAGCTGTTACAGGGCATTCCCAGGCCCCAGGATGGCTTCACCCAGTGGTGTGAGCAGATGCTGCACACACTGAGCACCACGGGCAGCCTGGATGGTACAGGGGCAGACTCTGGGAGGCTGGGCTGGGCTGGGCTGGGCCAGACCTGCATCAGGTGGGCCCTGACAGCCACCGTCCTGCCTATAGTGCCCATGGCTGTAGCGATCCTCAAAGAGGTGGAATCCCCCTATGATGTCCACGATTATATTCGTTCCTGCCTGGGGGACACGCTGGAAGCCAAAGAATTTGCCAAACAATTCCTGGAACGGAGGGCTAAACAGAAAGCCAGCCAACAACGGCAACAGCAGCAGGTGAGATTTGGCATCCCCTGCAGGTGGGGATGAGGTTGCCCAGCACCTCCTGACTCCCTCTCCCCTCTGCTGCCCAGCAGGAGGCGTGGTTGAGCAGCGGCTCTCTGCAGGCCGCCTTTCAGACCAACCACAGCACCAAACTTGGCCCTGGGGAGGGCAGCAAGGCCAAGAGGAGGGCACTAATGCTACACTCGGACCCTAGCATCTTGGGTATGTTTTGGGGGTGCGGTCAGTAAAGAGGCTCCTTCTTCAGCTTGGAGGAGGCACCTGTGGGTGAAAGCTCAAACCCAGCTTCTTCCGGCTTCAGGGTACTCCCTGCACGGACCTTCTGGTGAGATCGAGAGCGTGGAGGACTACTGACCAGCCGTCCCACCAGCCCCCCGGGCTATAGGCCAGGGGCAGCCGCAGCAGCTTGGACTCTTGGGTCCCCAGCTTGCAGGCTCCCAATAGGGAGCATAGGAGAAAGCAGGGGCAGGGTCCCCAGCACTTGTTACAAACCACACGATGCACCTTAACTCACCCACCACGAGGCACTTTAATAGATTGGGGGGAAGGTTTTTTTTTCCTTTAAAAAGAAAATTTAAACATTGAAGACGTTAGGAGAGACGAAATTGTTAAAAACTAGACTCTAAGCACCTCTTCCCCCTTCTGGGGATTGTGGGGGTGACAATGGAAGGTCCACAGAGTTTTTTGTTTTGTTGGGTTGTGTTGTTGTTTTTTTAAGAAAAAAAAAAAAAAAACGAGAAAAAAAAGTTAGGAGGCTGAAAGAAAAAACACACTGTTATTTTTGGGCAGTGGGGATATGGCCCCATCAGTCTGTCCTGCCTGGCCCCCAAGGCTGCACTTACCCTCCCTGCCCTGCCAGATGGGCCATTGAGGTAACTGGAAGCTGGGGTGCCAGCAGTTTGCACAGCGAGGTCCCCTCAGCCCCACCGGCCGGACTGCTGTGAAAGGCCCTTCTTGCTAGGACTGTGGCAGAGGTGTCCGGGTCGGGGCTGAAGGAGTCCCTGGGCTTTGCTGCTTTGGGGGAAAGTTGCACAAATGGGCCAGGCCACCTCCCGTCCCCAGGGGGCCGAGGGGGTCGATGGCAGTGGGCCAGCCAGTGCCAACCTCATCTGGCTGTCAGGACAGCAGAACTTCCACTCTGGCCCTGGTGAGGGTTCCCCCCACCGCTGCCATTAGGGGAACTGGGTGTGAAGCGGAAAGCCCAGCTCCCTGCCTTGCCACATGAATGTATTCCTTGGGCCATAAGCCCCTGCTGCATCCCTTCGAGTGAGGTGGGGCAGACTAGTTCCTCCTGGGGCTGGAGAGAGGCACCACTTAATGACTATTTCTCCTGTGAAGGGGGTGAGAGGAGGGGCCCAGGAGGCCAAGGGAGTGGGCAGCTTGGGGTTCAGGTTGCAGTGTGGGGGCTGTGAGAAGGAGCTTTCCACCTGCAGCCCGCTGGCTATGGGACGTGGACCACCCAGCTCTGCCCTGGCCCCTCCATTGACCAAACTGGAGAGAGTGGCCTCTCCCTCCCTGCTCCCCTGAGACATTTTTAATGTTGGGTAAGGTTGGGGGTGGGGGGTCAAGAATAGACGTGTTGTTTTGCCTAAGTCAGGGGGAGGTGGTCCTGCTCATGGACCTATTCCCAGTCACCTGCCTGGGTTTGTCTTCATTTGTGTGTGTGTTTTAAGTTTGTTGTATCTTTTGGGTTTCTCACCTAATTTCTCCTATTGACCTCACTGCTCAGAGTGCAGTATTAGGGCAGGATTCTGCCACTGCCTCCCCTCCATGAATGTATTTCTCCTTCCTGCCCTGGGGAAATGGGGAGTGGCCCCAGTTCTTTCCCCACATCCATCCCCAGAGAGACCCCGTGTTTTTGTTTGTTTTGGGGTGGTTGTTTTTGTTTGTTCCTTTGTTTTTGCACCAAAGTGGCAACTGGGTCAGTGTTGGGGGGATAAAGCTGGCCTTGAGGGGTGGAGGGGCTCCCTCCACCTGCTTCTCCCTGGTTTCAACAGTGTTAGCGTCCGTGAAAAGACAATATTCTCTCTAAAGCAATAAGGGGGTGACGGGCCAGGGTGAAGTGTCTTGCTGCTGCTGGCCCCCCAGCTCCCCTTTCCTTGCGCCAGTATTTGGCGGCATTAGAGGCGTGGGGGGGGTACTGTTGTGACTGAATGTAACTGCCCCCACCCCTGCCGCAGCCAATGCAGGGGGAGGGGGGACAACACTCTCCCCTCTCTTCCTTCCCCTCCCCCCAGCTGAAGAGACTTTGAGCCTGGAGAGGCCTTAACCCTGTGAGGAAGTGTCGGGGGAACCCTCTCCCACCCTGTCCCCTTCTGAGAGTGGTCAATGTTTACAAGCCCCTGAGCCCTCCCAAGCCCAGGGGCTCATCCCCCATTGCTATTTCCCAGCCCCTCTTCCCCGGCCTGGCTGCTCTCCTGCCCTTCCTGGGGCTAGGGTGCGGTGCCGGGCCTTCTGTATCCCCTTGTCTGCCTTGTACCCGAAGTCTCCCCACCCTGTTACTCCTCCCTCTCCTTCCTGCCCCTGTAAATACTACCCCCAATAAAACTTGGTGTGTGTTCCCTTCAGCTTCGGCATCTTTTCTTGGGGAAAGAGGGTGTAGGGGAAGGAGAGTCAGAACTGGGAATTCAAAAGAACTGCAGACTTTGTGTGGTTGGTCAGTCAGAACAGAGGGCTGTGTGTGTGTGTAGGAGGAACGCGTACAACCCTGCTGGGCAAAAATCCCTGCTGTGACTCTGGCTTCGGTCTGAGGAAGAGTGAGATTTCCTCTGGCCCCTTGGGCCCCCTTCCCCCAAGCTGATGCCCTCCCAAAGGAAGGAAGACACAAGCAAGAGGAGACCAGGTACATAGTTGGAATTGGTTCCTTTATGGAAAAACTGAAAATATAATAAAAATTAAAATAAAACCAGTTTTAAAAAAGCCAGCCCCTGGAGTTTCTACCGCCTGCCTCTGACCCTCCAGGGGGATGAGGCCCTGACCCCAGGGCAGCTAAAGAAGGGAGGCTTTCTGCCCCTCTTCCCCCATTCTATTCCCATCTTCATTTCCACAGTGGGGGCCCCGGGAGGAACCAAACCTGGGTAGGGGAGCAGGAACCCAAGGCCCTATGGCCAGGGGAGGGAGGCTCATGTGCCCCAGCCCCAAAGCTCCCGGCCTGTAGTGTGGGCGTGGGCAAGGCCCCTCCTGGCCGGGCCCAGTGGGGGTTGGGGCTTTTAGTTCCAGATCTTGAGGAAGGAGTCCCAGGAGCCTGTGGCCACAGCCATGCCATCATCAGTGACCCCGAGGCAGCTCACACGGTTGTCATGGCCGGCGAGGACACCTGTGAGGGAGGGGTACATCAGAACTCATCTGGCCTGGTGCCCTGCCCTCGCCTATCAGCCCAGCACCCAGCTCTCACCTGCACGGTCGCCCTTCATAGCATCCCAGATGTTGCAATTGAAGTCGTCATAGCCGGCAAGCAGCAGCCGGCCACTGCGAGAGAAGGCAACAGAGGTGATGCCGCAGATGATGTTGTCATGGGAATACATGAGGAGCTCCTGGTCGGCACGCAGGTCGAAGAGGCGGCACGTGGCATCATCAGAGCCAGTGGTGAAGGCATAGCCGTTGGGGAAGAACTACAGGACAAAGCCAGAGTGGAATAAGGGCACCGAGCAGGGCCAGGAGCCTGGCAGAGAGGGGCCAGCCAATCTGCCCAGAACTTACAGCCACGGCATTGATGTCGGATTCGTGGCCAATGAAGGTCTGTCGGCACATCGAGTCCCGAACATCCCACAGCTTGATAGAGGCATCACAGGCACCCGACACAAAGGTGCGGCCATCGGGGGCCAGTGACAAGGACATCACATCCCCACTGTGTCCAGCGAAAGCCACAGTCTGCTGGCCTGTCTCAATGTCCCACAGGGCACTAGGAAGGTGACGGGAAGAAGGGAGGGGTCAGAGAGGAGGGCAGAGAGGACTCTGGCCTCCCTAATCCTCCACCACGTGAGCCCAGCCCTGACGGTCTTCAAGGAAGGGGCATCAGGAGCCACCGAATCACAGAACCCTGCTCTTGTCTCCTCCACCTTACCACCACAGGAGGAGGCTAGATGTTCGGAATAACAGCTCTGCCCTCTTGCTCAGGGTGTGTACTACATGCTAAGCACTAAGGCAGGAAGTGTGGACAGGGCCTCACCAGGTGGTGTCCCCAGAGCTGGTGATGATTTGGTTGTCATCCAGGAAGCGGCAGCAGGACAGGTACCCTGGGGGAAAAGGCTGGTCAGCCAGGTCTTTAAGGGAAGGTAGCACAGCCCCCCCTCCCCCCCCCACAGCACCTATGTCCTACCAGGCCCCCCTTACCAGTATGGCCAGGCAGCTCCCGGCTGACCCTGACATTGCCCTCACGGGTCTTGAGGCTGTAGATGGAGCAGATGTTGTCCAACCCCCCACAGGCTACAAAGTTCCCTGAGGGCGCGTAGGCACAGGTCATAACCCAGGAGGAACGTAGCGGGATGGCATGGACCTAGGGAGGAGGGGCAGTGCTCAGGGTCAGAACCCAGGCAGGGCCTGCAGTCCAGCCCCATCCAGCCTCAGGCATCACCACTACCTTGTTGGTGGTATAGCTGTCCCAAATGATGAGCTTCCCATCCTGGGAGGCGCTGACCAGCAGCCTGTTGGGTAGTGGCAAGGGAGAGACAGAGGGGTCAGGGTGTGAAGCCCCCTCTGGAGAGACACTCTTACCAGCCTCCCATCTGGTGGGAGGCTCTCCTGAGACAACTCCCATCAACAGTCCAGAAGTTCCTGTCAGTGTGGGCCTCTTTCCAATCCCCTCAGGGGATCTGGGTGTCACAATCTTCCCAAACATACTCAGCAACACGGGCATCCTGTTCATCTCCTTAGATCTGCAAGGCTGCCCCTCCCCTCTCCCCCAACGGCCTGCTATAACCTTAGCCCGAGGGCAAACACAAAAGCTCAGCACCCAGTCCCAGCCGCGCACACACCTTGAGTCTGTCCCCCAGTGCATCGCATAGATTTTTGCCAGGTGCCCACGGAGGGTCCTCCGTGTCCTCATCTGGATTCTCCCCACTGGGTCCAGCCCAGCTGTGATCTGGAGGTGGAGGCAGCCAGGGTCAGAAGGCAGAGCCCACTAAGCAGGATGCCTCAAACCCTCGCTCCTTCCCTCAACCCCAAGTCCAGCACTGGATTCATCTCACCTGGGTCAGTGTTGAATCCCCACATGCTTTTCGGGCATCCTATAATATATGGCAGAACCAGTCAGAGAGGCAGAAATGAGGGGGAAAGGGGAGGAAAGAACACATGAGACAGGAGAGGAGAGGGTAAGACAGTAAAGGGCTAGGGTACACCCCCACACATAAAGAACACCCCCTCCCCATCCAGCACATGCGCAGGCGCGAACACACACACACACACACACACACACACACACACACACAGTCTCCCACCCGCAGCTCAGCGGCCAGGCCTCACCCGGATCTGGTTCCGGAGCTGCTCAGCCTCCTGTCTCAGTTGCTCCAGCTCACTCATGGCGCCGGGCCCGTGGGGCGGGGTTGGGGGCGGCTGGGGGCCGCGGGAAGGGGGCTGGGGGCGGCAGCTCCTCGCCGCTGGCCCGAGGCCTGGGGGATGCAGGGCAGGCGTCAAGCCCGAGGCCACGGGGAAGAAGGGGGGAAAGGCAGAGCGAAGACCGCAGGGAGGAGTGAACGCTGGGCAGAAAGGAAAGAGGGCGGTGGTGGTGGCCTCGGTCTCCCCAGCAGAACCGGGGCCTCTGCCGCTGGAGATGTGGCCTAGGAATAGCTGACTTCCCCAATCTTCCTCCCGCCCCCCGGAAACGAAGCGGGAAGTGCAAGAGGAAGCGCAGGGGAAACCCCTCCCTCGGACAGAAGCCCGGGCGGGTTCCCGCGACAGGAACTGGGGGAGGAAGGGAGGTGAAGAGGGTGGAGAGTCCCTGCAAAACAGACCAGCGTCTGCCCCGCCCACACCGGCACCACCCAACGAGCACCTCATTTTAAAAGGGGCGGCGCCTCTTCAAATTCACCCCACAAGCCGCACACCCCTCCGCACACACCCCCCCAAGCTCAGCCTGGGAAGGGGGGAGGAGGGGGAAGACAAGAGGGGTGAGCTGGGCTGTTCGTGGGGTTGCCTAGGCAACCGTCACCCGGAATGAGAGCATCTCATTGGTGAAGTGTCCCCACCCTAGCCTGGTTGCCAAGACAACCGCATCCCAGGCAGAGACCTGTAGGGTGGGTGACCCCACCCCCGACCCCATCGCCCCCGCCCGACCCAGCCTCCCGCTCCTCCCCAGAACCGGCCAGGGTGGCTGTTTACAGGATTTGGGGAAAGCGGACTGGGCACTAATAGGTTCGGGATGGCTCACCCCGGATAATCCTCGGGCCGCCTGCACCCCATTAGCTGGTGGAGGCGGGAGTGCGGGGAGGCAGCCTGCAGCCGCTGCTCCCTCCAGAGCCCGGGCCGCCCGCCCCGGCGGCTGCGGAGAGCCCGCGGGAGCCGCTCACCGGTAATTAGGGCTCCGCAGAGAGGTCTCCCGCCCCGAGGCGCCGAGCTGCTCGCTCTGCGGCGCCGCGAGCGGCGGCCCCAGGGCGGCCCAGCCCTGCGCCCGCGACACCGGGATCCCAGTCCGCCGGCTCGTCACTGGGGCCCCAGGGGCCTGGCTGGCTCCGCTCCAGGACCCAGAGCCCTGTCCTCCCCTGCTCCCCCTTTTGGACACCTGTGCGATCCGGCCAAGCACCCGCACTCGGGCGCCCCGGGCGTCCCCCACCCCGCTCCCACTTCCCCCAGCCCTGGGCGTTCCCCTTCCCCACTGACATTTCCCCTCCGTCAGTTCAGCTTTCGACGCCAGCGCCCAGGGATGCCCCTCGGAAAAAGCGGGGAGGGAGCAACAACCCCCGCCGCCTCCCAAGCGCCTGACAAAGCCCCTTCCTTCCAGCGGCCGCGGCCCGGGCGGGAGGCGACGCCAGAGGCCAGGGCGGCAGGAAGCCGGCCCGGAGGAAGCCGCTGGGGCGGGGGCGATGCTCCCAGGCCGCGGCCCCATCCACCTCCGGGACCCCCTCAGGGGCCCCGAATTCTGGGCACCCAGCAGCCCGGGTCACAAGGAGGAATGGTGGTGCCCCCGCCCCCGCAAGCCTGGCGAGGCGCAGGGCAGGGGACCAGGGAGGGTCCGGTCTGGCAGCTAAAGGCGCAGGCCGGCACCGCGCCGCGAAGCGCTGTGGGCCTGGCCCGCAGGTCCCCACGACCTCCATTTTGCCCAAAAGAAATCTGGGCAGGGGGCGGGGGCTCCGGGAGCCGGGCTCGGGGTTAGGACTAGGAAAGGGAGAGGGATGCCGAGGGCTCCCTTCCAGATTAATGGGGCCAGAAAGCAGGCAGAACCCATATCGGGGGTAGGCGAGTGGCGAAGGGAAGGGGGGCCTCGCGGCCTGGCCTGACTCTCTGGGGATTCTGGAGTTTTGCAAGAAGAATGCCACCGGGGGTACGAAATGGAAGGGCACGAGGGGTGCTACTCAGGGGCACACAGGGGGAGGGGAGGGGGAAGGAGGCGGAACGGGGCCTAGAGGAAGCTCCCAATTTGTCCCCAACTTCTCAGGGATCCAGAGGCTGGCGGGGCCCGGATGGGACCTGGGGTCGGGCATAATGGGCCTAAGGGTGCAGGGAGGGCGTGCATTATTGGGAGCGAGGGTCCTCAGTTCCCCTTCCGGGTTTAGGAGCGACAGGGCCAGAGGAAGGGAGGGGAGGTCCGGGGAGTTACGTCCGCTCCCAAGAGGCCAGATCCGGGAGGCAGAAGGAGGAAAGGTCCCCACCCCCCCAGGGGAATTTGGGGCTGGGGGGGACGAGGGCTCCTTTGGCCAGCGTCAGGTACCTGTGGCGGTGGGACTCTGCCAAGGGTCGCTGGAGAAGCGCGGGAGGTCCGGTCTTCCTCCGCGGCGGAGGCGGGCGGCGGCGGCGCGGATGGATTTTCTCAATCGCCCCAACTCAGCCGCCCAGCGCCGTTCTCCCCAGAGCGGAGGGATCCCGCCTGCCAGTGACGCGGCCGCCGCCGCCGCCGCGCCCAGGGCCCGGCTGGGCGAGACCAACGGCTTAGTGGGGGGAGGCCGGAGCGGAAGGTACTACTTAAGGGGCAAAGGTTGACTCCGCCAAAACGAAGCTGTCACTCCGCACTATTTCGACGCAAAACGGACCCAAATGAATGCTTAGCTTTCCGAAAAGGAGTAAGATAGGCCCCCCAGAGCTGACAGAGGTGGTATCGGCATAGGGGAGGGTGAAACCACTCTCTGGTCACGTGACCCGCGCTCCCGGATTGGGTGGCTCCAGGCTGGGAAGGGAAGCTCCACGCCCCGCCTCTCTGGTTGGCCACGCCCCCGCTTTGTGAGACCACGCCCCTCGCCGGGAGCCGGGACTGGGGAGATCCTGACCCGCCCTGGACTGGAGGCAGAGGGAAGGGGCAGCAGTTCTGAAAATCTCTGAGCTGGAAGGAATGGGTCTGCTGTGGGCCCTGGGGAAGCTGGGGATGCCATGAGAAGAGTCTTGCTGAGGCAGTTCCTCACCAAAGTGGGCTTTTGTAGAAGTTTTTAAAAAAATATAGATTTTATTGATTTTTTACAAAGAGGAAGAGAGAGGGATAGAGTTAGAAACATCGATGAGAGAGACTCATCAATCAGCTGCCTCTTGCACACCCCCTACTGGGGATGTGCCCGCAACCAATGTACATGCCCTTGACCGGAATCTCGAACCCGGGACCTTTCAGTCCGCAGGCCCACTTTCTATTCATTGAGCCAAACTGGTTTCGGCTGTAGAACTTTTTACAGGTCTGAATGACACTCTAATAACTCATATTTATTGAGTTCCATACTAACTTAATTCTCACGAAAATACTGTGAAGTTAAGTACTAGCGTTTCCATTTTAGATAAGTGGAAATGATTCCTAGGACTGCAGAATAGAGATATGAACCAAGACAGCTTTAGCGACTTTACTATGCAATGGTAACAATACTAGTCTTTCCATGGATCCCCCTGACAGGGATGAGAATGTAAGTGCAGGCCTGTTTCCACCTCTGCAAAATGGGAGGGTTTACAACTACCTGCGCTGCAAGTCACCTTGGATTGTTATGAGATCCTCATGGATTTTGAAAAGGCTTAGGAAAGTTCAAGTACATGAATAGCCTTCATTGAGTCCTCATGTAATTTAAAAGTATCAAAACAGACAATTTTTATTTAGCCTCTATTATAGATAATAAAATAGTGTTCAATGCACAAATTTTTAAAGAAAATAAGAAGAAAGTCACATCCTTAGTTAAGCACAAATTCAATTTATGTTCACCTACCAATTTAGTGATATATTAGCAGTAGATAACAGATGTCAATTTAATGTTAGAACTTGGAAGGGACCTTACAGGTAATTGACTTCAGTTTTCTCTCAATCTACAGGTGGGCAAAGTGACTTCCCTAAAGTCATTTAGAAAACTAGCAGCCTTGGACTAGAACCCAATTTTGTTCATCTCTCTAGGGCAGTGGTCGGCAAACTCATTAGTCAACAGCGCCAAATATCAACAGTACAATGACTGAAATTTCTTTTGAGGGCCAAATTTTTTAAACTTAAACTTTTTCTAACGCTGCTTCTTCAAAATAGACAGGCAGAAGAACACAAATTGCCAGAGGAGAAGCCAGAGAGCTAAGTGGTATTTTGTAGAAGAGCCACACTCAAGGGGCCAAAGAGCTGCAGTTTGCCGACCAGGGTTCTAGGGCATCTGACACTGCTTCCTCTCACTTTAGTTTCTGTGCTAATATGCTTCCCTATTTTAACTCATTTAGCAAATATTTCTTGAATCCAAATGATCTATCAGGCACTGTCCTGGGCACTGAGATTACAACTGGGAACACGTGCACCCTTCTCTGTATGCAAGGAGCTTGTAGTTTATAAAGGAGACAGAAGGTAGATAATTATTGAAATAATAATAATAATCCTGAAAGTCCCACTTACTAAGAGCAGAACATTTGAGAAAGGCCACATTTGAGAAGAAAGATCAAGAGGTGTTTTTTGTTATAGTTGTTGTTGTTATTGTCTTTAATCCTCACCCAAGGATATGTTTTACTGACTTTAGAGAGGGAGAAATATCAGTGTGAGAGAGGAACATGGATTGGTTGCCTCCTATATGCACCCCAGCTGGGGATCATACCCGTAACCCTGAATATGTGCCCTGACAGGGAATTGAACCCGTGATCTTTTGGTGTACGGGAAGGCATTCCAACCAATTGACCCATACTGGCCAGGGCAAGAGTTTTAAGTTGGGGTGTATTAGGTTTGAGGTATCTAGGAGAGGTGCAAGGAAGAATGTTCAGTAGGTGGCTGTCCCAACAGGTCTGGGGCTCAGCGGAAGAGTCTGGGTTGAATTAGATCCTTCGGAGTGACATTTTAGAGCATATGACGTCATCAAGAGGTTTGGGGAAAAGACAAGATGGCCCGAGGTCAGGCAGAGGAACACAAATTGCCAAAGGAGAAGCCAGAGAGCTAAGAAGAAAATCAGGAGAATGTGAGTTTTGGAAACCAAAAGAATAGAGTGTTCCAAAAAGGGAATGATAAACGGCGTTGAATGCTGCAGAGCGATGAAGCAAGACTGGGCTGGGAAGTGCGCACAGGATTGAGTAAAGCAGAGGCCCCTAGTGACTTTGCCAGAGCATTTGCAAAGGGTGTTCTGCTTGCAGTGGGCTGAGGGTGAGTGAGAAATGACACAGTGGAGACAACCAAAGTGACCACGGCTTTGGGGATCTTCACGTGGAGGGTGTAGGAAAGTGGAATATCAGTGGAAGGATGTGGAGTCCAGATATTTGGGTTTTCATGAGAGCTGCTAGAGCTTGTTTAAAAGATAATTGAGCCGAAACCGGTTTGGCTCAATGGATAGAGCGTTGGCTTGGGGACTGAAGGGTCCTGGGTTCGATTCTGGTCAAGGGCATGTACCTTGGTTGCGGGCATATCCCCAGTGGGGGGTGTGCAAGATGCAGCTGATTTATGACTCTCTCTCATCGATGTTTCTAACTATCTCTCTCCCTTCCTCTCTGTACAAAATCAATAAAATATATTTTTTTTAAAAAAAATAAATAAATAAAAGATAATTGAAAGGACGGGTGGGTGAGGGAGGCTAAGGATACAGAGAGGTAGGCGATGACCAATGAATGACCAGTTCCTCTGAGCAGGCAGAAGCCCTGGAGCACTGTTGAGAACCTGGCTCTGACAAGTAATGAGACACTTCCTTCTTCCTCTAATTGTTCTTTCTCAGGCTTCTTGACCTTCTTCCCCACCTCAGGGCCTTCTGTAAACGTTGTTGTTTTTGTGTTTGTTTTTCCAGGAACCTGCCTTCAGCCTCCTCACTTTCTGTGCTGTTCACTAGTGATTTCATCTAGTGCTACCCCCTAATTACTCCTAATTCCCAAACCTCTGTCTGCAGCCCAGATATCTCTTTTCATGTGCAGACTTGGTGTATATTTGACTGCAGACTGAATATCTCCATCTGAATGCTTACAGACAGTGTTGTGCTAGAGTCACCTTGTCCCAGCTAGGACCAGCTTACAAGGTCCCATTGTGTACCTCTCTTCCCCACTCCTCCTTGCTCAGTGAAATCATATTTATAGTAGTAACTTATAGTCAGCACAGTGGACGTATTTACACCATGGAAATCAGCAAATGTTTCGGATCAGGACTCCTCTTTCTCAAAGAGCTTATTGTTAAAACATTTACTACACACCACTGTTATCAGACATCTCACATTCAATATATTCAAAACTAAGTTTATCTTCTTCTACTCCACCCTATTCTACCCAACTCTACCCTGTCTTTGAATCTCCTTGACCCAGTTAACACCATCCACCCAGGAGCTTCTCACTTCCTCACTGCACGTACCCAAAGGATGATCAACTGGTTAGTATAGTCCAAACTGCTATAACAAAGGCTTCAGGACTGTGGAGACACCTCTGCCATCCTCAACACTTAGCAACCATCTCTGTGACCAGTGTGGCCCAGGCAGCTTCCACTAGCATTGAGATGATATTGGGGTGGGGGTGGTAAGCACAAAGTGCTTTCCTATTTAAGGACACCACTAACTTCTGCTCAGAAGTTGGCCAGAATGAAGGAAAGCTGGGAAATGTAGTCTCTCGCCATATACTTAGCTAAAACATTATTTTTTAAAATATATTTTATTGATTTTTTACAGAGTGGGAGAGGGATAGAGAGCTAGAAACATTGATGAGAGAGAATCATCGATCAGCTGCCTCCTGCACACTCCCCACCGGGGATGTGCCTGCAACCAATGTACATGCCCTTGACCAGAATCGAACCTGGGGCCACTCAGTCCGCAGACCGATGCTTTATCCACTGAGCCAAACCAGTTTCAGCTAAAACATTATTAAAAGAGAAAACAGAGAGATGGCTATTGATGTAAGGCTAGCAGTCTATACACTGGTGGATAAATCTTGTCAATGCTGCTTGTATATTTCTTAAATCCATCTCTTCTGCTGTATGTCAACTGCTATTCCCTTGATTTTTTGCCTATTTCCTGGCCTCTGGGATAGTCCCTCTCTAATCAAACTACCAAATAGCTGCCAGAGATATCTTTCTAAAATGCAAATGGGATCATATAATGTTGCTGTTCAAATCCATGTGATAGTTCCCCATTGATTTCATGGGAAGGAACAAACTTCTTTGCATGACACATAGGCTGGATCTTGTACCCTCTACTTAATCAGAATGCCTTCCACCCCCATTCCAACTCTATTTCCTTGGCAGCTGGAAAAATGCAGGTAATTTCCTCAAGCTTAGTTTCAATATTGTCTCCCTGACCGCACTGTTCTTTGTGCCCGCTGCATGCTGGCTGCATTCCTCTTTCAGCCTTACTGCACTGTTTATTTCTGGCACTTGCCACCCCTGGCTAGGGGTTTCCTATGAAGCCAAGGCATTTGGCTTATCTGGCAGAGAGCTGAAGAAGAGCTCACCAAGCAATGAGCAGACCCTCACAAGAGGTAAATCATTTTCAAGGTGTGGGGTCTAAGGGTCCCGGTCCTGCCATCATTCCCAGGTGCTCAGATTTGGCCTACCTGAATTTGGGCCTGTAATGTGAGAACTTCCAGTGACTTTATTTAATTAACTGTTTAATCATCCATCTTCCAGGATAGACATTAAACCCGACAAGAGTTGCATAAGTTACATAAGCCATTTCATTCCCAGCGTCTATCAAGCACCCAGAGAACATCTATGAAATGAATAGCCCAAACCGGTTTGGCTCAGTGGATAGAGCGTTGGTTCTATCCACTGAAAGGTCCCAGGTTCGATTCTGGTCAAGGGCATGTACCTTGGTTGCGGGCACATCCCCAGTGGGGGGGGGGGGTGCAAGAGGCAGCTGATCAATGTTTCTAACTCTCTATCCTTCTCTCTTCCTCTCTGTAAAAAAAAAAAAAAATCAATAAAAGAAAAAAAAGAAAGAAATGAATAGAAGCATGGCAATATTTCCCCCAGGATCAGTACATTTCACAGTTCAAATCTCAGCTGAGTGACCTGAGGCAAGTCACTTAATCTCTCTATGCCTGTTTTCCCTGCACAGTCATTATGAAGACTAAATTATTTGCTATTTGTAAAACATTTATAACAGTGCCCGCACATAGTAGATACTTTGTGTTTACTAAATAAAACTAGAGTTCAGGCCTGGCTGGTGTGGTTCAGTGGTTGAGCATCAACCTATGAACCAGGAGGTTACAGTTCAGTTCCTGGTCAGGGCACATGCCTGGGCTCAATGCCCAGGGTATGCAGGAGGCAGCTGATCAATGATTCTCTCTCATCATTGATTTATCTATCCAGCTGTCTATCAATCTATCTATCTTTCTTCCTCTCTGAAATCAATGAAAATATTTTAAAAAATAGAGCTCAGGCACAAAAGAATTTATCTTTTGTTACTTTTCCAGTCTCATCTCCCCCTGACAGTGGTCTCTGCCACCAGCTCATATCCAACCCTCCTTCTAGACTGAGCTCCACATATGCCAGAAATGTTCATATCTTTAGACCTCTGCACATGTTTTGCTCTATGAGGAAGACCTTTCTCATCTTGTTCACTAGTGAACCCCTATTCATCCTTCATAATTCAGTTCAAACTTCACTTTTAGAAGCCTCCCTGCACTCTCAAAGACAGGAGGCCCTTCCCTCCTTTAGGCCTCCATTTCATCCTATTTTCATGTATGTCTGAGCTCCCCACTACACCCAAACTTCCTGAGAGCTGGGATATATCATATGCACTGCAGTATTCCCATGCCATGCACAATGCCTGCCACATGGTAGATATAAAAGATGCTTGTGCCCTAACCGGTTTGGTTCAGTGGATAGAGCGTCGACCTGCAGGCTCAAGGATCCCAGGTTCAATTCCAGTCAAGGGCATGTACCTTGGTTGCGGGCACATACCCAGTAGGGAGTGTATAAGAGGCAGCTGATCGATGTTTCTCTCTCATCGATGTTTCTAACTCTCTATCTCTCTCCCTTCCTTTCTGTTAAAAAAAAAAAATCAATAAAATATATATTTTTAAAAAAATGATCCTTGTTAAATCAATGAATGGATGAGTGAAATACATTATTAACCCTAACCTTAATTACTTCCATAATATAATAGAATAGCATGTCAGATCCAAGGACAAATGAAGATTGGCCACAGTTGACTTGGCCAAGTCTAGTCCTATTGTTAGCCAACTAGCTTTTCTTTTTCTTTTCTTTTTTAAAATATATTTTATTGATATTTTACAGAGAGAAGGGAGATGATACAGAGAGTTCAAAACATCAATGAGAGAGAAACATCAATCAGCTGCCTCCTGCACAACCCCCACTGGGGATGTGCTCACAACCAAGATACATTGCCCTTGACTGGAATTGAACCTGGGATCCTTGAGTCCGAAGGCCACTGCTCTATCCACTGAGCCAAACCAGTTAGGGCACCAACTAGCTTTTGAATTAGCTTTTCCACAAACCATCACAGGAAAATTCACTTACCATTACCAGATAGACTATAGATTTCTAACTTATGAATAATATCATTAAAGCCTCAAAAATTCCCCAGGGACATTCTTGGGACCCAACATTTACTAGGTAGTCCTGCATGCCCAGCTCTTAGCTAGGCACTTGATTCTGGCATCATATTAAGTCCTACAGCTGAGCGACAGCTGGGTGTTCTGACACACAGTCATCTGTCAGCCGGCTGGTTTAGAGATGTGATTTCTAGCCCTGGCTCTCTCCCAGTTGGCTATGTGACCCAGAACTGGGGTGTGCCTCTAAATTCATGTAACATCTAGAGTTGGATCAGTAAGATTTCTCTCAACTGGGGAAGTTTCTGAATGTGAGATCCAGACTGGAGTGGGAGAGGGGGTAGTAGGAATTGGCAGGTGAATTTACAGAAGTGAAGAAACATCATTAAGTAGCAACAAAAGGAGACATGAAAGCCCTAAATAGAATTACTTTCCCCTCCAGTGTCCCTTTAATTACCACGTCAGCATTTTGAAAGATGAAAACAATGCAGGCGCCCGGAGGTGAAGGGGCTCATTCAATTCATCCAGAGTACTGACCAAAGGTTACTCAAGAATATTTCAATTTCCCAGCTTTTGAGTAGGCTCTCTCCCTTACAGCTCATCCCTCCCACTGAAGCCTGGACTCCTCCAATCTGGGGAGCTAGGCCTAGACTTGGAACCAACCCTCAGCATGTGAAATACCCAGGTTGCCAGGGGTTTATCTGTGAGCCAACTCAAGCCATCTGTCCTTCCAGAGTGAACATCTGGTGAGCAGAGAACCTTCAGGGGCATTCTCACACCACATAGTACCCTCTTCCTCCACCCAAAACAAGTAGGTGGAAATGCCTGCAACACACAGATGTATTCACACACTGACACATACAAACATACATACAAGCACACACCTTATACACATACTCACATCAGAGTTTCACAGCTGAGACAATGCAGGCACCTTCACCTTCACATTTGCTATCAAAACTGCTGTGAAGGTGGCTTTGTGCTAGGAGCCCAGAAGAATCTAGGATCCCACTAGTTGCTTACTTGATAAATATCTGAGGAGAACAGATGACAATAGAAGAATAGGGAAAGGAAGCTGAGGCTGGGTTAGCTGAGCATCATGTATGAATGTATATATAAGTGTGCTCAGGCACCGAGGGACAGAAAAGGAAAAGAGTGGTCATCAGAAAGAGAAGGAGAGACACCCCCACTCCCCTATACCTCCCTTTCCCTTCTCCCCGCCTCCTCTCGTTCAGGCCTGGTATGGCAGAACCTTTCTCAGGAGCCTGAGAATGGATGACTCTCCCAGCCTATGGCGCCCCCTCCTTGGTCCCAATTTAAAAAGTAAGGGAGCAGCCCTGGCTGGTGTGGCTCAGTTGGTTGGGCGTCATCCAGTGCACCAAAAGGCTGTTGGTAGATTCCCAGTCAGGGCACACGCTCAGGTTTCAGGCTCAATCCTCGGTAGGGGGCGTGCAGGAGGCAGCCCTCCGCTCTCTTTCTCTCTCTCACCCTTCCTTTCTCTCCCTCAAAATCAATTAAAAATTTAAAAAAAAAAAAAAAAAAAAAGGGTAAGGGAGCAGGGGCCTTAGCAGCAGTCACCTTGCAGAATCCTGGTCTCTGGATGGACATGGTCTCCATCTCTTGGGTCCTCTGCTCCCTGCCTGCCTATCCTTTGGGCCTGCCTCACCGTTCTTGCTACCCACACGCGGGTCCCCAATTCCGCCACCTAACGTAGCGGTGTCTATCCCTTTAAAGCAGCAGCCCCTGGCTGGGTTATTGTCTCTCTCCGTGCCCAATCCGCAGTGCTGTTGGGGGTGGGGGATCCGGCCCTGCGATTGGCCGCCTCGCGCCCCGCCCCGCCCGGGATCCCGGGAGCTGTCCGGCCGCCTCGGTGCTGATCCCGCCGCCGCCCACGGGCCGCGAGCAGCGCTGAAGAGGCACTATGAGCGGGGGCGTCTACGGCGGAGGTGAGCGAGCCTCCGGCTTCGGCCTCTCAGGCCTGGGGGGGCGCCCTTGGCAGCCCTGCGCCCCGACTGGGCACCCCGGGGCCTGTCACCTCGGTGCTCTGAGCGGGTCCAGTCCTGGGTTTGGGTCCTGCGCCCCTCCCACCCTCGGGCTTCCCCAACTCGCGCGCGCACCTGGCCCAACCTCTACACCCTCCAACCCACCACCGCCCGGCCCCGGCCCCTTCCTGGCCAGCAAAGACACTGGCTTGGACAAGGCCACTGGGCAGGAAGGGACCCTGGAAGCTTGGCTCCGGACTCCAAGCCACGCTCCCACTCGTCTCGGCCAGCATTGAAGGCGGCTCTGTCTCGACTTCTCCTCGGAACTCTCCAGGGGGGGGAGAGTTTGGGAGAGACCTCCTCACACACCTGTCTCCCTGCACAGATGAGGTGGGTGCGCTGGTCTTTGACATCGGCTCCTTCTCAGTCCGCGCTGGATACGCTGGGGAGGACTGTCCCAAGGTGAGCCTGCCAGCCCCTTCCCAAACCTAGGGCCTCCGGGCGCCTCTCCAGGCTTCCCAGAAATGCAGGGCTCTCTCAGCCCAGAGAAGCTTAGCTGAGCGGGAATGTTGGAGAAAACATGCTGGGTTAGCTGAGTTAAAGCCAGGCGGCAGGCTGAGGCCCTGCTGAGGGCTTGGACTGGGGCAAGAGGTTGATCCCTCTCCCTGCCGGTTCACCCCTCCAGGCTGACTTCCCTACCACAGTGGGGCTGCTGGCCGCGGAGGAGGGGTGCGGGCTGGAGTTGGAGGGGGAGAAAGAGAAGAAAGGGAAGATCTTTCACATCGACACCAACGCCCTGCATGTGCCTCGGGATGGAGCAGAGGTCATGTCACCCCTCAAAAATGGCATGAGTAAGGGGCCCCCATCCACCGCCTCCTGACACATACCTGAAGTCCACCCCTCAGTCTGGGACACAGTACCCCACACCCATGGAGTCTTCCTTGCAGCTAACCCAACTCCCAGGGATCCCCCTCACTGCTTCCCACAGCTGCCCAGTTCCCAGATACTTGGGAAGGGGGATTGTCACCGGAGCTGATCTCATTTCCCCTCCCCTGGACTTGGTCTTTCCCTTCCCTTTCCTTCCTATCTCTGGACCCCTGGCTGCCCAACCTCATCTCTTCCTGCTGGTCTCCTGGCCCCAGTCGAGGACTGGGAGTGCTTCCGCGCCATCCTGGATCACACCTACAGCAAACACGTCAAATCCGAGCCAAACCTGCACCCAGTGCTCATGTCTGAGGCGCCGGTAAGTGCCTCATCCAGCCACTAGTCCAACCCTGGGGCCCATCATACACCTCTCTCCTCAAGCCTCTGTCCTCCATCACCCATCTCAATTTTCAGACTTTCCTTCTAACCACATCTTCTTCCTTCCTCCCTGGTTTGGTCTCCATCCCTCTCTCTCTCCACCTCCATCCACTCACCCTTCCCCCAGCCAGCCTTATGCACTTTTTTTCCTTGTAAAGTTCTTTTTTGAATTTTTAACTTAAATTTTTTTAATATATTTTATTGATTTTGTACAGAGAGGAAGGGAGAGATAGAGAGTTAGAAACATCGATGAGAGAGAGTCATCGATCAGCTGCCTCTTGCACACCCCCTACTGGGGATATGCCCGCAACCAAGGTATATGCCCTTGACCAGAATCGAACCCGGGACCCTTCAGTCCCCAAGCCGACGCTCTATCCATTGAGCCAAACCGGTCCCGGCTTAACTTAATTTTTTGTCAATGTTATATATGCACATAAATAATCAATTTTCTTTATAAAGTATGTTAAGGGAAAAATTTTTCCATTCATACTCTCTTTCTTCCATTTACCTTTTCCAGAGGCAGCTACTTTTCTTTTAGCTAATTTTGTCTTTTTTTTTTTTCAAATCACTAACATACTTAAAATGCTGATTGTGGATGTTTTAGTTCTAGGCATCATCCATGGATTTCCAACTATAGAAAATGAGCATTTAGCTCTCTTTCCTCCCCAAGCCCACACCACACATATTTGTTACTCCCACCTTTTTAAATATACCGTTTCCCCGAAAATAAGACAGTGTCTTATATTAATTTTTTCTCCCAAAGTTGCGCTAGGTCTTATTTTCAGGGGATGTCTTATCTTTCCATGCGCTAGGTCTTATTTTCGGGGAACGCGTTTATATATATATATATATATATATATATATATATATATATATATATATATATATATATGTATATATATATTAATTTCAGAGAGTAAGGGAGAGATGGAAATATCCTCCATGATGAGAGAGAATCCTTGATCGGCTGCCTCCTTCTGGGGATTGAGCCCACAACCCAGTACCCAGTATGTGCCCTTGACTGGAATCTAAGCTGGGACCCTTCAGTCCGCAGGCTGATGCTTCATCCACTGAGCCAAACCAGCTAGGGCACTCCCATCTTTTTAAGAAAGCATATATTTTTATTGATTTCAGACTGGAAGGGAGGGAGAGAGAGAGGAAATGAGAGAGAATCAGTGATTGGCTGCCTCCTGCATGATTCCTACAGGGGGTTGAGCCCGATGCCAGAAATCAAACATGACCACCTGGTTAATAGGCCGATGCTGGCACAGCACTCCCACCTTTATGTACAGTTGTATTTTAGGTTTTTCTAAAATCAATATTCAGTATTTGCAGCCTGGTTAGAAGAGTCATGGGTTCGATTCCTGATCAAGGGCATGTAGTTCAGTTGAAGGCTTCCTAGTCCTAATCAGGACATGTGGGACACCTGTGGGAAGCAACCAAGTGATATGTCTCTCTCACATAGAGGTTTCTCTCTCTCTCTCTCTCTCCCTCCCTCCCTCTCTCCTTCCCTCTCTTTCTAGAAACCAATGGGGGGGGGAAATATCTAAGGAGAGGTTTTTTAAAAAGAAGTGTGACCCTAAATTATTCATCATTTATTTATACCTTTCTCAAAAAATTAATTCCTTGCTCCAGCTGATTTGGCTCAGTGGACAGAATGGTGGCCTGCAGACTCAAAGGTCCCAGCTCAATTCTAGTCAAGGGCACAAGTGTTGGAGGCTCCATCCCCAGTAGGAGGTATGCAGGAGGCAGCCAATCAATTATTCTCTCTCAGTATTGATGTTTCTATCTCTCTCTCCCTCTCCTTTCCTCTCTGAAATCAATAAAAAAAATATTTTAAAAATAAAATTCATATGGAAATCAAGGGACTCATAATAGTCAAAAAATCTTAAGAGAACAAAGTTAGATGATACATACTTTTAAAAAATTACTTTGGCATTGTGTCAATTTCATCTTGAAAGAAGTCTCTTCAAGAATCCACTGATTCGCTCCACTTTGGATTGGTTGCCTTCCACACAGAGAACATAGCTATCATCTTGACATCTCCCTTCACCATCATGTTAGGGAATCCCTTTGCCTCTTTCCTGTTAAAATCTTGTTTCCTGCATCTCATGACTACTTTTTAAGACTTGCTTTATTATTTTCATGGAGCATAGTCTCTAGTAATTGCCTTAGACAAGTCACAGGAAGTAAACTTTCTGAGACTTTGCATGTCTCATCTTGTATTGATAGCTTAGCTAGGTATAACACTCCAAATTGGAAATCATTTTTCTCCATAATCTTGAAGGTACTTCTCCATTGTCATCCAGCTTCTATTGTTGCCACCCAGAAGGCTGAAAATATCTAATTTCTGATCCTTTGATGTAATTTTTTTTCTTTCTGAAAGTTTATAGAATTTTCACTTTGTCCTCAGTGTTTTATAATTTCACACTATTATATTGGTTTACTTTCATTCATTGCTCTAAACCAGCAAACTCATTAGTCAACAGAGCCAAATATCAACAGTACAATGATTGAAATTTCTTTTGAGAGCCAAATTTTTTAAACTTAAATTTCTTCTAACGCCACTTCTTCAAAATAGACTCGCCCAGGCCGTGGTATTTTGTAGAAAAGCCACACTCAAGGGGCCAAAGAGCCACATGTGTCTCACGAGCCTCAGTTTGCCAACCATGGCTCTAGACCAGTGATTTTCAATCAGTGTGCCACAAAAATTTTAAAAATATATAATACCTAACTAGTCAGGGGCACTAACCTCTTTTTCCCTTAGATTGTCAAATAAATTAAAAAATTACAACAGCCAACACAACAATATTCATTCAATGTGAATGAATCAAAATTACACTTTTTTGTCAGAATGGCAAAAAATATATTTTTTGATGTGCTTCCGAATTTTAATAATTAATTTATGTGTGCTGTGGAAAAGGTTGAAAATCACTGCTCTAGACACTCAGTATGTCACTTTAATCTAGATACCTGTGTCTTTCAATCAGTGAAAAAAAATAATTCAGTAATTATTTAATTCAGTAATTTAAATTACTTATCTAAATTTTCTCTGTTCTCTTTTGAGAAATCTTATTATTTGGATTCTACACCTCTTGAACTGGTTCTCTAATTTTTGTATTTTTCCACATTTTCATTTTTCCCTCTAATTTCCAAGATACTCCCTCAACTTTATTATTTTTTAGTAAGTACATGGATATACAAAGTGGGGGCAGATTTTTAATTTTTTTATTGCTTCCATAGTGGGAGAAAGGGATAGAAACATCAACTGTAAGAATCATTGATTGGCTGCTTCCTGAATGCCCCCTACTGTAATCTGGGTGCCCGACAGGGATTTGAACCATGTTCTCCTGGTTCATAGGTTGACTCTCAACCACTCGGCCACACAGGCCAGTCTCTGCTTTATTTTTTAACCCTTTTATTGATTTTTTTATATCTGCTCCTGTATTTTTCATTTTCAGGGGTTCTTTTTTTTGCTATACAAATGCTACTTTTTAGAGCATCCTATTCCTATGTCATGGGTACAATATCATCTGTTATCTCACAAAGGATATTATAAATTTTGCTTTTGAAAGTTTTCCTGTCCCTGCATAATTTTGGTTCTCCTAAGCTACTTCCCCATCCCTCCTGCCCTTTTTTGGAGTTTTCTATCTCAATTTATTTTATTTTTAATTTAAAAGAAATATATTTTTTATTTATTTCAAAAAGGAAGGGAGAGAAATAAAAACATCAATGGTGAGAGAGAATCATTAATCAGCTGCCTTCTGCATGCCCTACACTGGGGACTGAGACCCACAACCCAGGCATGTGTCCTGATGGGGAATTGAACCATGACCTCCTGATTCATAGGTAGACTTCAACCACTGAACCAGGCCAGCAGGGCTCTACCTCATTTTACAGGTTTTTGGTTTTTTTTTAGATTTATGTAAATCCTTATTGGTCTGCTTATGATTAAGATGGTGGACTAAGCCCTAGCAGGTTTGGCTCAGCGGATAGAGTGTCGGACTTCAGACTGAAATGCTGATAGGGCCCTAGTCGTTTTGGCTCAGTGGATAGAGCGTTGGATTCTGATCAAGGGCATGAACCTCAATTGCAGGTTTAATCCCCCGCCCTAGTTGGGACCCTTCCAGAGGCAACCAAGTGATGTGTGTTTCACACTGATGTCTCCAACGCCCCCCCTCTCTCCTAACATGAACCTTTTTAACGTTAACAATTTAATACATTCACAATATTGTACAACCATAATTTCTATCTAGTTCCAAAACATTTTCACCACCCCAAGAGAAAATCCGTTTTCATAAAGCCATCTCCACTCCCCCTGCCTCAACCCTTGGCAACCATCAATCTGATTTTTGTGTCTATGGATACATCTATTTTGATTTTTTTTACAGAATGTAATCATACAATATGTGATATTTTATGTCTGTATTTTTTTTCACATAGCATGTTTTTGAGATTCATCCATGTTGTAGTATATATACTACTTGTTGTAGTATATATACTTTGTAGTATATATACTTTGATTTTTGATATTTACTTTGTAGTATATATTATGTTGTAGTATTTATACTTTGATTTTTATTATGGCTGAGTGATATTTCATTGTATGGATACACCATAATTTGTTTTTCTATTCATCCACTGATGAACATTTGTGTTGTTTCCATTTTGGCTATTGCTGATAGTGCTGCTATGAATAGTTGTGTACGAGATTTGTGTGAGTACCTGTTTTCAATTCTTTGGGGTATAACTAGGAGTGGAACTGTTGGATCATATGGTAATTTAATGTTTAATTTTTTGAAGAACTGCCAATTGTTCCCACAGTGGCTGAGCTATTTTACCTTTCCACCAGCAACTTACCATGGTTTCAGTTTCTCCACATCCTTTCCATGTTTTCTGTTGTTGTTTTTCCCCCCCAAATGATTGTTACCACCCTAGTGGGTGTGAAGTGGTATCTTATTTTGCTTTTGATCTGCGTTTCCCTAATGGCCATCAGCATTGAGTATCTTTTTATGTGTTTGTTGGTGTTTGTGGGTTTATGTCATTTTAAATTGCCCCTTGATTATAGTTTTGCTCAGATCTGGGAAGGGAATAAAATTAGATGTTTGTATTCAATCCACCATTTTTACTCAGAAATATCTCCCCTCTGAAATGATTAGAATGGGGAAGAAGAGAAATGTATTGGGGGCTGGGAGGAGCCTGAAGTGTGTATATTGTACAATAAAGAACATTGGGCCAGGAGTCAAGAAATTATGACTTGAGTCCCAGCACTACCATGTGACCTTTGTCAAATCACTCTCTCTCTCTGAGTTTTGTCTCCTTCAGCTGAGTTTGGATTGTGATCTTTAAACTTCTTTATAGTTCTCACATTCTAAAGGTCAATGTGGATTAAAGGGACAGCCTCTGTGCCAGTCAAAACTTTGTGTATGCACGTGCATGGGTTTGTGCCTGTCCATTCCTGAGTTCTCCCCTCCTGCACTCTCTCCCCAGTGGAACACACGGGCCAAGCGGGAGAAGCTGACTGAGCTGATGTTTGAGCAGTACAACATTCCTGCCTTCTTCTTATGCAAGACAGCTGTGCTCACCGCGTATCCTCTGGGCTGGGCTGCTCTGCGTGGGTGGAGGGCCAGACAGGGTGTGCAGCTGCTGAGCCAGGGGTTAGGCTTGATTCTGTGGAGATAGGTCTTAGAAGGGCAGACACCCTCACGAACCCCATTAGTACAGAAAGCCCCTCTGGACTAATGCCTTGGGGTGGTCAGGTCAGCAGCCACTTCCCATTTCTTGGGTCGGGCTGGGCAGAGAGAAAGTTGGGCCAAGTAGGGGCTGGGGCTGGAGAGCAGAAGGCGTATATACAATTCAGGTGTTTCCTTCCCAAACAGCTGATCCGCATTTACCTTTTAAGGATCTGCCTTGCATTGAACCCTGTGCTATGCACTGGGGCAATATGGCCCCTGATTTCAAAGAGCCCACAGGACATAAAACCACAACTAAAAAAGAGGCTGGGCGCCCAGAAAGAAGGCATGAAGGAATGTGCTGTGATTCAGAGAGGGGGAAAAGTGACAGGTCTCAGGAGCCTTCCTACAGCAGATGGGTCACCAACTAGGAGAAATTTGCAGACTGGGAATGGGCTCAGCATAGCAGAGGTCAGACCCGGGTCCCTGCCCCCTCCTTTGCTGCCACTACCTCTTTGACCTACCTGTCCTCTGCCAGCTTTGCAAACGGACGCTCCACCGGCCTGGTGCTGGACAGCGGGGCCACCCACACCACGGCCATTCCCGTGCATGACGGCTACGTCCTGCAGCAAGGTGGGGTCTCGGCAGCGGTTGGGGGTGCCTGGGGAGACCAGGCTCTGACACCTCTCCCTTTCCAGGCATCGTCAAGTCACCCCTGGCAGGAGACTTCATCTCCATGCAGTGCCGGGAGCTCTTTCAAGAAATGGCCATTGACATCATCCCACCTTACATGATTGCTGCCAAGGTGGGGCCCCTGAGGCGTCCTGGGCCCTCGCCTCTGTCTGCCGGCCCATCATCTCATTAGATATAAGAGCGGGGGCAGCAGGGCCCTCAGAGGACCCTGGGTCCAATTTCTCCATTTACAATCAAGGCTTCAGAGATTCAGACAGGCTGAGGGGGGTGGTCTATGTCACACAGCCAGCGGATAGCATGATGTGAAGGGCCAGTGTGGTGAGTTCCAGGGTCAGTTTCAATGTCTGCTTCTACCGTGTAAAAGCTGTGTGACCTAGAGCATGACACTGAAGTTCCCAGAATCCCGTTTTCTTCCCCTGAAATGTGGAACAGGACCTAAGGCTGCTGTGCCAAATGAGATACTACATGCGAGGGCCTGCCAGGACCACCCCATGGAACACGGCTCAGTGAAGGCTGTTTCCTTAAGGTTCTGGTCTCCCACTGTGTTCCCTATCCCTCAGCTTCCTCTGACCCAGGTCTTTCGGATCAGCTGTACCAATCGCATGGGTGGCATTTGTGGGAACAGGTTCTCCCCACTATCCCTCCTCTAACAGGGATGGAAACATGTGTGTGGGCCATCAAGCAGAGAGCCCAGTGCCTGCTAGCTACGGAGCCAATGAGTGCTGGGAACGTAGGTGTGGTCGGGGTGGGCTAGGCAAGTATGGGATGAGGGAGGATACTCATAGGCTGTGCCCCCACAGGAGCCCGTACGGGAGGGCGCCCCACCCAACTGGAAGAAGAAGGAGAAGCTACCTCAGGTTTCCAAGTCCTGGCATAACTACATGTGCAATGTGAGACACGGGAGACGGTCCCCCGAAACACCCCTCCCTGGCCGCTAGTCCCCTGCCCTGAGTAGACAGCAAGGGACAGAGGCCCTGCAGGCGGGAGGGGCTTGTGGGGGTCTGAGGAGGGTGGCCAACCCTCACTGCCTCCCTGGTTCTCAGGAGGTGATCCAGGACTTCCAGGCCTCTGTGCTGCAGGTCTCAGACTCTCCCTACGATGAGCAGTGAGTGGGGCCACAGCTGGGGGTGGGGAAGAGGGCAGGCCTGGAGCTCGGGAGGTGTGTGTGTGTGGGGGTCCTATGGTCCTTTGTGATTATCGAAAACAAAGTCTTGCTCCTTTCTGGGCAGGGTGGCTGCACAGATGCCCACTGTGCATTACGAGATGCCCAATGGCTACAACACAGACTACGGTGCTGAGCGGCTCCGCATCCCCGAGGGCCTGTTTGATCCCTCCAACGTCAAGGTTGGGCTGGCTGGAAGGCACTGCTGTGGGGCCGGCTGGGGTCCCCAGATGCTGAGATGTGGGGGAGGCTGGGAGAAGGGGCAGAAGGCCCAAAGCCCCGGTCCCCTTTCTCCGCAGGGCCTCTCGGGGAACACCATGTTAGGTGTGGGCCACGTGGTGACCACCAGCATCGGCATGTGTGACATCGACATCCGCCCGGTGAGGCCCCAGCCTTCAGCGGGGCAGAGGGCCCAGGACAAGTGGGGAGACAGGGAAGGGCTGCTCCCCGTCTGCTGACTCCTCCTCACTGCTCTCAGGGCCTGTATGGCAGTGTCATTGTCACCGGGGGAAACACACTGCTTCAGGGCTTCACTGACAGGCTCAATCGAGAGCTTTCCCAGAAGACCCCACCGGTAGGAGCCCACCCCCGGCGAGTCCTGGTTTACCTCTGCAGGACCAAGTCCTTCCTCCTTCCCAAACCTCTCGTGTCCTGGCCACCAGAGCAGAACCTTCCCCTGTGGCTTCCCAGTCTCCCCCAGCCCCCGCCCTGTCCTTCCCCAGAACCTAGGCCTCTGCTTCCCCAAGCCCTTGTTCTCCCCCAGAGCATGCGGCTGAAACTCATCGCCAGCAACAGCACCATGGAGCGCAAATTCAGCCCCTGGATTGGAGGCTCCATCCTGGCCTCCCTCGTAAGTGGGAAGGGGCCTGGCCTGGCTCTGACTGGGGGAAAGGGAGTGCCTTGCCTGCCTCCTCATTCATTCAACAAGCATTTCTTTTTGAGAAAGGGCAGTCGTGCTCCCAGAAGGGTTAATGTTCCACGGGACACGAACCAGGGAGTAGAGGGGCGTGACGCTGGAGTGGTGGGTTGGGATGAGATTGCTGTGGCCTGGTGTGTCCGAGTGAGGCACCCGCTGTGGTCAGCAGAGAGGAGACACTGAAGGTTTGGGGTAAGGCAAGGTGACAGTCGCAGGCAAGTTTGAGAAGACTACGTCTTTAAGAATCCAGTGTGAGCTGGACACCAGGGAAGCTTGGAAGGAGGCTATATTGGCCTGGAGTCACGGGTTGTAGCGGGGATGGGGTGAAGAACAAGGGGCCGTTTGAGAAGGAGGCACGCAGGCTGGTCTGGGGCAGCAGGTGAAGAGTTCCTCTTGGGCCTGCTGCGGGGGCAGAAGCAAGATACTGGGCAGGGAGCTGGAGGTGCACACTGCGCCTGGAGAGTGTCAGCCACGCAGAGGGACATCCCCTGGAGGGGGAGCCCCCAGAGAGACAGAAGCGAGGGTCAGAAAGCAGAAGGCAGACAGTCTGAAGTTAGCTCAGGGCTGAGCCTGTGAGCCACACACAGACATGGGGGCTTCCTGGAAGTGTGCAGACAGCTTGGCGCAGTCCCTGCCTCCATGAGCAGGGACAGTCTAGAGGCCAAGACCACGAAACAGGAACTCCTTCCGAAGTGTGAGGGTGTTCCTTTAAGGCAGGACCTGATCCAGTTGGGGGTCGTGAAGGGCCTGGAAGGAGCATTCAGACTGAGATGGGAAAATTGAGGAAGAGCCCATGAGGCAAAGAGGGACAGAGGGTGCTTGGACCCTGAGCAGAGGCAGCGAGCGGACACAGTAGAGAGTCAAATTATAATTTAGGAAGCTCACGTGGGCTCAGTGGTCTCTACTATGATTGGGGTTTGAAAAAGGAGCAGATATTAGGGAGTGGATTTGGGAGCTTATCAAAGGTCCCACTGACAGAATGTGGACACTATTTAGATGCAAGAAGCAAGAGAGAAGAGGGTCTAGGATGAAGCCCAAAAGGACTGTAATGTGAGTCACATATGCAACTTAAAAATCTCTAACAGCCATGTTTAAGAGTCCAAAGAGTAAGGCAAAATTAAGTTTAAAGACTATATATCTTATTTAACCCAGTATATCCAGATATAACTTCAATGCATGATCAATATAAAAATGATTGAGATATTTTACATTCTTTTTTCTGGACTCTGCCTTCAATATCTGGTGTGTATGTTACATAGAACACCTTTCCATTCAGACTAGCCACATTTCAAATGCTCAGTGACCACACGTGGCTAGCGACTGTTCTATTGGACGGTGCTAGGAAGCAAGAAAGACCTTAGAAACGAGTTTGGGCCAGACCTGGGGGAAGATAACGAACTCAGCGGTGGACATGTTGAGCTTGAAGTCCTGACACTCAAGAAAATGTACCCAAAAGACAGCTGAGTATTTGGCTCGTTACTCAGCATGGAAATCCGCCAGGAAAACGGAATATTGGGTTTTAGCTCATGAGAAGTCAGGGAGTGGATGAGCTGGTCCAGGAAGCCTTGCTCTGAGCCAAGGAGAGAAAAGGGGAACCGAGCCATGGACACAGCATTAACTTTCAGACAGAGACAGAGCAACCATCAAAGAGAAGAGACCGTCTGAAATGCCCAGTGCAGGAGGGCCTCAGGGGCAAGCTTCAATAGGGGTGGGGCACCAGGCGGTGCAGGAATGGTGAAAGGTTTTTCTTGGGAATGAGGGAAGACGTGACCAGTTTGTAAGGCCTGGTGGAGGGATAGGGTGCCTGGTGGAGGTGGCTTGTGCGTATACATGTATGTGTGGGGTGTGTGTGTGTGTGTGTGTGTGTGTGTGTCTGTGTGTGCTGGGTGCTGGTTGGTGGGCCTGGGCTGTAAGTTCCATCACTGGGCTCAAAGACAGCGCCTGGCCCAGGGCAGAAGGGTGTGAAATGCATACTTGTTGAATGAATGAATCAACATTATGACTGAACTATGAGGAGGGTGTTCACCCCCAGAATATGAAGGGGTTTGCGGGATGCTGGCGCGGGTGGGGGTTAGGGAGGTCTTTGCCGGAGGGAGGTGAGATGAGGGGGGGGGCAGGAAGAGGGTTTGGAGGGGCTGGGCCTGCACTGGCGGAATGTGGGGAAGCCCTCTCCCCCGGCCCCATTCCTTCAGGGCCTCGCTGACCTCCCATGTTGTCCCCGCGCCCAGGGCACTTTCCAGCAGATGTGGATCTCCAAGCAGGAGTACGAGGAAGGCGGGAAGCAGTGCGTGGAGCGGAAGTGCCCCTGAGGCTCCTCTCCCCCCGCCCCCGCAGCAGGCCTCCTGCGGCGCAGAGAGGACCCCGACACCCGCCCCCGCCCCGCCCCGCCCCATCGCCCCTGCCGTCCCCGCCCCTCTCGTCCTCATACCTTGGGATGTTTCTAGGTTGAAAGGAGTAAAAATGTTTTAAGAAAAATAGACGTTGGCCTCCTTGGCGGGGGGAGCGGACGCGGGGGTCCGGGGTTGGCGAGGGGGGAGGGGGGCCACACCTACCTCGGTTCCCGATCCCGCGGCGGACACCGGGGCGAGGTGTGCGGGCGGAGCCGCGGGAGCCACCGACGCCTCGGGTTCGAGAGAATCCACGGCCGGGGAGGGTCACGCAGCGAGCACCCCGCAGAGCCGCAGGAAGCCTCCGGAGCCGAGGGGGGGGAGGAAGGGGCGCTGGAGAGGAGATCTGCGGCCGGAGGGGCCAAGGCCGGGCCACAGGTCAGCCTGGGAGGGCGGAGGGGGCGGAGGGGGCGGAGGGGGGAGTGGGCAGGGCCCGGCGCTCAGGAGGGGCTGCGCTAGGGTCCTCCCGCCCCGGACTCAGCGGCGACGGGCATGGGGCGGCGGGCGGGGCCCCGCTGCGCCGGGCAGCTCAGAACTTCTCTGCCACCCCGGGTAGGCACTGAGGTTTCCCAAGGGTGGCCCCCACCCGAGGCCCCTGAGCCCCACTGTTCCTGAGTAGCTTGTCCCGGGGCCTCTGCGAGGCTTAGGGACCTGCGCCCCCTGCCTGAAACGGTGGGTAAAGCTCAGCGGGGTGCGCCCTGATGAATGCCTGGGGTCCCCAGACCCAAAAGAGGAGAAAGTTTGTGTGGCCCAAGCCCTTTCGTCACCAGACAGGCAGACGTGCCCAAAGAGCACCATGAATTAGCAAAGGTCACCTAGCTCTGCCCACACTTTGGCCAGGACTCTTTCTTTTAATTTTCTTTTTTTCATATAATTTTTTTTTTATTTTATTATTGATTACTGTGTTACATATGTGTCCTTATTCTCCCATTACCCCCTTACCCCCACTCCGGCCAGGACTCTTTCCACCGATGCCTGTGGGCCTGGACTCCCATCCTGGAGCACTCCCTGGACTTGCCTGACTATGGGCTACCATTCATGCCCGCCCTCCTGGGCACCATTAGGAGCCTGATTCCCATGAGACAAGACACCCACACAGCCGAAACTGGTTTGGCTCAGTGGACAGAGCATCAGCCTGTGGACTGAAGGGTTCCAGGTTCAATTCCAGTCAAGGGCATGTACCTTGGTTGCGGGCACATCCCCAGGAGGGGGTGTGCAAGAGGCAGCTGATGGATGATTCTCTCACATCAATGTTTCTAACTCTCTATCCCTCTCTCTTTCTCTCTGTAAAAAATCAGTAAAATATATTTCACTGTGGCACCTTCAGCTTAGGACCCCACTGGGCCAGGCATCCAGAGAGGGCAACTAACATGGCACAGGGCCTGGGCTTTGGGCCTGCAAGCTAGGTAAGGAGGGGCAGAGATTCCCAAGGTGGGGACCTAGGAAGGGGTCCCCAGGACACTGGGAGGAGCAGGAGCAGGAGGGGGGCATCCATCTTTCCGCCCTCCCCAGCCACCAGTACCCCTCCCCCACCCTGACGGGAACTGGGAGGCCAAAGTCTGCCCAAGGTCACAAATTGATTGTTTTGTAGGAAGAGGACCAGACAGGGACTGTGGGAGGATTTGGCGGGGGAGGGTGCGAACCCTCTTCCTCTAGCCCGGGCTGGGGGGGTGGGGGGAGGCATGTCTGGAAAGTGGGACTGAGGCCAGGGCTGCGCCCCCTGCTTGGGGGGGGGGGGGCAAGCAATGCCAGCGCTCAGGCCACCTGCTAGGGCTGATAAGGGGCCCACACAGGGCTCACAAACGGTTTACCATTGGGGGTGGGATCAGCCTGCAGGACTCAGGAGGGGGCACAAGCATGGAGCGGCTTTGGGGTCTACTCCAGGGAGCGGTAAGACTGAGTGGGTCGGGGGACACCGTAGGCCCCCTGTCTAGGCCCTAGCCCCCTCTCAAACCCCAAGGCTGGCCCCTCCCCTTCCCACTTCAATCTCTCCCCTCCAGCCCGCCTCTCAGGAACCTCTCCCTTGCCTTGTGCTCACATGGCACCCAAAGTCCCTGACCCTATTTTTGCCAGGTCCCTCCCTGCCTCCCACACTTCTTTCGCCCAATCTCATGCCCACCTGACCCCACAGAAAAGGCTATCCCCACGACCCTCTCAGACCACCTACAAGCATGTGGAAGGCACCCAGCAGGGGTGCCCGGAGGAGGAAGAGGAAGAGGAGGAGGAGGCGGCCATGCCACCGGGCCGCTTCTGTCCCATGGAGCTGAGGGGCCCTGAGCCCCTGGGCTCGCAAGCTGGGCGGCCACACCTGGAACTCTGGGCAGCGGCAGGACGAAGGGCTGCTCCCTACCTGGTCCTGACGGCCCTGCTGATCTTCACCGGGGGTGAGAGCCTCTGCCCTCACGGTGAGGGGGCTGGGCTGGGGGAGCTTCTGGGGTCCAGAGGGAGCACAGGAGAATCTCCATCTTGCCACTTGCCAGCCTTCCTTCTGGGCTACGTGGCCTTCCGAGGGTCCTGCCAGGCGTGCGGGAACGACGTGCTGGTGGTCAGCGAGGACGTGAACTATGAGCTGGGCCCGAACTCCCACCAGCGCACCTTGTACTGGAGTGACCTCCGGGCCATGTTCCTCCGGCACCTGGGGGCGGGGAGCCTGGAGAACGCCATCAGGTAAGGACCATCCCGGCCCTCAAACCCCTCACCCTCTCCGTCTCCTCTCCTCCCCTCTCCCAGGACCCTGGCGTCACCGTCTCCCTTCTGAGCCCCTCCACCTGCCCCTCTGACCTCCCTGTCCAGTGGTCCAGGGAAGGATGGCAGGCACTGGAGCTGAGGGAGGGGGGCAGTTCCCGAGATGCACCTGCAGAGGGAGGGCTCAGGGCGGCACACTGGGGAGAGGCTGGAGCTGTCTCAACAAGAACAGAGGGTCCAGATAGGAGGGGGTGCGGGGCAGACCCCCACAAAAAGCTATGAATGCCACACCGAGGAGCTCTGGCAGATCTGAGGAAGGGTGTTTTAGCGAATCAGAAAAACAGGGAAGGAAATGCATTTGTGGGAGCAGCCCTCCCCCCATCTACACTGAGAGAAACCACCCAGGCACCGGGCAGGCCTGCGGCACTCGCGGACAGGGTGCTTTATGTCTGCGGAGCGTCCACAGGTCAGGCCGCCAAGAGCCCTCTTTTAGGTCAGGGACCATTTTTCAATGGATTCTCCTGGGTTTTCTAAGTATAAAATCATACCTATAAGCTGTACATAGTGAAAGATGTATAGCTTCTTTTCCAATATTGATACTTTTTATTTCTCTTTCATTTCTTACTGCATTGGAGAGGACATGAGGTATTGGTGACAGTAGACATCCTTACCTATTTCCTGACTTTCATAGGAATGTGTGTGTATATAGATACATTTAAAAAAAGATTTAAAAATTGATTTGAGAGAGAGAAATATCTACTTGTTCACTTATTTATACATTCGTTGGTTGATTCTTGTATGTACCCTGACTAGGGATTGAAGCCACACCTTAGTGTATCAGGACAACACTCCAACCAACTGAGCCATCCAGCCAGGGCAGGAATGTCTTTATAATACTTTGTCATTGAATGCGAACTTTGCTGCAGACTCTGGGAAGCTTTTTAAAAGAAAATTAAGAAAGTTTCCTTCTACTCCTAGCTTGCTGAGATTTTTTTAAATTTTTATTTATTTTTATTTTTTTTATGATCGGAAAGGAGAAACAGTGATGGAATTTTTTGAAGTATTTTTTCATTTAATTGTTGTTATCATGTTTACGTAGTAATTTGTATTAATATATTTCCTTTTCTTCATGAGAACAACACTAAACTTGATCACTCTGATGTCACTGAATCTGCCTTATGAAAGACCTTAAATCTGTGGCTTCGCCCTGGCCAGTTGGGCTCAGTGGATAGTGTCAGCCTGCAGACTGGAAGGGCTCGGATTTGGCTCCGGTCAAGGGCACATGCCCGGGTTGTGGGCTCGATCTCTAAGTGTGGTGTTTGCAGGAGGCAGCCAATGATTCTCTCTCGTGATTGATGTTTCTTTTTTTTTTTTTTTTTAAATATATTTTATTGATTTTGTACAGAGAGGAAGGGAGAGAGATAGAGAGCTAGAAATGTCGATGAGAGAGAGTCATCAATCAGCTGCCTCTTGCACACCCCCCACTGGGGATATGTCCGAAACCAAGGTACATGCCCTTGACCGGAATCGAACCCCGGACCCTTCAGTCCCCAAGCCGACGCTCTATCCATTGAGCCAAACCGGTTTCGGCATCATGATTGATGTTTCTATCTCTCTCTCCCACTCCCTTCCTCTCTGAAATCAATACAAATATATTTCTAAAAATCTGTGGCATCAACAACATGCAGGGTTGTTGTTTTTTTATCTTCTTGATTGGCAGTCAAGGTGTAGGCTGAGCAGATGGATGGTTTCACGGGTCTTGGGGTGGGTGTCAGGCTGCCCATGGCATCAAAGGGCAGGGAGGCAAGAGGGTAGCAAGCACTGAAGTGACTTTAGGTTGGATGGGGAAGGGAAAGGAAGGGAAGGGAAGGGAAGGGAAGGGAACGGAAGGGAAGGGAACGGAAGGGAAGGGAAGGAAAACCAGGAGCTGAAGATAGGCTTGGAGAAATTGGACAGTCTGGAGTGCTAACCACTCATGTCCTGTGTGGCCCTGGGCAAGTGACTACATCTCCATTTCCTCATCTAAACATGAAAGTAATAGCAGTCCAGCGTCTGAGTGCAGATTAAACGGGAGATTCCATATGTAAACCCTCTCCACTGACAGGGAGACCATGCAGATGGGGGTGGCAGAGGTGAGACAGAAGGACAGGAAGAGTTCAGGTGACAATAGGCTTGTAGATAAGTGGTGACTATGGAAGAAGACAGGGTGAGGCTCCTCTGAGACAAATGATTCCACAATTCTACTGGGAACTTTGGTGTTCAGTGTCTCCATGAGGCCGGGTGGGGGTGGGGGGACGAAGGTCCTGTCTCTGCCCAGTCAGCCCTTGGGAAGCAAAGTGCTTTCGTGCCAGGGGCACAGCACCTGTGTGTGAAGGGGCGGGCGGTTGGAGTTTGGCCTGAACAGGGAAGAACCTAAGGGATGGAGGACAGAACCCCCAGCTCTTGGCAGCTAATATCTTAAGCATAAGGAGGCCCTGGAGACGCTGGGTCACATCCTGGTGGTGACGGGATGGGGGTGGTGGCAGCCTCTGGGTCAGCCTTAGGAGCCCCTCACGGCCTGGGAACCAGGGCCACCCCTCGCCTCCTCGCTTCCAGGCGCCCCAAAGTCCGGGCCCTTCTCCCCTCCAGCGCCCCAATCCCACCTCTCCCCGCTCAGACACACCAGCCTTAGGGAGAGGGTCGCCGGCTCCGCTGGGATGGCCGCCCTGGCCCGGGACATCCACGCTGCGCTCTCGCGCCAGAAGCTGGACCACGTGTGGACAGACACGCACTACGTGGGGCTGCAGTACCCAGACCGGTGAGCGCGGAGGGTGAGGGGCGCGGCGGGGGGGCGTGTGGGATGGGGGACGCTCACCGCCCCACTCCCCAGGGCTCACCCCAACACCCTGCACTGGGTCGATGCAGCCGGGAGGCTCGGGGAACAGCTGCCGCTGGAGGACCCGGACGTCTACTGTCCCTACAGCGCCACCGGCAACGCCACGGTGAGCGCCTCGGCCTCGCCCTCTCTCGGGGGGGGGGGGGGGGGGGGAGCGCGCTGACCGCCCCGCGTCCCCAGGGGCAGCTGCTGTACGCCCACTACGGGCGGCCGGAGGACCTGCAGCGCCTGCGGGCCCGGGGCGTGGAGCCGGCCGGGCGCCTCCTGCTGGTGCGCTTGGGGGCGATCAGTTTTGCCCAGAAGGTGAGGGTCCCCGGATGGGGGCGGGTGGTGGTGGACTGGAGCGCGGCGGGAGGGTGCAGGCTGGGGGACCCCAGGATCGGACAGCGGCCCATGGGAAGCGTCTGGGAGGTTATTAGAGGGAGAAAAGAAGGAACCAAGTGGATTGTAAGAAAATGCTGGCGAGGAACAAAATCCGGAGGTTGGGGATGGGGGTCGGGAGGTTCGGGGATGGGAGAATGTGGGGTACCGTGGGGTCTGCGGCTGCCAAGGCACGGTGGAGGGCGCAGAGATGAGGGCCAGGTGGTGCTCTCTGTGGGTCTACAATTGCAGGTCAAAGGCTGTGCCATTTCACTTTTACTTGCTCCTCCTCCTGCCCTTATAAATCTGTTTTCTCCGTGAGACAGTCCCCTAGCCCTCCCTCCCCCCTGCCCAGGTGGCCAGTGCCCAGGACTTTGGGGCGGGAGGAGTGCTCATATATCCCGACCCGGCCGACCTCCCCCGGGGCCCACACAAGCCCGGCCTGTCCGGCAACCGGGCGGTGTACGGACATGTAAGTACTGGGGGCGTTATCCGTGCTTTCCTAGGCCCAGGGCCGCCCCTTCGTGCCCGGGATGAAGCTGGCACACCTTTTGGGAGCCTAGCTCCCAGTTTCAGAGTGGGCACCCCTCCCCCCACAGGTGCACCTGGGGACTGGGGACCCCTACACGCCTGGCTTCCCTTCCTTCAATCAAACCCAGTTCCCTCCCGTCCAGTCCTCGGGCCTTCCCAGCATCCCGGCCCAGCCCATCAGCGCTGACGTGGCCTCCCTCCTGCTGAGGTGAGGGGCCGGTGGGAACCAGGGGTGGGAACCAGGAGGGGAGGCAGGGAGAGGTGGGCTGCCGCGAGTGGGTGAACTAGAAAAAGATGGCTCTTCCGGGAGGGAGCTGCCTCGTGCCAGGGCCCACCGTCCGGTGAGAGGAGCTCCTGCCAGATGTCACACCCACCTCCACGGACACCCTCAGGCAGGACACAGCCTGCACAATGGGCCAAGGCAGCCCTGGCTGGCCTGCCCTCTCAGTCAGGGGCAGAGGCAGAGAGCAGGAGCCAGAAGGTGGAAGGGAGAGGAAGCCTGAAGACTAGGATTTAGGCTCTTTTACAGCCTGAGCCTCTCTGCTACTCCCACCCCTGTCTGCCCCACCCCTCTGCAGGAAGCTTGCAGGTCCTGCGGCCCCACAAGAATGGCAGGGGCAGCTCTCCGGCTCCCCTTACCGCCTGGGCCCTGGGCCAGGCCTGCACCTCGGAGTCAACAACCGCAGGGCTTCCACCGCCATCAGCAACATCTTTGGCTGCATCGAGGGCCGATCAGAGCCAGGTGTGCCTGCTTGCCCGGCCTTCGGGAGGGGAGCTGCGTATAAATCCTCACCAGACGTGGGGCTGGAGCAGGAGGCCCTGGAGAGTGGGCCAGAGTGGTGTCCAGAGGAGGGAGGCGGCCTTGGCTGAAGTGAGTGTGCGGCAAGGGTTAACAGGGAGGCAGTCTGGCTGGTTGCAGCTGACCTGGGGCCGTGGAGGGCAGAAGTGAGACTTCACAGTCCAACATGCCCGTAGACCGAATGGGCCATTTTGTGTAGCAGTGAATTGTCTCACATTGGAGATGAACAGGCATCAGGTGGGTGATGTTATAGCATGAAAGGAGGTCTGGTCAGTTAGGTGACCCTTTGAAGCATAACTAGACATGGATAGCAGTGGGGAGTCAAGGGGGGTTCTTGAGCTGAAGACTGGGGTCACCAGAGCAACTTGGGAAGAAAAGTTTGGTCCCTATAAGAACTGAGGGAGTGACACAGGGAGGCCTGTGGCGAAGCTCAGAGGAGAATGCTGTCGTGGGCCGAGAAGGGGCAGGAGATTTAAAGGGAAAACCTGGTGAACAGCTGGACACGGCTTCCCTGGGAGGTAAGGAGTCAGGAATGACCCAGGAGCCTCACTAAAGGAGCAGGCCGCCCAGGCAGGGCCAGTGGAGGAGGGGCACTCGCTGTAATGACAGCAGGGGTTGCAGAAATCTGAGAGGCTGAGATTGAGGAGCTGGGGCCTGGGAAATGGTGAGGCCCTGTGAGCACCTCATCCCAAGGTGCAGGGAGGAGCCTCTGGGTGCTGCCAGTGTAAGCGGGGCACTCCACACATCTCCCCCACAGATCACTACGTTGTCATTGGGGCCCAGAGGGATGCGTGGGGCCCTGGGGCAGCCAGGTCTGCTGTGGGGACCGCCATTCTTCTGGAGCTGGTGCGGACCTTTGCCTCCATGGTGAGCAATGGTAAGGCCAGGGCCTGGGCCTGGGCCGGGCAGCCAGGGCTGTGACCTGAGCCAGGACGGGGCAGAGGGGCAATCAGCAGCACAGGCTGGAGGGTGGCCGCTCAGACCTGGCTCCCAACCCACTCATGTCCTGTGTGGCCCTGGGCAAGTGACTGCATCTCCATTTCCTCATCTAAACACGAAAGCAGTAGCAGTCCAGCGTCTGAGTGTAGATTAAACGGGAGATCCCGTATGTAAACCCTCTCCATCGCTGTTGGAGTTGAGTCAGAGCAGGCCCAGGGCTGGGGAAGGGACCGGATGAAAGGGAAAGAAAGACCCCAGGGGACCAGGACAGAGGCAGACAAAACGGGTGCTTGGTCTCCAGTTGAGCTCATCCTCTCTCCCCAGGCTTCCAGCCTCGAAGGAGTCTTCTCTTCATCAGCTGGGATGGAGGTGACTTTGGGAGTGTGGGCTCCACAGAGTGGCTGGAGGTAATTGGGGTCGTGGGCAGGCAGCCAGGCAGCGGGGAGAAGTAGGGAGAGGCTTCGTACTCCATCCCCCTCCCCCACAGGGCTACCTCAGCCTGCTGCACCTCAAGGCCGTGGTCTACGTGAGCCTGGACAATGCCGTGCTGGGTGAGCAGGGGCAGTGCCGCCGCCTGGACCCCCTCAGGGGCACCCCGGCCCTTGGGACCAAGTCCTGAGCTTGGCCTGCTTCTCCGCAGGGGATGACAAGTTCCACGCCAAGACCAGCCCCCTTCTGATTAGCCTCATCGAGAACATCCTGAAGCAGGCAAGAGCCTGGCCGGGAGCAGGGATGGAGGGACGTTTTGGGGAGCGGGGAGGGACTGGAGCCTGACGCTGCCCCCACGCTGCCCCCAGGTGGGGTCTCCTAACCACAGCGGGCAGACCCTTTACGAGCAGGTGGCGTTCAGCAATCACAGCTGGGATGACGTGTAAGTCGGGGCGAGGTGGGAGGGAGGAAAGCTGGGGTTGGTGTGGGAGGAGCATGAACCCACAGAGCTTTTTAACCTGCCCCCCAACCCCAGAATCCAGCCACTGCCCACGGACAGCAGCGCCTACTCCTTCACTGCCTTTGCGGGGGTCCCTGCCCTCGAGTTCTCCTTCGTGGAGGTGAGACTCCCTGCCCGCCCCACGGCAGCAGCCTCTGGCCTGTGTGCGCCGAGCGCCTGCGCCAGCAGCCCCTGTCCCGCAGGACGGCCGGCCGTACCCATTCCTGCACACGAAGGACGACACGTACGAGAACCTGCACAAGGTGCTGCGGGGCCGCCTGCCCGCCGTGGCCCAGGCCGTGGCCCAGTTTGCGGGGCTGCTCCTCATCCGGCTCAGCCACGACCACCTGCTGCCCCTGGACTTCGGCCGCTACGGGGACGTGGTCCTCAGGCACATCGGCAGCCTCAACGAGTTCTCCGGGGACCTCAAGGTCCGCGATGCCAATCCCTCTCCCGGCTTCTGGGGCTGGAGGGCACTAGATCCCCTGAAAGTGCTGACCAGCCCAGGGAGTCTGGCCGCTTCTCCCCCACCCTCCGCCTTGGCCCTTTACTCCTGCCCCAGGCACCTAAGCCCCACCCGAGCCCCCAGGATTTGACCCTCCCCCCCGCAACCACACAGCTCTTCCCTCTCCCTTCTTACGCCCCAGCATTCTGTCCCCTATTATACCTCCCACCCCTGCCAGGCCCGGCCTGTCCCCCAGACCCTTGACCTCCACCCTAGGCTGGGTCCTGGCCCCTGCTACCGGCCCCAGCCCGCACCTCCACCCTTAGGCCCGAGGGCTGACCCTCCAGTGGGTGTACTCGGCACGAGGGGACTACATCCGGGCGGCGGAGAAGCTGCGGAAAGAGATCTACAGCTCAGATGAGAGCGACGAAAGGCTGACACGCATGTACAACGTGCGCATCATGCGGGTGAGGGCCTGCTCCCTCGACCTGTGCCCCCTCCTCCCTCTGCTTAGCTCCTCCCCTGGCTACTCCTTGCCCTCTCTCTACCTCCCTCCACTCCCTGTCCTGGGAACTCTTCAAGTCCTGGACGCACATTGCTAACAGACAGGCTGGAGTGACACCCGAGGCAGGCCCCGCTTAATATTGAAATGAAGAGAGGGCCGAAGCCGGTTTGGCTCAGTGGATAGAGCCTCGGTCTGCGGACTGAAAGGTCCCAGATTCGATTCCGGTCAGGGGCATGTACATTGGTTGCGGGCACATTCCCGGTAGGGGGTGTGCAGGAGGCAGCTGGTCAATGTTTCTCTCTCATTGACGTTTCTAGCTCTCTATCTCTCTCCCTTCCTCTCTGTAAAATATCAATAAAATATATTTTAAAAAAAAGAAAGAAAGAAAAAAAAAAAAAAGGAAAAGAGAGGGCCAGTCTACAATCGCCTGGCCAACATGGCAGGACTGGGACACTCCACCACCCCCTTACCCCCACCACCCACAGTGTACCCCCCCCCCCACACACACACACAGTTTCACCAGCCCCTGGAGAGAAAAAGCATGTCCACAATGGTCCACAGTACAAGAGGCAAAGGGTTATGGCCCTGGAGGTACAAAAAGCTTAAGAAATTCAGAGCATGAAGGGCTCTCTTCCTTCTGGCAATGAGATGCGTGAAACTCGGAAAGGCTGCTTGGGGGAGGTGACATGTGAAAGTTATACTAGATTTTATTCCCTCTTCCATCCCTCCTCCTTAGCTTTAATACTTTGCAACCCACACTCCATCCTCATTTCTAACCCCTCCTCTCCCTTCCATTTCTTCACCCAAGACTTCAACCTGGCAACCTTTTGTCTCAGGAAATGGATGTGCAGAGGCTGTGAGAGTGGGGGAAGTCCATAGGGCAGAATCACAAGCAGCACTAGCCACGCTGAGTGTGGATGAGCAGGGAACCCGGAGTGTTCACAGAACAGTTTTGGGAGAGCATGTGTTTTCTCTCCCCATTCATTTTCCTGCTTGGGTTCCTGCTCATTTCCTTCGGCATCACTCATTTCTTCTTGTTCACATTCATCCCTCTTGCTCTTTCATACTTGCTCCTTTTCCTGGTCTCTCTCGCATCCTCCTTTCTCCTCAGTATCCTCTTCTTCCTTTCCCCCTTCCTCATTTCTCCTTCTCCCCTTCCCTATGTGCTTCCACAAAGACATGTGACTCTAAGTGAGACAAGAGATTGGGCACGGTTCATTCTCAGATCTTGCTTTAACCCCTGATGTGCCAGACTCCAGGAACACAAAAAGATACACACACACACACACACACACACACACACCTCTTATCCCACTCTCAAAGATTCCTCCCAAGAGCTAAAAGCATCCCCATGTGAGGGATCACAGGATTCAGACTCAGGCTGGAGAGGAAGACTCAGAACTTCAGAACCTGCAATACACGGCTAGGCCAAGCCCAGAGAACTTCGTGGCTCTAGACCAGGGATTGGTAAACCACAGCCAACCAGCCAAATTTGGCCTGCCCTCTGTTTTTATAAATGAAGTTTTATTGCAATGCAGCCATGCTCATTGGTTTTCATATTGTCTACAGCTGCTTTTGTGCTATAGCAGCGAAGTTGAGTAGCTGCAGAAACAGAATGGTCTGAGAAGCCTAAAATGTTTACTATCTTGCTTTTTGCATAAACAGCTTGCTGACCCCAGGCTTTAGACTGTGACATGGGTCTTGAATAACAGACAGAACTTGAGTTGGTGCAAAAAAGAGTTTCCAGGGTGGAGAGCCCCAGGATAAGGCTGAGGCAGAGAAATAGGGCCGGGCTCTCCTTGTGAGCAGTGTGTGGGCTAGCAGAGTGTGAATAGAGGCTCCATGGAGAATCTGAGTGAGGAGGAGCACCAAGCAGTGAGGTAAGAACCAACTATGGGGAATCTTGAATACCAAAATAAGAACTTTGAATTTTTAGGGTCTGGGCATCAAGGAAACTAGGAAGGTGTTTGGGCAGGAAGGTGATGTGAGCAAAGTGGAATTTTTGGAAGGATTTGGCCAGAATGTTAATAGCCTGAAAGAGAGAATGCTATTAATGATGACTGAGCTCTGGGTGAGGGTGGCAGAGGGCAGCATATGCCACCTATTGTGATGGGGCTGGACTGATGTTACATTTGGAAGTAAAATGGAGAGTTTGAGTGTTGACAAAAGAGGAGGAGAATCATCATAGCAGCTGCCATTTATTGAGGGCTACCAAATACTACAGCTTTACTTTCTCAGGACTACACCCCAAATCCTGTGAGGTTGCTGATATGGCACACAGAAACAGGCTCAGATGGGCTAAGTGATGTGTCCAGACCTCAGCTAGTGGTAGAGCTGAAATTAGAAACCAAGCAGTCTGACTCCAAAGTCTGTGCTCACCCCACTCCCACTCATCTTCAAGGCTGAGAGTCTGGCACCTGGGGAAGACCATGGTGCTCACTAAGGAATGTGGGTGCAAGGGTCAGGTTTTGGAAGAAGTTGGTGTCCACATGTGTGTGAGGCTGTGTCCAGGTGCCGCTACCCCAGTGAGGAGGCCCAGAAGGCTAAAGGGCAGGATTGCCACTGTCCCCACAAGTTTAAGGGCATGGATGAGTTCTTTGAACAAATGAGGCCTTTGAAAGATATGGGTGTGAGATTCTGATTTTGATGGGGTGGCAACCAGGTAATGGTAATCTAAATATCTTCCCCTAGTGATTTGAATATGCAGCCAGGATTGTAAAAACAACACTGGATTGTAGGTAAAGAGACGAGTAGAAGGTAGAGGTCAAACCTTGGTCCAGCTCACAGGTGGGAGCAGAAGGAACCAGAGGGGCTGGCAGAGAGGTGGGAGGAGAACTGGGGTAGGAGTAAGGCCACCTCAGGAATGACAAACAGTATCTGAGTCAGAGGGTGGTGAGGGCAGTCAGGCACTTCATTAGGACTGGGCTGTCCCCTTAACCTTTGACTCTGGGCTATGGACATTGGCAGAGGTGAGGCGATATGACTGGGGTATGAGAAAGTGAGAAACAGTAGGATGATAGACTGTTCTCTGGGGCTCTGGGCAGGGAAGTGAATGGGGAGACCTAGATGCAGACTTGGAGGTTCAAGGGGTAAAAAGAAAGGAATTCAACCCAAAACTGGACAACATCCTACCCAGCTATTGGTGACATCACAGAGTAGCCATTCCTGATTGGGTAGCCAAAGGGAGGTGGGACTTAAACTGCTCACTAGTGTTTATTAAGCCAGTACTAGGTCCCAATCTTGGTTTGGAATTGTTGTTCAGGTTTTAGCTTGCTGGGGTGGGGAGAGGGGGGCAAGCCCCAACCTTGACCTGGCTCCCCTCTCTGTTCAGGTGGAATACTACTTCCTGTCCCAATACGTGTCGCCGGCTGACTCCCCATTCCGACACATCTTCCTGGGCCAAGGAGATCACACGCTGGACGCCCTGCTCAACCACGTGCGGCTGCTCCGCGCCAGCAGTTCCCAGACGGTAGGGGCTGCCACCTCGGGGGTGGCGCCTGGCCTGGCCTTCCAGGAAAGCCAATTTCGTCGCCAACTGGCCCTGCTCACCTGGACGCTGCAGGGGGCCGCCAATGCACTCAGCGGGGATGTCTGGAGCATAGATAACAACTTCTGAGTGGGGCTACGTGCTCTTGCCCCAGCGAGAGCTCCTACTCTCCCCACTTGAGCGATTTCTGGGTTATTGTGCAACACCACTCATTGCTGACCGATTTCTCATTAGCCCTTCCTGCCTCCTTAGGGGCCCAGTGTAAAATACCCACACACCCTTGGCCCTACAGTGTAGGATTAGGTGAGCAGTGCCTTCCAAAAGGGAGGGTCATACTGTCAGCTAATCAGACAGCAGCATCTGTTCCATCAATCACAGCCCCTTCCCCTTCAGGAGCCAGGTGCCCCATACTTAGAGACCACTGGAAGGTTTCCGGGGACCGGGCCAGCTTTCTTGGTGGGAGAGATGGCTGGGACCATGCCGATGGCTAACATGTGGCCTGTGGTAGAAGGGGCTGAGGTTTGAAATTCAATAAACCATCTGTTGTTTGTAAGTACCTTTATGCTTCCTCACTCTCACCCCACCCAATCCTCCCTTATTTAAGACATAGGAAAGGGTTGAGAAGAAGGGGACAGAGAGGATGAAACTGGGAATGCTGCCTCCATTGGGAAAACTCAGATGTCTCATTATGTAAAGGAGGAAAATGCCTAAGAAAAAAGGTGGTTTTCTCCAAAGACCACCATGGAGTGGAGGGCTGGCTCTGTACCTTTTCCTGGGACCAGGGACAGCTACATATTTTGTAAGGTCTATTGCAAAACAAAAATGCAGGACCTCTTGTTCAAAAAGCAAGAACAAAGCCATTTCTTTCTTCTCCTGTCAACCTGTCATAGTGGTTATTTGGCGTTTACTGTCCAGAACCCTTAGACAGGGAAATAAGCACTCTGGGTTCTACCCCACAACTTGGTACAAATGTACCAAACCTGACCCTGACCTAGACCTCCCATACCTACAGTTGCTGCTTCATAGCTTTGTCCTAGAAAGCCTTCCTGATCCCACTGGCAACAGGCCTTTGCACATCACACACCAGCAGGATCATTAGTGTGTGATACCGAAAATGCATTTTGGGGACCTGGGGTAGGCAGCCCATATGAATGGTTATCACAGTTAATTTGTTGAGGGCTTTGCTGAGCCATGGCAAGAGCCCTCCCATACTTCCTGACACAGGCTGCAGAGCCATTCTCTGCACACCAGTAGGGTCACACCCTCCTGGGGCCAGTTCTGGGTATGAGAGGAACAACACTTCCTGGGCAGCGGGGCAGCTTCCAAGGCCCCAAAAATAAAGCTAGAACAACTGATAATTGTCTTCCAGCAGCATAACAGACTGAGTCTCAGCATTATCTTGCTAATTTTTTAGCCCTAATCAAATCTGCTCTTTTCCCTGTAATCCCCTCACCATGCATCTTAAGGTGGGCTTAATGGCTGCCTTTCAAGGATCCTATTTTTTCACCATGGCTTCCTGTCTCTTGAGTGGCTCACTTAAGTTATATCAGGCAATGTTCTCTCTCCCCATCTTCAGTAATCCTAGTGTTTCTGACCCACAGAAATTGAAATCAAAGGAAGAGACAAAGTAAAAGAAGATAAAGGGACAAAAAGGCAGATGATTATGGGGATTGGAAGTATCCAGGCAGCCCTGGCAAGAGGCCTCAATGGCTCAAGACAGTGAGACTAGAGCTCTAAAGCAGGTGGTATTTTTTATTGTTTCTTTTTAGCTTAGGTACATTGGCATAGGGACAGGATCCTATCTTAAAGGGCTAAAGGGGATCTCAAGATTCAACTTTCACCAGGACTGGTGTGGCTCAGTTGGTTGAGTATTGTCCCCTGCACCAAGAGGTTGTGGGTTTGATTCCTCATCAGGGCACATGCCAGGGTTGTAGGCTCAATGCCTAATAGGGGACATACAGGAAGCAGCTGACTAATGTTTCTCTCATTGATCTCTCTCTCTCTCTCTCTCTTTCTTTCTCTCTCTCTCTTTTCCCTTCTTCCTTCCTCTCTAGACTCATATTTAAAAAAAAAAAAATCAACTTTCCCAGAGATTATAACTTGGTGCAGCCACTATGCAAAAAGTATGAAGATTCCTAAAAAATAGAGTTCCCATACAGCCCAGCAATACCACTTCTGGGTATTTATCTGGAGAAAACAAAAACAATAATTTAAAGACATATGTATCCCTATGTTCATTGTGGCATTATTTACCAAAGCCAAAATATGGAAATAACCTAGGTATCCATCAATAGATGAATGGATAAAAGATGTGATATATATATACAAAATGGGATATTACTCCATCATAACAGAATGAAACCTGACAGTTGTGATAACATAGACACAGAAGGCATTGTACTAAGTGAATAAGTCAAAGATAAATATTGTATTTCATATATGGAATCTAAAAATCAAAACAAATGAATAAACAAAACAAAACAGACCCATTGGATATAGAGAAAGGGACGGGGAGAATCAACTTTCTCAATATTCTCATTTAGGAGATGGCAAATGAAGCTCACAGAAATGAAAGGACTTGCTCAAGGTCATAGTTTTTTCAGTGCTCCAGAACCAGAACCCAGGACTTAATCTTCACTGGCCCAGGTACCTGGGTCCCTAGGAATGGGAATAGGAGGAACTGGAGAAAAAGAAGTATGGAGAAAGGGGCATGTTCCCTACATCCCTCAGTTTAATTTTGCAAATTTCTTTTATTCAACTTGGAAAATGAATACAAATCCCTGGGTATTTTTTGTCAAGGGTAAAGGGAGTGGCAGGAAGAAGGGAATAGGAGGCGAGGCAAGGTATGAGCATCACAGTGGCTGTCTCATGTCCATATCCCTGCCCAGGGAGGGGGTGGAGGTTGAGCAGGGGGCTCAGGTCCGGAGAAAGACCATGGTAAGGAGGCCTGGAGAGGGGAGAAATAAAGAGCAAGAAACAATGAGTAGTCCTGGAGCTCTGGGAGCCTCTTCCCAGCCCCTACCCCTCTTTCTCTGGGCTCAGATCCCCTCACCACTACTGTGCTCACCCAAGATGTAGGCCGCCACCAACTTCTGTCCCAGGGAGACATGCAGGACTTGGGGCAGCTGGCTGCCAAGTTCATCCTGGAGTGGGAGCAGTAGGAAGGCCACCGAGACTATGCCGGTCAGCAAGAACAGGAGGAAGGAGCTGGTGGCCAGTTGTGAGTGGGATTCTGGGAAACAAGGCTTGTCAGAAGCTCCAGACCCAACTCCCCCCCAACCCAAGGTTCTCTTGGAAGGAGGCTGCAGAAGCACACAATGCAAATGTCCTCTCCTCTCTAAAGCCTCTGTCCCCACAGCCACAAGAAACCCTCTCTCCTCTGGTCCCTCAGCAATTTTTTTCTTCTCTCTTCACTCTGCCTGATTGTTGGTTTCTGTGTACCTGTCTGTTAGGCACGAAACTCCTTTTCCCAGACTCAGCATACAACTTGGAGTGGTATAGTTGCTCAGTACAGGTTTTTTATGGAACCAAACTGAGCTGGCATATAATAGAAAGTATTAAAGTTAAAGATAAGGAAGAATTTTCCCATCTAAATATAGAAGCCAGAAACCAGGTAAACTGCAAACTATGTTTATTCCCTAATCCTATATAATCAAAGCCTAATATGCTAAGTGTCTGGTCAGCCATATAACCAATCAAAATGTAATATGCTAATGATATGCTAAGGCAGCTCAACTGCTCACTATGACGTACACTGACCACCAGGGGGCAGACGTTCCAACCTGTAGGTTAGCTTGTTCCTGGGGTCTGGCCAATTGATCGGGACTGAGCAAGACCAGGAAGCCCTGGAGCCCTCCTCCGGTCCCTGGCTGGCCAGCCTCCGGCATCCCTCCCCACCCCAATAGTGCACCCACGCCCTCTCACAATCCCAGACTGCTTGGGCGATGTCAGAGAGTCAGTTTAGGTCCGATCCCACACGCTAGGCTGAGGGAATCCACTGGTGCATGAATTGGTGCACCGGGCCTTTAGTGTAATATAAAATCTCAACTCCTAAGAATATTTCCACAAAAAGCCAATAAACTAAACCTGAAGACTTCTGCAACTCCAACCAAGCTCATCTCTAGAGTAATGATAGGTCTTCCCTCCCTACAGAACTCAAAAATTCCCATCCTCCAACTCACTTTCAGGGAGGTGTCTGGTTGTGGGTGGTGCTGTCCAGGAAGGAGGCCCTGGGTGTGGCGTTGAGTCAGGCTGTCCCTGAAGTTCAAGGGGGTTGGCTGGGGCCCTCAAAACCGAGGTGATGTCCTTGCGCCCCAACACTCGGCCCTCAGCTCCCTCCTCAAACAGCTCAATGCGGAAGCGGTCCTGGACGTCATAGTGGCTGGCAATGGGGGCGACGTGGCGGATCACACTGGTCCCGAGATGGGAGAGAGGCCCATTGAGAGGAAGTGAGTGATAGGCAATGAACCAAGTAGATCCAGGTCCCCGCTCGCAGGAAACTTTCCCACTGGGTTATGGGCAGAGGGTTGGGAAAAAAGTTGAAGAGGACCACGTCTGAGACCTTAGACCAGGGGTTGGGAACCTTTCTTCTGCCAAGGGCCATTTGTATATTTAAAATATTATTCGCTTAATATAAATTTATGTTGCTATGAAAAAAAAAAAAAAGCTCCTAGATTTATTGAATTTTGAGTCCTGCCTGTGGTTGCCTTGGCAGGGACAAAACAAATGATTTTGCAGGCCTTGTACTGCCCTTGGGCTGGACACTCCCCACCCCAGCCTTAGACCATGGCTCAGTTGCTCAGAGAAAGGTAGCAGCAGCCTCTGGCTTCTCCACCCTCCCACTTACATGTCAATGCAGGACTGCGGCTTCACATATCCTTCTGCGTCAAACACGGTGTACTTGGCAGGTGCTGTGCACAGGACTGTGGGATACAAGCACAGAGAGACTGACTCTTGCTTCTGAGACCCTACACAAACCTTTCCCACTAAGGGGCAATAGAGTCCCCCTGCCTTCTACCCCCAGGACTAGACATGACTCTTCTGGTCCACCAAGGCTGGCCCTCTGACCATGTGGACGAAAAGGGACCACATACTAACCTGCCAAGATCAGCCTTGCAAACTCAGAAACCTAAAGTAAGTTAGGATTTGAAGTTAAAGCTTTTTAACTAAAAGCCGTTAGGGCAGGAAGTCATGTGCTAGGTTAAAATCTTCCCTGACAAAAGCCAATCTTTACCTTAACTAAGCCTGTCTATTGCCTTTTGAATTTAAGATAATATTCTTTTGGAATATGAAGGTAACTTCCCTTTTCCCAGACCCCTCAGGGCACAACCAATGTACCAGGGCTGAAACCATAAATCCTCATTGTTACTGTTAACATGTTAATTATTCACTGTTAACTATCCTGTACCCACCTACATAAAAGATGTGTCTACCATTTTACTTTTCATCCAATCCCAGAGGTTTCCCCAATTTGCCTTCTCCCATCTCCCCAATCTATCACCAATGGATATCATGTAATCCACTAGTCTTTTGATTATAATGCGTAAAATAAGATGCAAAACTGCCATTTTCTAGAGCATTATTTCAATCCGTTGAGATTTTTGTTTCCCAACAATTGTCGACAGTTTGGCTCAAATAAACTCACAAAAATCCTCTGTAGATCTGCATGTTCCTTACGTCGACACCCCCAATGTCCTGCCCCCAGCCCCCAGCCCCCCAGCATGAGGCGCCCGTCCCTTCACCTCGGAAGCGAAGCGCCGCTCCCGTGGGGTTATAGAGGGTCAGCAGCTGCCGGGGTCCGCTCCGTTGGTCCGCCCTGAACACTAAATCGGGGGGAAAGACGAGGACCGGGACGACAGGTCCCGAGGGAGGAGGGGCACCCCGGGACCCGCGCCCCGGCGCCCCGGGACCCCCCAGCTCCTGGTCCTGGGGCGCCCGGCGGCGCATGCAGGCTCTTGGCAGTGGGACATCCGAGGGCTGAGCTCGGGGGACAGGGCCTGGAATCTAGAGCTGGGGGACGAGAGGGGCGAAAGGGAACGGACGAGATGGTGGGGCCGGCCACCACCGCCTTGGAACGCGATGAGGGTCCCGCAGACAGAAGCAGCTACCGAAACTTTTCCAGCTCGGCCAGTCCCTCTAGGCCCCGCCTCCAAGCCCCACCTCGATGGGCACACCCACCCGGTAAGCCCGGCCCCTTGCGGCTCCCCAGCCCGGGCGGCCTCTAGGCGGGGCTCCAAACCTCCGAGAGCCGCATCCGCTAGGCCCCGCCCCTTCCGGGCGTCCGGGGTTCCGCCCAGCTTGGGCCAGACTCCGCCTGCCCCGGGGTCTCCTCCCGATCTGCCCTCCCGCCCGCCCCGCAGATACCTGTATCTGTGGTATCTGTGCCTCCGACCCCGCCCTGAGCCCGGGACGTGATTCCTTGGGCTTCGCTCCGATGCTCACCTTCTGGTCACAGCACCTGTCAATCAATTTGTGAGCAGACTGCGGCTGCCCCCTGCCCCGAAGGCTGTTTGGGTACTTCCGCCACACGGCTTCTGTCATTGGCCAAGGCGGCGCCGTTTCCGCCAAACGTACACGACGATTGGTGCGTTTACAGAGGGGGATTGACTAGAACCTAGTGTCGGAAAATGACGTCTCTGTCTAGAATTCTAGCCCTGCAGTTACTCGGAGAGACTCGGGCGGCCTTTGTTCCTTTGTCCCACTCTGAGGCCGTCAGATCGCTAGACTCCAATCCCACAAAGCCCTCTCTTTCTCCACTTCAATCCCAGGCTCTCCCGGAAGCCTCTGCGGCAACCAAAGGCGTTTCCTACAGTTGGAGGTTGCTCCCAGTTGGACTCAACTCTCAGCCCCGGGTTCCGCTCCTGATTCTCTCCTATCTGCACGGGATTCGGAAATCACATTTACACAGGGAATTAAGATTTACCAACCCTGCCACTTTCATCATCATCATCATCATTATTGCCACATACATTACCATTCCATATATTCAACTCTTACAAACAAGGAAATCTCAGCAAGGTGAACAGTCTTCCCCAAGGCCACACAGTTAACAGTAGATCTTATCCAAAAACCTTGCCTGAGCACTCTATATAATGTAGAATCCCCATCTGTCCTCTTGATCATGATGTTTTCTTCCTAGCACTTATGTTTATTTTACCATTTATCTCTGCTCCACAAAAGCAGGGACTTTTTTTGTTGTACCATTGGTGCCTAAAACAGTGCCTGCCATTTGTTTTGTTTTTATTGATTTGGGAGAGAGGGGAAAAAAAAAAACACGATTTGTTATTAGACACTTATTTCTGCATTCAATGGTTGATGATAGATCCTTCCTTCCACCAGTTGATGGACAGACGTAAACCCCACCTGCGGCCAGACATTCCTGACTGGGGATCAAACCCGAAACCTTGGCATACTGGCAGAATTTCTAAACAACTGAGCCACCCGGCCAGGGCTAATGCCTGGATTTGGAATGAACAAATGACTGACTAGAATGAACTTTGAGTTGAGATCTAATTGAGAATTCCAGGTAGAGGGATAGCACAGGCAAAGCCAGTGTACTAGAAATAGTCATAAAGCCAGTGTGACTAGTACGGTGATTTTAAGGAAGACAATAATTGGAGATGAGAGTAAGGGGGATGAAGGATGCAGAACATCCAGAGCCTTTGAGCCCACAGTAGGACTTTGGGTTTTATTTTGAGACTGATGAAAAACTGTAGGAGACTATTTAAATTTTCTTTTTAACAGCCTTGAGATATCTTTGACATAAAAATTGTATATATCTAAGGTCTACAACTTGATGATTTGTATACACTGTGAAAAGATTACCACAATCAAACTCATTAATATATCCATCATCTCTAAAGACAGGGAGTTCCCAAAAAATTGTACATACTTTATAAGGTGATAGCTCAGTTTTAAAAATGAAATGTATTTTAATAAGCTCTGCCTTTATAATTATTCAAAGTGTGTATATACATTTTTGGGGAGGGGGGCACAGTTATCATTTGTGTGTGTTTGCATGTGTGTGGAGAATATGGGGAATTTTTAGCAAAGGGGTGACAAGATCCAACTTGGGCTCGTAAAAGATTCTGTATAATAAATGTCTGTTGAGTTTATTGAATGAATGAAAACCCCAGGATGGGCACCAAAACCATAAAGATGGATATGTGACCTCTTCCTCAGTCAAGGGATATTTATTTGTATAAAAAATGGATCCCTTGGGCCAATGGCCAAGGCTGGCCTGGATTTCAGGCCTGGGACCTAGCAGCCCGAACAGGCTGGGCGGGGCACCTCTTCTTGCTGAGATTGGTGAGGATCTTATCCTGGGTGGGCCGGTAGAGAACCACAAAGCTATCTGGAGGAAGGATAGGACCTCTGTTCTCGTCCACCTGGCCCATCAGCAGATAGCTGGCTCCTGGGAGAGGGAAAGGAGAGATTGAGAGCTCATGTTATAGACTTTAAAGATGTGCCTCCTTGTCTGAGCCCCTTATATTCTACTACCTCTGTCATTTCCACGAAGCTAAGTACCCTTCTCCTCTACTCTACATCCCTGTTACCTTTCTTCATGGGGGGGCACTGCTTGCAAGGCACGTAAAACTTCAAGGAGGTATCAGCAGGTGCAGAGGGCAGGTCCAGGCCTCCAGTTTTGTAAACACCAATGAGACTGACAGTGACAGTCAGGCCCTCTCCTGGGCCCCGAACCATGGACTTCACTGTTGCCGTCACCACTGTGAGAGAGTGAAGGTGAGAGATGAGGGGACAGGAGGCCAGGGCAAGGCTAGAACCAAAAGGGGGAGGGTACTTTGGGGACAGGATGGGAAGTTAGAAGATCTGGAAGAGCAGAGCATGTGAATGAGGCTTCTTACCCAGATTGCTGGCACAGAAGTTGCTCTGCAAGGTGCCAGTCCGCCGGCACTGTTTTGGGCAGGTAACACTGGGTGCATCTAGGAGGAGGAGGGGGACATTTTTTGTGGAAGGTGTCCTATTTTCCCAAAACAGCCTTATTGATTTGAATTTGTTCCAAGTTCTATCCAGCTTTGGGTCTCAGAACCCAGGTGCCAACCATTATTAGCATAGAGGTGGCACCAGTGAGTGTTGTATGAATGAATGAATGAATGAATGAATGAGCGAGCCCAGGAATGAACTCAGTCTGTATCCTCTTCCTCCCCCTTCTCAGACTCTCAGACTCACCAGGGCCCACAGGAATTGCCTGGACCTCAGGTGAGGTTTTTGGTTTCTCCGCAGGTGGGCGTTCCTGCTTGACTTTGGGCGGGGCTCCTGGCTTGGGGCCTGGGCCAGGGAGCGGGGGAACTGGCCGGGCATCCTCTCCCGGACTCTGAGCTGGCCCTTCTTTGGCGGCACCCCTCGGCAGGGTCCTGTAGGAGGCTGAGAATCCATCGGCAGTGACGCTAAGGTCTGAGACGAACTGGACGAGGAGCTCATTCCCTTCGGAGGAGATGGGACTGCAGGCGGCAGCAGGGCATTGTGGGAGGTGTCAAGAGGGCCTGCACCCTGCCTCTACCCAGGTGCCCGCCCCCAAGTTAGCTACATTAGCTTCCCGACTTCTTAGGCCCCAATAGCCTCTGATCCAAGGTCCACAGGACTGATGCAGGGCCTAGTACCCTACCTACTCCGCCCACTGGTTTGGAGCTCATGGGTTCAGACCCCGCCTCTTCAGCTAAGCACCTCCCATCCCAACAGCAGCCAGTCAGACTTCTGAGGAGGAGGAGAAACCCTGACCTGCACCCACCCAGGTACTGTCCTCTCACCCCGGGGCTGTGTCTCCGCAGAACTTCCCCAGCCTCTTGGCGTCGTCACTCACGGCTCCGTTGAACACACTGACAGAGTCATAGCGGCAGTAGGTGTCCGGCTCCACGTCAAACTTCCCGAAGGTCAGCGAGATCACCTGATGCCAGGGCACAGGGCAGAGGCTGCTTGGCACCTCTCACTTCCATTGGGGATGTTTACAGTAGCCTCCTCTCACCTTCCTTGCATCCTCCTCTTAATGTTTTCATACCACAGCTCAGAGGATTACATACACAGGTATCCTGAAGTGGTGTCCTCCGCCATGGTGGGCAAGGTCAAGTCCAGGCTCATTCTCAAGGAATAGACTCCAAAATCCACCTCCTCCACCTTCCCCCACCCCACCATCATCACACACACACACCCAAAGTTTATCAGCATCAGATACCTCACTGATCATAGGTATAATTTTACATTTTTGTTTGCATGCACAGTTTGGGTCGGTTTTTGCTTCCCACCAACGCAAGCTCAGTGCTTAGGACATAGCAGATGTTAAATAAATCTTTGCTAGCTGCATGCTGGAGGACACTGTTCAGGTCCGGAGGGCAGCCCGAGCAGGGGGTGGGTACCTTGTCTGGAGGCGCGATGATGTGCCAGGAACAGCTGATACCCGGGGGGTAATCAGACTCGGGCCAGTTGGGCGTGGTCAGCGTTCCCTGGGCCTTTTCCAGCCGCCCCCCGCAAAACTGGTGCTCTGGGGAGGGGAGAGAGGAGCAAGGTGGGGGTAGTGGAGACCCTCGGTCAACTTGAGAAAGCTCTAGTCTGGGAGCTCGTGCGGGAAGGTCGGATGTCGGGGTCTCAGGATTAGGGGTGAGAAGAGATGAGGGGAAGGAAACGGTGGGTAGGTTAGCAGGGGAAGAGCCAGGCGCAGGACCTCCGGGCACCCAGGCAGGTGGTGGAAGGGGGAGGAGGAACTGGTTGGACACGCCCCTTATGGCCCCTCCCCCCTGACCCGCTGCCACACCGGTCCTCTTCCCCTGTTCGATCCCATCTCCTCTATCTGGCAGAGAAGTCCCCTTTGCAGGCTCGAGAGTCCCCACGCTGTGAGGGTCCCCTCAAATTGGGGCATAAGCCCCTTTGGGAGGTCTTAAATATTTGAGGGGAGACTCCTGCCGCCAGGAGGAGGTGATGGGACCGCAATCGGGAGCCCCGGGCTGGGTGTAGGAGGCTCCGGGTCGGAAGAACCTGGTCCCCCTTCCCAGGGGTGCCCCCTCACGCCAGTCAGAGGGAGCCCGATTGCGGACGGGGGCGGGCAGTTACTCACCGTCCCAGTAACCCCAGGCCGCCCATTCCACCCGCGGGTCGGTGACCCATTTCCGCCTCGCGCCTGGGGTGGGGCCTGGAAGAGGGGGGTGGCAGGAGCGGGAGAGGGGAGAGAAGATGGGGAGGAGGGACTGGAGGGGCAGTTAGTGAGGGAAAAGGGAAAGGGAGGCAATGGGGACCTAGGATCTTGGGGAGAAGGTTAAGGCTGAGGGCGGGGCCTTGCCAGGGTGGGACCAGGAGAGGGGGAAGGAGGAGGTGAGGAACGTCTCACCAGTGCTCGAGGTGGCCCGCCCGCTGTACCAGAGCAGGAAGCCTCGTCCTCCTGTACCCTCATCCGCTGTCATCTTCAGGGTCACCTGGTTGCCCGGGGCCACGATGGGTGCAGGCCGGAAGGTCCCACAGAAGCGTCCGAGCCGTTGGCCCGAGGTTCCAGAACCAGCAAAGACCTCCAGAGCATCATAACGGCAGGCAGGGTGTAGCTCTAAGTCAAATACTCGGAAGGAAAGGGACACAGTCTGGCCTTCAGGGACCTGATTGCAGAGACAGGGGTGGGGACCTGAAAAGTCAGGTCATACACAACCCAGACAGAGGGCACTTCCCTTTCCCCAAGCATTTCCTAGGTAAATTTGGGCCTGAGCATGAAGGAACCCCATTAGGGTGCAGAGCAGAGCGCCTGGGCTCTGCATCAGGCTTGTGGCTTGTGCAGGGGACAAGACTTGAGGTCTATGGAGGGATTTACAGGGGGCAGGAAGGAAGTTGGGAAAGGGGTAGCTGGCTTTGAACTAAGGGTTAAGCGTGAGGACAACTGCCACGTATTATGTGGATACTGATGGATCAGTGACCGGAGGGGAGGGTATTGGACTTCCCCAGGGAGTAATAGCAGTGCTGGGGGCGGGCCTTTGACTGGCTGGACCCAGGCCTCGGAAGCTTTGACAAGGGGTAGTGACCAGAGGGGCCTTCTCACCGTTATTGTCCAGATGCACTCCTTATTGGGGGGGTAGAGGTTGGGAAAACTCTCACTTGCCACGTAACCCGATTCCCCAGTCACATCCCCTCCACACAGGAACACAGGTCTGGAGGACAGAGGAGAGGTCAGCATGGGTGGGGGAGTAGTGGAAGGACTGGGATAGGATGATAAGGGTAGAGAAACCTGAGGATGAGGGAGAAAGGCCTAAGGGATCTGGGACGGCCTCAGCCACCCTAGATGGAAGTGAGGTGGGAAATACTATCGTAGAGGACCAGGAAAAAGTAGGGCCAGCAACTTAGCTATGCTTCCAACTTCCAGTCCCCACCCCCAACACAACAGGAATTCCCGGAATCCTCCTTATCCCCCCCCCCCCCCTTACTCTCCCCGCTTTGCACCGCCAGGCAGTCCACAGCAGCTGCCTAACTACTTCCAGATGTAGACAGCCATGCCACGAGTCTGTGCGGGGGAGGGGGCGGGGAGTTGAGGGAGAAGCAGCCGCGGCAGCCCTCACATTGAACCTGGAGACCAGGCTCCCTGACTTCTCAACCTTTTCTTTGATTCTGTTGCAGCTAACTGCTTCAGTATCTGACTCCAAGTCTCCCACTTGCTGCCCCGCTTTCCCCCATAATATCTAATCCCTTTCTTGGAATCCAGATGTCCAGCTATCAAGCAAGTTCAAGGTCTTGGCTTTCTCACGTTCCATGGAGTGAATGGGGAGACTTAGAAGGAAGAGGACAGAGGCTGAGGAAATGGGGAGCAGTGGTGACCTACAGGAGACAGTGATCTTGTAACAGGGAGGATAGACTTGGGGACCAGAGAAGAGTAGAAACTGGGAGATCTTGGGGGTGGTGTGTTAGGGAAAAAAATGCACAAGATCCACAGGCATAACCCCTCAGGATTGGCTTTTGAAGTTCACTCAAGCTAACAGAAGGTGCCAAGAGACCTACCTGGTATAGTTGGGGGTCTGGCCCTGGGCGAAGGGCAGCAGGGTCCAGGCAGTGAGGAGGAGCCCCACGAGGGAGGCTGTGGCAGCAGGCAGCATGGCTGAGGGGAGAGGCACTGGGGTCCTCAAGACAGAGGCAGCAGCCAGCCGAGTTCAGCAGCAGAAGCAGCAGCAGCGGCAGCGGCAGGGATAATTGGTGCCAGATGAGGCAGCCTCGGATCTGTGGGCGTGGGGACTGGCCAGTGGGGAGGGCCGTGGGGAAGGCGGGACAGGGAGAGAGGAACTGGGACAGTGGTGAGTCCAGGGGCCTCTCTAGATGAAGGACACATAAATATTGACCTAAGTAGTGGGAGGAGCAATGAAGGGCTGAGGGAGCATCAGGGCCTAGGCACCAAGTAATGTCATCTGAAAGCCTGTTTTGTCCAGTGCCCAAGCATCTTGTGAACAGAGCCTCCAGTCCTTCCCCAGGACTCGCCAGCCCACTCATGATCCTCTCCATTGCTGCTTCTTTAGCACCCAGAGAAGTCCTTTCCTGGACTCGCAACCTTTAAGCATTCACCCCCTTCTCAACCACCACCTGCTCCAACTTACTTTCCACTTCAAATTTCCACTATCTTCTATCCCCAGGCCAGACTAGGCCAGGAAGAAAAGAATTCTGCTCACTCATTTTCTCCCAAATTATCTGGAGGTACAGGAATGGGGCAGGGAGGCATGGCATGTGGATAAAGGGAGTGTCTCCCTTCTGCAGGAAGAGGAGGATAGAGTAAAAAGAGGGGGAATGGACACAGGAGATCAGATCTGGAAGGTAAACAGAAAGCAAGGCGAGGGAGGTTGACTTCACAGGGATGAGGAAAATGGATAGAAAACTGTCACAGTCAGAAAAGGGATGGGGATAGAGGATCCAGTGGGGGGCACCAAATAGCACATGACCATTGATGGTCCGTGAGGTCCGAAAGGTTGGCAACCGCTGGCATATGTTGTTCCGGAAGGCAAGGCTAGGATTTCCAGTCAAGAAGATTGGGTCAGGTCTTGGGAGTGGAAGGGGAAAGCGAGATGAAGGTGCTCGAGCAGCTGATGCTCTGCCTGCCAGTCTATGCTCCTGCCCTCCCTCACCCACTGAGCTAGGCATTGGGTCCCCCATTCCGTGCCCAATTGTCCTCCCAGTCTCCAGGGTCCCAAACTAGGCCTCACTTCAGCCATTTATTCTATTTGTCCATCAAATCTCTTGTCCATGATAGTAATATTGGGGGCCCCACCTGGGCAGCCCCCAGAACATTTTACAAAACAGCTCCCTCCCCACCCTGGCATGTCCAGCAGTCCCCACCCCGCTGTGCCCCCTTCCCATGCACAGTGTCCATTGCTACCACTCCATCTCTCCTTAGCCTTTGGCCCAGAGCCAGATTCTCCCTACAGGGATGAGACTAGGAGAGGGGGGTCAGCTCTCAGGTGTTGGGGGGCCTTGTCCAACCCCTCCAGCAGCCTTCTGTAGCATGTCCAGAGCCTCCCAAAAGAAATCCTTCTGTGCAGCCAGCAAGGGCATCCAGCCCACGATCTCCTTCATCTTTTCCATGCGGTCCTGCAACGTGGAGCAACTGTAGATCTGGCTGAGGTACTCCTTACAGGCCCAAGCTGTCCCCCCAGGGTCCTGGAGTACTCCGGACCCTGGACTGGGTTCAGGGGTCCCCACCACCTTGCTGGCTGGTAGGTCTCGGTAGGCGGGATGCTGCTCAATGTCATGGCTGGACAGCATGTAGAGACACTCTCTGGTAGAGCAAAGGGAGCAGGCACACAAAGGGACCTTGGAGGAGAGAAGGGGCGTGGCTGAGTGGGGCCTTTCCTGAGGGGTTCCCAAAAGCCCCAGCTGTTGTGTCCCTCCCCCTCAGACCAGCCCTGAGCCAGCATGTGAGCTGGCTGGCTGAACCCCAAGGTTGTGTGAGGTCAGAGAGCACCAGTAGGATCTGCTAAGAGAGAGAGCCAGGAGCTATGGTGCCTGACAGAAAAGGGAGGTGGGGTGGTATTGGGGAAATGGGGCCCTTGGGGCCCCGCAGTAGCCACAGCCAGAATCCTGTGGATGACCTGCCCTCCCTGGTTGCCCATTCTCCTGACCCTGCTCTGACCTTGACATGGAGTTTGACGAAGGAGGCGCTCCCCTTAGGCCAGCCAGGGAGGCGGCCTCCAGCCCCACAGCCACAGCCCAGCAGCTCCTTGCTGAAGTCCAAGCTCTGGCTCAGCACCAGGGAGTGGTTAAGGCCGCACCACAGGGCAATGGGGTGTTGCAGATAATACACCTGAGGATACAGGGCCAGGATCCCTAAGGGGGATACACCAAGGGACTGGGGCCCCAGGCCAGAGAAGGCTCAGGGAAGACTAGGGACACTAGGAGAGGGAAGAAATGGGACCCAGCACACCTTCCCGGAGGTCTCCCTGCTGAATGAAGATTGGTTCTCCCGAAGCCCCAGTCTGGCCAATGGGCCCTAGTACCTCTGTTGGTTCCTCATCTTTGCTTCCCAGAAAACAGGTTATTTGCCCGAGGCCACAGCCTGCTGCCTGTTCTCTCATTCTGACACCACAGACCTCAGCTAGTCCAATCTCTCATCCAGCTTTCCAGCCTCAGGGTGAGGAGTATCTTCCCAAGGCTTAAAGACCCAATTCTAGGTTAGCCCTCAGAGAGGAATTTCCTTCCTTGTAGCCCTTCCTCCTCGCTCTAATATTTTCAGTTTTTCATATTATCTTTTCAAATTGCTATTTTAAAATATTTCCTCCTGATTTCTGCTGCCTCCTATCTCGGTTTTTTAGGCAGAAGAACTGGTTGCATGACCGGTCTGACATTGACCACATTCTTGTTCTCACCACAGCCAGTCTTTCCCGAACTTTCCTGTGATCTGGCTTTTCTTCCTACTGTGCTACTGATGTGTTTTCCAAATGCACTTGACCTGCTGGCTGCCAAATCCCAGGGCCTCTCCTGCATGTTTTCTCTTGACAATGTGAGTGTTTTTATTTTGAAGGCAGATAAGTAAGTTATGGTCATTATAGAAACATTGTAAGATATTGGCAAGCAAAAAATAATTTAAAGATCACTGGAAACCCCACCACCCACTGTTAATCTCTTGCTGGATCTTCTTTACTGCTGCCTATACAAATGTATGCAGTTGAGCCTTGAACCACACAGGTTTGAACTGTACAAGTCCATTTTTAAAGTGCAGGCCACTTATGCAACCTGTGTTGTATGAGGGTCTACTGTATTTTTTAAAAGTTTTAAAATATTTTTAAAATTTTATTTCAGAGAGCAAGGGGGAGGGATAGAGTGATAGAAATATCAATGATGAGAATCATTAATCGGCTGTCCCCTTCATGCCCCACAACCCAGGCATGTGCCAACTGGAAATCTAATCGTGACCTCCTGGTTTATAGGCCTATGCTCAACCATGAGCCACACCGTCCAGGTGGGTCTACTGTATTTTTAACTGTGGTTGGGAATCTAAATATGTGGAGGGCCACCTGAAGTTACATGAGGATTTTTGACTGCATGGTGGGTGGTATCTCTAACCCCTGTGTTGTTCAAAGGTCAACTGTACATGTAAATTGTCTTTTTAAACAAAACTGGGATCATACAATGTAAACCATTTCACACTTTTTTTTTCACTTAAAAATATGGCATGACCATCTTTCCATGTCAGTAAAGTATATTCCTACATTATTACTGTCACCATTAATCACTTCTTCCTGTGCCCATGGCTTCTGGAACAAGGCATGCCTCCTATGTCAGTGACAACTTTTTCATTCCCTCTGCCTATGATGGTGGCTCTACACAGGTTTATGCCTCTATCTCTACTTTTGTCATTGCAACTTTTTTTTTTTTTTTCCAATTTGGAACCAAACTGCCAGTGAGATATTTCCACTTTACTGTCCTGCTCTCACTACAAGAAAGTCCAAATTTATGTTCTTTATTCAAAGCAGCATCCCCTTCCAATTCACATGTTTGTTGCTGATACCTTTTTTCTTCAAGGCAACTACTGCCAGAGACACCTTTGTCCTCCACTCTCTGTTCACATCTAATCAGTTCCCAGGGCCTGTTCATTTTCTCTTAAAATATCTCATATATCTCAGTATCTCCTTTATATTCTCACTGTACCAGCCCCAGGTCCTTGTCTTAAATGCTCCTGTCACTTAATAGCCTCCCAGTGGGCCTTTCACTCGGTCTCGGTCTCCTGCGCACTCTGGCCAGCTGACCTGTTCACAGTCACCCGTGTGGTTGCCTTCTCCTGCTCTGGAACCCAAAATGACTCTCCCATATCTATACCTCTCCAAGCTCACACCCACTTCTATACCACCTCATATCCAACTATTTACAAAATGCCCTCCCTCCTTTAGTCAGGCCAGTCTTTTCACTGTCCCAGTTATGTGTAAGCTGTGTCTCATCTCTAGTCCCACCTGAATCCTTTCTAACCCACGAGGCCCTACTCACATCTCACCTTTTCTTGTTACTCCAGCCCACCCAGGTCTCCCTGCTTCACTAAATTCCTCTTACACTCACAGCATGCACTGCACAGAACAAACTTCATAGTGTCAACCCTGGATAAGACATGCAAAATATGATGGGCATTACATACTGCTTGGCTTAACCTTCTAGGGTGTAGAAAGTGGATACTATGGAAATGAAGTGGAGAGATCCAGAGGTCAGGGAATTGAAAGATGGGGGTCAGGATGAGAATTGCTGGTAAACAGTCTCACCTGTGTGGGTTCCCCTCGGTCCATTTTGTCCCCAGTTCCCAGCTGCCCATATCTGTTATTTCCCTGCATAAAAATTCGGCCAAATTCATCCACCAAGCCAAGGTGATTGTAACCAAGAGCACAGAATAGGATCTAGGAAGAAGACAGAAAGGGGAGGTGGCCATTCAGTTCCATCCAGAGGAACTCTGAACTCCAACGCCTCCCAGCCACTAACCTGGCTGATCTCTTTTGGTCTTGCCCTCTATGTCACCCATCTCCCCTGTCCCTCCCTGATCAATCATTTGATTCCTGCTCATATTTCAGACCTTCAGAACCTTTCAACCCCTAAAGTCCCTCCTATAATGATCTTCCCCATCCCTCCAGGATCCTACCTTGGCAGGCAGTGAGAGAGCAAGTGGCATCTGCTGGTCCAGGGGGTCAAAGGCTTGAAGGGTCCCAAAGAGATCACGATACACCCCTGGGGTATGCACCTCAAAATACACTCCCCCCTCATCTGGGGGGTCGGGTGCCCTCAGCTCAGCAGCTTTGGGCACCCATTTCCTAGGGATAAGGCCCCACTTGGGATGAAAACGACAAGTTCCGGGGAGTCTCACACCCACATGAATTCACCAGCTGTGATGTCTGGGAATCTAAACATCATCTTTTTACTCGGATGCCCTAGGGGTCCACCACAGAGCTGGAATAATGATGGCGGGTGTCTGGGAGATCTGTCCAAGGCTGGGGCCCTGAGCAAAAGGGAGGTGGTTCTTACCTGTAATGTACAGAGTGCTGCTCTGGTTGGAAGCCATGCAGGCCACACGCAGGTGAGGCAGGCAACGGGACACCTTCCTCAGGGCCAGCTGGACCGTGTAGGAGCGTGGCTGGTCCAGCTGGGTTTCATTCACCACCAAAGAGTAGATCTTTCCTTCCTCTGGAGATTGGGGGAATCAGACAATTACGTGGGAGAAGGAACCCTCCAATATCCACATTAACTTCCCAATAGACCCCCTAAGCCATATAGGATGAAGCATTACTACCCTAGAGTGGGGTTTAAGAAAAAGGGTAGAGACTGAACAAAAATCATATACCTATGGATGAGGACAGCAGGGGGTTTGAGGAGGAAGGTAAGGGCAGAGGGTGGAGTGGGGAACAGGTGGAGGGGACTATGGGGGGGGGGGTGTAAGGAGAAACAATTGTAATAATATGAACAATAAAAATTTATTTAAAGGGTAGAGATGAAATAACCAGGGAAGTCCTTTTCAGTGTGAGAAATGGATGGAGAGGAAACCTAGTGGATTTGGAAGAACACAGTCTGAATGCTGGGAAAGATGTTTGGGGATTTAGGGCCTTGCATAGCATTAAGAAATCTGGAGTGTGGTTAAGTACAGGGAGGCAGTGTAGGGTACAAAGGTGAGGTGCCTGGTATGGAGGTTGGGGAGATTGGAACTTAAAGCAGGGCCCTTTGCATATATGAAATATGCAGACTCTTAGAGTAGGAGTCAGACAAAAGCAGAGCTAATTGGTTTGAGATGGCATTCAGAACCCAGTGTGAGAGGCCTCCCTCCCCATCCCCTGCAGCAGGTCTTGAAGAATCTTCAGAAAACAGTTTGTAAACTACTGCTCAAAGCCACACCTGTGAGGAGCAGTAGAGCCCGCTGAGTCTCCTGACCAACCAGCACAATCTGTTTGAAGCTCATGGAGTGGTGGAAGGTCATTTTGAAGACCCGCTGCCCACTAGACTGCAGATAGACCTCGACACAGTCGCAGGCCCGGCTGCCGGTTGTGCCTACCACTTCCAGCTGCTCCCGAGTGGCCAACACATAGAGGTATTTACGGTAAACTGTGTCACATCTTGGGTCTGAGGCAAACTGTAGGAAAAGGCAAAGGTGTCTGGGATCTGGAGCTTGGTGTGGAATGAGGCTGGGGTAGGAGATGAGATACTTGGGTATGGAGTTAGGAAATGGGGACTTGTTTTCCTTAGGAAGGCAGCTGTCCTAAGGAGAACACCTCAATTCTGATGTAGGCCCTGGGTCCCTGGAGATTGGGTGGGTTCTTAGCTGCCAAAGTTCTGCTACTCACATCCTTGGCTCCTCGACACAAAACAACATAGCGGCAGGCTCGCTTCCACTGGATCTGGCCAAGGGTGGAGGAGACCAGGGCATTTTTGAGGAAGAAGAGGGTCCCCGCATAGTCAAGGATAAAGATGTGGTCCTTGGTGGGCAAGAAGCGGCGGTAGCCATGGGCTAGAAGAGGGGCTACACTCTTGCTGAGACAGCGGCGGCGGCCCCCAAATGCCTGGAAATACAGGCCTTTCGTGTCTGGAGAAGGGAAGGACATGGGAGGTTCAGTGGGTTGGGATGACACCAGGGAGATGAATCAGAGCTTGGGCAAACAAGGTTTCTCAAGTATCCTGCTGTTCAGTTCCTCTCCATCCCCAGGACTGGGAAAGGTACCCCTTCCAAAGACACAGGGAGAGCTTAGAGGATATCCTTAATTATACCCAGTGACTAAATGTTAGTTTTCTGGCCCACCTCAGCCCAGGGCCATAAACATGCTTCTAAATGAGCACTTCTTTGATCCAAACTTGCATAGATTTACTCTGACAGCATAGGATATTTCCCAGAGTCTAAGACTTAGTCTTGGTGTGTGTGTGTGTGTGGGGGGGGGGGGGGGGGGGCGGGGAGGACATTTACGAGAAACAGGAGACATCAAGGGACATATAATAAATACACAGAAAAGAATCAGAGGAGGAAGAAAGAGGAGTAAAAAAGAATGACTCATAAAGACCAGTAACTCTCCCTCACCCCTAGCTCTGGACCTGTTATCCTGATCTCCCTTAATCTCTACTGTGTGAGATGAAGTGGATAGAGACTTCCTGGAAAGGAAGGGGGGCTTAGAGCCTGTTTCCCAGTCTAGGGGAGAATTTATCCTTCTGGGGACATTGGTTGTCACAACTGAGGGAGGTGCTACTGGCATCTAGTGGGTAGAGCCCAAGGGTACTGCTAAACATTCTTTAATGCACAGGAGAGTCCCGCACTTCAAAGAATTGTTTGGGCTCTGGCCAGTGTGGCTCAAGTTGGTTGAGTGTCATACCCATGCACCCAGAGTTTACGGTTGGATTTCAAGTCAGAGCACATGCCCAGATTGTAGGCTCAATCCACAGTGGGGGTGTGCAGGAGGCAGCTCAACAATATTTCTCTCTCATCAATGTTTTGCTCTCTCCCTCTCCCATACTCTTTTAAAAAATATCAATAAAAACATATTTTTTTAAAACAAAGAATTATTTGGCCCAAAACACCGCCGTAGTGACAAGGCTGAGGAACCCTGGTTTACAGGAGGGGAAGCTTGTGGTTTGGGGAGTGGAAGATGTAATCTAGGGTAAGATTTGGAAGAATTTGAATATGGAAGGAGACATGGTAGGGATACTAGTAATGGGGGCTCTGGGTGGGACATCTATTAGAAGGTGGTTCTAGAGACTTGAAGTTCTCAATGGCATGTTTGAAGCTAACAAGTTTTTTCCAGAGAAAGGAGCCCTGGAAGACTGGCTGGGAATGCTGAGGTCATCAGGCAACTATATAGAGCAGGAGAAATCCCAGAAGAAGGTAGGCCAGAGGCAAAGAGAAGTGCAGGTTCTGGGGAAGGTGTACAGTTAAGAATGGCAGCTCTCTTCCAGGGACGGACTCCAGAACCCTGCTCTCGTAGGCGAGGACTGAGCTTGCGACAGATGCGTCTCCACACGCCCTCAGCATCGCACACTTCATGGAAGTAGTGGCAGGTCTGGCCTAGGGCAACTACGTCTCTGACTGGGAGAAATGAGATGATATGTTCCACCTGAGGGGCAGGAGGGAGAAAGCAGGGGTCATTGGGGGCCCCTCAGTGGTCTGACTCCCAGTCCTTTATCCTTAATACCTCCCCCTCCTCAAGGACTCACCAGCTCTGGGGGGAACAACTGAACAGAAATAGGGTTCCCTCTCCCCTTCTTCTCTTCACCCCCAGGCTCTGGGCCACATGAAGGGCAGCTCCGCTTCACCTACCCAAGAAGAAAGGGGAGCACAGGGGTTCCATGAGGGTCATGCCTTTTATTTCCTTCTCTCAGCCTATCTCTCATTAACTACTATTTGGGGGGCTCATAGCTCTGTCTTCCAGCTCTGTAATGTCAAATCCTCCCATCTTTCTCTCTAGATCCATGGCTCACTCCTCCCTGTCCTTGTTCCTTATTCCAAGTTCTCCAAGTAACCCCTCCCCAGATCTCTTGCTGACCTCTTCTTGTCCTTCTCTTGACACTCCCCCCTCCCCGCCCCCCCCTTCCTCACAGTGAACTTTTGCAGCTTCTATCTCTGGCTTCTCCTCACCATCTTAACTGCCCTCTCCCTGCTCCTGTCCTCATGTCTCCAGACCCCTTGGCACTAGTCTTGGGCCCTGTTCCTGCTGCCTTTCCCACACCATGTCCCCTGTCTGGGCTTGGGGGACCTCTAGGGCCCCTCCGCCTCCTAGGCTCCTCCCCCATGGAGTCTGGGGCAAACAAACCTCTCTGTGACCTCACGGCCTAGCCACTGTGACCTGTTTTCCCCAACACTGGCAGGGATTTTCTGTCATAGCTCCTCAGTTCTAGCTCAGCTCTAGCAACCCAATGGCTCATGGGATGTGCATTTTACAGAAGAAATACAGTGTGAAGTCCTGGTAGGTGATGACTTTACTTTCATGGGGTAGTAGGAGCTTTCTTCCACTTGAGGCCCTTTTAGCATTCACTACTATAGAGAAATACTGGTGAATTCTTCCTATCTCTGCAGGCCAGGGCCTCCAGAGGATTTGAGGCTCCAGTATGACACGCCCCCTCAAAAAAAGTATAGACTCAGTTTGCCAGGTGAGGGGGAAGGTGACCCTGCTAATGACCATCTATCTCATAAAAGCATGAAAGTCAGTGCAATTCAGCACAGACTCTTAAAGTCTCATGAAAAATACACATCCAAAAGCAGACTGCTTTCCCGGGTCAGTGACATTACTGCATGTAATGAAGGGCCACCTATTATGGAGGAGGGAAGGGTTAGATTTACTCTGAAACCTTAGGCTATTTCCCAGAGCCTAAGACTTAGCCTTGGGGTGGGGAGTGATGGTTATGAGAAACAGGAATTGGGGTTGTGCACCAATAAATCCAAGTCGTAGCTGGCTCTTCCAGGGGCTCAAAGGCATCCAGTCCTGGTCAGCCAACCCTGAGCTGCTCAGTATGACAGACTTGGTTCACTGGGCGAACAGCCTGTCACCCACCCAATCAAGCTCCCATGCTCACGGTGACTTAGTGAACAGCTGGCCTGGGTTACCTAAGATGAAATTTTAATAATTCAATAATTTAGGAATGTCACAACCAATGGACACAAAACTCTGGGGAGGGAGGGTATTCATGGGAGGGAGGGCAATGTTAAAATATGTACACAGATAATAATTTAATTAAAAAATGTAAAAATAATAAAAATAATAAAAAAATAATTTAGGAATGTCAACATCTGGGAAGTGGTTTATGAGTGATTAGGCCACTATTAGCATACTAAGGTGGACGGGCTACTTAGGCCCTGAGGCACCTAAAAGGATGTCAGGTCTCTCAGCGGACAGAAGCCTTGCCAGCTTTCTGGATCCCCATTATTCACTCTGCTTCACCCCAGGCGGCAAAGAGGGTGAGAAAGGGAAAAGCCCACCGCAAAAGCTGGTGCAGTGGGAAGCCTGGGGTTCCGGTGCAAGCTGTCAGCACTTTGCTGTTTGCTCCTGCCACCTCATCCCCTTCCCTCCGCCTCAGTTTCCACATTTGTAAAATGGAAGACTTCTAGACGGTCCCAGTCTTGTCATCACAACTCCTGCCCTGGCGCGTTCTGCCGGCTGGGCTGGCAGGCCAGCGGCAGCTCTGGAGGCTTTCCCAGGCTCCTGAAACGAACCCTCCCTCCGTCCCTCCAGGACCTGAGCTGGGCATCTTCAGACGATCGCAGGGCCTCGGCCGCCCCAGCCGGAATGGCCTGAACGACCCGCTGCGCACTGGCCGCCTATCGCTCTCCGGGCTACCTCCCGGCCTCGGAGCTGGCCAGCTCCGAACACCTACAGCTCGCACGCTCTGCTCTATTCGTGGCCCTGCAATGCTCCCAAAGCTGCCCGCGCGCAGCGCTCACATTTTTTTTTTTTTTTTTTTTTTTTAACCTCAGTTCTAAAATTCTAGCTCACACGCCTCCTTAGAGAAGGGACCGCCTTCTCGCCCATGCTACTGGTAGATAGAGCCGTCTCTCAGAGGCGAGGTGGGACCAGGTTCCCTTCAGAGAATCTGATTGGCCTTCGTGACAGTCACTAGCCTGTATCTGTTTTACGATTGGTCTTCATTAGAAGAGGACTGGGGCTTTGCGGTCTCTCGGCCCCTATCCCTTTTAGTTGGAGCGCCGGCGTCCCCGCCTCCTGGTTGAAGCTGATTGGCTCTCTCTCCAGCCTAAGCAGTGTGATTGGATGCGGTCTCACGGGGTGAGCCCCGCTAAAGCGTCAGCCGTTGGCGAGAGTTCCATTCGAGTCCTCCTCCCTTCTCTCGCCTCACTCCGGCGCCGGAGTCTCCACCCCCCCGGCGGGTTCTGATTAGCCACTTCCGATGCTGGGGGCCGCGATTGGTCCACCGGATCTCTGGTCCCACTTCCTCCCCCTTGAAGTAACTACGGCGGCTCCGAGGAGGGGAGGGGGGGAAGGGACGGCCGGTCCCGTCAGTCAGGCCACGGTAGCCGCCCGGAGCGGATGGCGGCGGCGATCGCGGCCTCATTTGCCGCCGGTGGTGAGGAGGCGGCGGCCACGACCTCCGTCCCAGGGTCCCCGGGTCTGCCCGGGAGCCGCAGTGCAGAGCGGGCCCTCGAGGAGGCCGTGGCTACCGGGACCCTGAACCTGTCTAACCGGCGCTTGAAGCACTTCCCCCGGGGCGCGGCCCGCAGCTACGACCTGTCAGACATCACCCAGGCCGGTGAGTGCCCCGGGCCGAGCGCCCCCGGGACCCCCGTTTGCATCGCCCCGCCCCCTCGCTTGCTTCTCCCGGGGTCGCGGGGTCTGGCGCTGCGCTCGGCCGCCGGCGTGTCCGCCCCGCGGGTCTGCATAGGTCTGCGATCACCCCCTCCCGCCTTAAGAACTACCGGACAGTGAACGCGCTTCTCGTCTTCTTGGAAAGCCCGGCGTTCCTGGCCGAATGTTGTGGTCCCCTCCCCCCTCCGCTTCTCCTTATTTGCATATTGACGCACCTGTAGAATGGCCCCTCCTCTTACCTGGTTGGCTTATTTGCCTGTTTGTTTGTTTTTTCAACTTCAGTTCTGATCGTTCTACCAAGGAGCCCCCGTGAACCCTTCTAAATGACTCCTTTCTCTTCCTCCACATCGTCTGCAACTCTGTCCCCGTTCGGAGCAGACTTAGGACCTCCTTCCCATGGATTTGTCCCTAGCGACCCAGTGTTTCTGCTTACTTTGCTGGCAGACTCTCCCTCTAAGGTCCCAGCCCCTCTCCACTCTTCACCCCGCCGCCAGCCTGTGGGAAAGAACAAATCTTTTCATCTCCCCTCTCTGCTCCCCTATTCTTCCTCAGTCCTGACCCCCTTGTCTGAGACTCCTTCTCCTTCCTGCGTGTGTGAGGTCACTATGGAGCCCATGACCTCATAGGGACTTTAGAATTCCCATTTCTGCTTCTGCTTTCCTCCCCAGGGGAGAGAGACTTAGGCAGTTGCTAAAAGGAAGGAAATCTTATCTCCTTGCTAGGAGTGCTGGAAACCTAGAGACTGTCTGACTGTCCTTCCACTCCCCATCGGCAGGATCCCTCTAACCATGCTTCCTACAGCCTGGTGTCTGTTGATGGTGGGGTTTGGGGGGGACTCTACTGTGACAGGTGAGTCAGGCCTCAGCTGCTCTGGAGACGACCTTGGACTGGCAGCTGTGTGTGTGTGTGTGTGTGTGTGTGTGTGTGTGTGTGTGTGTGCAGGGTTTGGAACAAGGGAGGAGGACTGCATTCCCGAAGCCACACCCCAGCCTAGCCCAGGGTGGGACTTGGGACTGATGAGAGTGTCCTTCTGTTGACCCTCCCTTGGACTGCATTTCTCACCTAGCAGGTGCCTGCTCACCTGCAAACACTCAAGTGGGCACGGACATACTCTTTCCCACTGCCCTGGGGAGAGCCAGTTTAAACCTTTCCACTTTTCTTGGGTTGTGGGGTAAACTAACTTGCCCACTACGCAGAGAGTTCAGGGACTGGGTGAGCCCCAGGAGCCATCCTCTCTGTCTCCCCGAGTCTCCTAACCCCCAAGCTCCAGATTGACCTCAGCAGCTGTGCGACACTCAGTGTCTGTACTTTCCCCTCCCCCTTGCTTATTTTTTGACAAAGACCAAATGTTATTCTTTACTTCCTTAGGGCTCTGTCTCAGTGAGTGGACTCCTGGGGAAAACTACCAAGAACTCCCTGATCCTCCTGGCTCCCCCCCTCCCAGTCTCCTCCCCCGGCATTCTGGCTCAGGGTGCAGCCAGTTCTCTTGTGAGAGAGCTTATGTGGTGAAGCGGGGAAATCTCAGCTTTCTGAGAACCCCGCTCTGCCTGCTCTCCATGCAGGGATTCTCAGAGCTTTCAGGGCCCAGGTTCTAGGCCAGGCGGGGTCTATCTTGTTCAGAACTCTCTTTTCTGTCCCCTCTTCTCACACAGGGTGCCTGTAGCTTAGGGTGGAAAGGGGAAGTGACAGAAACACAGTATTGCCCATACCCTGCCCTCCACACCTCCTGGCCCTCCAACCCAGACTAAAAGCTTCACCGCTCGTGCTGGAATAAGTGTGAACTTCTGCTTTCCCAGCTCTTTCTGAAACAGTGTTTTCTGTGCATGTTACCTGTGGCGTAAGCCCCTGATATCCCTTGGACTTCATTCCTGGTGCCTGATAGCAGGATGACTCCTGAGATGGGAGGAGGGGCCACTTTCACAAAGGAGAAGTGCAGCTCATTCTCTCACAGACCACATCCTGTGCCTCTGTGCCCTCCCTCCTCCTGCTGGGCGCCCTTCCGCTCCTAGCTTTTGGCCCCGCTACCTGCCTACCCCATCATAAATTGTTCTCTCCCTTCATCCACACGTGTGTGCGCACACATTTGGTGGATGCAGAGAAAGCAGGCGGGTGGAGGGTGAGAGTGGGAGGACAGCATTTGGTCCTCCCACCCTGTCTGTAACTGTCTTTTCCTGTGACAGGTCTGTGTGCCCCGAGGTTGAGAGCGGAGAGGGAGAGAGAATGATTTCTGGGGCATTAGGCTGTCATCTGCTCAGGCAAACACAAGGCCCACCAGAGACAGAACCTGACAGATTCATTTCCTGTCACAAGACCCATTTCCTTGGGGGCTATATCCCAGATTCTCCTCCCCTCCGCTTTTGCTCACTTTTCCCTGGGGAAGACCATTTAAGAAGTTCACCCAAGTACTGCCGGTCAGGACTTCCCCCAGCAGCCTCTGGGCCCCTCCCAATACAGGCCAGCAGAGGAAACATAAACTCAGGCATAGAGGTTTAAGCAGTGAGTTCTCCATATTGATGGGACCCTGAAATGCCTGAGTCCTTGCATTGCACTGGCAGGCCACCACTTGAGTTAAAGCGGCATTAAAGGACTCAACCCTCCCTCCCATCTTCTCCACTAGTCGCTGTGTTCAAGACACAGGCAAAGGGGGTGATTGTTTGAAGTCTGGGCAATAAGAGAGGAAGTAGAAGAAGGTTGGTAGGGCTATAAGAGGGCGGGAATGGGTGAGCCCTGAAGAAAGTGTGTCTGGATGGGAGGGACCAGAGGACTCTAGCTCCCACCTCCAGCTTGGTTGATAGCCCTCCCTGGTCCTTGGGAGTCTGTGACTTCATAGATCCTGGACCTGGTTTTCTGTTCCCAGGAGCTGGTGAAAAACCGTTGTCCTGCCCTAACCGGTTTGGCTCAGTGAATAGAGCGTCTGTCTGCGGACTGAAGGGTCCCAGGTTCGATTCTGGTCAAGGGCATGTTTCTTGGTTGCAGGCACATCCCTAGTAGGGGACGTGCAGGAGGCAGCTGATGAATGTTTCTCTCTCATCGATGTTTCTAACTCTCCCTCTCCCTTCCTCCCTGTAAAAAATCAATAAAATATATAAAAAAGAAAAGAAAAAGAAAAACCGTTGTCTGTAGCTGGGAGCCTTAATTCCACAGCCAGGCTTTAATGTCCCTTGGTTTCCCCCGGACTGCACGCAGGTCGAGGCTGGGAGTTAGGACCCCGGATGAAGGATGGGCTTTCGCAGTGGTCTCTCCCAGAGATTGTTCATATTCTTACCTTGAGCCTCTCAGTTCATCACATTGTGGTTTTCTTTGGAGTACTAGCACTCTGCTGTGATCTTTGCCTTCCGTCTCTCCTGGCATCGAGGAGCAACAGGAAACCACAGGAGTTATAGAATCCAGCCACCATTCCAGTATAACCTTCATTTGTTTGTTTGAAGGCAGCATCCCTGGCTTGTCCCCACACCCCTAGTCTGAGTTTCTCCCGGCCAGTGACCCCAAGGCCTTTGCCATTCTGGCCATTCTTGGAATGTGCTCTAGTTTGCAGAAGGCTTTGTTCTTCCTCCAGGAAGCCCAGTTTATAGGCCTGATTCTTCAGGTCTGCTGGGAAGGTGGAGGGCTGGGCACCTGGCTCTGGAGAAGTTCAAGGTGGTCCTGTCCAGGCTGGGCCTCTCCACAGCTCTCCCCTGACCCCCGTTTCCCCTAGACCTGTCCCGGAACCGGTTCCCCGAGGTGCCAGAGGCAGCATGCCAGCTGGTGTCCCTGGAGGGCCTGAGCCTCTACCACAATTGCCTGAGATGCCTGAACCCAGCTTTGGGGAATCTCACAGCCCTCACCTACCTCAACCTCAGGTAAGGAGGCCGGGCCAGCGGGCGGTGCAGCTTGTCCTTCTCCGCCCAAGCACCAGTGGACAGTACCCTGGGGGACCCTCCGGGAGACTTTTAGAGGAGGCCACACGGGGGTGCTCTGCCCGGGGAGTGAACCCACTGCCTTCCTTCCTTCCACAGCCGAAACCAGCTGTCCTCGCTGCCGCCCTACATCTGCCAGCTGCCCCTGCGGGTTCTCATTGTCAGCAACAACAAACTGGGGGCCCTGCCCCCCGACATCAGCACCTTGGGAAGCCTTCGGCAGCTTGTGAGAATGGGGAGCAGGGGGAGGAGAGGGACTGGAGAGCCAGGCCCTGGGGACCTCTGGGGGGAGAAGTGAAGGAGAGGCAGGATGTGCCCTAGGGGTGAGGCCCGGACTAAAGGAGGTGGCCAGAGACAGGAGACACTCCTGGTCTTGTGGCTGCTTCCTAGTTCTCTCCTCATTCCAGGATGTGAGCAGCAATGAGCTGCAGTCCCTCCCCACCGAGCTGTGCAGCCTCTCTTCCTTGCGGGACCTCAACGTTCGGAGGAACCAGCTCAGCACCCTGCCTGAGGGTAAGGAAGATGAAGAATTGGAGGTGTGGGGAGGAGAGAGAGAGAGACAGACAAAAGTTAGAGAAAAGTTAGAGAAAGGGAATCTTCCACAGGAAAAGAATGCTTAGTTGACCAGGGTTTTGTATGGTATCAAACAAACTAAATTATTTTATTTGTTCTTGTCCAGCAACCCTCTGAAGCTGGCCAGACATGGGCTATTTGCTCTATTTTACAAATGTGGGGAAAGATACAGAAAGGGGAGGAGGTGAGTGTGTCGGTACCCCGTAGAAACTCAAGGTCAGAGGGGCCTTTAAGGTGATCCCGTGTCACCACTCACCTGCGTCAGGCGGTGCCCTGCACCTCCTCCCCAGGGAGCCTGAATCAGTGCGGCCACCGCTGGAGCCCAGCCAGCTCCATTTTAATGAGCTGATTGTGATGCACCCCAACATTTGATAGCTTCTGCTCCAAAGCAGCCACACCTTTTATTCAGCCCGCATTGTTTTATATGTTCCCTGTGCTTTAGGTGGGGATGAGGTAATTGTGAGTGATATTTGGAGCCATCTCTTAAAATGTGATGGCTTAATTAAATCTTAATTTAATGGGAGAGAAGCAGGAGGAAGTTCTAGAACAGGATAGAGAGCTGCAGGAGCTACACAGGGAGGCACTGGCTCGGCTGGGGAACTTGAAGGTTTTGCTCAGAGGTGCAGTAGGGGTTGACCGTTGAAGGAGTTCTCCACCCTCTACAGCCTCGGCAGAGGAAACCCCATATGTAACGCATGTGGGTGGGGGTAAACCTGGTCCAGCATGGATGCGGTTAGAAAGTGCTCGGCAGAAAGGACCTGTGCCAGGCTAGCCTTGGTTTTGAAGAACAAGAGACAGGCGTCAGGTGGTCATCCGTTTCCTCGGGGCTTCCCCTCACGCCTGTGCTGGCCCTCTTCTAAGTCAGCAGGGCTACACATAAGCTCTGTCTGGGCCATAAAAGAGACCCCAGCAAAATGTCCTGGGGACACAGAGGAAGGAGCAATGAATTCCAACGGAATGTTGGGAAGATTGCATGGAGCAGGTGATGAGCTGAACCTTGAAAGCCGTGTGGACAGAACAAAGGCATTCTCCTCGTTGAGCAAAACAGCATGTGGAAAGGCCCAGAAGTCAAGGGGCTGGAGGGCTATTTGATGGGGTGTGAGGATGGGCAGTGAGATGGGAACGTGGGCTGAGCCAGAACAGACAAAGGTACCGCTGCCTATGGGCGAGCACGGTCTCCCCAGGGGCACGGCTTGGCTAGTGGAGCGCAGGCGGGATTGCGGCCCCTCCTGCCTGGGTGCCTTTGTGTGGGGCACAGCTCACTCACCCTCAGCAACCCCAGCTGCAAGCCCAGCTGCAAGCCATGGGAAGTTTTTGAGCAACATGGTATCAGCGTTGGGTTGACTTGGGACTTCTGATGGTCACTTGAGAAAGAAGAGGTGATTGGAGTGGGGAGTGGGCAGGAAGGAGAAATGGAGGAAGCACCTGGGATGGGCATGAGCTGAAGTAATGGGAGAGGGAGGCATGAAGGTGGCCATATCTGAGCAGGAAGAGAAGCAGGGAGACTGTTCTTAGATAGTGCCCTCCGACAGCCAGGCCACAGCAGCGAGTAGAGGAAGTGAGCCCTTGGGCCTTCTCCTGACTTATCTTCATGCGCCCTCAGAGCTGGGGGACCTTCCTCTTGTCCGCCTGGATTTCTCCTGTAACCGCATCTCCCGAATCCCGGTCTCCTTCTGCCGCCTCAGGCACCTGCAGGTCATTCTGCTGGACAGCAACCCCCTGCAAAGCCCGCCTGCCCAGGTAAGAGGTGGCCTGGGGCGGACATTGGAGACAGGGTTGAGATTGCGTGGGAGTGTGGGTGGGTCCCTTTAGTAGCCAAGTAGGATCTCGGATGCCCCCTGCTTCTCCCTAACTCCTTTCGTGCTCATCTTCCCACTCAGATCTGCCTGAAGGGGAAACTTCACATCTTCAAATATTTGTCAACAGAGGCTGGGCGGCGTGGGGGCGCGGCACTGGGGGACCTGGCCCCTTCCCGCCCCCCGAGTTTCAGCCCCTGGTAAGTAAGGGTGTGGGAAGGCAGCCTGGATCCCCAACGCCCCTTGCTGGCACCAGTATCCCCATGGTTCCCAGAGGTAGGATGGGCCGGGGGTTGCTGCCCAGTATAGGACTGACCGGCTCTCTCTGGCTGGCCCCAGCCCAGCTGAGGACTTATTTCCGGGACGTCGGTACGATGGCGGGCTGGACTCAGGCTTCCACAGTGTGGACAGTGGCAGCAAGAGGTGGTCTGGAAATGAGGTGAGTGCCTCCCTTCCAAGGGACATTGGTGATCTCAGGGCCCTTTGCCTTTTACCTCTAAGTCTCAGAGTGACAGGTGGCGCTGGAGCTGTCTTCTTCCTTCCCTTGCCCATGCATCCTGGGGAAGGGCCGGCTTAGCAGCGGACCCTAAGGCCCTGAGCCCAGGAGTCCCCAGTTGTCTTCCATCTCTGCACCTCTGCATTTACAGTCAACTGATGACTTCTCGGAGTTGTCGTTCCGGATATCGGAGCTGGCCCGGGAGCCTCGGGGGCCCAGGGAGCGGAAGGAGGATGGCTGTGGTGAGTGTGGTGTCAGGGGCCCTGGGACCGAGGGGAATGGGCGAGCCTGAAGGCCCCCATCTACTTGCTGACGTGTCCTGCCTCTCCAGCTGATGGAGACCCTGAGCAGATTGACTTCATTGACAGCCACGTGCCAGGGGAGGATGAAGAGCGAGGGGCGGCCAAGGTGAGGGGCTGGCCTTGTCCGCCGTCCGTCTGCTGTGAGAGGAGAGCTGGAGGGAGGGCAGTGCAGGCTTGGAGGTCAGGGCTCCCTCATTCCTCCTGCTGTTCTTTCGTCAGGAGCAGCAGCCGCCGGAAGTAAGCCCTGTAGCAGGGGACAGGGAGAGGCCGCCAAGCAGCAGGTACCAGAGCCACCTGAGCTGGCACCTCCTTCCTTTGCTCAGTCTCCTTGCACCGCCTCTCTTCTCGGACCTACTGTCCCCCTCTCATCCGGCCTTTGCCCCTCAGGCGGGAGGAACCGTCTGGAGAGGAACGGCGCCGCCCGGACACTTTGCAGCTGTGGCAGGAGCGTGAGCGGAAGCAGCAGCAGCAGCAGCAGCAGCAGAGTGGAGTGTGGGGGGCCCTCAGGAAGGACAGGTGTGGGCACAGGAGCTGCTGTCAGCTGGTGGGCCTGGAAATGAGTGGAAATGAGCCCCTCAGGATTGGCAGCCCCCTGCTGACCCCACCTCTCTTCCTTCACTTTCTAGTTTTCAGAAGCTGGGGGTCAGGGCTCCTGGTGGAGGAGCTACAGCCTTGTCCACTCAGGCCACATACAAGTATGTGTCCCCCAAGACTGCCCCTCCCTGAGCCCTCTCCCTGCACATCTTCCCCTGGCCATCCCTTCTCACTCCCGTCTGTCTCCTCAGCGGCATGCCCAAGTCCAGTGCCACCCAGCTGGGAGCTTCAGGGGGACAGGGAGCTCCTGTCTCAGCCCCCGCCTCTCAGGAGCCCCTTCCTACCAGTGGACCAGGTGTGACGGGCGTTGGGGAGAGGATGGGGGCTTGTGTAGGTGAGGGGGAGCCTGAGAGAAGAGTGGGGCGCTGAGGGGATGTCTCCGCTGCCTCTGTTCCCAGTGACAGCACCTGCTCCTCGGCCACTTGGCTCCATCCAGAGACCAAATAGCTTCCTCTTCCGTTCTTCCTCTCAGAGCGGCTCAGGTGGGTCTCCCCTGCCCGGCGCTAACCCAGTGCTGAGGCAGCACTCACCCCCAGGCTGCACTCACCCCCTGGCCTGCGAGTTCTCCGGTCAATTGTCTCTTTGTGTTGAAAATCCCACAAACAGACAGGAGATGTGTGTGCCAGACACTAATCCAGTATGAAGTCTGCAGTGGTAGTGGAGACAGCCCCACCCCCTCCTTTTCCCAGGTCCCTCCTCACCAGACTCTGTCCTGAGACCTCGGCGACCCCCCCAGCTTCTGGACGAGAAGGAGCTGATGGCTCAGTTGCGCCAGGTAAGAGGCGGGTCTGCCCGAGTGGGGCCAGGGCTCAGCATGGCACCTCCTGGTTTCCTGGCCGCCCTCAATATCCTCTTTGTCCGCCCTGCTGCTTTGGCTGAGGACGGGAGATGCAGGCCGGAGTTCCCTGCTGACTCTGACGTCTCATCCCCCATCCTCCTCCCTTCCCTGCCTTTAGGTCCTTGAGTCGCGGCTGCAGCGGCCTCTGCCTGAGGACCTGGCAGAAGCCCTGGCCAACGGCGTCATCCTCTGTCAGCTGGCCAACCAGCTGAGGCCCCGCTCCGTGCCCTTCATTCATGTGCCCTCACCTGCTGTGGTGAGTTGGGGCCCAGGGTGGGAAGTAGGGAATGGGACAGGGGACTCCTATGGCCCTCCCTTAATCTCTTATCTTTTTTCCTTTCTCACACACCCCCAGCCAAAACTCAGTACCCTCAAGTCTCGGAAGAATGTGGAGAGTTTCTTAGAAGCTTGTCGAAAAATGGGGGTTCCTGAGGTATGGGGGGTTGATCCCAGGATCCTGGGGCTGGTCTATAGAGTGGTAGCATTCTGGGCTTAGGTGGACCCTTTGCATGATGGTAGGGTTCCATTTCCAGGGAGTATGTGCTCCCCAGAAAGAAATGCCTGTCCTGCATGCCTCCCTTCCCTGCATGCCTCTTCCCTGCACCCTGCATGTTGGCGTGGCTCCGGCCCTGGCATGTGAGGGCAGGGGGTGGGAAGAATTGTCTTGCTGCTGCTGATGACGTCTGCCCTTTGTCCTTGTCCATCTGCCCTACTCTCCCTTCCCAGGCTGACCTGTGCTCGCCCTCGGATCTCCTCCAGGGCACCGCCCAGGGGCTGTGGACCACCCTGGAGGCCGTGAAGCGGGTGGGGGGTAGGGCCCCCCAACCGCTCCGGCCCCCCTCTGGTCTGGGCGGCTTCATCCTCTTCTACGTGGTCCTCATGCTGCTGCTCTGTGTCGTCTACACTCGGCTCCTGGGTTCCTAGGACCTGAAGTCACCCCTCCCCCCACCACCCTGCCCCGTTTCTATTTATGACTCCTGTGCAACCCCCTGCCCACCGGTGGTGCCTTCAGCCCCTACCAAAGACACTAGTGAGCCCTCCTCCCCTCACAAACACTGACCTCAGAGGCCCCACTCTGGCACCCCCAGACCCTGGGCCCCCCGCCTCTGGCCCCTCCCATCTCAGTGCTGACGGTGCCTTCTCCCACCCAGCCCTGCGCTCTGCTCCCCCAGAGGGGTGGATCTTAACTCTCCTATTTTCACTCTCTCCCACCCCCTTCTCCCCACCCCCGATATAGGGGGCTAAATTATCTATATTTTGTAGAGAGAACTCTATATTTGTAGGAGATGCAAGGCCCAGTCTGGGTCCCCATCTCATGTATAAATTGTACAGACTGTGGCTGCCTGTGTGTGTGTGTGTTTGCGTCTGCTCCTACTGTGGCCAGGCCCAGTCCTGGCAGTACCCATCGGGCTCTCTGTGCCAGCCTGCCTACTCCAGCGTTTTCCTATGGAAATGACAGGTCGCTCCTCCCCTATGAGCCTTGGCCCCTGTGTCATCTCCCTTGTGTTATCTGCTAGCAGCTTCTTTGCATCTCATTTGTCCCCAAGTCATGTCCAGGGTGCCCTGACCTCGCCTACATTTTTAAGGGCCAGCCTGTCAGCTTCCTTTGACCAGGCTCCTTTAGGGTATCTCCCACCCTGCCCTCTGCCCAGGCCTGGGAAGCCCCGAGGAAGATATGCAGGGGGATTTAACCTGGGCCCCTCCCCCCCAGGAGTCCCTGTGCCAGCCCCACCACATCCTGGAAGAGGAGGGGGCCCCAGGAAGGGGCCTCCCCTACATCGCTGCTGTCGTCCATGCACTGCTGGAGCAGTCTTAGGGTTGAGGTAGGGGCACAGGGCCACGGCCGGCCTGGGATCCAGGAACAGAAGACAGCCAGGCCTGGGCTCTGCCCTAGCGAGGACTGGTGAGGGTGCCCTCGCTGGCCCTGTTCCTCAGGCACCCCGTTGTTGGGTTGGAAGCGGGCCTGCTCGGCAAGGAGCCTGGATTCCTCCGAGTGTGACTGAGGGTCTGGGATGGAAGATGGGGCATCGGATGTTGTGTCAAGTGCAATAAAGAAGCTGGAAGATCTCTTTAAGTTGCCGCTGGTCTCTGTGTCTGCGAAGGAAGGTGGTGGGAGCAATGCATTGTGGGAAAGGGTTCGCCTCCATTCCAGCTGGGTTCTCCGCGACCTTTGCTCGGCGCTACCCCCTGAAGGCAGGCCGGCCGCGCAGCCCCCGCCCCCGTCGTCCCCGGGACCAGCGGGAGCGCGCGCCACGTGGCCGGAAACGCACTGCGTGCTGGCGTCGCAGCGAGGCCCAGCGAGGTGGGTGAGGTGGCGAGGTGGGCGGGCAGCCTGGACTCACCGGACCGACCGGGTGGTGCCCGGCGCTGCGGGAGGCCGGGACCGAGGGGGGCCAGGGAGGGCCAGGCGGCCGGGTGGGGGGCCTGGGCCGCCAGGGGCAGGGCGCAGAGGTGCGGGCCTGCCTTCCCTCCCCCAGACGCGGCATGTTGCCCTGGCCCTTTCCACGGTGGGACGCCGGCGAGGAGCAGGCGCCGGAGGAACAGGGCCCCTCGCCGCTCGGTGACCCCCGCAAGGTGTGGAACTCTGGAGAGAGAGCCCTGGGGGGGCCGGGTACACCCCCGCAGCACAGGTGAGGGCGCGGCACGCCGGAGCCACTTGGAAAGCCCGCTGCGGAGTGGCGGGTCCCGCAGTGCGCAGACTCCCAGCGGGCCATACGAACAATGGCACCTTTGACCTTGCCATGGAGGTTTTGGGACTTGGACGGGGAAGGTGGGGGCGCTGTGACTGCACCATCTCAGTACCTTCCCACCTCCCAGCCCTCAGTTCCCGCCCCGAAGGCCTTCCTGGATCCGCAGAGAGCAGCTGCCGGCCGTGCCCCGCTCAGGCCCCGTAGCGGAGCAGTACCCAGGAACCCCAGGTAGGGACTGGGCCTTGCCACCTCCACGCCTTAATACCCTTTTACCCACCCCTGAGCCCGTTTTAATCTCAAATTACCCCCCCGCCCCAGTTCCCTTTTCTCCCCAGATGGCCTGGGGGATGGCCCCTTCAAGAATGACCCCGCTGGCACCATGGGACCCCAACTACGAGGCTAACGCTGGTTCTCAGCTGGTGTGGGTGAGTAGGGGTGCCTATGGCTCTGGTGTCGGGGTGGGGCAAGCATGCTCCAGTGATCTTTCCTGACCCTCTACAGGGACCCAGCTGTGCTTCCGGCGCCTCTTTCTCAAGCCGGACTTTGTGTCATCCCTCCTTCTGGCCGCTGTATGAGGCAGCCTCGGGCAGGGACCACGGACGCCTGACCTCTGCAGCAGTACATCAGAACGGGGAGCAGGCGCCCAGGGATGCAGGTAACTTGCCTTGGTCCCCGCAGACTCAGGACTCAGGCTCCGTGAGCTTCTTAGGGAACCAGTGCAGAGGTCCATGGGATGGGAAACCCAGCCTGCCACCCTAACAGCCTTTCTCCCTAGGATTCCCGGTGATGTGCCGCGAAGATGTCTTTCTTTCAGACCCTCTGCTGCCCCCTGGGCAGCGAGTTCCCCTGCACCTGTCTGAAGCCCCTCAGCAGGTAAGCCCTCTTCCCGCCCTGGCCTTATCTCAGCCTTCCTGCAGGGCTTGGGAGGAGTCACTTCCCTCTCTTCTCTCCTCAGGTGATGGGCTCTCTGAAGCTGCGGCTCCCACCCCCGATCATGTCCCCCCAGGTCCACCCCTCCCGGTCCCCTGGCTGCTGCACCACCTGGCTCAGTGGGCCTGAGCTGATCGCCCTCACTGGCCTCCTGCAGATGAGCCAGGGGGAGCCACGACCTAGCTCCTCCTCAGGCTCCTCGGCAGCTCCCACCCCCCCTTCTGGCCCCCTAGACCCTGTCTCTGATCACGCAGGCCCCAGTGGTTCTCACTGCACCGACCCACCTCTCCCACAGACCCCAGACACCAATTGTCCATAGCACCTCGGGGGGTATCACGGGCCCCGTACTCTCTCAGGCAGTTCTGTTGTCAATAAATACGTTCGTTTGCAAACAGGCTCCTTGTGGTAAGTAGCAGAATGGGGCATTCAGGCAGGGATAGGGGTCTCTTCCTCCATGGCAGCTTTGGCTGCCCTCCCCTAAAATTCTTGTTACTCATCGGCCCCCTACAGTAGGATGAGGGAATACATGGGCCTAAGACCTTTTCGGGCTGACCAAGCAAGGCACCTCTAATGAGGGGCCCAGTCAGTTCTGCAGACAGAGTAAATAAGAAACGAGGATTTCATGAGCTCTGCCGTGCATGGGCAAGGGAGGATTGTGTACGCACGAGGCTGACATTAGAAGAGGCAATCTAGGGAGTAAGGGGGTGGCACATCAATTTGGGGGGACACCAAAGGTAAGATGCTTTCATCCTTCTTGCACTGAGGTCCCAGAAGTTCAGCCTTGGAGCTGAGGGTTAGTTCTGTGGCTTGTTGGAGACACAGGCAGGCACTGCAGGTGTGTGTGTGTGTGGTGGTGGTGGGGGGGGGGGTTGGGGGGGATGGTCCTGTGGGAGGCATCAGAGGAAGGGTGGCAGCTTGGTTCCCCTGAGACTCTGGACTGATGCCGTATAACTTTGCAGGGAAACAGAGGATCACAGCTTTGGCTGAGAAAAGCCCAGAAATTTGTAGGATTTTTTGGAGGAGGGATGGTGTTCTAGAATTTTCTCTCTCAGAAGAATCTAACTTCTTGGGGAACTTCCTCCCCTGGAAGTGGCGGAGTGGGCAGCCGTCCCGAAGGGGCAGCTCAGTGCCTCTGTAGGTCACCCTACGGGGTGCCTGTGCCTTAGAACCCCTCAGTTGTGGGAACACATGGGAATGCATTCTAACTTTGCCATTTTCTCTCCCTCATCTCACTTTCCATCTGTCTGATGGACCTGGCAGACTCTCACCCTTGCCTCCAGAATTGGTTCTGGGACTTGATTTGGGGTAGTTGTGGGGGCATTGCCTCATGCTTCCAGGGGGAGCAGGTGCAGGTCAATTAGTTGAGGTGGCTGGAGGGGGTGGGAGGGGTCCAGTATAGCACTGTCCATTTCTAAGTAATCTGGGGCCATGTACTCAGTGCACACAGACTCCTGAGCTAGTTGGACTGGGCTGATACCCTGCTGCTCTCCGGCTCTCCCCAATGCTGGGATGGGGGCCTTGGAGCCTGTGCCCGGGCTCCCTGGCCTGGCTTGTAGGAAAAGGGGAGGGAGCTTGAGGAAGAGGACTCTGGTGGAAAACAGCTCATGGGCACTTACTCAGTGCCCTCCCACCCCTAGAACAACTGGTTGGGAGCAGCGTTGGCAGCAGAAGGAAGGTGACGGGGGGGGGGGGGGGGGTGCTATCATAAAGTAGCCCACCCACCCCTCATAGGCTCCCATTGACTCAGTCACTCCCGGCTCCCACGGGTATGTGGTCCCCTCCCCTCTCTAAGCCCTCCGGGGATGGGGTATGAGGCTGATGCCACGAGGCTAGGGGACAGCATCTGGAGGGGCTCATCAGAGGATCCCTTGGCAGTGGCTCAGTCCTACCACTGGCACCAGCGTCCCTAAGTCGCTTCATGCCAGGAGTTGCATGAATGCTTCGGGCACCATGACATCTATTGTTTGTAGCCACAGCGCCCACTTGTGCACCTGAGTGGCTGAGTTTCAGGAAGAAGGAGTCTGCACGGCCACACAGCACACACGGAGCAGGGACCCCAGGTAACGATACAGAGTGTCCTGGGGCTTCTGCAGCAGGCTCAGTTCCCCCAAACCCAGGCACAGGCCTCATGTCCACCTCAGCCCCTTGGGCCAGTGTCACAGGCCAGACATCCTGAATCGGAGTGAGGATTCAGGTCCCGGGATCCTCATGGCAATTGGAACCTTGAAGGACAGTTGGATGATCACAGTATGGGGAGAGGAAGTGGGACGGGGATAGTGTGTTGGAGTCACTGTCCTCTGAGAACAGATAAGTGTAAACGCTTAATGTTTAAGCTTGATTTCACTGACCTAGAGCAGGGAGAGGCCATGGATAGAGCAAATCCACTCTGGGACCCTGGCCCCATATTCTCTCCGCCCACCCAGAACCTGGGCCTCACTGCGGTGGCTGCATGCCCTATCACAGTTTCCCAAAGTGTGGTACGCGTACCCCCAGGGGTATGGGAAGAGTTTGGTGGGGGTGCGCGTTGCACCGGAGTTTGGTGGGGATATGCACTGCACCGTGCTTAGCTGCGCCTAATTCTACGTTCTCATGAGGACGAGGGGTACTCGGCGTTACGGAAATTATAGAAGGGGTACACATGTCAAAAGTTTGGGAAACACTGCGCTATCACACTTGCTGCTCCCCCCGCTGGTCCCCGCCACGCCCGGGCTGCGGTCACACGTGTGGAGGATGACCAGGCGGCCCGGTGCGCGCCCTCGCCTTGGCTGCAGGTGCAGCACCCGCCAGACTCTGGCTGAGCTTGGGCGGTGCTCCACCAGCGAAACCCGCTCCGGTAACATTCGAGGCAGGAGCAACAGCGGTGCTGGGACTTCTGCTTCTGCCAGTGGCTGCGAAGCCTCATGGGGACCGCCTGCGAGATCCATTCCGGCCACAGGCAGTGAAGTGGCCGGCAGAGGGGCCGAGACGACCGAGGAAAGGCCGGAAGTGGGTAGAGGTGGCTGCTACCCGTCCTGATGCCCCAGCGTCTCTCTCCAGCCCCGACGTGAAGCTTATGGCAGGGGTTCTGCAGAGGCCCCTCGCTGCCTGTAGCGTGTACCCCAGTGACTGCCCAATGACTCAGACACCCTGGTCTCCGAAGATGGATCCTGGCAGGCTCCCCTCGCCTCCTCTCCTCCAACAGCTCATAACTCGCCACCCTCGCACGCCCGGGGAGCTGGACGCCAGCCCAGTGGTTTGAGTGGGGAGTCTCAATCCCGCCTGCTCGGACTGGGCTCTGCAGGGGAGAGTGGGGGGGGGGGGGCATCTCCATTGGTTAGAGCTGCCGGTGAGAAAGTGGCCAGCTGAGGCGCATGTGAATGCAGCATGTAACTGTCAGCAGTGCCTGTGCTGCTGTGGAATCCGCAGACCTGGATCAGCAGACCTTACAGCAGCAGCCTCTTCCGAGTCTAGCAATCCAATATCCTTCCCACTCAGGACGCTTGTACTCTTCCTTCCCAAGTAACTCTAGGAACCAGACCGCCTAGCACTGGGCTGTGCTGACTTCCCAGGAGCTGAAGGTTCTCTGTGGACTTGGGGTGATGGGAGGTGTCTTGGGATAAGTAAACATGGACTTCCCATGGATGGCCCGTACCCACCAGAATCCAGGTCAAGAGACCGTGGAAGAAGGTTCTATGGAGGGAAAGGCCGTCTGCAGGGGCATTTCTGTCATGCTGCCCCATTATCGCAGCCCCCCAAAATGCCCACCACGGGCCGGCTGAAATCTCTGATCACAGTAGACTCTTTGGTGGGGGTATCTTTTGCCCTTTGTTCCCTGAGAGGTTTGAGATGGGGTTGGAATTCAGACATTTAATTTTTTAATTGATTTTAGAGAGAGGAAGGGAGAAAAAACATCGATTTGTTGTTCCACTTACTCATGCATTCAGTGGTTGATTCTTATATGTACCCTGATTGGGGATCAAATCTGCAACCTTGGAGTATCAGAGGATGCTCTAACCAGCCAGGACTGGAATTCAAACATTTTGACAACTCACTTCTGATCTCCCATGGACCAACTAACTTGTGGGAAGGTGACACTGCTCAGTGCACACTCTACAAGACAAACCAGCAGTTGACACCAATGGGGGCCTTAGAAGACCTCATGATATCCCTGTGATAGAAAGTAAGATACATAAAGCAGGGAACTGAGGAGAGGGGAGGGGAGGAGGGCAAGTGTAGCCTCCATTAAAGATGGTGTTTGGGGAGGGGCACAGTCAGGAAAAGACGTAACAGAGTACTGAAGCAAGGGAACCTGATTCTTTTTCTGACCAGTCCAGGGCCAGGACAGCCTGAGCAGCGAGTAGAGCTTTTCCATTTCCCAGGCCGGGAAAGCAGGGGCTGGAGAACTGGAGGAGCCCAAGGTGCAGTACGCACGGAAGCCAGCTAGTACCCATAAACACCTCTTAAGGGTGATACACCCATCAATATGCAGGAGGTGCTGAGAGCTCAGGGTGTGCACTGGGGACAGTGGTAGTTGCCACTCTTGGTCAGTGTTGGCCAGGGAGAGGCAGGTATGTGGTCTGTAAGTCGCCACCAAAACAGTATGTTCAAGGCCACAGTCCCTAGTGGGGCCCTCATCTATGTGCCATATGCCAGTGTGCGAAGTGGCAGGGACAAAAAAGCCACCAGCAGGCCCCTCCCTTTCTGTCTGGGTGCTGCTTTTAAGAGCAGGGCAGTGCCTGCTGTGCCTCTGGCCTGGAGCCTTTTCCCACAGGTTTGATTTGAAACTACTCCTTTCCACTCCCCATCAGCCAAGCCACCTGGCAACACCCCGTCCTGTGAAATCACAGCTGCTGTCAGAGAGCAGCTCCTTAAATGGTGGTGAAGATAAAGCAGGAAGCAGCAGGGATCTCAGTGCCTGGGTTCTGGGTAAGCAGCAGAGGTAGATGGGTTGGTAATCGATGCCAGGTGACTTAGCCTGCTGGGTACAAAAAGAGCCTGGAGTCAAATTGGCCTAATCAGTTGCCCTAGCAACACTGCCCTTGTCCTTACCGGGACAAGATTTATTCTAGCCTGTTGCCCTGGTAACTTGATGGCTCCCCGGGGACAGGAAATGGCAGAACCTCAGCTCTGCTGGGTGAGAACACTTCTCCAACCACAGGGGTCCACCTGTGCACCCCTCTGCAGGTGCAGGACAGCCATGGGTGGTGGGATGGGATTTCCACATTCTAGTCCTTGTGGAAATACCGTAACCGGGAGAGGAATCCAGAGGCAGTGGCTGCGGAACTAAGGCCAGGCTGTTCCATGTGCCCCTCCCGCCTCCATTCAGTTTCCTGCTCCACTGTGGAGAGTGATGCCGGGATAGCGCCATACATTTAGCCCCTCCGTCAGCCCTCTCCCACCATGGCTCCAAGGTGGACAGAACGGAGCTCTTTAGAGGTCCTGACCTGCACCTGCTTCCTCACCCACAGATGACCTGCTGAAGGACAGAACCAAACCAGAGGGTGGGCTGCAGAGCATGGTCATAGCAATGGCCAGGGACTTGGCCAGAAACCTGGTGGGAGCCCTACGGTGTATGTGCAGTGGGGCTCAGATTTACAACTACCAGGCAGGGCCATGCAGGGCTGCCCCGGGGGTTAGGGCAGGACGAACACAGCTCAGTCATTCAGACGTTTTCTGTCGGGCGAGGGACTTTTCCATTCTTTGCCACCTGGAGAGAGGAAGCCAAGCTGCCAAGAGCAGCTGTAGTCCTAGTCTTGGCATGTGCCTGGGGAACTCGACTTCTCTGCCCTGGGGTCTGAGCTGACCCAGGGTAACTTCTGACTGGCCAGAAGGAAGCTGGCGGGGAGCTGGCTGGAGTCCCTGTGGCATAGGGTGACTGGGAGGCGGGGAAAGGAACTGCAGGGAGGTGCTGGGCCCAGGAGCCAAGCAGTAAGGAGGTCCCTGGGAAACAGCAGGAGTGAGACTAAAGCATGCAGTCAGAATCACTGCAGCTCCTGGTTCTTTAAATCTCACCTCTAAACCTATTTTTTGCTTAGGAAAGGAGGGGTGGGTGGAGAGAGAGAAAGCTGGGGGGAAATAAGAAAGGCTTCTTCCCCTACTACACAACAACAGATAGCAGCTTTCCTGCTGCTCTTCCCTGGCTCCAAGCAAAGAGACAGGAGGAAGGGCAGAGAGATAGCCAAGGGTGACAGAAAAATACTAAGAGGAAACAGAACACGATAAATCCGGGGGAAAGAACAGTGGTCGGCCCTGGGAGACCCCCCAGAGGGAGGAGGGGGGCTGGGTTAGGAAAACAGGCACAGGGAAGGATGGGTGGGAAGGTGGGAAGCCATCCTGGCTGGGCCAATGGCAGCAGCTGGAGGTATTTTCAGGAAATTCCTTGAATAAAGCGATAACCCAATACCTGTTTCTTCTTGCTGTTACACTGTTAAAGGTGACTGGGCAGAAACACCCAGAGAAATCCCAAGAACGAAAGGGCCAAGAGTCCCCGGGCAACTTGGAAAAGGGAGGAACCTCTTCAGACAGAAGGCCGAGTGCTGGGCCTTGCCTCAGTCAGGTGAGGTGTTTAACCCGAGCTATCCGTCTGTCACCACACAGACAGACACCAAGGCTGTTGCCACATCCTCAGGTGGAAACCGTCCGGGGAGCGGCTGAGAATGCACCCGGGAGTGGCTGACCGCCACCCATCTCCTGTCACTGCAGAGGCGCCCTGCTCCGGGTGCTCCCTCCCGTCGCTAACACCGACTCCAGTTCAGACAGGAGCTGGCTCTGTGGGCGAGGAGTCCCGTCCTGGGCCAGCTGTCCTTGACAGGCCAACAGCAGGCAGCATCACAGGCAATGTTAGCAGCAACCCGGGCAGTCACGTTGACTGATGTGAGGGCACTCAGCTGGCCCCAAACAAGACTGAGTGCCATTTTCTTTTTCTTTCAAATGCAGTTCTTTTCCAACATTGCCTATTAACAGCTTTGGTGCAGAGATTGGGGGGCTAGGGAGGTACATGGAAAAAAGAAAGGAAAAAAGTAGCCAATTGCACAAAGCCTTTCCCTGGAAAAGCCCGGGCTCTGGGGTGCTCAGAACGTGGGCTCTGGGGTGCCCTCCCCTGCCCTCTGGAGCTCTGGCTTTGCTGGTTGAGGCACAGATGGGGACTCATCCCATTCCCCATGTGAAAGAGCTGTCTGGGAGAGGGAGAATGGCTGCTTGTGTGTATATATCTCTCTCTGTGTGCATATATATATATAATAGGCTATATTAGAAAATTCTCTCTATATAAATATAAAACACTGGTATCCAAACATGACTCCACAACTAACTAAAGTGCTTGACAGGAGTGGGACATGTCTAAGTATGTAGGTAAAACTAGTCATTCTGAGTGTCCAGGGTGAGGGAGAGCGCTAGGGAAGCAAAAACCATGGAGAAAAGGGTGTGCTGGCCCAAGCCAGGGCACCAAGCGCCTTCTCAGCCTGTCTGATCACTGTCCCACATCAAGACCTCACCTCAGCCCCACCCTGACTGTGCTCTTCCCGCTGTGCTTCTGTCCACGAGAGCAGTGCTGGAGAGCTGGGCATGGCGAAGAGTTCCCCAGGGCAACCTGGTCAGCCTCTGCCCACAGCTTCCTCTGCCCACGGGGTTGGGAGGGAACTAAGGGAGCATTGTGTATGCGGAGGGCAGGAGAGGAGGGGGATTACTGTCATTGCAATTAATAATTTGAAAAATAAAACACTATTGCTCCTCTAAGCTGGGCCCTGCCTTCTCTCCTAGGCCTCCTGCCTCGGTGGGGGCTGGAAGGAAGAAGGGAGGAAGCTGCCCTTTTATATGCAAGCTCCAAGCAAAGCATTAGCACCTCCAGCTCCAAGAGGGCCACCCACCCCGCACAGCAAGGCCCACCCGGGTCTCAGACCACTGAAATGCCCCAGGCCAGTGGTCACCAGAGCTGCAGGGAGCAGAAGGGCCCAGAGAGCAGGGAAGAGCCCCGCCCCCCAGGACACAGTGCTACAAGAAAGGGTTGGTGGTGGGAGGTTTGGAGGCAAATGGGCTTGATGAGGATCCAGTCTGGAAAGAAACAAGAACAACAAACTGTTAGGTTAAAGAAGAAAAGCTGGAGGCCGCAGGAGAAACGCAGTTCAGGATTCCTTTCTCCCTTAACATTACTGTGCTGGGGAAAGTGGGAACTCGAAGGAGCTAAGAGCCAAGTGGAGGGGGTGGGTGTTGGGGAGATGACAGGGCAGAGAAGAACTGAGGCTCACCTCAGAGGAGAACTGACCCCGCTCGGCCCTGGCTGGGACAAGGCGAACTCTATGAGGAAGGGGTCTAAGTTCCACCCCACATTACCCTCTTCTAGGACTCTGTCCCCAAGCCCGAGTGAGAGGCCATGCCCCACACCTTGGTGGCCTGGGGCACTCACCATGAAGGGATTGGTGGAGATGCCCACTGGCTGGCTGAGTGGCCTCTGTTCCAGCTTGGCTGGTCCCAAGTCACTGAAGGAAGATCCTGGGAAAGAAAGAGCAGACACTCAGCAGACATGAGCCCTGCCCCTCAGGCTGATGCTGACCTGCTCTGTCCCCCTCCCTGCAGGGCAGGCACAGCTACCTCCCAGGTTCACAGGGAGAGGGGCCTTCCTAAAGACGGGAATAAAGGTCTGGAGCAGGCCTGGTGCTTCCCTGATTCCTCCCCTACAGTCCCAAATGGAATTAGCTTGCACAGCGGCTCCCTACTATTCCTGTGGGTGTGTGTAACACACGTGTAAACGTGTGCTCACACAGTCACTGGGGGTAGGGAATGGGGGGAGAGGAAGGAGAGTGAGGTCTGCATCCTTTACCATTCTGCTGCTGAGTCATCGAGGTCTGCAGGGAGAACATGGGTGGTGGGAAGGTGCTGGCAAAGGGCCCGGGGGGTGGCACTGCCTGGGAGAAGCCAGGTCCAGCGCTGCTCATCCCAAAGCCAGGTCCTGTGGAGGGAGGGGCAGGAGGCTCAGGCGGAGTTCTGGAACACAGGCTGGAGAAAGTTCTTCCTAAAGCCTTCCAGGATGGGAAGATAGAATGGAGCTTTTTCCTAACCAGAGGTACCCAGGTGAAGTACCCTGAATGAGCCAGAGAGCTCTTCAGCTTCCATGCAACACACCAAACCTGCCTGCTTCCCGCCCACGTGAACACTACACAGACCTGGGGGCAGCTTTGGGCTACCCATTAAACTGCATAAATAAGAAGCTAATGACGAGCCCTCTCTGTGCCTCAGTTACCGCATTTCTGAAAGGGAGCAGAACCTACCCCCGGGGCCACGGTGAAATGAAACAACATGTAAAGCACTCGGCATGGGCCTGCCACGGGCCACACCCCGGGAAGCTGTCATTCTTCTCTCTTCGTGCCTCAAGGTTTTTGAGAACAAAAAGGATGGTAGTGCATGAAGACAGAGAGCAGAGGTTCAGGAGAGGCAGGGTGAGAGGAGACCATTCCACTCTGGCTGATGAGGGCAGGGAACAGGGTCATGATTTCAGATGGCTCACCTTCGGGTTAGAGAAAGGAATCATTGCCACCATCAGTCCACACGAAAACAACCTTAGATCTGAGGCAGGTAAGCAGCAGTCTACTTCTCTAAGTCTGAAATTTCTGACTCGGTAACTTGGGTGCTTCTACTCTTTGCCCACTAGAATGGGCCTGGCCTGGGCTGGGGAAGAAGGGTGGCCAGGGGGGCTAGTTTGGGAAGAACACAACTGCCGGCTGAGGCTGCCTGCTGCTCCTCCTGTCACTGTGCGGAGAGGGGAGAGAGGCACAGAGAAGTTGATGCTGAGAGGGACAGGGACAGGGATGGTCTGGAAGACTCACCTGTGGCCAAACCATTGGGCTGGAATGGGTTTGTGGAAGGCAGCGGAGGGTGCGCAGCAGGTGCTGTGAAAGGGTTGGTGAAGGCTGCTCCAGGTGGAACGGGGTAGAGATGAGGAAAAAAAGATGGTTATTTTCCCCCATTTGCTTAATATTGTGATAACTGAGCATTCTTCTACCTCTTCTCTCCATTCCACCCACCCCTGCCCACAGTTCTCAATCCCTCTAGGACTTGGATTCCCTCCCTGGGCTTCACAGGCAGGACTCACCTCCAAAGGCAAGCCCAGCGCCGCCACCTCCGCCAGTTGGGGCCGACTGGAGTGTGGGGACCTGGCTGGTCATCCCAAAGATGCTGCAATGTGGGGAGAGAGGTCGGCATGCACAGCTCCCAGGACCCAGGAGATAAGCTGGGCAGGGGACTAGGCGATGGCAAGCCCCGTACTGCCAGGCAGGAGCTGAGTGGGCCGGGAAGAGCAAGGCCAGGGTTTCTCGACCCGCTCTCCCGCCCTAAGGCAAACCCATGCCTGTGCCTACCTGCTAGGGAGGCCTCCAGCTGATGCCCCAGGTCCCAGGAGGCCGCTCATATCTGGGAGGCTGTTGGGCTGACTGGCAGGTGCAAGAGGGGAGGCACCAAATGGAGTCACCTGGCTGCTCCCTGGGAAGGCATAGGAAGTAAAACAGGGAGTGTTAGGCTGGAGGCAGGACGGAAAGGGCAGGAGAAGAGAAGATGGGTTCAGTGGAGTGGAGTGATCACACGGGAGGCACCGCCTGGGTTCTCTGAGCCAGCCCAGGCTTCCCACGATCACCCAGGGCAGGAGGGCGTGCTCCCACTGAGAATTCCAAGCCATGTGATCCTCGGCTGTCAATCTTCCTAGTGCTCCGAGCGCCACCGGGGAAGGAAAGCAGCTTTCTCCCAGAGCAGGAGGGATGGTGACCTGACTTACACTTTCCATTTTCCCCTCAAGAGACTGTAATTTACTCAAAGCAGCATTTCCCCTGACGGATAAACCATATGAAGGGCGGATAGAGAGGCTGGGGGAAGAGCTGCTGAAGGGCGAAAGGTCCAAGGACACTTGGGAGAATCTTATGAGACAGCACTGGAGGTGATGAGCATAAATCCCCAGCCATCAGCACTCCCATTGGGGCCACCTCTTTTTCGGGGAAGCCATCCTGGTGCTAGGAGCTTAGATTAGGGCTTAGGGACACTGCTCACTGGGCAGAGCCGACTGGTGGTTCTCCTGCCCTCCCCTGGGGTTCACATCTAAAAAGAGGAAGCAGAGGACAAGCCCCACGTGGGAGTTTTACAAAACAGCCTGCAGAGCAGGAGTCCTGGAAATCCCGAGGACTCTGGTCTCACAGGAAGAGCCTAAGGCGCCGTCATTTTCCAAAGCCTCTTTATCTATTTGTCTACATATCCTCTGCCAACCACTCTGAGCTGTTGTGAGGGTATAACAAAGCTACAAAATGAAATAAGTTTTCTTTTAGGAGTGCTAAAGACTCATTACTGAAGAGAAAACACACTGAGCATAGTGTCTGCAACACGATGGCGCTCAAGAATGAATAGCTCTGGCAGAGCAGCTCAGTTGGTTAGAGCACAGTCCCTGAACACCAAGGGTTCGATCCCCTAAGGCAAACCCATGTGAGGGCACTATACAGGAATCAATGAATGAATGTGCAGGTGGGTGAAGCAATAACTGGCTGTCTCTCTCTCTCAAGAAGAAGAAGAAGAAAAAAAAAGACTATTTGGATAGGTAAAGTGAGAAAAACTGGATTCTACTTGTGGCTCTATCACCTGCTACCACAGTAATTATAGCAAACCATTTCATTCTCCATTTTTCTTCTCACCCTCTCACAGGGTAGCTGTAAAGACCCTCTAAGTGTTTTGAAATCTAAAATATAACACAAATGTGAGGTATTATCATAGCATGATTTAAGAAATGATCTGTAGGGTCAGAGAAGCAAAGACAGAGTCTAAAAGGAAACACGATGGCTGGCTCAGAACATGAATACAAGTGAAGACGACCCTCCCTAGACCCTCAGCTCCAGCCTTTCTATGTGCTCAGCCTCTGCCTGGAACAAGAGGCCCTAACTGTGACCTTGGCCTGCTAACTCCTTCTCACCCTGTGGGCTTAACAAAACCATGCCTTTAGCCTTTCCTGACGCACTAATGTGAATTCGATCCTGGTTTTCCTCTCAGAGCACCTTGTTCTTTTCCTTCGGAGCACTTGACATATTTGTAGTAATAAATAAAAGTACTGCTAGATCAATTCCACTGCCAGGAATTTTCTTACAGATGTAACTTACACGCGCAAGCATGATGTACAGGGTGAACTGCAGCACTGTTTAACTGCAAAAGACTGAATCATCCTAAATATTCATCAACAGGGGACTGATTAAATAAATTATAATATATACATATGTCGGATTGTTAAAAAAGTGAGGAAGCTGTTAATGTATTGATAAGTTTTAAAAAATCAAGGTGCACAACAGTATATATATATATATATATATATATATATATATATATATATATAGTATTATGCCATAAAATCTGTAAAAGAAAAAAAAAAAGAGAGACAGAGAGGTAGGACAGTAAAAATCGAGTAAATGAAGGCATCGGCTTCTCCTCCCAGAGGTATGGCTGTGGAGAGGAGCTGTGACAAGAGACTAGCTTGGGTAAGGCTGTGGAAGCATTCTGTAGAATGGCAAACCTTAAGCATATTGTGGGGAAAAGGGAATATGCCAGCAGAGGGAGATGAAGTAGAAGTGTTATTCGGCTAAAGCTGATGTGACAAAGCCCTGCAGAAAGTGGGAAACGCTGAGAGGGATCCTTCACAATGGAAGACACTTTTCCTCTCAGAGACAAGAGGAAAAAAGAAGGGAAAGGAAAAGATAAAGGACACAAGGAAGGAAACGGCAAAGCCAAGCTGGTTCTCACATCTGTGTTGCTCCCTGGCTCCTTCAAACCTCATCCTGTTTTCTTGTCAATCAAGTTTTATTTTTTTTCTGAATGCCCAGAACTGTAATTCGAATCTCCATGCTTTTTCTTTTCTAAAGGTTTAGCTGTATTCCTCCAAAACCTTGTTTAAGGGTATCTTCACTGTACTAGGCACTGAGCATAACTGATGGTGACCAGGCTCTAACATGGAGAAGCTGAGAACCAGCAGGTAAGACAGGTGCCCAGAGCCTGCCTACTGCAAGGTTCCAAAGATGGGCTGCTTCTAGGGTGCCAGCGCTTAAAAGACAGTGCTCTCCTGGCCACTCTTCTCCAACCCCTGGACTTCCTACAGGAACAAGTGCTAGGCTAGCATGCCCCTGCACATTCTTGGTCTTCAATCCTCTCCACTCCACAGGCCATGAGGAAGGCTGGAAGACCAGCAGGGTGCTGTTGGAGCTCTGGTTTTCCAACCCCAGGCCCTTCCCTTGCCTGATTGACTCAGGAATTTCTGAGCGAACACAGCTCCCTTAGACCAGACTTTTTAGTCCTGCTCTGGGCCCTCATGTCAGGGAAGTCCCCTCAGTGAGGACCAGGTCCTCTGCCCTCCCAGGCTGGGAGGAGGGCTGTGGTTCCATCTGCAAGCAGTGCTGTGTGTCTCCTGGTGAACAGCAGAGGGCAGAACTGGCCCTGACTTGAAGTGAACACCTTAAAGAAAGCACATGCTCAGAAAGGAGGCCAAGGCTAGGAATATCTGTGCTTGAGTTTGCTTTTAATACACTTCCAGAGCCCCACTTCTGGAGCTGTATTTGTAAACATGTCTGATAGCAGCTTCAGGGGTAAAAACCTCTCCTCCCCATCCTCCCTCTTAGAAATATAAACATACAACCAGGCGTGTTAGAAGAAATACTCACCTCTCACCAACATCTCCCTACTTCATACCCAATAGTTTGTTTTTTTAAATTGATTGCAGAGAGGAAGAGAGAGTGAGAGAGTAACATCAATGATGAAAGAGAATCATCGTTTGGCTGCTTCCTATACACCCCCTACTGGGGATCAAGCCTGCAACCTGAGCATGTGCCTTGACTAGAATCAAACCCGGGACCCCTCAGCCCACAGGCCAACGCTCTAGCCTAGGGGTGTCGAACTCAATCAGAGAAGGGGCCAAAATCTAAAATCCAGCCTAAATCGCGGGCCGAATGGTTTACTGAACAGTCATAAACTGACAATGTCATAAACTGACAGCGGAGTGCAGTGATGACAGCGCGGTGCGGGCCACATTGCAAGGCCTGGCGGGCTGGATTTGGCCCGCGGGCCTTGTGTTTGACACATGTGCTCTAGCCAATGAATCAAACCAGCTAGGGCCCAATAAATCTTTTTAAAATATATTTTTTATTGATTTCAGAGAGGAAGGGAGATGGAGAAAGAGATTGATTTATCAATGATGAGAGAGAATCATTGATTGTCTGCTTCTTGCTTGCCCCCTACTGGGGAATCAAGCCCAGAACGGGACATGTGCCCTGATTGGGAGTCAAACCTTGACCTCCTTCCTGGTTCATAGGTTGACGCTCAACCACTGAGACACACCAGCTGGGCCCAATAGTTCTTTTATATCACACTCACAGAAACAACCTCATGATCATGATGTGGTACAAAGTGAATGGAATCTGCTACTTATCTGCTATTCAATTTTGGTCAAGTCACTGATCAAGTTGAGCCAGTTTCCTCTCCTGCAAAATGGTGACTCTTTCATTCCTCTGGAGATAATCCGAGGATGCTTCTAGCAATGGCAAGAGCCTCATAAATGCTGTTTCGCTCTGGATATGGTTGCAGACTCTGCATTTTGAGATGGTCAGATACTGAACTAAAGTTTCACCCCAGTTTCAGCCAGGAATGGCTCCAGGGCTAATGCCTTCTTTTTCTCCTTTAAAATATTTAAAACAATCAACTGCTAGGAATGCATTTCTGCACAGACTAACTTATAATAACCTCGAATAGACTGTTTCCTTTAGAGCTCCAATTCCCAAGAACACTTTCCTCTTGCTAACCTGAATAATCCTGTACCAATTTACATTCTTACCAACAGCTCACAAAAGGGCCCATTTGCCTGGCTGGTATGGCTCAGTGGTTGAGTGTCAGCCTATGAACCAGAAGGTCATGGTTTGATTCCCGGTCAAGGCCCATGCCTGGGTTGTGGACTTGATCCCCAATAGGAAGTGTGCAAGAGATAGCCGATCAGTGATTCTCTCTCATCACTGATGTTTCTACTCCTCTCTCCCTCTCCTGCTCTCTGAAATAATAATTTAAAAAGGGCCCATTTCCCCACAAAATATTGGCCATTGTCAATCTTTAAAATTTTTGCTAACATAATGTCAAAAATGAATATTTTATCCTAATTTGCATCTGATTAGTTAAGTCAAAGACATTTTCTTTTTCTTTTCTTTTTTTTTTTAAAATATATTTTATTGATTTTTTACAGAGAGGAAGAGAGAGGGATAGAGAGTTAGAAACATCGATGAGAGAGTATCATCGATCAGCTGCCTCCTGCACACTCCCCACTGAAGATGTGCCTGCAACCAAGGTACATGCCCCTGACCGGAATTGAACCTGGGACCTCTCAGTCGCAGGCTGATGCTCTATCCACTGAGCCAAACCGGTTTCGGCAGGTCAAAGACATTTTCTTATTTTTTCTGGGTATTATCTGCTTGTATCCTTTGTCCATTATCTGATTCTTTCTTATTTATAGGTGTTTTATAAAAACACATTGTGGCTATTAGCTTTTTGTCTATCTTCCAGGTTGTAAGTATCTCCTTCCTGTTTCATGCCTTTAAGTTTTATTTAGGACATCTTTTACCATATAGAATGTGACCTGTGTAATTTCTATTTATTAGTATTTATGGAGATTTTGTTTCCCCCTACAAATTTCCCAAATTGTAAAATAGTTCTACGTTTGCAAATGCTATATATTCTGCCTTTTGTTTACAAAATTCTATTTATATTTATTAGATCAAACTTGTTAAAGTTACTCAAATGGCTGACTTCTTTCCTTAACTGTCTATCTACTTTATCTATTAATTTTGTGAGAGTCTATTATAGTCTCCCTCTCTGTTGGTTTATTAAATTTTATTTTATTATTATTATTTTTTAATATATTTTATTGATTTTGTACAGAGAGGAAGGGAGAGAGAGAGTTAGAAACATCGATGAGAGAGAGTCATAAATCAGCTGCATCTTGCACACCCCCTACTGGGGATATGCCCGCAACCAAGGTACATGCCCTTGACTGGAAACGAACTCAGGACCTTTCAGTCCCCAAGTCGACGCTCTATCCATTGAGCCAAACCAGCCTCGGCTGGTTTATTAAATTTTAATTGTATAAAAGTTATTGCTTTATGAATTTCAAGGTTACCCTGTCAGTTAAACTTACTTTTTAAACTTTTATCAATATAAAAACGTCTCTTTTTGTCCCATTAAAAAATATGAAAATAAAATAAAAACAAAAGCAAGTAGCCAATTCAGTGTCTCAGAGGGAAGGCTGTGGGCAGAGCAGGAGTCAGGAAGCCTGGGCCCAGGGTCAAGGTCTGCCATTCTGTGGGTTGCACGAATAGGGAAACTATTTAACTGTCTCATCTGGAGAATGGCTACATTTGAAGAGTTCCTTCCAGACCTAAAAACTCTAGGATCAGAGGACCTGAGGTAAGCTCCTACCTTGGGTGGCTATCGGACAGGCAGAATAACTTACCAAAGCTGTAACTTCCAGTTAGCATCCCACTGGCTGGCAATGAGGGTTTAGGAGGGAAAGGGCAGGGAGGTGGGAGAAAGAAAAAGAGTGTAAGTCACTGGCTTTCCTCAGACATCTGCTTTTTACAGAACTCCCGCTGCCCTCCCGCACCCAAGGATGCCCAAAGGAAGTCCAAACACTCCGTAGACTCGATGCCTGTGCACTAAGGAGAAGCTGAAAGCTTTAAGGCAACCTCTAGACTCTCTTCCAATTGTATAACATAAACTACACAACACAGGTTTCAGGCTTCTGCTCAAAGAGGGATGGGTGAGGACTGCTGGAGACTGCCTTGGACTTTGACCCAGCTCTTGCCCTTTGGGCGTTTTGCAACACAGACAATGGAGCACTCTAGAGGAAAGGTCATGCCCTTTCTCAATTTTCCTGCTTCCCAGTCAGAAATCTCCTAGTGCACCACCCGCATAGCTCCTGCTAAAATTTTAGCCATTTCCCGCCCATTAAAAAATAGAACAATAACCCTAGCTGCTTTGGCTCTGAGTGCTGGCCTTTGGACTGAAGGGTCCCAGGTTCAATTCTGGTCAAGGGCACATGCCTGAGTTGCGGGGCTTGATCCCCAGTAGGGGGTGTGCAGGAGGCAGCTGATCTATGATTTTCATCACTGATTTTTTTTTTTCCTCTCTCTCCCTCTCCCTTCCTCGCTGAATAAAAACAGAACAATAGAGCCCCCTCTTCGTCACAAAAATCATTTCCTCAGACTCCTCCCAGCCTTTCCTAGAGCGTCTCTTTGTATCCTTGGCACATGCTTCAGGCTGGTGCAGATGTGAATGGAAGGTGATGTAGGGATGTGAACAGCTGGATGCAGCTGGGAGAAAGGAAACCACCGGAGAGGCAGAGCTTACCTGTGGCTGCTGGCTGGGCCTGAAATGGGGTTTGGCGAGCCAGAGGAATGCTTCCAAACGCCGCAGAGCTGGGGCTACTGCCAAAGGCGTCGAAGTTGGCAAAGTCCCCATGGGAAGGTGTCTGCCCTATAGGTTAAGGGAACAGATAGATAAATTGTATTTTAATATACAGTAATATACACTAACTAGAATAGTGGAATAATAACAATATAATAATATACACTAATTCTAAAGGCCTTCAAAGGCCACCCAATGAGGCATCTGCCTTTCCACAGGATCCTTTCCTCAGAGATGGCAGGGGCTTTGGCCGAGAGCTAGACACATGTGGGGGGAAGGGGACCTCAGAAGCTCTAAGTTCACACCCACCAGCTTTTTATCCTTACTCCATGAGGCATTAACACTTTTGTCAGGGGCCAGTTTGAGCAGAATCATGTGGGGGAGAAATTATTTTCTGGGGGAGAAAGGGGCTTGAAAAGCAAAAAAGGAAACTAGATACCACTTTATTCAACTCTATTATTGGCTAATGCTGATCTCTGAGAAGACATTAGGGTATACGGAACACATGATAATCCTCCTGCTCCCATTTTAATAGTGAAAGTAATAAAAGGTCTATTTCCAGTGTTCTAAAAGAACGTGCCAGGAGCCCCAGGTCCCAAACATATTCCCTGGTTCCCCTTTGACCCCAACCCTCCCAGCCCGAGGCTTCGGAATTGCCATCACCTTTGTTCATGTGAAGACAGCGAGTGCCAAGTAAACCTGGTCCCTCGGGGAAGTGAATTCTTTGTGTTAAGGGGTACATACGTGGTATTAAGGTTCTTATCCCAAGTCCCACTTACCCCCAAAGGCTGGGAATGCAGCAAATGATGGTGCTGTCTGGGGAGCAGCAAAGGGGTCTCCGCCAATGTCAGCCAGCAGGTCGGTACTGGCTTTCTTGACCGAGGAGTGGGGAGGCGGCTGGGCGCTCCGGGGCTGAGACATCCGAGACTGGCTAGCAGACTTGGAGGAGAAGACATTACATGTAGCACTTGGAATCCCAGAAACGCCAGCCCCTGCAGGGCTCCCCAGGCGACCCCCAGATAGGCAAGTGGAGGGAGAGGAGAGCAAGAAACTGCTCTCAACCGAGAGGATTCCTGGGCAGAAGTCGCCGTAGCTTCTCTCATACCTCATTCCTCTGTCCTCTCAGCACGCCAGCTCCCAGACCACACATTTCAGAGCACACGAGTTACGGTACCTCTGAGATATACGGGGATAGTGCCCAACAGTCCCCCTGGAGCTGTTACCTCCTCATCTTTCCCAGGTGCTTGAAGCAGAGTCCCGGCCCCTTCTGTGTTTCCTTGGAGGAATGGTCAGGTTTGGAGTTCATACTCTGACTTCCCTAAATACCACTTCCTGTTGGTTCTTTCTTCCAAAAGATATGAGTCCAAGGTGACAGATGCAAGACATAGGTAACAGCAGGGCTGAGAACCAACTCACAGCTCCTGAACTGTTGTCTGCTAAGTCCAGGAGATTCAGGAAACTGATAGTCCTGTCTCCCAAATCCCAAAACAATCGTGAAGGGCAGATCTGAGCGTTACCTGGCCAGAGGTGGAGGCCTCGGCGGGAAGAGATGACCCAGGATCCCCCAGGAGTGACCGCAGAGGCTTCCCTTCCGGGACGGAGCCCTGGAGAGGGGCGGAGGCGCTGCCTTTGGGGTAAGTGGGCCCCTTGGCTTGATCTGGGGGGACATACCTTTGAGAAAGAATAGTTAGGTTGAAAGGAGAGGAGTAAAACCTTGGACCATGCTCACTTTAGGTGCTTGGAAAAACACAGGTTATAGCAGTCAAAATCCTTTTTCATTTTTTCCGAATTTTCTTTTTTGAACTAAAAGGAATTTAGCAACAAAGCAAAGTTCTTCCTATCTTGAGATTCCCCTTTACTGTCAGATGTCCATTTTTTTTTCCTGCCGGACATTCAGTTTGCTCAGGCTTATGCCTATTATTTCCTCCTCTTTCTGACATGCCAAGCCATCTAGATTTCAAGTATAACATCTGCAATAATGCTGACGAATACATGATCCTATTTTCAACTTCCTACTCAAGGTCCCTCCTTTTATTTCTGGGTATTTCTTCAGATTCTCAGTCTCATAGTAAGCTCAAAACCTCATCTTCTAAGAGCTCAAAACCTCTCCTGCTAGGTCCTGCTACTTTTTATAAAAATCCCTCTCACTATAGTGTATGTGGTCTCTATTCTGGAAGAATCTTCTTTCTCATGAGGACACCCCCAGGAGGGAATCCAAAGTGCTGCTTTATCCACCACACCAGTCTCCTTGCATTCTCTTCTCTACCTTATAGTTACTCCCAACATGCTCATGACCAAAAAATCAAATAATAAGAAGTGACACATTGGGAAAGAAAAGGTAGGGAAGAACAGAGAAAAGCCCTTCCCCTCTTTTAAAAAACAACATACATACAAATCATGAATGAAATGATGGGCTAAAAGCAAAAAATTATATAGGACATATATAAAATCAGGTGAACTATAAAAACTGATCTCACACTCCCAGAAGCCTAGCTCCCCTTCCCATTAGCCTACCATCTCCCCAAAAAAGGGGAAATCAAAGCTGCAAGGTTAGTGACCAAGAACAAGTTATATTCCCATGTAGCTTTATTATTAGCCCTAACCGAATCTGAGTGAAACAGACTAAACCCAGGTCTACTTTTTGAAAGAAGCCCCAATTCAACTCTGGAATCTGGACTATCAGATGAAGTATGTATTGGACCCATGTCTTCATATCAATCTCTTTCTTCCTCCTTACCATCTCTTCTTCTCATATTTTTCCTGGAGAAACTCCTTTACTTTCTGAGGATCCCTGGAGTCTGGTATTAAAGATGTCCGAGCATCGAAAAGACCCAGCCAAATCTTCCTGCAAACCTGAAGGAATGGAGTTAGGTGACAGAGGAGTTGGGGCAGAAAGCCTGAAAGGGGAATGATACTACTTCCAGGATATTCATAAAAAATATCTACAGAGCATGGACACAGTGTGAAGACATGATCCCCGCACAGAGCTGTCATCTAATGGGGAGGTCGTGCTTTAAATAAAAAAATAAACTTATAATTATATAATCTGACACATATAAAATAGAGGCCCAGTGCATGAAATTCATGCACTGGGGGGTGTGTGTGTGTGTGTGTGTGTGTGTGTGTGTATGCGTGTGTGTGTGCTCTCAGCTTGGCCTGGGCCCTCTCAGACTGGGCCCCTCACTCCTTACCACCCACCTGCAGCGGAGGTGGGAGAGGCTCCTGCCACCAAGGTTGCGCTCACCAGCTGTGAGCCTGGCTACTGTTCTGGCTGAGCTGCGATCTCTCTGTGGGAGCACACCAACCATGGGCGGGGGTGGCGCAGCTCCTGTGGTGAGCATCTACCCCTGGTGGTCAGTGTGTGTCATAGCAACTACCCTGTTTCCCCGAAAATAAGACAGTGTCTTATATTAATTTTTGCTCCCAAAGATGCGCTAGGTCTTATTTTCAGGAGATGTCTTATTTTTCCATTTAACACATTTATTGTTAAATGAAAATAAAGGAAATTTATTACCTGAATACGGTACGGTAGTACAGTAGTTATCAACACAAACCAGACAAACTGTGAATCCTACAGTATCAAGAATTTACTCATTTATTCAATGACAATCATGTCATCATCTTCTGGAACATCATCATAACAATCCAATTCCTGAATTTCCTGGTGAATTTTTTGTGACTCCATTTCTTTCAGAATCAGTGGACCAAATCTCTCATGTTTAGCCTAGGGGGGCCTTATTTTTGGGGGGATGCCTTATATTTCACTCAGAAGGAAACCTGTAAGAAGGTCTTATTTTCGGAGGATGTCTTATTTTCAGGGAAACACGTTAGTTGTTCTGCAGTTCAGTCAATTTGCATATTATGCTTTTATCATATAGGAGGATTAGAGGGCCACGAGAATTATGGGAATTAAATTTGGATGGGGTGAGGTCAGGGGCAATTTTCAGAGCTGTGGCTTCTAGAACACCCTCCAGAGGCCCTTGTTTGCACCCTCCAAGTAAGCCAATCACTTGTAAGCTAGGCGACTGCTAACACCAAGGATGGCATCTTCCTACCAGCAGATTTAGCCGAGGAAGGGGTTTAACTCATTTTCAAGTAAATGACATGGACTTAAACCTGGGTTGCTAAGGCTCACGTCAGCTCCAGGAGATCTTAATGAGGGGCAGGCCCAGTCACTCTAAATGCTCATCAAGGTGGAACGCTAACCATTTTCCCCCTCAAGTGCCCAGGGACAACCCTCTGCAGAGATTTTGCTCCTTTCCCTGATTCCTCCAACAAGGGGCCTACAAACCACAATTTGTATAACTGAGATCTGTAAATATACATAAGGCAAGATATCTTATATACTAAAAAAACAAAAACAAAAAAACAAGAGAAACTTGACCAGAAAGGAAACTGAAGGGTTTTTCTATAAACTTAAGGCGAAGCTCTGCAGCAGACAGGGCAACTACACAGCCTGCCGTACTCCCCGGCGGCCGCTCACCTCGTTTCCACGGGACTGCAGGAATACGACTTCAGGCTCGGTGAAAGTTGTCATGGAGATGGATTTGACTCGATGCGGGGGGTTCAGGCCTCTCCTGTGGGAGAGAAATTGAAAGAAAGCAAAGTGTAAAGCAGTTAGCTCTGCAGGTCTGTTTATGGAAGGGGAGGAAGGCAGAAAGGATAAAACAACAAGTAAATTAACCTCAAGTAGCACTTCCTGCCTGAGCTACTTCCTAATTCAAAGAAAGAAAGGAAGCAAGAATATTTTGGAGTTTTCTAATAAGTGACAAGGACAGCAGCATGAAGAACATATTGTGATCCCAGTCATTCTGGAGAGGAAGTCAGAGACTGCCCCTCCAGAGCCCTCCTCTATCTTGGCTCAGGCCCCAACAGTTCAGTGTTCAGCTGAGGGGGTACTTCTGAGAACTCAGATGTGCAACCACTTCCCATTTCCTGTTTTATCTTTGTTTGAGACCTACAGCACGTCCTCAAGGTCTCAGAGCCCATACATTTCTCAAGAACAAGGAAAGACAAAAATAAAGGCCCAGGATAACTGCTGATTAATACTAATAAAGATAAGGTTTGAAGACAAAAAACTGAGTCCCTAGGCTAGCTGCCCCTCCTTGTGTCTACACAGTTTGGCCATGGCAGTAGGAATAGAGAGGGTCTCTCTCTTTCAAGAAGAAATCTCTGGGGAAATATTCTGGACTTTCTCATTTCCAGATCTTTCTTTTTTTTTTTTTTTTTTTAATATATTTTATTGATTTTTCCCAGAGAGGAGGAGAGAGGGATAGAGAGTTAGAAACATCGATGAGAGAGAATCATCGATTAGCTGCCTCTTGCACACCCCCCTACTGGGGATGTGCCCGCAACCACAGTACATGCCCTTGACCGGAATCGAACCCGGGACCTTTCAGTCCGCAGGCCGACGCTCTACCACTGAGCCAAACCGGTCCCGGCTCATTTCCAGATCTTTCAATGAAGCAGGAGGAAGTCAGGTTCAACACAAGCAGGTTTCTTATGCCTTAAGCTTGACTCTGCTCCAGACCTACTGCCTTCATCAGATTAAAACAAAACTGGCTAAACCCAAACAAACAAACTAGTCCCTGGGACCAGGAATGAAAGACCACAGGCACATTCAGGAAAGACAGTCCAAATGATGAGGCCTCTTCCAACTTGTACTCCCCTAGAAAAAGTGAGTGAATCAAGATGTGAAAATAAAAATACTGTAACTCTAGAATAGGGTCCTGGTTGATGACCTCAGGAAAGCAAAGGGAGAAAGAAGAGAGAACAAAATTTACCAAATGAAAATCTTAGAAAAAGGTGGGGAAAACACATTAGTGCTTACAGGTGCACACACAGAATAAAGATGCTCCTGTCAAGTCTGGAAGGACGGCAGTGTCTGGGTTAGTGTAAGTGATAGTGTGGGGTACAGGGAGGGAAGACAGATGACACAGGACAGAGTGAACAGTAAAGGGCAGGCCCCTTTTGGACAGGACATTGGAGGCTACAATGAGGCTACAACTGAGGGCACTTTGAATAATTCTGCTGCTGGACTTTTCAGAAAATACTCCTTTAAAAAACAAGCAATATCAATGAGGAAAGATAATAGCAGGGAGAACCAAAAGCCAGGCTTTGTTCCTACGTGTCAAACAATAGCTCTTAAACTTGATCCGCCCTGAAGACTCTCTTCTGATCACGTTTCAGAGATATTCCGGTTTTCTCTCCTGAAGCCTCTCTTTACCAATGGTTTGGCTTGGTTTCGTTTTGAAGTCCAGACAGCCTACTTCTATATTCCTTCGCTTGCCCTTTCTCACCTTAACAACTAGGCCCTTCCCTCTCAGAACATAGACCTTTGTGAGGTCTAGCCAGAGCAGACCTCTCTGACCTGATGATGCTGATCCTAGCCTTTACCTCCCACTAACAAATATTTACTTTGTCAAAACACAGGCTCCTTGGGGGATACAAAAATCACAGAACCCAGTCCTCAATCATTGGACTGCTGGCTTAAAAGAAGGAACCAAGGAGCCTGGACAAAAGTACTTCTCAAGGCAGCAGGGTGTGACTTAGGCACACATCTGGATCAGGGAGAATCGGCACCAGGATGCAGCAGTGGAGGAAGGAAGAGAAATGGTGTCAGGGGGAAAGTAAAAATACAATCTGTTTACACTTGATTCTAAGCCTATCACACAAAGGTCACTGACATTTCCAGAGAGAAGAACCAGGAACTGTTAGCAAAGTATAAACAGGGAGGTATGCTTCCTTGTAGGGGGAGGGAAAAGGATTTGACCCATGTATCAATCTAGAGGGTATGCTTAGAACAACAAAACTTTCTTTAAAAAAAATTTTTTTTAATTGATTTCAGACAGGAAGGAAGACACAGAGAGATAGAAACATCACTGATGAGAGAGATTCATTGATTGGCTGCCTTTTGCACACCCTCATTGGGGATTGAGCCTGTAACTCGGGCATGTTGCGATGACCCATGCCCTGACTGAGGAATTGAACTGTGACCTCCTAGTTCATAGATTGACACTCAACCACTAAGCCACGCCAGGTCAACAGAACTTTTTATGGCTAAGCTTGAACTAGAGGTGTTTTTTTTTGGAGAGTGTGTGTGTGTGTGTGTGTTTGAGGGGGAGGAAGGATGAGACAGGATAAAGGGAAGGCAGAGAAACTAAGTAATTTAGGTTCGTTGGGCCAAATGAATCTGATGGAATAGGATGTTTCCAAAGCATAACAACCACTGCTTTGACCTTACTGTCTGTAGATTGGCTTATGTACTATAACCAGAGCCACAGACTAGGGGCAGAGAGAGTTCTCGATAAGGCAGCACCACATTCTGCAGCCCAGAAGGACTAGTTCCATGGCCTATGAGTCAGAATCTGTTTCTGAATCAGAGGCCATGGCTGGCTGAGAGAAGCAGTTTAGAAACAAGAGCCCCTCCCTCCAGGAGATGGCATTAAGTTGTCCAGGAGTATTGTTCCCCTTGGGTACACGCAGGGTCATCCAGTGGGTTAGGTGAGTCACTGGCCTGGAAGTAAACAAACCCAGCCCTCCAGCTTGTATGTAGTCTTCCCAAATTAACTCTCAGGTTCTCCCCAAAAGAAGTGAGAACTAGAAGGAGGTACCCTTCTGTTATTTCTAACTAGGAGGGGCTGGGGGAAATATAGAGATAAATTTATTTGCCCAGAATAGTGCAAGTTTTTACAGCTGAAAGCAAGTACATTATTAGGATGCAAGCCTTTAGCCCACTCATAACGTCTTTTTCCACCTCAGTTTCCTTTCCCCCAAAATGAACCTAAATAACATTTGAAGTACTCGATCTTTAAAGTACTCTGAATTACTTGGCAAGTGAAGCAACTTGCAGAGATACTAAAGTCTGCCCAATTCTCTCTCACTTAGCCTTTCTCTCCCCTCCCTCTATTAAGCACCTAGTATTTCTACAGATACCACATCTTTTGTTTCTCTGTGGTCATCACCCTCAAACTGGCCCATATTTTGCTTCTAGCCTGCTGCATAAAAGCCTCAAACCTGCTCAGCGGCTCCGATGAAAAGGTTCTGCCAGGTCAACAATGGAAAAAAACAGTTCCACCCCGCACCCAAGTCCTTTCATTTGTGCCAAATCTGAACTTGGGAATTCCTTACCTCTGAATATTTGTGTTCAAATTTGTACACCCCAGTTTGTATTTCTTGGCTTAAGCAGGGGTTAGCTAACTGGTTTAGTCCTTACCTTGAACCCAAACATCATCAAGAAGAGTCCCTCATAGGAAGTATCCCTATTACTCTGCTCCAGGGTCAAATTCACTAATTTTAGGAAACTTCTTCCTAATCTGAATTCGCCTGCTTCAAGCCATTTCCTGTTGTTGTTCCTCAGTGACAATGATAAACAGCTGTCGTCTCCTGTAGTCACTAAAATCCTGATATTATCAGCTGCCCTCCTCTGCAGCCTCATTGCTAATCCTTTCACAATTTTTTCCTTCCTTCTCTTTTCTTTGGTAACTTACTATTTTCTTAGGGGCTTTTAAAGTTGTCCAAGGGCCTCATGTGATCAAGTGCTTTAATCTGCAATTTAGTGAAACGCTGTCCACCACAGCCCCGCAGAGGAGAATATGAAAGGTGAGGTGGGAGGCGATGGAGAAATGGGATTAAAATAAGGGCAAGGTACATGTCTCTCTCTCCAACCCAGACAGATGGAAAAGTACTGAATTATTAACACACACCTTTCCCTTCGCGGAGATAGAAAGTGCTTCGATTAGGAGCCACCACTAACAAACCAGGCAGGGAAACGCAGTGACAGAGGGTAGGAACTTGTCACAAACAAAGAGCTATCAAGCACCATCTCTTGACACCCAGCCCAGCGCTCTGCCCACCTTAATACTGACATACGGTAATGCCGTCATCAGAGTAAAATTGTGCAGAAGCAGAAGAGACAGGTACCCACTGAGGCTTGAAGGACAATGGCTTAAACGATGGACCCAGTCATGTCAGGGAAGCAGCATGTTGCATACTTTGCTGGAAAAACTGAGTTGCCCATCCCTCATGTCAATGCATTTCAGGCCTCACCATGCTTTCTTCTTACAGAAAAGGGCTTTAGCAGAAACCGGTTTGGCTCAGTGGTAGAGCGTCGGTCTGCGGACTGAAAGGTCCCAGATTCGATTCCGGTCAAGGGCATGTACCTTGGTTGCGGGCACATCCCTGGTAGGGGGTGTGCAAGAGGCAGCTGGTCAATGTTTCTCTCTCATCGACGTTTCTAGCTCTCTATCCCTCTCTCCTCCTCTCTGTAAAAAAATCAATAAAATATATTTAAAAAAAGAAAAAAGAAAAGGGCTTTATTCATTGAGGCAAACAAGCAAACCAGAACAAGGAAGAACATCTAAGGCTCCACTTTAGAAATCATTTTTAACAGCGATTTTTACCTCAACCTATTTCAAATAGCAGATTCATCCTTTGGTAGAAGAGTCAGAAAAATAAACGAACTAGCACATGTACATGTACAGGGTGAGGCAAAAGTAGATTTAGAATTGTGAGTACAGAAAACACAGCTTATTCTTGTATTTTTATTAATTATTGTATTATTTTCCATACAATCATGGGCAAATTAAAAGGACCTATACCAGGTTAAGGAAATTAGGTATAGGAAGAAAACCAGTGAATAAAAACTAGGTCAAATTTGGGACCTACAGTTGTGGTAGCATGTATGTAAATTTAGAAACAGCAGGAACAGCCTCTCTCTCTCTCTCAGGCCCTCACACCAAAACTGTGGGTTTTTGCTACAGCTGAGAAAGTACTTCTCATTAAAAAAGAAATAGCGAAAATGAGCTCACATGTGCAGAGATGAAGGCTTAGTCATCACCCACCCACCAATATTAAAATCTGAATTTTTCTTCAGATCTTGGGAAATTCAACTTTGGCTGGAACATTCCAGCCAATCCAGCCAGCTTGTAATTCTGGTTATTCCTCTCACTGCCCCCAGAAAACTCCATCCCTCTAAGAGGTAAACATGTTTGTAACACACTCAACAGAAAACTCTTTCAAAATACCAAGCCAATTCTGCTGCCTCCTTTCTCTGGAGATGGTGCTAAGTATGGTACTTTAATTTCACTCGCAATATCGTCTTCATTTTTTGTTGTTAATCCTCACCGGGAGGTATTTTTTCCATTGATTTTTAGAGGGAGTGGAAGGAAAGAAAGCAAAGGGAGGAAGAGAAACATCCATATGAAAGGGACACATTGATTGCTTCCCCAACTGCCCTGGGACCAGGGTGGGGATCAAAGCTGCAGCCCAGGTATGTGCCCCGGACTGGAAATCAAATCCTCGACCCTTCATTTTGTGGACCAAGACTCTAACCACTGAGTGACACTGGCCAGGGTTCCTCTTCATTTTAACAAAGAATATTTCTTCTCTTTTTTATCATCCTACCTCAACTTGAGTTCCCACCACTCTCTGGCCCATGCTTTATTTTACTCCATCACATTTATCACTACCTGCAAATATATCTTCTTTAAGTATTTATTTACAGCCCAGGGCCTCTACTAGGATGTAAGCTACATGACTATGGGTACTTTGTCAATTTTATTACCGAATCTCCAAAACCTAAAACACTGTCTGGGGCTTGATAGACACTCAGTAAGTAAATACGGATGAATAATAAAGTTGACGGATTGAATAAATGAATGTGCAGGCTTTTGGCCGACCACAGTTTTCACCACCACAAAAATCCTAATCTATGGGCAATCAACCGTGTGCATTTATGTTGTAAACTTGTGTTTGTGTCACTGGATGGTGTGTGTGCCCTCCCTTACGCTGCAGAATGCAGTAAGTATGCCCCATCTCACACATCCTGCCTCTGGCCACCTGCCAGCCCCCAGCCCTTCCCACATCAGAGGGCAAAGGTGGTAGTTTAAGATACCTTTACAAGGTTTATATGCCTTGCTCTATCCCATGCTAATTAGAACCCCAATTATCTAATGAGAAGTATCACTGGAACCCAGGCAGATAGTCACAGTCAAGGAAACCAAGGCTTTCTTTTAGAATTCCAACTGATATTTCTTTTATAACTTCAACATGCCTTCAGTTCCGTTTCATTTAGCGGCCCAGCCCCTTCTTGATCCTTCCCTGTACTGTGACTTCCTGCTAACATAGGGTGGGCCTGGCTTCTCGTTTCCCAATCACCAAAATATGTTCCCTAAAGTCTACCACTTCAAGAATCACTCGGAATGATTCTCATAATGCTTTATCAAAATACTAAGCAAAAATATCCTTTCTAGAATTTTTAAAAACAAAACAAAAAAAAGGAGCTACTATATTCCTACCATTTGTTCCCATTGAATCCTTAATTCCTAAAAAGCTAAGCCCTAGAGATCCCAAAATGGGGCCGGAGAAAACAGAAGCTAACAGACATGCTCCCAGGACCAAACAGGAATGACAACCAAAGTATAGAAAAACCATCCTGAAGAATCAGCTGGAGAGGAGCTGGTGAGAACCCTGATAACCAGGGACAGAAAGAGGAGACCACATAGAGACCGACCTCAAAAACAAACAAACAAAAAGCTAGGTCCTAGTCTGAGATGCATACGCCTTAGACCAGGGCAAGGGAACACTTTTCTGCCAAGGGCCATTTGGTTCTTTATAACATCATTCCAGGGCCATACAAAATTAGCAACTTAAAAATTAGCCTGCTATATTTGGTCAAACATTTAATTAACTAGCTGTTAATGCCTTAGCAGGATCAGACCAAATTATTTCGTGGGCCTTCTATGGCCTGAGGGCTGGACATTCCCCACCCCTGCCTTAGACAGACACTAAGGGGGGTACTTTTCTCTTAATCAACCCTTATGACATACTCACCTCCACTCAGTGTCTCTCCAGATCACAGTCATTTGACTCTCCATTAATGGGATCAACAATAATGACCACTCGAGAAAGTGGTCAAGTTTCGCAAATTGCGTACTGATATTTAAAGAGTTAACTTTTCCAGCAAAAAAAACCAGGTTTTTAATGTGTCCCATTTCCTTTGCCCCTCCTTCTGTCCTGATTGAAGGATATTAATTATAAAAGGGAAAATGTGTCTGTGGATACTTTAAACCAAGATCTATAAAATTATGATAACGATGTCAGCACTTCCAGGGTTTTATCTTTCATTTCATCACAGCTAACCATGAGCATGAGTTAACAGTTTCTTAGGACCCAATATCATCAATTTTAACCCTCTGCTTTTCTTTATTTTTTTCCAGACTATATAAGCAGATTTTCCTTTTCATAACAAGGTCTTCAGGAATCTACTCTTTCTACTTTATGCTATAAATATTCCTAAATTTTGTTCCTTTCTCTCAGAGTACTTGTCCTAATCTCCAGTTTCTATCATTTTGCTTCACTTGCATTTCTACCACAGCTTTTGACACATTTCTATTTGGGTTCTAAACCATTATCCCAAGAGCCACAGTGTCTTTTACTTAGACCAAAGTCAAGTCCATTCTCACAACACCCAAGTGAGACTGAACAGGACATAGCAGTTTGGCAAAGGAGATAAAAACTGAATATAGAAGTTATCCTAAACTGTATCTTAGAAGACCTGGATCCTCATTTCTGATCTGCCATGATCATAACTAATATCAAACAACAAATGCTGAAAACAGCAAGCCCCATAAGGTATTGGATAAATTACTAAACCTCTCTTTGCTTGTTTTCCCATCTGTCAAGCAAGAACAATACTGCTCTCCCCTTGGCTCCAAACAAGAAAAGCATTCCTTGTTAAAACTAGCTCGTTTGGTTCAGTGGCTAGAGCGTCAGCCTCTGGATTGAAGGGTCCCAGGTTCAATTCCAGTCAAGGGCACAAGCTGGGTTGTGGGCTTGATCCCCAGTAGGGGGCATACAGGAGGCAGCCAATCAATGATTGGCTCTTCATCATTGATGTTTCTATCTCTCTCTCTCTTTCCCTTCCTCTCTGAAATCAATATATTAAAAAATGAAACCAATGACCAAACTAATGTATTAAAACAATACTAAAAAACAGTAATAATAAACCCCTTGGTAAAAAATATAAATAGATACAGGCTTGGTATCAAATGTTAATCATTAACATTATTATCTAACCAAATAATTCCCTAAGGGGGGAAAAGAAACTTACTATATAACCAGAAATCTGGGCTAGAACTGTGGTTCTCAATTAGCTCAGGCATGGCCAAATACAGTGCCAGTGCCAAGTATATCGAATCAGATTATACAACCATTCTCCTCTCTCCCTCAATCTAGAAAGAGTTGCAAGATGCTACTACTAGGGTCAAACCATGGCAACAAGGAACTTAAAGATATAAATTATTACTCTTAAGGATGGCTTACCCAGATCTACAAACCTTTGGAAAAGTTGGAAAAGTTAAGCTCTCTAACAGGGCTCTCATCACTTAGATCTCTAAGATACCTACTAGTACGAGCACTTCTGGGTAGCATTTCAAAGCCCTGCAACATGAGGATCTGCCCCTGAACACCTGAATTGGATCCTTACCTGCCACTGTCTCTGTGCTCTCAACCTGGGTTAATTTGCCTGTATTTCCTTGGTTTCTCCAGCTCACACACCAGGATGGCCAAAGCCAGAAGGAAGAAAGGTACTCACTCCATCTTGAGCCCAGTTTGCCCTACCTCTTTCCTTTCTGTCCTCCATCCACAATGAAGTTCCCTTTCAAGGTTTATGCCATTCTCTAGCCTTTGAGACCTCCAACCACCTCCCCTCAGTTCTCTTCAACCATCCCCACTTTCGGTTCTCCCGGCCTCGCGTAGGGAGTTTCTCCCTTCCTCTCCCGTGTCCTTCCTTTCCCCTGCAACGCGACTCCCACTGGGTGTCTTGCCTCCGCTGCCCCTTTCCTTTCCCCAAGACACCTCTGCACCAGAGGACTTCTCCCCACGTCCGGCGGGCCCCTGCCTCCCCGCCAGCCCCCACCGCGGAGCTGCCCCTTCGCCGCCGGCCTTCGCGCAGACCCTCCGCCACTCCGTCCCGGTCCCCCCGGCCCCCGCGCCAGCGCACTCACAGGAGGCCGGAGCAGGTGGTGCAGACGAAGCTGCCCACGGTGATGTCCACGTAGGTGACCCCGCGCTGGGCGCACTCGAAGCAGTGGCGGTTCCCGGCCTGGCTGCAGGCGCCCAGCTCCCGCACCCGGCGGCACCACACCTCCGACGCCGCCTCCGCCTCCGTCTTCCCCCCGCCGACCCCGCCACCCGGCCCCGGGCCCTTCTTCGCCGCCATCACCATGACGGCCCGCTCCCGCGGACTTCCTCCCTGCAAATCGGCAAGCGCCCCTTCTTCCCTTTCAACCACTACCGCCTTCCCGCCTCCTCAGTCGCCTCCGCACGCCTGACGCCCCGGACAGGAGCTGGCGAGCCCGCGGCGTCCGCGCGAGACTCTTCAGCCCCGAGCCTCGCCTATCCTGCGCGCTGATTGGCTAGTCCCCTCCCACCTCCTCACTCTGATTGGCCCGACGTTAGCCGGCCTCTAGTTGCGGTAGCGGCCGATGCCACACCCTACTGCCTGGAGACCTCAGGCCTCTGCCATTGGCCCGCGGGGATCCTGGCCGCGAAGACCGTGCGTGGCCCCTTCTTGTTCCCTCCCCATCGTGCCACAGCCTGCAAGGCGCCCGCCTCCCGGACTAAAAGGGTGAATTCTCGGAACTTGGGCTCCAACGCCTATTCTGATTGGCTGTCAAGGTTGCAAAGGTAGCAGGCAGTGGGGAGGGGGGGGTTTAGATAGTCCCGCGCATGCGCAGTTCTGGTTCTCCCCTACTGATGACATTAATTCCCGCCAAATTTCAAAGTCCTGGTCTTATCTAGACTGTACAGAGAATATGCAAAGCAGAAGAGAAGTGGCCATAAGGAGTGCAAGGGGAAAAGGAAAGATGGAGCTCTCAGAGGAAGGGAGGGAAGAGAGAGAGTGCTTTACACATGCTTAATCATTTAATCCTACCCTATTACATAGGAAATTTCATTTTACAGTATTAGGTTATACAATTTACAGTAGGTCACACACTGGTACGTGGCCTAGCCAGAATTCAGATATGAGTCGTCTTACTACATATCAATAGATATAGATATAGATATAGATATAGATATAGATATAGATATAGATATAGGTATAGATATAGATGTTTTCTTTCGTTTCAGAGAGAGGAAGGAAGGAGAGATAGACACATCAATGAATAGAGAGAAAGGATATTTGTGTGTTGCATGCCCCCTTCTGGGGGTCAAGACTGCAACCTGTGCATGTGCCCTGAACAGAAATCAACTGGTGACCTCTTGGTTGGTGGGTTGATGCCCAACCAAGGAGCCACTGGCGGGGCCTGTCTGGGTCATCGTACTTTAGGACCCTGCTTTTCATCACCACACAACCCAGGGAATAGCATTTGACCATTCATTTGACAAACACTTATTGACTACCTACTAGGTTTCAGGTACTGTTCTGGACAACCAATCAAATTCCTATCTTCAAGGAGCTTACATGCTAGTAGGGGAAGGCACACAATGAATAGTTACAGAATCATCAGTTAGTGATATGTTCAATGCAGAAAATTAAAATAAGCTATTGTAAACGAGAGTGACTTTCCCAGCCCGTGTTACTCAGTGGTTGAATGTGAACCAGGAGGTCATGGAATCCCCATCAGGGAATATGATCAGATTGTGGGCACTCATCAGTGATTCTCTCTCATTGTTGATGTTTTTCTCTCTCTGAAATCAATAAAAACTTTTTTTTTAAGTGACTTGTTGGATATTTTAGACTGTTCAGTAAAACTATCTCTAATGCAGTGATATTTAAGCTGAAACCCGATTAACAAAAAGGAGTCAGCCATGAGGAGACCTAAGAAGGAGCAAGCCAAGCAGAAGGAAGTATAAAGCCCTAAAGCACGAAGAAGTTTTGTGTGTTGAAGCAGCAGAAAAGAAAGCCAGAGTGGGTGAAGCATGGTGAAATGAGTGAAAAGTGGGAGGGATTATACTGGAGTGGAACCAGATTATGCAGAACTTTCCAGACTTTGGTTAGGAGTTTGGATTTTTTTCTAAGTGTGATGGGAAGCTGGCTGAATTCATTAGAATTAGGTCCCACTGTGACATAAAATCCAAAATAATTGGGGCTTAAGCCAGGTGAAGTTTATTTCTCTCTCATGAGATAGTCTATGTAGGCATTCCAGGGCTAGTGGGCTGCTCCACTGTGCCAGAGACCTAGGCTCCTTCTACCTTGTTGCTCCATAATGCATCACCTACACTCCCAAGTTTACCTCGTGATCAATCCTAGCTTCAGCCACCATGTCTGTTACAGCAGCAGGGAGATCCTGTTCTATTTAAGGACATGCCATGAAACTGTACACATTGATCAGAACTCAGTCACATGAACACACCTAAGTGCAAAGAGGGACTCTGAAAAATGTATTCTTTTTTTTTTTTTTTTTTTTTTTTTTTTTTTTTTTTTTTGGTTTTACTTGTTTTATTTTTTTTTAATAAGTTTTTATTTTTCATATTATTACAAATGTTCCTTTTCCCCCCCCACCATTGCTCTCCTCCACCAGGTTCCCACCCCACCCTCTGCCCTTTCCCCTCTCCCCACTGTCCTCATCCATAGGTGCACAGTTTATGTTCAGTCTCTTCCCACGCCCCCCTCTCCCCTTTTCCCCAAGAATCATCAGTTCACTCCCCTTCCATACCTCTGATTCTATTATATTCAACAGTTAATATTGTTCATCAGATTTTTTTAATTTCCTTGGTTTTTAGATTCACTTGTTGATAATTACGTATTTGTTGTTCATAATTTTTATCTTTGTTTACTTTCTCTTCTGAAAGAACCCCCTTCAGCAATTCATATAATTCTGGTTTGGTGGTGATGAACTCCTTTAGCTTTTTTTTATTAGTGAAGCTCTTTATCTGGCCTTTGATTCTGAGTGATAGTTTTGCTGGGTAGATTATTTTTGGCTGTAGGTTCTTGCTATTCATCACCTTGAATATTTCTTGCCATTCCCTTCTGGCCTGCATGGTTTCTGTTGAGAAGTCAGCTGACAATCGTATAGGTGCTCCTTTATAAGTTACTACCTTTACCTTCTTTGCTCTTGCTTCTTTTAATATTCTCTCTTTGTCTTTTGCTCTTGGAATTTTAATAATGATGTGTCTCGGTGTGGTCCTCTTTGGATTCCTTTTGTTTGGAGTTCTGTGCGCTTCCTGGACTTGTAAGTCTAATTCTTTCACCAGGTGGGGGAAGTTTTCTTTCACTATTTCTTTCAGTATGTTTTCGATATCTTGCTCTCTCTCATCTTCTGGGACCCCCATAATTCTGATGTTGGTTCGCTTGAAGTTGTCCCAGAGGTTTCTTACATTATCTTCAATTTTCTGGATTCTCTTGCCTTCTAGCTTCTGTGGAGGAGTGTCTTCTGGCTCTTTATGTTCCAAATCTTTGACTTGATTCTTGCAATCTTCCCTTCTGTTTTTAGGACTCTGTAAAATATTTTTTATTTCAGACAATGTATTCTTTATTTCTTGTTGATCCCTTATCATTTCTTGTTGACTCCTTATTAATTCTAGTTGATCTCTTTTCATATCCTCATAGGCCTTATCCATCTTTTCTAGGAAGTTCTTGAAAAACCTTATAAGCGTAGATTTGAACTCTATATCCAGATGCTTTTTTTTTTTTTTTTTTTTTTTTTTTTTTTTTTATTTTTATTTATTTATTTTTTAATAAGTTTTTATTTTTCATATTATTACAAATGTTCCTTCCCCCCACCACCACCATTGCTCTCCTCCACCAGGTTCCCACCCCACCCTCTGCCCTTTCCCCTCTCCCCATTGTCCTCGTCCATAGGTGCACAGTTTATGTTCAGTCTCTTCCCACGCCCCCCTCTCCCCTTTTCCCCAAGAATCGTCAGTTCAGTCCCCTTCCATACCTCTGATTCTATTATATTCAACAGTTAATATTATTCAACAGATTTTTTTTAATTTCCTTGGTTTTTAGATTCACTTGTTGATAATTACGTATTTGTTGTTCATAATTTTTATCTTTGTTTACTTTCTCTTCTGAAAGAACCCCCTTCAGCAATTCATATAATTCTGGTTTGGTGGTGATGAACTCCTTTAGGTTTTTTTTATTAGTGAAACTCTTTATCTGGCCTTCGATTCTGAGTGATAGCTTTGCTGGGTAGCTTATTTTTGGCTGTAGGTTCTTGCTATTCATCACCTTGAATATTTCTTGCCATTCCCTTCTGGCCTGCATGGTTTCTGTTGAGAAGTCAGCTGACAATCGTATAGGTGCTCCTTTATAAGTTACTACCTTCTTTGCTCTTGCTTCTTTTAATATTCTCTCTTTATCTTTTGCTCTTGGAATTTTAATAATGATGTGTCTCGGTGTGGTCCTCTTTGGATTCCTTTTGTTTGGAGTTCTGTGCGCTTCCTGGACTTGTAAGTCAAATTCTTTCACCAGGTGGGGGAAGTTTTCTGTCACTATTTCTTTCAGTATGTTTTCGATATCTTGCTCTCTCTCATCTTCTGGAACCCCCATAATTCTGATGTTGGTTCGCTTCAAGTTGTCCCAGAGGTTTCTTACATTATCTTCAATTTTCTGGATTCTCTTGCCTTCTAGCTTCTGTGGAGGAGTGTCTTCTGGCTCTTTATGTTCCAAATCTTTGACTTGATTCTTGCAATCTTCCCTTCTGTTTTTAGGACTCTGTAAAATATTTTTTATTTCAGACAATGTATTCTTTATTTCTTGTTGATCCCTTATCATTTCTTGTTGACTCCTTATTAATTCTAGTTGATCTCTTTTCATATCCTCATAGGCCTTATCCATCTTTTCTAGGAAGTTCTTGAAAAACCTTATAAGCGTAGATTTGAACTCTATATCCAGATGCTTTTTGTCCTCCATTTCTTTCGTTTGTGATCTATTTTGTTGTCGCATTTCGCAGTTACAGATGGGACGGGGTTTCAGGGTGGAGCCTGCAGCTTTGGGTTCCGTCAGCCCCGCCCTATGCGGGTCCTTCAGTGCTAGCTGCCGGCGCCTCTGAGAGAAAGGTGCCCTCGATTTTCGCCTGCTGCCAAACAGTCTATATGCTCTCCCCCAATGAGCCCGGTATTGGGGTTCAGTTCAGTTGGAAGTGGAGTTGGAGGTGGCGTTCAGAGCAGTCTGGAGCCCCAGTCTCCTTCCAGCCAGGGCAATCCCGCGGCACAGCCGACCGTCCCTTCTCTGCGCGCAGTGTGCGAGCCGCTGGGACCTCCTTTCGCCGCCGCTTCCCCGGGGTCCCGCCTTACAGCCCGGCTCCCTATGGCTGAGCCTGGGTCCCCGGGGTCTGGGGAACTGGGGTTCAGAGCAGTCGGGGGCCTAGCACAGTCGGAGTTTTATCTCCTTTCCGCTAGGGAACGCCCGCCAGGCACTCCTCCTCCCCCTCCTCTCCGGCTCCGTCCTCTCCGCACGCCGCGTCTCCGTACCTTGGTCTTTTCCAGCTCCTCCGAGCCTCCTTCTGGTTTTCTCCTTGCTTCTCGCTGTAGAATTTCCAGTCAGTCAACCTTCCTGTAGTTCTGGGCAATGTCCGTTTTATATTTTAGTTGTATTTTATTAAAATTGTTGTGTGCGGCTGCGGCTAGGTCTTCACCTGGGCGCAGCCATCTTGGATCTCTGAAAAATGTATTCTTTAAAAAAAAAAAAAATATATATATATATATATATATATATATATATATATATATATATTAATTTAATTTCAGAGAGGAAGGAAGAGGGAGAGAGAGAAACATTAATGAGAGAGAATCATTGATTAGCTGCCTCCTGCACGCCTCCTACTAAGGATCCAGCCTGCAACCCAGGCATGTGCCCTAACCAGGAATTGAACCTCCTAGTTCATAGGTCAATGCTCAACCACTCAGCTATGCTGGCTGAACTGAACAATGTGTTCTTTATTTTGGGCCTCCATGTGCTGACCTAAACTTGAGAAGTTCTGTTACTGATGTTGAAAGGGAGAAAGGAAATTAGGATAAAACCATAGCCTCAGCCACAGAAGCCATTGGAAAGATTGTAGCCAGGGCAAGATGTGATCTGACTTTCAGTTTTCAAAAAAATAATTCTGGCCTTAGCTGGTTTGGCTCAGTGGATAGAGCATCAGCCTGTGGAATGAAGGGTCCTGGATTCGATTCCAGTCAAGGGCACATGGCCTGGACTTGATCCCTAGAAGGGGGGCGTACAGGAGGCAGCCAATCAATGATTCTCTCTCATCATTGATGTTTCTACTGCTCTCTTTCTCTCACTTCCTCTCTGAAATAAATAAAAATATATATTTAAAATAATAACAATAACAATAACAATAATAATAATAATAATTCTGTCCACAATGGGGGAAATGGTTATAGGTAAGTAAGATCGGAAGTAGGGCAATTGGGAAATAAGTTCAGCAGTACAGTTAAAGGTAATGGTGGCATAGACCATGGTGATAGGAGTGGGTTGGAAAGAAAGGGATGGATTCAGAGAATGTTTTGGATATAAAATCCATAGGACTTGTTAATGGACTACATGTGGGAGGGGAGGGAAAGAAGAATCAATGACAACCTCTTTAGGGAAGTGCCATTCAATAGAATTCTTTTTGATGGTGGAAATGTTCCATTTATGACTGTCAAATATGGTAGCTACTAGCCACACAGCTATTGAGCACTTGAAATGAGGCTAGTAAGACTGAGAACTTGAAAATTTTATTTTACTTAATGTTAATAAAATCAATTTTAAATTTAAATAGCCACATGTGGTTAATGGCAACCATAATGGACAGGGAGGCTCTACATTTTGTTTTGAGCAACTGGGCAGCTTATGGTGCCATTTATTGGAAAAGGAGGTACTATAGCAGGAGCAGATCAGGGGATACTGATAGCTAAAATTTAATAGTTTTATTTTGGACATGTTGACTTGAGACCCTTGGAATGCCTCCAAGAAGTTGATCAACTAGGCAGGTAGATATATAGTCTGGATTTGCAGGAGTTTTAAGAGTCATCGGTATAAAGCAGTTATTTAAACCCTTGGGACTGGATGAGGTTGCTTAGGCATAGTATGCAGACAGAGAAGAGAGCCCAGAACTAACAGCTCTGGGTGCCCCAATGTGTACTCTGTTCCATTTTTCCGTTATCAAAACCACAAATGCACTTTAAATCCTCAAAAGGAAGCAACACCAGGTCACATTCAGATGTGCCGATGTGACATCTCAAACCGCTTTACACATTTCTTCTCAATTTCAGAATTTACAGTCACCAAGTGCTGCCCATGCCTCCTAGGTTTCTCATTAGCCAACGGTTATTTCTTATCATCCCAAAACCTGAACAAATTGGTAGGCTTAGCTGCTATCAAACCTGATGTATATAATAGTGGGGGAGGAAAACTAGAACACTAATATGGATTATGATAGCTTTCTATTAATTTGTACCACTGTTCTTTAGAAAGAGGAAGAAAATAAAGATAAAAATTATGAACAACAAATACATAACTATCAACAAGTGAATCTAAAAACCAAGGGAATTTTAAAAATCTGATGAACAATATTAACTGGTGAATATAATAGAACCAGAGGTATGGAAAGGGAGTGAACTGACGATTCTCGGGGGGGAAAGAGGAGTGGGGGGGGTGCGGGAAGAGACTGAACATAAACTGTGCACCTATGGATGAGGACAATGGGGGGTGGGGAAAGGGCAGAGGGTGGGGTGGGAACCTGGTGAAGGGGAGCAATGGAGGGGGGGGGGAATGGGGAACATTTGTAATAATATGAACAATAAAGATTTATTTAAAAAAATTTGTACCACTGGGTATAGTGGTACAAGGAGGCACCCACATCTATCCACCCCCCAGGCCCTATTAAGGAGTACATGTAATAACCCTTCATAACCAGGGGGAGCACACTAGGGCAGGAACATCCCCTTCTTCATTGCCCTAGTGGCAAGAGGAATCCCAAATGGAGAGGTAGAACTCTTATTGGGTTACCTGCTGAAAACATCTCATCCTTAGGAGATGGAAAGCAAACCTTTTTAGAGAAAAGTAATAGTGAGAGCTGCCACCCTCCATCTCCACCCAACCCTTTGTTTTTGGACATCTATTGTATATCAGCGGAGGGAGAATTGACACTACATTTCAGTCACTGTTTGAGATCACATATCACTTTCTGCAAGAAAGCATCCTTGCCTCCTGGATACTGCTAGATCTGTTTTCAGAACGTTTCATTGTTCTATCAGGCCAGCTGCTTCTAGTGGATGGGAAATATGATAATGGCCCCCGGCTTGCCAACTGTCTTATTTCTTTCACTGGGAAGTGAGTTTCTTGGTGGGAGACATTTTGAATGGACCACATTTGTATTATGCAAAGTCAATAATTCCAGGGATAGTGAAATAGTCAGAGGCATGACCTGCTGGGAAAGAAAACCTAAATACAGAATAAACATTTTTTCCCCCAGTGTATAAATCACCACACCCTCTGTGAGACAAGGAACCTGATAGTGTTGAACCTGCCACTAAATTCCTGACTGGTTCCCGAAAAGCTGGGCGCTCTAGTACAGCCTCAGGACTGTACCAGTCTCCCAGTGAGTTCACTGGCTGTTTATAACACCCTTTTCCCAGCTGATTATCTTCGTTTTCCAGGTAGAGGTCACGTCATCTTCAAATAATGACAGTTTTAACTTCTTTTGATTTTTCTATCTCTAATTACTTTCTCTTGTCTAATTAAGTTGTTAAATATCTAGACGTACTTAGTTAATGGTAGATATCTTTTCTTATTTTTTATTTTTAAAATATATATATATTTATTGATTTTTTACAGAGAGGAAGGGAGAGAGACAGAGAGTTAGAATCATCGATGAGAGAGAGACATTGACCAGCTGCCTCCTGCACACCCCCTACTAGGGATGTGCCCACAACCAAGGTACATGCCCTTGACCGGAATCGAACCCGGGACCCTTGAGCCCGCAGGCCGACGCTCTATCCACTGAGCCAAACTGGTCTCAGCTATCTTTTCTTATTTTATAAGGGAAGAAATATTATAAGAAACTCTACAAGAAAGCTGTAGTTTCTCTGATGTGACTGTCTGCCTGGGTACCTCTCATTTGCTAAAGTAGAGTTCTCATTAGCATGGGGCAAGGCATAAAAGCTGTCAAATGAATCTTAACAAAGTAATAGCTGTGTTCTTTGAGGTGCTGTGGGAAGGGCTGGGGCCTGGCAAGAGGGCCATCAGTAGAACGTGTGAGGTGGGGGCATGCTTACTGGGTGAGCACACAGTGAAGAGAAGCACACACAGTCCAGCAGGCAGTGGTGAGGCCTAGCTCCAAAGTGACACACACCAGTTAACGTCTTAAGTTAAAGATCTTAATATCCTTATCTTTAATGAAAGTATATCTTTGTTTTCCCATTAATCTTGATGTTGACTATTGGGTTAGCAAATATATTTTATCCTACTGGAGAAGCATCCATTTATTCCCATTTTATTGATAGTTCTACTGTTTTTGTTTGTTGTTTTTTTTCATAACTTAATTTCTGATTGTATCTCTATGAGCTAGCCAAATTAGCCCTAGACTAAAGGATGCTTGGGTCTCCACTGACAAAACTGAAAAGTAGACCTTGAAAAAAATCTCAGACTCACCAAACTATTTCCAAGTAGCTTAGCTGCATCCCAAAGAGATAAATATTTAAAGGAATACAAAGAAATCCAGCACCCAAATGTAAAATTCACACTGTCTGGCATGCAGTAAAACATATCAGAGATGCAAAGAAATAGGAAATCATGACCCATGGTAAGGCAAGATAATCAGATAACAGAAACAGATCCAGAGATGACACAGATGATGAAATTAGTAGACAAAGACATAAAAACAGCTATTAAAATATATTTCATATGTTGAAGATGGTAGAGGAAAGCATGAGCATGATAAGGAGAAATAAAGAGGATATTATGCCTTGCCTGGCATGGCTCAGTTGTTATAGCATTCACTTCTGGTCAAGGGCAGGTACCTGGGTCACAGGTTCGATCTGCCCTGGTGGGGGTGCATGGGTGAGGCAACCCATGGATGTGTCTCTCTCACATAATCTCTCTCTCTCTCTCTCTCTCTCTCTCTCTCTCTCTCTCCCTCTCTCTCTCTCTCTCCCTCTCTCTCCCTCTCTCTCTCTCTCTCTTTCTTTCTCTCATCTACCCCATCCTCTGAACATATGTTTGTCATTTTAGTTAGAAAGATATTAACAATAAAGAATTAGCAATATATATATTATCCTCACCCGAGGATATTTTTTCAATTGAATTTTAGAGAGCACGGAAGGGAGGGAGGAAAAGAGAGGGAAGGGAGAAAGAGAGAGAGCGAGGGAGAGAGAGAGAGAAAGACTGGGAAGTTAGAGAGCTAGATCTCATTGTCCACAGTGGTAAGTCAATAGATAATGGATAGAATTGGAGTGGGGGGAGATCAAGGATTCAAAAGATAACTATGTTATTTGGAAATATGGACCTAAATACCAAAATAATCAACTATAAGAACTGAAAGTGTTTACTTATGAAGAGCTAGTTGGAAATGGAGAAGCACTGAAAGGGTTTTTCTATTATTTTTTTTCTTACAAGCCATTGGAAGTATTTAACTCTTTAAATTATGTACATGTCAGATTTTATTAAAAATAAAACATAAACTTAAAGAAAAGGTAGTTAGATTCCCTTTCTTGGGCTTGCTAGATCCTATTCCTGGAGTTTTCTCACATGCAGAATTTCCTTGGATTTCAGTTCACACAAAGTTTGACCCCATTATTGCTTCACATCTAGGATATTTGGTTTTTCTCATTCTCTTTCCCTATTTGAGCGAACTATTATTTGAGTGAACTATTATTTTTTGCAGTGAAAAAAATAAATAAATAAAAACCCCTGCTAAAATAGAGGTATGTGTTGCTTTCACAACTCCTGTAGACGCTCCCAAAAGGGTATAAAATGTAGCAACTTACCCTTTGTTCACACTCCACTCCTTCATTTTGAAGGAGGTAGTCTATTATACTTTATTCTAATCACATCCTAAGAACTTCACTAAATTGGCACGCTTAATCTCACACCCTTAATACATTCCTGTCTCAACTATCTATATATATAAAAGGCTAATATGCAAATTGTCCCTGTGGGAGTTTGACTTGGAGACCATAGTTCCATTGCTTACTATGACGTACACTGACCACCAGGGGGCGGCATGGAACAAAGAAAGGCCATGGCCGGCAGCTGGCAGCTGGGGAAGGAAGGTCCCAGTTGGCTCTGATTGCCAGCCAGGCCTAGGGACCCTACCTGTGCTCGAATTTCATGCACCAAGCCTCTGTATCAATAATTTGCTACTTCCTAATGTCCAAGGCAAATCATCATGATATCATCAATGTAGAAGATTAGGGTGACACCTATGGAGGAGTAAATAAGTTGTGATGAACCATCCCTGTTTGTTAGGGATTAGGGGTTTTCTGGGGTCAGCACTCAGTCCAGATATTCACTATGGGTAAAGTGAACTAGGTCCCTATGAAGATAGGGACCACTGCTCCACCTACCAGCTGAAGACAAATAGTTTCTGATGGTGTGGATAAAGAGAAACAGAAAAAAGTAATTTTCTTCTATGTCACGTACACATCTAATTCATCTTGAGGTAATCCTCCATTATTTTTCGAGACCAGTCAATCTTGGGTACTAACCAGCCTGAAGAACTGAATGATGTAGCCACTTTCTCTGAGGTTCCCATCCTCTTCATCAGAGAGATCTGGCTCTGTGACTCAAGGATGGCCGGAGGGCCTGTGACTATGCAGTATGTTAGCTTGAGTTACATCGTTGTCAGTTACACTAAGAAATTGTTTTGCTGTACAAATCAAGTGGAACCCAGGCCTACACATCTGTTCTGTTCCTGCCAGAACTAGAAGCAGAAGCCAAAACCTCATCTCAGTGTGTTGGGCAGTTTTTATTTATTTATTTATTTTCACCAAATTATCTCACCTATTTGGCTTTTGCTTTTTTGTGGTCACAGCTAGGGATGATATTCAAAATATTTAGCAGCTGCTTGCCACATGGTCACCAGCCAATTAGAAGAGATGCTGACTTTAGCACTGTTAGATTCCAGGAGACACAACAGCTGTGCTGGTGGTTAACCCTTTAGTTACCAGATAAGAAGAAAGGCAGGTAGATGGGGCCGGGTGGGGGCATCAGTAGATACTAGGCATCACTTGGAAAGCATTTAGGTATTTCAACAACCAGTATGGCTACAGGCAGAATGTCAACCTGGTTTCAGCATAAAACAGAGATTGGATGGCCCACCAGCCTCCCTGTTTTTAACACCCGCCTCCTCTCGGTTCTAACCTCAGTAGTTCCCTCCTTTCCCAGTGTTATCAGTAACTTCCTTTTGGTTAATTGCACTCCTTTCCACGTTTCTGGCTGGAACAATTCTTCTGATGACCCCTCCCCCACATGCAACTAAGAGGTTTTGCTAATTAGCCTTTAATTGGTGGTAAATTTTTCCGAAGAAGAGGAGGTGTGATGGGGGAAGCAGATGTTATCAGGTCACTGGTAACATACTGCAATTTCCTCTTCCTTCAGTTTTGGTATTTATTCATCTACAATGTGCCAAGAGCCATCAGGCTCTTCAGTGGCAGTTTAACAAAGAAGTATAATTAGCCAAACTATTCAGGAAAAGAAGGAAAATGGGAGGGGCGGATTCAGAGACAGAGAAGTAAAGGGAGCGAGGAGGGAGGAAAGACATAAAGTAGTAGTCTACACTCTTTTATTTATTACAACCTCCTGGATTTTTGAACCCATGGGATTCAAGTCACTCTTGCAAACTCCCTAAAAAATTCTTGCAATTCATTTTGCCTGCAATTCCTCTTTTCCCTACTCAGACTGTGCACACCAGCCTTGGATTCATGGTATTTGCGGACTCCTGTGACCAGATGTTCCTCATTATGAGGCGACTCATCACATTTGCTTGGCAATCAGGAATGCGGTAGAAATTATTTGGCGGGCCTTAACATAATGCTATTCCAATTAACAGGATTTCAATCTTTGATACTCAAGAGTCAAGACCTTAATTTTAACCGTAAGCAGAGTTGTGAACATAGTAACTCCTATCATTTGGCAATTTGCAGTGTCCTTTTTGGACAGAAAAAAGGGCAGAAAAATATTGGGCAGAAAAAAATTTAAAAAATATATTTTTATTGCCGAAACCAGTTTGGCTTAGTGAATAGAGCATCAGCCTACGGACTGAGGGGTCCCGGGTTCGATTCTGATCATGGGCATGTACCTTGGTTGCAGGCACATCCCCAATGGTGGATGTGCAAGAGGCAGCTGGTCGATGTTTCTCTCTCATCGATGTTTCTTACTTTCTATTCCTCTCCCTTCCTCTCTGTAAAAAATCAATAAAATATTTTTAAAAAATATTTTTATTGATTTCAGAGAGAAATGGAGAGGGAGAGAGAGATAGAAACATCCATGGTGAAAGAGAATCAATGATTGGCTGCCTCCTGCACACCCCTACCAGGGATCCAGTCCACAACCTGGGCATGTGCCCTGATTGCACATGGAACCACGACCTCCTGGTTCATAGGTCGTCAACCACTGAGCACACCGGCCAGTCTTGGCAGAAAATTTTTATAACATATTTAGGAGGCCAATGCCTTATCCATTAGGCCACTGGGGCTTCTGTAAATTTTTATAACATATTTAAAAATATATAAAGAATCGCCGAAACCGGTTTGGCTCAGTGGATAGAGCGTCGGCCTGCGGACTGAAAGGTCCCAGGTTCGATTCCGGTCAAGGACATGTACATTGGTTGCGGGCATATCCCCAGTAGGGGGTGTGCAAGAGGCAGCTGATCAATGATTCTCTCTCATCGATGTTTCTAACTCTCTATCCCTCTCTCTTCCTCTCTGTAAAAAATCAATAAAATATATATTTAAAAAATGAATAAAAATAAAAATATATCAAGAATAGATATTACATATGTTAGCTATGATGCATAAAAATGAATGAACATTGGTAAGTTAAGAAGCCACTCAAGAAGTAGAATATGATCAATATTTACAACATTTACCACTAACAGTGAAAGGTGTTTCTTGTTTCAGGGTCACAGAGAAGCCTTGAATATTTTATATGATTCTACCCAGATACCCTGGGATTGCAATTTGTTCCTCCTTGTGCAAATCACCTATTGCTGTAAAAATATCCATTTAGCCGTACAGTCTTTCTGTTCCCTATTCCCTTAGAATGTCTTTCAAGCAGCAATTCTCAAACTTTAATGTAATTTGAAATCAATTGCAGAGATCTAAAAAGTCCTAATGCCCTATCCCTGCCCCAGAACCATTAAATCAGAATCTTTGGGAGGCAAACCAGGCATCTATGGTTTCAAAAGTACTTTTGGTGATCGACCTAATGTGCTCTACAGAAATGGCAGTGAAGTCCACCAAAGCTTTACTTTCAACGGGCATAATATCTGAACAGAAGTCTTCATTAACTGTTTTATCAATTCATAGACTTCTACTTTCTCATTCAGGGATGCAGAGATATTTTCTTTGTCTTCTCCACTATGTTATTACAGAGGCTTCATGCCTCGTTCAGTGGTTGAGTGTTGACCCAGGAACCAAGAGATGGCAGTTTTATTCTGGGTCAAGACACATGCCTGAGTTGTGGGCTTGATCCCCAGAAGGGGGTGTGCAAGAAGCTGATCGATGATGTCTCTCTCATTGATGTTTCTCACACTTTCTCTCTCTCACTTCCTCTCTCTCTAAAAATCAATAAAAACATATTTTAAAAAAGAGAACATGTTCTTTAGAAAAAAAGAAGACGTCATAGCTCCTCTGAGATTCTGTTGTTTGCACTCTACTCCTGGAATAAAGTTCTACGTCTTTTTAGGGTAGTTTGGTATTTTGTTTGCAAGAAACAGGGTCTCATGGAAAAGTGCATGGGGTGGGGGGAAGGGGTGGGTATACTGTAAGGATATGGGTGGTCTGGAACTGGAAATCTACAGAAACTGGGACTGGTTCCCGTCTTTTCTTTTTTTTTCTTTTTTTTTTTAAAATATATTTTATTGATTTTGTACAGAGAGGAAGGGAGAGAGATAGAGAGTTAGAAATATCGATGAGAGAGAGTCATCGATCAGCTGCCTCTTGCACATCCCCTACTGGGGATATGCCCGCAACCAAGGTACATGCCCTTGACCGGAATCGAACCCGGGACCCTTCAGTCCCCAAGCCGACGCTCTATCCATTGAGCCAAACCAGTCTCGGCTCTTTTCTATCTCTCAGGCCCCACACGGCCTCTCTCATGGCGTCCTCTCTCTCACTGTCACCTCCCTAAGCGTTGGGGATCTCATTAAGTTGGTGATTCATTTTTAGACTCAAGTCATCCTTAAATCCAATCATCTGTGATCAGGGTCCAGTTAGGGTCACTTAAAGCCCAAGGCTGCAAGTAAAAGGATGGAAAAAGTTACCATGAAAGTAGCAATAGTAAAGATGGAGAAGCCATACTAATACCAGACAAAATAGACTTTAAAGACAAAATATAGAGATAAAGATGAACATTTTATAATGATAAAATGGTTAATCCATCAGGGAGTTATAACAACAACAACAAAATAGCCCTGGCTGGTGTGATCACGTGATTCGAGTATTGGCCTGTGCACCAGAGGATCATTAATTCAATTTCTGTTCAAAGGCATGTACCTGGGTTGGGTTGCAGGTTTGGTCCCTGTCCCTGGTCGGGGCACATGTGGGAGGCAACCCATAGGTGTGTCTCTCTCACATCAATGTTTCTCTAACATTGAAGTGAGAATTGCACAACTCTTTGAATACACTAAAAACCATTGAATTGTATATTTTTAAATGGGCGAATTGTATAGTATGCTAATTATATATCAATAAAGCTGTTAAAAAAAAAAAACAACTAAAAAAACCCAAGGCTGCTTTTCGTTAGCTGTTGGGAGCAATGTAATCAGAAGGCATCATGAAGAGAGAAAGCCCGTCCCAGACAGAAGGCCACGATGGGGAAGGCTAAGCTAAGGCAGTGGCCGTGGAGGTGCTCCAACCCGTAGCGGGTGTGATGTGCTGCACATGGGCCTGGGGAAAGGGAAAGGCCCAAAAAGAAGCTCCCTCACTCTCCATGTTTAATCTGTCACCAGGTCCTTCTGACTCCTAACAGATCTCCCTGGTGCCTATCTATCCCCCTGCTACAGACTGAATTCTGTAACACCCCCTCCCCTGGCAAAAAAAATGAACAGATTGAAATCCTAACCCTTAGTGTGATGGTACGTGGAGGTGCGGCCTCTGAGAGGTGGGCCCTTTTGACCGAGCCCTAATGAATGTGATGGAGCCCTTATAGAAGACACCCCAGAGAGCTCGCTCACCTTGTCTGCCACAGGAGGACACGATGAGAAGATGGCTATCTGTGACCCAGAAAGTGGGCCCTCACTAGACACCTTTCTGCCAGCACCTTGATCTTGGACTTCTCAGCCTCCAGAATTGTGAGAAACAAATTTCTGTTGTTCATAAGCCCCACCCCCTTCCCCACCGCCCAGTCTGTGATATTCTGTTATAGTATTGCAAACAGAGTAAAGCACCCTTCATTCAACCCATCTTGTAAACTACCCCATAGCTTCCTTCCTAAAACTCCAATCTAATTGTGTCACTTTATTTCTCAAAATCTTTCAAAGAGGCTGAACCTGGTTTATCTCTCACAGCTCTCCCACACACACCCCACCCCCCCCCCCTGTGCAGAGGCGCACACATGTCCTTCGTTACAGCCACGTGTCTCCTTTGCTCACCCTGTTCCGTCGAGCTGGAATGTCCTTCTGCCTCCACATCTAAAAGGGTTGAAATTATCTCCATTCCTAAAGGCCTGATTATAATTCCACGACCTTCATGTAACCTTTTCTTTTTTTCCATTTTACTTCCCACTCTTGGAGCACGCAGCCTGGTAGAGAAGAGAAATGCGACAATTGAGTTCTGTGCTACAACGTGATAGTGCTCTGGCTGGTGTGTGCACAGTGTCCTCGAGGACAAGGGAGGAAGGTAGAAACTGTTCAGTCGGTTGAAAGATTGAAAATTCCACACTCGACTTGACTCCTTAGAACTTGGTAAGGAGGCATTGGTTTAACCTTTGCCTGGAGGGTACTTTTTCACTACGTGGCTGTTTTCTTAAGAGCAGGGTCTATGCATTTTTTGCTAAGTATAGTTGCCCATAGGAACTATGGGTCAAGTCTGCAACCTGGGCATGTGCTCTGACTGAATCGAACTGTGACCTCCTGGTGCATAGGTCGATGCTCAACCACTGAGCCATGCTGGCTGGGCTGAACTGAATCTTTTATTTATTTATTTTTTAAAATATATTTTATTGATTTTTTTACAGAGAGGAAGAGAGAGGGATAGAGAGTTAGAAACATCGATCCGCTGCCTCCTGCACCCTCCCCCCCCCCCCCCCCGACTGGGGATGTGCCCGCAACTGAGGTACATGCCCTTGACCGGAATCGAACCTGGGGCCTTTCAGTCCACAGGCTGATGCTCTATCCACTGAGCCAAATCGGTTTTGGCTGAACTGAATCTTTTAAAAAAAAAAAAAAAAAAAGAAAGTTTTTAAGTTTTTATTGATCTTTAGAGAGAGAGAAGTGAGAGGGACAGAGAGATATAAACATTGATGAGAGAGAAACATCATTGATAGGCTGTGTCCTGCACGTCTCTATTGGGGATCAAGTCCCATATTGGGGATCAAGCTCACAATCCAGGCATGTGCCCTGCTTGGGAATTGAACCTGTGATCTCTTGTTTCATGGCTTGATGTTCAACTACTGAGCCACAATGGCCTGGCTGAACTGAATATTGAAGGGTGCATAAGAATTGTCCAGAAAGATTGGAAGGGCACTCCAGGCATAAGGAACAGTGCATGTAAAGGGAGAATTAAAACAGCATAGAGTATGGGGAATGACTACATGGATAACTAACCCCCTTTGAATTGGGTTCAAAATGAATGGATTTGATACCTAGTTCTATTTTAGAATAACTATATGTATTACATGTTTCCTACGGGCAACTATACTTAGCAAAAAAATGAGTGTGTGAATTTTTTAATTTGTTGAACTTTCATAAAAATAATTTCATAAAAGTTCAAGAATCTCAGACCACATGCAATTTGACATATTGATTTTTACCATTTTCTAAAAAGAGATCTCCAAACCTGGATGAACATCAGAATCACCTGGAAACTTTAAAAAAACAGATTCCTGGAGCCCAAATCAGAGTTACTAAATTTTACCTGGGTGGGGCCCAGGATTTAACCCAGTCTTCTCACTTTATGATGAGAACAAGAGACCCACCCACAGGATGGAGCTGAGACCAGATTTTTAGCTTTTTCATTTCTGTTTGTGGTCTTGCCACCTTATTCTTCTGCTGCCTACCAGATCACCTTCCTTTCTCACCATCATGGCCAATCATAGCTGTGTGTGGCTAAATACTGTGTGAGCTACAGAGGTTTAGCCTATAAAGTATAGATATAACATCTATCTTGATCTTCACATTCTGCCTCTCTACAATCCATTATTATAAGAGAATTTGATGTACTATCGAAGTTTTATGTCACTTACTTTAAATTTTTGTTCCATTTTTCACTCCTAATTCCTAACCACATATATTTAAAAAATTGAGACATAACAAATTCCACAAACTCACCATCTTAAAGTATACAGTTGAGTGGTTTCTAGTATATTCACAAGGTTATGCAACCATCATCAATCACCATCTAAGTCCAGAATATTTTCCTCACCAACAGAAACTCAGTGCGCACAGCAGTCATTCCCCATCTCCTAGCAACCACTAATCTACTTGACTACATTCTGTCTCTATAGATTTGCAAATTCTGTATATTTCATATAAATTGAATAGTACAATATGTGATCTTTTCTAACTCTTAGCATAAGAGTCTTCTATCACTTAGCATAATGTTTTCAAGACTAATCCATGTTGTATTTATCAGTACTTTATTTTATGGCCTAATAATATTTCATTGTATAAATATACTACATTTTGTTTATCCATTTATCTGCCAATAAACATTTAAATTTGGCTATTATGAACAATGCCATACACACACACACACACACACACATACACACTATATATATGTGTAAACATCCTATATAATAAAAACCTAATATGCTAAGTGTCCAACTGTTTGTTCAACCATCCAACCATTTGCTATGACACACACTGATCACCAGGGGGCAGACTCTCCAATGGGTAAGTTAGCTTGCTGCTGGGGTCCTGCTGATGGGGACTGGGCAAGACAGCTGGACATACCCTGAAGCCAATCTCCCACAATATTTCTGCTAATTAATTTCCTTTCAATGTGTATGAATCTATGAACTGAGCCTCTAGTATGTTTATAATTCTCTTGTGCATATGCCTGGGAGTGTAATTGCTGGATGATATGGTAACGCTGTTTAACTTTTTGAGGTCCTGCCAAACTGTTTTTCATTATCACATATATTTTTACACTGAAGAAATAGCATTTTTAAGAATTGGAAGCCATTTGGCCGCAAGGGGGTGGAAATCAGAAATCATATCACTCAGAAGTAACACAATTTAGAGGTTTTAAGTATGGAGGTACACTGGCACATACTTCTCCCTCCTGAAATCACAATAAAATGATAATAAAATATTTTCTTTTAAGATGTAAACCCTCATGGACATAGAAAGGAGAAAACAATAACAATTTTTTTTCAATGGGTAGCAATCACGCCTCGGATAAACCTCATTGGCTATGATACTGCCACTGCGGAAAGCTGTATAACAAAATGTTTTGGTGTTAAAAAGCAGGTGGACAATGATAACTGACTTACAGCAGGCCAAAAAAAGCTAAGACATAAGCCAGCAACAGGAAAGTCCAGTAGAAAGTTGATTGTCATCACAGAACCTCAAAAAGGCTTAGATGTTAGCGATACCAGGCATCCCTAAAAGTGGGAATATAGATGGGGGTGGACAAAGAGATCAGATAAAAGTTTGTAAAAAGTTTGTACAATCATATTCATAGCAGCATTATTCACAATAGCCAAAAAGTGGAAGCAACCCAATTATCCGTTGATGGATAGTGGATAAACAAAATGTGGTGCATGCATACATCGAATAATCCAAGAAAGGGGAAGCATGGGACTCTGGAACAGGAGTGGGGGAGAGTGTCCCAGGACCACAGCTAAGTGGCAGCCGACAGTAAGCTTTTAGAAGACGGTAACAGAAGGATAAAGGGCTGCAGGACAGATGTCTCCAAGAAAAATAGATTAGGCTGATTGATCATCTGAGGGGATTGAATTCCTGATAGGTATCTAGAAAACTAGACAAAAACTTGAAACAATTCACTCCAGGGAAAGAAAACTCCAGGAAAGAAAGTATAATCATAGTCTCCCACATGGCTCAGCTTTAAATAATATTTATGTAATAATATTATAAATACTGAATTCTGCTGTGTCTAAAAATTAGGATATGACTGTATTAGGAGAATGGGGAAGAGGAAGAGTTGTGTACCGGGGTAGAGAAATAAGAATTAAATCCTCACTTTCTGTTTTAATAAATTTATCAAAACCTGAAAAAAAATCAAGAAGTACGAGCATATTATTTAGAAACTAGGAGGTACATACTTGGAAACATTAAATTTAAGCAGTGGGTCAAGAGTGTAATAAGGTGAGGTGCTTTGCTTCATAATTAGGCTTTTAGTGTTTGACTTTTTAAATAATGTACAGGTCTAACTTGATAAAACTTAAAATAAATGAATTAATTAAATAAAAGGCCAGGGGAAGGAGAAATAAAATAGAAAAGAGATTTATTGGGGGGATGGAACATTCTGTTCCTTTGCGTTTTAAATTGGGGCAGGGTGCAACAAACTATTTAATATGTGCAAAATAAATGGTAAGATATATACTTAGGATTTACATGGGACTAGTTATATAGCAAAGACAGGGAGAGACAGACGATAGAGAAATAAAAAAAAAATAGCAGATGATAGAGAAATAAAAAAAGGAAGGAAGGGGAAGAAGAGAGAGAAACAAATGCCAAGACACAGAAAGACATACCCAGACACATATACAAAAAGTGAGCATTGTGGAGCAGAGGGAGAAATCCACAGGTACACTATAGCAGTATATACATACACACACGTGTGTATATGCACAACCAAATAAGGACAGAGACCCAAGTTTTCATAGGTAACATTTCACAGGTTTGTTAAATAGCACAGATTGAGGTGATTGCCACTACACATTCCTCCCACCTCCACCACGAAATTAAACCTCTGCTATCAAGATTCACTTGCACAGAAACCTGTTTGGCTCAGTGGATAGAGCTTCAGCCTGCGAACTGAAGGGTCCTAGGTTCGATTCCGGTCAAGGGCATGTACCTTGGTTGCGGGCACATCCCCAGTAGGGGGCGTGCAGGAGGCAGCTGATGGGTGATTCTAACTCTCTATTTCTCTCCCTTCCTCTGTCTATCTTTAAAAAAAAAAAAAAAAAAAAAAAAGGCTCAGTTGCGCCTGACGGGGATGGCTCAGGGGTTGAGTGTCAACTATGAACCAGGAGGTCAGAATTTGGGCACTAGTTAGTATACAATTTTACCTATATGTTCCCAAAAATTCTAGTTTAGCACTTCTTAGTTGGGAATCAGGAATCTGTATTTTAACAACTCCACCAGGTGATTCTCATCATGAGAGAAGTTTGGGAAACACTGACCTAATGAATAAAGGGTGTGTGTGTGACTGAGAAAGGAACCGGGTATTCTGACAAAGAGATTTCTGCCTCCGGAGACTGGAGGTGACGCCACTGACTGAGACGGAAGTCTAAGACATGGTGGGGGCTGGCGGAAGGCCATGAGTACAGTTGTGGACATGCCTTGAGGTGGGCCCAGGGAAAATTGCCCTGTTCTTCTGGATTCCAGGAGAGCGGTCAATGCTGGAAATACTGGTTTGGGAATCATGTGTGTGTAAATACATATTGTAACCTTGGAGAAGGTGTGCTCATCCTGGGAAGACATGTAGCTATAGACGAAATTAGCCAAATGTATCATGAAATGGTGAGAACGCCAATAATTACGATAATTATTATTACCACTGATGAACACTTCACCTTATGTCAGGCATGTTCTGTGCTAAATACTTTGTGTATCATAGTTTTTATCATCAGGATAACCCCTTTGGTGGATATTATTAATCCGATTTGCTGGAAAAAAACAAGGATTGATAGATGGCAGAGCTGGAATTTGAACCCTGATCTGATCGACTTTAAATTCAGCATTTATAACCATAACTCCATAAACCTAAACTTAGTTTAAAAAAAAAACTTATGGCCGAGACCAGTTTGGCTCAGTGGATAGAGCGTCTGCCTGTGGACTCAAGGGTCCCGGGTTCGAATCCGGTCAAGGGCATGTACCTTGGTTGCGGGCACGTCCCCGGTGGGGGGGTGTGCAGGAGGCGGCTGGTCAATGTTTCTCTCTAGTCGATGTTTCTGACTTTCTATCCCTCTCCCTTCCTCTCTGTAAAAAAAATCAATAAAATATATTTTTAAAAAACACTTATGGATGCAGGTAGACAGAGGAGTTAAAACTCTGCAAACTGTACATTTCATTGTGTGTAAAGTATACCTCTGTAAAACTGACTTGAGCCCTGGCTGGTTTGGCTCAGTGGATAGAGCGTTGGCCTGTGGACTCCAGGGTCCCAGGCTTGATTCTGGTCAAGAGCACATGCCCCGGTTGCAGGCTCAGTCCCTCAGTTCAGGAGGCAGCTGATCAATGATTCTCTCTCATCATGGATGTTTCTAACTCTCCCTCCCTCTCCCTTCCTCTCCGAAATAAATAAAAATATATTAAAAAAAAAAAAAGAAAAGAAAAGAAAGAAAGAAACTGATTTGAAAAAATAGCAATGTGATTTTCAGAGCTTCCATTGTGCACTCATTAGAGGTCAAAAAGCAGTTGTTAACATAAGATAATACAAACTTAAAGTGCTAACAAGTGATGAAGGTTGGAACTTAAGAAAGGTTTTGTATAATTTTCTACCCCGACCAGTCTCACTTAAAAGTTGGCACACTTGCCGAAACCGGTTTGGCTCAGTGGATAGAGCATCCGCCTGCGGACTGAAAGTTCCCAGGTTCGATTCCTGTCAAGGGCATGTACCTTGTTTGCGGACACATCCCCAGTGGGGGGTGTGCAAAAAGCAGCTGATCGATGATTCTCATCGATGTTTCTAACTCTCTCTCTCTCTCTCTCTCTCTGTAAAAAATCAATAAAATATATATTTTTTTAAAAAGAGGCAGCTAATTGCTGATTCTCTCTCATCAATGTTTCTAACTCTATCCCTCTCTCTTCCTCTCTGTAAAAAATCAATAAAATATATATATATTTTTAAAAGTTGGCAGACTTGAAAACAAATACACAAAAATTTGTGGGTTGAATAAAGCTGTTAGTTTTTACAACAGGAACCTAAAGTTCTGCACGCTAAGATACTCTACCTTAGGGTTTCTCCACCTCAGCACCATGGACATCAGGTCCGGTGCTTCTTTGTTGAGGGGGGCTGTCCTATGCATTGTGGGATGTTTAGCAGCATCTCTGCCCTTTACCCGTTAGTTGCCAGAAGCAAATGCATCCTCAGTTGTGACAACCAATAATACTGCCAGATGTCCCCTTTCCCTTACTTTAGCTCCACCTAGGGGGGCAAATCCCCTGGCTGAGAACCATGCTCTAGCTACCAGTTAGCACATCACCTGGCTAGTAGAGTCTCCTCTTACGCTGCAGTACCACCGGGGTCAGAGGCTCAGGCCCACTGACTAGGATGCGGAGTATTTTAGGTCCCTTTCTGGCCACCTGGGCTCGCACCCTTCTGGGAGGGACAGGGGTTGCTTGCCTGCTTGGCAGGGAGCTTCCACTGCCACACTCCTTTCACCCTCCCCCAGCTCCCCCAGCCCGTGGTTTTATGCAGCTCCCTCATCTGCACTTCCAGCAGCAATGGCTGTCCTCTCTCTGTCCTCTCGTACCCTCCCCACCCACGTGTTCTCCCCCTCTGAGGTGTAATGAGTGGTGGGCTATTGCTGGACAGGCACAGAGCCTCTTTTCCTGCAGAGACCCCCATTTCGCTTTTATTTATTTATTTTTTAAAAATATATATTTTATTGATTTTTTTACAGAGAGGAAGGGAGATGGATAGAGAGCTAGAAACATCAACCAGCTAGCTGCCTCTTGCACACCCCCTACTGGGGATGTGCCCACAACCAATGTATATGCCCTTGACCGGAATTGAACCTGGGACCTTTCAGTCCGCAGACCGACGCTCTATCCACTGAGCCAAACCGGTTTGGGCCCATCTCGCCTTTAGAAGGGCAAAGGGGGAATCCTCCTTCCACCACAAGGAAGGGCGGGCTGGGGGCAGGGCTCTTTCAGAGCAATGATTGAAGATGCCGAGGTTGGGTGGTCAGCCCTCTACCTCTGCTATTGGAAAGGAGGTGGGTCACTCCCACCCCAACCCAGTAGGGAATTCTAGAAGTGAACTGTCCCTCCTGCCAGGAGCTTTTCCCGCCCTGAGTGAAAGGGTTTGCCTCTGTAAGAAGCTCTTACCAGGAGCTGTCTTCTTCCCCTTTCCTTAGAACCACCTGGGGGGGGGGGGGCAGAAAGAAATGCAAAGGAGGGGAGGGGAACTTTTCCTCATAGATCTTTTCACTCACTCAACCTCAAAGCCAAAATAAAGGGTGGAGTGAGAGAAGTATTCTCTATTTTTATTCTCAATTTCCATATCTTTAAGTAGACCAACCATGACAGTTTTATGACCCAAATGCAAAGATACATTTTTATGTTACTCAATGAGCAAAGTGACTTCAGATCTGAATGGGCAGGAAAATAAATATTACACATAAAATTTTCCTTCTAGTTTCTAATTATTCCAAAAGGTTTCCCCTCATTAACCTGACATTTCTGGAATGTGTACATTTCTCGGTCCCACCCATCCCTGGGTTTTAAGGCAGGAATGTCTAGCACAATCAGCGTAAGGTCACCACTTGGTCAGTGGAAATTTTTAAAAAAATTCTGGCCTGTAGTTTCTGGCTCCCAGCCATTTTTGGTGGCAAAAATTGCTCTGGGGCGGTGGCAAAAGCCAGTGGGTGGCCTGGATGAGTCCTCAGCCAACATGCTCCTCACTGCACTCTAGGGACAGTTTGGAGGTTACAGAGGGGCACCGGAAGCTGCACCCTCAGAATGGGCTGCCACCCTGACGGTGCATGCATTAAGCCACCTGGGTCTGAATAGCAAGTGGCTCCACTCCTTGTCAACCATTGCGGCACCTTGAGAAAGCAGCTAAGCATGTGCAGGGAGTGCGGCATTCTGCAGGATAATCGGTCCAGTCGGTTTCACCAGTTGAATTATGGGAACACACACAAAAAAAAGATTATGTGTCAATTTATTTATTTATTTATTTATTTATTTATTTATTTATTTTAAAATATATATTTTATTGATTTTTTACAGAGAGGAAGGAAGAGGGATAGAGAATAAGAAACATCGATGAGAGAAAAACATCGATCAGCTGCTTTCTGTACACCCCCAACTGGGGATGTGCCCACAGCCAAGGTGCATGCCCTTGACCGGAATCGAACCTGGGAACTTTCATTCCGCAGGCTGACGCTCTATCCATTGAGCTAACCCGGTTTTGGCTATATGTCAATTTAGAAGACATGAAGAAACATAACAACCGGATGCATTGTATGGTTCAGGATAAACTCAGTCTGAAATTCGTATGGTGCAGCCCTAACCTCCAATATGATGGCATTTGGAAATGAGACCTGAGGAGGAGGTGATTTGGTGTAGATGAGGTCATGAGGTTGGGGCCCCCATGATGGGATTAGGGTCCTCTTAAGAAGAGGAAGAAAGGCTAGTGCTGCTCTCTCCCTGTCCCTGCCCCTCTCTATATGAGGAGAAGTTGGCCATCCACAGCTAGGAACTGAATCAGCCAGCACCTTAATCTTGGGCTTCCCAGTCTCCAGAGCGATGAGAAATAAATGTCTGTTGCTTAAGCCACCCAGTTTATGGTATCTTGTTATGGCAGCCTAAACCAAGGCACCAGAACACTTTGGGGCACAATTAAAGAAATGTATATATGACCTAGGTGTTAAATAAAATGAAAATCTATTGGCATGGGGAGTTGGAGACATTAACAGAGAAAAACAGCTTTCAAAATATATTCGGAGAGCCCTAACTGGTTTGGCTCAGTAAATAGAGCATCAGCCTGCGGACTGAAGGGTTCTGGGTTGGATTCTGGTCAAGGGCACATGCCCAGGTTGCAGGCTTAATCCCCAATAGGGGGCATGCAGGAGGCAGCTGATTAATTATTCTCTCTCATCATTAATCATGTTTCTATTTTTGTCTCCCTCTCCCCTTTCTCTCTGAAATCGCTAATATATATATATTTGGAGGAAAAGTTCTGTAATGTTATATAGTAAAGTACAATAGAGGCCTGATGCACAAAATTCATGCAAAAGTAGGCCTTCCTTCCCCTGGCTGCTGGCACCCTTTTAGCACCCAGGACCAGGCTTCCCTCAAAGCCCCAACTTCATCCGGAAGGCCGTCCAGTCTAATTAGCTTATAATGCATTTATTATTATAGATTGTTAAATGGTAACCTCTGGGTGGTAGGAATATGGTGTTTTATTTTTGCTTTTTAATATTTGAAAACTTTCTACAATGCATATCTTATATAATAAAAGCCTAATGTGCTAAGTGTCTGACTGTTTGTTCGACCAGTCACTATGATGTACACTAACCACTAAGGGGCAGACCCCCTGACTGGTAGGTTAGCTTGCTGCAGGGGTCCTGCCCATGGGGACTGGGCAAAACGGGCCTGACATGTCCTGGAGCCCTCCCATGGTCCCTTCCTGGCTGGCCAATCTCCCCAGGTCCCTCCCCAGCCTCTAAAATGTTTTTTCTAATTAATTTCCTTTCAATGTGCATGAATCCTTGCGCCAGGCCTCTAGTTTATATATATATATATATTTCAGGTTGTGAGTTTTTTGTTAAAGAAAAGGTTATTTTTAATTATGTGTGCTGGGAGGGGCTCCCAGATCATTTGCTTCACCTATTATTTTTTTCAAAGGAGGAAAATTTTTGACTCATCACACTAACTTAAACACTTTTTATTGTGGAAAATTTCAAACAGACCCAAGGGAAGACCAAACATTTGTCAGCTACAACAATGACCAACTCATTCATTTGTACCCCTCACACTTTCTCACTTTTCATTTTATTTTGAAGCAAATCCCAGACCTCATATAATCTCTCCCATTAATATTTCAGTGTTCTCTCTCTTTAAAATATATATATATATATATATATATATATATATATATATATATATATATTATTGATTTTCCACAGAGAGGAAGGGAGAGGGATAGAGAGCTAGAAACGTCGATGAGAGAGAATCATCGGTCAGCTGCCTCTTGCACCCCATGCCCCAATGGGGATTTGCCCACAACCAAGGTACATGCCCTTGACCAGGATTGAAGGTGGGACCTTTTAGTCCACAGGCCGATGCTCTATCCACTGAGCCAAACCGGTTTTGGCTACAGGCTTGATCATATTTTTAAGTTCAATTTTTGGGGGACTGGAACACTTCATAGATGGTGGTGCTTTCTTCTGTCAGGAAGCATGCCATGTCTGGTTGTCTCTTGTTCTGTGTATGTGATGATCGCTGTTACTGAAACTCAAAACCTGGATCCATTACTTCATGGCGACATTCCAATTCTAAAATTCTGTCTTCACGTATAGCCTAAATATTCATATAAACAGAAACTACCCTTCACCAGTGATTTTATAGATGCTTGATTTTCCCCCTTTTACTTAACCAGTTCTTAAAATAATGAATTGATTCTCTGCCATCCTCCAAAGGAGAGAAATATTTTTGTCATTATGAACTAATGAATTTAACCATATTTGTCTTCCAACCTAGTGCAGTTCTTACCCTTAAAAATAAAGGGTAAGAATAAAAAATCCTCACCTGCAGATACGTTTTATTGAGAGGAAGGGAGAGCCGAAACTGGTTTGGCTCAGTGAATAGAGCGAGGGCCTGCGGACTGAAAGGTTCCAGGTTTGATTCCAGTCAAGTTCATGTACCTTGGTTTTGGGCACATCCCCAGTAGGGAGTGTGCAGGAGGAGGCAGCTGATTGATGTTTCTCTCTCATTGATGTTTCTAACTCTCTATCCATCTCTCTTCCTCTCTGTAAAAAATCAATTATATATATATATATATATATATATATATATATATATATATTTTTTTTTTTTTTTTTTTTTTTTTTAAGAGAGAGAGGAAGGAAGAGGGAGAGAGACAGAGAAACATCTGATGTGAGAGAGAGACTTCCATCAGTTGCCTCCTGCACACACCTCGACCAGGGGCTCAAACCTGAAACCTAGGTATGTGCTCTGACCAGGAATCAAACCTGCGACTCTTTGTGGTGCATCGAACAATCCTCTAACCAACTGAGCCACAGCAGCCAGGCCAGTTCTTACCCATATTGATGCTCATATTATCCCATCCTTTGGCCATTGAGAGCTCTTCCAAATTGCTCCTGTCTTTTTGACGTGCCCTTTGACAGAAATCTCTCATCAGAGCTGAAATATTATCTCAACCGGAAAATTGGCCATGAAAAATAAGGCAGCACATTATTTCTGAGGAACTTTTCTCCTCCCTTTCCTTTGAATGGGTTCCCTCCCAATGAAGGTCTCCCCACCCAGCTCCTGTCACCCCCTTGACTTGAATGCTCCAGGACACTCTCACCTCTGGCTGCACTGCCCTAGACCTCCCTGCTTGGCTGGAGTTTCAGAAGGTGAAAAGTCAGAGTTGGACGTGGCGTGGCGGCCCCAGGAGGACATCCAGGTGTTTTGCCAGGTGTTAGGCAGGCGGGCAGGGCCCAGGTGACTTCCCAGGGGGCGCTCAGCCCTCCTCCTGTGAGACTTATAGCTCCAGCACAGTCTACGTTTTTTAAACATTTTAACTCTCTGCAGGCCTTTCGTCTTGTACATCCCAGGCTCACAGCATCCTTAAGCACCTGCCTTGGTCTGAGCCCTTACTGCCCTGACCCCATCCCATCCAGCCTCTCCTTCCACATCTGCTGAGACTCCAGTTTTTCTCATCTCCTCTCATCTCCATCTCTATCTCTACCGCTCTCTTTCCAACCTCTAAGTGCCCATCTGGATTTGAACCCACATATGCTGGCTCCACAGTACCTGGCATTTGGTGCCTACCTCTGTTCCTTGTCACTGAGCACAACCCCTGCCCTCTGTCTTTATCCTCTTTGAACACATAACTACTTATTTTTATTTATTTATTTATTTTTAATATATTTTTATTGATTATTTTACAGAGAGGAAGGGAGATAGAGAGCTAGAAACGTCGATGAGAGAGAAACACCGACCAGCTGCCTCTTGCACACCCCCTACTGGGGATGTGCCTGCAACCAACGTACATGCCCTTGACTGGAATCGAACCTGGGACTGAGCCAAAAAGGTTTTGGCCTTTTTTTTTTTTTTTTTTTTTTTTTTTAAATAATAAATATATAGTTTTCTGATTTCAGAATGAAGATATACACATAAAAATTTAAGTAATCTAAATTTTTTTGAAGCAAATTAAAACACCTCTCTTGTCAGGCCGAAAAATAATCGCCAAGTATTTGGTGTACTTCCTTCCAGACCTACAAAAAAATTTACAAATATTTTTTCTCAAAATGTGCTTTTTCTATATTGTACTTTCCTGCACACTACTTTGTTCACTTATTATGAACCGCTTCTTGTGTCTAGAGCAGCTGTATCTTCTGCATTGTACTTAACAGTTTCAGTTTTCCATGGATCCCATCAATGGCTTAGTTCCATACGGATAACATTAGGGGTTGTTTTCAGTTTCTCATTATTTCAAACAATGCTGCAATTAGCATCCTTGTACACTTAGCTTAATACACTGGTATAACTATTTCCATAGGATAAATTTGTGAAAATGGAATTTTTGAGTCCAAACCATGCACATTTTAAATTTTAATAGTTAAACTGACCTCCAAAGACTGTATTAATCTACACTTACAAGGAGTGCCTCTTTCCTGCACATACTTGCCAGATTGATGTTATGAAAAGTTTCAGTTTTGCCTGATAGCTGAAAGTATTTTATTATTGTTTTATTTTGCATTATTTATTGTTAAGGTTGGACACGTTTATTGGCAACTTCTGTTTCTTTGGTGAACTGTTCATGTCCTCTTTTTCACATTTGTTTGGGTTCTTTTTCTTATCAACTCCAAAATCTTTCTTTCTTGTATATTGTACCGATCATTTTCTCATGTGTTAGAAGAAAAATTTTCTCAGTTATGTTCATAGATTGAGTTGGCCATATATAAGTTTAAATTGTGAATGTGGTCAAACTTAAATTTTTTCATTTGTGCCTGGCCAGTGTGGCTCAGTGGTTGAGCCTCAACCTATGAACCAAGAGAGGTCAGGGCATATGCCCAGGTTGCAGGCTTGATCCCCAGTAAGCAATATGCAGGAGGCAGCCGATCAATGATTTTCTATCACTCTCTCCCTGTTCCTTCCTCTCTGAAATCAATTAAAACATATAAAGATTAGCCTTATGTAGTAATAACCATGAAATAACAAGAAGTCTGATGTGCTGCTTATAATTACTTTAATATGAATGAAAATAAACACAAGACAATTAAAGTGTTTTTTTTTTAATGTCCATCATACTGTTTAAAAACATCTCTTGTATTATCCATATTTTTTGAAACTCTTTTCTAGGTGATCACAAACCTTCCTTTTTTAAAAATATATTTTATTGAATTTTTACAGAGAGGAAGATAGAGTCAGAAACATCGATCAGCTGCCTCTTGAATACCCCCTACTGGAGATGTGCCCGCAACCAAGGTACATGCCCCCAATTGGAATCGAACCTGGAACCTTTCAGTCCGCAGGCCGACGCTCTATCCACTGAGCCAAACCGGTTTCGGCCACAAACCTTTTAACTGAATATTCACTATTGCTTCAAATTCATTGATCTTCACTCAAAGTCCTTTTAACCTCACTTTTCTTGCTGTGTCAAGGTGATCATTCCCCCAATCACCTAAGCTCCAAACTGGGCTTGGAAGATGCTCTCCCTCCTCCCACCCCCATTCATTGTCTCTTGTCCTCCGTTCTCCCATTCATGGTTCTCATCCTCCTTCCCGGTGACTCAGTGCCTCCTGGGGTTTCTCTGGTTCCTTCTCCAAGACCGGCATGTTCCTGTGAAGCCCATCTTTCTCAACCAGCTCCATCATGGCTGACTCCCTATAGCCTCTGTGCTATTTGTTTACCTATTTATCAATCCTCACCTGAGGATATGTTTGCTTGGGGTTTTTTAATTGATTCTACAGAGAGAGGAAGGGAGAAACATTGCTGTGGGAGAGAAACATAGATCAGTTGCCTCCCATATCCTCCAGACAGGAAATGGGACTGCGACCTGCAACAGACAGGCATGTGCCCTGACCAGGAATCGAACAAGAAACCTTTTGGTGTATGGGATGACCCTTCAGCCAACTGAGCCACCCGGCCAGGGCTGCCGTATGTATTATTTACACACACTCCCAGGCCCGAACCCCCATCTTCTACTGTTTCACAGACAACCTCTGTGACTTTGGGACTTTCCTTCCTCTCCCCAGCTCCTCCTAACCTTACCTGTCCTTATAGGCTCACTCTCCCAGAAGCGTCCTCAGCTGATTGCAGCCCTCGCCCTCTCTTACCTCGGGAGCTCTGTCTAGTGTCAGCTCGGGTAGTTCATCTCCCTGGGTAGACCACAACTGCTCGAGGGCAGGTTTTAGTTTGAATATTCCTTCTGTGTTGGCACATGGTCAAGCACACATCAGGTGCTCCATAAATATGTTGAGTCACTGAAAACTTACCTCAAACTCCACCTGTCCCCGTTAGTACAACCACTCAACCCTCCCTGCCCAGCCTTCAACGCCCACAAACCCAGGGTCAGAGGGGAAAGGAAACAGGTGTAAGAAAGGCAGAGCACACTGAGATTTAAGAAGCCAGTCCTAGGATCATTAGTCTTTTAATATATTATTCTGCAAGAAAGGAATTAAAAAAAAATTTCCTGACATCTCTTGTTTTTTTTTTTTTAATTTAAATAAATACCCTGCCCGCCCCCCACCCACAAAAATGTCCCTCCTTCCCCACCATCCCACCCATCCCTGGTGCCAGATCCTCACTCCAGAGCTAAATCAGATGCCTGCTTCAGAGCAGGCCAGCTCACTACCAAATTCTGGCCACTTGTAACTACTGTAAATGAGTCTGCTGCCCTCCAGACCCATCCCTAGCTTTGGGGCAGGCCTGGATAGTGGGGCCTTCGGGCGTTGGGGAAGAGTGCAAACTTGCTTTCCTTTCATTGCTCTCCACTCCCCACTCCCTGCTTGGGGGTTGGGGGTGGGGGCGGAATTGCCCTCTAGACTAAAATAAATAAAATAAATATGCCCTCCCCAATCCATCCCCGACTCCATAAGGGCTCCTCCACCTTTCTCTCTCTAGTCCCTCCTTCCATGGGCCCACCATCCCCCGTCCTCCCTAGCCCTTCCCTCCGCCCCCATGCTGACCTCTGGCTTGGCCTTTGCCCTCTGGGAGGGGTCTACCCCGCTCAGTGGGAGGAGCAGCGGGAGTCTCACTCCCAACTTCAAGCAAACCCTCCTTCTCCTCCTCCCCCAGATGTCTGTGGGTCCTGCTGGTGCCCCACGCAGCCCGTGGGCCTGGCAGCCTCCCGCCGCCTCCGGGGTTAGGACGCAGGGCCGGGGTGGCTCTCTCACCTGGTCCAAGTTCCTGGGGAGCCAGCCCTGCTCCCAGCCCCGGGGCCCCGCCCTCCTCAGATGGCGGTGTCCCAGAGGACGGTGTGCTGCCGGCGGCAGGGCGGGGTGCCGGACTTGCGGGGCTCGGGCCCGCGCCGCCAGCTGGGGAGGATGGGCATGCTCTCCTGCTTGCACAGGCCGCGGTCGGGCCGGTGGCGCGCCTTGATCTCCTTGCACACGCAGCGCTTGCGCTCGATCACCTCCAGCAGCTTGCCGTCGCGCTCGCGGGCCGGCGGGGGCGGCGGGGGCAGCGGCAGCGGCAGCGCGGGGTGGGTCTGTGCGCCGCCGCCCCGACGCGGGGAGGAAGGGAGAAGATGGGTCAGGACCTCAGGAGGAGGGCGCCCTTGTCCCCACTGCCTTCTCCCAGAAACAAGTGTTCTCTTCACCCCATCCTCTCCCCCCGGCTGCGGGCACCCGTGGGGACAGGGACCCAGCCCTGGCACCACCCTCTGCCCGGCTGTGCCTGCCTCCCGCTGCGGAAGGGGCACCTTTTCCAAGCTGTCTTCCCAATAGGGTGCACTTTTCCAGCGGGCCCCCCAGAAGGGGTGCACAAAGGTGCACACACTGTACACACACTAACCCTAACCCTAACCCTGACCAGGGCCGGCCCTGCCTGGCTTCTCCGTCATCAGCAGCCCCGCTCCGGGATCCTCCTCCAACTCCACCGCCCAAGCCGCCTACCTGGACCCTGTTAGTCTGTGCCAGGGCCCAGCCTGACCCCATGCCTCCTTTCCACGTTCTGGCCGCCTCCTCACCTGGCTGGGCATGTCTCGGGGCTGGCTGCAGGGCCTGGGGGTGTGGAACACGGCCTGCCGGACTCCGGAGGTGGAGGCGGAGCGCCCCAGGCGGTAGCTTCCCGTGAAGTCTGAGGAAGAGGGGGAAGGGGCCGTCAGGTCCCCCCTAGTTCCCTGAGGACGGCCCCTGCCAGGCTGCCCGCCTCAGCAGAGGGCAGGGGTGGAGATGAGGCATTAGGGTGTGGGCCCCAGGACGTGAGCCCGGGGAGGTTGCCCCGCGCAGCCCACCCCATCGGGCGCAGGTGTGGGCGGGCCGGGTGTCACCTCCGTTTCGATGGCAGGCCGGGAAGGTCTGGCAGGGTGTGGGCAGCGCGGTGCGACTCCCGCCTCGGTCTCCTCCGTGGTGGATCCTGGCCAGCAGGCCCTCGGCCCCCTGGCTCCTCACTGGGATCCCCGACGCCACAGGACCCCTGTCCTCACGCTCCACCTTGGCTGGGCCCTCGGAGCTGCCGTTCCAGGCCCGGGCGTTATCCTCGGCCTCTGCTGTGGTGACAAGGAGAGCTCAGTGCCTGTGTGTGTGTGGTTTGGGGGGGGGTCCCCGCTATTCCCCCAGCTCCACACACGGCAGCATGGGTGGGTCACAAGTCACGGCCCCTTTGCAGGTCACAGCTGGGAAGGGAGGGGCCCTATGTCACTCTCCCCCAGCACATTCACACACGGGGGGACCCGGGTGTTGCCACCTTCCCTTGCAATCACTGGCATGACTCCTGGCAGAGGGATCTGCCCTCTCCCAGCTTTAGCTTCCAAGCCCCTACAGCCCCAGCTAGGGCTGTAATGCCTACCTACCGAGACAGAACAGGGGCCCTATCTCCAGGAGGGGAAGAATCCTAAATCCTGAGCCAGGAAGTGTGCGTGTGTATGTTGGGGGGGGGAATTGTTGGAGGAAGGGCTGACTGTGAACTAAGCTCATCTCTGAGAGTAGGCCTGGCAGAGCATTGCGTTGCCAGGCAACAGTAGGGGCCTCCCTCTCCTCTCCCTCCAGTCTGGACTGGTTGCCATGGTAACAGCTGGGAGGCAGCTGTGTTTAGCTCCAAGTGTGCGCACACTCACACACCCCTGCAGCCCAGCGAGGGGAGGGGCAGGGACTACAGCAGGACTGGGCAGGAGGAGAGGCTGCTCTGGGGGCCAGATTCTGCCTCCCCAGCCCAGATCTTACTGTCCCTTCCGCACGCCTTTGGGGACCCCATCCCTTTAGCCCTCCTGTCTCCCAGAATGCTCCCCAGTTCAGGACAATGGGCCATGGCTTCCAAATAACTCCTCCAAGGCCTTCCCTAACCCACCGTGGAGGTCCGCACCCCCCACCTTCCTTTCACTCACTGTCCAGCTCCTTCGCCTTCCTTCCTCCGTACATGACCTTCCGCTGCAGAGCCCAGCCCGCCCCGAACGCCGCTGCGCCCATGCCCTCCTCTTCCTCCGGTGTCCCCGCACTGGCGATGACGTGGGCACAGGAAATGCTGGCAAAGGCACCCCCATCCGTCCCTTGCTCCTGCAGCTGGATCTTGACCAGCGGGGATGGGCCCCCCATTCCACAGCCCTTGTTCAGCACCCCCCCAGCCTTGAGGCTCTCGTAGGCAGGGGGTCTCTTGAGCCCAGCCGCCGAGGCCGGGTAGGTCCAGAGGGGGCTCAGGGGGCCCGCCGCTGGGTCCGGAAGGCCGTGCGGGGAGGCCAGGCAGCCTCGGTGGTGGAGGACCCCCGCCGCCGTGCCCATGGCTCCGCCGTGGGGGCTCGCCTTCCCAGGCAAGGGGGGCCTGGAGCTGGTGCACAGCATCCCGTGGAGGACCGAGATCTCCTTCTCTGTGGTCTTTGGCTCCCCAGCGCCCAAGGGAGGCCCCGCCGGCAGGACGGAGTGGGTGGTCACCTTGACGGCCGAGTACACCATGGTGTAGGACACGGCCTTGTCCTTGGGGGGGCCGGGGAGCAGGGTGGCGGGGGCGGGAGGGGCTGCCGGCGCCCCTGCCGCCTTGGGGCAGATCATGCTGTGGGAGTTGGGGAGCTCCCGCTCCCCCCGGGGCTGGCCGGAGCCCTGGGGCGGCAGCGGGGTGGAGTGGCTCCGGGCGCGGCCCGAGGGTCCCAGCAGCAGCATGTTGGCGGCGGGCGGCGGCGGCAGGGGAGGCGTCTCCCGCTCTCGGGCAGGCACTTGGGGAGCTGGGGCGGAGCCCGCCGGCTCCTTGGGGTGGCAGAGGACCGGGAGCCTGGAGACCCCGTCGCCGGGGGTTCGGGAGGCAGACTTGGCCTGGGGGAAGGCCAGGAGCGGAGGGCGGTGCTGGAGGAGGTTAGGGAAGGGCGGGGGGATTTCGCAAGGAGTGGTCTTGGTGGGCGTCCCGTCCCGGTCCCTGTCCCTGTCCCTCCGGCCTGGGAGGGCTGAGGCCGGACGATGGTGGGCGTGGGGCTGGAGGGCGTGAGGCTGGTGATGCGAGGAGGCGATGGTCAGCGAGGGGGGCCCATTGGCCCGGCCGTCCCCCGCCTCCTCGAGCAGCGGGTATTTCATCTCCTCGTAGATGGCCTCGCTCTCTTCCGAGTCCGAGTCAGCGCCGGCTGGAGGGGTCGGACCCCCGCCCCCCAGAGGGGGCCCGGTCAGGCCCCCCCCACATCTCCCTCCGCCCCTGAAGACGTCCCCCACCATCTCAATGTACACGGGCTCCTCTTCCTGGGAACCCGCCTCAGGGTCCCCCGCGACGCAGGACCCTCTGCTGAGGCGCCGGAGGGGCGGGTTCCCCCCTCGGGGAGCGGGAGCGGAGGGGCAGGACTCGTCGAAGGAGACAGAGAGCTGCGTGTTGGGGCTTCGCCTGGGCTTCTGAGGAGGCACCTTCCGGCCACACTCTCGGCCCTCTGGGGCTGGCTTCTGTGAGCCTGGGGAGGATGGGAAAGAGAAAAATAAACGGTGCCCTTTGACCTCTTGGCCCGCCTGCAAGGACATAGCTGCCACTTCCTTTTGCCCACATTTCTCAACGTACAGCTCCAGGGGGGTCCCATCTCACCAGGGAACCCCCAGTCCGTCCAAGGAGCTCCTCCGAATCTGAAGCTCCCGCCCTCAATTCTCTTCCGCCCTCATGTACGTCCAAGGACATGCCACCCCTTTCCCAAGATGGAACTTTTCAGGAAACTTCCCCCGTCCTTGAATAATCCATCCATCTCACACCCTTCCGGAAAGGACCCCCCACCCCCCGCCCCTCTGAGGATGAAACCTTCCACTTCCTTGGTGCTTCCCGGAATGAGCCCTCCCAGCAGGCCTCCCCTGGCCTGCAATGGATCCTTCCGACTCCCCACTCCCTGCTTCCCCTGGGGGGCGGGGGCGTTTGGGGGTATCTCACCTGCCTTCTTGCTAGGGGGCGTCTCTGCCCCGGACCCTGCCATGCTGAGCTTGGTGCTGGGGTGTCTCCGGGGCTTGGCCGGGGGCCTCCGTGTGCTGCTGTCCTCAGAGAGACCCCCGCCGCCTCCCCCGGGACCGCCCCCCACGCTGTCCATGCTGCCCACGGAGTGGCAGGAGAGGGAGCGCGGGGCCATGGCGCTGCGGCAGGGGTGGGGGGCGTGCTCCTGGGAGGCGGGCATGGTCATGAAGCCCATCCTGAGGGAGCGGCGCAGAGAGGCGATGTCCCGCACGCGGACCCCGGGCCCCGGGCCCGCCCCGGGCCCCACCGAGCCTGCAGGAGCCACCTCCTTACTGGAGCTGGGGAGAGAAGGCCAAGAGGGAGCGGAGGTCGGTTGCAACCCTATGGCCTCCCCCGGAGAGAGAGGAGGGACTGGGGTGGGGATGGGGGGGGGCGGCCTAAAGGCCCAGGGCACTGAAGGAGCAGCTTCAGGCGGAATCCCCGGCTTTCACAATGGGTGGGAGAAGAGGTAGGTAAGTATGTGTGCAGGGAGCAGCCTCGTGCTGGCCGATCCCAGCACACGGCACACATGTGGACGATCTCACACATGGGCAGAGAGATGGCAAACCCAGCAGCAGCACAACCCCATCTGGCTCACACCTGCCACCCGGTCCCCTCCTTTCCCCTCATGCTCACACCTGGCCTCTGGCCTTCCCCGTGCCCAGCCTCAGGGGCCTGTCCTACTCTCCCAGACGTGGGGCTGTACCCCCAACCACATCCCGAGAGCAGCCCCCCGGGCGGACCTGATCTCTGTCTGTCTGTCTCCTCAGCGCTGTCCGCTCTCTGTCACCCTCCCAGGCTCACCCCCATCCCCTTTCTCTGTCCCCTGGGCTTCTGGGTGAGAGAAGGGCAGGGGTGGCTGGCGGGGAAGAGGGGGAGAAGCTGTGGGGTGGGCTTTCATTAAGGCCCTGTCTCCTAACCCTTCATTAGGAAGAGATCGCTGCAGTGATAGCTCTGATTAATCTAATTAGCAAGGATTAAACTCTGGTTTGGAGAAGGGAGCAGGGAGCAGGGAGCTGGCTCTGACTCAGGCTCCAAGAGGCTGTGCAGTCAATGGGGGTGAAGGTGAGAAGGGAGCAAGCCAGAAGAGGCCAGACCCCAGGTCCCCGGGAGGGCAGGAGAGAGGGCAAGCGCTGGCTCTTCCGTGGGGCCTACACGTCCCTCTCCACACACACACACCCCTGCCTCTCGGCCCTCGCCTCCCCCAGCAGAGGCTGAGAGGGGGCCAAAAGGATCTTCTCTGCTGCCCCACAAATGACCCCGTCCCTGGACTGTGAGGGCAGCATGGCCTGCCCCTTCCAAGGTCAGATGGCAGAGGAGCCAGGAGCCAGCCTCACGTGGGGAGAGAAGACCACAGGCCAGAGGTGAGTGAGGAAGGCGTGACTGGGCCTCTGGGAATGGAGAGGAGCCAACAGGGTGCTGGAAGCCCCCCAAAAGGGCAGGGCAGGGTCTGGAGGCAGGCGCAGGGTGGGGACGGGGCGTGTGCCATTCCAGCGATTCTGGACAGACTCTGAGGTCAGGCTGATGGCCAGGCTGTTGGACCCAGGAAGGGCAGAAGGGATGTGACCCAGCCAGGGGGAGGCAGACGAAGGCAGGTGAGGGGGGCATTCCAGGACACAGCCTTACCTCCTCTTGGCCTCCTCCTCCTTGTGCTGCCTCCACTCCAGCTTGGTTTTTCGGTAGAGGAGGTTCATGTTGTGAAGTGGGAGGTGGGGGCTGGGGGGCCCTGCTTAGAGCCACCAGGCCCGGAGGACGGCCCTCCCTGGGTCCCGGATCCACTTGGCGGGGGGATGGGAAGGGGGAAAAAGAAAGATGGGGGGGGCAGGGATCAGATAGAGAGAGAGAGAGAGAGAGGGAGAGAGGGAGAAAGGAACAGAGACATGACTCGGGTCCTCAGAGAGAAAACAGAGGCACACAAACCCAACACCACCTCTAAGGACCCACAGACAGACAGACACGGATGGACATTTGTACACGGAGTCACCCAGAGGTGTTCAGAGACACACATACATACTTGGGAGAAATCAGACCGACGGAGATTCTCATCCTGTCAATACATCCTGATCCACCAAACAGGCCCCACAAACACACACTCAGACACACACTCAGACACACACACCGCGGGGCCCTAGACCCTTATCTACAATCAGAGGAGCAGACACGGAGATCAGCGTAGGTAAACACAACCCAGGAACAGTCAGACGCACAGACATAAACACTTGACACACCCACAGCTCACACAGACCTCCAGACAGACACACACACACAAACAGGCTGCACAGAACTGGACATACCTACAGACAGGGAGTTATGGCTGGGCCTACTGGCGAGCATTGCACCCCACTGGGGAAGGGGGAGGTGGTCAGATTCCCCACCCCATCTTGGGCCCTGCGGCTGGGGGGTGTCGTGAGGGCAGGGCTGGGATGCTGGAGAAAGGGTAGGGCCACTCTGAGTTGGGTATGAACAATACCGCCACCCAAATATCTCCATCCCCTGCCTTCCCCCTTCCAGTTCTGGGCCTGGGCCCGGGCCTCCTCCGTCCGCCCCTCGTCCCGCGCCCTGGCTCCTCAGCGACGGTCTCCGCTTCCCTGGCTGATAGCTCAAACCTCCTTCTTCCTCCCCCAGGATTTGGGAGGCTCCCGCTACCTTCTCCCAGTTCCCGCCCCTCAATCCCACCCCGCTATCCCCAGCCCGGCCGCCGCTACCTCCAGAGCTGCGGCCTGCATACCTGCCCGGGTGCGCTTCCCCCAACACCCTCTCCTGCGCCTCAGCCTCACCTCTCCTGCCAGGCGCCCCTCCTCACCGCCGTCCTCCCCCTCCTCGTCGTCGGCTCCAAACCTGGCCCTCTCCATCCCCCTCTCCATCCCAGGGCCCCAGGTCCACGGGCACCCCTCCCCTTCCCCTTGTCCCGCTACCCTGGGTTACTCCGTCGCTCAGTCCGCCGATCCTCCCTGCCCCTGATTTCCCCCCGTTCCACCACCCCGCACCGAGCCCCCCCAATTTCTACAGAACCGTACCTGGCCTGCCGGACGCCGGCCCCCCCATGCCGGGCTCCGCCCGGAGCAGGAGGAGGGAGGAGGAGAGACACAGAGAGACGGGGGGAAGCCGAGCTGGGTCCTGCCGCAGAGACAGCCCCGCCTCCGGGTCCGCCCCCAGACCCGCCCCCGGCCCCAAGCCCACCCTTCCACCCTCCAAGGACGGAGGGGAGCGGGCGCCTGTCTGGGGTGGGAGATAACGGGGGCCACGGAGTCCTGGGTGGGGAGGGGAGGGGGGATCGGAGAAAGGTCGTGGGGCGCTGGGAGCCCGGCGCCAGCCAGCCCCCGCTTTGGGGGGTCGGCTCCTCGCCGCCTCTAGCCCGGTGCCCTGCCGGGCCGTGCTCCGTTCGGTGGCCCAGGACCCCGCGGAGCGGAGCCAGGCGCAGCGCGCAGCGGCGCCCCCCAGCGGCAGCCCGAGGCTTGCACCTCGCACGAGTCCCTTGTGCGACAGGGGCTCCTCCGCTGCGCACCCCGCGGCCGGCAGGGGCGAGTCTGCGGCTGCGGAACCCGGGGTGCAGTGAGGCGGCGCGGCCAGCAGGGGGGGCCGCTTTCTGGGCCAAGGGGCTCTGAGCCCGGAGCGGGACCTTCCCCGTCTCTGCCCAGCAGGGGGCGTGCGCCCCTGGCCGTGCGCCTGCTTCCCGCCGGCCCCCCCAGGTGCGGGAGGGCACCGCGGCTGGCTCGCTCGGTGCTGGTCCTCTATCCCTCCAGCCGCCCAGGCGCCTGGGCCTTCTTTCACTTTCTGGGCCCAGCCTTCCGGCAGCCCGCCCCGCGGCCCAAGGCATCCTCCTGCAACCTTTGACTCCGCGGGCGTAGCCGCTCTGACCTGGGCGCCCTGGATAGATCTGACTGCAGCCACCTTGGCCAAGGCCGGCTGGTCGCTCAGGAACGAGACCTCGCCCCCTTCTCCCATCACCTTTCTCATCAGCTCCATGAGAAACGCCTTCTTTGGAATTACCTTTGGTGCAGGTTTAGCTGCAAAAAAAACTTCAGTTCTATCCTTAACTGGCTGAAAAATGGACCCCCAAAAAGATATCCACGCCCTGATCCCTGGAACCTGGGAGTGGTACTTTATATGGCAGTCCTTCAAGATGTGCTGTGTGGCTTTGGGCAAATAGAGCAACCTCTCAGAGTTGCCTCATCTCATACCTACCTCAGAAATGGTGGGGGCAGTAATGGATACAAGTGTAAAGGGCCCCATACAGTAAAGGGCTGTTATAAATGCCCCCAAGAGAGGTAATACATGAAAAGAACAGGTGTTTTGTTTTGTTTTTTCTTTTACACCTTAGTGTGAATGAGTTTTTATTGATTGGTTCAACAAACATTTCTGCAGAGACCAATACTCTCCCAGGCACTATAGACTCAGAGAAGTCCAAGATGATACTACGGATCTAAGGCCATGGGAAGGGGAGGGTCTAAAGGTGGGTTTTGAATAGTCTGTAACTAGTCAGAGTTGAAAGAAGAAAAACCTGGGGGTGGAGCAATAGGAATATGTTCTGAATATTGCCAGAGGGAGAGAGGTGTTTTGTTTTGTTTTGTTTTGTTTGGGGGGGGGGGGCGCGGCCAGGAGCCAGGAGCCACTCTTGGACTTCATATTTGGGAGGCCTCAGAACCTGGCTATGGTAGCCATTGTTACCATGAAGGGAGAGAGGCAGGAGCGCAGATGCATTTTAACAAAAGATAAATGATAATATATAAGCACGGGGGCCCCAGGGGCTTTGCATCATTTAATTTTTTCCTAATCCTAAATATTGGTTTTAAATTCCCATGAGCTAAAGCTGAGGAAGGAAGGATGTCAGACAGCCCCCAGTGCTAGTCTCCTGCCAGCTGAGGCCTTGGGCCAATAACTGAACGCCTCCGAGCCTCAGTTTCCTTAGCAGAAACATTGGAACTCAAAACCCACCCCATCTCTTCCCAGGTCTGTTCGGGAATCTACCAGATAATTTACGTGAAATGAACAAACCTGAGGGACTTTTAATATGCTCAGGAACAGTTTTGTTTGATCAAAATTAATTTGAATTCATTTCTTTCTAAACCTAGGAATGAAGACAGAGGTGGCTTTTGCTAAAATAATTCCTCTCAGAATGTTGGTTGGGATGCCAGAAAAGAGACAACGGCAGTTGGGGGTTATTCTTTCACACCAAGCATATGGTTGGCCTTGATGAGTGTGTGTGGATTCTCCATGGCGGGAGGAGCCTGGGGAGACCCATTCGCCCCAACCTGGAGTGGCTCCGCCTGGAGTAAGGGATGGAAAAACGGGACCTGTGAGGGGTGGGAGAGGAACCCAGGCTTGGGACCAGCAGTTCATCCTCAGGTGCACCAGTGTAGGTGGTTGTGTGTACAGACATGTATGATGTTTTCTTATATGGGGGAGGGCAGACAAGGACACCCCTGAGTGTGTGAATGCCTCTGCTCTCCCACTGATACCCTTTCTGAACCTTCCGAGTCTCCATTTCCACATCAAAGAAGTGAAATATGATGTCTAGGATTTGGTTCAAATAATCCCACACACAGAACAACAGGGGCTGTGGATGAAACACGAGTGGCGGTGAGTTTATCACTTTTAAAACTGCGTGAGGGGCCAAAACCGGTTTAGCTCAGTGGATAGGGCTTCGGCGTGCGGACTGAAGGGTCCCAGGTTCGATTCTGGTCAAGGGCATGTACAGTATGTTGGTTGCAAGCACATCCTCAGTAGGGGGTGTGCAGGAGGCAGCTGATCGATGATTCTCTCTCTAAAAAATCAATAAAATATATATATTTAAAAACTGCATGAGGGGTGCCTGGGAGTCCGTTATACCATTCTCTTCGGTCATTTTTATAAATTGTCATCATAACCCACTTTTTAAAACAGGGGAGGGACAGGGGAGGATGACCATACCTGCCTCCTACAGTGGCTGTGAAAGCTAGCAAAGACATGACGACAACAACAGCTTCAGCAGCACCTTCACATTTACCGGGTGTGTATGGGGTGGTAGGTACCCCAGAGCCCCTGACCGGTTCCTTCCCCCTCTCCGGAGCCTGCAGGCCCGAGGCAGCAAGTGCCTACAAGTAAGGGAATCCCTGGCGCTCTGCGGGCTCCTCCCTTCTCCCCGCCCTCCGCAGCCTCTCCCGGCGAGGATCGGCGGAGCTGGGGCCCAGCAGGTGTGGGGTTAAGGGAGCCGGGCCGGGGCCCCTGGAGCGGCAGCGGCGGCGGCGAGCGCGGCCGGCCCGGCGGCGGCGGCGGTGGCAGGCCTGGCTGCGCGCCAGCTGGCCCGGGGCCCCAGGAGGGAGAGAGGGCGGAGGAAGGGGAGGAAGAGGGGAAGAAGGAGGAGGAGGAGAGGAGCAGTCAGCAGGCCCGAGGAGGCAGGACTTCCTGGTGTGGGGGTTGTCAACAGCCCAGCAAGAGGGAGACGGTGAGAGCGAGCCGAGAGGAGCGAGCGGCGCGGCGGAGAGACCCATCGCTGCCACGCGGAGGAGCCGAGGGACCCGCGCGCCGACCCCCGCCGCCGTGGCTCCACCTGCAGGACCCGGGCGCTGAGCCGCCCCGCCCCGCCCGCGCCGCCCGGCACACTTGGGGCTGCGGAGGCCGCGCCTGGGCTCCGCCGAGGAGGCGGGGGCTCCGTCTTTCCGGAGCGCAAACTTTCCACGGCGATGCCGCGCGGGGTGCGGGGCGGCCCCCGGAGAGGACCGGGCGGCCTCTGACCGCCGCCGCCGGCGCCCCCGCGCTGCTGGGCCCCGAGGCCCCGGGAACCACAGCCCGACATCTTAGGCGGCCGGACCCCGGCCCCGCTGGTGGCCGCGGCCGAGAGGTGAGGCGCTGGGCGGGGCGGGCCGGCGGGCAGGGCCTGCCCCTGGAATGGGGGCGCTGGGGTGTCTGTGGGGGGGCGGGGGGGGGGACTTGAGGACCTGCCAGGCCGAGGAGCCGCTTACCCCCACCCCGTTCACCAAGCCCCGGAGCCCTGAGCTCCTGGGACGCATTAGAGCCCCGGGAGTGTGAGTCCCAGCCGAGAAAAGCCCAACTTTTTGGGTCCGGCTGCCTCTTCCTGCTCCGCGCGCCCCGCTCCTCTCCGGGCTCTGTCATCTCTGCCTGTCTCTTTGTCTCTGGTGGTTTCCCCTTCCTCCCCCAGTCTGCTCCCCGGAGAGGAAGACCCGGAGGTGGCCTGCCCACTGCTTTCTCACACACACGCTCTCTCGCTCTCTTTCCAGTTTGCAAACTCAGCTCTGGAGTTCGGCCGCGACGGCAGCAGCAGGAAAAACCTGCCCCTGCTCCCCCTCCTCGCCGCCTCCCCTCCCCTGCCCGGTCCTCCCTTCCCCAGCCAGGCGCCCCCAGTTCCTGCACGGCCCTCCCACCATGTCGGACCCAGACGTCCCCAGGGGCCCTGATGTCCCCGCCGTGTGGCTCCCCTGTTCCAGGGGTGCCTGAGCCCCTTCGAAGAGCCTCCACCCGCCCCGTCCCCTGCCCGCTTTGGCCCCATCCTGAGCCCCAGGGACCATGAGTGGGGGCAAGAAGAAAAGTAGTTTCCAGATCACCAGCGTCACCACGGACTACGAGGGCCCCGGGAGCCCTGGAGGTCCAGAGTCCCCCGCCCCGCAGGCCCCTACCGGGCCCCCACCACGCTTGCCCAACGGGGAGCCCAACCCAGAGCCAGGGGGCAAGAGCACCCCCCGGAATGGCTCCCCACCGCCTGGGGCCCCGGCCTCCCGCTTCCGGGTGGTGAAGCTGCCACAGGGCCTGGGAGAGCCTTATCGCCGTGGCCGCTGGACGTGTGTGGATGTTTACGAGAGAGACCTGGAGCCCCCCAGCTTTGGCCGGCTCCTGGAGGGGATTCGAGGGGCCTCAGGGGGCGCCGGGGGCAGATCTCTGGATTCCAGGTTGGAGCTGGCCAGCTTGGGCCTGGGAGCCCCCATCCCACAGCCAGGCCTGTCTCAGGGTCCAACCTCCTGGCTTCTCCCTCCTCCCACCTCCCCTGGACCTCAGGCCCGCTCCTTCACTGGGGGGCTGGGCCAGCTGGCAGTGCCCGGCAAGGCCAGGGTGGAAACACCCCCTCTGTCAGCTTCCCCACCCCAGCAGCGCCCCCCAGAGCCTGGGGCTGGAGATAGCGTGGGCACGTCCCGGGCTGCCACGCCCCTGTCCTCCCTGCGGGTGGACGTGGAGACCAGGGGCTCCGCAGCTGGAACTCCTCCACTGTCCCGCACTAAGGATGGAGCCCTGCGCCTGAGGATGGAGTTGGTTGCTCCAGAGGAGAAGGGGCAGGTAAGAGCTGGGGTCCAGGGTGGGGGGAGACCCCTGAGGGGTAGTGCTTGGCCATCGTGGCCTTGGCCTCCACCTCCATACTGGCTTCTTCCTACTCCACCATCCCCTTCTGTCAGATCACACAGCCCCTCTGTTTTCTTCCTGTCGGCTCACTTGGAGTTCCTTTCCTACTCCTCATACAGCCTGTTTTCCTCTCAGGCTTCCTCTTCTCTACATTCTTTTAAAAAAAAACAAACATATATATATATATATATATATATATATATATATACACATATATATTGATTTTTTTAAATGTATTTTATTGATTTTTTACAGAGAGGAAAGGAGAGGGAAAGAGAGTTAGAAACATTGATGAGAGAGAATCTTCGATCAGCTGCCTCCTGTACACCTCCTACTGGGGATGTGCCCGAAACCCAGGTACATGCCCTTGACCGGAATCGAACCCAGGACCTCTCAGTCCACAGGCTGACGCTCCATCCACTGAGCCAAACTGGTTTCGGCATTGATTTCAGAAAGGAAGGGAGAGGGAGATAGATACATCAATGATGAGAGAAAATCATTGATCGGTTGCGTCCTGCACAACTCCCACTGAGGACTGAGCGCACAATCCAGGCATGTGCCCGGACCAGGAGTCGAACCGTGACCTCCTGGCTCATAGGTTGATGCTCAGCCTATGAGCCACACCAGTCGGGCTCTTCTCTACATTCTTTAGCCTTTCATGTGTCTTTGGCCCAAGCCTCCAACTCCATATAGCCAGTCCCACCATCTCTCTGTCACAGAGATGTGCCCTTCTCACTTAGTCTTCGTCTCACCCCTTAGGCATTGAGGGTGGAGGCCCCATGTCCGGGCCTCTGGGAGAGGAACTGCCAGAGTTGGGGGAGAGGGACAAAAAGTAGGCATTCTGCTGTCTCTCCTTTGCAGCTCCATTCCCGGGTGGTCTTCTCACTGGCCAGCCACCTGTCCCAGCCCCTCTCTAGCTTGGTCCCAAGCCAGATTTCTCTGAGAAACTGAGGACTTGGGTGGTGCTGGGGACTGATGGCAAGGACGGGGGGCTTGCTGGTTTGTTGTCTGCCTCAGTTCCCCGTGCCTGGGCCTCTCCAGGATCAGTAACTGGGGATGGCCATATGGAGTGGGAGAGAGGGGCAGGAAGCAGCAGAGAAGGAGTTAAATCCTTTGCTCCTTCTGCTTCCTGTCTCCAAAAGAGGAACAAGTCTGGGCTGGGGGGCAGGATGCCTGCCTGGGTCTCTGGGGTGAGGGGTGGGCAGCCAGGGCCTGGGGGTGGGATGTGTCTGCCCCGGAGGAGAAAATAACACCTTGGGCTGCAGGAGGAAAGGCCCGGAGTGTGAGGATGGGAACTTTCCCCCTTCCTGGCCTTGGGCACAAACCACAGTATAAAAATAACCTGCGACTGGGTGTCTGGGCCCTGTCAGGACCAGTCAGGACCGGCTCCCCCCACTCCCTCCTGGCCTGAGTTTACATCTCTCATGCCACCCCCACCCCCCACCCCTACTTTTCTTGAGCTCTTTCATTCAATCTCTACCCCAGGGGAGAAGATGCTGTTTCCTTTACTGGTCCCTTCCCTGTCCCCCACACACTTCCCTCTGCCCCAGAGACTATCCTTAAGCCTCGCCTGGGCTTTCCTTGGGCCCGCAGACCCTGCCCCTCTCTTCTCTGTGCCCCCAACCCCTTTTGCTTCTCTTGGGTCTGGATCCCTTCCTGCGTGCATGCATCTGTGCTGCTGCTTCCCTGCCCCAAAGTTAGTCTTCCTTCACCTCCCCAGGCCTCTTCTCCCTCAGCGGCCTCTGATGGGAGCCAGCAGGAGGGCTGGGCACATCACCTGGGCCCCTTCCTCGGTGCTGTCTCTCTAACCACCCTGAACTCTCTGTTCTTGGCTTTTCTGAGAAGCTGGGGCCTCCTGGGCCTCACAGAGGCGGCTTGTTCCTGTGGCCCCCGCCCTTTTGCAGCCTCCCCCAGTGCCTGTTGGGCTGTCCACGCCCAGGCTCCGCCTCCCCCATCTCTGCCGCCCGCTCCCTCACCCCCTACCCCAGGGCCTGAGCCAGCGTAGAGCTTCACCTGAGTCCTGAAAAGTTTGAGAGGAGAGGCTCGCATGGGTATGGCGGGGGTGGGAGGGTGGAGGGCCAGTTTCTGAGGATTCATTCATTCTACAAATAGCTATTGGACAAACTAAGCCGTGCTCTCTGGAGCTTACCTTTTAGCAACAGACGGGCAAAAATACTTTATCATCAGGTAGCATTAGGTATAATTAAAAAAAAGGAACAGTTCAGTGGAATTTACCAGTCCAATGACAGGGGAACGCCTCTCTGAGGAAGTGACATTTAAGTTGCTTTAAGAAGTTGGGTGACAGAAGGCAGACACTCTCTGATTAGCCTCTGATGAGAGGTCCTGGCTCGGCTGGCGGCAGGGTGCTGGGGTGGAGATCAGAGCCCTCTCTGATACCTTGTGAACCACTTTTTAGAAGCCACTTACCTAGTCCTCAGGTTGGGCACTGTTTCCTTGCCTCTGGTACCTGCCTGATGCTTTCCCCAGACCTGGGGGGAAAGGGGGTTCCAGAGCAGGATCCCTTGCTGAAACCGGTTTGGCTCAGTAGATAGAGCGTTGGTCTGCAGACTGAGGGGTCCCAGGTTCGATTCCGGTCAAGGGCATGGACATTGACTGTGGGCACATATCTGGTGGGGGGTGTGTAGGAGGCAGCTGGTCGATGTTTCTGGCTCTCTGTCCCTCTCCCTTCCTCTCTGTAAAGAATCAATAAAATATATTTTTTTTAAAAAGAAAAAGAAAAAAAAGAGCAGGACCCCTGGGTCCTTGGGAGAGTATGGGGAGGAGGGGTGGGTGGGGAGGAAGACTACTGGGCAAGTTGTAAAGTGGTTGGTTTCTTTCTCCTGCTTCATGTGACAGTTCCTACCTCTCTGCCTCCAGGTACCCCCCCTCGACTCTCGCCCCAGCTCCCCGGCCCTCTACTTCTTCCCCGACGCCAGTCTGGTTCACAAGTCTCCAGACCCCTTTGGAGCAGCGGCAGCCCAGAGCCTCAGCCTGGCCCGATCCATGCTGGCCATCAGCGGCCATCTGGACAGCGATGACGATAGGTAGGTGGGCTCCGCCGCCGAACCCCGTGCCTCACGTAGCCACGTGAAACTGCCTGGTGTGTCCTTCACCCACGTTGAACTTGTTGGGGGGAGAGGGGGAACCTCTTAAACAGAAACCTGGCCTGGGCATAACGCACTGGGCAAAGTTGATTTGGGACCCACTCCCTCTCTGGAGAGAGCTGGATGGCACTCTATGTTTAGGATTGTCAATCATAGTACTTTTTAATTTCATTTAATTTTATTATTATTTTTAAATATATATTATTGATTTTTCACAGAGAGGAAGAGAGAGGGATAATAGAGAGTTAGAAACATTGATGAGAGAGAAACTTTGATCAGCTGCCTCCTGCACACCCTCTACTGGGGATGTGCCTGAAACCAAGGTACATGCCCTTGATGGGAATTGAACCTGGGACCCTTCAGTCTGCAGGCCGACGCTCCATCTGCTGAGCCAAACCTGCCAGGACCATAATACTTTTTTAGAGTTTGAAGGGAATCATTGTCAAATTCCAGAGCTCTTGCAGATTTAGCGATCACCTGGCCAACCCCAAGAACTTCCTAGCAAAAGTGCTAGAGGTGAGACCAGGGAGTCAGTCTCCTCCTCGTCCCCATCTCTCTCTCCCTGCCGAGGGGAACGGAACTCCTGTCTCCAATGGTAACATCTTATAGTCCATGTGGACTACTTTAGGGTCCTAGGACCTCCAGGACCAAGAAAGCATGTCCCTAAGGTTCTGTTCCCGGCTGAGGAACACCCCGGGGCTGGGTCCTCCCCTTGGCCGAGCCAAAGCCATGGAGAGGATGGCTGAGGGGCGCGGGAAGGCCCCGGAGAGCTGAGCTGCTGGGGTTTGCCCTTCAGGGGAGAATGTCCTGATCGGTTCTATGGCGTGGTGGGCAGAACTTCCTGTTTTGAGGGCCAGGTTTCAACATAGGAATGTCAGCAAGCTGAAAAGGGAGGAACAAAATTGCTAGTCAGATAGCCACGCTGCTCCCTTCTGGCCGCAGACTGATAGGAACCCAGAAGAAGGGCTAGGGAGTCGCAGCTTTTATTTTGGAGGGAGGAGTGGGACTTCCTGTTTGAGGCTTTGGAGGAGGGACTTCCTGTTTGGGAGAAATAATAAGGGCTTACGGATGACTGAGTGGGTGCAGGGGGCTGGTCCTTCTTCCTTCTTCCCCATCTGTGAGACCAACCCCAATCTGTGAGACTCGGGGACTGAGTCTCCCCAAAGAAAAGTGCCCGAGAGCTGGGAGCCCAAGAGGAAAGAGAAGTGGTGGCTGGGATCCGGGGGATGGGGTGGAGGCTGAGGGCCTGGGGGAAGCTGTGGAGAATGAGGGACAGGGCCCGTATGGGTGGGGCCCTGTCTGGGCTCCCATCTGAGCTAGGGCTGTCAGGAATGTGTGAGGTGTGAGGTCAGCCAGGGCCTGAAGAGTCACCTGCCCCCATTGCTGCTATTCTCAGCTCTTCCCACCCTCTCCTCCTCCCATTTGGGAAGTAACCTGGCATTAGGGCTGCCTGTCCCTCCTCCACCCCTGTTGATTTCAGAGCCTAGCCTCCTGTGCTCCCTTAGAGAGTTCTGCCTCCAGAAGCCTCCTCAGCTGTCTCTTCTTGGCTTGTCCCCTCCCTCCCTCCCTCCCTCCCTCCCTCCCTCCCTCCCTCCCTCCCTCTGTCCCATCCCCTCCACACACCCCAGTCTGACCGGTCCAGCTCCTAGCTTCCACTTTACCCTGCTCTCCTGCAAGCCTCTGGGGCTCTGGCCCAGCCCAGCCCCTTGTGCCCCACCCTGCTGGGCCAGCGGGTTTGGGTTGGGCCACCCCTTTCGCCCCCTGGAAAGCGGCACATAGCCCCCACCTCCGCTCTCTGCTGGAAGCTGGCAGGAGAACAGAGTTCAAGTGGCATGGGACCGCCCTCTTGAGAGGGAAATGGGTTGGGATGTTAAGTGCATGGATCCCAGATGGGGAGTGGAGGTTGCCCGATCAGTTCCAGAGCCTGGGGATGGGAGAGCAGAGGGTGCCTGGAGAATTCTGACTGCTCAAGTGCCCCTGAGTTGCAATGACTCTCAACAGGGCCTTAAGGTTGGAAGGTACTTGAATACTTGGATGGGTGGATGGGCGTGGTGGGTGGATAGATGAGTGGATGGGAATCCAACATCGGGAATCCGAGCATGATAAGGACTGAATTCCAGGAACTCGGGGAAGAAAAAGTACATGTATATCCGGTGTCTCCTTTGGGCCAGATGCTACATTTTATGTCACATAACCCTAAAAGCAACTCCATGATACCCACTTGAAGAAACTGAGACTCAGAGGAGGAGGGTTTTAGCAACTTGCCTAAGGTCACTCACTGCGCTAGTGAGTGGCAGGACTGCAATCAGAGCCTGGGTCTGACACCCAAACCGCAGTCTCTCCCCTTTCCTACTGGGCGCCCGTGTCCCAAGAGCTGCCATCTCTAGGATGCCCTTTCTCACCGGGACAGCGCTCTCGAGCTGGGCAAGGAGCCACCCCTCCCCACGCCTGGTCTGGCCCCACCCCAAAAACACCACGGATCCGGGCGGGAGTGTAGACAGTGCTGCCGGATGCCACTTCGCTGGCCCCGGGCCCAGCTCCTGGGGGCTCCTCAGAACTCAGCGAGGGAGCGGGCCGGCCCTTGTCCCTGGGATCAGAACCTCCACCTCTCCCAGATGTCCTGCTTCTTCCTCTGATCCTCACTGTGAGGCTATTTCATTTGACCTTCAAAAAGGAAGACCAGTTCTAAGGCTATTCTATGCCCCAGGACCCAAGAGTCCTGCAGACCCAGGGTCCCCAGCTGTGCACATTTGTGCCCCGCACAACTCCAGGGGGCGCCACGCACGTTTGAAGTCACTGTGGCCGTTTGAAGTCATGACCGTTTTCTGGAAGATGGCAGTAAAGGTCTTGAAGAAAGGGGAATATATTGTTGTAATTCACACAAAGTCACCTTTTTGGGCTTCTGGTGAGAATTGATCTCACCAAGCCAACCCCAAGCTTTCGGCTCCTGACTTTGCCCAAGCATTCCAGCACCATGCCTGCCCGCCGCCCCTCACTCAGGGTTCTCAAAGGGAGAGCGTGGGGTGCTGGCCAGGGTCTTGGTCCCTGGAAGTGTGACTGTTAGGCTGTGACAGTGGAATGTGTTGTCAGAAACTCTCCAGCACGAGAGAAACAGGAGAGAGTCCTCTGTCAGCCAGCAGGTGTTTATCCCTGTAGTGCCCCTTTGTTTCTGGCACGAACAAACACCGCGCTTGGCATCTTTACCCGAGTGCCCGCCAAAGAAGCCAGCCTCCCCGCTCCCGTGGGTCTGCCCCTCTTTGGTCCCTGGGTGTCTGTGTTCACGGGGAAGGGGAGGGAGGAAGATTCTGTGGTGGCCCAGGCTCCACCCAGGTGCCTCCGATGGAAATAGCTTGAGAGCTGCTTTGACTCTCCAGCTGGCGGGCCTGCCCTCCGCTCTGAAACGTGTCCTCTCCCCTCCTGATTCTAGGAGTTCAGGTGTCCCCCCCCACCCCCACCCCGGGCCGCTCTCTCAGGCCTGGTCACCCCGTTGGTTACCCACCTGTCAGTGCCTTCTGCACCCAGAGCTTGGATGGGAAATGGAAAATTCCCAGCTCCCTGTGTTCTCTTCCTGGCTGCAGGGCCTCATTCAAGGGTCACCTTGAAATGAGTGTTAATCTCCCCCACCCTCACCCCCCTCCAGGAAAGCAAGTTGGAACTGACAAGCCGGAGGGAGGGCTTGACAACTGAGCACAAGGGCACAGGATGCAGCATGTTGGGGCCACCAGCTCTAAGGGGGGGGGGGGGAGGGCAGCTAGGGGGGGTCAGGGTGGTGATCCTGCAGCACCGTCCTGGCTGAAGGGCTGGCCCTGGGGCTGAGGCAGCTGAGGCAGACACAGGACGGGGTTGGGTCAGGAGCCAGGGGTGACGCAGGGATCAGGGAGCCTCGGAGGTTCGGGCAGGGCTGGCAGGATGGTTCAGGCCTCAGGCCTCCAAGAGACTGATTTGATTGAGGGAGGTCTGGTTCTGGGACCCAGAACTTGGCCCCGAGGACGGGTGTGCCAGGCCTGTGTTGACCTCTGGTGGCCACTTAACAAACTGCAGCAGCCAGACCTGCTCTCCCCTTCCTGACCCCTGCTCCCACGGGTCTTCAGAAAAGTCTCTGCTCCTGTTCCCAGGGCCCCACCTCCAGCTTCCCCTTCCCACCGCTCCTCCAGCCCTCACTCCTCCAGCGCTCCAGACCCCAGACCCAGGACCAGAGGCCGTGCTGGTCTTTCGGGGCTCTGGACTCTGTTCCATTGCCATGGCAACCTTTCCCATTCCTCCTGGCCCTCACCATGGGAGGTGGGGTTACCTCTGGGCAGACACCAGGGGAGACCCCTGATGAAAGCTTTATGTTGGAAAGGGGGCTGCTTACAGACCAAGGAAGACCACAAGCACATCAAACACCCCCTCCCCCGCAACCGCCGTCCCAGCCGAGAGGAGCTAAGACCTTGAGGGAGGCCAGTGCTAGACCAGGGCGGGCAGGATGGAGGCAGAGGTGGGGAGAGGCCTCCCAAGGCCAGGCTCTCCCTCAACCTTTACGCCACCCCCTGGACCCACGCCGCCCTGCACCAGGCCCACCAGCTGACTTCCCTCAGCCGGGCTCCCTCCCCTCTGCTCTGGGATTGCTGCCAGGTTAAGAAGGGGACACTGGCACTGACTGAGTCTGGGAATTCCCGCCCACCATGGAGCCAGTGGGAGGGGGTCCCCGTGTCCCTGAGGAGCCAATAGCAGCCAGGCTTTGCCCTGGGGGGTGGTGTATATCTTCCAGACGGGCACCCCCTGGGCACTGTCTTCTCTGCCTGCCTGGCACCAGCCGGACCCCGCTCTGCCCGGGGGGCTCTGAGCCCCCCAGGCAGTACTGATACAGCCCTCGCCCTTTGCGGGAGGCCGGGGGACCCTGGCCCCTTGGGGATGGCCCAGCCAGGAGTCTCTGTCAAGTCCCTGGTGTCATCTTTTGAGACCCGGGTGGTAGGGATGGCTCCGGGGCCGCCCCGGAAGAGGGGCTGTGTCTCCTCTCCCTGCTCCCCTCGGGGAGCGTCCCCCATCCGAGGGGCTGCGGGGCCCCCGCCCCACCGGGGCCTCGGCGGGCCTGGGCAGAGACCCTCACCCCGCCGGGGCATGGACAAAACCCTCCTCTCTCTGATCCTCTACTGTCACAGGTACAGGCTGGGATGTGGGTGGGCGGCTGCGGCAGTGGGGCTTGTGGAGGCCAGAGCCTGCTCTGAGAAACATCTGGAAGGCAACTGGCTGTGGTGTCCAGACGCCTGGCTTGGCACCTGCTCCTCTTTACCTCTCGTCTCCCTGTCTCTCTCCCCAGCGGCTCCGGAAGCCTGGTTGGCATTGACAACAAGATCGAACAAGCCATGGTAAGAGAAGCCATCTTGGCCCCAGGAGGACCCTGCTCGTGTGCTGATGCCCGGGTCCTGCCTCTCTCAGCTGGCCTGCTGCTCCGCCCCTGCTGTCCTCATTATTAGGGAGCACTGTCTCCTAGCTCCTCCACCTGCTCCCAGCTGGGTTCCCTGGGGCCCTCCACCAGCTCCGGGCTCCACCTGCACCTTGGCGTCCCTTGGGTCTGGCCCTGCTCCCGGTCCCCATCTGTGTCTTTGAGCCCTGACCTTGCCTCTGTCCGGCCTTTTTCTCTGCGGCCCCTCCGCTCCTCCCCCTGCGATGCTTCTTCCCCGGCGGTCCCTCATTGCCTGGAAGGAGGAGGGTTTCTCACACCCAGCCCTTCCAGTGACTGGGCAGGCAATGGGGTTGGGGTGGCCTGGGACCCCTGATGCTTTGCCTGTCCCCCAGGACCTGGTGAAGTCCCACCTCATGTTTGCGGTCCGGGAGGAGGTGGAGGTGCTGAAGGAGCAGATCCGGGACCTGGCTGAGCGGAATGCTGCACTGGAGCAAGAGAATGGACTGCTGCGCGCCCTGGCCAGCCCCGAGCAGCTGGCCCAGCTGCCGCCCTCAGGGGTCCCTCGGCTTGGGCCCTCTGCGCCCAATGGGCCCTCCATCTGAGCCTCCTTTCCCTCACAATGTGCCTTTGGGGGCTGCCACAGCTGCCAGGCCTTGTGCCAGCCGCCTGCCCCCTCTTCCTATGCAGCTTTAATTCCCCCTGGTCCCTAGGGGTGGGAGTTAAAGGCTCAGAACTGGCCTGTCCCTCGGTCCTTCCTCCGTTTCCCCATAATGCCTAGGGACTGGGCTGGGGCATCCCCAGACCTTGACGGAGGAGAGAGGGCCTCAGGACAGGGTGTTAGATGGAGCTCCCGCTTCCCTCCCGGGGTCAGTGTTCTGGGGCCCCCAGCAGTAGATGGCTTGAGGGAGCTGGAGGCTTCCTGGCAGACACGCCATCCTCACCTTCTTCCCTGGAAGTGCCCCCTCTTCTCGGCCCAGGGGAGGGAATACGGACAGTATCTGGAAGTTCTGGGATTCAGGTTGTTATTAAAATAATAATTATAATTAAAAAAATCCAAAGAAACTTGAATCTGGAAATCGGCATCTCGTTGCTTGTGTCCAGACGGGGGCCCCACACCAGCAGTGCCCACCGCGGGAGAGGGACTGAGGCCGCAGGCTCCCGGAGGTCCCCCCCAAACCGGGGAGGTTTCATGTGGCTCCGCGTGGCCAGAAGAGATGCTGGAAAGGGAGCCGGTGGCCTGCCAGGTCCTGGGAAGGGGCAGGCAAGGCAAGGCAGAGGGAGGGAGGGAGGGAAGGTGGAGGGGGCTGTCAGCCCACGTGCTGGGGAGGGGTGGGGGCGGCAGGGAAACAATGAGGCCTTTGGTGATTGTACAGGATCCACCCTCAGCTTCCCAGTGTGTCCCCTCTGCGGGCTGGATCCGGGTGGCTGCTTGGGGGTGGGGCAGGGGGCCCTGAATGGGCCCCTTGTCTCAGCCCTGGGTGTGGGCCAGGCTTCCCGGGCACACAGTGCCCTCGCCAGGCCTGGCCGGCCTCTGTGGCTTCCACCCCCAGCTGGCTGAGGATGGGGCCCAGTGAGGGAGCAGGCCCCTCCCAGGCAGCCTCAGCCGGGCTCCCGTCCAAGGCAGAAGCAGCAGGTAGGGAGAAGGACCCCATCTAGTGGGGAAGTGGGAGAAAGCAGCGGCCTCGGCTCATGAGGGCCCTGCCCCCAGCCTGGACAGGACCTGCAGAAGGCTGGATGCTGGAGGCTGACCACATGGCTCCCCCTATATATGACCTCGGGTAGGTCCCTGGTTTCTATGTATGACCTTGGGCAGGTCTGGTTTCTTTGAATCCCAGCTTCCTCGTGGGTAAGACGGCACTGACAGTCACACGTACCTGAGGGCTGCCGTGAGAATTACAGGGCATCACACACAGAAAATGCCCAGCGAGTCCCCGCACTCCGAAATGTCCCTTTCCCTTTCATGTCGTTGGGGAAAGAAGGGCTGAGGGTTCAGAGATTGGCTCTGGGCTCTTGGAAGGGCCTCGGGGGTTGGGGTCGAGGCCAGGCAGGCTCTCACAATGGGCTGGAACTCTCCCTCACTCTGGGTTCTCATCCACTTTGACTCCTCTCCCTGCCCCAGGGAGGGGAGGGAAGGCCTAGGATCAATTGTCGGGGGGCTTTGCCCCTAGATTCCGTATTTCTTTCTTCGCTGCTGCATTTGAAGCTCCTGAGAGACCTCTGAGGTGGCAGCCACTGGCCTGCAGCTTGCCCCCCCATACCCTCTCCTCATACCGGATGCTGGTTGTGCCCCCTACTTGGGACTGGTGAATTGGGAGAGATGACTATCAGATTCTTCCAGTGGTGTTGGCGAAAGCTTACTTCCTGGGTAAGTTTCAGAAACTGCCCTTTTTTATACCATTCTGGGGTGGGAGGTGCTGGCCAATGACTTCTAGGTCACATACACACCCCCTCTCGCTGGCCTCCCTCCCCCTGGCTTCCTGTGGCCAAACAAGACAGGGAGGGAGAAGTGAGGCAGGACAGCCCAGGAGGAGGCCAGGACACACGCTGTCCATCCCTTCTGTGCCTCCCCTCTTCGGACTGCTGTCCGCTCCGGCCCTCTGTCCCATCCTTCCTCTCCCTTCTTGGTTCCTAGGTGTTTTTCTGGAAACACAAAACTAAGTCAACTGTTGTGGGGCACGCTGACTCCGAGAAAACTGCGCTGAAGATGGAGACGAAGTGCAGTGTGGTTGAGACTTTCAAGTTCGTGGGGCCCCTTAAAGAGGCCAATATCTCCAGCATGGGACTGTTCCCCAAGGCGTCTGATCCCTGCACATTGGCCAAGACAACCGATGGGGCTAAAGTGGAGCTGGACTGTAGGAGCCGGTCCCTGTTACAGCTGCCCCGGTCGGCTGCCAAGTCTGTCTCCTCACTCATGCTCTCGGCCCTCCAGTCTGGCTGGCAAATGTGCAGCTGGAAGGTCAGTACCATACCCCCCTTGTCCCCGACAACCTCCCCACCCCTCCACACGGGACTCCCTCCTCCCTCCATTCAGTTGTTCAACACGGATTTCCTGTACCCCTACTTAGCGCCAGTTGCTGAGACAGGCTCGTAGGATACGTGGTGGAGATGGACAAGGTTTGCCCAGACTAAAGGGGGGCTGCAGACAAGTTCATAGGGGTCTGTGGGAATCCAGGGGAGAGGCATCTCATCCAGGCCTGGGAAGTCAAGGAAGACCTTCCGAACAGAAGAGAGGGTGAGGCTGAGACTGAAGGCTTTAGCTTAGCTTGAGGCGGGGTGGAGGTGTCCGCAGAAAGCGGAAGGAGTGGCAAGAGCGTTTATGAAGGAAGAAGCACAGATGCTTGGAGCGCTGGCCCAAGTTGTGTGGATCACAGGAAAGTGTTCCTGGAGCTGAGGGCCAGCTAGTGCAAGAGAGAGCTGGTGACCAGTTGTGTGGAGTTTGCGTTTAGACCCTAAGAACAACAGATTTTGATTTAGAAAGGTCACCTGCGCTCCTACGTTGCTGGTGGGAATGCAAAATGGTAGAGTCAGTCTGGAAAACAGTTTGGTAGCTTCTTATAAAACTAACCATGCAATTATTATACAGCCCAGCAGTTGTACTCTTGGGCATTTATCCTAATGAATGAATGAAATTTTATGTTCACACAAAAATCTGTACAGGACTGTTCATAGTAGCTTTATTTGTAATAGCCAAAATCAACCCAAATGTCCCTCAATGGGTGAATGGTTAAACTGTGATATATCCATTCCATGAGATACTTATCAGCCATAAAAAGAACAGACTATTAATACATTCAACAGCTTAGATGAATTTCAAGGGAATTATGCTAATGAAAATAACCAATCTAAAATAGGTTAGGTTATATGTACTATGTGATTCCATTTATATGTTATGCCATTCTTGAAATACTGAAATTATAGACAGAGAACTTATCAGTGGTTTGATAGTTGGCAGGGGCAGCAGAGTGAGGGTGAGGCTGGGGGTGGGGGAGGTGAGGGAAGGTTTGTTATAAAAGACAACATGAGGAATCCTTATGTGATGGAAATCTCCTATATCATTATGACTGTGGTAGTTGGATACATGAGCCTGCACATATGATATAAAAATTGGATAGGATTCAACACACACACACACACACATGCATACAAGTAAAACTGGGGAAATGTGAATAAGATCAGTGGAGTGCATCAATGTCAATTTCCTGACTATAATATCTATGGTATGATATTGTGCTAGAATTTTGCAAGATTTTACTATAGGGGAGGGGAGACTACTTTTTAAAAATATATATTTTATTGGTTTTAGGAAGGGAGAAGGAGAAAGAGATAGAAACATCAATGATGAGAGAGAATCATTGATTGGCTGCCTTTTGCACACCCCCTACTGGGGATGGAGCCCACAACCCAGGCATGTGCCCTTGGCTGGAATCAAACCTGGGACCCTTCAGTCGGCAGGCTGACGCTCTATCCATTGAGCCAAACCAACCAGGGCTAGGGGAGACTACTAATTAAAGGTATACAGGAACTCTATTATTTCCCACAACTGCATATGAATCTACAGTTATCTCCAAGTGAAAAACTTAATTTAAAACTAGGAAATGCCTAGATCATTACCAAGATCATTATCTTGGCCTTGAATTAAGTATGGCAGCATTAATTTAAAGTCACATGGCTTTCCTATGGAGGGGCAGGGATCGGAAGGGAACAAGAGAAGAGGCAGGTAGACCCATTGGAGGTGTTTGTAGTCCTGGCTAAGAGAGAAGGATATTCTGGATTTGGGGAGAGGCATCGGGTAGAACAAGCGAATGGGTCAGAGCAATATTTCAGGGGTAGAATTGTTGCACTAAGTGGTTGGGTGGAATAGGGTGAGGGAAAAGGGAGAAATAGAAGTCAGAGCAGGCTGGAGCAAGGGTGTACATGGGGAAGGAGATGATGAGTTTGTGCTTTGAGACAAAACAAGTGGAGATGTCCATAAGACATCTGCAGGAAGATGTCTAGGAGGCAGTGTGATATACAGGCCTGGAGGTCAGAAGGGAGCTCTGGGCCGGAAACAGAGATCCTTCTTCTTTTTAACACATGAAGCACTAGTGGGAACTCAAAGGTGGGTCAGACGTGGTCCTACTCTTCCAGGAGCTTGCATTCTAGTGTTGCGTCCGAAGAACAAATAGTGATGATTGACAGGGCAAACACAAGGGTAGAGAAGGACACCTAATATAGCCTGAGAAGACTTCCTGGAGGAGTCAATGCCTGAGCTGAGGCATAATGAAGGAGGAGGAATTAAAAGCCTTTGTTATTTATCTGCAGGTGGTTCCGCCAGCTGTTTCTCCTTAGACCAAGCTATTTACATGTGCACGTCTCTCTCTTTCAGTCATCTGTGAGTTCTACCTCAGTTCCTTCCGAAATACGGACCCGGTCCCCTTTGCAGTCACCGGAAGCTGAGATGCTGCGGGAAGTGTATCTGGTGCTGTGGGCCATTCGGAAACAACTGCGACAGCTGGCCCGCAGGCAAGAGAGGCGCAGGAGGCACCACCACGCGGTCCACGCTAACCCCCAGCCGGAACCAGTTCAGGGCCTGAAAAAGGATGCCTCTAAGGGGAACCCCACATCCTCAGAAAGCCCCTACCTCACTCTTAGGTAAGGCTGATAGGAGAGGTTAGGGCAGCAGGCCAGGAGTTGTGGGTGAGGAGACATTTTCACACTGTCACGTCTCATCAGGAACCCAGGGCCAGGCCTGGGGTCCCACTTCTCCCCTTCATTACTTTTATTCAATTTGTAAAAAAATTTTCAAAATGTTGGAAAATAAATATCAGATATTTCTGAGTAGATATATATATAGAGTGTATTTGTAGATGGGCAGAGGCAAAGAGGGTAACTTGGGTGGGACAGAGAGGGCACTGAGTTGCTGGATTAAATATGATTGGGAGTAACCTCTGGGCCTTTTGGGAAGATGTGTGTGTGGGGGGAAGGGGGGGCTGCAGGGGGGCAGGAAGAGGGAATCTACAGGTCCTGGCCTGAGCCCACGCACGCTTAGGGGCTGAACTGTCGTTGACAGCGCTGCCTGGCCAGCAAAGATAACATTAGCACCCATTTATTGAAGACACACTGCGTGCCAGGTCCTGTGCCTGTTTTCTCTCAAAATCCTGCAAGTCAGATTGTCCATTATGGGACTTGTCCAAGGCCCTCCCGACCCCTCCGGAAACTGCCCGTCTCCAGCAGCCAGCCCGCAGGCCTGCCTCTCTAGTGCTCTCAGGCCCTGAGAGTCCGTGGGTCTGAAGATAGCTCCCGAAAACTACATCTCCCAGGGTTCCCTGCGGCGGCGCCACGGGGCGGGGGGTGGAGCGGTGGCCGCTGTCAGTCTTGGCCGGAGGGCCGTGCACACTTCCGCTGGGAGGGTGCAGGCTTTGCGCCAAGTCCCGGGAGATCCAGACGGAGTTTGATTGGCGCTCCGTGGGGTGGGATTGGGGGCCACGCGGGAGACCGGGGAGGGGGCGGGGCGTGGAGGCGCAAACGCCCCTCTCCTGCTTAGCCTGTCCTCTTGAGAAGCCATGCGAAGATGCAGGGGTGTCTCCCCAAGGAAAAGCAGGGACGTTTCACAAAACAAAAACCAGCAACATTCGGGGATTTCAGGGTCCACAGGGCTGGGGCGGCCTGGGGAAGGAGATAGGGGTGGCAGCTGGGCCAAGCTTAGGGGACAGCAGAGGCCGGGGTGGGGAAGATGGGGAGAAAGAGCGGATTGCTTTGCTGCGGAGTCTTGCTCACGGAGAGGTGGGTTGTGAGTAGCAGACAGTGCGCATGAGCAAAGAAAGCTAGGGGATAGATAGTGAGGAGAGGCAGGGATGGCTTCCTGGAAGCATGGATTCACTAAGCCCCCCCTCCCCCAAGTCCTGCAGCTCTGGGAGAGTTGGGGCCCATTTGCTGGGAATCCGAGTGGCCTTTCCCAAGAATCCGGAGTAGCACTGAGCTGCCCACCCTACAGCTAAGCACCTTAACACTTACAGCCACAATTAATATTAACCACCACTTACTAAGCACCTACTATGATTTTATATATATATATAGTATTGATTTTATACAGAGAGGAAGGGAGAGGGATAGAGAGCTAGAAACATCGATGAGAGAGAAACATCAATCAGCTGCCTCCTGCACACCCCCCACAGGGGATGTGCTGGCAACCAATGTAAATGCCCTTGACTGGACTCGAACCTGGGACCTCTCAGTCCGCAGACCAACGCTCTATCCACTGAGCCAAACCAGATAGGGCTTTATGTATTTTTTTTAAAGTAATTCTCCCAACAGCTTTACAATGAAGTTTGTTGTTTCCCTTTTTTTGTTAATCCTCACCTGAGGATATTTTTTCTATTGCTTCTCAGAGAGAGTGGAAGGGAGGGAGGGAGAGAAACATTGATATGAGAGAGAGGGACACTGAATGTGCCCATACCAGAGCCAGGAAGTGAATCCCAAACCCAGGATGTGCCTTTGATTAGGAATTGAACCTGAGATTCTTCCGGCCCCTGGCCAACACTCTAACCACTGAGCAACACAGGCCAGGGCAACTTCCATTTTTTTTAGAGGAGAAAATTGAAGGACAGTTCATGTTTTCATTCATCCAACTAATGAGCCTAGCTCACACAGGACATGTTACATTCATGTGACATGCATACACACACACATGTAATACAGTAGATGTTCAATGCATGAAGGAAGTGGCTTTGCTCATTATTAGTCCTGAATTCAGCCTGAAGTCAAAGCCAGTTTTAGATGGGTTCTCAAAACAAACTGATAACGCAGTGGCACATTTCTGGGGTTTTTAATCACAGATTACTTATCACACCTTCATTATGGGCCAAGAATGTATGGGGGCCAAACAGGCTATGCAGGAATATGTATCCCAGGAAGCCCAGATGTTTAATGGTCCCAGGGCTTTGGAATAGTGCCTCCCTGTCTGGGATCCACTGAGCTCTTCCAAGTCCTTAGAGACAGGCTTGTCTTTCTATCTTCCTGAGGACCTAAGACATTGACAAATTAGGGGAGGGTCTGGGGAAGGCGGGGCACCTGCTGGTCTCCAGTAAATAGCCTTGCAAGTAGCTTCAGGCCCAGGAGTCGATCTGGGCTTGAGGCTGTGGACTTATGGGAAGGAACATTGCTCTCATTTTCCATTGGCTTCTCCAGCATTTTGGGGGTGGGAGGAGGGAAGGAAGAAGTTGAGTTCAGCCAGGAGCCACGGGAGCTGCTAGCACCTCCTGCCTCTCTCCTCAGACACGATGGAGTCCTGTCTAGGCCTGGCCATGCAGGGCAGGAGATTTGTGAGGGAGAAAGAGGCAGAACGGAAAAGGAAGGTCAATAATTCAGCCCAGAGCCCCGTAGGAGGCATGTGGTGGAACCTGAGGAGGAAGTTCCCAACTGGGAGGGAGGACAGCATGTGGGATCTCCTGGGGCAGAGATTTGGGGAAAGAATTCTTATCCACCACAGCCCTCTCCTGGTCGAGAACAGTGGCAGACTGGGTGCTCCCTTGGGAAATTTACCTCCCGGTGACAGTCTTAAGCAAAAATTCTACCTTAGACACCCTCCTCCACTCTCCCCATCCGACCCCAGGCATTTCCCCTCCTCTGAAGCTGTTCTACTCCATGGTAGGGCTATGAGTGGGCCTAACTGGAACCAGCGTCCTTTTTTTAAAAAAAAACTGATTTTAAAGAGAAAGGAGGAGAGAGGGTGAGAGAAACATTGATTGGCATTCCGACTGGGGATAGAGCCCACAACCTGGCATGCGTCTTGACCAAGAATCGAGCCAATAACTCTCAACCAACTGAACCACACCTGCCAGGGCCTTTATTTTTAAAACTTAACCATCCTATTAGAGAGGGGGTCCCTGGGAATGTGGGAAGCAAAATAAAAATGCTGGTCCCTGATGCCCTGGCTCTCTTCCCAGCCCAGACCCTCCTACTCCTCCCCCATCACCATCAAGTTTCCTAAAAATGTCAAATCTTTTCTCCTGCTTTCCCCCTGGGATCCCCCTACAATTCATTACACAGCAAAATATGTCACTCCCCTGCTTAAACCTTCCAAGGGCGTTTCCCCCCCAAAAATCCAAGTTTCCTTCGTCTAAAATGCCCTTCTCTCAGCTCTTGGCACGGTGGGCTCTTTGTCAGTCTGGAATCTGTACAGAGGCCGCTACACCTTCAACCTTGACCACCCAACCTAACGA